>NC_140472.1:17033059-18324309 GCF_051167445.1 Perissodus microlepis
AGTTTTGTTGTTGCTGTTGTTGTTAATTTGACTAGCGCTGATATGCAAATTCACTAAGAGCTAAATACTACATTTAAAAGCAGTGTGGCCTGTCAGCTCTTTACCTAAAACCTAAGAAAGGCAAAATAAAAGCTCCGCAGGCTTGTTCTTTTTGAACTTAAACATTTCATTGCATGTACCTCTTTTTCCGGAGACAAACTTGTTTTTGTTTTGAATTCCCACGATTTAAATTGAGTGGCTTCATGATTGCTTTTGTTTACTGTTGTTGTTCTAGTCACAATAAATGAAAATGTTGCACAAAGAAAATGAGTGAAATCAGACAGAATAAAATAAAAAGAAGTTAAACCTTTTCTGCTGAGTCAACTTTGCCTTAACTTTCTAAGCATATATTTGAAATACAGTTGCTCGTTCGAATCAAATCCATCCAGACTTTATCCCGACTCTTAAGCCACTTTTGGTAGTTTTCCCATCCATCTTTGTTTAACATCAACCATGAGCTGGACCTATTATGCTCATTCCAAGCTCCTTATTCTAACTTTGCACTGGAGTTCCTTTGCTTAATTCAAAGTTAAAAATAATCTTTATAAGCAGTAAAATCTATTATTTCTACTGTGTAGACAACCCTCCCTTTAAGCAGGCTTTCTTCTGATTGGATGTCTCCTGAGATGACCACATTATGAGTATCCCTTCTTGCCAGCATCACAAAGACCCAAGAGGCAAAATGTTACAGTGATTACTTGTAGATACACTGACCTAATTATTGGCCCAAATATTACCATCAATATACACCAGCGGTCCCCAACCTTTTTTGCGCCACGGACCGGTTTATGCCCGACATTATTTTCATGGACCGGCCTTTAAGGTGTCGCGGATAAATACAACAAAATAAAACTAGTACCGGTACCGAAAAAAAGAAGATTTATTCATAACACACGTGAAAAGACCCAGGAAAACCGAGTTAACGATCAAAACGATAACAAAATAACGCTGAAAACCGATAAAAACCCTGAAAACCAAACATTTCACACCTGAGCCTCAACTCTCGCGGCCCGGTACCAAACGACTCACGGACCGGTACCGGTCCGAGGCCCGGGGCTTGGGGAACGCTGACATACACCACATCATCTTTAAGAGTAAGAAATACATCACACACACACACACACATATATGTTCTACTAATTGTTTTTATTTTTATAAACAGTTGAAATGCAAATGATGACAATATAACATGCAGCGTTTGTGAATATGTACATATAAATTTATAAATTTGATAATTTCTCCAAAACTGGACTATGACACTGTTACACAAGTCTCCTTTTTCTTCAGTCACTATGATGAAAAACTTCGCCACAGACTATTCACATCATGTAGATGGAAAGAAAGATTTCCAATTCTAAGACTTTCCAGTTTTAACATCCTTTACCTGGCTATTCTCCTCCAGTCTTGCAGTTTATACTGGCTCTCTCCATTAAAATTTAGTGTTAGAAACTCCATAGTATGATTTATTAAACTTCTGACAGCCATCACATATTTTCTCAGAGATGGAAAGGTCAAGGATTTTATTAAACTTACACCAACACTTATTGACCTTCACCCGAATGCAGTGATATACGCTGTGACTCATGACGTCGCGTCTAGCCAATGCGCACCATGGCAGCTTTGCAGTACAGCACACCTTATACAAATACATTCACAATAACATGTGAAAATTGGTAACAGATGGCTGTAGGGATGATTTTTTTAAAAAGTGGCATATATGAGATTATAAAGCATAAACCTGATGTACATCAAACATAACACTCAACACATAACACATGTAATAAACTGTACAAGAAGCATAAACACACATACAGACACATAAAAGCATACAAATATACACAGTCTTCTGACACAGGTGTGGGAATATATTTGAAGTTCTGTAAGAGCGAGTACTGAAACCACCCACAACAGATTTGGATCTTATTCTGAGTGTTGTTACAAGACCTCTGCCTGATGACCTTAGAGGCCTTAGTGGGATTTAATAAATGAATAAGTCATCGCCGTACTAGGAACACAAGCATAAAGGTGCTCTATTGACTATTGAAAGGATTTTGAGTGTATTACTTCAATCTACTATCAACATGAAAATGTAAAGTTAGGGTAACACATAATTAGTATAACCAGTCATATTTAGGCTGTATCATCTTCATTAACCAATTCATCAAACAAGTATCATCAGCACGCGATAAAATCTAGGCAGAGCTGATTTTTCTATCTGTGATCAGACAGCAGTTGCTTGTGAATGCTTTGTGCTTCAATGATACACCAGATATCCCAGTTTACAGGGATATCTGATGTATTGTTTACAATACACCAGATATCAGTAAACTGTGAAGCAGACTAAAACAAACTGTAAACTGTTTACAATTTGTCTCTAGCACAAACAGTATCTAAGTCATTTAAAGTAAAAAGGTAAACAGGTAAAAAAAAAATGGTTAAGATAAAATGAAAGATGCATCGAGGTCATCAGAGGAAATTAACATGTACAACTGCATGTCATCAACATATGAATGGCATATGAACAGTAACACATGTAGGAAGAGCAGTGGCGATATGCTCCATGTGGATCCCCAAAAACACCTTGTGTTGCTGCACAAAGGAAAAATGAAAGGCTGGTGAAAACATCATGCTCGCTGTAAGTCAATGCTGAGGTAAAAGTAGATTTTTCTCATGGTATATGTGCTATATGTTATGAAATAAAATGCATTCACTAATTTCTTTAAAAAAAATCTGTTCAAAAAATATTGTCTATAAAGTTAAGATTAAAATTAGGTTTGTAATTAATTCCAGAGTTTATTTACAGTTAGACTGAGAAAAAACAACTAACAGGTTTGTAGGGATGGAATCAAACCATTATGTTGCTATTCTAACTATTTAACTAGCTCCCTCTTGTGTCTTGTTGTGAGCTTGGCTTTGTGTTTAAATGTCTTAATTATCTCCTCATTGCCATCCTCAATTCCTAACCAAGCCCCTGTATGTATATACAGTCTCATCATTGTTGAGTCATCTGTGTTCTCCTTTGATTTCTGTTTTTTAATATCTTCATGGTTTTAATAGATTTATGTTTTATTAATTTTGGGGCTTTGTTATTTTGTTTATTGAACTTTGTACCAATTCAAATAAATGGCTCACCTTTTTCTATGAAGCTCTGCCATCTGTGTCTGAAACTATGGGTCCTTATCGCTCTCTAATCGACACACAGCATACTGTGACAACACTGAAGAGTAAATGTTTAAATGCCTCAATGAATTCTGTCAGATTAACCCCTGAGTACTGTGAACACAGATTTTCTTTTCATGACATTGCATAATTCTTCTTCCCCGAGTTATTGTTATTGCCTTATTCGTCAGGACTGTGGTGCACAGATGATGTTTTGCATTTTGACCAAAAGGGAGACTTTTTAATACAATATTAAGTCGACATTAAGCTGTGAACATTTAAAACTCACAAGTGGAAAAAAGGCCACCCCCAATGCAATATCATACCATTCTGCATCATGTATTATTACCTTGTAATAGTAGAAACAAATTTTACTTACAATCATACTGGGGGATAAGTTTGCACGGGGGTATCACACAGGATGATTGGAAACAGCACAACGACCTCATCCAATGCTCCTACGTGGAGTTTAACCTGCAGGAAACAAGAAACAGAAGCTCATTAGATTTTAATGAATAAAAAAAGAAATGGATCCAAACTGGCTTTTGCTGTCTGAACAGCTGAGGTAAACTGGATTATCAATACATCCATGACTTCTCAACCCATCACAGGTACTAACCTCAATAATGTAATCAACAACCAGAATGCTGCACTCTGAGATGGTTAAAGATGCAGACGAGGGAATAGCGAGCATGATCTCAGTGCGTACATAAGAAACCTGAGCACCAACAGGTTCTCCTGTCACATACGCCAAAGTTTTGATAGCCATCTTCCTGTTGCGCTTACTGTGGGTGTAGAAAGTCTGTTTCTGTTGCAGCTTCACCTTCGGAGTAGCTGTTTTAGATGAAGGGTTACTAAATTCACAAAATATTTTCACTGTTTCGCCTAGTGGAAGAAAAGACAAAGTGGCAAGTTATTTCAATCAAATTCTTCAAACTTAACTATTATTATTGATTATACAGATAAAACGATTATCTGATGGATGGAAACCATATCAGCGGTGAAAGCTTTCTTCGCTACACTGACTGTCAGAGTGACGGGACTGGAGTTACACCACAAGCTACACGGTGTCACGCTGTTTGAACTTGCGAGTGGCGCCTGCAGAAAAACAACACACTGATAGTGCCACAGATAAAAAAAAAAAAAAGTATAATATACCAATACTAAACTGTTTTGCTTTTGGGATTACGAGAAATCAACACCTATTTATTACTCTTATGCAGAAAAATTTGCACAAAATGAGCATCAGCGGACCATATTCAATCAAACAATGGCTTTAGAATAATATGAAGAAATGGAGCAATCCCATCATTCTCTGTTTCACTGCATATTTGCAGTAGCAGCTCAGGTTCCTTTGGCATTGCATGGTGGAACTGTATAAAACTCCAAACATATCCAACATTTGCTATAGTTACAGTAACTAAAAAAAAAAAAAAAAATCTTAAATTCATCACTTTTGGTCCCATAGTTACTCAGAGCCTCGGTGGGATTCATTTATTAGAAGTGAGAGCTTGTGTACAGTCTGGTTTGTGTCCATTTATTCGAAAAATACATCTGAGAACATGAACAACTGAAGCACAATACAAGGTTCAATATAATAGTGGTCATTCAGTCTGTGTTGGTTACAACTGGAACATAATCAGATTTTAAAGATGTAAATTGTCTCTAAATGCAGTTAGACAACTCTGAATCATTCTTGTACAATAATTGCTCCCATAGGGTTGAATGAAAGTACAACAAAGCAAACCTGGGATTGCAGAGCTTTTTCAAAGTCAACATATTGAGTTGTGAATGCAGGAAAAACATAGGTGTGGCAAGTAATTTCAAATTTTGGTTCACTTAAAAGGATTCCTGGGACAATTAGTCGAACAAGGTGTACTTAGGGAGTCCTGTGAGAAATATCAGTTTGTTTACAGAGAAACTGCAGACACTGCAACAAAAATAAGGACTCCGCAGCTGATTCATCTGAAAATGCACCACTTACATTCAACCCTGGCTGGTTGGTATCAATGTGGTTTACAAACTTAAGCTCTGTCACAAAGTCCTTGGACATATGCCACGGTCTATTAATGCCCACTGTCAAGGTATATGCTATTTTTCCGAGAGGACGATGGGAAGTTTCTGGGATGCAAAATAATAGAAAAGATAGGGGGAAAAAAGTGATTCAGGCGCATACAGATTCAACAGTTTTACAATAAACAATAAAAGCAAGCATTATGTTAATGAATCAAAAGGTTGAACTACAACACAAGTTGTAGGTTTTGATTTTTAAAAACCAAGGGCCCATTCTTATCTTATATCTACCAAAATCCCTTCATTTTTAACAGTGGCTCTTTACTTAAGTCAAATCTACAGTTCCTGATTTCTTAGCTTTTTGCATATTTGTCACACTTGCATTTTTCAAATTGGCAATCAAATTTAATAGCAGACAAATATAACTCAAGTAAATACAAAATGCACTTTTAATGAAGATCTAAGGGGGGGAAACTATTCAAACCTACCTGGCCCTATGTGAAAAAGTCACTTAAACCTTAATAACCAGTTGTGCCACCCTTGGCAACAAGAACTGCAATCAAGCTTTTTGCAATAACTGGCAATGAGTTTTTCACACTCGGTAGAGGAATTTTGTCCCAATTTTCTTTGCAGAATAATTTTTATTCAGCCACACTGGATGGTTTTCAAGCATGAACGGCCTGTTTAAGGTCATGCCAAAGCATCTTAATCAAATTTAGGTCAGGACTCCTTCATTTTGTGTGGTTTGTTGTGGTTTGGTTTGGGGTTCTTTGAATCATTCGGAGATGAACTGGCTGGTGTGTTTTGGATCATTTTTCTGCTGCATAGGACCAAAGTCACAAACTGATGTCTGGAGATTCTCCTTTAGGATTTCATGGTAAAGAGCAGCATTCACGTGTCCCTCATGGCTCTCATACAGGGGTGTCGAACTCCAGGCCTCGAGGGTCGGTGTCCTGCAGGTTTTTGATATCACTCTGGGTCAACACACCTGAATTAAATGATTAGTTCATTACCAGGCCTCTGGAGAACTTTAAGACATGTTGAGGAGGTAATTTAGCCATTTAAATCAGCTGTGATGGATCAAGGACACATCTAAAACATGCAGGACACCGGCCCTCGAGGCCTGGACTTTTTTAAAATCTTTTAGCCTGCTTCACTTTGTCAGACAGGTTCTGTTTTAGTGATTTCTTGATTCAACACGTCTGGGAGTAATCAGGTCTGGGTGCTTTTTGTGAACTTAAACTCAGCTTTCCAAAATAACATGGCTATTCACCGTTCATTCATGATTTAACAAACAGAAATGCATTTAGCATTTTTTAAAGGTTATCATTGTCTATTAAAATTTGTTTGATGAAAAAACAAACTAACTAAGAAATCAGGAAGGGGGTAAAGACTTTTGTCAGCATGCCTCCCTGAGTAAAACGCTTCACACGCTAGTGGGTGTTTCACAGTTAAATGGTCATACACACCCTAGTGGGAGCTGACATGTGAACGGATACACATGCGTCCCGAGTTGAAGTTTTGTCCCACGAGTAGCTATAAGAAAAGGACAAAGACAGTGACTGTTTGTTTGCCATGTATCACTGCGTCCAAACAGCACCAGTAACAGCATACCCCTGTCTTCTTGCAAAATAACTCCTTTTAAGTCGAAGAAGTCCAGCCTTGCAGAGTAACGTTTCCTCGTTTCCCATTTCCCTCCACCTCCTCCGGCGGTCCAGTGCACATTCGCGTTTCCCTTCAGCCTCATTGTTATTGAAGTGATCTTTGTTTCCTTTGACAGATCAAAAGAGATGTGACCTATGATTTGGTCGCCACTGGAAAAACTATTTCGTCCATCGTGCCTGATAAAATTGATTTTGAAATTTCGGATTGTCTGCTCGAACATCGCAGAGAAACAAAACTAAAGACAAGTCTTACAGGAAAGAAAAAGTTTAATACGTCTGATAAATGCAATCGGACAGAAAGTGAGAACGGCCGAATCGAATAACTTTTTTCTAATCAACAAAAATAAAACTGCGTAGGCATACACGTTACTCCGGGGGGATCGCCCTGACATTGGGCGGAGTCACGGGTCAAGTATTCCGTGACCTCCGTGGATCCGTGGAAATTAAAAGAAAGCATTTTAAAGTTGTCGCTTTTCGTTCTCCATTCAAGCAGCTCCCGATACTTTTACATTTGAGATATTCACAACCACCTTTTTTGTTGTTGTTTTTTTTTACATGAAAGTAACTAATCTACTTTTAGTAGAGTTGAGCCTGATGTTTTGATAAATATTCATATTTATGACGCTGTAAAATCCCTGATGTGTTGCTGCAATATATTAACTTATGTGTGATTAACTTTGTTCTTATGGAAATATCACTGAATGTAATTTACGATTATTTAATTTATTATTATTCAATTACTTAATTTATTTTATTTGATCTTTCCTTACATTACATATTTTATTTCGTATGTAGATTATTTAAAAAAAAAATTAAATTAGATTGGTTTATATTGATAGCATTCTTATGACAAACTGGAGATTGTAAGAAACAGTTATATTATACAGTACAACCAATTTATTAGAGCACCACCCAATGCTTATGCCCCACAGCTGCCCTAAATTAACAGTACTGGTAATATCCAAAATAACTACACCAGTATTCTCCAGCTGTTTAATCAAAATTATATATTTTTAATCTATTTTTATTTTTTTTATTATTATTATTGTATTACAATTATTGTTTTGTTTTTTTTGTTTAAGTTAACATTTTTACAAAAGCTGATAAAAAAATAGTAAGTAAATAACAATATAAAGTTTTTGTAAAATATTTATGTTTTCCTGTGTTTCTGACAGAAGGCTTTGTGAATTTTTTAAGCACTGTACATAATATAAAATCATCTGTCTACACAGGTATTATTGGGTTACACAACCAAATCCCTTTTTTCCCCTTTTGCTTTTCTTCCTCTTCCATGCTTCAAAATAATGTTTTGGCCTCCAGGTACTGCTTTTCTCATCTAATTAACTGTGTTTTTCTAATCTAAATGTGATCTCTTATTATAAGAGGAGACAGACTGTAACCACAATGAAACATTTAGAAAAAACTATCATCATCGAGGTTGTTAAGAGACTTACACTTTCATATTTCAAAGCAAGTATATTTCTTAATGATAAACATTAATCAAAATTTGAAGTGCAAGTTTGACACTGAAGAATGTTTTATATATATTTTTTTCACTTATGAATAATTAACTTCAAATTGTTTGGAAATGTTTTTACAACACTTCCCAGATTGATGTGCAGTAACAATGTAATGTCTTTCCTGCTTGGCATTGTGTTAACACAGACCCACAAACTGCTAAAACCCCTGCTTTAGATGTGCTCACACTTGCTGATGATCAGTTGGCATTTGATTAGCAGCACCTGTCTGCTACTTACCCTTTTAATTCCTATGAAGGGTGTACTTAGCTTTTTGTACACTGCTTCTGAATTTTGGCTCAGTTTCTGTTAAATAGATAATAACATGGTGTGATATATCATGTTTTGTACTTCACTTTTTTAATGTCTTGTTACGAGAACTGAAAGAGAGCAGGCTTTCCTTGACATGACTGCAGTTGAACTAGCCTGACCTTTTAACAATGTGTAATTGTTACACCACTAGATGGCACTCCATACTTTATTGAGGCACTCTATCATATATTGTAAAGCCATGCATTATTATACAAAAACATACTGACAACATCACTCGCCATTGCAAAACCCAAATGTCATGTTTCCATTATGTGGAAATCAATTATTTCAGAACTACTCACTGAATAAGCTGCAGTGGCATTTTACTGTGTTATGCTTTAATAAGAAGTGTTTTAACTCCCCTTTGATGGGTTTATAGTACACAATACAGCCATAAAATGAAGATAATGACCCATTAAAACTGACAGCTCACGACATTTAAAAAGTCCTGGCACAAGTTAACCTGGACACATATCTTTTCAGACCTGCTCGCTTGCCACTTTTGAGAAGGGAATAGACCAGTCAGCAGCCTCTTTAATTTCACTGGAGAGTATAGTGAGCCACAACATGCAGTGCAAAGGACATACGGGAGTTTGTGATTTCGGCAGCCAAATATCACTACGTGTAAGAGACTTGCTGCTTTGTAGTGCATACATACAGGATGTTAAAACATATACAAGTGACTGACAGCGATCACAGACTACCCCACACAGATAACCGTTCACATTATCTGTTCAACGCTGCCAGTAGAACACATTTTACCATCGAGTTTAGAGAAGTTACTAAGAACATCTTTCATTAAACCGACCTTCCAGTCTGGTGCCAATATTATAAAGGCCTGAACATTTATTTTATGGTTTATGTTATATGTTTTAGGTGTGCGTGTGTGTGTGTGTGTGTGTGTGTGCGGGCCTTTATAAATGTAAATGTTTGACAAGACTGTTTGCAATATTTAGATCATAATCTCAAGACAGCGCTTCAGCTGCATTTTAAAACAGGACGAGCTGAAAAGCAGAGGTCGGTTTAATCAACAAACTTTAATGATGTCTGTTATTCAACCACTCAAAGACTCCAGGCTTATAAACAATGGAAAGAATTTATTGTTGCAATAGCGCTGGAGACGCCACTTGTGGAAAGCTCAAGATCCCAGCTGTTGCAGAAGAACTTTGGTTTTGTTAACAATTACAATCCTTTTAACACTAGCACCAAGTCTAGCTAGTGGATAAGATAACATATAAAGCACAGGAACCATTTCTCCTCTGCTTTTGTTTACCTTTGTTGGACAAAATAAAAGATAAAACCTCACAGAGCCATTTTAAACTGTAAATTAGTTCATTAACTTTAGCTAGTAGTTATTTTACTGTTTACAGTTAATTATTATTTCAAGGTTGCAACTTGTTTACAACATTAGATTTGGCCTTTTTTCTATTTTTCACTCATTTTCAGTCCCGTCCTTGTACCTGATCATTTTTGGAAAGATGGTTTTTGTCTATTAAGATACTTAACCACTAAACAGTGAACCATTCAGACCTAACGTGAGGGCTGAACCACACAAAACAGATAAATTAGCAAGACACTGGTTTTAAATCGTGTCGTTACGCAGGTACATTGCTGACAGACAAACTGAAATGTTTGGGAGAATATAATCACTTTACCTGTTTTATCTTCAAAGCAGATTTTTGAGTCAAAAAGACCTGAATGACAGAGTGAATGATCTGAAGTCCTGCAATGAGTCTTCTCAGAGTTGAGGCAGTGTAGTAAAAGTTACCTGGTTGTTGTGAATCTGGAAATTTAAAGTGAATGAGTGTTTGGCACATTTTGCTATTAAGCTAGAGAGTTGTAGCAACATGATCTGCTGATTCAGATCTTCACATGCGTGTGTGTGTGTGTGTGTGTGTGTGTACTGCTTGAGTGCACTAGCACACACGACCATTCATAATAGGCTTAGCAGTTTCTGATAAGGGCACCTATCAGGTTTAGTTGAGCTCATGGTGACTTGACTTTTCCTGCCAACTCAGTAAATCAACCACACATAGTATGATGGCTGCGCACACATCTGCCTATCCATATCTTTATCTCTGAGATATCACATCACAGTGTTAGTTAAACCACACAGCAGCTGGTATTCTGATCTCGTCAGCTGGTTCGTGCAACATGTTTCCATCATTATCAAAGTTTCTGTATTGCAGACTGTTTTGTTTTTTTACATGAGCTCGAATTGTGGATTTGCTTGTGATTCTTCTTTTTTCTTGTTACATTTCACCACTTTAATGTCTTCACAATCTTGATTTCTGAAATGATTTCTGTTTTGGCTACATGTAACCCTGTTGTTTGTTGTTCAAGAGGAGAGCAGACATTTCAGTAATTCAGACCTAAATCCAAAGTGAAGTAAAAGAACCCAGAGGATAAGCCGCGTTATTGATCTGTAGTTTCTACACACCGCCTCTCTCCTCTAGTTAATCCACAGGGTCAGCTCTAATGACATTGAGGAGCTCCTCTGGCAGTCAGCACTGCTGCCATTTGCAATTTAGATAGAGGGAAAGGAGACGAGGAGGAGGAGGTGTATGAGGGTGAAAACAAGGAGAGAACCTGAAAGACGGGAGAGAAAAGGAAAAGATGAGGCAGAGAACTGCGGTAAGCTGAAAGAGAAAGACATAGGAGGGATGCATGCACTGCAGGAAAAAATTTTGGGAAGGCAAAGACAGAAAATACATCAGGTGGATTTGAATGACAGGAAGTCAGAATGTGGAAAGAGTTGAGGCAGCTTAGTTGTGCACATCATGTCTTACAAATGTATGACAAATGACACCAAATCCAAATACGTACTATGAAAATAAACAGTTCAAAATTGGGGGAAATATGCTTATCCGCAGTCTTCCTGATGGTTATGTGGAAATTTCGTCTCCAGCTTAGTTAGATCAGGATAAAGACAAAAAAATTAATAGGAACTGAAAACACAGCTTTCAGTACCAAACTGTAAAAATATGAATTGTTCATTTGAAAAGCAGGAGCCCTGTGCACACAATCTCCTCATCTAACTTCAGCATGTTTCTAAAATCTCATAACTATTCCTTAAACCAGGATGTGGAGGAACCTTAGTGTCTGATGGAAACATTTAACATAGAGCTTCAAAAGAGAACTTTTACATTTCTAATAAGGCTCATGCTGAGAGGAAAGGATTAACTATGTCAGACGTTTTTCTTCAGTTATGTCTTTTCTTTTCTATTTTGCACTGGCTGATAGAATTCCTGCGGCAAAACAGGAAAGCGCAAAGGGAACAGTTGGCAAACCTAATCTTGTGCAGATCCTCTGATAGCTTTCTTCTCCACAAACAATGCTGGTCCAGACTAGAAAGGCTCAAGAAGGGTGCTGAAAGACCCAACAACCAGGCAGAGCCAAGCTCTCTATCAGCCTCTGACAGCTCAACACTCAGACACGTTCATTTAGTGGCAGGAAGATATAGCTAAATCACCTCAGAACAATCGTGCCACTTAATGCTTCATATCCTCTGTTGTTGTTGTTTTTTTCTTTTTGTGTGCTTTTATTATTTCATTTCCGTGCTTCATTTAAAATGTTTTTTCTAAAGCACGGGCTACTATTTTTCCTCTTAAACAAACTAATTATTCTCTTTCTGTTGTTTGTTTGTGAGAGACTTTTTTAAAAATATCTAAATTCATGTCTGTCTTTACGTTAACTAATTCAGTCCCCGTTCCTGTAATGATGTTTCTGCACTATTTGCACAATGAGAGACGACCTGTTTCTTGCTCTATGGGAAGTTTACCACAAGATGAAGTAACTGTACGAAAAAATACTATTTTAAAAGAACATCACAGATTGCGGTCTGTGTTTCTTTGTGGTCGGACTTTAAAAGCTATTGCCACCATGATGTCATTACCACAGAGCCAGTGCTACAGCTAGTGAGTCAGAAACTGCAGGGTTCTGTAATGTAGACTACAAATCAGTCAGTCAGAGTGTCTGTCTCACTGCCTGTGGTTAACACACAAACAACCCACACACAATTGTCAGCCCACATGCTATATTCATGTCTAAAGTTAATGTCTAAAGTACTGCTCCATCTCAGAGTATAAGAGTTACCTCAGTAAAACAAAAGAGGTGCTTTGTTCCATCGTCAGGCTAAATCCTCCCTCAGCAATTACCGTTCACCTTCCTAAGACCTCGGCGAGGAACAGAGCAACACTCTTTCTTTTAAAGCAGGCAGTGGAGCATGAAGACAGTGGCGCTCTACAGTCAAAGCCAGATCGCCGTTCTTCTTCATCATCTGCCTGTGTCTGGAGCTTTAAATAAAATCTTCTGATTCTGTTAGTTTCCACAGCAGGACCGTTTGTCATTGTTTCACATAAGAAAAAGGCATTTCTAGTGAGAGAATGGCAGGGGATCACTAAAGTCACTGCTACTACTACTGTGGGAAGCAATATCTTGTAGGTTTTCATGGCAATCCCTATATTTTTAAACTATGTACGCACAAAAGATACACACTAACAAGCCTACTTCTAAAATTCTGCACACGTCTGCTTGTATAAATCAAATATTTGCCTTGAAAAGTATGGAAAATCTTTTAGCCAACAGTGGTAATGCTTAAAAATCCACTCGGTCTCCCCTCAAAACTCTTATTTTATAAATCAGGGAAGAAAGAGATGTCATCACTCGAATCACTTTTGCCTTGACTCTTCATTAAGCTTTTCCCATTTCCCTTTTAAGGGTAATGCAGCTTTGATCACTGTGATGGCATGCCACACATGGTAAGCTCCACACCTCACCACCAGTTGATTCACCTTAGTTTAATTTACAGTCACTACTTTAAAATATTCTACTTATTGTTCAATATTGTTTCTTTATTAAATTTATTTATTTTTCCATCACACCTTCCAATGTTTATATGGCGTGCACACATATTAACCTTGCAAGGTCAAAGTTCTGTTTTATGTTATATTAATACATCTTTCTTTGTTTGAGTTACCTGGGGGTTGGCTTCTCCTCCTGTCTGGCAAAAGGTGTGGCAAAGGGCTGGGAGACCTGAAGTACCACTGACAGCCTAATTGGATAGCACCACATGCTTCATTGCCCTGGGGGGTGTTTCATATTTGTTTAATCGTTTTGTATTAGTTGCTTATATGGCAGCCATTTTGTTTTCCCCCGTGTGTGTCATTTGGTTTAGCTAAACCAGTATTTAAGTTCCCCTGTGTGTCATTTCAGCAGGTCAGTTTATCTTATGTTTGTTTGAGGTTTTGTTAATTATTATCTTGAGTTTAGTCTATTGAGTTGACCTCTTTTATTGGTCTGCCTGTTTAAGTTTTGGCTTTGTTAAATATATTTTCATATTTTTGGGTCAATAAAACCCCTTTTTGAATTAAAACCACCTGTGTCCTTTATGCTTTACTGCTTGGTCCCTGACAATCACATTATCAGGCACTAAAATGCCATAAAAGACAAGTTGGGATGAAAAAATGACCCTTTCCAGCACACTGTAGTGCTCTCACTGCTGCTGCAGTTGTTTACATCGGGGCCGGTGGGAGGCTTCCAGACGCAAAGGTTCTGACAGTCTATCAGTGGAAGAGGGTTGTTAATATGGCCACACAACCTCTGTCCTGACCTTGATGCAGGACCATCCATCATCTAAGCTTAGAGGAGACATAAGGTTGAGAGGTGTATCCACCAAGGTTAGAGTTTTCAATCCTATGTAGTATAAAACCTCTGTTCTGATTTTATATTAAAGCCCCTACGTGTGGGATTTGCAAGGGGTAGTTCAGGAAAAATACTGTGGCAGTGATAAATACAGATGGATAAGTACTGCTGATAATAAAAGTTAATATTTTACTGTTAATTGGTATTATGGGATTGAGTTCAAAGTTGCCTGAACTCTGAGATGTGAGGGCCTAGATGAGACAGACAGCTATCTTACATTTACTTTCGGCCACTCTGTTCATATCTATTTTAGGTATTTAGCAGGCTAATCTTAAAGTTGTACTAGCAACTGGTTGCCTATTTAAAAATCCCTTAGCAGTGGAGCTACATTAGCATTCATTTCACATTGTTTTAAAAGCACAATACTTTCTCCTTTTTTTTTTTTTTTTGGTCCCTATCAACACTCGAGGAAATATCTGCAGCCGACTTTGTCTGTCTCCCGGTGCTGCTCTGTAGTGTACAGAAGGCTTTTAGAAGTTGTTTAATGAGAGCGTTTGCCTGCTGTGGCTGGAAGCAACACTCATGAGAGAAAAGAGAGTGAACCAGAGTCAGAAAACCAAAGAGCTTAAAGATGTGGAAAATCTCCACAGAGCTGAGGAGAAGTGCAGAGTTAGTTCCAATATCCCATTTCAGAAATTTGCAAAGTTTGGGATTAAAAAAAGAATAGCTTGTCTTATTTTAGCCCTAAAACAACAATTTTTTTGTATTATTATTGTTATTCTTCTCATTATAAAGGTTATCATTATTATTAGTAGTAACAGGACTTATAGTGATAATTATTCACTTGGATTATAAGTAAGAAGTGTTGAAACTTACACTGCCCTCTTCCTTTTATCTTTTTGCATGTTTGTCACACAAGTTTCAGATCATCAAACAAATTTTATAATAGACAAGGACAACTTGTGTAAATACAAAATACAGCTTTAAATGACAATGAAGGGGAAAAACGTTATCCAAACATACCTGGCCCTATGTGAAAAACTAACTGGTTGTGTCACCCTATTGAGAGAAGAGACTTTAACATCTCTGGAGAAAGTTTGCCCCACATTTCTTTAATTCAGTCATATTGGAGGGCTTTTGAGCATGAATGCCCTGCCTAAGGTCATGCCAAAGCATTGATTAGGTGACAGCTAAACCTTCCTTTTTGTTTTTGGTTTTTTGAGACATTCAGAGGTGGACTGTCCTGCTGCATAGGCCAGATGTTCCTTGAGGACACTCTCAGTCGGGATTTTCTGGTAGAGAGCAGAATTCATGGTTCCATCAATTACAGCAAGACTTCCTGAAGCAGCAAAGCAGCCCCAGACCATCACACTACCACCATCATTTTGTTGGTATAATGTTCTTTTTATGAAATGCTGTGTTCACTGGATGAGTCAAACCTTCCAAAAAGTTCAACTTTTGTTGCATCAATTTCAAGAATATTTTCCAACAAGTCCTGGGGATCATCAAGATGTTTTTCACAAATGTGAGACTAGGCTCTGGGTCCTTTTAGGTCCTGGTTTTCTTCTTTGAACTCTCCCATTGATGCCATTTTTGGAGTCATTTTGGTCAGCTGGTCACTCCTGGGCAGGTTCACCATTGTTCCAAATTTTCTCCTTTTGCAGATAATGGCTCACACCATGGTTCACTGGCGTTCCGGGCCTGTAACCCTCTCCAGACTGATAGATGTCAATGATTTTGTTTCTCATCTATTCTTGAGTTTCTTTAGCTCATGGCATGACGTCTTGCTTCTTGAGATCCTTTAGCCTACTTCACTTTGGTTCGGCTTTGTTTTAGTGGCTTTAGTTAGGATACCAGGAAAAGGAGATCACTGCCATGAAATTGTGTGTGTACCACCTGAAGAATGCGTATAGTCCTGTCTGTTCTTTTATTTAAGCTCCTTGTGCTCTCAGTGTTGAAGATCTGAGAATGTGCTTTTGGCTGGCAGCATGCAAGCTGTGTCTTTGTTGCACACTCATACACATTTATGCTCACACACACACACTCATCCAATCCCCACGCTCCCATTTTGTTTTTTGGGTCGCACTCATCTGCAGCCTTATTACCCAGAGTCCTCTGCGGCAGCCCAATCGGGGCTCTGCTGCTGGAGTGTTCTGTTAGTCACATCAGCACCCAGCACACGCTCAGCCCAGCTCAGATCATCAGGAATTTCACCGATGGAAAACCTGCTCAGAATTCAGAAGAAGCCTGTGCATACATCTAATTGTGATGGAGTTTTCCACCTTGGCTCAACTGCTCTTTTTTCTCTGCTTAGTCACAGGATGAAATGCTCTTTCATCTCAGCAAATTAACTGAAGAAATTAAACTGAAAAAAGTCAGTTTTGCATGTCTGAATCAGGATTGTTGCATTGCCTGCCCCCATAGTAAAACACCTATACCATCTTCCAATCACCGTGACTATTTGAGTCTTCAGTAGACTCATTTACCAATCATTATAGTGGCTATTTCTAATTTAAGATACAGTACAGTGGCCATCACGGTGTGCAAGTCACTCATTATAATAAAGTGATATCATCTGCACAATGTTTGAACATCTGTTGAGTGGAAATGCCCAAGGCCCTTTTTTTTTTTTTTTAGTAATAAGCCATTTAACAGCTGCTTAATTGGTGTATGAATCAGCAACTCAGATCTGCATTTACTCTGGCTCTGCCATTATTCTTACATTTTTATGCCTCTGAGAAACTTAAATGCTGAATGAGAACAGCATGTCAACAGTTATGTTTCCATGTTGCAAAATTCTTGGGAACAAATTAGAAACAAATGTGACCGCATGAGCGCCACATGATGCTACAGATGATGCTTTCGCTGAACTTTAAACACCACTGTATACACTGCATCTCTCTTTTGGGGGGTGGGGGGGTTGTTTGATGGCGCCATTAAATGTTTGCTGGGCTGTCCAAACTCCTTTAAAAAAAAAACAAAAAAACAAAAACAGGCCAGCACTTGAACTAGCGAGGAATCTTATTTCAAGTTAAATACATATTGGTTGGTTGATTCCCTGCAAAGAACTGACAGGCTAGTTTACAACCAGGCATTAATTTGTTGAGTCAACCAGCATCAGAACAGAAGAGTTGGCACAGCGGGGCCTGTATTTTCACGACTGCTTGAAGTCGGTGAGACGTAGAATGATACTAGACATGCTTATTAGGATGTTTTCAACTCTTGCTTCCCTGTTGCATCAGCTGCAGGAAGCAAACACGTTTTTTTTCCTTGAATGCCAAGTTTATTTCACAGCCCAGTCTGGATGATCTTGGGGCTGCAGCGCTTCCTTGTTGATTCCTTTTAGATAAACTGTGTAACCAGTTTGTAAGTTGCCTCGCTTTACAGTGCTAATCAAATTACACCCACAGGCAAATTGTTTATACGGGCAATATCAGAAGTATCACTGTGCTTATGAATGCAACTTTTATGGTTTTTTTACACAGTAATAGAGAGAGTTTTGTAACCCCCCCCCCCCCCCCCCCAAACACACACACACACCCAACACACACACACACCCATCCCAGATGGGATAGCCTCTTCATCAGCAAAGAGAAAGGGGGGTGGCAACAGCAAATGCTGTTTAAAGGAGACAGTTTCAAGATGCCCGTGGACCTGAGGGGTTTTATTTCTTTTATGTCACCTTATTCATATGTGCATCTACATGCAAACATCTGTACATGTGTGTGCATTTTGTGCATTAGCATGTTACTCATTTGTATTATGTGTTTCCATGTTTCCCAGTGTCCTAGTTTCTTTTTTCTTTTTGCAAGAGAAAGCATTTTTAGCAGGTGAACAGGTGAGCTTCTGACTGCATGCACCTGAAAGAACACCGGCGCTGTCTTGATTTAGCTCAGTCTATCCTCCGCTGTCCACTTTAGTAAACAACTGTTGGAACAGCGTTACATCTCTAATTCTGACACCAGCGTTTAGTTGAGACCCCCCCCCCCAAAACAAAAAAAACAAAAAACAAAAACAAAACAAAACAGTGTGACAAGGTATACTATTGTTCATGCTAAATTATTTACTGAGACACAAGCTTCTGTAAACTTCAGTACCAATTAATCTGAAGAACCTCTTTTGTGTGAGAGCTTAATCGTTTGCTAATTAGCGTCCTTGCTAACAGACACTCTCAGTGGAAATATACGATTACATAGCCCATCGACAGGCTCGGTAAACAAAGGCTGTTTGCCAAAATACCAAGGCAGTTGGTGTAAAGCCGGGGAGGGGAAAATATATTACTTGCGTGTATGTGTGTGTTGCCTACTGTGTGTTAATACTATTTATGTGACATACAAGAGGCAAACAAAGTGTGCCTCAGAGTATCGAGAGAGAAAAAGAAATGGGCGGATTTTGGATTTACCCCGTAGATTACTGTGATTTTGACTGTATTTTCGATTTTAGTAAGTGAATATGCTCATTTGCTTATAAATGACTTGAAGATGCAAAGCTAATAAAGAGCGCCTATTAGGTGGAATAAGAAACATCATTTAAGGAGGAGTAGAGAGGAAGAAAACAGATGATAAAAACAGGAGAGAAGTTTTTTATAGTGAGTCACAATCTGTAGAGACCTTTTAGAAAAATGTGGGCGCCAAACTTCTCTGGTGGTTTTGTTTAAAATAACTGTTCAAGGCCAAAAGAAGCTCACAGTTTTCACATAAAAAGCAAACATCAGTGAGAAGTCTCAACAACTAAATACTAATTTGTCCAATAAAATTTTTCTTCTCTCCCATCCCAGCAGTCCTTTCACAAGTAACTTTTCTTATGGCCTTTTGTAAGAAGATGCAACCAATTTGGAAACTACTGGACCTCACTGCCTAACTGTATGTAAATACCCTAAATGGTTAAAAATAGGGGGTCACACCTTTTAATCTTTGAATTCACGTTTTTAGTCTGGGTGCCACAGGTGTATAAAATCCAGCACCTAGCCATGCAGCCTGCCTTTACAAACATCTTTGAAAATATATGGGTTGCTCTAAAAGGCTTATTAAATTCAAGCAGTACGGTACTGTAGCAGGATGTCACTGTAGCAGTAAGTTAGTTCATTGAATTTCTTCATATCCAGATATTCCACAATCAGCTGTAAGTAGTTCTGTTTCTAAGTAGAAGCATTTATGAACTAGAAACTACAAAAACTCAGTTACAAAGTGTCAGACCAAATAAAGTTGCAAAGCTGGGATCACTGAGTGGTGAGGCACATAGTGTGCTCTGCTCACTCCGTAACCGTAGAGCTCCAAACCTCCTCTGGCATTAACATCAGCAAAAACACGGTGCGCTGGGAGCTTCGTGGTATGTTTCCATGACCAGATAGCTCCTGTATGTGTAATGTGTAGGTGAACCAGGAGTATTGTACATATAGTGTCATTTTAAAAGCTCAAACTTTAACTGATTAGTAATTTCTTTTTCAATATTGTAAAAAAAAAAAAGTAAAAATTCTGTTGTATTTTGGTTATACTCCAGTGGAACAGAAAGGTTGGTGAGCAAATGTAATAGTTAAATGTAAATTTCTATTAAATGTGAGTTTATGTTTTTTCTATAGACAACAACAGATATGTGATTTTCAGCCATTTTTCACAATTAATTATTGTATGAACTGTATTAACTGTGAGTCAGTTTTGGAAGCTGGGAATTGAAATACGAGAACTGGATTCTCAAAGCATTGAACCTCTATCGCACCAAACCCCTACGGCCCAACCAGGTCTCGTGGGTTAAGGTTTGGCCACTAACTGGGTAGAACCCAGGTAACCCTGTCCCAGACAGGGTACACTGGACCCATGATTTTTTTTCTCAACATAGGGGTTTTCTGAATCACTACCAGATTGACCCAGACAACATAGTTCCTGGGATTACTAGAGCTTGGTCATTCCGAGCTTGATGACCGAGCTCCTCACTCTGCTCCTCCTCATCAAAAGGGGCCAGTTGAGGTGGTTCAGGTATTTGACTAGGATGCCTCCTGGATGCCTCCAAAGGCAAATTCTACTAGGAGGAGGCCTTGAGGAAGACTCTCTATATATATCTCTTGGCTAGCTTAGGAATGACGTGGTGTTCTACCAGATGAGCTGGAGAAGGTAGCTGGGGTGAGGAAAGTATGGGCTTCTCTGCTCATACTGCTGCCCCCTCAACCAATGGATGGGTGGATGGGTGGATGGATGGATGGATGGATGGTCAATTAGTGTATCTTACTGGATAAAACAGAAAAAGTTTAACTTTGAGGACATAGTTTGCATCTTTATAGGAATGAGCTGAATTTGAGCTGACTTGCTGATCAGTCTGCAGCCTCTTGTACAATGAAGGATATCATAACGTACCCCACCTTAGGCTTTCTGAAAGATTCAGGAATCTGGCATAGATAGAAAAGAGACAATGTACCAGACAAACCTGATAAATGAGAACTGGCACTTTGTGCTCAGTGCATACAGTCAGTCTCTACCTACATACCTACCTGCTTCTCACACAGAAACATGACAACAAATGGGTTAACCTTTGTTAACCTTTCCATTATCTGTTTTACTCTCTCTCTCTCTTTCCTGCTTCCTCTATATTTTCCTTGTTCTTTCTCTACTCTTTCCTGCTCCTCCATCCTCTGGAACACATGGTTATCGCCTGTGAGTGGTTGTCATGGTGATCGACCCCGAGGGACTCATCCCAAAACCAAAAGTTCTGCTTGTCTGAAATAGAACCGCCTCTCTCCAGGGGGAGCGGGGTTTATTTGGCACATGGAGGGGGGAAGTGGGGAAACAGAGAGAGAGAGAGAGAAAGAGAGAGTGAGATTTCAGTTAAGAGAGTGAGGCAGCATGCATCCATTCCAACTGGGTCACATCACGGGAGCATTGCGTAAGCATAAACACTGCTGCCCCTGTGCTACGCCCCCAGTGCGCACACACATACGCACACGCATGCACACACACGCATGCACAGTCTGTGTTTTTCCAGAGCTTACTACTGTCTGGGAATCAGCCTTCTATAGTGCCATTTATACCGAGATGTAGCCTGTCTTTTTTTTCTCCAGAGTGCTTTGACTCAGTGGATTTGTGATAAGTATATTGTGACAGTGGACTGAACCTTCTACTCTGTTAGCTTCCAAGCCGGTCATAGCAGCATGACATAGCACTTCTTCCCTGCTGCATTTTCCAGCCACACTCATACATACAGTGTTTCTATCACTGATTCTCACTCAGCTACTATCATGCACTGTATATACTACATGCTTCTTTGTGTTGTGTGCGAGCTTCAGCAGGAGAACGTTGTTGCAAAATCAACCCAGCAAGCTGCTAACTTACCTGAAGTGAGAGTTGCAGGCTTTGACCACAGAAAGGCGCTTACTTTCTGTGAACATCCATCCATCCATCCTTTTTTCTTAACTGTTTAACCATCTTAAAGTTACAAGGGTGCTATAGCTTATCCAAGCTGTCACAGAGCAAGAGGACATACCTGATGTGAAGTAAATGCACTGAGAATGATATGTAAGCATGAAAGTGTGCTATTGAGACACTGGATAGTAAATGTATCCAAACTTGTGTTTCCTATTACCATCAAACAAGCATTTTAGTGCATGTTGCCCACGTGAGGACTGGGGGGGTTCCGCTTTTGATCAAACTCACATACATTATGTAGCAGGAATTCCTACAGGTGGTCCTACAAAGTTTAATGCTCATCACCCTCGCTGTCTTTCAGCAGATGTGACATTAGTGTTTCAGCGGATTTCCCGAACATTTCCTCTTGGTGTTGCAGCTGCACTGTAGCAGCACTACGTATGATGTATGTACAGGAAGGCTTATAAGGCAACCACATCTTCTAAAAGAATGTGTTGTTTTCTCTCTCTCTGTAGAGCCCGACTGTTCCCGACATGCTCCGCTTCCCACATGTTTGGATGTCTTCACACCTATGTAAATAAACACCAATGGAAAAGCAGTTATTTGCTGGAGCTGTTTGTGCAGTGAGCTGCGTGTGCGTCGGTAGAGGGTGTGATTGTCTATAAAAGGAGCATCCAAAGCCAGTTGTTTAAAAATCCTAGTTGGACTGTTTCAAATCCCCCCTCCTCTTCTCAGTTTGCACTAAGCAAGAGGATGTGTGTGTGAGTGTTTGTGTGTGTCGAGACTACATGGCAGGAGAGCCTTTCCAATCAGGGGAATGGGAAGGGAATAGATGCTGACAGACAGACAGACTTCAGACAGGCAGGGAGACAGAAGGATAGACTGTAGAGCACAGAAAGAAAAAGAGAGCTATATGGAGAGAAAGAGGAGGTGGGTGGAGTTACTCTGAAAGGGGGCGTGGACACACAGCTGTCACTCACTGGCGGTAGCCATGGAGAACGGGCGGTCCTGAACAGCAGGACATCCAATGGGAGACGACGCTGCTTGTGTCACCATGGTGACGGGGCTGTGCCCAGGGAGGTTGTGATGGGTTGACAGGTGCGTGACAATCGGAGCTCTCTGCAAGCATGTACGCCAAAGGCAAGAGTAGCAACGTGCCGTCCGACAGCCAAGCCAGAGAAAAGTAAGTTTTATTTATGGGGGAGGAAACCGCGGCTGTGAGGGAAGTTCACGAGCGGCCGGGGGCAGTCACACACAGAGCTGCGGGAGGGGAGGGCGCAAGGCGATACACTCAGCGGCGTGGGGCTCTCAACTCAGCGCTGTGCACGGCTCAGAAAGTTGACTGCTTTGGGTTTTCTTTGAGAAAAGACAGACATTTTATCTGCCGGTTGTAAATGTTGTTAAGCGGGAAAGGTTCAGTTTTACCAAGCTTGTTTCACCTTCCTAGAATTTTAATTCCAATGCGCTTTAAAAATAAAAATAAAAATTACGAATCCAGCAAACACCTTCCTTCCTTCTGTAAATGTTTTGGCGTCTTGAGCATGTTGATTGTTTGATTTCATTCTTATTTTGTTCATTCTTTTTTCTTCAGTCATTATTAGTTTTGGCTGGTGTATGCTTTTCACACACGCGGTAAGGATCGAACAGTTTACAGAGAAACTAGATGTTCAAGGTCTGGTGTCGGCGGCAGCAGCTGGAAAGTCCGCGCATTTGACCGCTCTAAAATTGCTGTGTTTGGAGCGTGTTGCTTTGCACAGAGGCTGCCTTGCTTCAGATGCCGTGTTCCGCGGGTCCGGTCCTGCTACAAGCTGCCACAGATGGGGCTTGTGAAAACGGACAGTCACGCTGTCGTCGCGCTTGGGGAGACGGAGACGGTCGATCCGGTTATTTTAAAGTAGTTGGCCACGTACTGTGGGTGTCCAGCAAATTTGTGTTGACATATCAGCTGTTTTTTTTATTTTGTTTTTTTTATAATAGAAATGCTTGTCATGGCTGTACTGCCTGTGTGTCTTGTCCACTGACACGGGAGTGGAGGGCTTTTTTTCTACCCTCCTGATTAAACAACAGGTTTTTTTGGGGTTTTTTTTTTTTTTTACATTCTACAGTAAGGTCACTTGCAGTGGCTCCATGTGTTTTACGCATTTATCTAACCAGCAAATGATCCCTGGTTCGATCCCAAGAGGAGACACAAATCTCTTGGGGCTTGCTTCAGGAAGGGCGTCCGGCATAAAAATCAAATATGCGGTGCTACCCGCTGTGGCGACCCCATGTGAATAAGATAGCAGTCGAAATTAGCTTTCTTTCTTTCTTTCTTTCTTGTAAGGTCAGTTGTGAAGGTGGACATGTTAGTGACATAAAATAGAGGCTGTGTTACTATAAACTGTGGTTGATAGCCTCTCTTTTTTTGATGCATGGGAACTAACAGGATATTCCCACACCTGATGCACTGGGTCAGGAGCATGTCTTTATTCAGCTTCACTGGCCAGGCTTCCTGCAGACAGGGTGATCACAGTCGTAGCCTGTGCTCTCCCTGTCTGCAGGGACAGCTTATTGCCACCTGTGAGAGTAGGGCAAAGTTGGTGCAGATATTGTCTCTATCGTCTCACTTTGACTGCCAGATACTGCAACTCGTTTATTGTGTCTTTTAAATCCAGTTCGCCTCCATTGGTCAACAGTGTGATTGAGTGTTCATCCCTTGAGCCCCATTCTTTATTCCAAATCGATATGAAAGGACTGAAAAGTGAGACTCTTATCGCTGCCTTATCGCGTGCACTGACTCAGAGGCTCAGATGGAGAGCTTCCTCCAGGCCTGGGAGATACTGTGTGTGAAAACATGCATGCATCTGTGTGCGCTCGTGTGTGTGTGTGTGTCTTGGCATAAGATTTTGAAGTGGTTCTGCAGTCTCCTGTGATGAAGTTCACATTTGCAAGCTGCTGCTAAAGGTACATCAGCACAAACAACAAAGAGGCAAAGCTATAATGAGGAGACACACTAGCTTTATGTGACTAAACGTTTACATCAAAGTCGATTTATTTAATGGAACTGAGCCGTCTACCTAGCGTATTGTTTAAATTGCGTACACGAGTTAGAGGTGAACTGAAAGGGAACTTCTTACTTTTCCTGGTTAATTCAGACTTCTTTGCTTTTGCAGATCATTTTGTTATCTGTGTTTACACTTCGACGCAAGATTGATGTTCCACTGGGCATTACAGCCAAGGCCATGTCGACAAAAGAAGGGAACGCGTGTCAAGAAAACGCTAGATGAAAAGGCAGTGGAAGGCAACAAAATTGAGGAAGCCAAAAGTTTCATTTGTCTCTTAACAAGCAGCCTTGTTTATCAGTGGTGTGTATCAGAGGAGCAGAGCAGGCCCGGCGCTGCCGAGTCTTCAGTTGTTTCTCATTTCTGCAGCGCAGCAGGGGATCAGAGAGTGGGAGAGACAGAGGGCAACAACAGATTGAGGAGAAAAGGAAGGAGGAGGGGAGAGAGCAGGACTGAGGGAATTTGCTGGATCATTAGTTTACAGTGTTGTAGTATTGACCTCAGAATGGACCCCTGCAGACACGGGGCCCTGGCGTCTCGCCCATGTAGATACAGAGAAGCTCTAAATACAACTGACCTCTGAAGATTTTATGTGTGTGTGTGTGTGTGTGTGTGTGTGTGTGAGATAAACATCTGAAACATGTAGTCTGTCCTTGCTAGAGATGCATTTTGGGAATATGCTTTTTTTTTATCTCATGTGTCCACACTATAAAAATTCAGTTCATTTCAATTTTATTTATATAGTGCTAAATCACAGCAAAAGTCACCTGAAGGTGCTTTATATTGCAAAGTAAAGACCCCAAAATAATAGAGAGAAAACCCCAACAGCCAGATCACCTGCCTATTAACAAACACTTGGCGACAGTGGGGAAGAAAAACTCCCTTTTAACAGGTAGAAACCCGTGGCAGGACCAGGCTTAGGGATGTGCAAGTATCTGATGTAAATGGTAGGAGCTGAAGAGAGAGCAAAACAATCCATAAAAGTTTATATTTCACTACAAACACAGATGTCACGCTTGAATTTAAAATCTTATTCAACTTTCTCTGTACAGTGTAACTAAGCTGAAAGATCATTTACAGTATTGTAGTGGGAATTATTATTTTCTTTCTTATTTGCATATATTACATGGCAAACATTAAGAAACACCCACTGCACAAAACATTTGAAGCACATTTTGCTGAAGGTAGGGGGAAAGCTGTTATCATTTATTAATTTCCTTTATATAATTTGTATCTTTCATGCTGGAGGATATGCAGATAAAGAGAAGCAGATGAGCGAGAAAAGGAAATGTTTTAAAGTATTGTTCTTCCCAATCATAAAAAATAACAATAATAATCAAAAACATATTGTCTTACTCGTCAATTATGGTGTCACCGCATGCTGATTATTCAAGTTGGATGTGCCGCACAGTGTCTGGAACATATCTGCCTCTGAGAAAGGCGCAGAGACACATGGGCTTAGGAAGGATAGCTGAGATTTTGTTTGTGAGGATCAAAGCCCCCAAAAGAAAGACATTTGAAATATTCAGGTGTGCAAAAACAGTAGCCCAAGTTGCAGACCACTTGCAGCAAGGTGTGTCTGGATGTCTGATGCTGAGTAAAACTTAAAAATATAATCCTGACGCATGCATTTTTAAAGAGAGTTTTCTCGCATTTATACCCTACGTCCGCGAATATCTGAGAATAGGCTGTCTTTATGCCTTTGCACCAGTAATGAACACTTTGTCTGGCTTTTAAGACAGCAACACTGCTCTGGTCTCTCTTCTCTCTCTGTGTGCTACCTGTGTTATGGTCTGCGCTTGATTTTGAGTCAGAGTGACAGTACACGACCACTGACTGTGTACTGCAGTTGTTCAATGAGTGTAGGTTTCAGTCGCTGGCAGTTAGAGGACACATTCCACATAGTTCTGGGATTGTGGTCCTGACTGAGTTGCATTGCAGCACATAGTACAAATTCCTTTTCTCCTTTTTCCTGAGTGAGTATTGAGTCATGGAACAAACTCTGCCTCAAATGCTCACAGATGCTTGTTTTGTCCATTTTTCCAGTGCTCACAGCTCTATAAATTGCTTTTCAGGTGTTTCCTAAAGATCATGTAAAGTCAGGGTTTAAAAAACAAAACGAACAACCTATAGCATAGGAATGTGTAACTAGTATAGGTATGTGCCATTTCATTCAGTCTGGTTCAGGTACCAAGCATCAGTCTTGGTGCAGACTTAAGCATTTTCTGCTCTTGTAAGGATCATCATTCCACACACATAAGTGTACACACACACACACACACACACAGCTACTTCTAAACCGAGACACCTCAAAATCCTGCCAGGAGGCTGCCAATGCAGCATTGCGCAGACTGAGGCAAAGCAGTGCATGCTGGGAGTGTTTATCCGACAGAAGCAATTCAGGCTGCCACTCTGGCTCTGACAGTGAGTCGCATTACAGTGGAACTACAATAAA
The DNA here is from genome assembly GCF_051167445.1 of Perissodus microlepis. Classification (NCBI taxonomy): domain Eukaryota; kingdom Metazoa; phylum Chordata; class Actinopteri; order Cichliformes; family Cichlidae; genus Perissodus; species Perissodus microlepis. The sequence continues at coordinate 17,060,255 of NC_140472.1, forward strand.
AATAGCTGTATCTCTCTCCCAGATGCACTCACGCACCGCAAGCTCACAATGCATTGGATAAACTGTGCAGGGAATCACATTTTCCCCATGCCAGCTGCCACCTGATGAATGTAATTGATGAGGGGTTTTTTTGTTTTGTTTGTTTTGTTCGCTACATTTCGTCGTCCTTGAGCAATGATATAGGTGCAATCATTAGAACAAAGAGGAAACCTATTTGTTAAGGCAGGAGCAAAAGAATGTAGCCCGAGGGTAAACATATGTTGCTGGTCAGCTTGGATGGTAAAATGAGAGGTTAAGTATGGGAAATAAGCATGAAAACGTGAATGCTGGAAGAGTTTAAAATAAAAAATAAACTCCACAGCTAAGCGGTAAAAAAATGAAAAGGGACGGACGGATGAAAGAAAGATTAAAGAGGTTTTTCTTTCTTTTACTGAGGTCAGACGAGGTCAGGTGATGTCCTACAGGACCGCACGGTCTAATGCTCTGTAATGGCTCTGTGTCGAACCTCCCCACTCTATACACATATCCCACTCTCCATGGATCACTTACATTGGTAAGTGGCCACACCTGGTTCTGTTGGCTCAACTCCCATGCATAAGCCCCATGCATAAGATCCACGTGGTAGGCCTCAGCATGAGCTTTTCCTTTTGTTTAAGTGGATAAAGAACAATATAAATGTGCGTGATTACGTGTCTGCGTATCTGTATTAATCTTTGCTGTTCTGGTCAATAGAGAGGATGCTACATGTGTTAGCCTGCAATCCCATCTGAGCTGTCTGCTCACAGCACTTTTCTCCATATGCTTCATCCCTCAAAATCAACCTCCATCTGTCTGTCACGCTGCCATTGTGGATGTGAACTACAACATCCAGTGATCATTACACAGCTAATAGCCTTGCCAGCTCTCAAGGGATGCCTCGAGAACAACTGTTAGAACACGGAGAACTGTCACCGCTCTCTGTCGTCGGCGTTCGCCAACACTGACTGTCAGTGAAAGAAACTTAAAACTGCTTCTAGTGTAATCGCCACAGTGTTTTTAGATTAGCATCAGTCTGGGATTACAAGAAAACCAGAGGAGAAATGCAGCTCTGGTGTATTTTCTTTCTGGGGTATACAGAGCTCTCTTCAAATCAAAGTGATAATGACAGTTTGACAAGGCTTTGATAGAAAACACTTTTTAACCTGCTGAACACATAGAAGGCTGTTAAAAGTCCTCTTTTATCTGCTGGCATCCCTCCTAGTTTCTCTCTTATCCCTTCTGCCAGAGATGTAACTTGCCACAGAACTGCTATCAAAGCGGCGGCCTCTTATTGAGCTGTATGAGGCAGAAGGGAAACGGCCTCTGATCGACGCAGGGAGGAAAAAAAAGGTCTGATGTGTCAATCAACACACAGGACCCTGAAGAAGGCACCCTCACAGGACGCCTTGGGGTCCTTGGGAAGGATCGACGTGACAAAAGGCCTCTGTCGGCATCAGATAGCATGTGGGAAAGAAGGAGAAAAGAACAGAAGAGGGCATGGCATCCTGAATTTCTTTTATCGCTTCCCAAAAAATAGGCTAAGGATGAGAAAGTTTATCACCTTGTGCTGGTCCCTTAGGACCCCATGGGTGTCCCTGAGTGCTTTTGTTTTAATTAGAAACACATTATCACATCATTTCTCTTCTTCTCTCTTCTCTTCTCTTCTCTTCTCTCGTTTGACTCTTTAAGTTAGAGCTGCTGTGCTGCTCGTGGTTTTAAAGCTGTGCACAAATGCCCAGTTTTAAAGGTGTTTCGTCTCTCAGGCAGTCTTTTCTCATGGCATTTGATGTTGTTTTGTCATGAAATTACCCAGACTAACTTAAAAAACATGTTTTGGCCAGATCTTCCACCTCTAGGTATGATGAGACACAAAAGAGAAATGAGGGAGGCAGGGGATTTCATAGTCCGCCTTGATGACCTTGAATGGGATCCACTATCAGCACTGTCTGGCTTTGTTAGGTGATATCGGCCGTAGCTCTCGTGGTTTATGTCAGGAAGTTTCTTTCTGGTGACACCAAACATGCACAGCTTTGCTCCAAACCACAGCACAGTCAGGGATGCTCTCCCTCAAAGCATTTCTGTGACTGGAGAGCTCCAGGCAAAAGTAAACTCCATTAATGGAAACACGCACAGACTCGGGCCAAGAGTGCTTTTAGATGATCTAAAGCGTGTTTTTGTTTGTCAGTTTAAAGCAGTATTTTCATATTGCACTCATTAATTTCTTTTTAAATCAGCGTGTATTTAAAATATCACACTTACATTTACAAAAACTCTTCCCTTAGCCGATATAACTTGCATTGCTGTAGTAAGCACCGTAGTGTAACTGCAGATGCTGCTCTGCCTGCCCCCCCCCCAACCCCAGCCTGCTGAGTATAGTGGAGGTTGGTTGGAGGCCTCTCTGCTGATATTCGTCCATCATTGATATGCAAGCTGCATCGCACAGGCACTAGCGCAAGGTTAAGCATGCGTGACGACCAGGCTTCGGAACTGCTTCAGACACTCTCTCTCTATCCCTCTCTCGCTCCTGCACCCACATGCAAAAACACATTATTTTTCTTTGCTTCCTCACTACCTTGCCCTCATTTCTCCTGTCTCTTTCTCACTTGTCCCTGCTAATTTCTGAGAAGTAAAGCCATGGAGTTGTCCTCTTTTATTTTAGATGCATCGTCTTTAGATGACAGGCTGTCTGCCCACTGATCCCTGCAAAGTCCATGGTGACATCTCATTTCTCCCCAGTGAAATCCAAGATGGAATATCCTCGTGTTTAGGATTTAAATCGCTTAAAGTCCACTTAATGCCAATTTCTACCATTGAAGAGCAGGAAGGACAAAAGAGTGAGACCAGGTGGGCAACAGGGACGCAGCAGGACTCACCAACTCTGATCCAGTGCTAGCTACACGTGAATTAGCTGGAAATATTGTGTACAAAAAGTGTGTTATAAAAAATATTTTCTTAGTGTGTGTGTGTGTGTGTTTTTTAATTATCGTAATTTGCAGACACTTTGGTGCATACATTTTCTGCAAATTTTTACAACCTCATGTTACAGAAAAACATTCCTCTGAATGGTTAGTCATTTATTTCTACTTCCTCCAGAGCCTTCATACAGGCCTTAATAGCTTCACATTTCTCCCCAAATTGCTTCAGATTGCCTTCATCTGTATCAGCTTTTTTCAATCTCATCTCGAAGCTTTGTTGTTCAAAAGAACAGAGGCCTATTAGAGTCCCGTAGACAGGAATTCAAATCCTATAAGATTAGAGTGGTGCAGTCCTCCCAGTCATCTCCTTCTCCCTCTGTTTTTAATTGTCGTTGATTGTGGAATGCTGTATTGTGCGAGTCGAACAAAGATTGTGTGCCACCGGACGATGTGTGGAGCTAGCAGGAGAGGAGTGCGTCCCACGCTGTCGCATTCCAGGTCCTGCGTGCTGCTGAATGACAGACCGAGCTCAGTAGAGGGAATGGCAGTGGATACATGCCACAGTGTCAGTGTGTTTGGGCAAGAGTGTGTGCATGCAGAAGAAAGCAAGAGAGAAAAATGCTGTATATGGTGAACAATAAAGAAATTGAGTGATTGCATGTCTAAACAACTAAATGCTGTCTGAAGAATGGATGTCCACCCAGATATAAAACGGGACAAATGAAGAAAAATCATATTTCTTGTGGTGGAAAAAAATCCATCCCATTTCTTCTTTTTAATTCTTATTAGTGAAGACTTTTTACTAAGGATTTTTTACTCTTTATTTCTTAAATATACTTTTATTATTAGGAATGAATTTCAAAGCAAAACTGAATTTCCTTCAACAGAAAAAGAAAACTCATATTGAATATGTACTGCTCCTTAAACACCATAATGGTTTGTTTAAATAAATACTACATTTATTTATTTTATTTTTTTTAAAAATCACCTTTTGAACTATCTTATTGCTACAAGTATTGGTTTATTGGTGGGTAAAATGAAGGCATAAAGTAGGGGTAAAACCATAACTCCGGTCCTCCTAATCCAATGACGGGGATGAATTTGCTCCACTTGTTGAATGGCTCAGTTGCCTCTGTGTGAACGCCACCTCTCTCGCATACCTCATATTTATCAGTTGCACTTCCAGTCGTGGTGGAAAAGCGATTTCCTTTTTTATTCTTGCATAATGTTGCTTTAACTCTCGTATTTTCCAGTAAACTCTTGAAAACAGACTTTTGCAGTGATTAAGCGAGTATGATCACTAAGTGTCGCCATCAAAGTTCTCTCTGTAAACAGCAGTTTAATATTCCGGGGTTTATGGCTGTATTGCATTCAAGATTTACTGTAATAGCTTGTAGAGAAAGTTGAACAAGGAAAACTCTCCTAAAAATCATTGGTGTTCTTTCAGCTGTGAAATTAAACAAACTCCCCACGAGAGGTGACTCAATCTGAACAAATCAAAGCCAATGAAATGGAACTCAAATTAAGAAAGTGATGGATTTGCCTACCCCATTATTTGATTTATCCACTTTACATGTTCTGCAAACAAATTACAGTTGCAGGAGGGGGGGAAAACTCACTGGCTGAAACTTATGTGTAAATGATGGACTTTCACATGAAGGACACAACAGAAATTTTTGCTCACTTACACTGTTGGTAAACAGTGAGTTACTCATCACGCGCTCTCGCCATCTCCCTCTGTTTTCTCCCCTCTCTGATAAGCTGGCATTTCCTGTTATCTCAGCCCTGGGCATTGTTGTCTGCTCTGTGATACAGTAGAGTCTCTGCACTGCTGACAGAACAAGAGCTGTTTCACTTTGTCTGATTGTGCTTGTATACGACAGGGAGCAATGCTTCCTTTTTACATTTCTGTTCAAGTCTTAATTGCAACACACCCCCCCCCTTCTCCTCGGTTAGACGGCGTTCTGTCTCTCGACTGTTTCTCATGTGATCGTAACGGCCTTTGGGTGTAGCTTTTTGAGGATACAGTGTGTTCTGTCCTTAGAGCACAGGGTGGGGATTCACAACTGCAGCTGCATTATGGTTAGAGTATCTTGATTAGTTGGCTTTTATCATTGTCTGCCTGTAGCTTAGCTTATTTCGTGAGCTGACGCTATTCTTGTGTTAGTCATATCCCGTTTCAGTGCATTTGCAGTTCACTGTAGTTCCCAAACTGTGGAATTTTTCAGCTTTTCTAAATGGAATATTTTGGGCCTTTTGGAGATATGTTAATAAAACCGTTTTACACATAGATTGCGGAGCGATCTGTAATTAGAATTCATCCGGGAAACTAAAACTTAGACTTAGTCTTTCATCAGCATTTATGAAATAATTTATAATTCAAACATAATAAGCTGTGCTTTTTTAATATTTGTTGTTCAAGCAGCTATTTTACAGCATTTATTTTCACCTTGTATTGGAGTATCCCAAGGGAGGTTGCAGGAGGAGAGGATTCTGGGATCTCTAGTTAATGAAAGGTAAACACAGAGTCTACACTGAGGTGAGCCAAAGAATGCAGGACTCTTCCTCTCTGTCAGGATATGAGCTTCATTCTTTTGACTTTAACACATGATATCTCACCTTTGGCAATTTCTCATCTTTGCTGGAGCAAGGTTTCAGTGAAAACTACTTTATGATTTACAGTCAAGAAGAGTTTTTACCTTTAACTCTTTTCCACTATAAAGATGATATTTGATGACCTTCCTTGTATCCTTAAGACATGGGTTGATGACCGTTAGAATAGTTTCTGGGTTTTTCAGAGGGCAGCTGCTTAGACAGAGACCACCCTCACTAACTTCTGAGGCACAGCCAGTCATTTTGTTCTATAAGACAGCCTGAAATATGACACAAAATGCTCAGTTTGGAAAAGAGTTTCCTCCTTAGTAGACTTTCAAGAGGTAAAGAGTTAACGTTCAAACTATGTAACCCTCCATCTTAGTGGTTTATCAGCTAATTGCGAAATTGCTGGTCAACCTGTAACAGCTAGCGTCATTCAGCTCAACCATTCTTAACCAGCGCTGGCTGCTGTGTTTTGTTTTTTGGGGTCTTTTTTTGCCTAGCCGGTTATAGAGCATTCAGGCTTGTCGCTGAGCCAAAACTTCACCAAGGGCTTTACTATGTGATGTGGAACGAGAGGGATAAAGGCTACGACAAACATTTGCTCTGTAAAGCAGCATGTGAGACCATCTCGGTGCAGACGAAACGCTGAAGACGAGCAGATAAAACACAGTTTATTTTACTACAAGTGTCTTTCCTCAGGCTGTTTCCATGCTGGATTATAACACGTGTTTTGTTAATCTTCAAAGATGTAGTGAACTTTTCCCTCCCGCTCCTCCCAAACTCTCAGCTACACGCCAAACCTGCAGCTGAAGTAAGCCCGCGCGGAGACGAGTCGGCATCAGAGAGAATATACTTTATACAAATATCTCTATTCAAGTGCTCGGAGCCATTAGAGAGATCCCAGGGGACATGGTGGAAGGGTAATGGAGAATATAGATTTAACTTGTGACCATCAGCAAAAATGCCAATTAGAAATGCATCAGTGAGCGCCGGCGATAGAGCCACAGCACACTGCCAGTTGGGGATTAATTTAAGGCATGAATTTGACTAAGATGTTGCAAGAAGTTAAAAGATCTAATGAAAGTCTTTGAACAGTTTTGTCAAGTAATAAATCATCACCGGTGATCAAAGTTTTCTTCTCTACAGTGACGCAAACTTATCCACACGCAAGTGTTCATTGTATTTTTGCCAGTCTTTGGCTTAAATAACAATAAAAGCCTCTCAAAGACATTACGGCCAATTAGAATCTGTGTTTAAACATGAAAAGGCAAAAAAAAGCCTTATATAGTGAATTTGGCAAATTCAGTAGATTCAGCGCGTGCTCTCAAGCTCTTTTGAGTCACATTTGGTTCCCCTTTTACAAATCCTGTGTTACGGTGAGCGACAGCAGCACGGCTGCTCATAATGTTGTCCTCTTCGGTTTTGCTCACTGGCTGCAGCATCACTCCTCTTCTGCTCAGTCCTGACCTCCCTCCACAGCTCCTTTCATTAATCATTTACTCTCTACCTCTCTCTTTCTCTTTCAGCCTCCCTCTTCTTCAGTCTCATTTGTCTCTCTCTTCCTCTCTGCCCCTGGATCTCCTGTTGCTGCTAATCTTTATCTATTTATCTTTCTCTCCATCCCTCCATCTTTATCTCCCTTTTGACTGGTAAATTACCAGTCTTTGTCCACTCTCAGTGCTGTCGGGGTGCATCATTGCATCTCCCTTCTGTAATCTTCCCTTTCTGGAATTTTCTGCCTGACTTTTTGATCCTGTATGAATTTGTGCTCTGAGAATAACTTATATTAACATGTGCTGTAGGCGGCGCACAACACTTTCAAGCGATTTATTTACTCGCACCTATAGCTGTCAAACTCCCCCTGCACAGATTCATTAAAACTATACCTTTACCTAATGAAAGCGCTTCACGGATAAGTCTACTGGAACCTGATTTTTCCATTTAAAGTGATTTGGCCGTGATCCCAGTGTGGTACCTTTCCCAGACAAGGTGTGTGCATAAGTAGTCCTGTGTTAATGATATTCTTTGGTGTATAAAGACTCTATAAGCCCCATGGTTGTTTGGACTCTTGTTTTTTTTTCTTCCCTCTGTTGTTTTCCTGAAGCTCTGCGTATAAGATGAATAATTCAGCATTGTAATGGGTCTATATTTGTCGTTGTTTATCTTGCCTCTGTGCCCCCACCACCCTCATCGCTGCCCCACCACCATCTCCTCCAAGCTTTCACTTGTCTGTCTGTCTGTCTGGCAAGCGGAGCTGCTCTACCCGCAGAGGATGCTCCACTTTAATGAATGAAGTGAAGTCATTTAGCAGGGCTCTTAATGGCACATAAAGCCCCGCTGCTAGGCTTGATTAATCAGGGAAAGTGTTTGGCTGTCACACACAGGGCTGTCCTCAGCAGGGGCAGCAGCTTGATCGCCGCGCTCCCTTTTATGGCGGGGTCCCTCTCTGTCCTCGCCAGATTCATCAGGAGCCCGAGCTGCCAGAGCCTCACAGAGGCTTGATTTGGAGAGATGGATCCCGTAGCATTCAGTGTAGGCTTGGTGCGACGAAGACGATAACGCTGACGATCATACCTCTAACTCAAAGACAGGTGTCTGTGATTTGTGTTGCCATTGTGGCCCAGCGCTGTGTGTTGGGGTGTGATATCACTTAGGATGCCTCAAGGATGTAATGAAAACGGTGTAAAACATTGTGTGTTTTAGGTGGCTGGGTGATAATTAATAAAAAAGAAAAAAATCCAACTAAAAAACAGTAAATGTGTTGATTTGTTAAATTCTTTTTTTTTAGCACTCCCAAATGCTGATCTCAGTACCTGCCTCAGAATTTCTGTGAGTCAGGTAATAAAAAAGCAGCCATGTGGTTGTTTTGTACCTATATTTAAAGCCTGCTTTGACATAACGATGACCAGTCTCTAATCAAGCATTTGCATGATGCTAATTAGTAAAGTGGCTCAGTTTTATGCAGGGCACCTTCCTCTATACTTGTGATTACTGCTGTCACTGTCTGTATTGCATCAGTCACATATGCTGCAAAATTATGTAACATGGCAAAAGTCTAAAAAAATAATAATAAATCTCAACATTCGGCTGTCAAGCTGCAGAGGATCGCTAAAGTAGATCCTCACTGAGACGAGCTGGAAGGCGCTGAGTGATGGGATTGCATTTTTTTTTTTTTTTTTTTTTTAATTAACATCACACAAATGAAAGCAGAGCATTCAGAATGAGGCTGTCCACATTTATGTATTATGACTTTCACCGAGCTGGAGTTTACTGCAGGTCTAATTTGCAGTGTTACTGCTATTATATTGAATTCGGAGGAGTAACATTTTTTTTAAAATTGCTTTTATTTCTTTTTTATTTTGTGTACGGTCGCTTGAAAGCAAAGCGCTCCAAAAACACTACAGCTCTACTTCACTGTGGCACATTTGCTAAAATTATTCTTTGCTGTGAAAACACACAGCAGAGATTTAAGATGCTAATTTAGTGGGTTTTTTGTTTTTTTTGTGTAGGTAAGCATATCCAGGAGATAACTACAGCGTATAACTTCCTGTCTGTGACTTGGTTCAATAGGATTACTTTTCCATTGTTATTACCTCTTCACAGGACTCTTTAAAATGCGTTTATAAAAATATAATGAAATCCAGCGCATACACCACGGCATGCTACGCTTGTGTAGCTTCCAGTCCATCCTGTATGTTATGATTTCAGCACAGCATGCAGTCATTTGCTTTTTCCCTTCAAAAAACGGTAGGAGTCACTTCTACTGTAGCTCCGTAGACTTTTTTTTTTTCATTGCAGGGTTTTGTGTTAATTTGCAGAAGGAGGTCACAGCAGGGTGCTTGACTAACTGAGACGCCGCTCGGTGAGAATCCTCAACATTAGAATATGAAAGTTTACAGATCTCATGAGGATTCATCTCGGGGCTCATCCGCTAGCACCCATCACCTCCATCCTTTTTTTCCCTCTCCGTCTCTCTAATCCCTCTTCTTCTCTCTCTGCTTGTCACCAAAACCTTTCATCTCGCTCTGTTATACTCCTGTCCCACCATCGCTCTCTTCCTCTTTAATTTTTCTCTGTAATTTTCCACCATCCTGACAACGACAGAGGGATATGGTTCCTATATGAATGTATGTCTTTTTATCTTTTTATGGTTGTTTAATACACGAGCAACTCTGTACTGAACACATGTTCAGAGTACTGATCACGTGTCCAACCTGTGTTTGACCAATTCATAAGAGAAGTTGCAAGTTAATCCCTGGTTGACAGCATAGAGAGGCTCTAATCTCCAGCTGTTCCTCGAAAGACAGAACGGTTAAATCACTGCACTGAATTTTTATTTTCACTCGTTTACACACACACACACATTTATTTTTAGACATGTCAGGCAGTTGCTACATTCAAAAATACTTATATAATTATAATAACGTTTAACAATGTTTCCGTACGTTGTGCAAATGCCACATTCCTAGAGCAACGTAGTGTTTGACCCTCGTTCAGCCGAGGTTGAAAAGCCGAGGCCTCAATTAAAAGATTTACTTTCAGTGAATTTTGATCTTCTGTATGACTTGAGCAGAAAACCAGCAGTTACTTGCGTTTCATTTTTTTTTTTTCTAAAGGCTAGACTGAATGTAAGTAATTTTCCTGCTGAATGTGTAGGAGTATTGCAGATTAAGTGCTACAGTATGTGTCCAAACCTGTAGTAACATTGAAATATTTGTTTTAACGATGTGACAGGAATTAATCGTTAAAGGTGTGCTTATTTAATTGTTAGATCCAAGGCAATAATCATGGTTGTGTTTGTCTTATTGGAAGATAATGATGACCGGGAAGGGGGGGCGCGATTTCTTGTTTCGAAAAGTTAGCTTCTTTCTTTCTTTTAACATTGACTTGCTAAAATATGCTTCCCTGGAAAAGATGACGTGTGCATATGTTGAGAACCTGTAAACACCTTTCACCCTCATACCAGGGAGTTGCAGGCTTTTGATCCAACCACCGATAACAAGCCGGATGGTCCCTCTGTGAGGACGCAGGTTTTTCAAAAGACATTACAGTTTTTCCATTTTGCCTCAGTCCATTTTAAATGACTTCAGTTCACAGAGGACACGGGCGTTTCTGGATCATGTTTACATATGGCTTCTTCTTTGCATGATAGAGCTTTAACCTGTTCTGAATGCAGTGCTGCCCGAGGGCCCAGAGATCATGAGCATCCAGTATTGATTTTCAGCCTTGTCCTTTGTTCACAGATTTCTCCAGATTCTCCGAATCTTTTCCGTAGACAACGAGATACTCAGTCTTCACAATTTTCCTTTTAGAAAAAATATTAAGGAATTGTTCCACAATTTTCAGAGATAATTTTTTCGAGGTTGCTGAACGTCTGCCCATCGTTATGTCTGAAATGCCCTTATTATACCTAATCATGCTGCTGAGCTGTTGCCAATTAACCTAATTAGTTGCAAATTGTTCCTCCGGCGGTTTCTTTTTAGTACTACTTGAAATGTAGTTGCTCCCCTCGTCCCATCTGCATTTTAGTTCATGCTATCACCTTGAAAACGAGCTAATATTTGTCATGAAAAAGTAAAATATCTCTGTATAATAATTTTATATATTTTCTGTGTTCTATTGTGAATAAAATGCGGGTTTATGAGTTTTGAATTCTGTTTATTTAGATTTCTTACAGCATCTGAACAGTTTTAGAATCGGGGGTGTATAAGACAATATAGAAATTGAATGAGAAGCAGCTAAGCTGACAAAAAAAACGCTGGAAGTAAGTGAGAATGATGTGGTGGGAGAAAAGCTCAGATTAGTGATTGCAAATGTTGAAATAAATACTTCTCTTCCGAACACAAAGGAATAACAGATAAAGTTAGTGGTTGGCTTTCAAACACTATTACACAATTGCAGCTGAAGTGCTAAAGATTCAGGTATTTACCTCAGTAGCTTTTAGGGACTTTATCTTTACAATATAAAGTGCTTTGGGGCAACTGTTGTTGTGATTTGTTGCTATAAAATAAATTTTTGAAATTGAAAACTTTAATTAAATAGACGTATATTTACCAGATGACCAGAAGCATGACGGTGACCTGGAACTTCATCACTATAATGAAGTTCGACAAAGCCAGCCTCTCTTTGTGTTTGCTGGCTTGACAAAATCTAAAACCACAGTTAGCAACTTTCTCCATGAAGCAGCCATTTCTGCTTCAGCCTCTCTCGCATTTTAAAAAAAGGGGGTGTTTCACCCATCATGTGACTCTTCGTCTGCACAAAAATCTTTTGAATTCAGCGTCACTAAACTGAAACTAAAAGCTGAGGAGCGTGGAATAGAAGTCTAAGGAAAAATTGTGTAACACCAGAGAAGGCAGTCACGTGACACATATCCACCGCTACCTCCAAAAAGCCAATCGTCTGTTTTATAACAGCTGAGCCGCTGAATACCAGGCCAGTCATGTTTTGTACTGGTACAAGTGTGTGGGTGTTGTAAAACATTGTGCATGAGTATGAAAAAGCCCTGTGGGGGAGGTGGGGGTTTGGGGTGGAGGGGGGGATATTTGGGGTTATTTTTTGTGTTATTATCAGATTTGATTATTCTGTACATGCGGTTTTTATGTGGTGGTGGTGATTGAAATTGCAGTTATGCCTCTTTCTCCATCCATTTAAATCAGGGGTTCTCAAAGGTTTGATGACTAAGTGCCAATTTAGAGAGCCGACATATGATTGAGGGCAGCGCGGGGGGTGGATGCTTGCATCAAACACTTTGATGGTTTGCAATGTGTGTGTTTAGAGGATGATGGTTTATCTTGGTAGTTGTAGTAGTTGAATCATAAGTGAGGTGGCTTTCGCATTTCTTGATTCTTTGTTGATTTTATAAAGATTTAGCCCAGTATGACGAGGAGGACATAAGCGAATAGAAATGCTCAGGTCCAGGTTCTGAAGCGAACACTGGCCTCATTTTGAGATTTCTGTATTTGAATACTGGCCGGGTTTCTGAGCCTGCAGTAACTGCCCGAGGGCGTCACCACGATGGTTGCTAAGGGGCAAGACTGCCTATTTGGATTTGGAATAAACTGCACAGACACTATTTTGAGTTTTTGATCAAATATTTCCTGCCACAAAACTCTCTAACTGCCATTTTGGACACAGTTTGCATTCAACACCTTCTTTTGGGAGAAACGGATTTCCTGCCACTGCCCACACCTGAATAACATTTGTACAGGAAGATACTTTTATAGCACTTTATTCAGAGGATACTAAACGCCGCTGCCTCTGCTGTGTGGCGTTTGTGCAAATTTCTCCCTTACACAAAAACATTAAAAGTAATGTGGAACTACAACAGGACCGGCACCCAGCAGTTTTCCCAATAATGCAGTTTTGGTAATACAGACTGCTTAAAATCATTAATGAAGATTGCTTACTGGCAGTAAGGATTTGATTGCTTCCCTTTTCACTTATATAACATTTAATTTGATTTTCCTGGTCAAATATGTAATTAGGCTATGTCAGCACAGTATTGAGTCCTGGATATATGTCACTTAACGTGTCGATTCAGATCAGAAGTATAATCGCTTTTCCATTTCATCTTTAACAAGGGTGAAATATTCTGAAGCTAATCTATAATAGGCAAACCTAATCACTGAAACCATTGCCTGTTGTGATTTGAAGCTCTGCCAGACTTTGATCGCCATGGCAGTAAATTGATTAGCAGTGATCTGTTGGTCTCCTAAATGCTGATCCTGGGGAAAAAAAAAGCTTCATGTCTTCGCTTTAAGCTGAGGTTGTGGTTGAGCTCCGAGATAGCTCTCCTCTCCCTGATCTCCTCTCTGTTCGACAGCCTGGTAACAGCAACGGCGGCTCTGTTACAAGACTGCGTAGAAACTGGTCAGTGTTTCTGCCTGCTGCCTTCATTAAGCTAAGCTTGGTCTCTGACTGTCTGAGCTTGCTGCAGCTGTCTGGTCTTGTAGATTTTTGCGAGAGCAGCCGGGATGGGGTTCGGCTTGAAATATGAATTTAATTAGATGTGACTCAGAGAAGACGGAACCACTTGAATTTCAAGGATAAATGGGTCACTTGGACACCTTAAAGTTCACCCCTCTCCTCTGCCTATACCTTCTCTGCTAGAACCACCACCGTGACACAAAACACGCCCAGAAGTGCATTTGTGCACACGCTTACGAGCAGCATGGAGTGGAAACAAAGCGGGAGGGGCCCAGCACTCTAATCATTCTAGCTGCAGCTTTGATTAATGTAAAGTGCTTCATATTTACAACAGAAATTGCCAGAGTAGTCAGGTAAGAAATGGAAAGAAACGTGCGTGTCCGTCAGCAAGGGCAAACGCCTCAAAACTTCAGTGTGTATGGACTAATATGGTGTCAGGGAGCATTTCGAAAATCATTGGCTGCCTCAATTTGAGCACTGCTGCCCACAGATATGACTTAAAGTGACAGTTTATTTAACTTGACAGGAGAGCCATTGTCATGTTTTCATTTTAATGTGTCAAATTTAGAGGATTGTTAACCTTGAACAGTCCCCCATCCTCTAATCCTCAAACGTTATCTCTGCTCAGTGTTTGGGCTCCGTCGTCCTGCCGAGTTCCTTGTAGCTGCTTGTGGTAAGTGAGCAAGTTGAACAAGTGGTAAGTGAACAATGAGGCAACAGCATGAAGGGATTTAGTGCTTTCAAAGCCTATCACTCGTCTTGGAGAAAATGAGTAGTTGTGAGTTAAAGTTAGGCAGATATCGAGTGCTACCAATATCTGCTCTGTTGCTTTCTGCTTATCAGCCATGTTTAAACTCCACCTGTTGGTGTGTGCTAAGAGAAGGAGGGTGTTATGGGTGTATTTTGCAAGCTTTTACGCCTTTAAACTCCCTGTATTTAAGGTCAAAAATGAACCAAGTCTTCCTTCTTTTTTCCCTTTCTTTCATCACCTCTTCAAAACTTGTAATAGCATATGTACCTGTGGTTTCACTTCTTTTTAAAAAAAAAAAACTGCATCACCTTTGCCACTACTGCCCTCTTCTATCCACCTTTCCTAGGTTTCCTCACTTCCTTCGATTCCCACCTCTCTATTAGGACCAAAGGTCACAGCTCGGAGCCTCTGTGAAATCAATCATAGGTTAAAACCTTTAAGTCTTTATCCGAGGCAGCTACCATGCGAGGCTGTATTTAGCGTGGTAATAGATAGCTGACTGTTTGGTGTCAAACAAACTGGTGCATGCTGAGGACAAGCTTTCATTTCTTTATTTATTCCCACTGACACAACAAATTCATTCATGCAGCCCATCAGGTTGTCATCATCGCTGCGAATGTATTCACTGCAGATACATGCGATCTGTCAGTATTAATAAATAGTTCTATACTGATGCTGCAGTGGCTGGCGGTAGGGTTCACAGGAGGGAGTGACAGATTTCGACAGGCTGACAGGAAAACGAAGCAGAACAGAGCGACGGAGCAAGTTCGTTCCTAGAAATGTTCGGGGGTTGTGCAGCGCCTTGGAAAAAAATACACACACACACACACACATCGGGCACATCTTTTATTCATGTTCAGTTGTCGAGGTGTCAAGAGTTTTGTCAAGCCTCTCATTGTTCTGTTAACCTTGTCCCTGTGAAACGTTCTGTCTCTATCTCTTTGGTTACACATTACAGCCCGGCCACGGGGGGAGGAGAGGGGACATGGGGAAGAAGAGATGGATATAGGAGGGGAAGGATAGACGGAAAGAGGTTCCCTCCTCGTCCTTTCATCGTTAAACAAACATGGCCTCTGTAAAAAATAAAAAATAAAAGGGTGCAAGACGAAACCAAGACAGAAAAGGCACAGAGTGAAAGGGAGAGGAGGGGGAGGTAGACGAAGGATGAAAGCAATGAAGAAAGATGGAAATAAAGGAGAGGGACGGAGGAGGTGGGGGCCGCAGACAGAGTACCTGTGTGCATAGCAGAAAGGTGTACAGTCCATCATCTTCAGACAGGCAGACAGAGCTGTCTGGGGAGTTTATTTTTACTTCGGTGTAAGAGTCTGGATCTGCTACAACAAGCTGGTAACACCTTTCAGTGGGTGGGGGTGTTCTAGGACAGCTGCTGTCCCAGTGTGGCCTTCGTTCAGGGCTTCATGCCTTCAGAAAGTTGAACCCACTAACGTACATAGCTCCAAGCTCCAGCTCAAAGCGCACGATGCATCATGTTTAAGGCTTCTCAGATGTGTGTTTGAATCGTCTTTCGCCATATACAACAGTACAGTACTCTACAAATGTCTTGTACCACTCCATCATTTCTTTATAGTTTGGTAGGAAAATGGGAAACGGTCCAACAATTAATTGAAACTTGTAAACTCACATGGAAATACAGTACATATGGCAAAAACAGAGTGTGGTCAATTCTAATGAGCTTGAAAAAAAAATGTTGGTATAATCAGCTTTAGTCTCCAACACAGTCTGAACTCTCTGTTGTCATTTGTTTAAGTAGACTTCAGGAATAGTTCTCCAGGCTTTTTGAAGAACATTTAAAGCTCTTCTGCGGTTCCTCGTACCCTTTGTTCCGTTCTCTGTCACGATGATCCCACACTGCTTCAATAAAGTTGAGGTTTGGGCTCTGGGGAAGCCAATCTATGGCTGATAGGGTTTCACTGTGTTTTTCTGTTCGTGATGATTAGCAGCGATGATTTGATGATGATTTGAACCAAAATTTTCCAGTTTGGATTCATCACTCCATCAGACCTGCCACAGATTTTCAGTCCACATCTTGTGTAATTTGATGTACCTTAGCCTTTTCTCCCTGTTTCCCTTAAGAATTGCTTCCTATGGGCCAGCCTTCCACTAAGACTGTTTCTGTAGAAACCTTTGTGGATGCTGCACATCGTGTCTGGATTTACCAGGTTTTCACCTAATAGCACGTCGGGAATCATTAATGATTCTGTGGTGGTTGCATTGCATTAAATATATTTTTAGAGCAAATAGTATTTGCTGTCAAACTGCTATTTCATGTCTGTCAAACTGTGTTATCTTCTGTCCTTTGGCATTTGTCATAGATTCAGCTAAAGAAATGGGGAGAAATTTTGTGTTTTCTTTCTTGTTTGTTTTTGGGGGGTTTTGCAACAAAATGCTAGTAACAAAGTGCCCAAAGATTTAAAACTGTCTTCTATGCTTGGATGATTCATAGGTCAATATTAAGTGGCTTAAGAAGCAAACAAAAAAAACAAAAAACATGTCTCTGAAAATGGCCAAATATGCAGACTGGACTGAAAATGAGAGAAAAAGCAACCAATGTCCAAAGAAAAACTTTGAAAGACCTTCAGAAAGTCTGGAGAACTATTTCACTATGTCCCCATAATCTTTAAAAATGATGATAGAAATGTTGGCAGTTTTCCAGCTGTATGCATTAGACAGTGACACACTGATTCACTGAGAAATAGTCAACAGATTAGTCATTTAATTGAAGCCATAACACAATTGTATTAATACATTGCTGTTTCAGCACACATCAAGCCCACTGAGTATACAAACATCTGACAGAATAGTTTTTTGTACTAACACGGCTAAATACGCTGATCATGTTCATATCCCTGTAGAGTTACTTTGTGTTCTTACAATGGCTAAATCTCTAAATCTACACAGTGCCATTAGGAGTCAGTGAGATCTGCTGTTGATCCCCTGTAGATCAATTTTTACCTTGTATTTATAGACCAGTAGATTACCCCGTCCTCCATTTCCTAAGTTGCTGTTAGTACCAGGAGAGGCTCACAGGGAGGAGAATTGATTAACAAATCAAGCCTGTAATTAATTCTTACTGTGATCAAAGCCATGGGAGGAAGTCCATGGAGAGCCCAAGGCATTGAGGTGAGGTATTTCTCGGTGTGGTCCCACCAGGCCTACTGTTATCACTGTGTTGTTTTAGCTTATATGTTGCGTGAATTTCGAATGTTTTTAATGGTTGTCCTGTCTGTTTGGCAATTTGGGGGCAGGAATATTGCTCCTAAGTTAAAGTGTGTCTTTGTGTTTCCCATGGGAATTCTAACAGACTCTGAAGTTTTCACTCATCTCCTCATACAGGATTCTAGTCCTGCCTGGCAAATTGTATCCACGCCTAGGTGTTCGTCTTTAGTGCAGTTTCCCACTATGTATGGATTTATCTTAAACACCCAGAGAAAAACTTATTTATTTCAATATTTGGAGATTTGCAAGTAGTTACTCTAATTTTTGCCTGCTTGTAAAACTAAGACTGTTTTCACTGTCTCTTGCTTTCTCGCCTCATATCTGTTTGCCTCTGCTAATTTTCATCTTTTGTCCTGCTGTTGTTCTTTGTTTGTGCAGGTTGGCTCTTTATGTGTACGAGTACCTGCTGCATGTAGGAGCACAGAAGTCAGCACAGACCTTTCTCTCAGAGGTAAGTCACAAAAATGCTTTATGTGTTTGTGCCGGACTGCAAGCCATGTACTTTATGTGTCCACTCTGAAGGGTGGTCTGACCCTCATATAACATGTCGAACAAGTGTAGCGGCTAATTGAATTAGCCTGGCCTCGCAGTGCTGAGACAACAAGCTTTTTAACATTAGTGTTGCATTTAGTGGGGCTGGAGCCGGCGCGCAGGGAGACTTATGATGCTTAGGCTGGAGCTGACGTCTCCGACTGACATCATTGTCTGATCCGCTCGGCAGCATTGTTTGTCCCTCTCTTCCCATCTTGTTCTCCTCTGTTTTTATTGTAATCTTCCTGCTCTCCTTCTCGTCTGTCTCTCCACTCCTCTCCCTGCGCTTGTCCTCACTTTAATTCTGCGGAGGTGAAAAGGTGATGAGGTGAAAAGGAGGTCAGCTGATGATTGTGCTTTGCAGTAAATGACGGTAAATTGCAATGTAGGAGACAGTAGCTAGAGGCTTGTTGTACATCGGCCAGAGGAAGAGGAGAACAAAGGGGGAAAGGGGGTGTGGGTGGTGGAAAAGGTTACATCATCAGCTGGCACCGATTCTCATTGCTCTTAGTGTGTGTTCGCACACGTGCGCACACGTACCTACACCTCAGTTTCTCTCAGACACCCTTTCCTCTCTGCCGTATCACTTGATCTCTCTTCCGCAGATGAAGAAGATAGGCGGTGTCATGTTCAAGTGTGGGAATGCATTCAGCGGGAGCGCAACAAGTATAAACACAGCCGCTTTTGTGCCGTCCGCATGCACACATATGCAAGCATACACGTGCACGTACACACAGAGCATAAACATGTTTGCAAAAATAGTGTAACTGGTGCTGGAAGGGTGGGTTGTAGTACGGCTTTAAAGCCCTGTGTTATCATTCACATGGGTTTACAGCGCATCCTTATGCTCATGGAGCAGGAGCCCGGGGCGGCAATTCACAAATCGTAAAGGGATACCTTGATATAAATATCAAATCGCAAACGGACAGCTTAGAAGAAGTGGCAAAAAGAAACCACGCAAACCTCTCAAACTAAATTGATGGCTCAAAGAAAAACAACAAAAAGATCTGAAACCTTAAAGATAATACAGCACAAATTCAAAAGGTTTACATTTTACGCGAGTAGGGGTGAAAACAAAACTGTGCCCATGTCACACATTGCCTACATCTGCCAGCAATCATGCTAAAGGGATCTTTCTGCAGCATGGGGAAGGTAAATAAAAGACCTCCTGGGAATGCAGACCACAGGAAGACGGGATATGCGGGCACATTCGTTGTTTTTTGGGTTTTTTCCTCCACACTTTCCAGATGAAGGGGAAATACAAGAGACACTAGAAAGTGTCCTGACCTGAACTGTGTGTAATCTTGTTTGGTCTAAGCTGCAGCCAATTAAATGTGAGAAATGATGAATGTCATGCTCATTCTCGATTTTTTTCTGTATCGTTTCTGCCAGTTCGAGAAAGTAAAACCTTCTTTGTCATGGTGTGTAAATGGAAATTGCTGGCTGCCAATAGTGTTTACTGGAACTGCGAACTTAGACTAAAAGCATGCGGGCCAAACAAACAGGGGCAGTTCCTGACCCTCCCAAAACACTTCAAAGCAAACCATTCCTTCTAAAAGTCGCTGTGTCTGATCTGCAGCTGAGGTCAGGACGGTCTGATTGAACATGCGGTGATTCAGTTTTTCCTGTTATTTTAGCGCTTGTTCACACCGCTGCTGTAGCAGGTGGCACAATAGTCTTCTTCTTTTACTTGTATTAAACATAATATGAAGGGAAATTAAAAAAGATGAACATGAGGTCACTCTGAGAAGTCAGATGCAGACAAAACAATTGTGTCATTGTCTGATAGCAGAAGTCTCACTACTGCTCACACTTTTCAGCTCTTTCTGTGTGTGGTGTGTGTGTGCATACAGGGTCAGAGCCAAGGTGTGGGCTCCAAACTCAAACCTAGTCACCACACACAATCAATAGAAAAGCCCATTAGTGGGGTAAACACATAGTCATAAGGCTGGAGTTACAACCACTAACTACTGTTTCTCTAGTGCTTTCCATGAACCACTGTGATTGTCCTCATATGGATCCATTTATGCAGCGCAGCCTTTGAGTTCTACTTGTCTAAGCCTTATCAAAAATTAAGACGAACATGGGGCTAAGCACAGTTCATCCATGAACACTGTGCTCAAAGTCGTCCTACACGTGGGTGATGTCACTGATTCTGACGAATGCTGCGATTGTAAACGACACGTTGGACTATGGTGTCAAGTCATCCCCATAACCGTTTATGCTCACACTTGAGGCACGCTCGAAGTCGCTGCAAAACAAAGCAATCACTCTTCCTACTGTTGCAGCAATCTCCCTCTGTGCCGTCCAGGAAGCCCTGCGCTCCTGCGTCGATATATCGCTGAAATGCGTGGAGGAGCCAGGCTACGAGAATCGAGAGCCTAAAATGACAGCAAAATGCACAGCACGTCAGCAGCGGTGATGTCATTTTTAGCTGTTTGCAAGGCCGACGACAGCCTGCAAGGTGCTACGACTGTTTCAGCTGACGTGTCAGTCTTATGAACAGCGTCTGAAACCCTCCCACTGACGCTGTGTTTTTCTTTCTTCGGCACCAGTGAAGTTCACAGCGTTAACTTCAGCAGATTATCACATAAAATCCACAGCAGTTTTTCCAGCAGTAGGTAGAAAAAATTGATTTTCTCCTTCTTAGATAGCTCATTTTCTGCTTTTTAAATAACTATCTATTCCTCCACCCACCCCCATCTGCACTTTTCCTGAACTGGGAATTTGCTTTATTATAAACTGCTTTTTTAAGCATGTTGTAACCATGTTCACTTCCACTGGAAACTACTTTGTTTTGGTGTCTTATTTGAGTGTTTTTTTTCTCCACCTTGTTTTCACATTTCAGATATTTTATTTTTGATTCAAATCTTAATACCTTAAGATGCTCTTTTCCCTCTCTCTGTGTGTACCGATTTGTTTGAAATAATCACATCTTAAGATAACAGTAAGATCCGAAAGAGAAATTAATTTGCTCGTAAATGAGCCCGGACAATATCCGAAATTTGTCTCAGTGATCAGATTCAAATCTGTGTAATTTGTCTCGTGCTTTTCATTCGCATCTGCTGTCACTCTCAAACTGAATTTTATCATAGGCTGATTTACTCTTTTGCTCCATGTTTCCTCTGTGGCGATAGTGGTTCTTGATTTGAGAAAGAAAACGCTGCTGTTAGCAAGTTTCCTCAGGGACGCCTCGTTAAACTTATTAAGAGTCGATTGCCCAACACTTTTTTTTTTTTTTGCTCTGTATTGAAAACCTGACTTTAAGGATTAGTCGGTCAAATTTATTGTCCTAATATGAGCCTAATATTATAGGATAAATGCCTGAAAGCAGAGACACATGTGGGGTGGCTGTAGCTCAGGAGGTAGAGCAGGTCATCTACTAGTTGGAAGGTTGGGCAGAGAGTAAATGCGTGTTATTATTATGATTATTAAATAGAAAGCATGTATATGAATGGGCATAAATGAGGTATGTTGTATAAAGTACTGTGAGTACTTCAGGTAGAGTAGAGAAGCGCTATATAAGAACCAGTCGAGTCCACATGCAGTAAAACTCTTATTCCACCTTGCTCAATGGCCATCTTCAAGAATGGCATTTTTTGCTGTCAGACTTATTTAGAAACTTGTCTGTGTTCAGTTTTTTTTAATAGGAAGGAAGGTAAAGAATTTAGAGAGAGCAGCAATAAATGAAACTCAAAGTTGATGAGCTCAGAATGATGGATAATGCTGTGAGGAGGAGACTGAAGGGTGTGTCGTAGGCCGCACAATAGTCTGGCTGGGCTCCTCAGGCCGGTACATGTCTATGACCTCATACCCTACACACCTCCTGACCGAGGAAGCACACGCACACTTTCATGTACTCATGAATAGAAGAGCTTTCAGGCACACATAAACTCACTTATCCACTTATGATTCCACGAGAATCATAACATAATTACTTAATGGCGTGTGTTATAAGAATTCCCTCGCACCCTCTTTAACCTTATAAAGCAGGTAATTCAGATGTCAGGCATGTTGTTATACTTGCTATGTTTCTGAAGGATCTCATTCTCTCTCTGTGTGTGTGTGTGTGTGTGTGTGTGTGTGTGTGTGTGTGTGTGTGTGTGTGTGTGTGTGTGTGTGTGTGTGTGTGTGTGTGTGTGTGTGTGTCTCAAGATCCGATGGGAGAAGAACATCACATTAGGAGAACCTCCGGGGTTCCTCCACTCATGGTGGTGGTGAGTGCGTTTTTTTTATGAGAAATGATACAAGATCCATTCTTTTTATTGCCGTTTCTGTTCATTCCATCACTGCCATGACTGAATAAAATTATCTCTCCTCCTGTGTTTGTCTTTATCTCATCAGCCCTTCCTCGGTTAACTGTTTGCATGCTGTGATAGTGAATTTGAAGTCATCTGCTGCAATGTTGATAACAAAAAAAAAACTTCTTTTCTGGATGCCAGATTACCAGAGCTCTGTCATGGCCTATCTTTTCTTTATTTCAAAGGGTTTGGCTTTATAATATTGTCTCTTTCTGTGCTTTGTAGTGTTTTCTGGGACCTGTACTGTGCAGCTCCAGAGAGAAGAGACACATGTGAACACTCCAGTGAGGCAAAGGCCTTCCACGACTACGTGAGTCTGCGCTGACGCGGCTTTTCTTCCTTATTCTGGCTCAGTGGCGCTCTCAGATTAATTCAGAAATCTATGCTGGATGGTGTCATGTTATAAGGAGACCAATGCCAGTGTGCAGTATTGAATAAACAGATGGTCAAATCATATAATATCCTTAACCAGAAAATTATTAAGTAACTAAAAAAAAATGACAAATAGCATTTTATCTGCTTTTTTTGCAGAACAATAGAGTCTGTTGCAGGTCATGCTTGTGTTTGATTGTGGCTTTGATGGAAAAGCAGAGTCTAATTCATAGTGTAAAAATCTTCACATCTCTGCTGGATGAAAGCATTTTGAGAAGTTGCATAGAAAAATATTATTTTATGATATGAAACTGGAGAAAACTGGATTGTTTCCAGATTTTATTGTGTTGTGTTCACCTAGCTCTTAAAATTCTTAAAATTAGAGCTGATATATTTTATTCAGTAAGGCCACCGCACCTTTTTGGTGGTCTCCTTGGGGAAAGCTGGTCAGTTTTCTGCTTTTTAGTTCCCTCACTGAAGTTTTAACTACTTGCACTTGTTCCTCTGACATATGTGCTGGGTTTCCGCTGTTGTGTCAAAACGATGCCCCTTCAGCTAGATTTTATTTTGATAGGAAGAAGCCGCAGGGAGCCAAATCTGAGGCCACTCAGATCGCTTGATTTCAGTTGGTTTGCGCTGAATGTCTACTCTCAGTTGCTGCAGCATGCTAAAGGGTGCTAACATTTAACTCTGACCCCAGCTGCACAGTCAACTTTAAAATAAATAAATAAAGAGACGATAACAAGCTTGCTCCTAGCTGCACTCCTGCCCTCATGTGCCACCTTTGGACAGTAAAAGAACCGCTGTTTAGTCCCCCTAAGATCCAGCTCTCATCAGTATGATCCTCGACATGAGAGTCGTGTCAGTCTGACACAATTCTGAAAATTTAAAACCTGTGATGTCAGAGATGCTCAAGCACAAAAAAAGAAAAAACAGCCACGAGTAGCCATGTTGCTAAGAGTACCCAGAGGTGCACAAGGAGATGCCCTTGAAGATCAGATTGTTATTTGTTTTTTTAATGGGTGGAATTTAACTTTGCGATTGTAACGTGTATTCTGTTCATTAATAAATTCATATATGGATACTGTTTAATTTTTAAACTTCATGTTGAGTAGATTGAGACTACATTATTAATCCCGGAAGCTGTGGTCATCCAGTTTATTGCCACCCAAAAATATACTGAACTACAACACTGCAGCGGCATCTCCATGTCCTGCTTCCTACTCGCCATATTTAAGGATTGTAGCATTATAGCTCACCTAATGTTGCGTTGTTGTTGACAAAAATGACAGAGTGGGATGTATTTAGATTGGAAAGTTTAGACAGCTGACATTTATTTCTCACATCTATTGTGAGGCTCGTGTACTGAGCACACTCCGTTTCTCATATGGCGGCAACTTGTCTTCAGAGCCTTGCAAAACGGTTTCATCCCATCATGAATCTTTGATCTTAAGTGGCGTTTAATGGAATGCTTGTTGTGATGTTTGTGATGGAGTGCAGAGACCTCAGTGCATAACTTAAGGTTTCTACCTGCTTCCTCTTGCATTCTACCACAGCAGCCCTAAAATGCAGCACATACTGCATCGTGCACATTTATGCTGTAGAGCAGCCTGGGCAGTGAGACGCAGGCTCATGTAGTGGAAACACTGTTTATGGCTGTGTTTTCTCAATGTGGCTCCACTTCACTGCTGTTGTTCCTGCACATTAAGGGTAGATCCAGCCTTCACCACTAAAGAGTGGAATACAGTGAGCAGTGCCAGAGCTCCTGAAGTTTTACATTAACTGGCGACTGTGTGAGAGGAAGTGTGGCTCTCCTCGTTTTGAGTTTGGAGGTGCTTGTGTGTGCGCTGGGGTCTTCTCCTGCTTTTTATGTTGTTGTTGTTTTTCCCTCAGGAGCGTGCAGTCTGACTCATCACATTTCTCTACAGTGGTTTATTGAGATGTATTGTTGGAAGTGCACAGGTCAGGGGTTTCTGCCTAGCCCAGCAGGATCTTCTCTCTCTCCCCCTACGTGTGTGGCTCTGTGGTTTACTCCCTTTTTTCCTTTAAGCTTGCAGTCCTGTGGAACGAGGGGTGGGGTGGGGGTGGGGGTTCACTTCCTCACTTCCCCTTTTATCTGCATACAGTCGGTGCATGTATGCGTGCCCGTGTGCGTACGCAGGTGATGCTGCTGATGCCGGCGATGATGATCGGGGTGATGAATAGGCACTCTGAGGACGAGGCAGCGATGTGATGATGTCATCCCGGCTCCCAAGGAGGGAGCTGGAGGGCATCGCGACCTCAGGCCTGAGAGACAAACAAAAAAGAGAGGAGACAGGCGTAGAGAAACACGGAAGCAAGGAGATGTATGAAAATAAATAAGAGGGAAAAACACTGGGCAGGGAATGTGAGATAAACGCTTTGCGATTCATGTCAATAATTTGTAACACAAAAAGCAAAAAAACCCCAAATAAACCCCATAAAAACAGAGTAATTAAGTATTTGTAGTGGAAGCAGCCACAACAGTATGTTGTTGTTTTTCTATGTGTCTGATCAGAATCTATTCAATTCAGAAATCATTCAGAATGTATCTTAACGTGATTAGCTAAGGCCACCAGCAACATCTCATTCTTACGTTTCCTGCAGGGATGTAATCAGAGAATTATAATTAGACCAATTGTAATTAGACCAAGGTCACTTTCAATCAACTGCTCCAATGCAACACTACATCTCGCAGCCAATGAGAGGTACTTCCCACATATCTGCCACTCAATTAAAACAAAACGAGAGGACAACTGTGGTGGACGTCGTTAGAAGGAAGAAGGAGCACGCCTTAATTTGATGCCCGTGTCTCTCTTTCAGTTTCCTGACTTTGAGACTGGCGGAGATTTTAATCAGACATTTTCATGGTAATTATTTTCAGATAGCTAATTACTGAGTGAAGTCCTAATTAATGCTGGAGAGATATAGGAGCTCGCTGGCATCATCTTTGTGTCCCACTCCTTTGATAATTGATGGGATTGTGACAAGGCTTTTGACTTCATTTGCGAGCTTATCCCAGTTTGAACTACCTGCAGTAGATACATTTGGCTTTGTGCGAATCTGATTGAAACTATTTGATTAGCTCTCTCTCTTGTTTGCGTGTGCGTGGGATTCATGCATATGGTTTTGTTATGTAGATGCCAATCATATAACTAGATTTGAGCGCGTGGGGATGGTCTTCTAGGACATTAATACAGTAATCTAATGTTTAAAATGGAAGAAAGAAAAGGCTGATGAACAAAGTGAAGAGAGATGCAGCGTTATTGATTTCCATCCTCAGACAAAGCTTTTCAGGCATCAGAAAGGCCGTTTACAGTTCTGTTAAGTGCTTTGTAAATTGTGTTCTCAATACTAAATGAGCGGTTTCCATTTGCAAGGGCCCATGGAGTCACATAAACAAGTTATTTTTAAATTCTCATGCCTGGCCCGGAAATGATCCTATTAGAGACAAAAGTCAGACTCGTTTCTGTGTTTGAAGAATATACATCACAGACCCGTGTGTGTCATTTCAGGGGGTTTTCCTGACAGCGTTGTGAGTTTGAAAACTGACACCTGTTTCACAGCTGTGCTATCAAACTGCATTTGCACCTTAATGAAATCACCATCGCACTGTGTCAAGATGAAGACTCTTTAAAGATGTTTGTTTTACTGAAAAAAAGAAGAAAAAAGTATGCACTGTGTTAAGTGCATTAGTGTGTAATTGTGTGTAAATTGTAAATGTGTGTGTAGCACTTACATAATTCCCACGGCACTCTTACTACTATAACTTTCTCTGTGTAGATTATTCTTACAAGCTCTTGAATAGAGACTTTGTTAAAGAGGCGAACTGGTACAAGAAGTGCTGGTGACTTTGAAATTTTCGGGGGAGTTGGGGAGAACTCTTAACTGAACTCCACGGAGAAGATGCCTGACTTTTGATTTCAGGAGATTATCAGTGTTTGACAGAAGTACTGGTTGTGCTGTGCAGTCTTAAGATAAGTATGTGCTTTAACTGAAGAAAGTCACTGGGTGAATCCTTGCTGAATCCAAGTTTTTTTGTGTGGGTTTTTTTTTTTTGTTGTTGTTTAAAGAGTGCTTATTGTGAACTAAAGTATGCTTTAAGCTAAAATGTTCTAGTCTGTGTCAGTAGGTGGACCTCTGATATACTAGAGGTCATCTGAGTGAGCTCCAATAATGTTGCTGAATTGGCAAACACTACAATAACAAAAGATCTCTGCAAGGCTAAGTTATCTACAATTCCCATATTATGCACCTATTACCAAGTTAATGTAAGTTTCACAGTGTGAGCTCAGAATCAGATCAGGTCGTATACTCCTGGTATTAGCCCTGTGCCAAATAAGGTGCTTCAGAGTTGCTGCAGCCCCCCCCCTTCAGGAAAACTGCTGTGCATTTCCTGCCCCTGCCACAGAAACCCCGGCCAAAACAAGGCAGGAGAACTTCTGTGGCTGCCATGTGGCTCACAGACCTGAATGAGTGTGAGTGACACAAAAGCCATTCTCTCTCTGCTCTACTATTGTCCTTCACTTCACTTTACAGTTATAAAATCAGGATTTCAAAAGTGCAGCACAGCGACTCTGGTGTCTCTACGCCCGCTATTCAGTCATTATCTCATTCTCATTCACTTATCTAACAACATAGAAATGTGTCATCGAAAAAGTCTATATTGTGAAATGGCGGCATTAACCCCTTAATGCCTAATGTATTGTATTTGATACACACAAATTGTGGGAGTTTTTTCTCCCCAAATAACCTAAATGAATTGTACAGCACATTTTTGAGCAATACATTGCAAAAAAAGACTAAATATCAAACCAATAAAATTCTAAAGAGTTCAGAAAGAATATATTTCAAAGAATATATTTTTTCATGGTTCAAAGGGCTTTAAAGGGTTAAAATAATGTATATTTAAGCCCAGAAAATAGGAGAGAACATAGACTGTAAATAAAAGAGGTCCCATTAGCCTCAATCTGAGTATTTATGCCGTCACCATCTGGGTGTTTTTTAAACAGAAGTGACAAGTCAGGAGTGGCTCTGACTGAATCAGAGGGACACTCAATCACATGATGAAGCACACCCAGCTTTATCCTCCTTTTTCAGTATAAAGGGCACGATTTACCTAATGTCATGTTGTACTTATTCAGACTTGAAACTAGCAACTGAGATCACAAACTCATTAAGAAGGTGTTTACTGATGTTACAGAACGACAAAGCCGAGGGCTGTTTTTTTCCACAGACTTCAATTCAGCTGGATTTCTTTTTGCAGCTGGATGAGTCGCCTCAGGCTGGCCATTAGGGGAAAAAAATGCAGGTTTAAGACAATTTGCATCATTTTTTCTTTTCAAACTTGGAAGCTATGTACATCTTTTCTATACAGTCTGTGAGAGAAAATTAAACAGACGGTAACTTTATTCATTTGTGAATGTTTTGGAGAAGGTCTTCTGTCCTCTGACATGTGAAGACTCATTTGGCTTGCTTTGCTCATAGCTAAGACATTTTAAAGCTAGAAAAGGCAAAAGGCATTTTCACAATATGGGATCTTCAAGATGAGCAAAGGTGACAGATGGATGAACTGGAGACTGAGTAGACATAAAATGTGCTAGTAGTCAGGCAGCAGTGTTACAGGCAAGTATTATAGCAGAGGGAGCCTGGTATCATTGTGTGGCATCACTGTGGGAGATAGCAGGCACACAGCAGTTAGGGGAAGAAGAGATCAA
This sequence comes from Perissodus microlepis, assembly GCF_051167445.1. Taxonomy (NCBI): domain Eukaryota; kingdom Metazoa; phylum Chordata; class Actinopteri; order Cichliformes; family Cichlidae; genus Perissodus; species Perissodus microlepis. The sequence continues at coordinate 17,088,642 of NC_140472.1, forward strand.
GAAGGAGTGCCAAGAGCAACCCCCTTTGATAAAAATGCCTTGTCTCATGCTGTCAGATCTTACATTCATACTCTCCCCCTCATGCATAGAAGTGCATTCATAGCGTGCACTGGGACAGCAGCACGTATATTGTGTCATTATTGTTAAGCTACACCATAAACAGATTGGTAAATATGTAACAACACTCTGTGCTGCTTTATTCATTTACATACATATGGTTCTCAAACAGTAGTGTTTGATAAGCACGAGTGCACACATCCTGTACCGTACTGCCTGTGAGATGCTGAAGGACAAGCAGCCACTGTCTGCGCTGAGAGACATGTGAAGTAAAAATGTATGCTGTTTCAGTATATTAAAGGACACTAAGTGCACAGCCGACCTTAGACTTTCCTTTATTCTCTCTCTCTAGTATTACTGAGTCATAAAAACAGTTGTTACCCTAAATGTTCTACGTCATAATGAAAACATTCTTGCAAATATGTTAACCTGCTGATCTTTCCTAACTTAAACAGTCTGGTTTAGCAGCACTCCTAGGAGTACCGAGACACATCTACATTAATAAACATCACACCTCAGCAAGCCAAAATTCTTACAGCCATGCTTTTGACTGTGAGACTTCCTTTCCCCTGAAGTCATCGTCTCAAGCTGAGCTGCCTCCCAATCTTCATCAGCAAAACCTTTCTAACTACTGTCTTAAGCTAAACCCTGCAGCTTCATTTTTGATCTCTTTGTTTCTTATAGATACAGTCACAGTGCACTGCATTAAAACAATTTGAAGATTACTACTAAATATTCAGGAAAGTATCCATGGAGATAGCTAGAGATGGCAAGTTACTTAATATTTTCCTGACACCTAAGACTCCATACCCCCAATTCTCTTAGAGAGAATGCTTTACTCTCTAAGTAATGTCCCTAAGAGGCTAAGAGACTGGTCAGCAACAATCTCCCAACCATCATTTGAGACGGAAAACATTCCCCAGCCGGTTCCCAAGTGGTTGCTGGAGGTTGATGGCAGTCAGTGTGAAATCAATTGCGAAAGCCTCAGTCATGGATGCTTAGAGACCAGTCAGTGACCCCCCCCTTGACCCCATGTTGCTGTGTATTCCTTAACCAGTTGGCAAGTGGTTGCAACAGGTTTGTTATGCTGCACCCAAAACCTCCTTGCAATTGCTTTGGTTGTTTGCAGATTGCTGTTGTTGCCTGTAGTTTGCATCAAAGATGCCGACTTGCCTGGGCATAGCCAAGTGGCAGAAGGCTTCTAATTTGATTGTCTAAGAATTTCATCTCTACTTTTTGCAGATGTTGTGGTTCTATTGGGTTCATCAGGTGGTGGCCTCCAGCTCGCACTGGAGTGGTTTGCAACCAAGTGGGAAGTGGCAGGAATGAGAATCAGCACCTCTAAGTAGGGATGGGTATCGTTTAGGTTTTATCCAATACCGGTGCCAAACCGGTACTTTTGAAACGGTGCCAGTGCTTAAACGGTGCTCAAACCGGTGCTTAAAGAAAGGAGAACACAAAATTGGTCCAAAAACCTCTCATGTTCAGCTTTTTTTTTTTTTTTTTTGTAAAAAGATAACAATGTTAGCCTTTTCTGCAGCTATGGGGCATATATGGTATCACTCTTGGCTGGAACCAGTGCTTAAACAATGGAAAAAACACAAACTTTGTCCAAAAACCTCTCATGTTTAACTGTTTTCCACTTTTTCTTTGGTCATTTTAGCCTTTTTGGCCAGGGTGAAGGGAGTATCTGCCATCAAACAAGAAGACAGCCGCATGTAGCTATGATGATGTTTGCTAGTTCACCTTACATGCATTAATGTAATAACGTGGTTAGCCTACTCAACGTAAATTACACACAAACAACATTAAGCTACTCACGCAGAGAAGAACGGCTGCTGCTGCCATCATCATCCGTCATCATTTCTGCTACACTGGCAGGGCTAGGGGCCAGGACTCTCCTCTTCGGGTTTTTGGGGGATGTTGCTAACTCCGGGTCCGATAACAGGCACCACACCCGCAGTAGATGTGCTCGGTGTGAGGTCTCGTAGCAAGCTATCAAATACGGCGCATTTCTCGGCTTTAAAAAAAAAACGCTATGCGTCGCCAGGTGTTTCATTGGATTCGAGGTGTTACTTCCTTTGACAGTGTCACAGTATCACCTTAAAGCACTTGTTGCAGGCTGCTGAGTTTGCATATTTTGCTGTGAAGTACAGCCAGACTTTTGACCGCTTCGCCTTGGGCATTTTTAATCTGTAGCTCTGCTCTAAAAGAACGTACGTACCTGGACCCGCCTACTATCCTCGGAAACGTAAGGGAAAAAAAGCACCGAAATGTGCACTGCTTTTCGGTCTGGTTACTACCGTTTATGTCAGAACCGGTGCCATCATGGCACCGGATACCGGTACCCATCCCTACCTCTAAGTCTGTAGCCAAGGTCCTTAGCAGGAAAAGTGTAGAGTGCCCACTACATGTCAGGGTCGAGTTAGAGCCTAAAGTGGGGGAGTTTAAGTATCGTGGTCTTGTTCACAACGGTTTATTGGTCAATCTACATCCCTACCCTCGCCTATGGTCACGAGCTGTGGGTAGTAACCGAAAAAACTAGATTGCGGATACAAGCAGTGGAAATTAGCCACGAGGAGACCTCAGCCTTTCGATGGGACTCAGAGTAGAGCCGCTACTCCTCCACATCGAAAGGAGCCAGCTAAGGTGGTTTGGGCATCTAACAAGGATGCCTCCTGGGCGCCTCCGGGGTGAGGTGTTCCAGTCATGTCCCACCAAGGGGAGATCCCAGGCAGACTAAGGGCACACTGGAGAGATTATATTTCTCGATGTCTTGGTTTGGGATTGTCTTGGTGTTCCCATGGATAAGCTAGAGGGGGTGGCTGGGGAGAGGGATGTTTGGGCTTGTCTGCTTAAGCTGCTGCCCCAGTGACTTGGCCCTGGATAGGTGGAACAAAATGGATGGATAGATGGATAATGCAGCACAAGCAGTAAATGGAGAATATTCACCTTCAAAGTAAAAGTGGTAGTAAAGCATAGCTTTTACTTTAAGGTTAACATTCTGTAGAGTTGTTTTTTATCGCACTTTTTCAAAATTTTACTATTGATTGCCAAGTAGATGACAAGCGTTTGCAGACAAGTAGGCACTGTCCTCCATAGAAACTACCAGCAATTGCTCGCCAACCCATCCGGGAATACATATTGTTTCTTCACAACTAGTGGTTGCCAGATAGTCACCGTCTGGTTTCTAGGCATCTGTGACAGGGACCTAAATAAATTACCACATTTAAAGAAAAAAAAAAAGTTATTTCATTAACATATGTGCTCTCAGTCTCTACTGCATTTTTCTTCCAACTGGTCTCCTTTCCTTAGTGTGTACGCTGTGCTGGCACACAGGGAACAGAGGAAAGAAAGTCGACTCATTCCTTAAAGTAAAACATTCTTAAACAACTTGAAACCTTAAACCTTATATTATACTGGTCCATAGAGATGAGAGATACCATATGATGAGGTGGCCATGGTGAACCCTGTTTAGAGCAAGGCTCAAGGGGATTGGAAGAATATGGTGGAGAAGTATGGGGACACAAACACAATAATAAAAGAAAAGTCCTGAGTTTGTTATAATAACTGAAAAATGACTGTTTTTGAGTTCTGCAGTTTTAATATCTGATCATATCGTATCACCGAACAAACCTGAGCTCAGACAGCACGTTTCAGTGGTATGAATGCAAACCTGAATTTTGACCAGAACCTGAGCTTGTTTGTGTGCGTTTGAACAGACGGGAAGAAAAAAAAACAGACTGGACAGAGACAACCTAGAAACAGAGACTCCGTTGGCTCAAGTATTGTGGGTAACAAGCTGATTCCAACCAGCAGAGAACCAATGGGGGTTGGGGAGACCCCCGGTCTGTTTCCAGGGAAACAGAGCTCTATCTCCTCCTCCACCCCACAAAACCTCTCACTCCCTCTCTCTTTGTCTCTGTCCATGTCTCTCTCTCTCTCTCTCTTACACGCTCCCATGTTCTTTCTTGGCGGTGTTGAGGAGGAGGGAGATGATGAGGTGACTCACTGTAACATCATTGCCATGGCAATGAAGAGTGAACCAAGAGAAGAGGAGAGAAAGAGAATGGGAATTTCCATAGGTGGAGGAGAGATGGAAATGGCTGTCACGATCTCTGTTTTAAAACTCAAAATGGAAATTTCAGTGTGTTGCTACTTATACTGAAATATTTCTTTACCAAAAACTCACATTTCTACCTTCCCCTGCCTACTACTTCATCTTCTTCTTCATTCCTTCTTTGCCTCAGTTTTCCTTTTAGGCTCCTCTCTATGTGTGTTGCTTCCTCTTTTGCTGGCCCGTTGTGCCCCCCCCCCCTCCCAATATGCTCTCTAAGGAGTATGTTTTCCACTGGTGTATTACGCTGAGTCATGTCGCACGCGTGTTTAGACACGCCGAGGTGAAGTGTTATGTGATGTTGACATATGCACGCCTCGCTTCGAGGCAGGGGCAAAGATGAAGCCACGGCACTGAGCGGAGGGGAGAGGTTAACTGAGGGCAGTGAAACACTAGTAGGCGTAAGAATAAGGAGAAGCTGTAACAGGGCCATGGGATACAGGAGATAAATTTCAAGTTCATGTGCAATTATTGCTATTGATTATGATGATAAGGAGCTTTGTCAGGAGCATATTTTACGCGTCTGCAGCGGTCTAAGTAAAGACTAGCTGATCTTTAAGACGGGCAGCTTTGCTTCCAGCAAGAATCCATGTTGTTTTTATTTTGCAAAATCTTTAATCATGGGACTTGCTTAAATACTATGCTTCCTTGACTCATCTTCAAGGAAAACTGGGGAAATTCTTGCAAAGATTATCACTACCAACCGCAGAGGTAGGGGACGTGGATGAGATTATGTTGAAAAGGATCCAGAGATTGAGCTGCAGAAGTGAAAGTAGGAGGGCAAAAGACACGATCAGACTGGCACGTTATCTCTTTAACTGCAGTGTTTTCCTTTCCTCTTGTAGAGACCCATATCCTTATCTTGTGCTGTCTCCTGTGTCTGGCCTTCTATTACTTAAAGAACTGCAAGATGAGACAACTCCTCATTAGTTGTTCCTGTGGCAATAAGTCTGTGAATTAACATTTCTGCCAGTTTTCTTAATTACTTTTCTCAATCTCCGTAATTGCACTATGATGTGTTTTAAAATAATCGAAGTGATTCTATTAAAGATGACATAATCTGTCTTTGCAATGATCTTCTAAATACATTAGAAAAGACCACAATATAGTCTCATCTCTATCTAAGCTGCAGGATTTAAATCTTCTGTCTTTTTTTATTTTTTTGCCCACCCTCCCCTCTGTGTTCAGTCCATCTCCCTTATCTTCCCCAGTGCCGTTGAACCAAGGAAGATAGTGGTGGAAGAAGAGAAACACCCCAGCACCAAAGTGACTATCATTTTCAGCTCTGTATGTGTATCTGACAGTGTATCAGCCTGCAGCTCCACCTCACATATTATACAGCTCCTTGCAAGACTCGGAGATGTTTACAAGGGTCGATAATGACATCAGTGATAAAGGAAACACAACCAGTATGCCCTCCCCCCTCCCCCCTCCATCATAGTCACCCCCTGTGCAGCTGATATCACCCTACCTGTAATCGCCCAGTGAGACCAAGCAGATTAGCGCAGTGGTGCCATTTTACCAGGTAATCACCTGTAATGTTACACTAGAGAGTGTCTGGGTGCTGGTGGGGATTGTGTTATACTGATAATGTGCTGCTAAAGTCGATAAACATGGCAAAGATTTTGAAAGATTGTGATAGTGAAAGACTGTTGTGCTAGAATAAAACAGAGAAAATGCTAAACTCAGCTGAGAGAAATTAGCCTTTCATAATAAGTTCTTTAGTCTTTACACATAAAGCTCATTTCCCCACTTTATATTTTCCATCTGCTGTCCAGCCCACAGTCATGAGAATATGTGACATTTCCAACTTTTATTTTTTGTCTATTTGTCAGGTCTGCATTTCTGATTATTATCGTCTAGGTTTTACTTTGGTTTTTCAATAACCTTAATAAGCATCCACACTAAAAACAACCACAGACAAAAGAAAGTCAGTGACATTTAGTGGCTTCCAAGCAAGGACAGGCAAACTAGCAAACATGAAACTCTATATTTGGTATTACCACCTTTATTTTTCAGTCAAGGCTGAACTCTCTTAGCCAGCTTTCTTCTAATATCTTTAAGTAGTCTTCAGAAATAGTTCTCTAGGCTTCTTTAAAGACATTCAAAGTTTTTTGGATGCTGGATGACTTTTGTTCTGGTCTCTATCAAGATGATCCCACATTGCATCAACGATGTTGAGGTTCGAGCTCTGGGGAGGCTGATCCATGACGGATTCTGTAACTAATTACGTGTTTTTGTGACAGACTGCTAGTAACAAAGTTCCTAAAGTTACAATTTTAAATGTATTTCTCTAATGTGTAGACACAACGCTCGATTCCTTGAGTTGGGTGCATTTTATAATGCTTGAATGATTCATTTATCAGGGATTAGCCTTGATCATATTTTCCATGTCCGCAAGTCCTCTAGGGTCCACTCAGGTCCGAGATACAATGTTGACACCAGACGGTGAACATGAGAGTTCATGCAGGTGTTCACGTGTCCCTGTTTTTTCATATACAGAGAATTTACTTTACCAATTGCATGTACCAACTATGCATGTACCCTGGGCAGATATCAAGCAGACTTTAAAGATGTATAACAGAAATAACTATTCAGCCATATAATTAATGCTTTGAGGGCCTTAACAAACAAAAACACACTCTCTTAAAATGGAAAATGGTCAGGTACAAAGACTGAAACTTTGTGAAAAAGCAGCCAATGTTTAAAGAAAAACCCGAAGACTGTCAGGAAGGCTGGAGAACTATTGCTCATGAACACTTAAAAAAGACGAAAGTCTGACTCCTTGGACACAAAATAGAAAGAAATGAGGTGCGGCTCAGGCCTTTTGCTTAAAAAAAAAAAAAAGGTTACCTAGGCAACCACAGTCTGGAATGATTGGAATGCCGATTAGTGAACAAACATTGGTGGCAAAACAATGTGCAACACACAAATCACTTCCTGTGTGGATGTCCTCTTTAGTTTAATCTTTGTAGTGCTACTTAATATCCAGACCTTTAACACTGAACATTAAAGCCTTGCTTTTGGGTCATTATTGCTTGAAGTTTGCCAGATGTCAACTTTACTCATCTGTAAATACCACTGGTAACTATGTTTTCCTGAATCTTTTCTTTGCTCATCTTTTACTAAAGGACAGTTGACCAGATGCTGCAGTTTTAAATCTTTGCCTGGGGATATTAGTCGACAGTTGTGTTGCTGTATCTGAAACTGACTTCTCAACTTCTATTTTGTATTTTTCAGTTTTTCTTGTTTTTTGTTTTATTGTTTGCATCTTATTACAAGAACAAGCAAGCTTACCGTTCTTAAAATGTGAAATTATATAATTTTGCTTGTTCTCAGTTAATTAAAAAAAGTAGACCAAGTATTCCACAGTATTTTCTCTCGTTATTCTACATTTGTACTGAGGGTATCGGCAAATCAAGCACCGTGCGTGATCATTAGAGCTTTTGCTAAAAAGCTAACATGAAAATTATTAGGTAGTATAACCATTCAACGTCAGGACTGATGCTGATTTTACTGTGAAAAAGCACAGGTCACTACAGGGGTGGCTGAGGTGGTAGAGTGTGTCATCTACCATTTGTAATGTTGGTTGTTCAGTACGTCACAGAGTCTGCGTGGTGAAGTGTCCTTGCCCCCGGTGCATCCATCGGGCTGTGATTGTTAGAAAGCACCAAAGCTATAGAATAACATTTTGTTTGAATGCATGAATGTGGCTTGTAGTAAACTGTTCCTGAGGTATGTATAGAAATATGGAAACCACCCTTTTGATTGTTTTCATTTAGCTATTTCATTGAGATTCTTTGTAAACCCCACATAGCTTGAAGCTAATTGCAGATTCGATTTGATTCGATTAGATTTATTGTCATTGAAAAAGAATATAACTAAAACAACATCAAATCTGAAGTGCAAATAGTATTTGTACATATGTAAATATATACACATACATATAAACAAATCAATTACAATACCAGATTACATACAGCCATACAATGCAGGGCATATACTGGATTTTTCCATTTAGGGTGTTTTCACACCTGCGGTGTTGAACTCGTTCGTTTTCCCCCGTGGTGCGTTTCATTTGTCAAGGTGTGGACTCAGTAATTGCAGAGCAAAACAATCACACCGAAACCCTGGAGAGGAGGTGGTCTTGGTGTAGTTCCACATGAACTCCAGTCCAGTTCGTTTATGGTGTTAACGTGATCCAACCTCGATCCAAACCAACCACCAGGCAATGCTGCAAGGTACTGTAGATGTGCAAAGGTCTGGGCAGACTAACAAATAGCTGTGAAATGAACATAAATTCTCTGTCCTCCTATAGTCCAGAGCACAACACCTTATTTCTGTGTTTACTTTTGATGCTCTCGCCCCAGACACATCTGGCCAATAAGCGAACTGAATATTTTCACGCAGTTTGTAGTGATGGATTTTGATTCACTTGGAGTTCACTTGAATTTTTCTCCGTGTGAAAATAAACCAAACCATGGGAAAAAGCTACAAGTTTACAAACTCGTGAGCTTATTCAAACCACACTAAACAAACTAGAGGTGTGAACATTTCCTTACAAATCTGATATTTGCTCTCATTTAGGCCATCGTGCTATCATCACTTTTCATACTAGCACTGACTAGAAGCCATATTAGACAACTTTCACTCTGGGCTTGCAAGTCACTATTCTTGAGCCTCATCTTGGACTTTCCCTCGTAAGAGCTGAAAGATGACATAACCTTGGTGTTTCAACTGAATTTGGTTCAGACACTTGCAAGTAGCTCTGGTACAGTGTGGGCAAACAGGAAAGGTCTGCTCCAAGCTTTGAATAGCAGAGGGTGATTTTTAAGTCTTGAAACTGAAAAGTGAGTTTGGGCTGGGATTCCACAGTGGGGTGTGTTGATCTGTCTTGCTATGGGAGATGTGAATAATAGATGATTAAAAGGAGAGCACACCCATTCTCATCTCTACGCTTCGTTTTGCCTCTCTCATGTGACATTTACAGATACAGATACTCCAAAGTTTTATTCTGTGGATACACATATTCACACTGTGATATTGTGCATATATGAATGTGTGTTTTTTTGTTACTCTGTGTGTGTGTGTGTGTGTGTGTGTGTGTGTGTGTGTGCGTGCGTGCGTGCGTGCGTGCAAAGAGGGAATCATGCAGAATGGAAGCATCTCTTCTTTCCACACCCTCCCTCCTTGTTCAGGAAGTGGACTAATGGCATTTGATAGGATGGAGTGAGTAGAAACGAGGGGGAGGGAGGGGGAACACATTTCCTTCCTGTGTAGCGTGTCATTCGTAGATCCTGATGTGGCCTTGAGACTCAGTGTTAACTGTTATGCACAACCCGCTGCAGCCTTTCACCTAAAGGCTCTCCAAGACAGCCGCCGTGCTTAGTGAAGAATTCGTGAACCTGCCCCTCGAGCTTTTACTTGCCCATTTTCTCTCAGTCTCAGAGCTTTTTCCTTCTGCCATTTTTCCCCAGCTGCTACTGTAATTCATAAATGAAAATATGTAAACCTCTGTCACTGGCCATCGTTCACAGATGAACTGAAGCAAATAATTTCATTTATTAGTTCAAGTTATCTGCTCTTCTTTGTGTTATGAAATGGTTAATTCAGTGTCTGTAGGGAGGTGGACTCTCGCTAGCTGGGAAGTAGTATTAGTTAGTGGTAGTGAGAATTTATAGGATAACTTAGTAGTGGTCTGCTCTGAGTATTTCATAATAAATCCTGTTGTTCCATTAAACAACCAAAGCCAACAGTGCTTTCACCTTATCACATCTAAGGCACTTTACCCAGGTATATAATATTATACAGATATTAATACTGTTATTTAAAACTGCATACATATTCTATATTGCTGTGTTAATCTGAAGTATGCAAGAGGGTGCACCTGTGTGTGACTTAAATGTCAGATTAATAATAATTTTATTGTTTCTAAGGTCTCTTAAGCAGACAAATGTAATACAATCAAAATGCAATGTTGAAAACAGGCTAAAAGAAGGAATCAACAAATTTAAACACACCTGTGATTTCGGATTAGGCATAACTGCATGAATGTGGTTTTAAAATGACCTGTGAACAGGAAACTTTGTGAATTTCGGAGTCTGTCTGTTTTAAGGTGTCTGAAAATAAAAGAAAGGCCGACTGTGAGGCTTTTCAAACTTGGAAAGTGATCCAGGAAATTCTAAGACCAGCTACAAATCAGTGGAAGTGCATTTGCAGCATTAATCAGGAGGTATAGAACGAGCCACAGCGGAACTAATCAGAGCCAGAGGAGTATGTTAAAAACGTTACCTCACCTTAGTCCAACAGAGCAAATCTGGGGTATCTTAACCCTGTAACACCTGGTGTGTCATATTTGATAAATGAGTTTTTGAGACCTCCATTTCATCAGCGTTATGGTGACTATATTTTGACTTCCAAAAAAAGAGGACACTGTCATGAAGAACTTTAATAATACTGTTTGCTTAAAGAAAACTTTAACATATTTAAACGATGCCTTCTCTGTGCGGTTAATGAATGGTGAAATAAAAAATGTCATATAGGCTTTTACAAGTCCCCCCCCCCCTTGCAAAAAATACAGTTGTAAGCAATAAACTGCAGAAAAATACTGTAGCAGATATGCAGCCTTTATAGGGTTAAAGAGGAAGGCAGGCAACATAACCCGTCTGTCCAGGAGCAGGTTGTAAAATTGAAGCTTGGCACAAAATCTCTGTAGAAATTTGAATATCTGACGAAAGATTCTATCATCAAATATAAAGGCGAACAAACCAAATAATAAAGGCTTGAAAAAAGGAGTGACTTCCTGCTGCTGGGCCTGAATACTGGACTACTGGAGTATTGCAGTTACTGTAAAGTAATATCATTTTCAATTATTTGATATTTAAGTGACGGTAAACACAGATGAACTCACCTATGCTGCATGATGTAAACAGATTGTCAGGTCAGTTTTACTACAGCAGGACATTTTATGTGGGATACATATATATAAAACTTATTGTAATGGGGTGGTAAATTAATACATAAATACATAAATAAAACTCAGACAGAACTGATTTGTGAGGCTGCGTGAGACAGAGAGGTGGAGGGACCGCTTCAGGTTTACACAGCAATAGAGACAGAGAGGGAAGGTAGACACAGACAGCCTTTTGAGATTCCACTCACGCATCTCTGAGTGTCTCTCAGTCTCTGCAGTATTGAATGAAAATGACTCCTCACCTTCACATGCACACACAATCACACACACCCCCAAGCTAAGTATACATGCATCACACACAAACACACACATACACGCATTAATCTGTAAACATGGAGGGATGAAAGAGTTTGCAAGTTATCTTGTTAAGTATTTGTGAGCCCTTTAGTGTGATGGGATTAGTGTACTGTGAATGTAGTATGGAGAAAGTCTGATTAAGTTGTAAAGTGTTGAGCTGCGGCGTAATTGCCCTACATATGAATGACTACGGAGTTCTTTCGATGCATTTTTGTGCTTTTTATAGAAAAGTTTAGCAAATTACATGTTTGGGTTGTTTTCAGGCATAAAGCAGGAGATGCTTCGGGAGAGAAAGCGCCATTTTTGATGGAGAAATTATACATATTTCCATAATATGGGAAGCTTTTTGATAACAGAGTGGACGCGGTAGATCTAATACATCTAAAGCTTTACTTCAGTGAGTAAACCTCGAATTCGGGTGATTTTTTTTTTTTTTTTTTTTTCCCCCTTGTTTGTTGTGACATATGATACATTTACTGCCTTTTTTTCTTTCACACAGGAAAGACGCTGTCATATTTACCAGTCTTCACAGTTTGAAATAGAAGCTGACCTTATTTTACCCTTTTTTTTGGACCTTTTTTTTAAACTTCATAAATGGCAATTGTAGTTTGTGTTATTGTATGTCTTGTTGTGTATGTCTGGTATACTGTAATGCCCTCCTGGAGGGTGGTGTTTTGAATAATTTATGAAACAAATGAGTTTGCCAGGAGATGCAGGTGTTCATCTGAGGACATTCGGGGGCTGTTCCACTGCCTCGGGTTTCATCACAAACACTTCGTTTAGCGTGCAAATAACCACAATGTAGGGAGAACACAACACACACAGCGCTTCAATGAAAAGCTGTAATGTAATGGGGTTCCCGAATGGACAGACGGAAGACTTGATTGTCTTGTTACGCTTCAATCAGGTCTTTCTGGATCGCTCTAGAAAATGATGGAGTATCGGAAAAGATACGAGTGTAAGAACGAAGATAGTTTTAAGAAAAGAAGTGAGGGAAATTGCTTAAAGTGGACTGAACCTTACTCTTCTTGAAGATAAGTTCATTTGTTATACACTTTAATCAGCTCATCCGGCCGAAGGATCGACTATCTTGTGGCGTGGCGAGGCATCCGTCTGCTAGCCTACTCCTCCTAGTGTAGTGAGTCTTCACACAAACTGCGCTCAAGGTCAAGGTAACATTTGTCGTTTCACAGACAATAACCTGTAAACTGTGATGGATAGTGAGCCGAATGAGCTCACTGACATTCTGGTTATCTGTATATCTACAGATGGGTGTGACAAATGAAAGGAAAACTCAAACGCTGAGCGTTTTAGTCATTGTGGTATCATGGTTCAGGTCGATGTTACATACATGCATGCAATACCTTTTCCCCGCCATTGTGCATTCATTAAAACAATGCTCTCTAACACATGATCAATACAGCAAAAAAGGCAAAGACTTTTGGAGTAACAGAATAGCTCAGGTCAGAATGTTGTGACCCAGCACCGTAAAAAGACCCCTTAAAATTTAAAAATTTACTCTCATTTTTTTATATTTTTGTACATTTACTGTATTTAAGTTAAGAAATTTGAATTTAAGTTGAAGAAAAAGGTAGAGTCCAACTCTGACATGTTTGGCTTATGTTTTGCTGTCTTATTGGCAGGTACAGGTGTTGTCTAATACTAGTTTTTGTTGCTTATTAAAAAATATATATATATATATATTATACAGAAAAATAATAATTGAGAAGTTTTGTCATTACACAGTGTTTCTGTTTCACGCCATTGTTCATGGAGCATGTTTCAGCTGTACAGGTGTCACAGCTGAACAAACGGTGGTGCACAGTCAAGCAGTGTTTTCCCTTCATGTTTTTAACTGGAAATGTAGCAAACAATGAAACTATAAAATGCTGCATGGACATCAGCAGCAAAAGCAATGATTTACCCGCCAAGAAAAATTGTTGTCGTTCCCCCAAATCCAGTTTCAGACAGGTTAATTTTCATTTAAGGGCTGAGAATTTCTGAGCGTTATAATTGGCCTTACAACTTGTTTGCAAATTGAATGGGCAATGAAGTCCATCAAATGAAGTGCAGTGGAAATTAGCGTCAGTGTTCGGTTGCATTTAAGTTCAGTGAGAAGTGTATGCAGAAGCGTTACACTGCACCACTGCTGGCAGCTACATTCACACAATAATGTACACTACCGTACGGTGTTAATGTGTACAGGCATCACCTCATTATCTCAGTGTCCCTCTCACTTGGCCTTGTCAGAAAAGTGTAAACACTGATGTGTGAGAGGTGTTAATGATGGATTCATTAACTACGTAACAATCTGTGGATCTTTTGTGGTTGCTAAGGTTAAGTGCTGGGATATGTTGAGCTCGCTTGTGAATCGGTATTTAAACAGAACTGACAAGGAGGAGTTTGCTGTGTGGATCACAGCATCGCTGTGGCTAACACGAGGTAATGGCACCACATTACTATTATACAGCGACACCAGGTGTTATGATTCTGCAGATCTTTAAGCTTTGCCGTCAGTTTAACTGAACAGATTTTATAGATTCTGTTTTCAGAGGAGGGAAGGACACACGTGATTCAGCCTTCAGTTTTGTATTTAGTAACTGGAAATAATGATCAGGTGAGTGGCGTGTCCACTGAAGACTATCTCGTTTCTTTGCTTGAGAAACTCTTGGTTTGCTTTTGGATTTGGTTTGTGTGGGTCATTATCTGTCCATTGTGAAGCACTGTCTGATCGGTTTTGCAGCATTTGGCTGAATCTGAGCAGCGAGTACAGGCCTGTACACTTCACAGGTTATCCTGCTGCTACTGTTATAGCAGTCCCACTGGCAGCCATATATCCTAATGCCATAACATCGGCTCTACCGTTAGCTGTTTCTTCCCGGCTCTTTTAGATGTTTCCTGGCAAAGTCCAGTCTGACCTCCTCGTTCTTGAGTGTAACCAACAGTTCTACTTTCTCAAATCTAGGAACTAAAAGTAAACCAGCAGTCTTATAGCTAAGATCGGGGCCTGATTATTCAAGATTTAGCTATGTGAGGAGAAGGATTTTTAATTCAGTTCTGAATTTAACAGCGAGCCAGTGAAGAGAAATATGCTCTCTGTGCCTAGTTCCTGTCAGTACTCTGGCTGCAGCATTCTGGATCAGCGAATGGCTTTTTAGGGAGCTTAGGTATATGCCCACGTCCTTGAATGTGTTACTGTAGCAGAGGTTAAAATGGTTAAATGTTGTGAAGGGTTTTTCTAACAAAGGAGAGAATTCTGCAATCATCCACTGCAGTTGTCCTCTGTGGTCTTGCAGGTCTTTTGGTGTTGCTGAGCTGAGCGGCGCATTCATTCTTTTTAAGAAGTTACCACACTGTTGGTTCGGCCAGTCAAAGTTTTTGCTGTCTCTCTGGTTGGTTTATTTTGGGTGGTTTTCAACTCCTTCACCTAAAAATCTAAAAACTGCATTTTCAATATTTAGAATCAACTCAGCGTTTTTGTTTTTGTTCTCATTTGCTTCATTTGTCATTGTGAAAATGAGAGAATAGGCCATGAAGCTTCTTGCCACAACTGGAAAAGCAAAGCAAATACGGCTGTTTCCAAATCCCAGTTTTACACTGTTTAACCCAGGTGACTCTTCTAGAGATCAACGTATGGAAAAAAAACATGGGGGGAAAACATGGGACAAACATGGGGGGAAAAACAAAGCTTCTTCTTCTTCTTTTAAAGAGGCTTTGTTAAACCTATGATTCATTCAGATTTTAATGTCATTTGACTCAACCTGATTTGTCGTAATCAAAAGACACTTAACCGTCGGCAGCAGTACCAGAGCTTTTAGCGTCGCTGTAGTTTTCCATGTATGAGAGGTGGTCCTGCTTTTTGAGGCTTGTTGTTTTTGCTTTTATTTCTCCTCGTTGCCGTGTTTCAGTGTTTGGGAAAATGCTGCTTTGTCAGCAGGTCAGGTAGATCCCCTCCTCCTCCCTCCTCCCGTTCTTCTTTTTCCGCCACAAACATTAAGTGTGCTCACACACTCACTGCCACATGCACACACACACACTCATAATCTCTGCTTTGTCCTCTTTTCTCCTCTTTCCCTCCCTCTCTCGGTGCACGAAGGCAAACTCAGCAGACCTCCAGGCTGCCAGGGTGGAAAGGCATTCTGGGTAATCCAGGGTGCGAGGAGGGAGAGGGAATAAAAGGGGAGAAAAAATCCCAAAAAACAAAACACACTTGATGCAGTGCATGATTTTGTACACACAGAAACACAGACACACACACCAAATCCAGCCTCTTGCTACTGAACCATGGAGCTGCAAATATCCATCTGTGTCCATCTGTACGTTCATCTGCTGAGACAAATACAGCCTATGTTTACAGCAGAATATAGAATCTAAAAACTGCACGGCATCCTGTTCGACATTGCTCAACATTAACGATCGAGAGATATGAGAGCGAAGGAACAGAGAGGGTGGCGGGGTGGAGCAGAGGAGGATACAGGGGTGTCGTCAGTCTGCTTTTATCTCAGCTCTGATTAAACCTTGTTCCTGTCTGACCTAAAAAGTCAGCTGGCGGAAACTTCAGAGACTGTTGGGTGAATTTCGCTGGATCTCTTTACACCCCTCCAGTGCCTTCAGAGGGGGAGAGAAAGTGAAAAGGAAGATCAGAAAAATAGAACAGAGAGTGGGCAGATACTGACACAGATGCAGTCACTCCGGCTTCATGAGCCCACTGTTCACACGTTATTGTGTACAATATATGGATGTACGTACACGCTCCCACACTGCGCGTTGTCTGCTCTGTATTCCTAAAGAGGATGAGGAAGAAGAGGCCGGTGCTGGGTGGTAACTTGGTTGTACAATGCGACAGGAAGCAGACAGAGGCAGTGCTGAAATGATCCAGCGCCACCCGTCTGGGACAAGCACAACAAAAACGCATTGAATAAAAATAAACCTGGGCCGGCATGGCAGGGCATCTGCAGAAACAGGAAATATCCCACTGAGGGAGAGAGATGGGGAAAGACCCTCGCAGTGCAGACTATGACTTTTATATAAGTGGTGGCAGGCTTATCTGGTATTTGGTGTTGGATGTGTTATCTTTGCAACATGGATAAGTAAATTCCTGCTTTGAGGAAGACAGAAATTATCCAAACTATTATATCTGTTTGTTTATTCTGCAGAAAAATGGAGAATAGCTGATGAAACAGGTGAAAGAGGTGTTGAGTTTGTTGTTTCTGAGAAGTCTGAGATCTGAGTTGAAGTCTCCCTTTTTCGCCATTTGTCTCTTTCAGAGTGCCGCAGCAGCACCGAGCCCAGTCCTCGGTAACCTTCCCCCAGGAGAGGGCATGCCAGTAGGGCCAGTCCCACCGGGATTCTTTCAGGTATGCATGCAACGCAGAGCTGAACGGCCATGTTTCTGTCACTCCAGAGGATGTAATATCAGCTCAAATTTAAGCTTCCCCAAATTTGGCAGATTCAGTCTCACTTCATTTCAATTGCATTGTATTGAAACTGCTCCAAATCACAGCAACAAGCCATCTCCAGGCATTTTAAATTGAAAGAGCACATTGCAAACATCCTAACTAGAAACCCAATGAATCCCCTAAGAGCAAGAACTCACTCTCAGATAACAACAACAACTGTATGTATATTTACGTACGTTACCTTTGAATATGTGTACAATCTCAAACACAACTAATCTGACAGGAGAGATAAATTTCTGGCACACAAAAATGCACGCATGCAGCATTGCCCCAGATCATCTGTGAAGGCCTCTGCCAGTTGTACATCGATTAAACGTCATTATCAGTCAAATTCAGGCGCTCGGATTAGACGCAAAGATCAATAGTCTTCCCGGGCATTTCTTAGTTCCGCTTTCATAAACTCACATGTGAGTCCGAACGGCTTTTTCCGTCTCCTTCTGAAGATCAGTCGCTCTTTGAAGGCAAGGTCTTGTCAGGACCTCTTAGTTAAAGAAATATAACAATTACCTGATTGCCAGCTCTTCTGTCTGGTTTTTTGTGTATGAAATATAACAGAATATCTGCACTACTTGTTTTTTTTTTTTTTTTTTGTGATAAATTGCACATTATTTCCAAAGTCAGTCACAAATGATGCTTCGTTTTATTCATTCAAATTCTGTTACGTCATTTGCTGATAATGATCAGTTGTTTACATTTTTTAATTAATAATAAAAAAATTGATTTTAAGTAACACCATCACTAAAAAAAACCTAAAATGCTGTAGCTTCATCCATTTGATGTCTCTTAAGCACAACTAAGACAGCAATTTAAGTGAAGGCTCTGATTAAATTAAGAGGACCATTGCTCTCTAGTGGCAGATTTCTGCATTGCTCCTCCACCACTGCAGTGGCTCTTCTGTCCGGGGTGGCATCAGTTCAGCAGACATAGCAACAGCATTTCTACTGTCTGTGGTGAGGACAAGTGAAAGCCCACTCACAGCTGCAAAAGAGCTCCTCATACAGGCTGCCAAATTCCACAGAGTTCACACACGCACTGACATCATTATCATCCTTCTTTTTCCCGTCATTTTTTTTCTCCCCCTCATAAATTCACTCCAGTGAAAATGCGGTCAGCTTCCTCCGTTTGCTGTATGGTTAAAGGAAAATGAGCCCTGAATTCAAGTGAAAACATAAAAGCAGCTCTGGTTGGTTCCCTGCTTTGAAGAGCGTATAAAGTTCCCACTGTGCCACCCTCTAAATCTTTGTTACACATGTGGTCAGTCCATTTATTTGTCTGCATGTAATATTTTATTTGCCTAATTTTTAGCCATTTATGTCACCTCGATACCCCGGAGGACCAAGACCGCCCCTCAGATTACCGAATCAGGTAAGAGCCACACTGACCCCTGCAGGCAGCAGACGTAACTGAATTGTACAAATGAGCAACATCACAGTGATTATAACATTGGAGATGGATCCTCTTCTTTCTGTAGGGTCTTGGAGGAGTTCCAGGGAGCCAGCCTATGTTACCAAGTGGAATGGATCCCACAAGACAGCAAGGTGCATGCCCACACTGAAACACACACATATAGTCAATAATTACTTTATTTAACAATAATGCAGGCAGGCAGGATTTTGTCTTTTGAAATAATATTTACTGTGAGATCATAGCCTGATTGAGGTTTTGCCCTTAAAACATGCACCCTTATGTATTAACACGACTAAAAGAGGACTCTCCACCTATAGATCGTGGATTCCTGAGCCAAATTTTACCGTAGTAGCTGTCAAGATATTTCATTACAAAATAAATAAACCCCGTTATGACACTATAATTGGGAGAAGGGAATCACCAAAGTCAGAATGGAACCCATTCACGAGGGGATCAAAAGTTTTATGACAATACATTCTCTGGGGAGTCCCTCTAGAAATCGCATAACACACTGAAAATTGAAAGCGTTGTTATATCTGATCAAAAACGGTATATAAAGAAACAGTCGCCTTATTCATTGCACTGTAAGAATGGCACGTTTATGAGTTTTTAATAGTGTTCAGATAACCGTGAAGCCCAGTTGAAAGCTGCTCAGTGCTTGTTACCGAGATGAACTCACGGTTAGCCTCTCCCTGATATACTATTATCATTAATATTAAAACCAGCATGTTCGGTATTCTTATGAATCAAGCATACTCCCATTTACGCAAACTACTCACTGCTCCAGACAACACTTAAATTATGCATGGGTGAAGATGGTGTTCAGCCGCTGTCGAACCAACATCAGACCAAGAAAACGGTGTCACTGAAGCAGCTGTAAATTTTAGCATTTGTGCCATCTAAGTCTCGTCGCCTTAAAAATGCATCCTCGTCTGTGGTTTGAGTTACCAAAGTGGCCACAAAAAGGTGTTAAACACAAAAATGCATGTTTGAAGAGATCCTTTTCTCATTCTGGTAAATCCTACACTTCAGGACATCCAAATATGGGAGGACCAATGCAGAGGATGACTCCACCCAGGGGCATGGTCCCACTAGGACCCCAGGTTTGGGTCAAGATGTTTTTTCTTTGAGGACTACTTGCTGTAAGTTTTGTTTCTGATAGTTACTCTCATGTAGTCGTGTCCAAATGGAATTCTGGTTTCTGTTTTTTCCCAGAACTATGGAGGTGGGATGAGGCCACCACTGAATGCTCTGGTTGGTCCTGGGATGCCTGGTATGAGCATGTGAGTGGTATATGCATAACATAATCACAGCCATCATCACCATAACACACGCACATATAGACAGAGTAGCATAAGGCCTATCTGAGCACATGAGCTTATAAAAGAGTAAAATACACTTTTCTGTGTGTCTATTTTAAAAATGTAAGCTTACTCAGCACATTTTTCTCCAAATGTCAGCTATCTTTAATCACTCAGTAGAGTTGTTATAGTCAGCCGTTTCCTTTAACTGTCTTTTGCCTACAGCTTTACCACATGTTTTTAACTTTTTGCTCTGAACATGAAACCACAACCTTAACCTTTCCCTCTATTTAGTCTTCTTTAGTTTTTTCTTCTTCTTCTTCTTCCATTTACTTTTTTTCTGGCATCTGGGGAGCTTGTTATTGCCAGCTCTTCCCAAATAAATTGGAAACAAAGACCCTGCCAAATGCAAAAAACTCAAGTGTATGGGTGTTTTCTAGGGGACCTGGTGGTGGTAGACCCTGGCCAAATCCTCCCAACTCCAATTCTGTAAGTCCTGCAACAAAAATACAGAAGAAGAAGTTTCATTTTCATTTCATGACTTGAGTGGTTTACTTCTTTGTCTTTGTAGACCCCATACTCTTCTGCGTCACCAGGAAGCTATGCGGTATGTATGTTTGAAACTCTTAAACTAGCTAAATAGGCTTTAATTCACAGGATCATGCATGAATGTCATGAAAACAAAACTCTCATTTCAGGGACCTCCGGGGGGAGGAGGGCCACCTGGAACACCAATAATGCCAAGTCCAGCAGGTAAGCTCTGTGTGTATCAGTTGTATATGTGTATGTAGATATATAAACATGCTACTGACCTTTAATTTTCTTACTGTTTCCGTTTTCCTTTTTGTGTTCTGTCAGATTCAACTAACTCTGGAGACAACATGTACACTATGATAAACACAGTCCCTCCAGGTGGAAGCCGGCCAAATGTGAGTGGCTATTGGGTCTGTGTTAGTGTTACAAGTCAAACAGGAATACTGCTGTTAACTTGCCCTATGTGTGTTCTCCGAAGTTTCCTATGGGTGCAGGCAGTGACGGTCCATTAGGGGGAATGGCCGGGATGGAGCCACATCACATGAATGGCTCTTTAGGTACAAAAACAAGAAGCTTCTGTGTTCGGCAGGGGTAAAACAAAACAAACTAAAAAACCTCTGGTTATGTTTGTCCCTGATTTGTCATGAAAAATTAGTATTCATTTGATCGTGGTGATGTGCATTATTTTCATACTTGTGTTCCCTCCTTCAGGGTCGGGCGATATGGACAGTCTCCCCAAGGTATGAGAAGTTTTTCACCTACTCTGAACTACACTTCTGATTTTTGTAGCAGATACTGTGATATATGTTTTATTTGTCTTTGAACAGAACTCTCCTGGTAACCTAAGTATGAGTAATCAGCCTGGGACGCCTCGGGAGGATGGAGAGATGGGAGGAAACTTCCTTAACCCTTTTCAGAGCGAAAGTGTGAGTGAAAATTAGTTTTTTAATATATGGGATTACTGGAGGTGTTTGCTGCTGAGAGTTCCCTGTAATACTTTGCCTTAAACGTGCCCATTTTTTATGCTAAGCTAAGATACTACTTGCTGTACTTTTTAGCATGCGGATAATATCAGTCTTACTAGTCTCTGCAAGATATATAGACTGTATATAAAAGATAACACCACCACTGGTTTGCTGACTACTGTTCCGAAGCCTTGACTTTATGACGCTGGCCGTCGCCATCTTCTTTTTCTTTGTTTAAACTGGACATAGTGTATTTTCACCAGCATTATCTGCTAATGGCTAGTTAGCTTAGTTCCCATGATGCAGCCGTGATTTTAAATGTGATGCTAATTCTTGCTGGTGAAACAAAGAGGCTTCGGAGCTGACTGCAAGTGCTCACAGACCTGATCCCTGTCTTCAAAGCAATCATTTCAAAGGCAACAAAGTCCCACTTGGCGCATATGGTCCTAGTAATTTTGGTCTCCAACCACTAATATGCTTCGTGTGACTGTTGCATAATTAAGACTGATGGCTAGAGATGTGCTTTCCTCTCTTAAACACATAAACAGTTGCGTTTTTATGTTTCTGCTTAACTTTTTTCTGCAGTATTCTCCAAACATGACGATGAGCGTGTGAGGGCTCTGGAAGCAGGTTTGGTCTGTCGCTCAATAACCTGGTGTGGCTCAGCAAAAAGCAGTGAGACATGATGTGATGCCATCTAGGCCAGTGACTCTTCCTCCACCACCTGCCCAATCGGACAGTAGCCCCAGGCGCCATCTTACTACTACTACCCCCCCTGACCGAAGTCCCACCCTTCCATGGTTTCTGTCCATGTTTCTACGCTCCTGTTTTTCTCCAGTTCTAAGTGGTGACTCTGCTACCTTCATCTGCTCTTCCTCTGCTCCAATGAGACTGTACAAAGGAACTAAATTGACCCAGAGGAGAACTGTAAATTTGCATACGGTGTGTATGAGAGTGCAAACAGTCCGGTCACAGACAGATTTTCCTGCCTTTGCATCAGATCACAAAGCTCGGTACCCAAAAACAAAATACCAGTATCCTAAAGTTAAAATTCCAGTGAGTTTTAATATATAAAGTCACTGATTGATCTAAATGGCTGTCATCAAGTCTTCTTTTTTCTAATTAGTCTGTTTGCAGTACCAGAAGAGAAGTGGAGAGACATCGCAATCCTTGGGCTGATATTTGGGAAGTCTTTTTAGAGTTTGTAAATGTCTAAAGACCGCATACATTGCATTTAAAGTTTTATACTGTCAATAGTTTTCTCATCCCACTTGACAATATTTGTTTTCATATTTAATTTGAAGGCGAATGTTCATTAAGAAAAAAACTCGCTCAAGGCTTAAAGTGAGACTATGAACCTGCTTTAACAGCAGCCAACATGCCACAGGTGGAAATGGGAAATGTCTAAACACAAAAGTCAGCAAAGTGGCATTGTAGATAGGTCATTGCATTAGCTAACATTTAGCAACTAAAAGCTAATTGTCATACCAGACCAAGCAAGACAGATAAAGCAAAAGTCCTGAATGTATTGAACTAAGCATTCATGCATTCTAGTAGTTACGGATTCATCTTTCAATTAGTCTGAGGGAAAACGAGCTAATTCGTCTTTAAAAACTTCCATAGTCTGACTTTAAGTCACATGAGATCAGTCACTATGCTAATTGTAATTAAACTGAAGTCAGCATAAGGCTGAGGAATGTTTGCACAAAAGTTAGTACTCAGTAGTACTCCGTAGTACTCAGTAGTACTGTACAGACTGAAAGTTTTTATTTCACCTGAACTCTTACTACAATTCATCCTGTGGGTTTTTCCCATTATGTGCTTTTTGTGTTTTTGACAAAAATGAAGGGAATCATTAGTTTGTTTGTTTTACTTGGTGACAAAACATGCTCCCATATCCTAGACATAAAAATGTTCAAATGAGAAAGAGAAGTAATAAGAGGTAAGCAGTATGGATGATAAACTGCAAGCTTTGGTCACTCATACTTAACTGTCATCCGGAAAAACTGTGATTTTTAGTATGATGAACAATTGGTTGGTACAGAAAAATAAAACAAGCTCGTTTTTAAATAATCTTTGAAACCTTTTTCACTGCCCAAGATGAATTATTATCATGTACAAAGGGTGAATATTCCTGCAAACATTCTCCTTTCCCTTCCCTTACTGCAAAGTGTACAGCTCACAAATGTAGCTCCTCTGTCTTGTATGTGTATTTGATATTATTATTATTATTATTATTTAAAGATAATGCTAGAGAGAATTATTATTGCAAAGGGAACGATGGACTGATGGCGCACCATCACAGCTGACCTGAGATGTTTTATTTTGTTTTGTGTTAGATTGAAGCCATAAGTGGGAGTACATAAAGATCAATTTGTAAATTGGATCATTTTTTTTCTTTCTGTTTTTGTGACAGTATGTGGGACTCCATTTGTGACGTGTTCATTTTCTCTTTTTTATTCTTGTATTATGTTTTTGTAAATACACAGAGAAGTTTCATGGGTTTTGACTATGCTGATATAAAGCTTCTCTAACCTTAAAGTGTCATCTCTTTTCATTTTGAACAGACTTTGGAGTGCATTTGAAAGTATCTGCTGATGAAATGATCACAATTGTGTTTGTTAAAGCTGTACTTAAATTTACCAAACCTGTTGTATAACTTCTATCAAACAATCATTTGGGGATGGATTTTGTACTTGAAATTTGATAGACAGGTAGATGGATAGATGGATAGCTTTACATGTATAGCTACATATTTTAATAATAATAGTAACAACAGCAACTCCCCCAGAGGAGCCAGGGCTATGCTAGAGGCTATGCTAAAACTCAATGTTGTTACTCTAGTTATAACAGTAATAACATCAAAGTTGTTATGGCTTATGTTGTTTTTATTACATCATGCTGATATCAGCCTGTTATGACGTCGCTGTAAAGTCGTAGGCCATCGTATTGAAAAAAAAAAAAAAGTGTGTTGTACAGCTCTCTCTATGCCAGGGGCTCAAACTCCAGTCCTCGAGGGCTGGTGTCCTGAAACCTTTCCATGTGTCCCTGTTGCAACACACCTGAATAAATTAGTAGGTCATTAGGAAGAGTATAGAACTTGACTGCATGCTGAGGAGGAAACTCCTGACCCTACTCAAGTAAATTTAAGTAAATGTAAGTGTTTGGAAAAATGTACTTCTAAAAGTACTTTTATTGCACCATGTTCATTCACTCATGAGCTACTGTAACATGAATCAAATGGATGAATTGCCACCTCAGCATGCAGTCAAGTTCTGTAGAGTCTTGCTAATGACTTACTAATTGCATTCAGGTTTCCTGCAACAGGGACACATGGAAAAGTTGCAGGACACCGGCCCTCTAGGACTGCAGTTTGAGACCCCTGCTCTATGCCTTTCATATGATGTATTACTCAATATGTTTTGGGGTTTGTTTGTTTTTTTTTCAATCAAGGTCAACTTTGATCTTGGGCACTAACAATGATGGTTAAGGTCAAAAGCTTCGCCAACCTATTCGTGTCCCCCAAGGCCCAGTTTATCACCGTAAAGTTTGCAGATAATACATAAAAACTGTAGTTAATATAAAATATTTTATCAATTTTCACATTCGGTGTGACGACCCGATTCTCAGCAAATCGGGTTGCGTCATTTTTGCAATATCTAGTTAAGTGTCCTCTGGTTTCTAATCATGTCTCTTAAATTCACCATACCTCCCCCCAATCTAAGAGTATTTATCTCTATATTGACGTTCATAAACTTGACTTTAAGCCGTGTTTGTTCTGAGACTCATTAGTTTGATTTCCTTCCTCTGTTTCAGATCTGTGTCCCAATGAGAAGGAAAGTGCCGGAGATGTAAAGGGAAAAAGCAATAAAACACTGTTATCACCTGCTGTATCGCTCAAGTCTAACCAGAGACATCAACTGGCTCCATGAGTCACATTTGTATTCAGATGTGCTTTCTTTGATATGAGGGAACTCTGTATCGCTGATGTGTTGGTGCTTTTTTTTTTTTATCTTGCACGTAGTTCAATGTGAGACAGGTAGTTAAGCGTTTGACTGTCGCACTCTGTGTTATTACCTGGTCTAAAGTATGTCTCTGTAGGTCATCCAGGTGATGACTGGGAGCTTTGGTAAACACAAAGCTGATGAGACTCATAAAGTTATTCACTAATGAACCTGCGACATTCAGCAGTAGGTCTGCTAAAGACAAGTCAACAAACTAATTTCATTAATACTGCAGTTGGGTTAAATAATGTTGGAAAAGGGTTTTTCTTGTCTCCTATATTCACTCAAATCTTTACAAAAGGACACGCTATGCTTGCTTTTGTTTTTCAGGAATCTGCTTTATTTGTATTTTCTGTGTTTTGGCTGACGCTACCCAGTAAGTTTCCAGTGTTCTGCAATAACTGGCAATTCCAGGCTGCAACAGATGGTGATTGTGAAATAGTTTATTTCTGTGCCACCCTACCCAAATCTGTCAAATACTTTTGCTGCTGCTCACTCCATACTTGACGGATAAAGAGAATATCTGTTTCACATGTCTGTGAGAAGCTTTTGCAGGAATGCAGCACATTCATGTTGTTTGCTGTTTTCCATTTTGTTATTCTGCAAACGCGCGCACACCACAGATAAAAAAAATTAAAGCTTTATCCTTATCTGTACCAATATTGCACAATCCCATTAAAGACCACCTCCTCTCTTATGTAACTTCCCCGCTGCACTTTCCCTATAAGAGTCCAGCTGTTGTGGTCTTGCAGTAGTATACAGCTGCCTGTCATTTGACTTGTCATGTTCCTTCATTGTTGCCTGGCTTTGCTGGCTCTCTTCTCGCTCTCTGGTGCGTCTGATCCAGGCTGCGAAGAACTCATTAAGCCTGTGGAGGATCATAGCAAGGTACAGTGTCCTCAGCAGAGACATTCACCATGAAGCTGAACTGAGTTTAAATTGTTTTAACTCCCTGAGGGCTGAATCGTCATCGCTGATGCTCCTAGCTCTAGCAAAAAAACAAACAAAAATAAAAAACAGACTTGACCTTGGATGGTTAAAAAGGTCCCACTGGTGATTTTGCATGTATAAACTTATTATTATATATGATCACAGAAAGAAGTGATGATCATCTTTATGCATGTGTTAAAGATGGTAAACTCCTTTCTGTTGTTTTCAATAGAAATGCTGGTTCTTTAGAACCTGCTGTGAATCTCTTTGAAAGTTGAATTTACTTTTTCTTTTTTCTTTCTCTAGCTTTGGGGAAAATGGATATTTTACGCTGGAACATCAGACAGCAAAGAGCAATTAAAAGAGCTTAAAACTCTGCACAGCTTCTGGGTCGAACAGACTCCCATACCTGACAGTGAAGACATGTTCAGTCGCTTTGGACACAAAGCGTAATTGTCGATATTTTCTAAATGATTTGTACTACCTTCAAGGCAGGGGTGTTAAACATAAGGCCCGTGGGCCAGAATCGGCCTAGCAAAGACTCAAATCCGGTCCAGTGGACAATTTAGGAAGATGAGAATGAGGGCATAAATTTGGGGCTTTTAACAAGGTTTACACTTTTGTAATGAGATGAGTTTGACACCCCTGCTTTGAGGCATCAAATGAGTTACGTAATTTGACCTCTTGACTTTTTTCTTTGTTTTTTCATGTGCTTATATTTTTTTTCCTGCTCCTTACCAGGGATGGAAAATGTTATCATGGAAGTCTCAATGCCACCTTCTTAGGAAACTCTTCCACAGACACGTGTAAGAGATCACATGTTGTTATACTCGCATTATCAAATAGTCATTGTGATGTAAAACAACATGGCAACCATCTAATTTGTATCTTACAGATTACTATAACTCCTCCACTCATGAGCATATTGGCAAGCATCTGGCCACTTGCCCCGACTGCATGCTTTGGACAGACCACTTGGTGTCAGAGGTCGGTGGCGAAACCACAAAAAGCAGAGGCTTCAGGATCTTCAGTGAGTTGCATTTGCCTGTCTGTGTCCATATGTGTCCAACTTTTAGGACTCTGTAATGTTAATAATTAGTTTCAAACTGTTTTTTTTTTTTTAATTGTTTTTGCCACTCTGTTGAAAATAATGTTAACACTGCCATCCCCTACCTCCAGCAAAGACTGGGACACTGGAGGCCTCTCATCTCGAAGTCCTCAAGAAACAGGCTGAGTGCCTCAACTTCACACTAGATTTATACTTTGCAAACACTACAGGTGAGATGCGTTCACCATCCACGCAAACAGTAAGCAGTACATCTAATGTAAACAATGACTCATCAGTTTGATTTCCTTCCTTCGTTTCAGATCTGTGTCCATATGAAAGTGAAGCTGTAACAGATGCAAGACGGGAAGAACAATAGAGAAAAACACATTTAAGCTCCTTTCACTCGATCTCTCAGATCTATCCTGTAACCTGAAATTACTCAAGTGTTTGAAGTGTGTATTCAGATGTGTATCACAGATGTGCTGACAGATGTGGAGAAAGCGCTCTTTCATCTTGCAGTGGGTTCAGTCCAGGACAAGGAGTTTGTAACAGTGTTAACTCTGGCTGGGTTTTTTTTTTTTTTTTTGTGTATGAATAGGTGCAATAGACTGATTTTACATTTACTAGAAGATGCAGTAAACTGTGATTTCTGATTTTTCTTGTATTCACATAAAGATTTACAGACAGAAACTGTGTGTTTGCTTTCTTGTGTTTCGTGTAAATCCGGTCTATTGGTCAAACTTTGGCAAGTCTTTCCTGCGAATTTATAACTAAAACTTGGGCTTTTTTCCTTCAAAGCCCCTCCCTTCCTATATTTTTCCATCATTGGCCTTAATGTCCCATCCTGACAGTTTTGCACTGTCTGGGGAGTTTTAAATTGGTGTGTGGATTTTACAGTACGTGATATTAACTGTAACAACCACCTAACAGCATGCAAAAAAAAAGAAAAATTGATTCTCTTCTGGTTATCCTTACCAGAGTTGCAGGGGGGCTGGAGTCTGTCCCAGCTGCCATAGGGCAAGAGGCGGGTTACACCCTGGACAGGTCACCAGTCTGTAGCAGGGCTAACACAGAGAGACAGACAGCTATTTGCACTCACATTCGCATTAACCTAACCCCACTAACTACATGTCTCTGGACTGTGGGAGGAACCGAGAGTACCTGCAAAGAACCCACGCAAACAAAGATAACAACAACACACAGAAAGGCCTTGGCCAGATGGTGGAGTCAACCCCAGGATCTTCTTGCTGTGAGGCAACAGTGATAATCACCATCACACCATACTGCAGTGTGGTGGTTAGCAAAAAAATAAATAAGTGATGAGTATGTGGTAAAGATAGTAAACGCCTTTCTGAAGGTGAATACTGTTTTATGTTCTTCTGCACATTATACCTGTTAAACACACATCGTGCTGATACAGCAGGCCTTGTCTGGATGCATCTTGCACTCCACCTGAGAGATTCATCCAAGGAACAGCGACCCCAGCCAGCAATTCCTAACTGAAAAGTTAGCCTTTTTTTAAAAAAAAAAAACAACAACAACAACAACAACAAAAGAAAATACTGATTCTCCTTCAAGCCCTGCTACAGACTGGCAACCTGTCCTGGGTGTACCCTGCCTCTTGCCCTGTGACAGCTGGGATAAGCTGGATGGATGGATGGATTCTCCTTCAGCTGCATCTCCTTGGTCTGAATTGAAATGCTATTTCCAAGAAACAGAAGTGGCAAGTTTTGCAAATGATCTACCATCGGCACATATTTGTGATTGCAGCCTTATGCTAATTTTCCCCACTTAGCCCACTTAGTAAACCTAACCTTTAATATTTACCATTTAGCACGCGCACACACGCATCACCAACAAACACCAAATGAAGCATTATCTCTTTTGAAACCAGCCTTACATAATCCTATTACACAGTCCAACCAGCCCCTCTGCCCACCCCCTCTCTTATGTAACCTCCACTGAAGTCACTTTCAGTAGAAATGTTTGTTTCTGCAATGACTGTCAGAGCTGTGAAGCTGTATAAATCTCTCGAAGTCTGTCATTCTGTGGCTGCTTGTCTGTAAACTCATACATAAAAACCTAAATATTCTGTTGATGTTAATGATTTATTTTATATGGGTGATTTTATTTTTTCAGCCCTGTTGTTCTTTTTAAAAGTGCTTAAAAAAGTGGTATGGTATCTGGTAACCTTGATGTATTTGGGAAACAGGTAGAGTGCCTCGAATTCACAGTTGATTCTTCTGTGTTTGTCAGATTTCAAGTTCTGTTTAAATATCTCCAGACTGATTCTTAAGTATACATTTTACATGTATTATCTAGAACTTATATTACATCTCTTGTAGGTTGAGTTTGTTATTTATAGTAACCTTTTATTTTAAGTCCTACTAGTTTTTATTCTCTAGTTCTGTCCATGGTTATAGTCGTGAGTATTGTGTATGTAGTATTAATAATTCAATTCAATTCAATTCAATTTTATTTATATAGCGCCAAATCACAACAAAAGTCGCCTCAAGGCGCTTCATAGATACAGAGAAAAACCCAACAATCATATGACCTCCTATGAGCAAGCACTTTGGCGACAGTGGGAAGGAAAAACTCCCTTTTAACAGGAAGAAACCTCCGGCAGAACCAGGCTCAGGGAGGGGCGGCCATCTGCTGCGACCGGTTGGGGTGAGAGAAGGAAGACAGGATAAAAGACATGCTGTGGAAGAGAGACAGAGGTTAATAACAGATATGATTCAATGCAGAGAGGTCTATTAATACATAGTGAGTGAGAAAGGTGACTGGAAAGGAAAAACTCAATGCATCATGGGAATCCCCCGGCAGCCTACGTCTATTGCAGCATAACTAAGGGAGGATTCAGGGTCACCTGGTCCAGCCCTAACTATATGCTTTAGCAAAAAGGAAAGTTTTAAGCCTAATCTTAAAAGTAGAGATAGTTTCTGTCTCCCGAATCCAAACTGGAAGCTGGTTCCACAGAAGAGGGGCCTGAAAACTGAAGGCTCTGCCTCCCATTCTACTTTTAAATACTCTAGGAACAACAAGTAGGCCTGCAGAGCGAGAGCGAAGTGCTCTAATAGGGTGATATGGTACTACAAGGTCATTAAGATAAGATGGGGCCTGATTATTTAAGACCTTGTATGTGAGGAGCAGGATTTTGAATTCAATTCTGGACTTAACAGGAAGCCAATGAAGGGAAGCCAAAACAGGAGAAATATGCTCTCTCCTTCTAGTCCCTGTCAGTACTCTTGCTGCAGCATTTTGGATTAGCTGAAGGCTTTTCAGTGAGTTTTTTGGACATCCTGATAATAATGAATTACAGTAGTCCAGCCTGGAAGTAATAAATGCATGAACTAGTTTTTCAGCGTCACTCTGAGACAGGATATTTCTAATTTTAGAGATGTTGCGCAAATGGAAGAAAGCAGTCTTACATATTTGTTTAATATGTGCGTTGAAGGACATGTCCTGGTCAAAAATGACTCCAAGGTTCCTCACAGCGTTACTGGAGGCCAAGGTAATGCCATCCAGAGTATGAATCTGGTTAGATACCATATTTCTAAGATTTTCAGGGCCGAGTACAATAACCTCAGTTTTATCTGAATTAAGAAGCAGAAAGTTAGCGGCCATCCAGGTCTTTATGTCTTTAAGACATTCCTGCAGTTTAACTAATTGGTGTGTGTTATCTGGCTTCATAGACAGATAGAGCTGGGTGTCATCGGCATAGCAGTGAAAATGTATGCTATGTCTTCTAATGATGCTGCCTAAGGGAAGCATGTATAATGTAAACAGAATTGGTCCTAGCACTGAACCCTGTGGAACTCCATAATTAACCTCAGTGTGTGAAGAGGACTCTCCATTTACATGCACAAATTGGAGTCTATTAGATAGATATGATACAAACCACTGCAGTGCAGTACCTGTAATACCTACAGCATGTTCTAATCGCTCTAATAGGATATTATGGTCAACAGTAATAATAATGGATTGTATTTATATAGCGCTTTTCAAGGCACCCAAAGCGCTTTACAATGCCACTATTCATTCACTCTCGCATTCACACACTGGTGGAGGCAAGCTACAGTTGTAGCCACAGCTGCCCTGGGGCAGACTGACAGAGGCGAGGCTGCTATATTGCGCCATCTGCCCCTCTGGCCAACACCAGTAGGCGGTAGGGTAAAGTGTCTTGCCCAAGGACCAGTGTTGGGTAAGTTACTTTAAAATAGTAACTTAGTTACATTACTAGTTACTTCTCTCAAAAGTAACTCAGTTACTTCAAGTTACTCGTTACTTTCAAAGTAACTAGTTACTAGGGAAAGTAACTTTGGTTTTACTCAGAATTCTCTTGTTAATGTGTTGCTTCCATAACTTTGCCAGTCTTCTAGCTTGCTTACTTGCCACAAGTGCACTGTGCCACCTACCAATAGAAAGGAAAAGATAATGTGCATATTTCCACGAGAGAAATCCCACGCCTGGACCGTCATTGACTGCTGCCATGATTCTAGCCTACATCACAGCGTCATGTGCGCCTTTTACATCCAACACAAAAACTGCAGTCGTGGTGCTTTCGATTGTACTCAGAACTCGGAAATTCTGCCTTCTGAATAGGAAGATGTAGGTAACACCAGACTGCAGATGAGCTGCATACATGGCTGGACTGGGACAGAAAATTGGCCCGGGCATTTTGACTAGAGACTGGCCCACCATTATAGGAAAAATCATAAAGCCTTTGAATGAAAATAAACACTGTTGTGACAGTGATGTTCACTGTTTTGATGGTATATATGTATCAATCTATCAATCATTTGTTGTAAGATTCAGATAATTAATTTTTAAAAGCCTGACATTTTAAATGAGAATAAGAAAGAAAAGTATTTCTTTGTGCCCCCCTCTCCCTGTTAATGCCCTACCTGGCCCCCTGGCAACACTTTGCTAGACCCGTCCCTGCAACGTTACCAGCTGTCAGCTACCTAAAAAAGGATCCTGGGGTTATTTGTCTCTCAGAAACAGTTCATAACTTCCCTTCAACTCATTCATGTCACCTAAAAGGTAAACCTGTTTCTCCATCACCTGTTCAGCTCTGATGATTCAGTAAGGACATCTCCTGGTTTCATCTTCATGTTTCCCTCTCACCAGATAACCAAACCATATTATGACCAGCAGCTTTACAGCTGTGGCTCCAGCGAACATCAGCTGATACTAGAAATTAATATTAAATAAATTCTAACAACAGCCGATCAAGCTTAAACGTGCTGCTGTTGTTTAGCGCGACATCCGCTGGTTTCCTCTTTCGGCGCAAAGTGGGCGATAAACAAACAAGAGAGCCGATCAGCTGATCATTGATCAGTTTCATGATTGAAGTAGAAACGGGAGAGGGAGGGTGAGAGAATGAGAGGAGAAGAGGCAGCTGTGCAGCAAAGACACAGAATAACTCCAGCTTTGTGTCTTTTTCATTGTAGCTGAATTACGGGACAAACTGTTCCTTTTCACCTCAATAAGAAACGCGTAATATTTTCTCTGAATACCAGACGGGACGGTTGGCAACTCTAATAACTTATGAACAAAATAAAGTGCAACATCATTAACTTCATAGCACCCACCCAGCTGTATAGAAACTCCGTCATGCTAGCTAGCACGCAGTACGGAAAAAGTCAGAATAACGAAAATAAACTCCACCTAAACTTGGTTTATATCTGACCCAGAGAGACTGCAGGTCATAACTTCTTACCTGAAGTTCAGTTCACACTTGGACCGGCGGCCGCCTCGGGTCTCTTTTCCTTCTGCGTCCCTTTTCCTTCATCCACCTGCTGCCTCCACCACTTGCTAATGTTACTGAATCTGTGGAAGCTCCGCGATAGCCACCACACGAAGTAACGAGTAACGACCCTATCTAAATCCCAGTAACGACTAACGCGTTCCTGATTTGGGCATAATAACTAGTTACCGTGCTCGTTACCACAATAATAACGTAGTTACTGTAACGCGTTACTTAATAACGCGTTAGTCCCAACACTGCCAAGGACACAACGACCTGGACAGAGAGCCCGGGGATCGAACCGGCGACCTTCCGGTTACAGATGCGCTGTTTTTGGAGAAAACCATCTGTTTTCACATACGATCATGTTCTGTGTTACCCAAGACATGAAAACAAAAAGCTATAATGACTGAATTATATGTATAACCATTACAGGCATTAAACACTGTCGACTCTGCTATATCTTTAAAAATAATTAAAAATCCTCTTAACTACCATCTATAAATATCAACATTAATTAACACGTAGAACTCAAATCTTGCTTATTGCAAACTATTATGTGCATTCAGAGCTATTCTAATTGGTTTTTATTTTGTTACATTGCAGGTGCAATTGAAATGTACTCATATTCATGTAGTCCTTTTTTTAGTTGTACCACTCAAAGAGCATTTAACTACAAGTCACACTTTAACTAAGGCCCTGCGACTGATAAGTGACCTGTCCAGGGTGTACTGTGATAGCTGGGATAGGCTCCAGCCCCTCTGCAACCCAGAATTAGATGAGTGGAAGATGATGGGATGGAGGTTCTCTCATAATCCTTCAAAGACCAGCGTGTGTCTGTCCCTGCAGGAAACTGCGCTCAGAGATTTGAGAACGCAGACTGTTCTCATGTTTGGGCGGCTCTGCCTCAGGAGGTTGAGCATCTACCCATCAGAAGGTCAGTGGTTCGATCACTGGCTTCTCTGGTCTGGACATTAAAGCATTCTTGAACAAGATACTGAACTCTGTCTTCTGAGTATGTGAATGTTAGGTTATGGATAGAGAGACGTATTGGGTGAATGAGAGTTAGAGGAAGAAAGTTCTTTGAGTTCATTTCTCATGGCAGTGTTGAGGTCTTCCTTGAACTCAGTGTCACCACTGTCCGATTAAAAATACATACAGACATGGCATATACAGTTTCAAGATTCCCTAAAAGCATAATTTTCCTTGGTTTTTTGTATCTGAATAGATACAAAAAATTGTATTTGTATTTTAAATTGTTTGTATTTTCCTTCACTCAGAAGGAAAAGCCATCAAATGTCAGGATAAAAGAATGACATTTAGGGGTTTTTTTTACTGATGAAAAATGTCAAACAAGGTCAAATTTGACTAGAATAGGTTGTAAAGGTTAATCTGTAAATAAGCAAAGTTAGTTACCACAACAAGGGAGAAAATGCCACAGCAGCTGGAAAAAAGAAGGAGAAATTTGTATGGTGGTTATTATAAGTATTTCTGAACTACTAATGTGTCCTTTGTGCAGGAATAGTCTTTTATGAAATGTGAGGTATGAAGTAGAGAATATTAATGCATTTATTAGCTAAATATTTGATATCAAGGAGAAAAAGGATTGGCACGTCCACCCACAGTTAAAATCTATGCTAGTCAATAGTTTGGCTGTGTTTTATCCCTCTGACATGAATAGAGGACCCCACTGAAGTCAGAGGTCATTCCAAAGGGGCTCATTTGTCAGGACTACAGTGAAGGGGCTCAGTGTATCTCTGCTTGGAATTCAACCAAATTTGGGGAGAACTACACTAAAAATCCCCTGTCACAAAGACATTGCACATGTTAAAAAAACAGATGAGTGTTTGTGTGTGTGTCTTTCTTTTTATTTTCATGCCTTGTTTAGTGTGAGAGAGGCTGTGCAAGGAGGTGCTCGCATACTGAAAGATGGAGGGGATGGAGGTCCTATTCAGACTTTGCCAGCTGGCTCTTATATAACAAGATAAATGGGACACAAGCCCGACTGACTGGATGCATTAAGTGAAAGACTCCTCCTGAAACTAGAGGAAGGAAAAGAGAGGGAGTGAGAGAATTATTAATGTGATTATAAAGTCACGTTATGGTGACAGAAAGCATTTCCTCACAACATATATTAGTTTACAGTAAGTGTTATTATGGTTTGGTTCGGCATAAGTCTGCATGAAATTAGTATAAGTCAACATAATGTCCTGTGGAGTGATGGGTGCACAGCTTGGTGTGTGTGTGTGTGTGTGTGTGTGTGTGTGTGTGTGTGTGTGTGTGTGTGTGTGTGTGTATGTGTGCACGTGTGGCCCAGCCCACTGTTACAAAACATGTCCCTCAGTTCCCTTTGAGGAGGCTCTAGCTGGCAGTGGGGTCCCTGAGGTTAGTGTTGCTCCCTGGCCGCCTGCTGTCTGGACCATGGCTGCACAGCAGGTTATAGTTCTGCTGGCTCTCGCCTCCCTGGGCGTCGCATCTAAACCGGACTGTAAAGAGCTGGTCAAGCCTCTGGTGCTGGACAGCCACAGCCCCGTGAGTATGAGCAACCATTTGTTATGAAGCAGTCATAACAGTGATGCATATTAATGTGAACTGAATAGCTGAATCTTGTGTTATTGGTGGGATTGTTGCAAAGTAAAGATCCCAGTATATGTTATTCTTATTATTCTTCATCCGCGAACTAGTCTCACATCATTTGCCGTAGACACACTGTTCATACGCCAAAACGACGGGCTTAATCATGTCCTGCGTGCTTCTATTCAGATTTCAAAATTTTCATGCAGTTTCTGAAATATTCCACTTTTTCTATTAATAAAGTCCCATTGACTTTGAATGGAGAGGCAGCACTCTCTCACTTTTCTGCTGTCACTCTCCTTCCTCTGGACCCATTTTCTTTCACGTCATTTGCCCATTCAGACGTCGTTGTCACACCACGATGAATATCACGAACGTGCCAAAAACAATATCGCATTTTTCCACAGTAACTTCTAAGGTCTTTAAATTATTTTCAAAGATGTCACAAAGATATCTCTCAAATCCCTCCCCCATTCATGTGTATTGCAGAGCAACAGTGAAAACTAAGTAGGTCAGAGTGCGAAAAGCACCAAAGCTCGCCTGAAAATTTTCTGTTTAACCTGCCGCTGTGACCATCATTTTCACCCTTCAGCCATCCTTTTATCTTCAAAACAGCTACGCTTGTCTTCTTTTCAAGGAGCCCTTCCCACACATGCATACTTCTTGAACCGGAGCCGTTTGTTTCAGAGGAATGGCATTTTGAACTCCCGTTCACTCCCTGTTTATTATCTCCAACCAGTTTTGGACAAAAATCCCCCCAACCTTTTTTAACTCGCTCCCCTGACCTCACTTTAAGGTCTACACACACCAAAATCCATAGATAGGTAGAGCAATGTCTTGGGATGCTAACAGTTTTTTAAACAGATGAATACCACTTTTGTTTCCCATTTTATATACGTAATTTTGTGATAGACAGAGAGACGGGGTCACTGCTCTCATTTCAAACCCTCACTCATTTGAATATCATTTGTTGATTGGTTGGCACAGTCCTGCTCGCTCGTCCTCAGTGGCATACTCGTCCTCCCTCGTATGCTGAAGGTCATCAGTTCATGTCAGCATGGGACATTTTTTTCTCTTTCTCTGCTTCTCTGTAAACACATTTTTACAATTTACTATTTACAGCGTCAAACACGTGTGTTCACCCTACAGCAGCAAGCTATTTGCTGTATGTAATGAGGTTGCAGGTTGAAATATTTTACAGATAATTTTAATACTGATTTTAATCTCACTCACTTTTTAAGTAAACTGCACGGTCTGTTTACTGTTGCAACAGCATAAAGCAAATGTTCCTTGGAGTTTTTAAAAACCAAAGAAAGTTTCAGCTGGTCAGTAATAGCTGGAAGTTTGCGTCCATGTGCATCGAGCACTTCTACTGTCCTGTGCAGCTGGTGAATCTTGCATGTAAGCTACATTAATGTGTCCCCTACTAGATTCCAACACAGTAGTTCTCACTGATTATAAAGCAGAAAAATTATGATTTAGAAGAGCTGCAAAGTAAAATTGTATGATTATTTATTTTTAACTTAGGGAAAGGGACTCACCTACCTCTGGGTTAATCCATGTTTTTGGGGAGGCCAAATGCCGTGTCTGTAGTCACAGCAGAGTAAAACAATAATTTAATACATTTTCACAACACTTTTTTTCTAACCAGGCTATGAGAGAAAGTTGTATTCTGCTGAGAAATAAAGTCTGGTCACATCTAACAGAAACAGTCATGAGAGTCATTTGCATTTTATTTTTCTCTTTGTGTGCGGGAAGATTTATGGGAAGTGGGTGCTTCACGTGGCATCCTGGGACGATCCGGGCCTGAAGGACGACATATTGTCAGTGAACAGCTCCTGGTTGGATGTGTCAGCGTCCTCGGAGAGCGGAGTCATCACCATCTACTGGGCTGACCGCCTGTGAGTGTCGTGTGTTTCATGTGTGAACATACTGATGCGGCCCAGTTGAGAGTGTATAGTAAAGTGTTGTTGTTGTTATCTCAACACAGGAATGAAAATAAATGTCTTCAGGGCATAGCGAACGCCACCATCTCAGGAATGACAAGTCACACCACCTGTATGTGTCTGGTATTTTTGCTCTGACTCACTGAGTTGGTGATGTGTGCCGCAGGTTTCATTTCTTTTAATCGCTGGGGGTTACAGTCAGAGTTATGTTTATTTTTTTTATTTTTTTTTTCACAGATAACATCAATGGTCACACTTCCTATCATGACGGGAAGTACTATGAGACCTGCAGCAACTGCCTCCTGTCTGAAGACACCACTCTCCTCCCTGACGGCAAGTCAAAGGGGCGATACTTCTTCCTGTTCAGTAAGTCGTTTTTCAAACCTTCACCTCGTATTTTAGCAGCAACACACAGCTTAATATTTAGCACATACTGCTTTAAATAACCACCTTTCTTTTCCCGTCCTCTTCTTTCTTTCTTGAAAAGCACGGACCGGCACTCTGGAGGGTTCTGAGTTGGAGACCTTCAAGAACCAGGCAGAATGTCTTAAATTCACTTCAGAGTACCACTTTACAAGCAAAGGTCAGCCGCCATTTAGGCGTGTTTCCAGTATCCAGTGTGACCATCACAAACACTATTCTCATTTTGTGATTTCCTCTTCCTTCAGATCTTTGTCCTGATGGCAGGGCGACCGCGTCAACTGCCGTCAAGAATACAGAGAAAGAGCAACCTGAGATAGAGCCTAATGTGCAGTAAAGTAGAGCAAAGAGGTGCCACAGCTCTGTAAACACCCAGATAAATCTTCCTTTAAATGTACTAAATAGTGCTGTAGTGTGATCTACATGTGCTGCCATACAATGTTGTGCTGCATAATAACTTTTTAATACACTATGTTGTCTTTCCAGCTAAGAAAAATCATGTCTAAATGCCCAGTTTAAATCCTTTTAGTGGTATTTGTACGAACTAGTTCCCACTGGTTGTGCGCGGCAAATAAAAAGGGCTCTAACTTCTCCGTCTGTGTTCTAGTCATTTATTTTCTGATCACCATCACACTGCTGTCCCCCAAAGCATCAACAAAGACTGTTACTGAATAACATCAGTGTTAGAGGGAAGAGAAAAGATGTTAAACTCTTAAACCGTCACCACACAGAGTCCAGAACGCCCCCACGGGGAAACATCCTTCATTCTGCTGCAGAAAAGCTGCTCCAGGTCCTTTTTGAAAGATTTCAACAGCCCAAGACAAGATGTGGCACTTTGCCTGAGTTCATTCAGGAGCAGTGGCATGGGCAACAGAGGGCTATTGAGCTCGCCTTTCAGTGCTGAGAAGAAAAAGAGGGGGGAAAGAAGAAGAAAACTGCATGCATGGTCATTAGGAAACCTTCTCTGGTGCATTTGGGCCTGCAGAAAGCCCCTCCACCCCCAGACCCTCTCCTCCCCCTCCTTCAGGATTAGCACTCACACAGAAACAACTTTTTGTGTGAAGCCCGGAGGGAAAATGAATCAGAGTTAGACGTTTTCTGTTACAGGTTCGGCAAACATCCCTGTGGCTGACCATGGCTCTGCCTGTTGTTGTATTCCTGTTGTCTCTCATTGCACTGGCTGCTGCATCTGCACCTGACTGTAAGGAGCTCGTAAAGCCTTTTATGCCAGAGGACCCCAAACAGGTAAGTCACCTAGTGTGTTTGCTTTCTCTGTCGTATTTACAACAATGATGCTGGAGTTTTTTTAAAACATGTAAGGACCTTATTTTTTTTTTTTTTTTTTTGTGCATCAAGGTGTTTGGAAAATGGATTTATGTGATGGGAGCTGGCGACCCCAAACAGTACCACAAAGCACTGGAGTCTCTGAAAAGCTCCTGGATAGACTTGTCCCCGACTTCCAGCGATCAGACTGTGACTTTGCGATGGGGAGATCACTGCTTGTGAGTTTGGTGATAATGTTATTTCAATATGTTAAACAGACTTATGTATTTAATGCAATTCAGTATTAAAAGCGAAACATTTAAATTTAGTTGTGAAAGCCAGATTCTGCCACGCCTTGTTGTTTCTCAGTAACCGGTGCATCACGGGGGAGGTAAATGCAACCATCTCAGGGATTGCTACCACATTTCGCAGTGAGTGAGCTACAGATTGATGAATTTGTCTTCACAACAGACAATAGATTTCTCGTATAGTAACCCAATGCTGTACTTTGAAAGAAAATCTGTCAGACCACAAAGGGCACATCCTGCAGACTTGCTCTGACTGCCTCCTGTGGACCGACACCTTCCGAAATGGGGACGTCACTGGCAGATACATCCTGCAGTTCAGTGAGTCCTGCACTTCTCAGCACATCAAGTCAGGGCTTCAACCTGGATGTTGACATTCTCTCTTTGCTTGCAGCGAGGACAGGAAAAATCGATCCAAAACATGTGGAAATTTTCAAAAAACAAGTTGGCTGCTTGAACTTCCCAGATGACTACCACAGCTATGATGGCAAAACAGGTCAGCAGCTATCCAAAAACCTCCAACGACAGAGTTTTAACTCCCACAGGGTGGAGATTCTGCCCTGCGAAATATCATATTTAAGTGCAATAGTTTTTAGGTCTTCATTATTTTTGGATCGATTCCATAAAATACAATGCACACGGTGAGGAAATGAGGCCACCGTTCTCCATCCTGCTCAGGGAAACGGTCACATTTTGTTTCTCTTTTTCCTGCAGAGCTGTGCCCTGACGACAAGGAGAGCACGCAGGAATAAAGAGGAGGCGACGAGATCCACAAAGCTGCATGCATTAAAAGAAAATACATACAGTGTTATCGTATGTGCTGTCTGTATGCTCTGACGTCATGAATGCCAGGACGCAAAGTTATAAATGATTTAATCTCCTTTAAATATTTACTCACTGTAACGGCATCGTGTTGGGAAAACCACATCGACAGCTGTTTTTGTCACATCATAACACAGTTATTAAAACTGTTTTTATTAACAGTGCACTAACTGTCATACCCATTATTCACTGGAAACACAGATGTGTTGAATATAAAATAAAAAGGTATTGTTAAAATGTTTTTCTTATTGTGGAATGAATCCAATATATTCCACACTGTCAAAGTGGTGATTACATTTTATGACTATAAAATAACAGAAGATAACTGCTTGCATGTACACACTGATGCTACCAATGTGCTTGTTCTGATACAAATAAACCCAGCACTACCACTGGGGTCTAAAGTCGGCACCACATCAAGTTTCATATTTCATCCACCTCGTGCTCTTCTTGATAACAAACAGTTCGAGCAAACACAGAAGTAATCTGTTATAGTGTGGATATGGCTGAGAGCCGAACAGTTTTACAGTCCTCGTGTCTTAAGCCATCAGCCTGCTGTAATGGCTCCCCATTTCAGTCTGAACGCTCTCCATTTTGCACGATCTGCTGCTCTCTGTCAACTTGCTGGTTCTCGTGCTGCTTGTGTGTGAGCCGATCCCGCCCTGTCCCGGTCGCCTGCATCTGAGCAGAGCCACCACCTGCTTCTGGCACTGAGAGGACCCGAAGTAATAGAGGACCGGATCCAGACAGCAGCTGAAGCTTCCTATGCACATGGAGAGCAGGTATGCCTGGTAAGAACTGTTGCTAGCCTTGTGCGCCAGTTGAACGTAGTGAACCATGAGGATGATGTTGGTGGGGGTGAAACAGACCACAAACACCAGCAGGACAACCACAGCCATCACCACAGCGCGAGTCTTCTTGGAGCGGTTCTCCACGTTGGCTTCAGCCAGAGCCTGAATGATGCGTACGTAGCAGACAACGGTGAATATGAAAGGGATGAAGAAGAACACAGAGGAGTAGATGGGGAAGAAGTAAAGATAGTAAGACTGTAGTTTTCCTACGTCCTGCACATCATGGCATGTGGTGATGCCCAGGGACGATATATGTAAGGTCTGTTCTGAGATCAGCAGGGGGCACACTCCTCCCAGGGATAAGAGCCACATAGCAGCGCACACAGCTGAAGCCGTCTGAGGGCTGCGCCACATGAGCGAGTTTATGGGGTAAACTACAGCCAGGAAACGGTCAATGCTGATGCACATCACAAGCAGGACGGAGCAGTACATGTTACAGTGGAAGGCAGCAGTGACGGCTCTGCACATGAAGGATCCGTAGATCCAGTTGTTGCCGTGATAATGGTAGGCGATCTTAAAGGGAAGGAGCAGCCCGAACAGCAGGTCAGCACAGGCCAGGTTGAGCATGTAGATCACCGCCGGCTTCTTGGGACGGATTTGGCGCACGAACATCACCATGGCAAGAAGGTTAAGGGGCACGCTGATGATGAAGACGAAGATGTAAACGGTGGGGATGAAACGTGTGGCCAAGCCACCCTCGAGAAATGCTTTGGTCTCCTCCGAGACATAATAGTGCTTCCGGGGATGATGGGGGTGAGGGGGGTGTACTTTTCTGGACTCCGTCGATCCTGAGCCTCCATCATCTAAGAGTGACAGGTCTAGGTAGTCTGCTGCATCATCTCCAACCATTACAAAGTGGCCAGAAAAAGTCCGCAGAAAGGGAGTGGAGCCTTAAAAGAAACAGGAAAATGAAGCAGAAATGTGGTTACGCCAAAGGGATGCACAACACTCTAAAACATTTACACTGGGAGCAGTTTGGAAAAGCAGATTTTTTTTTTATCTGACCAGATTGTTAAATGCATCCATCAGGTTCAAGCTCGTCCTAATGCCCCGATATTATTTTAGAAAGTCCGGTTAAGTAAAATAAACTCTACAATACATTTATTACATGCATCCATATCATGAGTGTGATTCTCTTGGGCACGCTTTAATTACCCAAAGGTTAACTCAAAATACATGAATGCATTTTCATTAAAAACAAACAAACAAGTGTTTTCTCATAAAATACTGCAAATAAATAAATAAATAAATAAAATTTCAACTTTTTTGTTTTAATTAGTTGACTAACCAGTAGAGATCACACGTTTCCGTGTCCCCACTGACCATTACTACAATTTAAATCGATTTTAAATGTATAGAAAATGTAACTATTACTCAACTTTTAGTGCCAAAATACAATTATACGCACATTATTTTAACTATAAATAAATTTATTCTATGAAGTACCGATATTTACACATCCTCCAGTTTGCTTTGAACCCAGTAACGCTATACAATTTACCTGCTACAAAATGAAATGTTCTTGACATGAGCACCAAGGAAGTGACATCACCGAGTCTCTTGAAGTGGAAAGAGAATCAAATGTCACTATATTATCTTACCTATTTATTTATTCACAGAACATTGTTGAGCTTTGTTTTTGCTTTAGTGTATGGGCTTGTTCTTTTAATTTTTTAGCAGCCTCTAAGGGTTAAAGTAATTTACCACAAACATTCAGGGCCAGTATTTAATTCTGATTGTATATTTGTCAGATGACATGTTGGATGCTTTTTTTCCTAGTTAAATTGCTCTAAGAATAAATATGTGCCCCCCCTTTAAAAAGGTTATTTTAAAATTTATTTTGTCAGGCTCAACGCTTCAATTGCTGTATGAATAAATGGTTAAAGCAAAACAACATTACTGAAAACATAAGAATTTTATGATATCCAGAAATAAAATGAAGTAAAGGTGTGTACTTACTAAATAGTGCTACCATTAACCAAAAACTCCAACCCTCTTGTTTTTTTTTTGCTTTACTGCAGCGAGATTGTGATCACTTTTTTGAACATTCATTCACTCCTTCCTGCGCAGTGATCTAGTTAAAAGTAAATGTTTAAACCGATCCTGCATGTGTTTCTGGGGGA
Source organism: Perissodus microlepis (assembly GCF_051167445.1). NCBI lineage: Eukaryota > Metazoa > Chordata > Actinopteri > Cichliformes > Cichlidae > Perissodus > Perissodus microlepis. Next base: position 17,131,793 of record NC_140472.1, read on the forward strand.
GATACAAATACGTAAAGTTTACTCGAGCCCCAAGAGAGTACAAGGCAAACTGTAGACATCATCATCATCATCATCATCTTAAAGTCTTAGGAAAATTACTTACCATTTCCAGATGGGAGCGCGGAGCTTTGAACAGAAAATACAAACAAGCAAATTAAGAGGTGATGCATGGCTTTACTGTAAATCCTCCAAATATTTAGCAGGAGAGTGGAAATTATGTTTGCTGAAGAGCTGCTGAAAGTGCTGTTATTAAAGGCAGGAAACTCCACCTCCTCTCCAGCTGAACATTTCCTATCATTTAACAAAAACCATGAGTAATGTCACAGTGACGTGGATCTTCAAGCCAAACGAAAGCCCGAGTAGGTTTTTCCAACAGGGTCAAAGGTTGCCAGACCAAAGGGAAAAGCACATCACTGAATATGAATGCATGACAAAGGCACCAAAACAACTACTACTACCCATAATAATAATAATAATAATAATAACAACGATGATAAGAAGAAGGAGAAAAGGTTTGGAATGTGCAATTTATTATGAATATTGTTTAAGCATTAGCCATCAATTATATAGCAACAACTACATATAAAAATACATCACATATAGCTTTTAAAATGTTCAAATGTTTATTAATTAAAAACACGTGTCTTTAAATTCTTTCATTAAAAAGGCACTACATTATTTCATACAGCCATGCAGGCTGCGCCGCTCCAGTTTCTGAAATAAGACCGTACTGGTTCGTCTGACATTTCCATCAAACTTCTCTCTTTTGAACAAGAAACACGAACATCACAATTGAATTCTTCAAAATATATTACATTTACAATCACCACGTGGGAAAGAAAAAAAATATAGGTACACAAAGTGGATGATAAAGTTTCATTTTGGTGCAATCCATCAAATTATAGGCAGAAGAAACAAACCACGGCACCGTGTGACATTTTTGTGCTGTTCAACAAACTCAGTACAGTCCAAAGGCACGACCAGGTTTCTCCCAACTCTGTTTTTTCTCTCCTTTATTTTCCGTAGAACTTCTTGTTCAGGAGGAAGATGAGTAAATTGACATTCACTTTGGCTTTGTCGAACATCTTCATGACCGCCACGCCTTCGTACTGCAGCTGAAGGAGATCCTGCCAACATCAAACCGACTTGTTAATGCGCTGGTGCTACAAATACGCTACAAATTATATCATAATAAAATACATCGCTAAGTTCTTTCTTAAGTCAGGCTCATGCTGTGCTGGCTTATTTCCATGACTATTCCTGCCAGTAGTCCATAGAGAAGAAAGGGAAATTCAACCATTTGTCACCAGGATTAAGTGTTAACGAGTGAGTTTTCTGAAGGGAAATGTTTACCTGGAAATGAAGCTGGACTTTTTCCATCTCGACCCCCATAAACTTGGCTTTCACCTCAAAGTCTCCAACTTCCTCAGTGGGCGAAATGTCGAACATGACATTTTTGAACCTGAGAGATAAGAAAAACAAAAGTGAACACCGGATGTGTGAGAGGATGAGAGTCCGTTTGAAATTATAGCTGAAATATTGGAGAAGCTCTAAACAGACGTTTGACTGACTCCATAACAATGAGAGACGGCCCACAGAGAAGAGATCCATTTGCTTACATAGTGCTCTTGACCACTAATGTAAAAAAGATCAAAAAACTCATAGCTGATTACATGAAGTCCAACAAAATGTAGACACAACCTCGTTCTCATCAATGACACCAAGGTTGAGCAGATAACAAGTGTTTCTTGCTGTTATCGCTGAGGACCTGACACAAGCTCTCTGATAAAGAAGACCGAATAAAGCCTCCACTTTCTGAGGGTGAAAAAGGTAAACATTTTGACAACTTCCACCTCTGCAGCAGTGTGGTACGGTACCTGCACTGTCGCTGACCAAAGGGCGCTGCAGCTGGTAGTAAAAGCATGAGAGCACACTGTTGGTACCCAGCTTCCTGCCATCACATCTATTTAAAATATAGCATCTGGATAACATCACCTATGACCCCACTCACAATAGTCTGTTTGATCATCTCACAGGGGGAAACGGTACCGGTGTCTCAGGGCTTGCACTTTAACATTTGTTTTTCCTTCCCCGGACTGTAAATCTGTTAAACTATCGTCTCTCTGGCTCTTAAGCACTTTATCAAATGCACTTTATTAGACATAGAGCTATACACTGAGGTGTCATACACAGTGACTGGATCAGAAAACACCATCAACCAGCACTTTGCCAATAATAGAATACCAGTACTGTAAAATACTATTATGCTGCTATTTTATAATCATCTCATTATATTATATTTGCCTTTTCCTTCTTTATACTGTAGTGTAGTATCGTGTTCTCTGCACTGTTGTTACAGCTCTGCTTGTATAATGACAAATAACATGAAATCAAGCACCAAAAAGCGTCTGGTGTTGGGAAAGCGTAACTTTTGTACCTTACAGCCAAGTTTACTGTAAGGTACGGTTAACAGACAAATAACCAAGATGTGACTGAACAAATGATAAATATAAATTGTTTAAATAAAAACACTAAATGTGTTTAACAGCTTCTGCAATGTAAAATGACATGTAATGATATGTAAGAAGGATGTTAGCACCAAGCCCTTTTCCACAGAACAGGTGAAGAACTGAACTCACTGGTTTGCCTGAAGTCCCTCTATCTCCAGGATGACTCCCTTCTCGTGTAGTTTTGCTGCAGTGTACTTCAGAGACTGGGGCTTCCACTTCTTACTGCCCTTATCTTCCCCTTTCCCGTCCAGTTTTATAGATCTGCGCGAATTCCTGGACCATACAAACACACCAAGGGACATGTGTTACCATTGAATCACAAGTTAAAATCATCCATCAAGTCTTCACCCTAATGAGGTTTGTTATAAATTAGGATACAACTCACTTCCTGTTTAGGTTATCCAGGCAAGTCTTGATGTAGGCATCATAGTAGTTCATCTGTTCCTGGTAGAAGGCAGTTTTTGAGTTAAGGGCAGTCAGAGTCTGCTGGAGCTTCACGAGCTCGGCCTTCCTCCTCTGTCTGTAGCGCCTTTGGTATCGGATGTCCTGTCAAATACACATTTTAGCTTCACAAATACAGAATGTGGGTCTGCATCTTTAGCTGGGAAAAAGAGCTGCTTATGAACCTTTGATATTTCATTGATGAGGTCCTGGTATTTGTTACTTGCAGTAGCAAGGCCAGCCTGCTCCAGGTTACGAAGGTTCCTGATAATCTTCCTCTTCTTCTGCTCGAGCGGTAACTGGCTGTCCTCCAAAAGCGCTGGGCTGCTCTTCAGACCCTCTGGTGTCTGAGCATCCTGGACTGCCCTGCGCTCAACAATCCTAGTATGCTCTGACTCCTTAAGGAATAAGTCGCATACGAAGTAACATAATTAATTACACTGAGAGGCAAAGAAAAAAAATAATCAAATGAATATGCTCCTTTGATGAATGAAAGTAGCTGGCAGGTATATATAGAGGAAAAACAAGCTGAGAAATGTAGATCACCTGTGCTGCAGTGGCTGGAGTCTCAAGAATTTCAGGTAAAGTCTCTCCATGTTGGATCCGAATCACATCCACAATCAGCTTTTTTGTCCTGATGTGCACACACACAAAGATCAGATGTGACACATTAACTTCTTTTGTTTTATTTCACGTCACCACAAATATGTGCTTATGTTAATTAGTGTAACATCCGTTACCACCAAGTACAGAAGTAACTAGAGCACACACCCACATTTTACTCACACCTACTGCGCTAACTAGCATGCTAACACTTTAAAAATGTATCATTAAGCTGGGGGGCTTTTCACACCCTGTGTGTGTTCATACACCATTCTGCATTTAATCACTAGTTATTATTAAACCTTGGCTCCCCTCCACGGCATGACTTTTGTCTCTTCTCCATTAGCAGATGGCGGCCCCTCCCTCATGTTAAAAGGGAGTTTTTCCTTCCCACTGTCACCAAGTACTTGGTTATTTATGGCCGTCTGATTATTGGGGGTTTTCTCCGACACTGCAGGCACATTGAAGTGGCTGTTGTTGAAATTTGGTGCTAAATGAATAAAACAACTGAACTGATGCCAAGCGCAGAGAAAAATGTGATTACTTTTGGCTCTATAAGGACTGTTATGTAAGATGAACGCTCAATACAGGACAGAATGTTAATCGCCTTCAAAAAAAAAAAAAAAAAAAAATTAAAATTAAAAAAAATTATATACTGTATATTATCCCAAGGAGCTTGAGTCTTATAACCGACTTTCACAGCATTGTTAGCAGGGTATGTTCAACTTTTTTAAAAAAACAAAAATTCAGACACATTTGCAATGTTTATTTTAAATGTCTGGACTACCATTTGTGGCACTAGCTGTGAACTGTGTCCGAGAATAAAGACAAAACCAACAATGCATTAGAGGCAAGATAAGCCAGACCACAAAACTCCTTCCTTTGGAACAGGATATGATAGAAGAGCAGGAAAGACATGCAACTGAAAGATAGCCACAAAGAAACGCACAATGTGTCAAGAAGGGTTAAGTGCAGTGCATCATATAGCAATACCAAACTCTACGTAGAAGATTTCTGAAGGAGTGTAATTCAGCGTCAAAGTTTTGCTTTAAATACCAATTACAGGGCTAAACACCTAAAGCCTAAGGATTAAAGTCTGTTACTGGACACACAGGAGTGTCTGTCTCAGCATCCTCCAGTGACAACCTTACTTTGTACTGAGGGTCTTTAAGTCTCTGTCATCTCCTTCCAGCAGCTCAAACTTGCTGGTTAGAGTGAGGGAGATCTCGGTCTTCGCCAGCTGACTCAGAGCACTCTCCCTATTTTGATCATTTGGGTCAACAGCTCCTTCACCTGGGAAAAAAAGCAGTACAGATTTCAGTCAACCTGTGACTAACTTGTGATTAATCAAAATACAAGTTTACTTGAGCGTACCGAGCAATGCCTCTACATCAGGGACGTCTCCGAGGTCCTGTAGCAGCTCATGCAGCAAGTCATTGCGTTCTGGAGAGATGGCGTCCAGATGTTCCAAAAGCAGCTGCACAAACACACATTTGATTAGTCACATCGAAAGTTTAAAATGTTCACATAAAATTAGTCATTGAACATAAACATTTTGAGATGAAGCTTGATAAGATTTTCCAGTAAACGGAAGCAGGATATAGCAAACAGCTCTTAAACGTCCTCTTACTAAATTTTATTACAGTCAGCGCCTTAATACATACCACAAGTATGAAACTGTGACTGTTTGGTTTCCAACATCCAGCTCAGTCCTACATATGCAACAGTACATTTATTTGTAAGTAAAAATCACATCCCCTTTTCAGCTGGGATTTTGCTTTTCTTCATATATTTAACACACAGGAACTACCTCAGTGTACGAAACAAAATTTTAGGGAACATCTGTCAAATTCAACAGGAAAGTCATTTCCATTTATAACAGATGGCAAAAAGACACAGCTGGCCAGAACCTACTGACATCCTCAATACTAACCCCCTTTGGAAGGAAGTGTTATGGAAACATAACGAAAGAAACAGGATGTCAAGTGGTGATGATGATAAAGGCACATAACGTACATATAACATATTCTAAAAACTAAACAGAAACAGAAGAAGATTAAAGAAGAAACCTTCAAACTTTACTTGCTTGGAGCAAAATATAAACCCCTGCTAGATATAATATCAATGTAATCTCAATAATATATTTTCTAGTAGCAGCAACAGTAAGAATGTCTGTTTCCAATAACAGTTTGTAGCATGTACAAGCATGCAAGACAGGGGCATGGAGAGACAGGTCAAGTCATTTAAGTATGAATCATGTAAAGTTTAATTATATCCTCAGGAGTAGCAGGAAGAATCTTTATCATTTTGCTTGGGTTTACCGAGTGTGTATTGATGATCTCCTCTATTGATATATAGATGATGGGTTTGCTCAAGTTCACCATATCCGAGTATTCGTCAATATTAAACTTCTCTTCTGGTTCAGGGACATCACACGCCAACTGGAAAAACAACCTGGACAGAAATCAGCTGTTATTCGTTCTTCCAGAGCATGAACATGAACTTCCTGTGAAGTGCTCTGTATTGTTTTCCTCAGCAAGGTTAGCAGTTCATATTGACCTTTTCCAGTAAATGGACTGGGATTTATCGTGATTTTCAGAAATGATGAGTCAAACACAAAGTGAGGCAGATAACAGCACATAGCCGCCCAGCCTCTCCCATTTAGTTTGCTCTAGTCAGTCTGGAATTTGGTTGATTTTGTAGACACGCATGTCCAAACTGCTGACACAGCACAGCGGGCTGGCTTCTGCTGCCAGGATTCCCTCTACTTCCACCATGTCAGCTTAACGCGGCCAAACATGTTCATCTCCAGGGTTTACCATTCTTTGTTATCGGAAAGAAACTGGTTCTTCCTCCATCACACTTTTATCATGTTGTTTTGGATGAAAAGCTTACCGTATTATCAGTGCTCTACATTGACCAAAACTAAATTATCTCCATAGACAAATCAGAGTACAGATTTGTGCCGTGTATTCCGCTCCTTACCTAAACTTCTCATATGTCTGTGATATGTAGTTGTTCATGGGCGTCATGTGTGCATTCTCGCCCTCAAACAGATTCTTGGCAGCAGCATGCTGGAGCATCTTTGCCACTGATCCCAGATTACGCCGCTGGTCTTGGTGGAGCTGCCCTCCTGCTGACAGGTCAATGATGTCAAAGCCATCTGGGGCCACAATGGCTGGGTTCATGTAGCGGTAATACAGCAGGTTACCTACAATCTGACATTTAAAAAAAAAAAAAAAAAAGTATTATTTTCTCTTACCTCAGCAGGATCACAATAATAAAACCTATAGAGAAGACCATGCATGACTATGAAAATCAAACACACACACACACACACCATATATGTATATATTTAGACATTTGATACCTTCAACAGCTCATCCTCTGAGGCATCTGGAAACTTTTCATGGAGGCTGTTCTTCAGAACTTTAGCTATGTATCTCATGCCATAACTACATGCAAAACACAAAGCATTGATGGGACATGAAGCACAAACATGCACTCACATACTACATGGCAAAAACAAGCTCATGATAAGGAATGCATCTGATGCATTAATATCTGCATTAATGACTGCAAGTATTGATGGCTTTCAGTGTCTTCAGTATGTACCTTAACGTTTAAGATTTTAAATTGCATAACAGCTCCATCTAGTGGTCTATACACTCTAGACTGTGAAGATCGATGAGGCACAAAACTGGGTTACTATGGTAGGACTCGTGTCACACAAAGCACAAACAACTGGCCAGATGAGCGCTTGCATCATAGCAAAACTGAACAACAAACACTTAAGAGACCAGAAAATACACTACAAATAAAAATCATGGCATGAAAGAAAACATTTAAACAGTTCAATACAATACAGGGAACTTAACCAGGAAAAGTCACAGAGCAAACAAAGGAAATTGGACTTTGACATTAACAGCTCCTAAGACTTACGGGAGATTATCCAGTGAGGACACAATGGAGTTCAGGACCTTATCTGTAGCCGAACGCAGTGTCTGACTGGAAGCCTGCAGCCTGTTGCGTACTTCCTCATGTGACATGGCCTGCTCAGGAGTCACTTCGTAAGGCAGCTTGCTAAGGGGCAGCAGAAGATGCATGTGTAAAGTTCACTACTTTATGCTTTTTGGCCTGAATTTTAAATGCTGGATACCTCCGGCTAATTCAAAATTCAATTAGGATAACAAGCCATTTAAAAAATTTCTTCAGAAAGCTGAAATTTCAAGATGAGTAAAACACAAAATTTAAAAAAAAAAAAAAAAAAAAAAAAGAAAAAATTAGCACATGAACTAAATAAACAGCTGAGAAACAAAGTTATTTGTTTTTACTCTACTTAATTTTGTCTCATAATAAAATTTGTTTGATACCTGAAATATTTAAGTGCAAAAAGCCAGGGGTAACCAACTATGCTGGCAGTCTCCTTACCTGGCCTCTCCAGTAGCACTTTCCAGCTGGTTGACCCAGGCTTTGTAGACCTCAACAGGGTTTGTGTTGAGGCCCAAGCTCTTGTCCTCAATGATGTCTTTAATGACTGGAGCCAACAGCTGTCTGAGGGTGTTGTGACCACGTGCACCTCTGTTGAAGCTCACCACCATCTTGATAACGGTTGGATTGCCTGTCACTATGTCCTGGATCTGGTCCACCTTAGAACTGAGACACGCAGAGAAGATAGTAAAGGACTTTATAGGCACTCATTTACTGTTAGTAGTAGGTTATAGTTGAGTAAAATAAGTGTAAACTAGGTACAGTGAACTTTTATGGTATAGCATTATATGGAGCCACAATACTCACTTGATTTCCTCTTCTAGAGCAGTCTTGAAGAGTTTGAGCAGCAGGTATTCCTCTCTCTGGTTTGAGGCATAGTTGTAGAGTGTGAAGATCACAGTGTCCATAAACTTGGTGGACTTGTTTTGGGGCATCTGGAAGATCAGCTTAGCCAGGTAGGATGGATTGGTCTAAAGAGAATGGAAGAGAAAACAAGCACAGTGTTAGGCGACTAGAAGTGAAACTGAATGAGTTCATTTAAAGTTGATGAGGCAGAGTAATGCTTCTTTCCCAATGGTTTGGTGACACTGAAGTTCTCCTTTACTGTCTATTGAAAACCAGCCTGCATTTCAGCTGACTTTAGAACCAAATGTAGTGGAAATTGGACACTATACCCCCCCCCCCCCCCCAAAAAAAAAAAAAATAAAACCCCACAGTGGATGAATTATACAAGTTGCATCTGCGAATTATCTACAAATATCTTCCAAATAACTTTGGGACCAGCAGTATTTTGAGTCTTTTTCAGTTGAAATGCCATGACTGGTTTTATATCACGCACTGGGCGAGTGGAAAAGAAATCAGACACATTTTTCATACCTGTAGTAGATAAAAGAGATGTTGGTAGGCCTCGAGTTTCCGTCTTTTGCCTTTACTCAGGCCCTTAATACCGAGCCTGTCTCCTGCCATCGGGTCATCTTTACTCGCCTTATTTTTCTTGCTCTTCATTTTCTTATTATGGGACACGACATCCTTTTCAAAGAAACAAAAATTTAAATAGGAGTTTGGCTGGATAATAGATAAAGAAACTTCTTCAGATTTTAGTATCAACAACATTTTACTCAAACTATAAATGATTTCAACCCATTTTTATTAACTTTCCGTTTTCCTGCCACGTATTAATTAGAGGTGACGGCAACCTGCAGAGTGATCCTGTTCTTCACTAGCAGTCCAATCTTTATATCCATTAGGTTCAAGTCTTTCTCCATCTGTTGATTGGAGCGAATCTTTGTGACTACTTCCTCCCGAAGCCGTGTCACTTCCTGCTCTTCCTGTAGATCCAGAGGGCTCTGCTCCAACAAGTGGACAAATTTACGCACCACTGACAGAGGAGGATCCTTGGCTCCAGCTGAGAGTTGGTGTAAAAAATAAAGTCAGCAACAAATGCAATTTGCAAGTTTGTCCTTCATCATGTTCTGCATTTATATTACAGCTGACCAGCACAGACAGTATTTTTCATATTATATATATTATCATCATCAGAACTGAACAATATTTTTAGCTTGACTGTGAGGAAAAATTGGGGGAAGAAAATTGCAAATAATGTGGTTGTTCAAATATTTGTGACTCGCTGTAAGTTGCAATCCTCTAAAACTGGCGAAACATGCATTAAGACCATAATTTCATATTCAAACGCAGATCTAAATTCTTTATGACTCACTTAGCGTCCTGTAGTCCTCTCTGGCTTTGTTGGCCTTCAGAAAAGCTTGGATTTTCACAATTTCTTTTTCCTAAACACAAAAATGAATCAGTTTTAGGAAGCACAAACCCAAATCCAAATCCTGCACCTGAGTAATGCCAATGAAGAATTACTCACATGATCTTTGAAGAACTGTTGCCTCTGATTGTATTCACGTTTTGCTTTCCACATCTTTACAAAAGACTGGATCTAAATAAAATAAAGTATTTAAACAGTTAAAAAAAAAAAAAAAAAAAACATATACACATATATACACACACACACACACACACACACACACACCCCAGGTGTTTGATGCAGCAGCTATGTTGCTAATGCTATTCACAGGTTAATTAATAAGTGTTAAAAATCCCAATTAATATTCTCCTGTTTCAGTCTGTCATTCATAACAAAAATAATTCATCACCTTGACAATGGAAGCAACATTTTTCTGAAGCAAATTCATCCTCTCTTTATACACTTTCCTCTGTTTGTAACCTTTCCAACAAGCCTGCAAAAAAAGGAAAAACTGAGACAAACATGTACAAGCAACAACAAGTTCGGCATCACCTTCACCACAAATCAGTTTATGAAGCTTAGACATGAAGTTTAGACATCAGTTTTCTAAAGACATTGTTGTCATTGTTGGTTTGTCTTCTAAGAAGATGCAAACAAAAATATGCAGTCAGTACAGTGGCTGTAATTTAATGTAAGTATATAGCTACCTTTGCTTATGATTTGTTTGTGCTTGGAAAAGCCCTAGACATCCAGAATCAATGAGGAATATTTGACTAATTACTAAGTACACTTTATAGAGGTTCTATAAGCTACCTGCAGTTTTACGACATGTGGTTCTTGCTGATGCAGATACGCCATTCTCTGGGCGTGCTTCTTCCTGACCAGGTAACCTCTGACTCTCGCCTGCAGCTTGGTCACAAAGCACTCATTGGCCAGCCATAGCTGTTCCCTGTTATACTCAGCAGTCACACAGGTCACCACATTCTGAGGGAAAAACCAAGCATACCCCACAGCAGCATGAACATTGTTTGTTTAGATGCATCCAAGTATAAACAAATCTCAATGAAACTACTGTTAAACTAAAAATGAAATCAGTCCAATCAATGGGAAATGTTAATAAAGCTTTATAATCAAGGGGTAGTACCTGGATTTCTTCTTTACTGAGATGTCCGCTGTTCTGTTCAAACCCTTCAGGCTCCTCCCAGGTGCCCTGTTCAGTTTCCAGGTTATAGAAATAGTCATATTTGTCCTTGATGCACTGTTTTACCCACACACCATCAGTGCTGCCTGGAGGAAAGCAGAAAGTGCTTTTTAAAAAGTCTGTTGGTGTAAATTTGACACAAATTCTCAACTTCTCACTGGAGTTTCTTGAACAGAAAGCACATTTGCTGTCCCACAGATGTAAATCCTGTTACCTTTGGCAGCACCGTCTCTTTGTTTCTGTGAAAGGTCATCTTGGTACGTGTCAGCACATTCAGGAAGAACTGCTTTCAGCCCTACACTGGGAGCCTGCAAAGCCTCCAGTGTATTCTGGGAGTCCCCCTCATTCACTGTCTTGTTAATATGAGCTACTGCTCCAGACACTAGCAATGCAAAGCAAAAAGAAAAACCACTGGTGTCAGCTTCACAACGCTATTGGGTCAAATAAAACAACAGTATACAGTAAAAGTACAACGTGAACACAATGAGTAGTGTACAGGAAAATAAATTTAAATGAATTAGACATCAAATTAATTACATTGACATTTTTTATTGTTTTTTTCAATAGTTCATTTCTACGTCTGCCTCGCTATAGCAACAAGAAACACTGGATAAGAGCATCTATAAGGCATTATGTGACAGTTATTCATGGAAACAAATCGCAGATCAATTTGAAGAATTAATCAGGCTTTATGAGAACATACATGCGAGAGCCTCCTTTTCATCCTGGTTGGCTGTCAGTATGGCCTCTTGGATTTGGTCCAGCCACAGCACTGCAGATTCATCACCGGAGCTCTACAATCAGGAAAAAGAACAAAGATCATTCCTCTTCATTTCAGAAGACAAAACTCAAACTCACGCACACAAGGCATTATTAGTAGCTTGTTCATCGTTTCTAAAATATTTAAAGCACCCCGAACCAAAATAATGTGGAAAGTTTTAAGTTTGGAAAATATTTCAGGTACAGTAAATGTACACAAAGTCAAACTGGGATTGTGGAGATATTTAATAGAGATAATGATCGCATTATAGAGAACCAGTACCAGGAACCAGTCGAGACAAATAAGGAAAAGTTGACAAAAGATGACCTGCAACCATATCCTAGCCCACCACTTAAAACAATGACCTCAGTCTATAATGGGCTCAAAAGTCACAACAAACACAGCATGTTTATTCAGCTTGATCCTTATGTTTGTTCTCAAGCTAATTTTAGACAACATCAAGGGGTGCATCATCGACCACAAGACCATCAGGAAGGAAGTCGCTGTTTACAAAACACTGAAGCAGTCTGAAAGTAAAGACATTACTTATGCGTTTCACACACTCCTCATATATTGAGGGTGTCATAAGAGGTAATATTACATGTGTGATGTGATAGTGCAAGCCAGAAGGACATAGCAGTCCTTCAAAAGCAGCACAGCATGGAGGCAAGACAGGAAGAAAGAAAAACACTGTCCTGGGAAACCACTTTACTAAATGACCATCTTCAAGCACACATTTCACTTCCTTTATTGCATTCATGATGTAATTGCTACACATTTTATGTTGTCTGAAAACCAGCTTCTAATTCACTAGGCTGACAAACACTAAATCGCATTTTAACAAAAGTAAAAAAAACTAGTCAAATGTCTTAAATGAACCAAACTCCTTGGACAAACACGATAAACAGCTCTGTAAACCATTAAGTAGTTTTTTCCCCCACTCCAGTGATTCAGAGGGCTGTGACTGACGCAGACAGCAGGGAATTCAGTTTTCAAGTCCAGGCAGGAAACATGCTTCTGTATACACTGCCAGGAAGCTGAGTTTGAGCTCACACCATTATCAGCTCGACTGCTGCACTGAAGAGATGCAAAACACAAAGTTTTACTGGTGGAAAACTCCTGACAAGAAGCAACACCAAGAGGGCTGAAGCCTAATTAACTGGGAAATACTGGAATATAAACTTAACGGTGACATGTTTGACCTCATGCCAGGACTACTCATTTGTTTGATGGCAGTGCAGACCAATCAGCTTGATGGTAAGTTTCTCAAGTTAACACATTACTAAAAGGATAACTCTTTTAAAAAATAAAATGCTTAAACCTTGTAGAAAAAGTACATTTTGGTATCCAACAACTGGGAAAGCTCTTTTCCCAACTCAGACTCACAAAATAGAAAACCAAAATTACTTATTTAAAAAAAACAAAAAACAAACAAACAAACAAACAAACAAACTTCAGAACATTTTGGTACAAAAGAAAAAAAAATTTTTGCATGAAAGTTGATTTGAAGGTGTAAAAACTATTTTCTACTCTTTACAGGAAACAAAAACAGGACCAAAATCCAACCTCACACAGTGAATCCAAGGACCTTTAAGGCCGACTATAATGACACAGGCAGAAACTTGCATGTGAAGCCAGAGGATCCAGTGACAGCCTATACCACAGGGGTGCTCAGCACCTGGGTCATACCCTCATCATACATCCTGTCTATGCTGGTGGGCATCCCCTCCAACGGCTACATTCTGGCCTTCCTCAGAGTCCGACTCAGAGCACAGTCCTTTTCCACAGTCGTTCTTCACCTGAACCTGGCGCTGTCTGACCTGCTGCTCCTGCTTTCCCTTTCGCTGCGTGTTCACTACCACTTCAATGGGAACAACTGGATATTTGGGGAAACCTCCTGCCGGCTGATTACGGCTTTGTTTTACGGTAATGTTTACTGCTCAGCTCAGACCATCGCGTGCATCAGCCTGAACAGCTACCTGGCTGTGGTCAAACCATTCATGTACAGGAGGCTTGCTACGAAAACACTGGCGGTGTGGACGTGCTTGGTTATATGGTTCCTGTTCGGGGCTGCTGTTGTGCCTGAGCTCCTTGTCAGGCAGAGTTACAACATCTCCCAGCTGGGGATCACAACATGTCATGACGTACTTCCCCTAGACGAAAAATCACACTCCCATCTGGTGCCATATAGGTTGATGCTTATCTGTCTAGGCTTTATAACACCCTTCCTCTTTTGTATCTATGCCCATGTGGCTGTAATTTACCATCTAGGTCAAAGTGCTTGTGACTGGAAGCCATTTATCAGAGTCAGCACTCTGGTTTTCAGCATCTTCTTGGTGTGCTTCTTGCCCAGCGGCGTCCTGCATATGGCCCACTACATCCGCCTGTTTTCCGGTGGGGACGACAGCCTGTATGGATACTTTAGAGTAGCTGTGTGTCTCTGCTGTTTCCACAGTTGTCTTGATCCCTTCCTGTGTATGCTTATTTCCAAGACAGCGGCTTCAGAACTACAATTTATTTCTCTCCGCGAGATATCTCCGAGACAAGCAGTTATGACGTGATACTGGACATGTATACAAAAAAACCAAAACAAAACCCAAGCCTCCGTACTGGACTATTGTTGGAACACAGCAGGAAGTCACAAGGGAAGAAAATGACAAACTGAAGACCGGACATTGTGGTTAACATTAGGCTGTATCCAGGTTACATCCAGAATCAGAAACTGATAATGTGGCCACAGTGTTATTTGTTTCCATGTATACTAAAAACATGTCTTATGCGTCATGTTTTGTTCATCTTTTCATTAAAATTATATCCAAAAGTCAACAATACTTTTTGTAAACGATATATCGGTTACTTTAAAATCAAGATTGAGCAATTCAGATAGATATATACATGACCTAATGTAAAGAAGTGACATAGGATAAAAAAAACTGCTGTATAAAAAAAAAAACTAACAAGACAAAGTTATGACACATGGTTTAAATAATGATTCATGGAGGAAGTGGGGGTGCTTACTGAACCTGCTTTGCTCGCCCCTTCCTTCCAGGGGGAGTCCTCTACCGCCTGATCTTAATCATCATCCCATGCCTTCTCCTCCCTCCGCTTCTCTGACAACACATCACCCACGCACGTAGGGTCTCAGGGGGGACATGAGCTGCATAGGCCACAGTTGGTAGGGCCATTCACGTGGCTTTGCTGGCTGTGCTGTGCAGTCATCTGTTTCTCATTTTTAATTACCACACAGTAAGGGTGGGAGATATATCAAATATACTCGATGTATTGCGAGTTTTTCCACTCACGATAGTTAAAATGCCTTTATAAATTGCCATGGCAATATTAAGCTGTCTGCATGCAATTCCCTGTGAGGTTTTTTTCCTCCCACACGCTGCACAAGCATCATTAATCCCCCTCCCTCCCAAACAGAAAATTTTCTACCTGGCGCACTGCGCTGAGCATGTGTGTTTATATCCTACCAGACGAGCGAGGGAATGAGACTCGCTGAACAAAATGCGGTAATTTGCAAAACGTGCCGTAAACATTTGCCGCAAGAGGAAGCAATACCACAAATTTATTCTACCAGCTGAAAAGTTATCCACTACAAAATTAAGACTTTTTAAACTCCACATGTCAACGTCTCCCCACACACTAAAGAAAACATTAAATAAACCAGCTGTGATACTTGTGACTGTTCTATGTCAGTCGTTTTTATAGTCACTATCTAGACTTTTGTTTCTGTAACTTGTCTTTCAGTTGTTGCATATCATTTAAATGTGTGCTTTGTTAACGAGTTGGAGACCGAAATGCCCGTTTACTTCACCCTTTTTTCTATCTTTCACCAACCTGGCGTCACCCCCAGCTTAATACCCACACAGATAATAATATGAATAATAAAATAAAATGAATAAATAAACCAAAAACATTTACAAGAGGAGCCTACAGACAGTCTATGTTCCTCTTAGGAAAGCAAATGTGTTTTCCACAATAAAGCATTCAGACCATGATTCTGCTTGCTGCACAGGACAGGTTTAAAAATGTTAAAAAAAAAACTTACAAAATGAATAAATAAACAAAATAATGATTCGTTCAGCTATAATGACGTTTGACGTTAATGACGTTATTCCACAATATCTAGCTGTGGATGGTGCAAGTATATTTTTCTACTCAAATTCGAAATGACTAAAGAAATGTTCGCCTACCTGGCAGAGAAGTTGTTTGGTATTTTGAAGGACATCATGGTAGTGTTTGGCTGTGGCTGGGTTCACCCCTGACAACTTGGCTGTAGGGAGGAGGAGGGCTGCAAGGGTCTGCTCATGATCACCTGAGTTTAGTGCCTCATTGATCTCAGCTATGGCTATGATTCCTGTAGGTGGAGGACCAAAAAACAAAAGCCTCTCAGACAAGTTAAGAGCACAGATTGTGTTTCATTTTTCAGTGTAAGACGATGCCTAAAAAACTGTTCTAAGGTTTCAAACATCTGTGTAATTTGAGAATATTCCTGAAACAGTGGGAGTATTTTGAGCACTTTTACGTCATGTCCACCTCAGCAAACTGTGTAGTTTTACGCCTTTTTGAGCCTCAAGGAAATTATTTATGTTTGAGCAGTTTGCAGTTAATCGTTTGTTATTGTCAAAATTACAATTTAGATTGAGTGTAATATCGTAGCTTGACTCAGTGTGATGTCTGATATGGTTCTCTTAGCAGACAAAGGAATCACCAGCACCTTCAGGTTTCGGTCCAGCATGAGTAATTGTCACATGTCTGTCTGAACTGTACATGTCTGTGAGCTTCTACATGCCTCATCTCTCTCTACGTACAACATATCGCCGTATGTTACTGAACAAAAGATCACTGTGTATTAGTTACATTTACAGCAAGTATCAAATCTCCTGCTTTTATTAAGTGGCCAGATCTAGTTTTGTTATGTGCAGATATGTCCTAGCAAAGTTTAGAGAACTGACATTGTTTTACAATGTACGAGGAGAAACAAGGAGAAGCCTAATGATTAATTCAGTAGTCACCAAATTGCATAGCAAATTGATTAGCTGCACAGGACAAAACACTTGCTAAAATATGTAAACTAGAAGAGGAAATCAGCAAGACGTTCTTACGTTCATGCTCTTCTTGGACCTGAACATTCACGGTGTCGATGCATTTCTGGACATCATTCCAGGTTAGAAACTCTTGGCCCGTGGAAAGCGCCTCAGCTCGCTCTTTGATAAGCATGTCAGAATACCTGAGGAAAGAAGGACTTATGTAACCAGAAATAACCAGAAATTGTTTAGATCTGCAAATACATTATAACTTAATTTTTAAGTCATAAATAAATAAAAGAAAAAACTATGACATTACAGCAACAACAAAACACTCATGGGTGTATTTTTGGTGTCCTCATAGTCTGCCCACCACAGCAAAGCGGCATTTAGCACTTTAGCACCACAGCTGAGCAGACAGCAGTGTGGAACCAAGTGTTGTCTGTATTGTAAACTGATAAATTTGTGAAGCAAATCGTTAACCTTATAAGCTTATAAGTGTCCCGTCATACAGTACAGCAGGACAAATGTCTGAGAGGAGCCAAAAGTTACACCAACCTGCTACCCATTTTTAGACATAAAACTGATTTTTGTTCATGTGGTGCATTCAATATACCAAGCAACTAACAGACTAGAAGAAAAATCATCATACAGAAAAAAAGCTCTGCAGATTTTATCTGGTCAAATTAGTTTTTTTCCCCCTCAAACAACCAAAAAGGGATTTTGGGTTTCTTCCCAGGATCAAATTGGGTGTCTTTCTGTTGTTAGGTGAATGTGTAAATCACTAAAAATTCACATATTGTATGTTCTTGTTAGTATAATATAAATTAAATGCTATTAGGTTAAAACTACCACAACAAGGTTTAACTGTTATGTTTAACTACCAGGGATTAGGTTTTTAACTATTAGCTGCTGCACAGAGTGACCGAGATAAGTAAAGAGTTATTTATTAGCAGTAATGTTGATAAGAAGATGGGTAAAGTAGTTCTATATTAAAAACTGCCATAAACATGTTGTATAAACATTCTGCAATAAATCACAATAACTCTTCTTTATGGTCTCTGTGTCGTTTCCACAGCCTGACTTAAAAGTAGATGAATCCACTAAATGGGAACACTGGGGGGGGAAGGTGAGTAAACAATAACACTTCCTTTTGCTTCCTCATCTATCCTGCGGCTATCTTACCTGTTAAGGTTGTCTTGGTCTATGTTGGTAAAGCCCAGAGGAGAGTCTGTTAGCTGCTCAATCACAGCCTGTGGGTCTTTGGTGTCCAGCACTTCATTCAGCACTGCGACAGCTGACAGCATCTCTACAGCTACACTCAGTTCCTCGTGGCTCAGTCCAGACTGAAAAACATAAAATACTGGATCAGAAAATTGATGCCTGCAGAGTGTGTGTGTGTGTGTATATATCGCTGACCTTATCAATACCCATCAACATCCATGTGCACAGAGTAAAAGTCTGAAACATGCCTCACCCGTCCCCCTTGTAGCTGCAAACTGAAAAGCTCAGCCTGGTAGAGGTTGGCAGCAGTTTGGTAGACAATTGGCAGCTGTGCCTCCGGGTTCATCAGCTCCTCCACTGTTTCCAAAGCATTGCCCAGGCGAATGGCTGTATTGATTCTTGCAACTGCTTCAAGTTCTGATTAAGAAAATGACAACAAAGTCGTGTTTTACATTATAACTTGGAATCAATTCCCCAAATGAACAAAAACAGTATTTCATACAACCTTATACATGATGTGCTGAAGGACCTTTAAGAACCCATATTAAATACTTGTCGTATTTGGATGATTAGCTAGTTTGATTTTTAACTCATCAGTAAACAGCCCGAAGTTACAAAAGCCACTTACTTCGTTTCTCTGCTTCAGCAAAGTCATTGCAGGAGCTGACAACTCGCTGAATCTCTTCCTTGTCCAGAATCTGGACCCTTCCACCTTCCTGAAGAAGAAAAATTAGAGTACACTAAGCAGATATCCAAAAAGACCCCATTAAAAAAAATGGCTCGTTTTTCTTTGCATTTTGACTTGATTATTTTTTTTAAATCTGAAGATAGAGTTAGATATTTCATGTGAAAGCAGGCCATTGCTCACTTGTAACAATGCTTGGATAACAAGAAGACCACAAAGAAAATCGGGGAAAAAAAACAAAAACAAAAAACAAAAAAAACAGTGTTTATTAAAGAGGTGAAAGTCAAGTCTGAAATATGGTCATCTGTAAGTGTAAATGTAGATTTAACGTGCTTCTCATACGTCAACAGGATTGTGTGCATCCATTTAGTAATGGATTTTCTACTATACATAAACTGCTGGAATTAAATCCAACAACTGAGCAAACAAGCTCTGACTCTGTATACCTTAGATTTATGCTGACAGTAGTTGGTAAAATGTTCCAGATACCACCGGCTGTTTGACTCCTGAACACCGAGCAAGGCCAGCGCGTTGAGCCTAAGCGCAGCCAGCAGAGCAGCTTTATCCTGGCTCGACACAGCATGATTCACCTGCCTTATAGCTTCCTGGGCTGGAGACAGGAAAAATAAAGACAGTGAGCAGATACTTTTTAACTTTAATTTAATATCGTTTTGATTAACTGTGTAACTGTGCTGCATAATCTGATTTAACAGATGTTTAGACCTAATACCTAGGCCTGGGTATCGTCACTCATTTCTAGAATCGATTCGATTCCGATTCACAAGGTACCGAATCGATTCGGGGAAAATTTTCAGCCCCGACGGCGTGTCCGCGCCATCGGGTGAGAAAGGCGACATCTCACTGATTCGGATGCGTCGGTGGGTCCGCGTTTTGTGTTTACGTCTTTGTGCAGAATCCGTGTACCTGCTCTTGTTTACCGTTTTAGCTGTTTGATGGTTGTAGAAATTTTGTGAGGTTTAACCTGAGATTCTGGCGTTTCGGGCAAAATAAATTTATAATTAAAAATCGATTCAGGATTTTAATGAATCAATATCACGGCCAGAATTGATTTTAATCGATAAATCAATAATCAAAACCCACCCCTACTAATACCCATAAAGGCTCATCTCACACAAAGACAAAAACATCTGCGACACATGACAGTGTTTAAGTGAGGATGTGTGTAAAGCAAACATAGGGAAGCTCTTACTGTTGACCAGATCAATGCATCTCTGGATTTCCTGTTGAGTCAGCAGCTCCTCATAAACATCTCTTTCTTCAGCAGCAACTGAGGAACGCTAACAGAGGGAGACAACGAAAATATAATCACATTATATGCATATAATTGTTAAAAAAAAAAAAAACAAACAAACTATATTTTAGCAGGTTGTATTTACTGCCTCCCATTCTCATTTACATTGGTGTGGTAATATCAAGAAAAGAAAAGCTAGTGCTACTGTTTGCACAGTGTTTGCAAAGAGAATGGGAGGAGAGGCGCTGGATGACGTGGAGCGTTAGGTAAATACAGCTTACAATGCAGTCACTGGAATGTGCTGGCAAAGCCTGTAGAGCACATCAGCGCAGGCAACCATTTTCAGATGTCAGTGCAGTTCTCGAGTTAATATAGCTGCCACATACATATCACACTTATTTATATTCCTTTGGAAAATGTCTCAAATAACACACATGATTCAGAAAGTTCTAACACTACATTCAGACCAACAGCTCTTAAAATCTGTCTGTGGTCAGCACGTGTGCTCTTGAACACAGAAAACATGTCAACCTCAGCAGCAGTAAGAGGTGTAACTTAATCATACCTGCTTACATGGTTCAAGGTTAGTTCAGGTTAAAGGGGTGAAGACAATTTTAACAAGGTTGAAGATGAGAAAGTTGCACTGTTTTATTTTTCATCTAAAAAAAAACATTATAAGCCAAACGGTGGCTCTAAAACAAAGGTGTGAACAGTGGATAGAAAGAATTGGTGGATCCCCCCAAGATGATGTTTTCCCAAAGTTTTCCTTTGCCTCAGTGTATGCTGGTAAGCAATCAGAATTGCCTATTCTCAGTCTCTGATACAGCACAACCTGTTTGTTTTATGACTCAGCAGTCCAGTCTATTCTAGCATGCAGCTACATTTTAAAGCATTAAGACTCCAGTGTACAGCTAGCCCTGCAGCTAAGATACTAAATAAAAAGGAAAAAGCTCCAAGAGATCACTGAAGTGTTTGTCTTCTCACCCTCCCTGAGG
Source organism: Perissodus microlepis (assembly GCF_051167445.1). Classification (NCBI taxonomy): domain Eukaryota; kingdom Metazoa; phylum Chordata; class Actinopteri; order Cichliformes; family Cichlidae; genus Perissodus; species Perissodus microlepis. Next base: position 17,152,741 of record NC_140472.1, read on the forward strand.
ACTGATCCCGCTTGCGAGACTTGGTCTGGCTCAGTGTGTCCTGATATTCTTGGGCCAGAGGTTCCTGTGTGTTCCTCAGCATTGCGTTAGGATTGTTCAGGGCTCCCATTGTGACAGATGCTTGACCTCTATCAACCGCTTCATTGATGGCAATCACAGCAGCATGTACTAAGGGAAAAAAAAAAACATGGAATTAGTGGAGGATATCACATATCAGATCAGATAACTCTGTTTACTTCAGTCAAAAACAACTGAGTGGCTCAAGGTTAAAAGATCACTCACAGGCAGCTTCATCAACCGACAGCTCATTGGCCAGGATACCTCCAATTTTACTGAAAGCTGGCATCTGAATGCCATACTTTTCCAGTTCACTCCTCATGTTACTGATCTCTTCCTCTGTAAAACACATATTACTGACATGAGAAACAGCTGCGACACAGCACATTAGAATAAAACAAACAAACAAAAAAAAACAACAACAACAACAACAACAACATACAGTTGGGACAAATTTCTAACCAGTGTAACTGTTAAATGGGGCATCAAAACACTAACAATGACTGTTAAAATCAATCTGCCAAAACCCTGAAATAAATATTTCATAATCTTCAAATCTAGTTAAAAATGATCAAGTGATATTAGAACAACAGACCCCTCACACCACACACGAGGAGAGTAAATGTCCTTTGTTAGAGGAAAATTAAAATGAAGACATGTTGCTCTTAGAGCATCATGACAGTTGCTTGCAGGAGAATATGGGTACACACGAAGTGCCATCAAAAGGTTCAGGGCCTTGCCCCATAAAAAGCTAATAGCTCCCCCCCTTTAAATCCAATTTCCCCTTCAAGGTCATCGTCCTGCTTTTAGGGCAGCTGCAATTTATAAATTGTTCCATTTATGGTCCCATTACTTGAGTGGATGATCATCACTAGTGATAAGAGCCTGATCTCTGGTAATGAACCATTGGTCATAAAATTCTGCTATAACATGAAGAACACATGGGAACCGTGTTGTGTTGTACCATCACGTGAGGACTAACAAGAAAAGTGATGCAGGAAATGTGTTTTTATAATATGAATGTAGTATGAATGATATTGTGTGTTATAAGGTTTGTGCTATGTTTCACTTTCAGGTGATTTATATGGTAGATGGTTACCTGTGAAGTCCACTTTCCCTAGAAGGTCTTGAATCTGTGGTGCAATTCCCAGTTTGTACAAGTACAAGCTGGAAAAAAAAGACACAAACACATACGATGTAAGAGTTGTGCAAAAAATAAACAATAATACAAAACACTGTAGATCATACCATGAAAATAAAACTATTTATTTTTTCGATCAAGATTGCTTCGGTATCGTCTTCTCTGCAGTGTCACACTTACACCACAAGGGGGTAGCACTGTCTCAAATTACAATAAGCACTGTGACAACACTAAGCAGACTCGGTGCACTACCTAGCAGATAAATTTAACAAGGAGGTGACTGGAAACTTCATAAAACTTTCATCTTCCGGCAGGTACTGGGTAACTGGCAATGAATTATAGATACTTAAGGGAGGTCTGGCAACAGTACAGCTCTGAATAAAGGAGTTTTAGTAGCTAGTGGTTGTTCTGCCCTTTGGTCCCAGCATGTGTAAACATAAGATGCACTCTGTCCTTGGCACAGAGAGGTTTGAAAGAGACCATCTAAAAATCTGCTTTTACAAAGGGTAATTTTTCAACATGCAGGCAGCTGATTCAGACTGGGATACAAACACAACAACAGCTGACTGGGGTTAATGAAGGTGGCTGATTACCAGCCACAGGGGTTAAAGACGATCAGCTGACTAGCTTGGTGGATTCCCTTTTTTTTTTTTCCAAATCTCTACCACTCTGAGAAGAATTAAAACATCTACTTATGAGGTCAGCATTGTACCTAAGGAGGAATAACATTCAATGGGAACTTGTGGGACTTGAACTGGATTTGCAGGAAGGAAGAGCACGTGTGTGCATAACGGGAGGAAGGAAACCAATTCTCAAAGGACCTCACCAAAACACTACAACAGAGAAAACAAGGCAGGCAGCTCCCATAACCACTCCCCCAAATGTGTACTTAGCTGACTGGATGGTTTAGAAAGTCAAAGTCATTTAGACTAAGTAAGCAAGGGCCTACAGCAACGCACAAGCCACGGAAAAAGACCACCAACCTTTCACAGGAAAGCAAACGTAAAGTTAAACACTGAAACTACAACTAATAGTATAGAGTGAATATAGCTGTCTATAGCTCAATAACAGATTCTGGATAATATATACAGCATGGCACATCTAAAGTAACACACGAAACCTCCTTGTCCTACTAAAGTAGAAACAATGTTTTCCAGTTTCTGTTTCATATCATTTACTAAGTACCACTTCTGCTTTTGATGTATAGATTGGAGGTTAAGCTTCATGGACACACTGTACAAATGTGGTCAGAAGTTTCCATACGCTCACCGTGGTCATGAATATCATGGTATTTGTGGGATTTGAATGATTTCTTTAATGAGCCTTTTGAACTGTTCTTTTTCCAGGGGGAATTATTGCACAGCATACATATTAAATAAATTTAGAAAACAACCACGTCAACAAGTTTGAAATTATTTTGGATATTCTCTAAAAGAAGATTAAGTAAATACAAATATATACATACATCCATACATACAGCCCCACTAGCATTTGATTAAATGCCCTTTGGCAAGTTGCACAATGACCAGATAGTTTTGGTAGCCATCAACAAGCTTCTGGCATGAGTCTGGCTGGATATTTGACCAGTCTTCTTAGCAGAACTCACCAAATTCATTTTAACTGGTTGGATTTCTGGCATGAACCTGGCTTTCAAGTGTAGTCCACAAATTTTCAATCAGGTTGAGCTTGGGTCTTTGGGAAGACCATTCCAGAAATTTAACACCTGCTTTACCCATTCTAAAACACTGTCCTCTTGGATCATCAGTTGTGTCCAATATTCAAGTTTCAGTAAAGCTTAAATGTGTTGATTTTTCTCAGCCCATGGTCATGCAAAACTCACTTCACTGTGAACAGGTGATTCTGTTGTTCCAGCATTTTCCAGTTCTTGGCAGGCTTGAGCCTTGGTGGTTTCTGGGCTTTCACTTAACATCCTAACCAATTTTCTTTCATCTGACAGTGACAGTTTGGGTCTTCTTCTAGATCTTGGCAAATCAGTTACACATCAAAATAACTTGTACTCGCATACAGTTGTTTGAACTGATGATCTTAGAAACTGCAGTTGTTTAGAAATGGCTCCAAGAGACCTTACCAACCTGTGTCAATCTACAGTTTTCCTTCTTTGATCTTCATCGAGTTCCTTGGACTTTCCCATTGTTCTTACTATTGGTTAATCCAGTGAGTGCTGACAGACAAATTATTTTATGCTACCAATTGAATAAAGCATGACAATGAAGTTAATAGCTTTGTCAAGTTAGAAGAAACTGAACCTTCAGCACTACTTATTACAACAGATAGGTGAATGTATTTACACATTTGAGCCTGTATGTATGCATTTTTGACCTGGCATGGATTAGAGAATATCCTAAATCAATTCAAACTTGTGCAACCGTTTTATATTTTTCTTAAAGTCATTAAAAATGTATTCTGTACAATCATTCCACCCTGGGAGAGAAAAAAAAACAAAAAAACAGTTTAAGGGAATCAAGAGCCTAAAATGACCATGATATTCATTCCCATCATGATGATGTGTAAACATCTGACCACAAGCATAGTAGTTTTATGAGCTGTCGATAAATTCTGTCTGAAGATACAAAATAAGCACTTCATTTCCAATTCAAACCAAAATGTTTGGTTTAGTCCAACACAACCCAATCCAAATTAAATAAATTTAAAAAAAAAAAAAAAAAAAAAAGTTTGTAAATGTTAGTGAAAACAGTATGTACTAGTCCATATAATCTACAGCTGTGCTGTATACATTGTATGGACTTGGCACAATGACATCACCTATAATCTTGTGTGGAAGACTTGAGCTGTGAACTTCTGACCTTCGCTATTGCATGCTAGGAGAGTGGCTTGTTAGTTACATGGTTGTCCCAACCTAATCCATTCCCTGCTTTATTCTCCTTTTAACTCAAAGTAAACATGATGTTGTTTTCATTAGTTCATCAAGACACCACGGAAAGAGGTCATGGCTCAACTGAGCATTTGACTTATATCGAGGTTTTGCAGAAATGTGACTACTAACCATGTGACATTAACTTCTCTGCCATTTTGGACATGTGACAAGTGTGGTGACAATGTTGGATCATCCATGACCATCTGGCAACCACTGGTCATAAGGGAAAAATTCCCAACACTGGTTGCGAGTGGTTGTTGGAGGTTGATGGCAGTCGATGGAAAAAAAAGGATTGCTAAAGTCATGGCAACCACCTGTTGCTAGGGTAAAACGTGTTTTCCTCAACCATATAGAAAAGTCCTCTTTATGATAGCTTTGGTTGTTAGCGCAATGCAGCAGTCATAGTTCGCTTCCAAGTGAAAAGTGCGACAAACTGGAAATGGAGAAGGCTCCCCTTTTAATTAAAAGTTAAGCCTCAGCAATGTAGCAAAGATATTTCCACAAGCACAATTTTTAATATGAAGGGGAATTCCTCTCTATTTCCAGCTTGTAGTTGGCCAGTATTTGTTTAAAAAAAAAAAACAACAACAAAAAAACAACAAAAACAAGAAAAACAAAACAAAAACAAAACAAAACACAAAAAAAAAAAAAAAAAAAAAAAACAGGCAACCGTGGCAATCTGCTAGCATCCAAATAACTCACTAGGTGACTTTTGGTGCAGCGCCTTTTTTGCAACCAATTTCATTCATCAACAGGTAGAAACCCCAGGAACCACCACCAACCAGTCAGGGAAGAAACTTTCCTAGCAACAGGTGGTTGCATCATGTCCAGTATGGCAGACAGAAATGTGCACATGAAGTCACATGAGAAACTTCAATTTCCACATTTTTTACAACCAGATGAGTTGCCCCCTGGTGGTGATTAGAAAGAATGCAGACAAAAGTCACATGTATTAAATCAGCTTTTCACTTTGGAAACTATGCACATCTTTTATATACACTAGAAATTGCATTCATTAATTAGGCAACATTGTACAGACAAATGTAACGCTGCCTGAATCTAATCTGGCCCTGTGGCAATATTTTAAACCCTAACAGACAGATACCACCACATAGTTTTTAGGTCAAAGACAACACTTAGGTCTGCATTTCATGAAATGAAACCACACTGAACATTCAGGTGTAGATCCTTCAGGAGAACCCAGCCAGGGGAACCCAGCCACTGCACATACATGAAGATAACAGATGAGCGACCAATTTTGCTGTCAAAATAGATCCTTTCAGTCGTACCTCAATGCATGAATGCAGTATACCACCTTGGGCATGTTTTTGCGATCGTACACATCTGTCGTCTCAGGATAGAATATCTGAAAGCAGAAACCACCAGCAGGTATTAGTCACTCTTCTTTTATCAGGGTCTTTTTTTTTGGGGGGGGGGGCTCTGTCTCAATAATTATCTTCATAATAACACACGAATGATGAATTTAAAATCAGCATTGAATTAAGAGATAGGAATAGCTGCAAGTAATTTTAAATAAATTACTGAAGACAAGAAAAAGCCAGTAGTAGATAACAACTTTACCATATTCTTATTTCCATGATGCAGTTTATGTTTTTATTTCCAGTCTTTGGTGTTGTGTTATAAATGATAAAATATGAGTAATACTGTTCTAGCATTACTCCTACACATTCATTATAATTTATTGGAGGTAAAAATTAGGTGCCATGGTGGTTTCTGATCTCTAATATGAACAAGTACAAACCATAAGCCAGTGTTCAGATATGTTATGGTCTTAAATAGAAAATAGGACCTTTCTATACAAACTTTTTTCCCTTTTACATCATGCACTTACAAGCTCCCATCTCAAATAAACTCAACTCTAAACTTTTAATGAGTCTTTCTTACTATAAAAAAAACATTTTTAATGATTGCATAATCACATTAACCTGCATTTATGCATCGTTAACTTCAGTTATGGCATTTTCTCAGTCATGTTCTTGCATTTCAGATCGTTCCACTGAAAGTGTGACGAATGTGAAAGAGAACTTAAAGTGTCTCCAACAGCTGTACAAGCCCCTTACCTTAGGGAGGCCCACTGACTCCATGGCTCTGAGCCACTGCACTGTGTTGTCAGTGTGTCTGAAGTGCAGTCCTTTACTCTAAAGAGAACCACAGAAGCACAGATATTTAATGGGATGAACTGCAAAAAAAATGAGCATTTATATTTAAGGATTTATTACAAAGCATAAAATATGTGCAAGAGCTGAGCTGGTCTGATGGCCAAATCTCATATCGAGCCCTGAGCATAATATGGCAAAATACAAACATATCTATACTTTAGTATAGCAGCAGAACAGCTGCAACAGCTTACAGTTAGCCCTCAACACTGGCCTGTCACATCTCCCTCTTTCCGGTTTAAAACTGCTTTTAACTGCCAGGAAGTACCTGGGAAACAGTCATTCTGCCTGTTATGATGCAATCTGAAAGTTCAAAGTTTTTATTGACTTTTCTTAAACAAGTTCAGTAAAAGAAGAGAAGCCTTACCTTATAACGGGACTGATCTCGGTCATAGATCCTTTTCTCTGAAACCATTTTTGGTGCAAAAAAATTGGCGAGCTTGCCAAGGTAGACCCCATTCCTAAGTCCTTCCTCCAGTTCTGTGGTAGGCGGCAAGTCCTCCTCTAAGCAGGCCTCCATCCATCTGAGCGAACACAAATATGAAGCTCAGATGTCAAGTGCATCTCACATACTGATCTCTTGGAACCAAACAGACCCCAATGAACAGCCTGATGTTAATTAAATCTCAGAGATTTCCAGTATGGTTGACAATTACATAAAATAGAGAAGAGGACATAATGATCTAAAACTGCAGATTAAAAGAGTATAAAGAAGAAAATGAGACTAGTCTACAACATTAGCACACAGCAAATCACACTGATGCATCATCTCATTTGCATTGCATTCTAAATAATAATTGTGGCCTCTTGACTTTCTTTGACCTATTAATTGTTTAAATTCCTTTTATCTCATTAATCTACACTTAATACCACATGATGGCAACGCAAGAACAGAATTTAAACATTTTCTTTGCAGTTAAAATCAAGTAAAGTCAAGTCAAACTGTGATAAACAACACTTGCAGGTCTGATGGAACTGACTGCTTTGACTTTAGGCGACCATGGCTCAGGGGGTTGGGAAGCGTATCTGTAACCGGAAGGTCGCCGGTTCGATCCCCGGGCTCTCTGTCCTGGTTGTTGTGTCCTTGGGCAAGACACTTCACCTACCGCCTACTGGTGTTGGCCAGAGGGGCCGATGGCGCGATATGGCAGCCTCGCCTCTGTCAGTCTGCCCCAGGGCAGCTGTGGCTACAACCGTAGCTTGCCTCCACCAGTGAATGAATGCGAGAGTGAATGAATAGTGGCATTGTAAAGCGCTTTGGGTGCCTTGAAAAGCGCTATATAAATCCAATCCATTATTATTATTATTATTATTATTATTATTATTATTATTATTATTATTATTATTATTATTATTATTAATTCTGATCACTGTGTATGGAGGAAACCAGGGACAGCTCATCTCCTGCACAATATCATCCCAACATTGACGCATGATGGTGGCAGCAACAAGTTTGTTTTTCATGAGCAGTGACAAGAGAAGTGGTCACAGGTGAGGGAAGACTGAACAGAGGATAGTAAGGTGGTGAAAAACCTGATCCAGAGCGCGAAGGACTTCAGACCGGACGAGTGATTAACCCTTTAAATCTAACAGGACTGTGACCTTAGGCACACAGCCCAGACGGTGTAAGAGTATCTCAGGGACACTTTGGATGCCCTTGAATGGTCCAGCTGTATCCCTGAACTGAGATCTTGAAATGGTGGTTTACAGGCAGTCCCTACCTAACTTGACAAAGCTTAAAATCTGCAAGAGTCTGTAATAACTTCTAAATTTCCCATTTTCAGTATGGAATATAGACCATGTAAAACAAGTGAAAGGTTCTGAATACTTTATGAATGCACTTAAGAGTAAAACCTTTAATTTTCATCGCTAGTTAAATTAAACTTGCTTTCCCTTAAACATTGCTATGGTTACTAGTCTGTTTACCCACACATCTGAAAGGGTGCTGTTCAGATATTAAGTGGCTGAATGCCTACGTGCAGTCAACAAGTCAATATTGAATTTTCCTACACCTGCTGAACTCTCACACACACAAAAAAAAAAAAAAAAAAATATATATATATATATATATATATATATATATATATATATATATATATATATATATATATATATATATATATATATATATGGAGAGAGAGACACACACACAATGTTCACAAGAGCCATTGCTGCTGAAATGAACTTGAAGTTTTTTGATTAAACAGAGCAACAAAGTAGTCTGTTTATGTGAGGGAACTGGCAAATGTTACAGGCAACACCCACACAGAGGCCAGCATGCTTTAGGAAGGGGGCTGCACACACATTTCCAGTGTGTGATTAGAGGTGACCAGTCAGGGGAACAATGAAGGAAAAACATTAATTAAAACAACCTAATACTACTTCAAATCGTCCAAATTCACAACAGCACTATGGTTAAAGTTTAAAAGTTGCATTTTGGCAAGAAAAAAGTGTGTAACGATGGAAAAGATCACATTTTATTCTCTAGAGGATGGCAGGTTTTGAGAAAGGTGAAAATGAATAACTGAATAGAAAAATATACAGTTTATATCAGAATTAACTTGCCCTCCTTTTATGCTGATGTAATTTCCCTTTGAAAGGTTTAGCAAAGCCTTCAGGAACGCAGTCTCTGCCAGACTATTTCCAGGGACATCAGGAAAAACCTATTCCAAAGAACTAGTGAATGATTTGTGAGCATGGTGAATCATCATGATCGAGGACGTCTGTTACACATTATCTGACTGCTTACAAGTGACACTAAATTTACTGTTATGGTCTCCTGTCCTGGATGTTACAAAGTAAAAGAAATGTGTGTGTAATTTATTAGCTGTTTGCTCATCCCCATACACTGAATTTACAGTGTACAGCACGCAGCCATCTAACCTGGTCATGTTTCAGTTAGGTTTTATTTATACCAACAACTCCTGCCTCCTTTCAGGCTTAACAAAAGCAGCAAAGCATTACTTCCCACAAGCATGCAGAGGACATCTTGTTTAGGTTAATTAAGGCTGCGTGGGTGCTTCAAGGATTCAGTGTGGCAAATTATCTGTCAGCACATTACACACACACACACACACACACACACACACACACACACACACACACACACACACACACTGGTAGATGCACACACACACACACACACACACACGAGTGTGTAGGCTATAACCATGAGGAATAAACATTTATTTTTAAAGGGAATGCCTAACCCTAACTCCTAACTTAAATCCCACCAATAAGAAAAATCGTTTTAATTACACACTCGATGCACTCATCCTTTTCCGCTCATCAAATGATTTAGGCACAATTGTTTTAAGGTGCTTTTCCCCTCTTCAATAGCTCTAACACAACAGAAGCAAAGTAGCAGGGATGCACATTCTAGCATCTAAACCTGCCGCTTCTTCCACCCCGCGTGGGTTCTCTTCAGATATCCCAGCTGCCCCCACAAAGTCAAAAGACGTGCAAGTTAAATTACTCCTAACCAGTTACTCTGTACTGGCCACAGGTTTGAATGTGAGCATGAACGGTTGGCCTGGTTAGGATGAATGATTGAATGGATGCATGGATGGATTGATATTATACAGCACTGTTTGTTTGCTTCAAATTGCCTACAGGGAGATTAGAGATCTCTCACTACCTCACTGCACCTAAGCTTACACATTAAAGATTTTCCACATACTGTGCAGTCCTATTAGTGTTGTGCTATTGCACCAAGCCTCACAAACAAAGCCCATCTGACAAAATAAATGACTTGAAAACCTTGTGCAAAAAAAGCAGCATATTAATTAACAGCAAGTATATTTGATATTCAGATTACAGAGAAAGAAAGAAATCCAACTAGTGCATGAACACATGGTGCAGGAACATCCTGCGTGGGTTACATAGCTCTCCTGTGAAGCACTTCCTGTGCTTAAAACAATGACGGGAGAACTTGTCTCCTGAAGCAGGACAAACTGGTGATGCTGTTTACAGCCCTCCAAAAAATCCCTTCCTGTTATTGTCCAATCTGTGGCTCACAGTGCTAAAACAAAATAGAGCTTTCAGGACTCTAGAACAAAGGTCTATCCCACCTCAACACATGATTACCATCCTCTTTGGCTTTCAGCTTCAGCATTTCTGACTGAACAGTGGCTTTGGGAAGCTTACGTCATGGAGCTTAGTCATGCATGTCATGAGTTGTCTTTGTGTGTGCCAGTGTGTCTGTAAATACAGAATTTTATTTTACATCTCAGGCTAAAATGTATCTAAAGATTAGGGTAATGCTGTTAACTAAAAAGCAAACATGACATTTTAGGCCTCTAAGCGATTCTGCATCAAAGCAAACAAGAAAGCTCCCAATCCAGAAAAACTACAAATGTAAACCACCATTTGTTTACTCTGTGGTGAGAGTACAAGGTCTCCTTCCAGAAACTTCTGTGCAACTGTGTGTGTGAATTGTGGAGAGGGAGGGGGAGGGTCTATTAACTGACATCCGTTCTTGTCAGTTGATAGATGTTTAAAAAAAAGAAAAGAAAAGAAAAGTCTGGCTAAAATGAAGCAATCATCCTGTGAAATATTAGCAGATGTTTCATTTAAGGTGCGAGTTAATGTGCAACATACAACAGAAACAATTCAGGTAGTTAAACCTTTATGAGTTTGACCTAAACTAATTAGGCACTGCAAGAAAAGCACTGTTAAAACAAAGCATGTCTGTCCATCCCACATGCTGTCAGAGATAACAATGTCACTGACCCCACCAGCTGTTTGGTTTTTTTTTTTTCCTTTGAGTCCCTTTGCTGCAGAAAGATTCCAGTTTTTTGTCTGTCCAATTGTCCCATTAGGCTTTTATACAGACGACATGTAAATAAAATGTTTAAAATGACAAATTGGGAAATTGCTGCAGCTTCAGCTTCAGGATCCCGGGCATGTTAAGCATGCTGGGTCATCTGCTGACACCAACTTTACTGGTTTTTACCACTGTTAAAAAGGGGGCTAATTAAACTGTGTCTTCAGGTGTACTGGGTTGCTTACTCATGGTTGCTTGACTTCAGTGACTGCTTACTCCTGACTCCAGAGACCAGAACCTAATCCCCTGCCCTCTGTGGTTTACAGCTTTGTTAAAGGTCTGTCTTAATCCTAATCTAACTTGACACATTTCAAAGAATGGAGGTGCAATTCAATGGCTGAAAGGTGTCACAAGCTCCAGGACTAAATAAGGGGAAGCTAAAAGGGAAACTGAGAAAGTTAAATATAGTATTTTTAAAGGCTAACCTGGTGTATTAATACAAAAACTTTCTCACTAAAAGTTCTCTATGCAGTTCAGTTTACCTTCTGCTAAAGTGTTTCCTGTCAGCTATAAAAAGACTGAAGTGTCATCATATTGGTGTGACCAGATTATGATGAAAGCCTGAAGCTGTGTTCAGTTAAGTCTTATTGTAAACCCTTAAACTCTCTTGTGTCATAAGCACATAATATAGGCTATTAAAACAGTCTTTACAGGGTCAAAGTTCAGCTGGGAAACAATAAATCTCTGAGGGCATGTGGACGTAAAGCAAATGTGCAGTCGACACTAGGCCACAGTGACTGCAATGGATTTAAGCTGAAAAGTGACTCCAAGAAAATACTCTCTTGGGGACTGGGTGTGGTTATCAAATCTGTGTTAGAAGAAACATGATCAGACTTCCTCTTCCGTTCAGATGGATGCCAACATGAAGAAGACAGGAAGTGGTTCGCTTTCAGGTTTGCTAAGGCACCTCAAAGACTCTTCATCAGATTTGTGCTTGCTTTGGAAAACAGCTTTTTTTAAAAAAAAAATAAAATAATTTCAGCTTTTAGAGAAAAAAAAAAAAGCTAAGATGAGGGCACAGTGGATAATGAGCCACTCTTTCCACTCAGTCAGCACCACCCCGGATTTAATCACACGTATTCTTAGGAATGTTTACACCTCCATGTCATCATGTTGCATCCACGCTGATTCAGCCTTTATCCACCATTGCAGCTTCATAATACTACAAACACTGTTAACCACACACATTTGCTCTCTTACTCATAAGACTGCCCTCACTTTCACTCCATTCCTTTATTTCACAACCATTTCCTGTTCATTAAACACATAAACTTTTGTATAAAAACATTAAACAGAACTAATGATTGACCAAGAGCACACCCAACTTAAATCCTAGATGCCGTGTGAACTGTGACAAGGCAAACAATACAAAGAAAAGCAGCTGGCTTTTGTCTGCACAATTCTTCTCCCTCCATCTAACGCCCACCTTACCGTTTGGCTTCTTCTAGGTGACACAGGTACTCGTAGGCGATGTTCTGCCGCCTCCTCTCATCCATCTCTTCTGCTGACAACCTCTCATCATCCTGAATGGCTGGAAAATAACAAAAAAAAAAAAACCACACTTATGATTATATCACTGTCATTGTTTTTCATTCATAGTGTGTTGTCCATTCTTATTGTTCTTAATTACAGTTGAAAAGGGTTGTTTCATAAAGCTGCACAAGAACAGGTCAAGTTAATACTCAACTATAGCTCGGGCCTCCTTAGGAGCTGTGTCACTGGTATTTTTATAGCTCTAACCAACACCAAGATCATCATGTGTGCTTCATACTCAATACAGGAAGTTGTCACAAGCATGACAACATTTTTGCATACACAAGGTTATTTTAAACATTGCACAGCAAAAGTTGCACACTCGCAACCGTGACACACATCGGGAGGGTCTTCACAGTCTCCCTCCAGGTTGTAAAGAATCAGTACCACAGAAAGCGGTCTCCTCGAGGATGGTGTTTTATTACACTAACATTGAAGGTATAGGTTAAGACGGCACCTGAACAGAAGTGCTGATACCAAACATACATAAATAATAACAGTCTTTTTTTAATTACTATGAGCTGATGTGTTTAAAAACTCCACTTCATGCTTCAGTGAACCCTGCCGTGAGAGATGAAATAGTCTTTTTATTTTATGGTTTTTAAACTGGCTTTGGCGGGGTGCCGATCTGACAAGTGACTTCTGCTGAGAGTTGACCTTCACCTGCAGCTTAATGAGACCCCACCCCACGCTCGTACTCCCTAACCAGCTCTAATCCAATCAAATCTATTTATTTCTGGCTGAGTAAAAGGGAAAATCTCAAGCTCAGGGGCTCCTTTTAGGAACAGATCTTTCCCTTTTCATTTAAATACAGGCTAGCAGCTGATGGTACACGTGGACAGGCACGGTTTTTACTGGCAGGTTTCTGCGAGTGTAAAATAAAGCCGGGTGCCCTAAAGATGTAAGCCTCTAGGAACTGTTTAACATGACTCTTTTTTAAAGATGGTTTTGCCATAATCTGCAACCACTAAGTTACCTATAAGATGGGAAATAAGAAATAACAGAAAATAACAACATCCGCCAGTGTCAGTAGCCAATTTTTTCCCTTTCCTTTTGTGACATATCAATGTTGAGCTGGCTAACTACACAAAGACTGTCTGATGACTTAAAAGAAAAGACTTAATTATACTAGATTTATGTGATTCTTAAATAAGTAACAAAAAAACAAGACAGACAAAAAAATATCAGCACTGGCTAATAGACAAACTAGAGCATATCCTCTCAAGTTCCATTGATGTCATTATTAAATTAAATTAAAATTTAATTTATTTGATAGGGACAATGTGGTTTAGCACGCAGCAGTTCCAATACAGAGCGTGAAGCTGATGTGCCGCACAGAGAGTTTACATATATTGCCAATTTGTCCCTAGCTGGACTTTTACATCCATCAGTGCTGAGATGTGTTTCAGAAAGGTTCGCATTGCTAAACAGTGACATCAAACTCATGGCAGTGGAGCTTCTGCACACCTGGGCCAAGTGCAAACTTTTCTATTCACAGAGATCCTAAAACAAAAGCTACAAAAGCCAGTTTAGAATCCTGACTTTACTGTAGTTTTGTTCAATTTTATGCCCACATTGCATATATTCTACCAATCATGCCAAACCAACTTCATATGTAGGTCATTAAACCCTTTTCTAGCCTGAATATTTTAAAACTCTAAAGCACACTCTGTTAAACTTGTCTATTCAACAGCCACCTGCAGAGACAGTCGTTCGCCAAGTCTCAGCAGAGGCTTGGCAAATAATACTCGCATGCGAGGAGAAGCACGGGCCAACCACATCTCTACAGACGTAATTGTCCCGCTATTTAGGCGAAATGTTTTCTAGTCTCTTGAGCACCGTATCCAAGGGTCCAACCACAGATTTGTGGTCCAGCTGTGCAGAAGACAGATGCAGATGAAAACGTATGTCAGGCACAGAAGCCCCAGCGCAGCCATTACACACTACCTCTAGTGACATACTCACACACTTCCTGGAAGAGCCTGTCTACGCTCTTGCACTGTGTTATATTTAACTATCAGGATGGGTCTGTTGCTTTTGTGTGTCACAAGATCACCGGACCTGAGTTATAGTCCCTGTGATTATGACTCATGCTTTTGTTTAGCTGCAGGGTTATTCTACGCAACCTTTTGGCAGGCTACGATTCAAGAGAGGCTTTGTTTTTTTTTTGGTTCATCCATTTCATCCAAGCCAAATCAATAAACTGAGGTCAGTATGAAATACATTAATACATTTGCCTCGGGGTCCCACAGCAGCACTTGCAAATTAAAGCGCAGTTGAAGGACAACTTTGTGATTTGGGGCCAACAAATTTGGACTTGTTTGGACCCATATCTTAGAGAGTTTGCAACATACTACTCTATCTTATCTGGAGACACACTTCTTATGGATTCACAGTAGCAAGATATGATCAATAAAATATAATGATTCAAGTCAGATGCAACAGAAAGAAGAAGAAAAAAAACAGCACTAGGGGTAATACTGCCTATTCTCAAAGCTGTACTTTGCCCACAGACATGCTATCTACAGTAAACCTACCTGTGTTTATTGTCAGTGGACTCGGTTAAATTCTTGGCGTGCTCACGGGGTTAGGCTGCACATTTGACAGCGGCAGCAGAAAGCTCAAGTTAATGGTTAACCTGTGAGAAAAACGCCTTATGTTGGTGTCCACTGTCAAATAAACAGATTAAAAAAATCACTGTGCTGCATTTAGGGCCACCTGTGAGAGGCGAGGGGAGAAAACTAGGTCTCAAATAACTATTAGTAGTATTATTGAAACATCCAGGATGTGGTTTCTTTCACCTAAAACCTCTAATAGCCACTCTTCATCCGCATTTTAAGCGCACCGTCAGGGCCAGCCACACCTACTGAAGGTATCCCGCAGCTAGTGGTGCAGCTCACCCACCTGTTGCTCATCAAACATCCCCGCGAAGGCACCGAAACGTTAGCTCGTCCTCATCCTCGCAACCAACCCACGTTGGGGTAGGAGTCAGTAGCTTTTTAGCTCTAATACAATCAAAAATGATCTCACTTACTTCCATAGCGTGGCCTGTGTAACGCTGCGGTTTCTTCATGGTACATCCTGCCTCGTTTCCTCCACCCGTGAACTCGTCTCAACTGGAAATAACTTAAGCTAACGTTGAAGTTACCCGGCGACCGCGCCTCTCGGCAGATATAGATGTGAATAAACTAACTAGTAACTGGGGGAAGAAAAATAATAGTGATGTATATGGAGAGAAAAAATTAGGCACAGCTGTGTCCAGAAGTTTCATGAAAGTGCTAACTGTGCCTTGCAGCAGACGAACCCCATGGTGTGCACAGCTTGTGGTGCCTCCTGAACAAAGTGCTCCTGGTCGGTGCTCTTGCCCCGCTCAGCTCTGAGCTGAAATGATTGACGGGAACGCTGACGGAGCTTTAGCACCTTGCACCACCTGCTGGTGATAAGGTGAGTCTGGGCAGAGCTTTAACTGTTTTTATTAGTATTATTATTATTTTAATTTTTAAGATGGTCAATTGTGAATGTTTAATTCTGCCTGGTGCTTTCATTATTTGTTATTTTAATGCTTTTTTTCGCTTAGACAACCCTGCCTTGGGTGTGTCTTTACAGGTTTTTTTAACGTCCTCTAATTTGCATAAAAGTTCAGGTTTCGCTTTTGTATGCAAAGTTGATGGCGCAAGTCAGCGGTCCCCAACCTTTCTTGCGCCACGGACCGGTTTGTGCCCGACAATATTTTCACGGATCGGCCTTTAAGGTGTCGCGGATAAATACAACAAAATAAAACTAGTACCGGTACCGAAAAAAAAATAAGATTTATTCATAACACACGTGAAAAGATCCAGGAAAACCGAGTTAACGAAAAAAACGATAACAAAATAACGCTAAAAACCGATAAAAACCCTGAAAACCATACATTTCACACCCGAGTATCACTCTCGTGGCCCGGTACCAAATGACTCACGGACCGGTACCAGTCCGTGGCCCGGGGGTTGGGGACCGCTGATTTAAACTTACTAGTCCAACGTGTTCTTATCATAAAAGGCCATCGTGGGAGGTTAAAAATATCACTTCAAGATATTATTGCGTAAAAAATCTTTCTAAAATCAATTAAAACTTTTAGACTGTATAGAAAGACTGTATGAGGACAGCGAGACAGAGACGAGTTGAAAGATGGTGCTTGTTTGCGGGGCTGATGGACATACTGGCAGACAAGGTCAGGCAGGAGCCTCTGTGGACTATGATCTTTGTAGACAACATTGTGGTCTGGAGGTGTAGGTATGCTCTGGAGTAAAGAACAATATCTGTGACAGAATATCTGTGTGTGAATGAGAGGGTGGGTGTGACAGTGAAGATGCTAGGAGAGGTAGTAGAGGAAGTGAAAGTGGATAAGTTTAAATACCTGGAGGTGGGGAGACGTGAAGAGTGTTGGGGTGATTTTTGACAAATGAATAGCAGCAAAAATGAAAGAGACCGTTTAAAAGATGGTTGTGAGTTCTGCTGTGATGTAAAGTTTGGTGGTGGCATTGACGTAAAGAGGTGAAGCTGGAAGCAGCAGAGTTGATGTTAAGATCTTCTTTGGGAGTGATTAGAAATGAGTAGATAAGAGAGACGGCTCAGGCTGAGCAGTTTGGAGACAGAGTTAGGGAGACAAGTCTGAGAAGGTTTGGACATGTGGAGGATGTTAAACATAGAGCTGCCAGGCAGGAGGAAAAGAGGAAAACTGCAGATAAGATTCATGGATGCAGTGAAGGAGGAGATACAGAGGGTTGGTGTGATCGAGGAGGATGCGTGAAATAGGGTGAGAGTGAGGCAGATGACCCACTGTGGTACCCCCCAAAAGGGAGCAGCCAAAAGAAGACTGTATACAGAAGACTCTATACCGACTCTTTATACATTAATCATTGGCAGCTATTGCAATGATTCACGTCCTCGGTTTTGGCCACTAGGAGGCAGCATTACCTCGAGGACACAGTTACTCTAACCACGTGTTTATCTGCATGTATTCATTTGGCAGGTATGCAAAATGTTGGAAACTGTTTCCATTGTGGTACAATGAAATGAAAAAGATCACATCCACACAATTTTTGATGTGGAGGCCACATTAATACCATATCTTTTACTGGGTTGGCACAACAACTGTTACATTTTTCTATTTATGTATTCTTTTTTTTCTCTGTGGCATCATCTTTTATTATTTTTGTTTTTGTATATCCTCTTGTTATTTTCTTCTGTGGGCTGAACTGTCATGTAGTGTTATATAACTGCTGAAAACTGTAAGATTATTAGAATTTAATGTATGCTTGTGCTGCTTTAATGTCTCCACATGGCAAAAAGGACAGTAAAGCAGTCGTTCAGCAAAAGACCTGCAGTGGTTGTAACTTCAGTTTTCTAAGTATGTGCTTCACCCGCTCATGGACTTTACCAGCGATTGTGTAGGTGTCCCCAAACATCTCATGAGTTTGGAGTGGCCTGTCCACTCTTTGGCTCTAGCACTGTCCATAAACACACACCCGCCCACTATTGCGTCAAAAATGAGTGTAAATACTGAACTCTCTCAAAGAGTTTCTCCAAAAACTGAACTTTATAGCCTTTGTAAACTATTACTGTTTAGTTAAACTTACTGCACACACATGAGGTTTAGCACAAGCATGACACAGAAGAGTAACTTGCTAGAGAACATAAGTTTTTTATTATATATGTTCAAAAGCAGCACAGTCTGCAATCCCTGCTTTTCCAGTTTCTAACATCAATCACAGGGAATTGAATATTTGGCAAATACGTCTTCACATTTTCTCACACTTGCTGACCACTGAACATCAAGCTCAGTCATCCCTTGACCGGCAGGCCCTTCACAATTAGTACTCACAACTTTATTGTTGACACACATCTGGCTATTCCCCCTCCCCTCAAAAATAGATGAACAAAACATACGAGTGATACATTCACGTTTTCCTCAACAAAAATCTTAATATTGTCATCATTTTCTCCCAGAAGAATTTATAATAATAAAAAAAAGTTGAGCATAAAAGAACGCAAGTTTTCTTACGTACATGCAAGTGTAACGCGCACACAACCACGCACGCACAGAGTAGCAGGTGAAAGCTGAGGACCAGCGGATGTACAACAGAGATACAGTATATGGACTTATCGCTTGGACGAAGCCGGAGACACACGTGTCCCCTCAAGGAGCTGAAACATTTAACCCAGAAACTTCACTAACATCAGCTTTGATATGTACATAATATTTACATTCATGGTTACATACACAAGCCCACACACACTCTCCCTCTCAGACTCGCTGTCTTTTGCATACACACAAATACAGTACATATAATCAAAATCCCTAAATACACCAACATGTTAGGTAATATTACTTCTCCGGTACAACAATGCAGGTTTTTCATTCATACTGATGACTCCTTCTGATATTCTTTGCTACTGACATAGGTCAATATTGCTGGGCAAGGTTTTTTTTTTTTTTTTTTGTAATTTAGATTCTGTATGTCATACTTTTTTTAAAAAATATTTAAATTATATATATGTGCTCAAAAAATATGTTGCACAATAGCAGCAGACTTCACTTTCCAACTTATTTTACATATTCTGGGAATGATGTGCACAAGTACAGTACAGTTTTTGTTTTTTTGTGTAGCTGAGAGAGAGCCACCTGCAGCACAGATACAAACCGGGTCCACACTGAAGTTACAGATGCCACAAATACAGAGAAATGCAGGTTAAGGTTAGCTAACACCACAGAAAATACAATACACACGTTTATTATTCAAAACTGAGAGCAACTGAATCTGGGGGGAGGGACGGCATCAAATTTTTTTCCTGATATCTTTATTTTATTATCTTCATCATGGTGTGCATTGAGGTCAAAGACATGATGTACAATAACTCATATCACCTCAAATTGGTTTGAGATGATATGAGCTTTGCTGAAAACAGCCATCAGTAGATGGGTACATTGTGGTCATGAAGGGACGGACATGATCAGCAACAATACTCAGGTAGACTGATGCTCAATTGGTACTATGAAAATTTCATCACACTATTACACCACCAGCAGCCTGACACACTGATGTAATGAAGGATGGATCCATGCTTCCATGTTGTTTATGCCAAATTCGAGACTCATTAGACCAGGCAATTTTCTGTTGTCCAATTTTGGTGAGCTCATGTGAATTGTAATCTTAGTTTCCTGTTGTTAGTTGACAAGAGTGACACCACATGCAGTCTTCTGCTGCTATAGTCTCATCTGCTTCATCATCAGCTCAAAGCAGTCGTGCCCTTCTCCTTGAACTCAACATCAACAAGGTATTTTCTCTTCTTTTTTTTCAGGCCATTCTTTGTAAACCCTAGAGAGGGTTGTGTGGGGAAAATCCCAGTAGGTCAGCAGTTTTTTAAAATACTAAGACCAGCCTTTCTGGTACCAACAACCATGCCATGTTCAAAGTCACTTAGATCATCTTTCATCTTCCTTCTGATAATCAGTGTGTGCTTGATCAGGTCGTCTTGACTATAGCTAAATAGGTGTATCTAACCAAGTGGCCAGTGAGATCAAGTCTAATGAAAGGTAAAAGATTAATGTTCCCTAGAAGTTTCAGTTTTGTACAACTGTGAATATAACGACTATAACCAACAAAAATGGGGTTAATTTTGATTAAATTAAGATGCATTTAAAAAAACGTTATGGGCTGCACCAATCCGCCGTCATAACGAGGTGGTTGTTATCTACATTATTATTTTGCCGTCTTGCATGGTAACTAACACCACAGGTCATATCTTGATGATACTATTGGTATAGCAGTGACATTTTTGCAGGAGAGAAGGAAACAAAAGTTTTAGCAAAATACATATGTCTAACAAAAAACATGATATTAAGACCAAAAATGAATCAATATCTGTGACATATTTTACATATGTACATAAAATTACTTATTCTTTTTTTTTTTAATCTAATGCCTGTTCAGTTTCTGTCTGTTCCTTAAAACCTTTGGACAGCACATGACTACGGGCATCTGCTCCAGTCAAGGAGAGGCACATTAAAAAAGGCCATTCAGTATTTTTGAAAGGAAGCAGCATGACATGTTACTGCCACAAGCAGGATCCAACACAAAGCTAAATCAGAAGGATAGCTCCTCTTAGAGCTTTTTTTAAATAATAATAATAATAATAATAATAATACCACATAGAGATTTGGACAAAAGGAACAAATCATTATTTTTGGCTTTCACAAACACACAGCAGAAAATAAAAATTTCCATGTCCATATTCAACGTGACATACAATTATTGATACAGGAAAAGTGTTTCTATATGGCCTTTTTGATTCTTGGTTGGGTAAGTAGTGCAAAGGGCTTGGTCTCTGATGTAAATGGGCTTCTTTGTGAAGGTTGCTGATATAGGAGCAAATATGACACTGATCTAAATACAGCAGACTGATGTTAGATGCAAGCGAGTGAAAATAATTAGATATATGTATCTCATCTTTGCAAATGAGGTACCTGCTGCATGTTTTTCTTTATATTTATTTCTGTATGATGACTATCGGCACACATGGTCTGTGTACTAATAGTTGGTTCTGTGGGCAAGCCAGCTGTCATACAGCTGTGTCACGAGTATGAACTGTCTGATCATCTAGTCCCTGCGTTGTCACACAGCAGGTTGGCTGTGCTCATTACAGCTTGTTTTTGCACTTTTCTATCCATCTGGATTGGCTTAATAAGACTGTATCAATATTAAAAGCCTTCAGATTTTAACCATGCAGTTTTACCACATAAGCAATGACTGCAGCTAGAAGGTGCAACCTCAACAAACCAAACTCTAACGAGAACTCTGTAGGTGAATGATTCACAAAATGTTGAACTTATCACCTCACAAGGTTTGCATCAGACACATTGTGAAAAGGTGTGTTTGCGGTTTTGCTTCACCATTTATACATCAGCGAGCTTTGAGATGTGTATTAAGATATGTATAAAAAACCAAGCCAGCTGCACTCCTTCCTCAAAACGCACACCGGGGTTTCTCTAGAACTCTCACATCCAGATTTTAGCCCAGGTGAGCACTGCTACACTAGTGTTACATGAGGACATTCGCCCGAGTGTCAGGCAGCCGTAGTCCAACCAGGCCCCCCCCAACAAGCACTGATGACGCCATGAGGATAGGAATGGCCTTGGTAATGCCAACAAGAGAACCAAAAATCAGGTTCCCTAGAACTGCTGCCAGCTTACACAGAGCATTACAGAACCCAAAGCCTGTTCCCCTGGGAGAGAAAATCAAAAAACAGAAACATGTTACTCTCATAAATTGGATCAACTAGGCCCTATTTTATACACAAGTCTATACAACAATGTTATCTATAAGAAAAAAACACGTTTGTCCTGTTACCTCCTGACAGTAGGGAAGGACTCGGTGGTGACAACATCCAGGGAGTTCCAGGCAGAGATGCTCAGGCCATTATAAAGGCACAACATGAAAATCATCATGGATTCACTGGTGCCGAACCACAGGAAAAAACAGCTGATGCCTGATAGGATCATGGAGCCACCTGAGGACATACACACATATTCAAAAGAAGAGTAAAAGTTGACACATCCATAGTGTTACCAAAGGGCCAGGTCTTACTTTCCTACCTAACATAGAGAGACGCCCAATTTTATCCATAAGGAGAGCAGACACGATGTTGCCAGGAAGAACAGCCAGGGTCCCCAGGAAGTTGATGAAGTAAACCCAGTAGGCACTGTAGTCATCATCAAAAGTCATCTGGCACCCTGTCTTGTTGTGGGTGAATGTGCTGTTGATCACCTCTGTGCCATCAAGTAATTTAGATTCATCGATATCTGCCCAGAGAAGCAAAAAAACCAAAAACTTTCCCATGTTAAGATTATAGATGGTGTATTAGAAATGACAAAACATAAGAGTTTACCTGTGTAGTCATGCCTCACCTGTGTTAAAGAAGAACGTGTCAATGAAGGTACAGTTCCTGAAGAAGGAGCCCACTGATGTCACATCATCAAAGTAGCAGTTACGAAAGGTGGAGTCAATGAAGGTGACAGACTTCAGCTTCATATTGACAAAGCTGAAGTAACAGAAATATGTTAACTTTAAAGGTACAATCAGTCATTTTTTTTAAGTTATTTAATAGAAAACAAGAATATTATATTTGTGTGCAATTAAGTCTTCCAACAAATGGATGGGTTCTTATAAATGTTACAATTAATTCATGAAAAATACATGTGAACGGCGCTGACAGCTGACAAAGAGAAAGTTATGCAACAACATCTGGTTATAAGCTAACGTTATGCCAACGTTGGGCTCGAGTGTCCTAAAAATGACACTTCCTGTCAGATAAACAGCGAGCAAACTCTCAAACAGTGTGAGAATGTAATCAAACTAAGTGTTTGAGTCCAGCAATGTTGAATCCATTTCAAAGAAAGTTTGACTGACCCCAAACCTAACAGCAGCTAACACTGACTAACAGCAGCAGTGGCAAAGACAGCTGTTTTTGAACTCTTTCTGACTAAAATGTTTGTCCAACAGCAGCTACTGTAGCTAGGATTTAGCACTTGAACTATGAGGAGTAAGTAAAGGAGTAAAACAGAATTCAGTTGACTGCAATCTGCTGATATCTAGTGGTGATATTTTATGCACTTTATCACTTTAATTGCAGCATGTAACATTTTATCAGTTGTGCATAACAAATTTGCCTCCATCATTATTATTATTATTATTATTATTATTATTATTATGAAACTGAATTGTCTTACTGGTCGTTAATGAAGAGAATATTTTTGTGTATCTGGTTCTCCAGGGTGAAGTTGAAGGTGATGCCTTCGATGCGTTCATTGTTATGGATCTTCACTTTAGAGGCATACTCATCAGCCTGCAGGTGTTTGATGACATCAGGGAACCAGACTGACAGGCCATAATATCTGCAATCAGAGGGACATGTTGATAGTTGGATCTAAAAAATCAGCTGATCGGTTCATCAACGAGAGGTTGTTCATGTTAGAGTGAGACCTGACAAAACAATAAATAGATAGACAGACACATTAGAAATCCAGAAGATACTTGTGCTTTAAAAAATCAACTGGCTGCCTCCTGTCTTGTCTCCTCCACACATGCACGCAGGTCCACCTCTGTATCCACAGAGACACCAATGAAACTGTATTGATCCGCGGGGCAGAGAGACAGTGATTGATTTTGAGACTGTGCAACTTCTACACAGCAGCGCTCAAGATGACAGAAATGCAATGTGCCAACAAAACAGACTGCCTAGAGCTATTATCTGACCACAGAAACTTGTCTGATTTTTCTATGACAAAACTGACAAATCTCACCCGAATGACAGCGTGAACCACACTATGGCCAGTCGCAACATGTTTTCTCGCATTGGGTAGTTGAAACACTTCATAAGGTTCAGATAGATCTAAAAAGAGACAAGAGCTCTATTAGAATAGGCATCAGGATTTGGTACAGTGGAATAATAAGGAAAACAAATATAATTAAAGGTACTTTTTGTAATGGCCTAGTACACAACTTAACTGAAATCTTCTCCACCAGGGGGCAGTGTGCTACCAGAGAGGGTGTTGAGATGTTCTCTGATATGTGCTGCTGCTTTTGACTTTCGATACTTCTTTTTAGCCCTATTTCCATTTCCACCAGGCAGCTGTTTATAAATAAGGTTTTGTTATCGGCGACTTGCCTAGTTAAAGAAAAGTCGCACTGAATTGTTGCACCGTCTTGTGGTTTGAATTGGTATTACATAAACTGTAGCCCCGCCCTACTTGATTTGATATTTCTGTAACTCAAATCTTAGACACTTTTGACAAGGAGTCAAAAAGGTTATGTTGTCACACTCAATTAACAGTTTTAATTTATTGAGGAAGGTTTAAGGTGGCTCTATAGTTTTCCAGTTTACACATTTGCTTAGCAGCTGAAATTAGCATTAGTGAATTTAGGAAGGTTTAAGTTATTTATAAAAGCAGGAATTTACAATAAGTGCCTTTAAAAATGAACTGTAATCAAATAAAAAGACAAATATTTACCCCACGAACTTCAGCCTTTATCCTGAAGAAAGCCTTGGAAACTGGGTTGCCAGATTCTGATTCCATTTCAACAAATTCATCCAGCTGCCGTGGAGTTTTGATCCTGTTTACCTGGAATATTGGAAAACAGTATAAGAATAACATCTGTATTACTTTACAATAAGTTGACATTGAATTACTGACATTGTTGTGCAATATCATAGCCTTTCATTTATTTCTAGAATAAAATTACACCTACACAGCATTAAAAATCAAATCAGCTTCTGAACAGCTGTGACAGTACAGCAATAGGACAGCAGATTTCAACAAATCTGCTACTCTGTCTGCTTGAGAAGATTCCCACCTCTCTTAAAAGAGGCTGTGATCGAGTCTCTTTTAATGCTAGTGAGGAAAGCCATAATGGTGAAGGGGGTCGGCGATGATCCTCGTTCTATTTCCATGTGGAACTCTCTAATTGTAAATTTGGGAGAACTTGTACGTTGCATGAATGGAAGGGAGAGCTGACTGGAATTTTGACATGGGAAACTGACACATTTCTGGACCTAAAGTACATGCATTGGATTCATTCTGTTTGGTTTTTGCATTTTGCTTGTTTGTTTATCTTTAAAAATTTAATGAACAGAATTATGAAAAAAAAAAAATCAAACCAGTATAAAAAGGGTGAATATAAACGGTGTGTTCAATAGCATAGGATCAATTCAGGAAACATGTTGACTAAGCGGCTTTCCCAAAGTGGAGCTCATGCTGCAAATAAGCCTGAATGACACAAAACAGCTTTCAGAACCATCATAATTCAGATGTGATCCTGCACGGTGAAAGCGTTAAAATCTGTCCCAGTGGTGGCAGAATATAAGCCTCTTTACTTCCTTAAGCGTCAGGAAACCCAGCACTGCAGAAACAAACACTCACAGTGAAGACTTTCTCAGGTTGCCCACGCGCTCTCATGTTGGTGTCGTGGATCTGTTTAAGGATCATCCAGGCTTCATCATGCTTCCCCACCTGTCAAGCAAGGAAAGTAAGGAAGAGAGACGACAAGATAAACTCATGGGATCAGCAGCAGCAGGCTGCTCAGGTGCATAAATACAAGCCTTTGATTTCTCCAAGATAGGGCAAAATGATGACAGTCACGACAATGGTGACTCATTTCACTTCAAAGGATAATTATGCTGGAGCGGCAAACCTACTGTCACAGATCTCTGAGCTTCTATTTTCCACATACACAGGCCTCCAACAGCACTGAATGACTCACACTGTTTTTGTCTGATTAAACATCTGCTGGGAAATGTCCAAGTAATCTCAATTTGTCTGAAAGATGCTGAATGTAAAACTGATGACAGTTGAGGACGACACAGCACCATGACAAGGCATTCTCTGGGATACGAACTGATGCAGCACATTCAGGAGGCGCAGACTAAAATAGGTTTAGTCTGCTAAAAATCAGAAGGTCTCGTTACCTCGAGGTAAAACCTGGGACTTTCAGGCATAAAGGTAAGTGCCACCACAGCGCACACACAGGGTAGGGCGCAGACGACGACAAACACCCTCCAACTGTGAAACTGGTATGCTGAACCCATGCTGAAGCTCCAACCTGCAAAAAGTAGCAAACGTAAAGTGACTCATAGCTCATTACAAGATAAAACAATGTGAATCAACAGCATTCAGATATTAAGCTATGCACATGCCTGGTGAGGTAAATAAACCAAACCTAACATAGTTTAGAAAATCTATAATGATCATGACATCATGACAACAATCATGATTATGCAGCAACCAAATCTGTTTAGAAAATTGCATGTGACTAATGCAAAAAGTGAAAAACACAGCATAACAGAGTTTGGGGGTTGAATTGGAAGAAAATAAACTACAATAGTAGCAAACATAAAACATTAATCATTGCACTTTTGACACCTTATTAACATGATAGAATCACACAGACGCTGCAGATATACCAGCTACACCTTGAAGATGTGAATCGCCTATTCTATCATATCTCAAAGGTTCTCTATTGGAATGCGATCTGGTGAGTCTGGACCTGATTTGAGTACAGTGAACTCATCGTTATGTTCATTATTAAGCTGGAAGCAGCCATTAGAAGATGGGTACATTATGGTCATAAAGCGACAGTACCAAAGTAGGCTTATTAGGGTTTCTGCCATGTGCTTCACTGATTAGATATTTGTGTTAAACAGGTGTACCTAATAAAGTGTCTGTTGGGTGCATTTTTTTTTACTATAACAATGGAAAGAGCGCTACACAAGCAAATATGTCTGGTTTAAATTCATGAAAGAGTAACAAACAGTTCACGGATGAATTGTTAAGTAATTCTCAGCTTACAGCAGGTGGCTCTTTTGGTAAGTCTGCACTCATAGGGGCATAATAAAAGAAAATGCAACTGTGCTTTCATGGTAGCATAGAATCAATAGCTAAATAACACAGATGGCATTCAACATTTATTTAATTCTAGATGATACAGCATAGGTACTTCTATTGCATATTCTAAAGCAGATGAGACTAAGTGAATTAAAAGGCTGATTGTGAGTGTTGCGTGCGAGTCTTACACTGCAAACACAAAAGGGCTACAAATAAAAGACGGCGTTTAAATGGGAGCTCTTGACAGCCGCAGGAGAGTGATGTGTAAAACTTAGAGATGAATGGCTCTGCAGAGGAAGCCTGAGAGTGCACAGGGACAGGTTAATTGAATGGGTACGAATACAACTGAGCTTTTTCTGCTAAGTTAAATCTTGTTGCACCTGATCTCAGCCCACAGGCACTCTTCCAGACTCATTAATCATTTCTAACATTCACGCATACATACAGACACACACAAAGAGGGGAGACGCACACATATATTCACACATGCAATAATCTGAGTAAATGGAGAAACGGCACAGAAATAAACATGAATAATCATGTGCAGATTACAGCGACACCACATAATGCCATGTCATACCCACCCACGCATAAACACATATGAAATTAAACATTATGCATTTTCCTTTTTCCTTTCTATTGCCACCCATGCCCTTACCTGCATAAAAAATATCTCCAGCATATTTGACAGATGATCCTGTGTGCTTGAGATCATGAGGCCTTCCTTTCCATCTCCAAACCTTTCATCTCTCCATGGAGTTGTCTTTTCTAACAAAGTTTAATGTGGCCTTTCTGATTTTGAGTGCCCTTCAGTGGTTTTCTTCTTGAGGTCAATCATCTGTATTTACATTGAAGACGTTGAGTTTGGCTCTACTTACTTAAGAGTTTCTTTTTAAGATATGTTTTTGGACATTTTAGTCTTTATTGCTGGACAGAACAGTGAAAGGGAACGAAATGCAGGAAATGGTCCAGGACACAATCAAACCCAGGTCTCTTAACTGGCCTTATAGGCACATATAGGTCATCTACACTCCAGCACCTGCTTTGAAGCAGTCTTGTCTTAGCTGATTTGTGAAGGAAGGTTTATTTGCATTCAAAAAAATATCCTCTCACCCATTTTAGTGGGCTTTTGTGGGGTTTTTCTTGCCCTAATGATGGCGTCTATGGACTGCGTATTATGAGTTTCAGTGATTTCATTTCTAATGGTTTAATGATGGAATAGAGCACTTCTGACCAAGACACTGGTCATCCGTCAATCTAGTTATTTATGTACCTGTAAAAATGTACACACCAGTTTTTTGTAATTCTTTTACAGTTAACACCATGACTTGCTAGAAAAAAAAACACTTGACATTTTAACATTTACACGGTTCAGAGTCAAAAGTCAAGTAAGACAGGCAGCTAAGGTAAAGAAGCAAAAAAAAAAAAAAACATGACACACAGGGAAACTGTTTAACAAAACAAAACAGGAAGAAAATACAACAGAGTTTCAAATTAAATTGTATTTTTTGGATGAGTTTTGTGTCTTCAGTTTTTTTGGGTGTGCTGCATAAACTGAAGTTTACTTTTTGGCACAGCAGGATTCTGATGGAAAAACCTGAAGTATATAAAGAGAAATAAAAAGACCAGCCATCACAAATGTTTAATGTACTGTATATGCACACTTTTCTTTGTGTTCTTAATGATTTAGTCTTTTTTTCTGCAATGTTATTGGGCAGGAAGCACGGAAAGGGATTGTTGCATCAGTTGTGACCTCCCACGTCTCTCCGTGGAACATGCCTCATGGAGATACTGCTCCTAACGGAATAGCACCATTATCCATCAACAGGCGTAGGAGGGGAGTCGAAGGGTGGGGAGGGGGTTAATGCTAATGGTTATGCCAGAAAACGACTGCTTGGGATTAATCTCACAGCATATTAAAATTCATCATTGATAGCTGTGCATATGAACCACTTAAACAACTGTTTTTAAAGGGTGTGGGAGACGATCATAAGTGGTGCTAATACGTCCCAAAAGAGACAAGAAAGAGGAAATGTTTTGTTACGAGTGACTAAAACGTAAATAAAGGTAGAAACTAATTACTTTGTCTTTGTATGATAATCTAAATTGCTAATGTATTAATTATCTAATGTAAAGAACACAGACAATGACTTTTTGTGACGTAACACGGATTACCAGTGAGTCTATAATGGTTTCCATTGGGCAGTAAAAGTCCCTTTGTTTATTTCCTTGCCTTTTGGTGTGTGTACATGTTTAAAGATCTTTGTGAGGACAGAAGACTGGCATGCCACTATAACTGTGGGGACCAACAGTCACTTATGGAGACAAAATGCCCATGCCCACAAGTTTGAAGGCATTTTTGAGGCTCAAAGTGTGGTTTTAGTGTCAGTGATACAATTAGGTTATGGTTAGGTTTAGGCTGAGGGTTAGGCATTCATTTTTCATGGTTAGGGTTAGCAGCTATAGGGAAAGCATTATGTCAATGAGATGTTTTCACTAAGATATGAAAACGAGTGTGTGTGTGTGTGTGTGTGTGTGTGTGTGTGTGTGTGTGTGTGTGTGTGTGTGTGTGTGTGTGTGTGTGTGTGTGTGTGTGTGTTTGAGTCTAGAGTAAAATCTAGTGAGAAAGAGAAATAAAGAGAGGAGCAATGAGAGAAAGGGTTGTTCAGCAGTGATTGCCTTTTCTACAGAAATGTAGCATGACTTCCTGCCCCGCAGGGTTAGTGTTTCACCGATGCCACTGAAAATCTCATTACAGGGATTATGTACATAATTGGCTAAGTCTATGGATGACTGAGTCAGCCATCCCAGGCCTACTGTAGACGGTCAGACAGACACATACAGAGAGACGGATAATATATAATAGATGCTGGCTCATAGAAAATATGGTGTGTAGTCCACTCTTGATGTTTAAGCTTTAATCTATAGGTCTTAGCATTGCCTAATGAGGTTACTCAAGTGGTGATCTTGCTTAACAACTAACTTAACAACTCATCCAGTTTTCCTGTCAGTGGATTTTTGCCAAGTAGACCTCCTTGTGGATCTCTAGCTGCCAGGGGGATTTCAGGAGACATTACGAGTCAGCAAGTGGTAAAGACAGATAAGAGCTCTAATGGCACATTAAACACCAGTGTTAAGGAACTTGTATCATAACCCATAAGTCATGCAGCTTTGTTTTACCGCAGGGCAAAAAGGTATGTCTGCAGGAGTTTTTTTTTTTTCTTAAACGTCATTGTGGGATTGGTCGAAGGCACTGCAGCACTTTAGGGAAACTGTTAAAAAAAAACATTCGTGAGCTTTGGAGTAAGCATGCAAGACACGTAGTTCCCTCTCAGATAGAGAGGCGCAGTGGTAGTGAGTCTCAAAGAGAATAAAAGCAAAGTATCTGTTCAATATGATATCCACTGATCTGACAGCCAGGTTCTCTAATGAAGCCTCATTCCGGTTTCAGAAGTCCTTTACCAGTGTGTTTCTGTACATCCATGTGAGTGGATCCACAGCATTTGTGCATGTGTGCGTGCCCCTGTTTAAGCATCACGTAATAAAACTGGGAAGTCCCTTATCAGAAACACCATAAAAGCACCTCTTTGTGTGCCTGTGTTCACTCAAACGACCTCTCCCAGTGTCAGATGTTATTGCATTCAATTTCACTTGAAGAGGACCTGTATGCATCTGCAGTCGTAGTAAAACATCATCCATGCAACTTGCAGCAACACACACACACACACACACGCTCTCTCTCTCTCTGACGTCACAGGCTGGCTAAAGCATGGTCTGGCCATAAATCACCTCTAGATGTAGCTTTGTCCTATTAGAGCAAGGAGAAAAACCTAATTATGCTTGATCAAGAAGAACACTCTGCAGAGACAGAGAGTGGAGAGAGAGGCGAGGTAATAAAAGGAAGGACAGAGTTAGAGAGATGGGGAGAGTACAAAACAGGAGGTGAGGGGAGGCAGTAAAAGGAAGGGGACAGCAGGTTTAAAAAAAAAACGAAAGCAAGGAGGAAATGAAAAGGATCCGGCAAGAGGAAGAAAGGCAATTCTCTTTGTGCTGTTTTTTCTCATGACGAGTGCAGTCGACAGACAGTTTTGTCATAAATCACATTTTCCGCCTTCCACCCTCACCCATACTTGATCTGTGGTATCTGTGCATACATTAATCTTTTGACCTCAGCCTCTCCCAGCCTGCAGCCACTCAGAGCTATTAAGTGATTAATTCCCATGGCAGGGAAAACTGGCACCTTAACCCATGGTCATGTGGAGACTGTACAGTTTAGTAACTCTATTCAGGAGCTCAGCATAAAGTCACATTGTAAGCATCCTAAGAGCGCCGCTTAACTTAATTGTGTTAAGGGTATCACCATATATAGCTTGTTATTGGGCTATATTTCAAACACGGAGTTGAGTGATTCATGCTTTCTTCTTCCTTCTAACAATGCGACCTTTAATTTCAAAAGGAAAAAACAAAGCTTAATTTTCTCCTTGTGGTTTCGCCTCACTCAACATTATATAAACTGATGGGTGATGGTGTGAATGTTAACATTTTTGCAAGTACACTCACCATAGTGTGGTATGATGGCCCATGCCATAGCAGATGCATAGATCTCACCAATCATCCAGAACATACACAGCCAGCTGAGGTGCTCTCCTCTTTTCTCCCTGGACAGCACCTCGGCAAAGAAAGAAAAGACGATGGGCACAGCACCTCCTATCCTGCAAGAACCAGAAAACAGGAAGATTAATGAGACTAAGGCAGATGCATTTTGTTTTTTGCATCATTCGCATAGTTTCACGTTTATCCCACAGTTTGTACCGTCCTTTGTTGTTTCAATTCACCTGTACAAAAAAAACCCAAAATGACTTGAAAAACTGTCAGTTAGTAATCAGTTAAATTGAGGGCTCTTTGCGAAGACCTGGAAAGTGAATGAGTAAGCAGAAAATAGCACAGCTATTGGAGAGCCTTTTCAATTACTCTCGAGAATGATGTCAATGCATTTGCTGAATTAGGCCTTAAAGGACCGGTTATACTGCCAAAGAAAGGAACGCAACAAATCACAGTCATATGTCTATGCTATAAAAAGAGTACATGCTGTCTGTCATTTTCAAGCACGCTCTGCTCATTTTAATGCATTGCAGGAATCCCTAAATTCACAGTTAGTATAAAAGTTTGCTGACAGAGTGAAGAATTACATTGGCCATAGTTCTGGTAAAAAAGTAATAATTTTTATTACAGCTATTATCATTATTTTATTAATAATTATAATTAGCCTGATTTTTTTCATCACTTTTCAGAGGATGGGAACAATCAGGAAAAACAGGGATTTGTCTTTGATTGTTGGACTTGCTGTGTTACCCTCCCACTGTGGTGGCATTGTGCAACAGTTCACTGAACTGCTAGTCAGTGTCAGATTGACCACCGGTTTATCAGACTCACCCGAAACCCGCGACGAGACGGCAAACGAGGAAGAAGCCATATCCCTGGACGAAAGATGACAGGAAGGCAAAGAAGCCATTCGTGGACATGCAGATGAGGAGGCATTGTCTACGGCCCACTTTGTCAGACATTCCTCCCCAGAAGAACGCTCCGACCATCATTCCCAAGTACACAACACTGCCTGGAAGGAAGAGAGAGTGGCCTTATTTTTATTTTTTGTTAAAATATAGTCGATTACCTCACACCTATATTGTGTATGTGCACTGCAGTGTATGATTGTGTTGGTTTGCTGTGTAATTTCTTCAGTTACTAGACCAGAGTATTTGTTAATTCATTAAATGAGTAAAAAAAAAAACTATACTACTACTTCTCTCCACAAACTCCTGAGTTGTGTTCTGTTACTGGATTTCTCTGCCAATCACGGTTTATCCATAACAAGCAACATGTTTAAGCATAACTGTTCATAAGTATGTTGGGGTTCATAAGAGAGGGGAGCGTGAGACAGTGAGGCGGACATCATGGAAATCTGATGTGGTAAAGAGAGAGCTGAGTGTAAACTCTGGATAGAGTTTTTAAAAAAGAGAGAGAGATCACAGATAGCAGTGGCTGAAATGAACTTCCTCTGAAGGTTGGCTGGGCTCTCCCTTAGAACCAGGATAAATAGCTTGGTCATTTTGGAAGTACACAGAGTGGAGCTGCTATTCCTCCCTATCGAAAGAAACCAGTTTAGGTGGTCTGGCCATCTGACCGTCTCCTGGGCCAGGCGTTTATGGCATGTCCAACCAGGAGGGGCAGACCCAGAACAGGCTGGCAAGATCACACCTCAGTGTCCCCTCTGCATGAGGGGAGGGAGGTCTGGACTTTTCAGTTTAGATTATGCCCCTGCAACCTGAAGCTGAATAAGCTGCAGAAAATGAATGAAAAGCTAGACTGCATCCTAAAGTTAGAGCTCCAAGTGCAGATACTAAACCCTAAACCCCGTCTGAAAAGCCTCTGCCCCTGTAACACACTTAAATAACTGTAAAACTGTAAATACAGTGTGTAAAAAACAAGAAAGAAAAACAGAAAACAGGCTCTGAACAATGTGACAAATGTGAACGGTAATGCAGGATGACTTTACAAAAAGGTCCTCTGCCGTCTTTTAATCTCTCTCATCACAGATGAGATCAGTGCTCCAACAAAACAGCATTGATTTTTTTCACTAATCATCATGAATCTGCCCGGAAGAGTGGAGCCTGTTATTACTGTTTTAGTCTGCACTGTAATTGGCAGTGGAATGGTTAGCCGCTTTCATGGACATGCAGCGTCTGCTGAAATTTCTTTCATTGATGTTTCCGTCCCAGGCTGGAAAAATAGCAGAGTTTACTAACAGATTATATTGAAGCTTTATCAATATCCAAGTATTTTCAGACACATAATCATAAACCTGGTTTAGGGAGGTTATTTTTATCTGTTGCAGTCACATACAAAGAGATACAACTCTGCCGCGGGGCACTTTGTTCATCCCATTACAATAATCTTAATAGCAAGATTCATTTCCTTTCTGTAATGTCTCCAGTCAGGTCTCTTCTCCTCTGCTGTGAGCAGATATCTGTTTGACTCTTTCACTTCAGGGGTCAAAATGCAGCTATCTGTCACATTTGGCAGCCATCTAGATACTCGCCTCAAGGTATCATAAATTCAATTCTAAATTTAACGGAAGTCCTCAGTCTATGCACAGTTCACATTTACTTCATTAAGGGGAGGCTAGATATACAATGCACAGGCAAACACCCATTGGCCTCCCATTTAAATGTCATGCATCCAAACATCCAGAGGCCTTTTTATGTTTCCCAGCATTAAACCTTTCACACAAACAATACACTTTTTGGTTTTTTTTAGAGATGCAAGGAAACAAGGGAAAATAATCAATCATTCGTTCTGCCTTAAAGTCAGTTTAAATAAATAAATAAATAAAAGCAATAAAACTGCTAACAAATGAGTACATCTCTCACAGGACAGTCAATTACGTAATGACTTTATTGATGTTCTGTCCGGCTTGCTCCGCTGTATTCTACTGCACGGCGTCAGCAGCGC
The DNA here is from genome assembly GCF_051167445.1 of Perissodus microlepis. Lineage (NCBI taxonomy): Eukaryota > Metazoa > Chordata > Actinopteri > Cichliformes > Cichlidae > Perissodus > Perissodus microlepis. Next base: position 17,187,298 of record NC_140472.1, read on the forward strand.
TCACACCAGCGGTTGGGACTGCAGTGCACTGAAGTGTAACATAATGCAAAAGTAGCACAGACATGTTCTGACTGTAAATGACACTTATCATGTCCTAAATGTGTGCTGCATCCATAATACTGTGATTTTTAAATTAATCATTAAATAAGTCATTTTAATTCAAAGATTTCTTTTTGTTTTTTATTGTCAGTTTGCTACATGTACAGAACTACGGTGGCCCCTGGAGACAAAGCACATGCAAACTCCAAAACACAATGGAAGTGCTCCAGGACGCTAGGAGCAGTGTTGAGCTCGATTTGCAAAATAAACAACAAGTTTGTTGCAAACACATGGAGTTGGATGCCGGCGGAAAACACCTGCAAGGACAGAGCAACAATGCTTTATAACAGCGGTCCCCAACCCCCGGGCCTCGGACCGGTACCGGGCCGCGAGAGTTGAGGCTCAGGTGTGAAATGTATAGTTTTCAGGGTTTTTATCGGTTTTCAGCGTTATTTTGTTATCGTTTTTATCGTTTACTCGGTTTTCCTTGGTCTTTTCACGTGTGTTATGAATAAACCTTCTTTTTTCGGTACCGGTACTAGTTTTATTTTGTTGTATCCGCGACACCTTAAAGGCCGGTCCATGAAAATATTGTTGGGCATAAACCGGTCCGTGGCGCAAAAAAGGTTGGGGACCGCTGCTTTATAAGAAAGGTAATGTGCAAACTGTTGTTTGTTTGATTTGTTTTTAATTACTATGAACGCTTGGTTTACGGTAGGGTGACCATATTTTAATTTCCAAAAAAGAGGACACTTGGCTCAGTCATGAAAAACTTGCTTAAAGAAACATATTTACCATATTAAAACGATGCCTTGTCTGTGCAGTTAATGAATTGTGAAATACAATATGTCATGTAGGCTTTTACAAGTCAACAAGAGCAAAAAAAAAAAAAATTAAAAGCCTCGGAAATTAAATAACGGTACAGAAATAATACCTCATCTGCATAAGAAAAATTACCAGTACTGGGTCGGTGCAAGAGAAATGTCTTTTGCAGTTCTTCTGAGAAGATGCACTTGCGCTTTGGGATCTTTTAAACGTCATTATAATGATAATATAATAGGCGCTTTGCTGCGCGCTGTCTGTCACGTCTGTGAGCGCAGAACAAGCGCAAAGCAGCAGTTCAGAAATGACGTCACACACATGGGTCCTCTGTCGGCCTATAGGAAAACCCGGACATTTTTATCAAACTCGAAAATCCACCCGGACAGAACGTGAAAACTGTACATGTCCGGGGAAAAGAGGACGGTTGGTCAACCTAGTTTACGGTGGAGTCAAATCTGGCGTTAGCTAACAGTCAGTGTGCTTTGCTCAGAGAGAACCTCAACACTGCCCCTAGCGTCCTGGAGCACTTCTGTTGTGTTTTGGAGTTTGTGCATGTTTTGGAGTTTGTACGTGGTTTGTCTCTAGGGACTACCATACAGAACAACCGAAAAGAAGACTTAAGAATATACAATAGTGCAGTACTGCAAAATTTAAATTAAATAGAGTAGACTGTGAGTTGTTCATGGACAGTAGTGCAACATCCATCTTCTTAGTGAGTCACACACACTTTATGCAGTTCAGGAAGTCAGACAGGAAGAACTCTTTGCTCCAAGGTAACAAATTTAGATTTTTTTTTCTTTTCTACACATGTTCCAAAAAGGATCTATTTAAGATAATTTTGGTCGCTATGAAAGCCCAGAAATGGTGGACTTTACTTGCCAGGCATTACATTTTAATTCGAGCACAATGCATTAGATGCAGATTTGCATGTTTTCGCTGAGATGCATTTAGGCTATATATCTAATATATACCTAACCCAAATGCCAAGTGTATCATATTGGATACATGGGTTTTAGTGAGTTTTTGAGAGCTCTACAAGCCAAATCTGGCAAAAAAAATTATACAAATTAAAACTGATACTTATATGTATTTTTTGTAATGTTTCAGAAGATTCAATAAAAACTCATGTTTAACTATTTGAATGGTTTGGGCTTTACAGTGTATCTAAAGCTGTGAAGCCCTGCTGTATATACATAACACTGTGAAATACAGCTAAATTTAGAAGTGAAGACCCGTATAGACTCTGAGCACCATCAGAAGATGACAGTGTGTCAGGAGACCTCTCACACAGAAGCAAAAGGTTTTGCCCTGTGACAGTATGTTGAGATGTCAAAACACATCTCCAAGAATAATAAATATTCATCAAAATCTCAGGCACGCTCACACATACACACACACACATACAGAGTAAAGCAAAGCTGCACACACAAACACAGATAACTGAGGAGTAAATCTGAGATGCTCGTTAAATTGTTAAAAATTCATTTATTTGCCTTTGTTGTTGTTAAAATAGCCAAGAGGAAGCTAGATTAAGAAAAGAAAACACAAAATAAGAGGGAATGGAGGATCGAGCACCAATATACGTCCAAAAGTAATGAGGGGGGAGGTATGTAATGCGGGAGGAGAGTTCAGTCACTTCCAGATATGGTGAGAGAAAAAGAGCGTGAGGAGGAGGAGAGAATGGGGAAGGCCCTGGTGGAGTGTTTTCTGCCCTGTCACACACCAAGGAGCCCCCTGAGAGCCGTGGGAGCGCTTAGCTGCATCACGACCTCTTCTCTGATTTCACGCTTTGATGCTCTTCGCTCTTAGCGGTGCAAACTGTTTCGGCGTCACGCAAAAACACCCATCCTGCTTTATTCATAATGATGATGCTATCGTGCAGCAGCACGCCTGGTGCATGCTGCGGCTCAGCTGTGGCACCTTTCTGTACCATCCCCCCCTCCTGCTGTGAGTCCCTGCATTACTACCATTCCCCCCCATTTGTCTTTCCCCCAGCTTTGCACCCTCCTTTGCTTTCCAGTTTCCTCTCTCCTGTCTTCTGTGCTTTCCTTCCTATTTACAGTATTTACTTTAGCTTCATCCTAGCGCCTCTGTCAACAGCTCCTTTACACTGAGCAGCGTGTAATCACATTTGTACTACATCGTGTCAGTTTGACCGGATTCGTGTCTCCTTCTTCTGCCACCTCCGCAGAAGATGAGATTGAAGCTTTGTGTCATATTTAAGTCGTATCAGTGGAGGCAGGATTTCTATGGAAATAACCTATTGTAGGGCTTAGAGCGCAGGGTTTAAAATGACTCAGTCCCAATCAGTAATGATCCAACCTTCATTAACAGTACAGATTGTGATAATTCACATAAAATAGTGATGTTGTGAAACCCTGATAAAGGCGAGCAGTTGGACATGGTGACAGCAGGTTTGGTCCACGCACAGATATTCAGTCCCATCGAGCATCTCCCCTCCCTCAGTCCACCACACACATTCTCCCACACAACGTGGAGCTAGCTGGGCTATTCGAGCAGTGTAATCTCTGCAATGACGCTGCGATCTTACTGCAGTTTAGCCATGCTCAGCTGCCCCAGGACCGCGCAGCCCCACACAGCCTGCCAGCTGGCTCAGACCGACAGGGAGAAAGAAAGGGAACGATAGGAAATGAGAGGAGACAACAAGGGAGGAGCGCTGTAGAGATGGAGTTTTAGAGGAGACAAAGAGTGAAGTCAGGACTCAAAGAAGGCCAGGGAAGGACAAGCGATCAAAAGACAAGAAAGTGAAGGGGGGGGGGGAGAGAGATAAAGGGCAGCAAAAGACAAGAAAGTAGGAGGGAAGTAGAGACAGCAGAGGTGGAGAGGTGGCTATTAGATGAAAACGAGATGAGTCAAAGAGAAAAATGAGGGGAGTTGTAGCTGGGGAGAGACAGTCTAAGAAAACAAATAAGTAATGAGAGGGTGATCTGTTCCCTTTGTCTGATGTGTCTGAGATGATAGCTAAGCCTCTCCCTGACTTTGTTGGTGTACTAAATACTACCATCCTCCACCTCTCTGCACCCGTCCACCCACAGCACTCTTCCTATTACTCCCATGTAACTTGGTCATCTCGCTGCTTCAAAGCCATCTCTCCTCCTCTCGTCTTCCCCCGTTTATCCCACATATTGCATCTCAGCGTGCGTGTCTTCCCTCCTGCTTCCCACTTCCCACATCCTCCACTCTTGTTTGAGGTATTTACAGTATTTCACCCCCTCCTATAGCCCAGCACTTCATCTTTCACACTGAAGTAACATTAAAAGATTCCTGTGAGATCGGGAAACCGGCTGGACCAAATTCAACTCAGTAATGGAATCAGCATCTTACTCATCCATCCTATTTGGGATTTTCTGTTTTTTTCATGCTGCATTATCCCATTATATTCAGCGGTCTTTACAGCATGCTCCTGCCTCTGCCTTCTATGGAGTCAATGAAGCTGCACTCAAACTGTGATGAAGTCTGGTAGAGCGAACCAAACACCAAACTGTTTTTTCAAATCTTTAGAATTTCTTAATTTTTCATATATTTTTGGGTAATTTTTAGTTTCTTAATCCTGAGGATGTCAGCCTCCACTTTAACTCTACTATTGTCCAAATGCCTCCTCTGAAACACTTAACCGCATATAAACAAAAATCAGAAAGCACATAAATAGCAGAATGTGCATTTATTGTAATGACCCAATTAAAACTTGGGTTTTTTTCTTCAGTAACATTTCTGTGTTAATAGACCTCTCTGCATTGAATCATACTTGTTATTAATCTCTGGCTCTTTTCCACAGCATGTATTTTATCCTGTCTTCTTTCTCAAACCACAAACGGCCGTGGCAGATGGCCCCACCCCTCCCTGAGCCTGGTTCTGCTGGAGGTTTCTTCCTGTTAAAAGGGAGTTTTTCCTTCCCACTGTTGCCAAAGTGCTTGCTCATAGGGGGTCATATGATTCTTGGGATTTTCTCTGTATGTATTATTGTAGGGTCTACCTTACAGTATAAAACACCTTGAGGCAACTGTTGTTGTGATTTGGAGCTGTATAAATAAATTTGAATTTAATTTAATTGAAAAACATAAATCACCAACTACATTCATAGTAGATCAGTGATTAGGTTCATTTTTCTACTGTTGACCTTATTTTGGAAGCAATATGTACTTTACTTTAACTGTGACAGAGATGAAACACATACTGGGAAGACTGAGTGTAGTGAGAGTGCACATCCACCATTCCAGAAGAGTGACCTTGAGGGTATAATGCAGATGCAACCATAACCAGCCTCATCTAAATGAAACCTAAGTAGCTTCACATGCTGATAAATCTGCCAAGTGTGATAACTGAACCTACAGACCAAGCTGTATGGACCACAGGTTAAACTGATCCTCAGTCCTTACCCGCAGACCACCAAAAAGAGGCTATTTCATGGTAAGACAACTGTGGCCAGTTAGAAGGTCCTTGATTAGATCCCTGCTCTCCTGGTCTGCATATTAAAGTGTAACTGGCCAAAAGAAGGTAACCAAAAATGCCCCAGAAACGTCCATCCACTGGAGCGTGAGTGTGTGAAAAATAAAGTAGTGAATGTGGGCTGTGGTGTAAAAGTGCTCTGAACGACAATGTCAGTCCATCTAAGGCTGTCACTGTAAGATGAGATCCTCGTTACCCAGTGAACTTAAAAAAACAGAACTTCTTATCTCGTTCATCTGCAGATTAAAGTTCATTTTTGAATTTCTGCACTTAAAGGAAGTAAAAAAAATGCTGTGGCACCTGTAAAACATCAGTTGACACCATTTTGTTACCTCTAATTAAGTGTAATTAGTGTGTTAAACTCCGAATGGATACCAACAAGGTCATGGTAATTATGTAGGCTATGCTCAAACACTCACACACACACACGCATGCACACACACACACCAATCAACAGGGAGGAGCCTCGGGCTAATCAGCAGGATGAGGAAGAGGAGGATGGGAGAAGAAAGGAAAAGCACAGAGAATGGGGGGTGAGGGGGAGGGACAGGGGTGAGGGATGGAGTCACGAACAAGGAGAAGCAGAGCATAGAGCAAAAATGCCTGCAGGACTTTGCTTGGCAAGAAAGGAAGCAAAGAGTTTACACTGATACCAAGGAAAGAGACAGAAAAATGAAGGTGCAGCGTACACAACATCTTGTGAGGCTTTAACAAAGTAGTGTTTTTGTTGATAAGATGACTCTGCTGCAAGTACAACCAACAGTACATTTTTCTTAAATAAAGCAGCAGTACAATAGTATTTGTCAAACTTTCCGTCACAACCTCCATTTTCAAAGCGCGTATCAGTTTTCCGTCAGGTGTTGCTGTGAAGTTGATGTATTGTCACGTCTCACCGTGGCAGTTAGTATCTAAGGGCTGTGTGCCTGATTGAATGTCCTCTCCACTCTGGTACTGACACAGTGAGTCAGCCCCTGTACACAGCTCTGTGGTGATGGATTATGCACCTGCAGCTACTGGTACTGCTGAGACTCCACCTCAACCCACAGAGCACACAGGGAATATTAGCTACCCTCTTAATCCTGACACGGAGACCATTGGACCGAAACGCCTCATCTATGTGAAACACTGCTATAGGATAAGAGTGACATACTGTGTATAGCACAAACACATACATCTGGACCTGTTTTTCAAGGCTGTTTTGAGGCTATTTTTGCATGCTGTGTACTTATTTCAAACATGTGCACAGTTGTTAATTTTATAATGATCCTGGAAAGGATGCAGCTGTACATCATAGGGTGCTATTTAAACTCTATTCAAAGGTGAGAAAAAGGCCTTTCAGACTTATAATAACGAATTAAACAGAATAAAATACACACTGAGAAAAGGCATTGCTGAATTAATAATGAAGCGAGTGCATTAATATCCAAAACGAATACAAAGAGGGGCCTTACCTAGCCATCCCGAGCTGGAGTTGGGCACACACATGTCTGTCTCTGCACTGGGCAGCACAAAGCCCACCACAAACACCTCCACCCCATCCGACATGAGTGCCAGCCCGAGCACCAGGAACAGCTGCCACTGGAACCTGCCGTGGCCACACTCCTGGATGATCAGCTCATATTGCTGGGCCAGCTCCTCCTCATCAGCCTGCCTCTCCTGTTCCAGCTCGCCACGGTCCTTTGTGCCATCAGACATCGGCTTCCCCAGTGCCACCTGGCCCTGCTTCTTGTCTCCTGCGGATGAGGGGATGCCCTGGTACTCGCCCTCATAGATCTCGTCCTCGTCGTCGTGGCCCTCTGTAGCATCACTTGAGCCCTCCTCATTGTCGGGGTAGCTCTCACCGTCCTGCCTCGGCGGGTTCTGGTAGAAATCCTCATCTTCGTCCACCTCGTCCTGGAATCGAGTGTAGTTGCGGTGAGAAGAGTACTCATCTGTAGCACGGTCTACCGCCTTGTTGACTTTCTTTGTTGCGTGCTTTTTGGCCTCCTTGACAATGTCCTTGGCCCCCTTAACTAGGGAAGTCCTATTATTGTAAGTGTCCTCCATTTTGGCTCCAAAAGTAGGTCTTTGCAGGGGTGCAGATGGTGGCAAGAAGTAGAAGAAAGAGGGAAGAGAGGGGAAAAGGGGCAAATGTAAAGGCGAGTTAGAGGAATGGTGAGATCAGTGGGTCTTGGGATGTGGGAAGGAAACTCTTGAGTCTGCAGTCACCACAGGAGATAAACCACAATGGCTGTGGCAATCATGGACCAGTCTGAAAGACAGGGGGGAAGGGGAAGCAACAGACAGATTTTAAAAAAAGAAGAGTCGAGAAGCATCAGAGTTTAAAGAGAAATAAAATCAGACACAGGAGATGCTCATCATGTCCACCCACTATCATTAACTAACCTTTTAATCGTTGGCTTTTCTGCATTGCCCCAAATTTCCATTCAAAATAAAAATTCATTCTCCAAAGGTGGGCTGTTTGTTCTATATTTCATGAGTTGCCCTCAGTTTTTGAAGAGATGATTATTTGAAACAGAGATGCTGAACCTGCTGACTCGTGATCAGCTCTGTAAAGCAGGAGCTAATAAACAAACACTCTGCCCAAAAATCAATTTGTCCCCAATAAAGACCCGGTTCATTAAAACGGGAGCGACGATCCAACTGGAACGGCACTGTCATTTTTAATCCAAGTAAAGACGGGAGGATAGGAGGAATGACCGTGAGTGGATGCACAGACAGACACAGTGTAGAAACAATCACAGACAAGAACTATTCTCAAATAAAGTGCCTGAAAAGCTGCACAAATATATATGTACCTGCAAAAGGCACACATACCTAGAAAGAAGATCTCTCACTCCTAAACATGTCGTGCACATAAGTGAGTGTGAACACACATGGGCGCGGGGAAGCCATTTCCCATCTCTGCAGACTACTGATGGGAGGGAGACCCCAGCTTAAACGCTAAAATGATGTATCATGATTTCATGTGAGTGCTCCGCTCTCATCATCAGCCAGGTTAAACAAATCAAAGAATTTCTAAATTTCTCTTAAATTACAAAACCCTGAATTGCTCTTTTTTTTTTATTATAAAACATTTGCAGATGCTATGGAGTGCATATTTATGAGCAGGGTGGGGATGGTCAGAGCTGTCCAGTGTGTGGGGTTTCCATGTGACTACGAGTGGCTCGCCACAGCCTCTAATGAACACTGAAGCCTTGTCAGGAGGACACAAATCACAGGGCCGGTTCCAGCTCCTATAATGCAATTTTACTGGGCAAAATGACACCGCAGTTTCAAGGTGACTCTACTAATCCCTTTTGGCGCATACGATAACTTCTGTGGTTACGAGCGTGCTCCCTTTTCTGATAATTTTTAATGCCTCCACTGACACTGGTGCTTCCTCAGATAAGGACGCGCATAATCAATCTGTCTCCTTTGTCAAAAAATAACATACAAAGGGCTGAGGTTGTGGTATCAGTTCCCTAGTTTCCCCAAACGGCTCTCCTTGAGCATTTATGCATGAAAACATCAAAAAGTAAAAATGAATTGTGAATTCCTCAGAAGGCTAACACCTTGCAAGGAGCAAGTCAAAGTTCACAGGTGTCAGAGAACCATTTATTTCTTTCAGGACTGAGTCGTGTCAGCCATCACACAGGCTCTTACCTAAAACGGGCACACGCAGGCGCTGCACGAGGCTGCCTGTCAGAGAATCAATGGAGTGTATGGTGAGACACGCTGTCAGTGGTGATGAAGCTCAGAAGACACCCGAGCACAGAGGCAACTGACCTCACCTGACCGCAGCTGAAGAGACCCCGATACCGGAGACAGCAAGAGCAATCGCATTCTAGCTGGGAAAACCACCAACTCTGCCTAACCTAAGTTTTCTGTTTTATTTTATTTCTACGCGATCTTCTTTATTTTTCGCAGTTCCTCTGATATTTTATGTAGGTTTATATTTTAGGCATGTTGATTTCCTCATAACACTTGGCCATCTCAACAGCCACAACATCAAAACCACTGACAGGTGAAGTGAATATTTTTGATCGTTTTATTGTAGTGCAGTGGTCTGCTGGGAAAACTTTTGTCCAGACATTCATGGGGTTGGATACTTTGGATGGCTATGGCACTCCCCAATGGCAACGGCCAAGTGCCAGACAGCACATGGGACCCCCAGAGGTTCTGTGCAAAGGTAGGTGGTTTTAAAGCTGCAGCTGAATATTTATACTTATAAGGAGCCACTGTAATGTTAATGAAATGTCCTGAAAATGAATGGAACAGTATCCATACAGTGTCACATGGGAAACTGTTCCCTGCTATTAAAATAAAAAGAGCTAATATACTCTGCTGCTCTGGACCATGAGAGGGTGGCTGAAATTAGGCCTGGCTCTGGCGATACCTCTTGTCTGCATGATGGATGGTGGCCCTGCTTTTCTTAGACCTCTTTAAAATAGTAAAAGAAAATAGAAAAATCGCTAGGTCAAGTATCACTTGGCCTTTGAATTTCATCTGCCATGGACATAAAGACAAACGGAGAGATTAGTGTTTCAAGAGATTTATCCATGCGTCCAACTGAGGACAGCTAATCTCAGAAGGAGGGGGGGATTAGTGTTATTATCCAGAGTTTGTGTGTTTGATAAGCTTAATGCATTTAAACACACTGCTGTTGCTTACCGTGAAACATTTGTCATAAGTGGCACAGTGATTAACCCAAGCAATGTGAATTTTGACAGAAAACAAAAAGATATTAATTACACGAGATTACACAGTAATGATGACAATAGTAATAAACAGCCTCAGTGAAAACAACCTAAAACATGAACCAATGAACCAATTATCAGCACAGTGAGGGCTTCCTACTCACATTGCACTTTGTCAAAAGGATTGATGTGAGTGCTGGAACTAATCAACCGCGAGTCCAGCGGCCGACAAACAGACTGAGCAGGCGCAAGCAGGTTGTTAGTACAAAATAAAAGGATCAATTTCTGTCCCTGGATTTCAGGTTCCCTGACCCACAACATCTTGTGGAGGCAAACACTTAATGTACTTGAAATAAAATCAATAGTGACCTTTTTGGATATGTGTGCTTATTTAGTACAGACTTTGCCTCTTTCACAGTACAATGAGTAAGTAGAATGACGCAAAACAACGAGGGCTGTGGTCTCCTTCTCATTCTTAAATCTGATTTTATAAGAATCGGTTTTATAGAGTGCACAAGGCAGAAATATATTCCAAAAATGTTTAGAAAATAAAAAGCAAAAGAGGGAAAAAAGTGGCACAGCTATGAGGGCACAATACTGGCACTTCACCTTTTTGACCTGTGTATTTTGTTCACATGAAGTGGACGTATTTGGGCCCCTTAACTCAGAAGAACTTTTTTCCCACATTTTGTAAAATATTTTGAAGATTTAGTGGGTTTTTGTACTGTTGAAGCACAATCATAAAGACCTCCCATCTCTCAAGTATGACTTGACAGAGAAAGCGACCTGCCCTTTCAAAGACGTGCGTAAGCACTGTGATGGTGTGACCGGTGGTTTGCTCTATTACCAAAAGGAGGAAAGAGAAAAGCAGGTCCAATCGCTAAAGTGGGCAGAGCCACATCATGTAATCCCATAAAAACGGAGAGTCCATGACCTCATCTGGAAGGCAGAAACCCAACCGGCCCGTGACGTCTTAGGAGATTTCATCAAACACTGATTCCATTACTGAGCAAGCGAAGGGGAAGAGAGAGGACAATGGCTGTACTGTATAGGAGAAATTGTTCCTCGTGGAGTGTAAAAAAACAGCAGCTTAGAAGCACTCAAAGATCCACCACAGATCACAGATGATGAATAAAAAAAAATATCAATACAAATACACAAAAATGGGTCTGCAGCAGGCTGATTATTTCCTTCTCAAAAATAAAGAGCTGCCATTGTTATTATTTAGAATGACTTCAGTCACTGTTATCTCAAGCCTGGAGATTATAAAAAAGTGTCATTCCTTGTTTATATTCTTACATAATTTATATTCTTTTGATTCTTCTTACTTAGACTGAAACAATTAATGTCTCCAGAAATGCATTCAGGAGTGTACAAGCATCGAAAACCTAAAACCTAAAGACAGAAAGAATCCCCTGAATGATCTACACACAGCAAAGTGTGTCGTCTCGTTTGCTTTTCTCTTTCAACTTGATACGTGTTTGATCTTCTTTGAAACAGCGGATATATGAAATATCACATGCCACTCCTGTCTAGTCCAAACCCTGTCTGCTGGGTCGTAATGATGCAACAATTCAGATTAGGTAAGGGATGCAATATGTTACACAGTTACTGGTGACGTTTTACCTTTGCATGGTGCATAAGTGTGCTTACAAAAAAATAAATCAAGCCACAATCACACGCACATTTAGGCTAACATGAGAGTGAAAAAGAGGATTCTTCAGAGCAAAACTGCTGGTTTAAACTAAAATAATGATGAGTGTGGTGGATATCTACTTTCACGTTAGTCAACAAAATGTTCTGACAGACCTTCTTCTCTCTTCTACACTGTGACATGCATCATCAGACACACTTTGGAGTCCTTTCTTCTTTGCAGCATACAGCAAAACAGTGCAACAGAAACTATCGCCACCTCAAAACATCTTTTTATTGCTGTTGAACTTCAGAATAGGAACAAAATTAGGAATCAATGGGTGCTTGTGGTGGAGACACAGGGAAGAGGATGTTATGAATCCCAAAGAGACTTTTGTTTATCAGGTATATATCGATTTTTAGAAACAATGACAAGTGGGCCAAACGACTGAATTTTGCAGCTTGCAATCACTTCCATCCAGCGTGTTTTCACTGATGGAGCCCTTCAGTGTTAACCCAGCAGGACTACTACAAGCGGCGTTAGGACTGCAAACAAAGCACTCTGCCACAGATTTCCAGTTCACCGGCTGTGCGCCTGTCAATCGCTCGCTGCCTCTTGAGGTACAATTCATGGATGAGTCAGTTGCCTACTCCCGCGTCCTCTCTTCTTTTTGGCGGCAGTGCAGAGTGCTTTAACTGCCCCAGGGCAGGTGGCTGGATTGCAGTACAGCGTGAACAGTCCACAGTCAACAAACCCCAAAAAAGCTCGGCTCATGCCAAGGACAACTATTTTATGATGCCACAAAGATGGGCACACGAGCTCATGAGCCGAAAGGAAAACTAAACAGACTTTATTCGAGTATATCTGACATAGATTTGACTAAATCTCACAATCTAAGACACACTGAAACCGGGGATGAATCCCCACTACATCCCATTAGTTAATTATGCTCGCAGCCTACTTCAGGATAATTTGCCTTTACTCTTATATAAGGCAAATGTGAAGTCAGGGAAATAATCCCAACTTTTAACCATTCAATCATGAACTCGTGAATACAAAATAACCTGTCCCTGAGTCGCAGCTTTCATTTTAGTCAGAAATATCACTGAAAATGTGCTAATAAATTGATAGTCGCACGTGTATGTGTGTGTATGTGTGTGTGTGTTTGTGTGTCCCCATATTAGATACAAAAGGCGAAAAGAGAATTGCCTAACTCGGAAGTCTTACACTCAGCATGTTTTCAGGGTGGGAAAAAAAGTCATTACTTACCGTCATTTATGGCGAGAAAATTGGACCGAGCTGATTGTGAGCCATTGCACCGGACTCTGCTTTTGCTCTCGGGAAAAAGAAAAAAGAAGAAGGAAAAAAAATCTTGTGGGCTTTTTACTGTAGAATAGGATCAGAGGAAACTGCCGGCGCACGACTGTTTTTCTTTTTTTTTTCTTCTCTCTCTCCCTCTCTCTTTCTTTTTCGATGCGGTCCTCTCTCGCTGCAGCACTTCACGGAAAGGAGAGAGCGAAAAACAGAGGTGGTGGTTGTGGGGAGGGAGGGCCGGTGTAATCAATAATTGTATTTCATTGAGTGATGCGGGTAATTCCGTCTGATGGAACAATCTAGTTAGGTGACTGACGCGCAGCACTGCAGCGCATGAATGCTAAACAGATGAGAAAGGTTTGCGCACATTCACTGTAGGGCAGCCCAGTATGTTCGTGTGTATGCGAGCTACTTGCTCAGTCTTGGGGGATAGTTACAAGACACAGACTGTAGGACTTGTGGGAGTTGACGCCTGCCCATTTGAGCCGAAAAGATATGTTTAAGGGAAAGTTTTCCACTTCTTTCGAAAGACAAGTTGCAAAAATACCCCGACATCTAAATTCTGTGAACAGCAGAGATTCTTGCAACTCAGCTCCCCTCCGTCTGTTCTCAGAGTTAAGCATTTTCATAAAAGTGGAGCTGTGTGGGAGCTCACCTTGGTTATGCAGAGTGGATCCTGAAGCCGCACAACGCATTTTAACGAAATCTCGCCTCTGTCCGTGGTGCTGACCGACCAACTCCTCAGCGCCCGGTTTACCTCAGATAACTTCTCAGAAAATGGTCGATATGTTGCAGGCACAATCGTACTGTGAGCCACACATCTCTCTGAAAGTTATTCGCAAACATCGTCGCTAAAGTACTTTTATAGTCTGTCGCTTTCAGGGCATGCGGAAGCTGTGGAAGAAAATCTGTAGTTTATATAGTCAGTACAACTGGTGCAAAATTATGATTGACTGCAAAAAAGTGCATTGTAAACACGAAGTATCAGGTGGGTTTTTTTCCAATCCCACACCTTTTATGCTGTTTGATCATTATCAGTACTTATATGCATACATAAACATACACAAGTCTGCATCCAGTAGAGGCAATTCACAAACCAAAACAACAGTCCACTAACTGCACACCCTGAGATTAACACTCTTCCACGTCCCTACACTTGGTAGAAATGATATCTTCATATTTGTTTTTAAACTGTCGAGTTGATGTTTGTGTTATGAGGGAAAACAATCAGCGCCCACTGAATAATAACATAGATTAACAATAAATTAATCTGAAGTTCTACAAATGTTGGGAACATACTGATTGTTCTTGTTGGGAGGCAATTCAGCGACTCACACATACAGCCGGAGTACTGGGGACCCCTGCTAGAGGCTTGTCTGTCAGTTTTAACAGATCTGAACCATAATTAACTTAATCCTTGTCCAATACCCCACCTCTCCACCAGGTTTCATGAACTTTGGTGAAGTAGTTTATGTGTATATTTGCCAGTTCAACAAACAAACAGCACTGAGAATGAAGCCAAACAGACACACAAATACGCACACAGTCCACATCACCAATACATTTTTTATTCAACCCTTTTTATTGCACTAACACACTGTTGTCTTACTGGCATCAACTGTCACCATATTATCTTACCCAATTTGATTTGATTTTGGATTTAATCAGGCAAGGGAGAGCTTTATGAAAGGGTTTAAATCAAGAAAATGAATCATAAATGAACTTCAAACCATGAACTTTACCTTACAAAATAAGGTGCATTAAAATAAAAAGAAGTGCTGTGACAAATTGTCTGTATTGTGTAAAACTGATTTTCAGCTCTTGACCAGTCTTCACTTGGATCACTAATAGGGCAACAATGATGTGGTCAGGGGATCTGATCAAAGTGATTCCCCTGTGAGTGATACTCAATGGATTCCTTAAGGCTACCTTACCAAAATCTTCATGCTTTCCTGATGATCACCAATAAGAGCACAGCAGATAAATCGTATATTAATTGCAGCGGATTTTCAGTTGCCAGGAGTACTGTGTTTTCCTGTAAGACTGAAGTTCCTTAAAGGAGTGCAGAGGCACAACTCCAGCATAATGAACTCAGCGGACACATGATACAACACTGAAATCTGATCACCTGCAGCCATGCACCGGGAGCCAGAGATACTCGTACTAGTGCAGGTCATAATTTCTGATTGTCTCTCTTGTTCTGTCACATTCTCTGTCAAACTAATGCTTCATGAACAGGTTACTCTGGAAAAGACAACACAAATGGGAAAAGGGTTTCACACTTTAGCATCGATCCCATATCTTAACTGCTGTACACAATTTTGCTTAATATTCAGGTTTCACATTTATTTTCATTTCAGCATCCCATTGCTGGTTTTTACTTCATTTGCAAGCTGCTAAGCTTAATTTGACAGTGTGAAGTAACCTGAGCAGTGAGTAAAGCCTTTGAATTCCCAATGCAGTTTAAGCAAGAGAAATGCTAATTTCTTTCATCTCACTAAAGACCACAGAGGGACTAATAGTATTGATGAACACCACACAAAGGGTGTGCAGTCCTGTTATAATAATTACATAACCGATCACAGGCTGTTAAGAGATACCGAGGATCTTTAGATTAAGCATGATATAGCAACTGACAGTTCGCTGCTATGTCAGATACTACCCGCAAGTGACTCCTGGAGAAAGTGAGGGAAGGGGGGGAAAGAAGGAAAATACAGAGTGATGCAAGCACAGGGATATTCAGCTTTTCAGTATTCACATCGTTTACAGCTGCAAATTACACCAGCAAAACCAGTGAGACACCAGAACACCGTCCACTGCAGAAAACATCTACAAGCAAGCTCTTTGATGTGTTACATCCAGTGTATCTAATTCTTTACTTTCATTATTCAAAAACTTTTTTCTTTTAAAAATCAATCGCTTTTCCTGTTAATACGAAGGACGCGCAGTGAATAGGACAGCCTGGTTGTGCACCGTGACATGTTTGTAACGCTGGCTATGCATCATGTTCAGGACAAATGACAGAGAGTAAGATTTTAAATGATCCACACACTGTGTACTAAAACATGCACAACACAAAAACGTGAAGGGGAACACATACGCACACGCTCAGGCACACAAAAAGAAAAGCCTCTATCCTTTTCCTCTGAACTTGATGATTCACAGAAGCAGTGACCTGGGGTTTGGGACACACTCTGCTTTTGATTTGGACTTGAGAAGCCCCCTCCAAGCCCCGAGCCATAAGACTCCATTTACCACTGCTGTAGAGCTGAGGAGCACTTAGCTTAATGTACGGGACAGTAGAATGACACACACACACACACACACACGCACACACACACACACACACATGCAGATCCTCATGGATTTCAGTATCTTTTATTACAGAAAGCATGATAAAGATGGGGTTTTCCCTGAGCTTTGGACATTTACATGTACAAACAATAGATGTGAATTTAATAAGATCCCATGCTACATGTAAATACAGCCTACTATTCGTGGTAGTTATTAGAATAGTGCCAGTGTTGGACTTTGTCTTGCCTTTGCCTGGCCTGTATGCAGAGTCTATAGGCAAGGTAAGGGATTTTTGTACCACTCTGCTTGTAGTCTGATTTCCACTGACCAATCACGTTTGATCAGGCTTTCGTTGCAGAAAGGTAAGCAGTGTGTGAGGACAACAAAAGAGTGCTTACATTTGCTGAAATGAGTGTGTCAAACACTGACTTTTTTATTAGGTTTCAGAAATAATCTGCATTTGTAAACAATGACTACCATTTGAAACAGGAGGGTGCCCCAAAAACATGGCCATTGCCATACTTGGCTTGACTAAGAAATGGGCTCTTGACTGCCCACACTGATATTGACAAATATTGGTAAAAACACCCAACACTAAGTTATGAACTTCATCCATCCATTCATTTTCTGCTTGCCCAATTCAGGAACATGAGGGGGGCTGGAGAATATCCCAGCTGTTACTGGGTAAGAGGCAGGTGACTTAGACAGCTCTATCCATCACAGGACTAACACAAGGAGGCAGACAAGCATTCATACTCATGTTCATAGCTAGAGCCAATTTAGAACCACCAGTTAGCAAGCATGTTTTTGGACTGTGGGAGGAAGTCGGACAACCTGGAGAGAAGCCACACAAAGAAGGGAAGGTAAAACAACAGGGTCATTGTTTAGTGACTACTTAACAAGGACACACGGGTTGACTCCACCTCCTCAGCTGTAATGCTGCTCTGCTACATGTGCTGCAGACCGAGATCCTGAGACCGTTTGAAGAACTATGCGATGACACAACTGTTAAATTACGTCCTCATTAGTTCTGTTAAAAAATTTACTCAGCTAAATCTGTGAGAGGACAGCATCAAAAAGCTACTTCCAGCTGCTCTCTTGCCACAAGGGGCCGCTCATTAAATTGAATTTTACACTAGATGTTCTTCCTAACTCAGCCTCAATGGGAATTTGTAGAACTGAACCAGTAACTTTTTTATTTGCCAAGCAAGATGAGCCAGTTATATTGTCCCATATATAAGTCTGATATATGGATGTGGTACCTGCTGCATCAGCTTTCCTTGATAAATTACACTGGAACAACTGTCTGCTGCTTATCTTCATCCAGATTATAACAGATGTGGACACTGATGGTAATTGCTTATGTCTTGTGGAGATAGAAGCACTGGTTAACTGATTTAGCCTCCATCTTTTGCTGTCCACCTCTACCGCTCATCTACATTCATACTGCTGACCACTTTATACTAGATTCAGCTTTAGTCATACTGCAGGGATACGTTTCGAATTTGATATAAGAAAATCTGTTGACTTGTTGCATCTCATCTGTGTGTAGGTATGTGTTTAGAAGTGCCGGTGAATTTGCTACCTAGAGAGAAAAACAAAAAGACACGGATGTCATTGATAGAGAGATGTGATGGATTAGAGTGGCCCAAGGGGGAAGTCCCGCTCCATCAACATGTAATGAAAACTAATTTGAAAACAGCAGGCAGCGATGAATAACTCTAAGATGAGTTCTGGTAACATTGTCTTCAGTGAGAGGTCATTATTGTCTCATATATGGGAAAAATTGGTTGATAACATTACGATTGATGATAGAACATTAGTTGTTGTCTTCAGGAGTTATGGCTGTCTGTAAGTAGGTCTGACTGAAAATCGATCAAGGGCAGAAACAATTTTACACCAAGTTTGTAATCCACCGTTCCACCATCAGATGCAACGATGAAATGATGCGTGCTGGACAAAAGAAAAGGGCTGTAATACCATACATTTCTGCAATCTCTTAAATTTAAATTCTCTGGGGGAAAAAATAAAAGTTGAGCAAGGAAAGGCTTGGTAACAAGGTAAACATGCAAAAGCTCAAAACATTATTTTCTCATTTCTTTTCTGTCTACCTTTGCAAGGTCCTGGATAGTCTAACGCAGCTGAGCTAAAATACCAGAGGGAAGAAAGTCAAATGGATTGTGATTATTGTCCTGGAACAGATTGAACAGGCTGGGGGAGAAGAATGTGAGCTGAATCCCATTTCAACACACAAGCCCAGGTGCATTTCTTTTACTGAGAGGAAGGTGAAATTCACAAAAGGGATCTAAAGAAAGCATTTAGGTGGTAATACCGGGTGTAATCTAACCACTTATCAACAGTAGTTTATCACTTTTTTTCCTGCAGCAAAAGAAAAACATTTTGCAAAGAACGGAGATGGTTTCAAATAATTTGCCTAGATTTTAACTGTTGCTCTGTGTTAGTTATTAATTTAGATGTCAGACCTACACTTAACTTTATTTAATCTTATGCAAGATACAATTTACGGGCATTCAAGGCAAAGAAATCGTGTAGCAGACAAGAAGAGCCTGGGCAGTATTAAACACATCTACAGTTATCTGCCATGTGTTGTATTGTGAATTGCAAAAAGATGGCACAAGGGTCTAAAACTCCTTGCTTTTTTGCTTTTTTTCTTTCTTTCTTTTTATTTTGCTTTTTATATGCAAATCCTGTCATTGTCTAGTCTTAGCCAGTCCTTGTCATTTTAACTTTCCTACAGAGAAAGACAAGTGCAGAAAATTAGGAATATACCACAGCATGACAGAAAACCAGAGAAGCAAAGCAACACCATGCTGAAATGACAAAAAAAAAAATCACCTCGAAAGAGAAACTGCGATGAACGCATCACTGAAACCTTTCAAAACATGTGAATCATCTGCTCTGAAATGGAAATAAGTAATCTGTGGGGAGTTACAGCTTCCTGTCATTCAACAGGAAACCTCCACTCCCCGCCGAGCAGCTAGGATTATCCTCTGCGCCTCACAGTTCTGGTTCAAATTCACAGCCTGCGTCAGCTGTCAAGACATGTAATAAAATGTGTGTGTCTGTGTGTGCTGAGGGTTGCCTGTGCCAGGTCTTGCTTTCAGTAAGTACAGTATATTTGATTTGAAAATGTATTACATCTAAAACTGTGCGATTCCTCTAAGTCTGTTGTTTTAGGGGAAGATTACCAAAGTCACTACTTCTTTCTTTTTTTTTTAATGTCAGGCTGCAGGTCTTATAACAATGCTGACTGGACACCTTCGGACAGTGAAGTACTCTGAGCCAGCTGGTGAGGAGGCTCTAGTCCAACAGTGCTGCTTTCAGCTCTGCCATGGCTGAGAGGTACCATATGTCTCCTCTCTCAGGAGTCCGTCCCAGGCTACTATTGCCAAGCCGTTAAGGCCTATCCCACATATGTGCCATAATACTGTTAAGTACTAATAAGTCCTCAAGTGGTTAAGGCACTGCTGCAATTCAGATTGTGAACCCTTGTCTGTATCTGCATTTGGGCTTATGAACAATAGAGAAATGACCACAGGGAGGTTCACTGGGTGGTGGTATTCCCCAAGGACCTACACCTTCCTAAGACAGGTGAGTTTACTTCCTCATGAAAATGAACTTAATCAGATAATCTCAGCTAACATCAGACTGCATTTGAAACACAATATGGAAACCATGTTGCTCTTTAAATGAGCCAATCATTTTTGTAACTTTAGCAAAGTGAGCAAACCCGAAACTTTCTAGGGGCAATTAAAGTAGGTCTTTCAAGTATTAATTTTCAACCTGTTATAAAAGAAGAGGTCCTATTTGCCTCTATCACCATGATTCCTTTAGTTTAAAACGCTGATACTTACGGCACTGTGACACTGGAGGCTAAAATAAGTGTGAAGTAAATAAAAAATATTTTCCAAAATCACAGTAAAAGGTTTTGCACACCTTTCATATTTAAAACACAAGACAAGTAGCTTCGTTCCGCTTATCGTTGCCATAGGAATAGTTTAACCAATCAGAGGCGACATAGTAGGGCCAGTTAGAAAGAGTAGCCAATCAGAGAGTCTGTTGTTTAAGAGCCAGGCTGTTTGAAACGGCAAAGCAAGCACCTTTCAACTGACGACTTGTGAATAGGGCAAGCGTGGTACTTTTTATGGTTATATAAAAATAGTTAAGTTTCCGAAAAGCGGCGCTACTTACAGAGGTAGATATACTCACTTCAAGTAGTTTAGTTTTTTTTTTATGACCAGCTGTATTTCTGTCTCCACTTCGGTTTTAGCTTTAGCTCTGATTTATTTAGCTAACGATGTTTGTTTAACTCGATCAATTAATGCGCCTGTAAATGAGTAAAATATAGAAAAATGTAAAGTTTTTTAAGCGTACAGATAAGCATATTCGTGGATTTCTTTGTGCATGAGGAAGTTTTCTGTTTACTCTGTGTGTACCTTCATTAGTTTGTAATGTAGAAACTAGCGTTTGGGCTAAAGAAACTTAAACAGAAGGCTTCAGCTGTAGCTTGAAATAAGTATTAAAGTTTCTTTTAAAAAATCAAACGCATCCGAATATGTTTTATGTCCATGTACAGTTTGCAAAACAAACAAAAGAGTACCAACGACTATCAAGAGCTGCCAAAGATAACGGTGGTGGCCATAGCTGAAATTAAAATAAATGCTATATAGTAACATACCAAAGTAGGTCCCGTCCGTATGGCCAGTTATTGATAGCTCATGCTGTGTTATTAAACTAGCACTATGACACTGTATATCTCTGTGTTTAGATGTCCTCAGACGAAGAAGAACCAACCAGTCCTGTTCTCCCCAAAGACTCGGACCGGGGCAGCTCCGTGTCCTCTGAGCTTCAGGTGAAAATGTGCTTTTATTTACACTCATAATTCTATGGAACCATGTTTCCACCACTGGAAAGCTATTATGTATTAAAAGGAAATACACATCTATTTTGTTTTTGTATTAAATGGTAAAAGGACAGATTGTCTAGAAGCTGCTCTGAAAAAGTTTGGATATTAAATTCAACATTTTACATGATTGGTGATTAAGTTTGCTGTTGTCTGAGTCCAACCATTTGAATTAGTCTGCCAACCAAAATCGTGTGTGATATCAGGTTGCTTGAACTAGAACCTTTTTAAGTGTGAAAGTAGTTTTGCTGTGTTGCAAGTCCAAATGGACTCTGTTAGGTTGAGCAAAGCTTTACATAACATGGTCTTAGCATCACTAGGTGTCAAAATTGAAGAGTCACACTAAAATGTTGTAACCAAAATAAACAGACTTGAAACAATACACAGAAAAATACAAACTGTAACATGCTTCAATTGATATTTGACCACCTTGTTCTTTGTTATTGTTTATCAATTAACAGGATGAGTATGAGGAGCTCCTCCGTTATGCTGTTATCACCCCTAAATTTGACGCGCTTGGCGTTCAGTTGAAGCAGCAGAGCACCTCGCATCTGTCTGCAGCGGGTGGAAATAAAGATGGCACAAAGTTTCAACGTGTACCAGGTATGTTGGCTTCCTCCTGTATGAAGAACACTTTTATACACATGTCTGTGTAGGTTCACAGTCATCTAGGTCATGTTAGTCTAGAGAGCTTAGAAAAAGAGGCAACAAAACAAAACAGACACACAGTTCACCGGGACTGGCTGACTGAAACTGAATATGAGCCCTTCCAGACACTGTCTGCATCAAATGATCGTCTGTCAGAAAGGATTTGGCATCAAAATATGGAGAAAATGTGTGTGTGTATTTATCAGCTTTATATTTTCATCTTTTAAACCAGTGTAAAAGGCTAGATATCAGTCTGCCACATTGTACCCCCTATCTCTTTCCCCTGCAATACCCACATCTTAAACACTCCATCAGTTTCCTCCCCTGTTGTGACTCTCATCTGAGGTTTAGTGCTTTAACTGTCACGGAGTAGTGCACGAGGATGTAGAAAGCAAACGGGCCAATTGGTAATGATCTCCTGGCACTCTGCCCGTACTGCTCTTTAGAGTGCAGGCTTTCTCTTCTCCCTCCCTGCAGAATTTAATTAAGATATTGACATAAATGCTTTCTTGGACAAGGAGCCACACTCATCTTATTTACCACTCTCACCTTCACATTTTCTGCTCTTAAGCTGTTTTTTGTTTTCTGACTTTTTTGGATTACATTTTTTAAATCAACCATTTTAATCTATCTTTAGCCACATTTATCTATTCCTCTACCTGCTCACTGTAACTCCTGTATCTTCTTTCAGATTCTGCCATTGAAGCTAAGGATGGGAGGCACTCTAGCAGGAGCCTGAGATCGTCACAGGCCTCCCCCTTGATTGTTGAGCCACACTCGACACACTCAAAAGCCTCTCGTGGTAAAATAATTGTAAAATTTCAGAGAAACAAAATACTTATTATGTGTAACTGTCATAATACTGTTTCATATTCTCAGCCATAGTCTGCCTGTCTGTCTGCGGTTGTGCTTTTTTTTTCCCACTCCAGCTGAGAAGATGGCAGGTCATTTGTCTAGCAGGGCGTCACTGCTCTCAGATAATCCCTCAGAGAGGTTACAGGTGGCATCTGAGAGGTCCAGGCCAGATACCCCAGAACCCTTTGAGTTTGTTGTGACAGAGATGTTTATTTCAGAGGAGAACATAAACAAGATGGAGAACATTCTGGACACGTGGAGCAACAACCTGAAGGTTAGTCTGCTTCCACACAGTGTACAACTGTCCTTCACAGCCGCTCGATTTCTCCTGTGGGCTTTTACATAGCAGCAAACAGCATTTATGCATAGATAGTTTCTGGCATTTTTGATCATAATGATATTTTTCACACTCTTCTTTCTCTGCCATTGTCATTAGAAAGTTATACTATGCCTGTGGTCAGATTAGAGATTATATAGAGGGAATGTGTCTGAGCCTCAGGATGACTTTTTGAAAAGGATGACACCTCGCTGCTCTTCATGGAACCGTTGACCTTTTAACTGTGTTTCCTGGAGACATTATTCTAAAGGAAATGGGTGTCTCCATGTGGGTGTCCATCCTGCCCTTTTCCTCTGATTTTGTACAGCTCATTCATGGAGAGCAGATGACAGCCAATCACCTGCTAAGCTGTGCAAAGCTTAATCTAGGAAAAAAGCAGTACCAGCCAGAATGAGAAGGAGATGTGGGTTAAATAGTACACTCGTGTGTTGAGGGAGGGGTTTGAAAGTTCTTCTAAACCTGGAACTACACATCAGAACTGTAAAATAATACATCTCTGGTGGAAAACTGTTACACTCTGTGCAGTAGCATAAATCTGGCTTAAGTTTGCTGGACTTCAGATGTTTCAAGAACTGAGTCCAGCAAAAGAAAACTTAGAGATGAATTCTTCAAGATTTCTGTGTTGTGCAGTTGCATCTGTCTGGCACACCTGTTTATGTAATTTAAAAACAGCTACAGATATTTGTACAGATGCTCATGTTTGCTAAAGTAGAGTAATGAACACATTGTGACAGCCCAACCCTCTATTCCCTAATTAGTCAAATGTGCTGACGGAGCTACGGAAGTGGAAGTTGGCCTTCGTTGAGCAACACAAGCTGGAGATGATGAAGGAGAGGGAGAGACATGCAGCCCAGACAGCTGGCCTGAAGTCAAAGCTAGATAGCCTTAAACAGCTATTACAAACCTATGAAACCTCCAACCAAAGGAAAGATGAGGTGACTACACGTCTGTTTATTTGCTTTATCTAGTAAATCATTTAGCTGTTTGTTATCAGGTAATTTGCAGAATAATTTGTCATTTATTTAATCACCTGTTGTTGTTTTTTGTTTGTTTGTTTTTCGTCAATAAAACACGAGAAAACTGTAAAAACACCCATTACAAAATCATGGACTCCAAGCTGACATCAACTAATGTCTCACCCTAGTCTCCACAAAGAAGGAGACTACAGGGAGTGCAGAATTATTAGGCAAGTTGTATTTTTGAGGAATAATTTTATTATTATTGAACAACAACCATGTTCTCAATGAACCCAAAAAACTCATTAATATCAAAGCTGAATGTTTTTGGAAGTAGTTTTTAGTTTGTTTTTAGTTTTAGCTATTTTAGGGGGATATCTGTGTGTGCAGGTGACTATTACTGTGCATAATTATTAGGCAGTGTTTTGATCTGTTCACCATCAACATTGCGTGCAGCAGCAACCACAGCCTCCCAGACACTGTTCAGAGAGGTGTACTGTTTTCCCTCCTTGTAAATCTCACATTTGATGATGGACCACAGGTTCTCAATGGGGTCCAGATCAGGTGAACAAGGTGGCCATGTCATTAGTTTTTCTTCTTTTATACCCTTTCTTGCCAGCCACGCTGTGGAGTACTTGGACGCGTGTGATGGAGCATTGTCCTGCATGAAAATCATGTTTTTCTTGAAGGATGCAGACTTCTTCCTGTACCACTGCTTGAAGAAGGTGTCTTCCAGAAACTGGCAGTAGGACTGGGAGTTGAGCTTGACTCCATCCTCAACCCGAAAAGGCCCCACAAGCTCATCTTTGACGATACCAGCCCAAACCAGTACTCCACCTCCACCTTGCTGGCGTCTGAGTCGGACTGGAGCTCTCTGCCCTTTACCAATCCAGCCACGGGCCCATCCATCTGGCCCATCAAGACTCACTCTCATTTTATCAGTCCATAAAACCTTAGAAAAATCAGTCTTGAGATATTTCTTGGCCCAGTCTTGACATTTCAGCTTGTGTGTCTTGTTCAGTGGTTGTCGTCTTTCAGCCTTTCTTACCTTGGCCATGTCTCTGAGTATTGCACACCTTGTGCTTTTGGGCACTCCAGTGATGTTGCAGCTCTGAAATATGGCCAAACTGGTGGCAAGTGGCATCTTGGCAGCTGCACGCTTGACTTTTCTCAGTTCATGGGCAGTTATTTGGCGCCTTGGTTTTTCCACACGCTTCTTGCGACCCTGTTGACTATTTTGAATGAAACGCTTGATTGTTCGATGATCACACTTCAGAAGCTTTGCAATTTTGAGACTGCTGCATCCCTCTGCAAGATATCTCACTATTTTTGACTTTTCTGAGCCTGTCAAGTCCTTCTTTTGACCCATTTTGCCAAAGGAAAGGACGTTGCCTAATAATTATGCACACCTGATATAGGGTGTTGATGTCATTAGACCACACCCCTTCTCATTACAGAGATGCACATCACCTAATATGCTTAATTGGTAGTAGGCTTTCGAGCCTATACAGCTTGGAGTAAGACACCATGCATGAAGAGGATGATGTGGACAAAATACTCATTTGCCTAATAATTCTGCACTCCCTGTAGAGTGCAAAAATATTATATTTAGTGCAGTGAAAGACTAAAAAAGACTTTTACATTTAAGGTCCTCATATCAGTGTTTTGTTAGGCCCCTATATACGTCTTTATTAATTAATTTGCACATTATGTCTTGCATGCCTGTGTAAAAACAAACAAAAATTAAAAAAAAAAAATTAAAAATTCAAGAAGCACTCTACTTCCTTCCTTTTTTAGACCAACGGGCTTGTTTTGTGGACTCTTTCAGGTGATCGGGAACCTGAGCCAAGTACTGGACAGACAGAAAGAAAAGCTTGAGAAGATGAGGGCCTTCACCCACTGGAGACTCCAGCATATCGAGGCCAAAGAAGAGGTATGAAGTTTAAGAAGATTTCAAAACCTTTTGATATGATATTTTAGAAGTTGCTTGTGACATTAGAAATGCTCATCAAATAGCAAAACCCTTCTCTACCTTTAAATTGTCAGAGTAACAGAGGTTTTTGCTACGTCCAAACTGCTGGTTTACTAAATTTTGTGCTTTTTTTTTTCCCCACTGTTGCTGTTTTTTCAATGTGAACTTTCATACAAGTGTTGGTGATTTACTTAACTCATCGGGTAATGCCATTCCTTAAAAATGACCAATTCATATTTTTGTATAAACCACGACATAAAATTCATCACGAGAACGAATGCAGCTGCACAGGAGTGACTTATAGACGTAATTATTGCCTTGTAAATATTACAAATCACAGCCCTGTGGTTCCCCGCCAGGCTCGTTCTTCTCAGGTGGCACAGCAGCACTACAATTTGCAGCTGAAGAAGAAGGTGTGGTTTGCCTGGCAGTCTCTGATCCAGAAACACTGGAAAGTCAAGATGGAGAGAGCTTGCCGTTCAAGGGCTGAAGAGGTCTGCTCCCAGATGTCTGTGGAGTATGAGGCTAAGCTAGCAGAGGTCAGTACATGTGGGACAGTGTGTCTAAGATGAGGCTGTAATGCTCACTTCAAACTGAAACTCTCTGCATTTAAGTAAATGAGCATCCCACTTTTGTTAGTATATCATGGTAAATGGACTGATTTTCAGCTCTGTTTGAGCACTGAGTGCTATCTTACTACAAGCCACATTCACTCTTACAGACACATTCATACAAGCAGTTTTTTCTATGCCTAAACACTTTCGTCCTGACATTCAAACACTTACACGGATGCATCAGGTTCTGCAGAGTAGGGGATTGAACCATCAACTTTCAGATCATTATATAACCCACTCAGTGTTGGGAAGGTTACTTTTAAAATGTATTCCACTACAGATTACAGAATACATGCCCCAAAAGTGTATTTTGTAATGTATCCTGTTATGTTACTCAATGACAGTAACGTATTCTGAATACTTTGGATAACTTAATGATATTATCATGCTTTTTACAACTACATGAATGTACTATTACTGTGTGATTTATTACTGTTACTGAAATACCAATACCAACTAGATTTTTAAATCTTAATATAAAATGAGTAACAGTAGGGTGGACATTAGGTAAGGCTGCACTTTTTGCAGCGATCTCGTATAGAAAACTATTTCGTGTGTATATAAAACAGGTTTGCGGCTCCGAACCGTAGTAAAGGGACCTCTGGCTAATATGTCGGGTTCTGTGTCGGACTCGTAGCCGAAAACTAGCTTTACTTTGTTGTCTGGGTCAACGTTTCTAGCGAGAGACAGAGAGAGGCGTTGAAAGGCTGCTGCAACGGAACTTATTGTTTCGGAGGAAAACACGAACACAGTGTACAGTGGAGTCTTAATAGCTTACTTACAACTGGGCTCGTCAGGCACTCTTCTTGGCTGCAGTGGTTATTATTATATTTTCATGCTTCCATCTCCCGTTTCGGGTCGGTTGCAACTCGTACTTTTCAACTCTTTTTCTCCCTCCTTGCGCTCACAGACACATAACGGGTATGGCAGTCCATTCTCCCTGCAGCACGGACTACACTGCCCATGAGGCTACATTCTTTAGGGCTATGACTGTAACACTCTGCCTATTGCCTTCATATTAAATCATTTTTGTGAATAATTTTTAAAAATATTTCTTCACCTCATTATGCGGGCTGCAAGTAGAGGTGACATGGGCTGCGAGATTGAGACACAGGCATTAGAGCCTCTTAATGCGTGTTTTGTTTGGGTTTCCACCAGCGTGGAATTACCAAAAATAGAGAGCATAGCCTAACATATGAAACAAGAAAAGACCGCCGTGTAATCCATTTATTTCAATATCACCTTTTTAAACGGTAACTGTAATGGAATACAGTTACTCATGTTTTGTATTTTAAATACATAACGGCGGTACATGTATTCCGTTACCCCCAACACTGAACCCACTCTAGCACCTTAATTACTGTGAATTACTTCTGTGTGCTCTCCAAATCACTGTAGAGCCCGTGCCGATGGAGAAAAGGCAACCAAAAATACATCCTACGTAGGGCTTCATGTTTTCGTGTTTTTATTAGGCTGTAACATAATAATCAAATGTTGTTGTTTTTTTTAATGCACATCTTGTGTTTTTCTTCTTTTTAAAAAATAATTATATAAAAAGATAATTCGACAATTCTTTCTATCCTTTGCTACCTGTGTGCACAGCACTGTGAGGCTATAGAGCGGGCACAGGCGGAGATTCAGAGACTACAATTAGAGCGAGAGCGATATGAAGAATCCATGAAGAAAGCCTTCATGAGGGGTGTATGTGCTCTCAACATGGAGGCGCTCAGCATGTTTCACTCTACAGAAGGACGAGCAGAACAACCTCCAGCTCATGATCAGCATGGTTTGTAGTAAATTTGTGGCCTGTGGAGAAAAACATTTATCTTCGTAGAAATGTAGCACACTAAAGCATGTACTGCTAGGATGATATATAGACTGATGCTCTATACAATGTACCGTGGTTGCATCGTGGGCCTTGCCTCTGCGGTGTATTGATTTAGCACAGTTTTGGAGATTGAAACAAAAAGACAAGATGGAAACAGCATTTTTCCAATAGAGTGCAGCCATGTGCTATTGACGTTTGTTGAGATTTATGATTGAGAGGAGGGAATGGGTCTTTGCACTTTACTTGAAAGCCTCATTTAATGAAGTTAAATCTGTGAATATGCTCAGCACTGCGCAAAAGGTACTTTGCACAGGTTGGCAAGCTTAATGTGGCAATGAAAAATTGGTTGATAAAATTTAAAACCCTTTTGAACCATGTTATGAATCATGTAATGAATGTTAGTTAGTTGTATGTAAATGCTGGGAAGATTGGATTAAGAGCTTTGGACTATTACCTGACACTTCAGTAGAAAACCTTAAACTCGGACCAGCGGTGTTTAAAATGCTAGCATCATATGATTATCACCAAGACGTCCCACTGGCATGAGTTGGGAAAAATATCTCATCATTATATTTACACCACCTGTCGTCAGATTTGTTGTCTGAATCTGGGTTTTTTGGGGGTTTTTTTTGTTGATACCATGGCTGCTGGACTTGGATCTTACTATCTTTAGCATGTAGAAATGAAGCCTAGCATGGGCATCTGCTCATCCATCTGCTTTCAGGTTTAATGAGTCTTCCAAACTGAAATGTATGTTAATACGATGCTGTCAGCCAGGGCGGTTAATTGATTACCCTTTCCTGTTGCTTTAAAAATGAGCACTTTTTTTTCCTTTGGATTTTTTTTAAACTGCACATATTTATATATTTTATGCTTTATAGGACTTTTGCAGAAGTTATGAATCCCCAGCTCCTGCTACACCTGTGGTTTAAAATGGGTACTTTATGTGTCATCTGACAAGCAAGAGATCATTGAAATATTCCCATTCAAATACAAACTCAGGATTTCCAGTTTAAAGGGGGATTTTTGTGTAACTACAATAAAAATGAGTTATTACTGAGTCCTAATGACTCAATGAAGGTTTCTTTTTTGTGTCGTAGTTCCTCTGCCTCGTGAGGATGAGCGTGGCTCCTCTGCCATGGCTCAGCTCCAGCCATATGCCACCTCTTCCACACAGTTCAGTCCAGTCCATTTTGACCACCCAGGCCCGTCGCACAGTGAAGCAGATGATGTGGCAAGTCACTGTTAATTTATAATGAAAACACACCATAGTACAGTGTCTTTCCAAATCACTCGTGGTTCTTGAAATTAATTTATTGAATGTTAAGCATGTCCTTTCATGTGGATCATTTTGTTCTTTTGATTATTTATTACTTTATGTCGCAGACAATTCTGGCTTCACATATAAATCATGTGATTGCCCTAAAAATGAAGAATTTGTAGAGCAGTCTTGAATTTCCTTTGTTATACTTTTTGTTTAAATTAGATGCACTATGACTAACTTCCTCTAAATCCCAAATCCTGATCCTGTGTTCACTTGTTGCCTTTATTTGTAGATGGGCTCTGGTGCCCCCATGTCCCAAGAAGAAACACTCCCTCCCACTACAGTGGTGCACAGCTCACTTCCTCTTGGGGGAATTGCAAGTTCCCACAAAAAGGTTAGTGTCAGACATATAGAGACAAACTACCAACAGCAGCTGAATCTATGTCCTGCTTTGTTGTCTGTACTGTGCCATCTAAAGCTCTTCATCAAAAATCACATTTGTATATAACACTAAAAATATTGCTTGTTTTAGGTAGGTACTCGTGTCGTCACAGCAAGTCAACAAAAATCCTCAAAGACTGTAACGGCTCGTGTCACTGCGCGCCATGAGATCAGTAAGGTGGGACGTAGCAGCCTGCAGGTGATGGGAGTGGCTCCACCCATGAGCTCTGTGGTAGTCGAACGGCATCATCCTGTTACGCAGGTATGTGATGTGATGCATCGATACTGTTCCTTTACGAGTCTTGCAGTCATATACTTATGAATCTTTGCACAGTTTTAGCTTCAAGGTCATGTTGTTGCGTATCACGGACCACATCTAACACAGCTGTTGCTTTTAGACTGCTCCCTCTAGGGTTTTCAAGTGACTTTGCACTTAAACCCTACACTTCAATTTGCATTATTTTTCACATCAGCTGGTTTCTCCAGGACCTTATAGTTGATGTCTGCATTGATAATCTGACTCTCGAGGACTCACCAGAGCACCAAAGTTTTATACTGGAAACTGCAGTTTGGTCTTTGGGTTTTAGTCCAAGCCCAAACTCTCATCACCAATAAAAATTCTGTCACCTTGAAACAAAAGTTGATGTTTTGGGGGGTTTTTTGGTCAGTGGTGAAATCTCAGTTCCCAGTGCAAATAGTGATAATCGGACTGATCTAAAAAAAATAAAATCAGGTGTGCTGGAAGCAGTCCAGGGGTGCATGAGAAGATGCCTACAACATAGGAATTAAAACAACAGACTTTAATATTGTTGTGTTGTTTGATTTTTGTTTTTCTATAAGCAAAATCACTTAACTTTATACAGGCACCCTTTATTTTTCACGTTGTTCAAATGCACCTTTGTTTATGTGAATTAGAAAATCAATTTAAACTTTTGTTTGTTTGTTTTTTTTGCTTTCTTTTAGCTCACCATTGGGCAAGCCACAGCTGCTAAATTTCCAAGCTCCTCCCAAAAGGGCCACATGTCCACTGCAGGCAGAGCCTCCTCCAGAACGCACAGCAGCACCTGTCACACACACTCCATCAAAGTAGTTGACTGATGACACGCACATATGTCAAAGATCTTCCTTAACACCAGCTATGCAAAAATCCAAATTGATGGAATTTTCTGTCTTGATATGAAGGCCATTTTATATATATATATATGTATATATTTTTTTATTACCCTAGAGTTTTAAATGTGAATGTGTTTCATTTGTAATTATTACAGATGGAACAAAAGTTCAGAGAATTCCAAAATGAACATTTATTACTTTGCTTTAAATTATGCACAGATAACGGTGTACTGAAGTGTACTGCAAGGCGACCATCCAACAGCACATGTTGTTTACTTGACGAAACCAAAGCTATATGCTAATGGTGTGACGCACAACGTTATTTTTAAAATAAATGATTTCACTGCAGTAGTCCTGTAGAGATGCTTCGTTGACAGTGATGCGAACAGTGTAAATACTGCAGTGTTCCTCTTCATGAAATGGTACATCTTTTACTGCTGACTTGCTCTGCCTCCAGTCGAATCTTATCTGAAAGACGAACATTTGATGAAGTAAAACTTTGGAACAGGCGGTGCAGAAGACATAAATTTCTGTTTATCTGCATACTTGTTAACAGTGTACCTGCAGCTTTCGTGTTCCCAGTGCAGATGAGGCCCTGGTAGAGGTCTTTAGCAGGGGCCTTCAGAGCCAGTTCCTCCCCATGAAGCCAGATCAGCAGCATTCTGTTCCCATGCTCTTGATAGCTTTGCTGACCTGCAGGTAAACGCACAACCCTTTAAGTTCAGAAAAAAGGTCAACCTGCAAAAAATACCCTAAAGATACCAAATTACAACTTTTATAAGCTGAAAAAAAATAAGCTGTAAAAATTTCAATGTCATTTAATGTCATACTGGGATATAAATTAATGTGTTTGACTCAAGAAGGTTAAGTTAGATTTTCAAAGGGTTGCCAAATGCACAGCAGAAACCTGCCCTGTCAGTGTGTGAGTTATGGCACCTGTCCACTGCTCCTCAATGGCAGACACTTGGTCCTGAGTAAAGTCCCAGTGTGTTGCCAGTCTTTTCCAGTCTCCTGGTTTCAGCAGCTTGTACGCCAGGCGCCAGGCCATCGAATACAGCTCCTTGTTCTCACTGCGGCGGTCAAATTTGAACGTCAGTGCATGCTCGGTGCGAACAATCTCATTAAGCTCAGGGTTAGCCTGAAAGGGCAATTAAATCATGTCAGCAGGCTGATAAAGGCCACACTCTCCAGACAGCAGAGGAGCACAGGAAGAAAATTTTGGCAAGACACTAACACGTATGATTAGCAATATAAATGTCAGAGTGAAACATTTTGAAAATCAATAATGGAGGAGAATAAGGCATATTCTTAATTAAACTGATGATAAATCGTATGTCGAATGTTTCTGGGCTCCGAATCACTTTTACAGTGAATGCTTTAATAGAATTAGAGGGGACTCAGCTAATCGAGGATGTGACACTGAATCATTCATGGTGAAAGTAATTATTGATTTCAAAGCATCGCGAATGGATTATGCTCGTGATAGTTACAAGTATCATTTGATTATCCCCTCACCTTTTTCTGGTCATAGTATCGTTCTGCTTTGATGATCATGTCCACAATGTTTACCTCATCTGCTCTGGCTGCAACACCCAGAGCAGTCTTACCCTGCTACTCCGAATCCAGCATGTACAGTGAAAAACAAATTCAATTAGAACTGCAAGAGATTGCATTTAGTTTGATTTTTCTTGTATTTTCAATGTATCATGCTGCGACAAAGGCTTACATTAATTATCATTTTTTGCTGTTTGGATAGCATTAGTATACAGTTTAATTTCATTAATATGACAAATGCATCTTACCCGGTCCTTGACTGTTAGATCAGGCCCAGCTTTAAGAAGCATTTCCACAACCTCAGCTTTGGCAGTCTCAGCAGCAATGTGCATAGCTGTCTGGGACCTCTAACAATCCAAAGCATGACACGACATAACGATAAGCAGGAATTAGTTTGTCTACATTATGTTCATGGATGCTTTATTTTACTGTCTTAGGCAGGAGCTTGTACCTTATCTGTGGCATTGATATTGCAGCCAGCCTCCAATAGGTAGTAGATAACAGGGATGTGACTGTTCTTCACTGCCAGGTGGAGAGGTGTCTCTAGATCCTGAGAGCAATAATATTATGCTTCATAAAAGATGGATTACTCTGCCACTGCCTCCTATCTGGTTGTTTACTTACCTGATTTTGAAAGTCCGCCTGGGCATTGTACTGTAAGAGAACTTGAACAAGAGCCGCGTCTCCTTTTTCTGCAACTGTATGGAGAGCGCTGCATTTGGCCTACAAAGAGTACAAAGTGAGTCCAGTTGTACTATGTCTAGAAGAATCTTTAAAAACTGATTTTGTTTATGACATATTTTTCAGGATAAACACCATAATGCATATTATATTAGTAGTACGGTTAAAAGCAGAACAGTAGAAAAGGTATTTAGTTATTTGAATCTACACAGTACCAAAAAACGCCACCAAATGGTTAAAAAAAATACACCGGTACACAAACAAAAGTTACCAAAGAAAACACATGATTTTCTGAACTTGCATGTTATGAACATTGATTACTGTAAGTATTTGATGTGTGTATTTTTCTCTTAGCCTGCACTGGTTCAGTAAAACTTGGCCGGTATACTGCCTGAACGTACCACTGTGAGTATGTTAGGGTCACAACCGGCCTCCAGCAGGACCTGAGCACATTCTTCCTGACCGTGGTCTGCAGCCTGGTACAGAGCGGTCTCACCATCCTGCAGCACAGAACATCCGTCAGCAATGATGGAAATGGAAAATTCTTCTAACATAATTAACATTTTAAGTTATTATTTATTATTATTATTATTATTATTAGTTATGACAAAGTAGAATTTCTTTACACTGAGGGAACGTTAGCTTGGATCATTCAATTAAATGCCAGCAAATAAATTAGTTACTGCAGATCTTTTGGGGGGTAAGGTTTTGTAATTATCTCTTACTTTAATGCATCATTAAGCCACATCAGTACTAATACAAAGGAACACATTTATCATGTTCAGTTTACCTGTTACCTGCCAAAGTTCGATCCAGAAAGCTAAATGTGTCATTATACTAACCGGTAGATGTTTGATTCATCTCAATTGATCCCAAGTGGAGCCAGCATCCAGCAGTGGATTAGCCGCTGAGCTCACACTGTCACAAACCAAACCGTGATAGAGAGGATGTTTGCACTGATTGTCTACCATATTGACTTCATCCCGAGTATCAAAGCTCTGCAGCAGCAGTTGGACGACATCCAAGTGGCCGTTCCTGGCAGCTAAGTGCAGGGGCGTGTCCCCTCTCTGGCAGAAGGGAGGGAGGGAAACAGCTTGCATCAAAGAGTGTTTG
Source organism: Perissodus microlepis (assembly GCF_051167445.1). NCBI lineage: Eukaryota > Metazoa > Chordata > Actinopteri > Cichliformes > Cichlidae > Perissodus > Perissodus microlepis. The sequence continues at coordinate 17,221,846 of NC_140472.1, forward strand.
ACTTTGAGCTTTCTTGCAGGTGTGACACTGAAATGTGCACTCAAGGCACATGTGAGCATAAACAGCCATATACTCGGAAATAGATGCAGCAAAATCGCACAAATAAGTCCTCGTGCACACCTTGTTGGGCTTCATGGTGGCCAGGTTGTATGGCTCCATGAGCACCTGTAACATCTTAACACACCCGTGTTCTGCTGCCAGTGCAAATGCTCGGTGTCCTGACTGAAACACAAGAAAAGAGGCTCAGGTAATCACATGTAGTGCATGCAAAATGAAATTTGCCACACAATTGTTTTGTGCAAGTTGCATACCAGGTCATCCTTGTCAAGTTCTTTCATCTGCAGGTCATTTACAATGTAGTCTACGATTTCAGTATGGTTGTTGATGGCAGCACAGTGCAAAATATTGAGTCCTTCCTGAAACAGACAAAGAAACAACTTTTTCTGTTAAATCAGACAGGGCGCTGTTTGAGAATTTACAATGCAAACCAAATTCATCTTGAACCGTATTTGAAAATGGAAAGCCACAGTGATACAGTATAACGAAAGCAAAAATGTACAAAATACAACATGTAGCTTGTGGTTTAATTTCCTTGAAATTTAGCGCACCTGAAAACTTACAAACAGGTGCAGGAGAACAAGAGGGTATATTTAAAATTAAACTAATTATACTTAAATTCGAATGTCGAAATACTTTATGGTTATAGCATTGTCAGAAATATGTGCCACTAAACATTACATTTTAGTTATTTATAATTTGATGTGAATTTTTCAACTCATATAATTACATATGTTTTACAGAAAAATGTTCGCGCCCCCCCCTCTCTCGCGCGCGCACACGCACGCACTAACACATCCTCCAACCACACACACCCATATTTTGCTCAATTACGGTTTATTTCAGACCTCAAACATTTAGTAAACAATTAAGCAAATACAAGTAATCTGCAGGTAGTAATAAAATAAACTACTAACTCTTTTACGCTACGTCCGAACCTACACGGGTATTTTTGAAAACGCAGCTGTGTCGTCCACACGTAGACGGCGTTTCGAATCACCGAAAACGGAGATTTTTTTTAAAACTCATTTTTTTTGCGTTTATGTGTGGACGAGGAATACAGAGTTCGTCACGCAACGTCAAAGGTATGTGCCTTTTTTCACATCAGCTGTGCGCCACGTTATTGTTTACATGAGAGGAATTGCAGAATGGCAGATAGTCAGATTAACAGTATTTTGTCTCTATCTGCAGGTTTTACACGCTTACATACACACACGCAGTTACTGTCCCTCCATTTAGAAAGGCAGAGGCCTCACGGTGTGATTATTTTACATGTAGTTGTTTTTTTCCTGTGTAATAACATTCAACATTGCTATCAATACATTTTTCAAAAAAATGCCTCTCTGTGCAAAATGGGTTTAAAAACATAAACAGCTGTGGGATAGTGTTTGTCCGTGATTTGAACCGGGGAACAAATCGTGGCAGGATCAGCCTGATATTATTTGTATCCCGCTGTAACTTTACTGTATAAAGAGCTAACATCTCAAAAATGTCAGGAGTAGTTGGTCATTACAACAAGTGTTTGTGAACTAAAAATCACGATGGGATACTGTTTGTCTGTGATTTGAACAGCCAAGCGTGTGCTCCCGACGAAGGGAAAACCAATTCCAACCAAGGTTATTATAAACATATTACAAAACTACAGGGAGTGCAGAATTATTAGGCAAATGAGTATTTTGTCCACATCATCCTCTTCATGCATGGTGTCTTACTCCAAGCTGTATAGGCTCGAAAGCCTACTACCAATTAAGCATATTAGGTGATGTGCATCTCTGTAATGAGAAGGGGTGTGGTCTAATGACATCAACACCCTATACCAGGTGTGCATAATTATTAGGCAACTTCCTTTCCTTTGGCAAAATGGGTCAAAAGAAGGACTTGACAGGCTCAGAAAAGTCAAAAATAGTGAGATATCTTGCAGAGGGATGCAGCAGTCTCAAAATTGCAAAGCTTCTGAAGCGTGATCATCGAACAATCAAGCGTTTCATTCAAAATAGTCAACAGGGTCGCAAGAAGCGTGTGGAAAAACCAAGGCGCAAAATAACTGCCCATGAACTGAGAAAAGTCAAGCGTGCAGCTGCCAAGATGCCACTTGCCACCAGTTTGGCCATATTTCAGAGCTGCAACATCACTGGAGTGCCCAAAAGCACAATGTGTGCAATACTCAGAGACATGGCCAAGGTAGGAAAGGCTGAAAGACGACCACCACTGAACAAGACACACAAGCTGAAACGTCAAGACTGGGCCAAGAAATATCTCAAGACTGATTTTTCTAAGGTTTTATGGACTGATGAAATGAGAGTGAGTCTTGATGGGCCAGATGGATGGGCCCGTGGCTGGATTGGTAAAGGGCAGAGAGCTCCAGTCCGACTCAGACGCCAGCAAGGTGGAGGTGGAGTACTGGTTTGGGCTGGTATCGTCAAAGATGAGCTTGTGGGGCCTTTTCGGGTTGAGGATGGAGTCAAGCTCAACTCCCAGTCCTACTGCCAGTTTCTGGAAGACACCTTCTTCAAGCAGTGGTACAGGAAGAAGTCTGCATCCTTCAAGAAAAACATGATTTTCATGCAGGACAATGCTCCATCACACGCGTCCAAGTACTCCACAGCGTGGCTGGCAAGAAAGGGTATAAAAGAAGAAAAACTAATGACATGGCCACCTTGTTCACCTGATCTGAACCCCATTGAGAACCTGTGGTCCATCATCAAATGTGAGATTTACAAGGAGGGAAAACAGTACACCTCTCTGAACAGTGTCTGGGAGGCTGTGGTTGCTGCTGCACGCAATGTTGATGGTGAACAGATCAAAACACTGACAGAATCCATGGATGGCAGGCTTCTGAGTGTCCTTGCAAAGAAAGGTGGCTATATTGGTCGCTGATTTGTTTTTGTTTTGTTTTTGAATGTCAGAAATGTATATTTGTGAATGTGGAGATGTTATATTGGTTTCACTGGTAAAAATAAATAATTGAAATGGGTATATATTTGTTTTTTGTTAAGTTGCCTAATAATTATGCACAGTAATAGTCACCTGCACACACAGATATCCCCTTAAAATAGCTAAAACTAAAAACAAACTAAAAACTACTTCCAAAAACATTCAGCTTTGATATTAATGAGTTTTTTGGGTTCATTGAGAACATGGTTGTTGTTCAATAATAAAATTATTCCTCAAAAATACAACTTGCCTAATAATTCTGCACTCCCTGTAGAAGGGGGCGGGCGCTAACTACTGAGTCAACTGCTTTCAAAATTCTTTTGTTGTTTTTATTGTAATACCTGTACTGATTTTCCTGAAACAAATGCAAAATAAACATTTTAGCCAATACAGAACTGGATTGTAACTTTGGACGTTACTATTTAAAATTGCTTAGAGGATACATTTTGTCCTCTGTCTTTTTAAAACGCTCTGAATTGACCAACTGCTTTCAAATATTCACAGTATAGTTGCACAGTAAACTCAGAAAAAGTATATAGTACTTTAAGGGGCATTACAGCAGAAGTTGCAGGCTATATTATGAAGTGTTACTGAAAATTAAAAGGTTAAATAGTATAGATAATAAAATATCTGAATAGCAGTGTGTTGTTTTGAGAGGGTGTTTGTGCAAAATCTAAAAGGAAAACAAAAAACCCCCAATGGGATTAATTTCTCAGTTTAAGGGTATTTCATCTCTGTTGGTTAGTGAGAAGCAATAGAGGAGAATTCTTCCTTCTACTTCACCTCGTTCTCAGCCTTCTGTTCTGCTCCAGCCTGCACTAATAATTTCAGGATGTCCAAACTGCCAAACCAGGCAGCCAAATGAATGGGTGCTACGCCGTACTGTCAGACACAGAACACAAAATGGTAGTAGCCGACTTGGAGACATTACATAACATATTGTCCTTGGCTCAAATCCTCGCATCTAACATCTTAAAATCCTCCCACCTTGTCCTTTTGGTCCACTTTGACCCTTCGCTTTAACAGCAGCTTAACAGCTTCTTTGTTTGTGCAAGCTACTGCAAAGTGAAGGGCAGTCCTATTTTGCTGAGGAAGACAAAATAATCAACATGTTATAATTTTAATATAAGTTTATTCAGTGATTGGGTCTGTTTGGCTAATGCAGATACTTTATCTTTTCAGACGCACCACATTCTTTACGTTGGCATTTAACACTTTTCCAAGATCCGTCATGGTCTCCACATCGTTCCTCTTAGCTGCTTCGATAAACTCCTTCTCAGCCTCAAGCACTACATAACACAGTAGACAAGCCTTAATACGTGGCTTTTTTCATACATAATGTAATTAATTGTGTTAATACATATTAGATAGCAGGATTATATCACAACATAGAGTAAAGTGAACTAAGATGGTGAGATTTTCAACATTACTACCTACACACCCACATAGCAAATACAGTGTTTTTCCTTGGAAGGAAACTGTCACACCTCACTTCAGTGACAAACATTAGAAACTCAAGTGCTCGGTTCTTGAATCTGCTACATTTACTACACTTTCTATGTCTTTTCTGTCATATAAAGCACAAAAAGCTTGTTTATTCTTTTTACGTTTTTTTTTCTCTTTATCATTGGCTGTTCTTGCATACTCACACATCTCTACGTCATCAAAACTGTTGTCCGTCTCTTTGTTTGAATGCTTGTTCAGAGCAAAGTCACTGAATCCCCTCACAGTCTCCGGTCTTATCCACTTTCGAGGGTCCAGATTCTCCTTTTTAGGAGAATGTTTCTCAATCATCCTCTTCAGAGCCAAAGCTTTTTTTTCCATTTGGAGGCTCTTACAACAAAGCCACACTTTGTGTATTAAACAGTATAGGTTATATCCTGAAAACAGTCTACCTCAGTTCCAGAGGAAAAAGATCGCACACCTGTAAAGAAAGCCAGTGTTATCCAATTTCACAAAGTTCTGATCTTCATAGAGCCAAGAGCAAGGAAGTGTATGGTAGTGTACTCCTTACTTTAGTGCTGCAGGGCTGATCCGTATTTACTTTACTAGCTCACACCCTAGAGATCCCCGGTGATAGTAACAGGTTTATTTAACATGACACATTTCACTTTGACTAGTCAGTGGCACAGCTGTGGCTATATTATGGCTCGAGTAACATGAGGAATTTATACCAATAGTCTAACTCAAATTTCTATTATGTAATGCTGGTTAAAAGATTAACAAAGGAGTTGGAGTTCAGTAGTAGTACATGTTTGTCTAAGGAAACAAACGTACTGTATATGTAAGGAAGCGGCGAGTCACATTTACACAATTTGAAGGGGTACAGTTTCATGGCTGACAGCAAGAACCCGTTTTTTTTCCTCACTACTTTGAAGCACTCATTGTTTGGTTACAGTTCAGGCTGTTGGAGAGGTGATAAGTGTTGAGTGTAAAAAAAATGTCCCTAAAAGTGAGATTTCAGCAGAATAATTTATTGCAACAATTTAAATGATAAAAAAAAATTCTCTTTTCGTCATTATTAAAGGTATACACTACAATTAAAAGTGACACAAAAACACAAATGTGACAATGTCAGAATAAAATAACTTAATGAAGATAAATAAAAAATATATATCTAGCCTGACCATTAAATAAAAATGCATTAAAAGGAATTATTGGACTTGTCTTCATCTTTCATTTTGGATATCGCTTAGAGCAGACAAGCCAGGTGTTTTAGGAGCATCTTCTATGTGCAAACTTAACAAGCTTTGTGCGCAGTGACCGCAGGATGAATAAAAACTGCGCAGGGAAGCCGAGGGAATAGAAGAGCTGCGTTTTTACTTCCTCAGTTCATCCGCACTAGGCTGGAGGTTGCCCCTGAATGACTGTCACCTGAAGAACTTGTCGATGGTGTTGCAAGGACCGAGGCTTTTAACCTTTTTAGACGGAGGAGACGAAGGCGTGTCCCGTCTAAATCATAAAAAGAACACACAACAATGAATACTTTTTTTATTTATACATATAAAATTTCAATGCTACTTCAGTCACACTAAATGGAACAAGAAGAGATCGCGTGTCAGCATTCAGTGAAGCGATTTGTAAACAAGCCGTCTCACCTTTTGCTTTTGCCTTTGCTTGCTTGCTTTAGCAGAAGATGTCCTCCGTCTACAAACAGAAAGGGACACTTATTGGCATGGACAGAAAAAATAATGTATCCCCCGCTGTCTTTTCTCTGACATAAAAATGACTTCCATTGAGGAGGTGCACAATCGCAGCACCAGGGATATAAAGAGTGCAATTTCTGAGGCAGGCTTGTTTAAGAGGAAACCGGGGTGCAGTTCATTGTAGGAAATGAATAGGTGAGAAAGTGATTTAGCAATTTCCAAGGCCGGGGCAAAGGGAGCCCCATGGGGTGAAATGAGATGTCTTTTCCTGGTCTGAATCGATACAAACGTCTCACATAGTGTCACTGTCTGTAAATAACAAGGTCATAGGCCACCGACACCTTCCCAAATACACATTCCTTCTGTTAACTCCGCTGTCATACAGCTTATAGACTCGGCTAACAGGATCGCTCCTGTCATCAGGACAGACTAGTTTCTGCCAGAAAAGAGGGTTGCTGTTAGTACCTTCATGTAGCCGAAGCATGTAGCGACTGCATGCATCGTAATGAAAAACATTTTTTTCAGAATACACACACAACGAGGTTCCCTTTGTTTAATACACGCACTTACCTGTGCTCTTGCTATTTTTAACTGGAGATGGATTTATGGAGGATGATGTCTGTCTCCCCAGCTCATGTAAGACCTCCTGGTTCAGGCAGAGGTCAACGTGGTGGTTGAAGACAGCGAGGTCATGAGTCTCCTGGGTCAGCTGACACACTGGGCAGACGAAGACTGGCCCTTTGCTATTAGATGGCTGAGGCTCTTGCGAGGTCGCAGTTTTGTTGTCGTCTTTAATCAACGAAACCTTTTGAACAGAATCTTTTTTTACGCTGCTCTGGCCTTTCTGAGGGTTGACTTTTGACTTCTTCTCTTGAGCCTCGTGCCGCCTCCTCAGTTTGTTCACTGCTGCACGTTCTTCGCGGTCCTTCTTTAGACCCGACTCTGACTCTGTGTCTGACTCTGTGCCATTGTTTGTTTTTTGAGAGGCGTTGCTAAGACATTGGTCTATATGCGTGTTGAAGACATTCAGGTCGGTTGTTTCCACCTTTCTGAAGCACACGGGACATGTGAGGGTTTCTGATTCTTCACAGGCTGATGTGGATGCATGCGCCTGTACAGGACTGGGACTTTCTGAGAGATCGGGCGGTAAATGGTTGTTTTCACTTGCTGTGGCCGGAGTCCCTGTGTTAGCAATCACTGGAGCGTTTTCCCTGCTCCCCTCATTTTTTGTGGCTGCATTAGCTGCCTCGAGTTGCAGTCTTCTAACATGAGCCCTTTGAAAGAAAGACTGCTGGAGTCCCACAGTCGCCTGGCTTCCTTCTGTCTGCCTCTGCTTACTCCGCCAGGGAAGGTCTTCTTGTCTCTGGTGTTTCTGTTCCACTAGGGGGCACATAAGTGGCGAGGTGTGGAAGGAGTAAGCATCGGAGAGATGCTCATTCCCCAGTTTTTGAAGCATCCCTTGGGAAGAACTAGAGCAGTCTGCCTTGCCGCTCTGCAGAAAGCCGACGATGCTCTTCTGCAAGGGCTTTTTATCATCCAAACTAGCGAAGGCAGAAATTCGAACACCTACAAGCACAAAAACAAATCATCCGGAGAAAACCTCTAAACGAATGCCAGCTGTGTTATTATTTCCACATGAAGCTTGTCACACATCATTTAGGTTCATTTCAAGCTAGTTATATTAATTGGTATGTCAGTTTTATTGTTATATCTAATTACCCATGAGCCTCAGTCTGAGTGGCTGAGGACTCTCATTTTCTATTTCCGTTTTCAGGAGGTCCTTAGCAACAGCGAAGATCTCATCCACTGTGGCAACAGCACACGGCAGCGTCATTGCCCTAGTTTTCACCTCGAAGTTCACATTCTTGAGCTTCAGTGTTACCGTTTTACCCTTCCAGGAAGACAAAAATATATATATACGCCTTTAAATTCATATTAGGCAAACAGTCACGGCCATTTCAGCCTGCACTCTAATTAGACGTAAATAATAGTACCAGGAAAGAGATGGAAATCTGTATAATCATATCAGTGATTGACTTGTCAGAATCCATTTTGTGAGTTTTTATGGCGATATGTTCAAAGCTGATAGTAGCCCCCTTCTGTCTCTTTAATGGTCCTCCATTTCCTGCAGCTATCAAAGCCACATCAGGACCCAGGTAGGGGGGGTAATAGTTGTGCTAAGCCATCCAGTCCTTACTGTATCAATTCAAAAGGGAATGAACATGTTAGAGTAACTGTACGAGACTCTGTTTGGAGACACAGTAAATCTAAGAAGGCCAAGTATAAGAATTGTGTGTTAGGAAGGTGTCGAGCCTCCATGTGCTGCCAAAATAGCTTCTTCCTGTTTCTGGAAATGTATTGGAGCGACAGAGCATCATACTTTCAAAAGAAATTGTTTTTTCTTTCCCTCTTTTGCTATTTCGATGATGGTGATAGAGAGCGGCGTCTAACATGTCGGTCCACAATGTGTAGGTGTTCAACTTTACACAACTTTTAAGCCATCAAATCATTCAGTGATCGCTCGTGCCCTATGGAAGGAGGCACTGCGATCTAGAAAGAAGATGACAGGGGGATGACACAGCTGTAATGAAGGGGTCAGGGGTTTAGCTTTTCCTTTAACTTGCCTCTTGTCTGAAAAAAGTTGATGTAAGGTAGCTGAAAAGATGTTAAAGAAAATCTTCTTATACAGCGGATATGCACAGATATGGGTTTAAAGGTTACAATAACACTGATCAATACCTTCAGACCTTCTTTCTTCATGTCTTCTGCTAGATCTTCACAGAGCTCCCTGCACAAAGACAACTGCTCCTCAACTTTACTCAGTTCTTTAAAGGTCCTGTAAATATTGAGAGTATGACAGAGAAATTAGAAGAGAGCCGAAAGAAGGAAACCGTTTTTTTAAACTATCAAATATTAATTAAAATTGTTAAAAAACCTCTCTGTGCTCATGCTTTTTCTTTCTTCATGCCTGTGTGACAGTAGAGACAGTCAGCTTTATCTCCTTCTTCTGGAGATCAGTTGTACTTGAATGTTATGAAGAAAGCAGACAGTACCTGGGTATATATGTGGAGCCCAGTCCCAGAGAAACCTCCAGGAAATGATGCCAGGCTGTCTCCGAGAACAGCAATGACAGCAACGCCATCTGCTGGCCAAGATGGGAGCAGGTACTTATACCCAAAGCGTTCAGCATCTTCTCACTCACCTTTCCTATGCCACAAACCTAGAAAAGCACATAAACATGTTTTTAGCCTTTCAGCCATGTTTCACAGTGACTCCACAACATGTCTGTAAACCTTTATACTGCATTCTACTCAGAACTTCACAATTAACATTTATTTAAAGAAATCAATGAAGACAATTAGGAGGAAAAAAACAAACACATTCAGCTAACAAGCAAAAGATCCCTGGTTCGATTCTGGGAGGAGACACAGATCCTTTGAACGTGAGACACATGGATTTCTGGGGTAAAAACCAAATATTCAGAGATACCCGCTGCGGAGACCCGTTGTGAATAAGGGAACAACTGAAAGTAGCTTTAAACATGCTACAAATAAACTGGAGAAAGCAATAACTAAATCACCGGAGAAAGTCCAAACACAAGATAAAAAGGAAAAAAATTGTAGCAATTGTGTTTCTTGTTTGAGATCACAAATCAATTTTGTTTTTTTTTAAAAAGCCACTCTTCTAGCATCAAGCTAACAAACCTTATTTCAGATGGTTATTTAACACATCCAATGCTTTTTCACAGAGCAGGATTACACATGTAAGAGCCCAAAAACAAACTTCTATGTTTGTTTTTCTACTTCTAAAAACATCTTCTGTTTACTATTAAACCCTTGAAAAACATCCAGCTGATGTATCTTTTACCAAATGGACTCCATCATGTCTGCTCACAGACACAAATATGTTACAACTGCAGTTTTAACTTTGTTCTGTTATCAAGTTGAGCCACAGACTGTGACTATTATGAACCATGAGCCTCATACTGCAGTGGGTTGTCTCAGCTCTAACCCAGAGGAGTGAGGTTTGCGAACAAGCGAGTCCAAACTCAAACGTTATTTGCACTGTTGCAGTAAAAGAAAAAGAAAAATACTAAAAATCTTACAGTGTCAAGCAATATACTACAAGCACACAGCTCTGCTAATGCTTTAATTTGAGCAATGGGTACTGTACTTTGCGAACTGGAAGGTTCTGGATGAAGTCCATCACTGCCTCTCTGGTGGATGGGAGTCTGTATTGTCCATTGGGTTTGTTTTTGTCACTGCACACCTTAGCCAGCATCATGTTTGGCGCAATTCCTGGAAGATTGGAAAATATCATTGGCTATTTTTTTCCCCAAACAGCTGGTAAAGCATGCATAATAATTCCCAAAATATGCATACTAGACTTGTCAGGGTTGCATTAGATTAGAATGAACTGATGAACTTGGTGTACAGTCAAACAAAAGTAATAAAAATTTAGTATCAAAATATGTTGTAAACTATCATAAATAGAGCAATAAATAAATAGGTATTCGTAATGACAGCAGCTTTAACAATGGCACAGGGATCAGCGATGTTCAGTGACTGCTTAGAGCTCAGGATGTGAGATTTATTACTGTATATCCCTGTTATACAGTTAAAATGAGAGTGTTTTAAATTAAAAGCAGACTGGTTTCTCGCTCACCTGCACTGGCAGTCAGCATAGTCTTCTGCTCAATGCGGAAGCGCATCTCTCGCACAGCCTCTTCAACAGATGTCCCAAACACCTCAAAATCACCTGCAGGAGCATGCACACCTTCAGGGCCCACTGGGCTGGGAGAGGAGCCTGGGCTGTCCTCAAACAGTACTGGGGAGAGCTCTCTCACCTCTGTCACAGCTTCCTGGGAAGGCTCAGCTTTTTTCTCATCTTTACAAGAAAAATAAATAAATCACACAACAATTAAATGGATTCCTGATATATAAAACTTAATATCAATGTGTTTGTGTGTATATATTAAAGAAAAACAAATCCCTACCTGTGTTTATGTCTCTGACACGGAAGTGATGTGTACGTGTGGACTCTGGCCAGTGCTGCCTCTGCTCCAGGTGGTCTGTGAAATCTAGATAAGCTTCATCCAGGCTCATTGGCTGAAAGTTCGGGTCATAGTCTGCAAAGATCTCCCGGATCTAACAGAAGCACAGACAGGTGGGCACCTGTTGAGCAACAAGCCACTGAAAGAATTTGTTTGCATGTGTGTTTTTAGGTATTGCGCTTACCTCATTGCTCACAGCTCTGTACTTATCAAAGTTAAGTGGAACAATGACTAAACTAGGGCAGAGTTTCTTTGCAATGAAGCCAGGCATGGCAGCTCGAACCCCATATTTCCTGGCGTGATAGTTAGAGGTCGACTGTGAAAGGAAAAGAGGCGATATGAATGAAACAGAGAGAGTGGCTGTTCTGGATCTTAAATGGCCATGATTTCAATACTTAATCTCCGTGTAGTTTGTAAAGTAGTGAGAGCATGTGTATACTATATTTCAGTGCAGTGTGGTTTATATTTGAAATAAACCTTTAATATCTTGTTTCAGAGTTCAGACATAATTCATAGTCAGTATCTGTGGCGCCTACACCCTGAGCGTGTCCATTAGCCACAATAGCAATGTTTTTAACCCACCAGCATGCTCATGGATCCTACGGCCATGGGCTTGTCCTTCAGTTCAGGACAGTCTCTCATTTCAACAGCAGCGTAGAAAGCATCCATGTCCACATGTACAATCACACGGCTTAGATCACGACTCTTCTCCAGCGCTGTGGAAACCTTTTCCACCTACACAGAGAGAATAAAATGAAAAGAAGCCAGTTGCTTGAAGCTCACCTGAGTTGTGTCTGTGTGATTTTCGGGTCACCTCTTTAAAAAGAAGTGAGCTTTGGCCATGTGAATCCCTTACATCTTACCTGAGCTTGTGCTTTTTTTAACTGCTGCTCTGTGATCCGTGCCTTCTGTAGCATCATTTTCGTAATGCGCTGGTTCACCTGCTGATCTCTCTTCAGCTCATTCTCGTAAAACTTAGATCCCTGCCCAGGAAGGACAAGGACAATGGGGAGTTATAAGAACTCTGTTTTACAGCTTTAATAAAAAGCTACTATCGCTCATTTATTTTTAGGACTGGATGTCATTACACAGAGGATAGTGGACGCAAAGGGGAACAGGATACAATCTACAAAAGTGGACGGAGGTTCATATTGTCCACAGTGTCATTTGTGCCTTTTATTGGTTAAAGCTAGATACATCCAAGTAAACCGGAAAAAAAAAAAAAAAGAGTCAATTTTTAGATTTTGCTCCCACAATGTCCACAATGACTATAGCAGCGAGAAACTGTCCACATACACGTGTAAGCTTTTATAATACTGCAAACTGAAACATACTTAACAATGTAATGCCTCATCTACATATTTCAAAATAACATTTTAGAACACCATTATACAAAAGCTATTCATATTACTGTAAGGAATGAATTATGACATTTATATAGTGATATAAAAAATCTATAAAAATGCATCATCAGAAATAATGTCAGTTGAAGGGTGCCTGTCGAGAAGCCATTCTTAAGGAAGGCAAACTAGAAGAAAAGGCTCATGTGTGTCAAATTACACAAGAAGTGGACTGAAAATCAGCAGCAACGGGTCTTGTGGAGTGCTGAATCCACATTTTAAATTTTTTGTTCAAATTGTCATCAGTATGTATGCAGGTGGTCAAGAGAAAGGTTAAATAGTGGATGTGTGCAGCCATCTGTGGAGCACGGTGGAGGCTTTGTCATGGTTTCTTGTTAAAACTGATTAAATTATGAACACAGAAAAGTATCATCGGATTTGAATCCACCGTACAATAACATCTGGAAAGCGTGTGATTAGCAACAACTTCATTTTTCACACCATCTGAATTAAGGCTTGTGTCCAAACACACTGCCGGTGCAGTAAAAACTTGGGTACAAAAAGCACACAATGCAACACTATCGGTCATGGAGAGCATGGAACAGTGTGGCATCATCTAAAAGGAGCCAACATCCATAGAAGAGCTTTAAATGTCTTCCAGGAAGCCTGGAGAACTATTCCTGAAGACTGCTTAAAGAAATGACAAGAAAGCTTAGCTAAGAGAGTTCAGGCTTTGTTGGAGAATAAAGGTGTCAAACATTTCATGCTTGTTAGAATTGCCTTATATGTAGTACTTCTATGTATTTTTTGTGCGTGTTTCAGTATATTGCTGCCCTTATTTTCCATCCATCCTAGCAAAACATAAAGACATACAGAACGGCACGTCAACAAATTATCCATGCTTATGTTCTAAAAACTAATCATTCGGTTATTTGCATCCTCTCGGAGACAGTTGTGTAGATGACTATCGGGTATGTGACCTCAGGTTTGTCATGCGCGTGTCTTTGATTTGTGAGCACTTACCTTGGAGGTTTCCATGATGATCTTATTGATCTTGTCTCTGTCAAGACCTTCCATACCAGCTTTGTTGTCATTGAGAGCCATTCTGGAGAGGAAGCCCTCTTCTTTGGTGGATGCCACCCCATTCTCCATCCTAATGACTTACTTAGTGCAGGTACACTTCAGGTTATAACGAACTGGGCTGTTTTCTGAAGAACTCAGAGCTGTACATCCCCACATATGTGCGGCTTTCCGGGCTGGATCAGATCCGAGTTTCTCAATGACAAATAAGAGCCACGGTGACTGTAAATTAAGTCACTGAGCTTTCTGACAAACATGTCTCTACATGTGTTGAAAACAGCTACGGCGGCAGTTTTTTTGGCGGCACTTCCGCGTCCATACGTCATCAGCCAAATGGGCGGGACTAAAAGACCAAGAGCGTCATTTCAGGATTGTACCTTCCCTTCAAAGTTTGCTTTTACAGTTTATGACTTGGGATTGTGCAGTGTTTCTGCTGATATGAGTTAACCTTAGATTGTTATCGGTCCGTTTAAAGTACACTGGATACTTCTGAGTGCCAACAAATATGTTATGAAACCCTTTGGCATATTTCACACGAGGAATTAAAAATGGATCTGCTGGTCAAGTAAATTAAGACATTAATTGATGAAATGTAGTTTCGTTGCAAACAACGAAACAGATCCTCACAACTCAAATATCAGGTAAATATTTATGTGGCGTCACATTTACATAAAACATGAGTGCTATAGCACACACACAAAACATATTCGTGTTAACTATTCCTACCTGTGATCAGAAGTCATGCCAAATAGATTTTTTTATTCCAGTTTTACTGGTTTCTTGTGTTAAATGTAAACCGCTTTTTTTGATTGGACTGATTCTTGCTGTGGGTAACAAAAAATCTCCTCCTGTGGCTTGTATGTGAGGTAGAAGAATCATGTTTGTCTACACAAAAAGTTAGGCTATATACAACATTGTTTTATACATACAGTTGTAATCATTGGAGACTATGCAGCAATATATATATATGTATATATATATATATTATACAAGCAAAGGGTAATGCAACCTATTTATTAGAGTTAACCAGATATTTATCCATTATTACAGATTTTTGTTCTATACACCCAACAATGGACAATATCTACTGTTCTATTTTTTGTTATTTCTATTTTTCATATTTTTGATCTGATCTATCGTCCCACTACAGATCATCCTATTGGGTAGAGCCGGGATCATCCCAATAGGATGATCAAAGCCTGGATCAGCTGATTGATTTTGGTGTTAAAAATGCTTAACACGTAACTACTTTTAACTAGAGAAATGTCATTTCCCATTTTGGCAACTTTATTAATAGTTTTTCTTATTTATTCTTTCTTCTTATCTTAGATTATATACTAATTATATCACTAACAAGTTCTAGTGAGATAACTTGAAGCAAGCACACACGTTAACAGTAAATCTTATAAACCCGTTTGAAATACTTATAATACCTATTGATTTGTGATACAATGTTTGAAACTTTTGATTTAACCCTTGTGTGGTGTTCATATTTTTGTTACTCAGCCAGTGTTCATGGGTCTGGTGGACCCGCTAATTTGGCTTTCCAAATTAACACTATCAAACAATTTTATGTTAAATTACTCAACAGATGTTTACTTCATCCCAATTACAAGCCATATGAACAGCAAACATGGTTATTTTTTCCCCTTTACCTTTGTTAGATCACATTTATGAATTAATGTGCTTCTCGGGATTTTTTTGTTTTTTTTATAAAATGTTATAAAAAAAAATCAGTTATAATCAAGTGGAGTGAGTGGAAAGACACAACACATTTACACGTGAAGCAACATGTTTCACAACTAAATGGGATCAGCTGCTCATCAATGGTGACATTAGGCCCAGGGTTGTAAAACAGGGGGAGGTGGTGCACACACTTATCCCACACTGTCCTGATGGCAGCTAGCTTGTCTCTCTGCCGTCGAGCTGGTCTGTCGTCTCGGTTATCAAAACGGATAATCCTGGAAATTTTGTGGAAGTTTTCCAGAGACATTGATGCACAGAAAGGTTCTTGCCGGTTTCTGCATCCCACAGGGATTCTGTGGATTCACCTTTGGACCTGCAAGGATAAGAACCCCAAAGTAGGCCTTTGGGGTTCTTAGATGAATTTGGTCCATCTCCTTCCACCTCTCTCCAAAAACACACCTTCCTTCTAGATTACTGCAATCCAGAATAATTTTCTGGATGGAATCTGGGATGAAAAGCTCAAATGAAGACTTGATGTCCTGCACATGAGTACCTGTCAGCCGTGTTGGCCCTGGCTTATTACAGTAACAGCTCTGAAGGGTGGCTCATTTCTTGGGCAAGAAGACCATTCAATTTCACCAGTTATTGACATCCATATTTCTTCACTTGCTGTCTGGTGGGCTTCTTCTGGTCCTGTAGCTGGCTGCAGATGGGGTACTCGTCTTCGTTTTGTTACTAAATGGTGCTCAACCTCATCCTCTTCTTCAAAGTCACTGTCAGACTCTGAATTTTCAGAAATGTGAAATATTCTGAAACCTCTTTGTCAACATCATCATCCGAAGCCCCTCTCTCTTCTAAAATCAATTGGATGGCCCTCGCAGCAGATAATCTTTTGCCATCTTGATCAGTTGTGATAAAGAACCACACTGGCAAAGTCTTATTTATAGTATTATGCCCCTAATTGGCAGGTGGGACAGGGTATGAGAAAATAAAATTTGGATCCCTCGAGAAAGAGGGTAAAATGTGTGGGAATGTAAGAGCAGACGGTGTTGATAGTTGAATTTTCAACAATGTTGCAACTTTGTGCGGGAGCGGGAGGGGAAGAAAACACTATCAGCAGCACCAGAAAGGAGGAAGACAGAGTGTGGGAACACAGAACCTACACTTTCAACACTTTTATTAGACCTGGGTCCAGTGGACCCGAACACCTTGTATGTAATATAAATGCGTGGAGGGAGGTACAGTATGAGGTCATTGAAAATTAGTTCGGATTCATGTTCTTCACAGAAAATAAGCCAAAGCCAATGAATTTCAGGTTGAAAAAATAATTAATTGTTTAATTTTTCTTTTGAAAAAAACTGAAAACGGGTCTCACAGACCCGAACACCATACAAGGGTTAAAAAAAATATCCAGCTTTTAATTTTATTCAAACACGTATAACTTCCGGTCTGGGGGTGACCGGCGGTCGTACACAGTAAAGCGTGGCTGCGGCTCCTCCCCCCTCGACCCGAAAGTCCTCCGCTGCTGCTAACTGAACTGCGGAACCACAGCAGAGACTCAGTCCGCTGCTCGTCGATTTTCAGATGGAAGTTGATGTGTAGTGGTTTCCCCGAAGGCCTCCATGTCGAGCAGGAGCTTATGGACTGCAGCTAAGATAGCTAACGAGCGCAACCACAAGTTGTTAGTTAGTGTAATACTAGCTAGTTGCGTCATTTGATAGCCACCGCTAACTTAGTTAGCTAGTCTCAGTGGTATACGACGTCAGTTTCAAAACAAAGCACGCAAAACGGAGAAAATCAGATCCAGCTGTCACCTCCAGAGTAGGTGGTGGCCAGACAAGCTAACTCGGTTGAAGTCTGTCAGTGACCTAAGGTATATTACGCCACCTAGACGCTGTTTTGTACTCTCCATTAATGGCCAATTAACGTTATTTTGCAGACCTTAAGTTGAAGAACGTTTCTGCAACCGTATTTTAACTCAACGAATCCAGCAACTAGCGTCGAGCTACGTGGTTGCACTGATACGATCAGATTCAACTTTTCTTGTAAACTTGGAGTTAAATGTCCGAGAAGAGTTCATCGTCCAGTTCGGATGAGGATGTGGACCCGGAATCCGGGCAGCCCCTGGAGCTTGGAGGCGTCCTAAGCAAGGTAACTTTAATTCAATCGGTGTGCAAGTGTTGCTGCACTAGATCACCTGCTGAGCGCGTGTTGCAGCTTTGTAACTGTGTACTTCACGTCTTGTGTGTTTACAGTGGACAAATTACATACACGGGTGGCAGGACCGATGGGTTGTGTTGAAAAACAATACTTTGAGTTACTACAAGTCGGAGGATGAACGGGAGTACGGCTGCAGGGGCTCTTTGTGCCTCAGCAAGGCAGTCATCACAGTAAGTATTTAAACTGGCCAACATCACAGCGAGCTTAGCACCTGTTCAGCATTTCAGTAAGTGAGGGCTCATAAGAGGATAGTTGTTTCTCTAGTAGGTCTCCCTGTTTTGATCCCATCTCTTCTTATTCTTAGCACACGCTCTCCATTTTCCTCTAAGATAGAAAGGTGAACATTAACTTATATTGAGGCTGTGTTGAGATTACAGATAGATATTTGAGCATACCAAGGGAACATTGCTTCAGTGATCATAGCGCTATCAATTGTTCGTGGCCCTTGTTATCTACTATAAATTAGCGTTTGCCCAGGGTTTCAGATGTAAGCTTTGACCACACACTGTAGAGGTTGGACCTACATTCTTCCTATTCTGGCCTCCTGTTAGTCAGATAAACTGAGACCTACCACCCTGGTTAAATATTCACTGCTCTCTCTCTCTCTGATCATACCAAGTACAGAAGCCAAACAATTGGTTTTACTGTAATTTGCGCAGCTGTGTTCAATAGGATTACACGATTTTTAAAAGTACAACTTAAGAAGGTCACAGTGAGGTCCTGCTGCTTGTTGGTGTGAACATAATATCAGTTCCTATGCTTGTGCAGACCTGAATGGAGCACGGTTGTTTTGTAATTGCGCTATAGTAGCCAAACCAAGAATGTACACAGTTTTATTACACATGCTCACAAGTAATTGGAGCAACATGACCCAAACTTTTCCCTGCCTCTATTTTTTTTTCCCCCCTAAAGCGGGCTCTAAGGACTCAGGAATGCACAAACAAATCTTTGCTTCTTAGCTCCCCTGTAACAGCTACACACTGATACACAACTTGTAAGTAAAGACCGACACCAGAAGCTCCCATTGATTGTACATGCCATTGCATTTTCCCACCATTTATCAGTTTTAAGAGTTAATCTAGTATAAGTAATACTTAATATTTGTATATCTTGTATTAAATATTATTAAATTAATCTGATACACACAGATGCGTTGTAAAATGTCACAAGAAGGAAAAGTTAGGATCTGACAATGACTAAGACTTATCAGTGGACTGATAAGACTTTTCGTGAAGAAATGTACACGTTTGAAAAACAAAAAAAAGCTAATGCCGTGTAGATACAGCTGTGCTTACGCAAAGGGGAAGAGAACGTTCCAGTCATAAGGAAAGCATTATAAACTTTATTGTAAAGGGAAGGTTTATGGTCTGTGCCTGATGCAGCAGTGCAAGATAAACTGGATTTGTCAAAGCTATAATCATGGCTGGATGGGCACAAAGTTGCACACACCTTTATAATGAAAATTTAAAACAGGAGCACTTTTCTCATATCCGACTGTTTCTGGTAAGGGAATACGGTAGCGCTGATTTTGTTAGGAACTTCAGTAAAAAGCATTTAAGGGTCATAAAAATCCACCCCATGCTTGTGCCCATTCTAAATATACAAGCTGTGAAATGCAATACCAGCGTTAAAGCATTACTACAATGTTACATAAAGTTTTGCAGGCTGACACTAGATGTCCAGAGTTGTGTGTTGCTGTTGTCAGTGGCTGCAAATAAGCCAGCACATGAGCAACATTCAGCAAATCTAATTAAACTTTGGCAGCATACGATTTTGTCAGCTGACAGAGCAGCTGTATTCTGAACACTGCTGAATAGGGAAAATGGGGGTGGGGACGGACAGAGATTGAACCCCACTGTGTCTTACTTGTTGCAGATCTCTTCTCAGCTGTAAGCAAATTCCAGTTTCAGAGGAAAGGAGGGAATTCTTTGTTGCACATGTTTTGGTGCCTGAGGCGGTTAGTGGCTGGAGCTGGGTGGGGTGTGTTGTAGAATGTGGAAGTGCAATAGTTGAAAGATTTGGCTGAGAAATAGACGGAAATCTTATGATGACCTTGGGTCAGGCGACAGTGTGCTGGAATAATCTCTGTTTTATGTAGCGCTGCTCCACTACGGTTGTTAAGGGCTACGACAGCAGGCTCAAGACATCATCTTCTAATTAAAATCCGTCTTTTTTCCATGGCATATGCATTTCTGTGGCTGATTAAGTCCATATGTGTCCGGAATGTGTCATTGTTAGTAATCCTTTGCCATAGACAGAGAGGTGCTAAAGCGGGATTTTGCTCTTATTTGCTCTCATTCCTTAGAAATGTTATTCATTAAGGGAAAATGTTATTGAAATTTGTATTTTGATATTCAAATTTCGTGTTATTTTATTTTCTGACTCATGCACTCTAATAACTACCCATGCGCTCTGCCTTCTCTCTGCACAGCCTCATGAGTTTGACGAGTGTCGTTTTGATGTCAGCGTGAACGACAGCGTTTGGTACCTCAGAGCCGAAGATCCCGAGCACAGACTCCAGTGGATTGAGTCGATAGAACTACATAAGGTGAGCAGTTTGGTGATTTTTCTCTTTCTTCTGCATATTTTAAAATAAACTTTCTCCTTAGCTTCTTTCGAGATCATTGTTTGCCTGTCATACAGACTTTCTTGGGATTATATTATTTTTGCATGCGAGCTGCATTACCTTGACAGATTAATTTTAGGTAGCATGATTTCAGTTCCTGTTGTCATCAGAGACAGCAGGAGCTTGTTGAGAATCAGAAAAGTGTTTCTTAAGCAGTATTGTGTTAGCTTTTCTTCCTTTTTTTTGTTGATGTAATCACTTAAAAATAGTTTTGCTGTCCATGTTGTTGGGTTTTTTTCTTTTCTTTTTTCAGCATTGGAGTTAAATTTGGGTTCAAGGCTTGTTTCTTTCTTTTTTCCCTTTTTTTGAACAACAGAGTTTTATCTGTTTCCTTTCTTAGTGAACAGGGTGTGGCAGGGCAAGAATCAGAGCCATACACACATACTGAGAGCTCTTTACCCTGGGAATGTGAGGAATCTGAAGAGTAAGGGGTTGATGTGGGGATGTTGTTACATAGTAGGCAGCTGTTTACTCTGCAAGGACATCTGGTTAATGGTATATCACTTCTGAGCATAAAGTTTGTAAAACAAATTGGATATGGTTCAGGTCAGGTAGTGTCTGAAAGGTTGTATTTAGGTGTGTGTGCGTGTGTGTGTTGGTATTTTGGACCTTCATTTTATGAGGCTGAGACTGTGTGTAACTTCGGATCACATGACTTCAGACTGTTGATACACAGTTGCCCCAAGGCCTCTACTTGGAAGCGGATTGTGGGGTTAGTCAGGGAACTTAAGGTTTAACTCTGAGTTTTGGGGCAAAAGTTACAAAGTTACCGGAGGTATTCATTTGATTGTGTGTCTCACTCAGTGTCTCGGCTGATTAAAGCACTTGTTGACCTCAAAAGATTTTTTTCAAGTAAGTCATTTAAGTTAGTGTTTTTTTTATACTTGTCCTTTACTTACTTCAAGTAAAGTTTAAGAGTAACAGCAGGTTATACATTTTAAATTCGATACATTTCTTTCTAACCCTATTCCTCATTGGTCATCTGGAGAAAACACTGTCTCCTTTATGTAAACACGTTCACAGCTTCCTCCCCCAAAACTGTGTGGTCTGTGTAAGACGATAACCAGTGTCATGGCACCATACCACGTGGCGTGATAATAGTTGTTAGGCACATGCCTGCAATATCATCTGTAAAGAGAACGGGGTGACAATGGTGGAGTGTCAGTTCTCATGTTCTCTGGCAAAAGCCAGTCGAGCGGCATGGTGCACAGGTCCCACTAAAGGACACTGGACCCTCATGCCACCCTCATAGTCTGTTTCTGACTGTTTGGTTAGAAACATGTACACGAGTAATCCTCTAGAGGTCATGTTAAGGGCTCGCTCCATCTGTTTGTCGTTGCATAAAGGAGCAAATCCTGCTCCAGAGTTGATGACCTTCTACAGCCCTGTCTAGATCTCTTGTTGTACCATCTTGCTCCTCCACAGTCTTGAGACACACTATACCTTCTGGGGGTGGTAGTATTTGTGACTGTCACTTCCTTAAGTAGCTGGACTCCCTGTGTAGCCTAAATAGGCTGCAGGTGCCATTTCATACTAGCAGAAGTGACAAGGAAAGAGGCCACCAGCTGGAAATCTATTTTTTGGGGGGGGGTTTGTTGCCTCTCCGGTGCACCTGTTGATACTTTCACTTGAACAGCATGCTTCCTAACTGGACAGACTGATATTCCAGTTGAATGGAGATTTGTTGTTAACTTACTACTGCCTTTCTTTAAACTGCAGTGCATTACATCGGTGGTACATTAATTTCATGGTCTGTGCCAAAATGATGTATAATTTAAGAGACTTGTTTTTATAGTGGTTCTTATTGTAGTGCAGTGAACACGCACCATTCAAAAAACATTCACTTTTTCATGAATTCTCATAAGCCGTGCTTCTCCACTGAAGAGTGCTGTCGGTTCACTTTGTGAGTCCTGCTGGATGGTTTTTAGTGTGGGTGTGAGTGACCTGAGGTCAGCAGTCCATTAACAAGGGTGTGAGAGTATTTCAAAGTTATGTCTGAACTGTAACCCACAGCAACCTCAGTGAGCTTAATGAAGCACCACCTCAGCATCACTGTAGTGTTTGTACTGCTACCAATTGGAAAAAGAAGGACTTGCCACATGCAGTGTACACTATGTGTAATATTGTTGTCTGTGTTTCCAGGCTAACTAGCATACACTAACGTTTCTGCTGAAACTCTAAAACATGTGCTATAAATATAAATATTTCATTTGTAGGTTCTTTTTCTGTCCTAGTCCTCAACACGTCTTCACAACAATAGAGCACACACATAACAGCATCTTTCCAGCATCAGTGTGATAGCAGTGCATTTCAGTTGAAATCCTTGAAGGTCACCCTTTTCTACTTTGTGGCGTTCTTTTTTTTGTGTGTGTGTGTGCCACTTTTATAAATTCATACAGGGCAAGTTAATAATCAGTATTTAACAACTCTTAATTTGCTTTAATGTGGGGTGACTAATGATTCCAGCTTTTAAACATCCCAAAAGCAAATATATGTATATCACCGTGGCAAAATTAAGCTGGTCAGAGGTAGTTTTTGTGCAAATCCATTTGTGTTTTTATGTGTGGGTGTGTTTGTGTTGGTGGTGGGAAAAGTCGTGCTAAATGTGGGGACGTTAAGTGCAGCTCTCGATGAATAATACATTTGTTTAATCGCCTGTTCTCACAGCAACAAAAATCAAGAGGGACACATAAAACTCTCCTTTGCACAGAGACGGCTGATCCATTTAAGAGCATTCAAAGGGGTCATATAAGGGGGGGGGGGGGGGGGGGGGATACTTACTGTTTTATTTGTGGGTTTGCTGCCACTTCTTTGGGATGGTTTTGAGGACTGTCTGAACTTCACTAGTCCCTTCACATCTCTTTGTAAAGGAGAGATAAAAGGAAAGAAGTAGATAGAAGTAAAGCTCCAGACAAGTATTATCCCCTGCCTCCCACTCTCTGCTGCTCTCTCTCTCTGTTATAATATACAGTATGCTTCTTCACTCACCCACCCATACTTTATTGGTTTATTACACAAACAGCCCCAGACAGCCTGCGTTTCGCTCTAATGCATACATGCATGCACCCTTCATTTTCACCCTTCTCTCGCTCTTACTCTTCCATGCAAACACACACAGTCACGGTTGCTTGCTCAGTGATGGATGCCGGACATAAGGACGGACAAGAGGAAAAGGTTTCACATATCAGGGTGTGTGGTCTGTTGATGGATGTGTGCAGCGAGAGTGGAGGGCATGTTGGTGTTTTTGTCTTTGAGCCCATGTGTGTGACTGTAAAGGACTGACTGACAGGGGACTCCGTTTCACTACCAAGGAATTTAGAAGACTCCTTCCTTTGACTGAGACGGTGCAGCTAGTGTCTGCCTCGTCTCTGTTCGCTACGGAGGAAATGACTGCTCTCTGTTCTTCCTTTGCTTCTCTTGTAGCTCTGTTCTTTTACTTGATGAGCTGAGCTAAAGCCTGCATGGCTTCTCTTCTCCTCCTCCTATTTCCTTTTGTTTAATAGTGAGGTGTGTCCGGGGAAACGGGAATACCGGATTAAAGCTTCTGAACTGTCACAACATTGGGAGTGTTGGGAGAAGCGGCTGGCCATG
This sequence comes from Perissodus microlepis, assembly GCF_051167445.1. Taxonomy (NCBI): domain Eukaryota; kingdom Metazoa; phylum Chordata; class Actinopteri; order Cichliformes; family Cichlidae; genus Perissodus; species Perissodus microlepis. The sequence goes on from NC_140472.1 coordinate 17,245,579, forward strand.
TTGAGGCCAGCAAACCGCCGGGACTGCCGCAGTGTCCTGCTCTGCTTTGGCTGTTGGAATGGCCGGATGGTGGGCTTTTAGCACTTTGGCATGCTGCTTGCTCCCTGTCACCCATCACTAAAATCTTTAATTATGATGCCAGTTTTATGGCGATAAAAATGATGTGATCCATCTCTTCCGTCGTCCCCACTGCATAAATTTTATTGTGCTTGCATGTAGTGTTTTAAATTGAGATATAAGAAGAACTAGTCTCTTTAATGAACTTCACTGCATGCCAGCCTTAGTCACTATTAGTAGGAAATTAGACCGAAACTGCATAGCTGAGTACTGACATTTATTTTTCTAAAGAAGCAATAACCTCAGATGTATCGACAATCTGAAGAGTTTACATCACATTTACCCTCATTTCATCAGCATCAACATTATAAAACCTTCAGATCAGGACGCCATTTCATTCGTCGAGAATGAGTGGAGTTAAGTTTGCATGGTTGTCATGCAGCTTGTGAGATACATAAAAATGCCAGTCTGGTCACAGGTTGGTCTCGTCATTGCTTCATTGCACTTTACTGCTTTCTCTGTTTGTACCAACTTAGCAACACTGTAAAAATAACATCTGTCATCCGCACAAAATAGCAATTATATATTGTCAATCAAACGTAATAATCTGCATTAGCAACAAATGCAGAAAAGAATAAATATATTTTAGATTGAAGGCTCTAGTGTTTAGAAAGCATTGAGGATGTCGCATTTCACTTAAAACTGGATTTTTAGTTGGGATACTATTATATTAGCAGTTTAAATCAGCTTTTACAGTATTTATTTATTTTTGCATTTATGTATTTGTTTTTTATTTTGTTGTAAGATATCTGTAACACTTTTTGCCAAGACTTTATTAACCCATGTAGCTCTTAAGTGTAGTCACTGGCTTTCTTAATAAGAATTAATACATTTTCATGTTTTGTTAAAGTCATTATTACTCTAAGACATCCATCAGCAAATACAGTTGCTATGGCAGTTATCTGGATATTGATATTTGTGGCTCGGCGTTGACACGCTGAAGCTTTGCTCTCTGTGGGTAGAGATTTAGAAAATCTTGTCTTTTTTTTTTAAGTTGTTATGTTTACATTTTGCTGGCTATCCAGTGACAGCAAGCCCGAAAGCAGAAGATTGTTTTAAAACAAACAGTTGCTTTGACTTTGGACTCTCAGTGCATTTGTGTGTGTAGTCTGTGTCATTACAGTGTACAGTTCAATGAATGTTGCTGTGGTTAGTTAAGTGAAGGTGCTTTATTGTCACTGTTTTGAATTTAAATTCGTTCTGTGGTGTTTTTTGTGTGGTGATAATGTGTGTCTTGTATGAAAAATACAAATGTTGTAAAAGGTTAATTACAACACTGTGGTAGAGGGGAGTAAATCTGGTTGTTACTTAAATCTTATCTTTGTGTAGCTTTTGAAACAGAGATGTTATATACTGCTTTGTACTAAATACATGCTTTAATATGTCAGTTTTATTGTGTTTTGAGATTGCCTGTCCAGCTCGTTCTCACTAATGTTACATCTCGGAAACAATTCACCACAACTTTACGAAGTGTTTTTGGACATAATTCAAGAATTCATAAGTGAACAGCCTGTTTTTACAGCAGCCATTTTAATACGAAATGATAGATAAACACACACGAATCACATAAATTAAAGCATTGTACCTAAACAGTACAAACCTTCAGTGATGTTTTAATCACCTCCTATTTCGTGTGAGAATGGCTGCTGGAAAAAGGTTCGTGACTAAAATTTAGACAAATATCTGCAATAAATTCATGAAGTATTGACATTTGATAACTAAGAGGTCATGTGCAGACAGATACAGATGTAAACTGCAGCTTGACTGCTTGCAGAAGGCATGCAACTGTGAAGCAATAACCGTGATGTTAATATCACAGCAAACTCTTTATTGAGTGATTGAGTTTTCTGTTGCTATGGTTTTAAACACTTAGATCGTTACCTGGTTGCCGCTGTTTAATGTCGGTTTTCTCAGTCTCTCACTGTGGGATATTACAGCAGAGGAATTCACGTGGGCGCTCTGTCAAGATTGTCACCTGATCCCTCTTCAGTTTGCTCTCTGTCGTTAGGAAATTTTTCTGCATGCCAATTAGCCAACGGAAATAGCTTGCAACCATGTCTTAATTTTGAAATCAAGTGGAAAATTGGACATAAAGCCATGACTAAACCTTGGGAAATCACCTGAGAGTCTTAAAGCATATTACCACCATGGCAAAATAATGTTTCCGTTTATGCTGTGTAAGGAAACATGCGCATTTAAATGAGAGGCTTTAATAATATGGGTTATGAAGTTGCTGTCTGTATGGATACTTTGACAACTGTGTGTGGCATGTACAGCTTTAGAGATTTTTGGCTTGGTATTAACACTTACTAAACTAAAATGTATATATTACATATTTATATAAATCTCTTTTTACTTTGCTGACTCAGTAGTCCAGGAATTGTGAAGTCATCAGTTTGCCGTTGCAGAACGGATGTCATCACTGCCACTCCCTAAATCCTGGTCATAAATCAATTTTGTCATTTCAAATGAAACGATACACTGCATGTTAGCACACACATCACAATAGTCACAAGAAACCCTTGTGAAGTTACTAAAGTAGCTTGACAGTTATTTCCACGGTTACTCAGCCACCACGTATTGGGCCTAAAGGCTGGGTTTCTGCATGTCTCTTCGTCAGCCTCGGCCAGTCTCTGCAGACTGTGAGGGAATGTTTCTGTGTAGGTGTGGGTCCTGCTCGGGTCCAGCTCAGGTATTAGTCAGGAACTGAGCTCCTATGTCTAACTTTGATGATCACCAGGTTTTCTTATTATATTGCAGTTTGTTTAATGTTTAATGTGCCTTTTTACTGATCTTTTGTTCCTTCCTCTTTGTCTCTTCACCTTTTTGTTTCGTGTCTCTCTTGCTGGCCTCCCACATTCCCACGCACCTGCAGGCTGAGTCTGGTTACGGTTCAGAGACGAGTCTGAGGCGTCATGGTTCCATGTTGTCTCTCACCTCAGCAGCTAGTGCCTTGTCTTCCACATCTACATCCTCCTTCAAGGTAAATCATAGTCATCAGTGACTGAGTTGAAAGACCTGGTTAAGCGAGAAATCTCTTTTTTCTTTTTTTTCAGTCTTTTATATTATTTTTTTCCTGTTTGCATCTCTTCGTCTTCTCTCCCCCCCCCCCCTTGCTCAGAAGGGGCACAGGTTGCGTGAGAAACTTGCAGAAATGGAAACTTTCCGAGACATCCTGTGCAGACAAGTGGACACCCTGCAGAAGTACTTTGATTCCTGTGCCGATGCCGTTTCCAAAGATGAATTTCAGAGGGACAGAGGTATACCGGTTGTTGACCTTGCATAGCATCAGATTTACTTCAAAAATAGATGTACATTTGTTTTGAGTTGCCTCTGTTTGTAAAACAGTGATCTCTGGAGCAGTGTGGGGGAGTTGGCTTTGTTGTTTACTGGCACAGCAAAGCAGAACATTAACAGAGATCTTTTTTTATCTGTTTCATGCAGTATGAGAGTAGGTAATGCTCATTGAGAACGGATTCAGAAATCAATAACTTAACAAGACATTATGTGGGTTTAAATTTGCTGTCAGGTTTTTTATTTGTACTATGTTTATTGAATTTGTATTACGATGCAGACACAACCCTAATTGTTTATTTGCACGAAGATATTTAATGTGTTACCTGCAATTATGTGGACGTGGATTATTCAGTGGCATGAAATAGGTTTTAAAATATTATAAGTTATACACTAATAACTATGCAGGGCAGGGAGATGAAGCTATGACTGTTTGTTGTTTTCTAACTAGTAGAGGATGATGACGATGACTTTCCCACTTCTGCGAGACCTGACAGCGAATATAATCACAACAATAATGGCAGCAAAGAGAAATGTGAGTCTATCTGTAAATACTCTTTGACTCTCCATTGCATTACTTGGCTTGATTATAACAAATTCAGTGTAAGTGTGAACACCATTGTTTATTTTTGTTCTTGCTTTCTCTCTTCCTCTCTGTGCCAGTGTTTTCTCCTGCCAGTCCTAAAGGTATTAATGGGATAGACTTTAAGGGTGAAGCCATCACTTTCAAAGCCACCACAGCAGGCATCCTCTCCACTTTGTCCCACTGCATCGAGCTGATGGTGAAACGAGAAGACAGCTGGCAGAAAAGACTGGACAAGGTACGGCTTTGAACTAAGAGTAAAGTTTCCCCAATGGGCGTGTCTGCAGCCACCGCTGTGGGTACTGCTGCTGACTGAGGAGCTGAGTGTTGCTTCCATTTCCCTTAAAGAGCTCGATGTTATCATTTGGGCTCTGTCTCTGAGGTTGTGATGCAACACTCGGTTGTCTAGACTTGATAGTTACAGTATTGCAACATTTATAATTAAAAAGGTGCAGTTTTTGTTTTGGAAAGGTTACAAGGTGATTCTGTATTAAATATATAGCTTTGACTAAATAGTGTAGACAGGACTCTTTTAGAGTTATTAGTTTAGATGTGCTTTTCTTATCTTTCAGTCTTTATTTTTCTTCAGTCTGTGTGCGTTATTCTGGGATTCTGCTCTTGCACTTTATATTCTATGGGAAATAATAAGGTCTCTTAATGAAATAAACTGCTTGCAAGATGCTTTGCAGTTCAATTCTTCATCCAAGCACCTGCTGTAAATGCAAAGCAAATCTCATTCATTCTGAAAGGAGACTGGAGACTATGCTCAGGCAGCAAGAACAATCATTTCAGCCGTCCTTATAATCCAACTATCCGCTGAAAGGTTTAATGTAAACTTGCTACCAAGCATCATTGGCAAATATGGGTTGGTAAATGCATGGATAAGTCAGACTTCCTATAACGCACTCATATTCATTAATATTCAGTGAGTGGCCTGTGTCTTTAAAGGAATGCTCTTCAGAGCTCATCATATAATCCAACCTCGTCAAACCAGTTTTTTTCCCTGTGTAAGGTAGGTGTGCTCCTGCCCAGCCCTCAAAGCCGGGAAGCCCTTTACAGTTAGAATACCTGAGTGACACTACCTCAAAGTTATCAGTGTTTTGATGTATATTAGCATACACTCAGAGGAACAGGACACACCTCACCTCACACTTGAAGTTTACATTAGAAGATGAGTACTCGGACTTCAAGGCAAAGTTTGCCAAAGCGAACGTTACAAAGGAGGACGACAGAGCTGCTCAAACACCAGACACAAAAATGGATACCTCTGCAGACCCACGGCCATTTCTTTACAGTAGGTCTCTGTATGTCAGGGTCCTGGTTGTACACAACTTACTGCAGTATCACATTCTGGTTATTTTGTGTTTTCTGGAATATATCTACACCTCTCTTTGCACTTTGTTCAGTTCCTTTGACTTTGTGTCTTATTTTTCTGCATTTAATAGTATCTCTTTAGAGCGTAATTGTTTTGTATTATAGATGAGCCTGTTTGATTCAGCTTACCTGTTGTTGTTTTTTTGTAATTGCTGTATGTCAAAACTTTGTCTTAATTATCTTTTTTCCTGCAGTGAAAGTTGTTAGACTGTATTTTTGTTCATTTTCTTTTGCAGACAGGCGATTTACTGCATTCCTGTTATTTTAAGTGATAGATTTTATTATAACAGTGACACTGGAATATAGTCCGACTTCTTTAGTTCTCTATTCAAGCAATCATTGAGATTATTTGTGTGAAATGACAGTTTTTGTCCCTGGCAAATAACATTATAGACACACAATTAAAATATTTAAAACTTGTTTAACACATGGCTGAATAATGGGGTCGTTTACTTAACTTTTATGATTTTTTTTTTTTTTTTTTTTTTTTTTTTTTTTTTTAAATCACCTGTCATGTTGTTAATTTAAGCATAGTGTTTGGTGTGACAGGAAATGTTTCCACACAAACTCCTGACAATGTTACGAGAATGAGGCTGGGACATTGTCTGAAGTAAGACATAACACACAACAGGAAACAGTGTATTTCTGTCCCCACACTATTGAAAAAAACTGTTTGGTTTTGGGGAGGAAGTTGCCTGTATAAAAACGACACAGGAGACCTAGCTCTTGCGGTGAATTAAACAGGCAATTCATGTGCTTGGCTGGAAATCACACCTTTTTTTAGCAGGTTAAAAACTGTTTAAAGTAGAATCGGACTGCAGTGGACGGTTGTGTTGTCAGATGCCCTTTTGCTGGATGACGTCAAGAAAAGGCTAGGGCTACAGTGCTGGTTCAATGGGTTTCTGTGTTTACACGCTCTACGTTTTTATTCAAAGTTTCAATACAGCTGAACTAACCGTGTGTGTGTGTGTGTGTGTGTGTGTGTGTGTGTGTGTGTGTGTGTGTGTGTGTGTGTGTGTGTGTGTGTGTGTGTGTGTGTGTGTGTGTGTGTGTGTGTGTGCGCGCGCGCAGGAGCTGGAAAAGAGGAGGAAAGTAGAAGATGCCTACAAGTCTGCTGTGAATGAACTGAAGAAAAAGTCACACTATGGAGGCCCAGACTACGAGGTACAATGAAATCAGATAAGCTGAACGGATTGGATAAGAACTAGATGACGACAGTAGGAAGATTTCCTGATGTTGCACATCCCTGTTGTTTTTAATCTTGGGTGAGGCTTTTCTCACAGGAATCACAAATTCTGACATTGTGTGCGTGTTATTGTTTGTTCACAGGAGGGGCCCAACAGTCTGATCAATGAAGAGGAGTTCTTTGATGCAGTGGAAGCTGCACTGGACAGACAAGACAAGATAGAGGAGCAGGTGTGATGAAGACCTAAATGTGCCTCGCAAAGTCAGGACATGTTTTAAAAACATGAATCTCCAATAAATTAATCTATAAACAAGTGTCTATTTCTGTTTACTGTTTCCCTCAGTGCCAGTCAGAGAAGGTCAGAAAACCTCGACTAACTCTGGCTTCCCCTAGTGATGCCTACTCCACCATCGGTACTCACAGATTTGCCAACAAGGTGCGCAGCATATTTTTATTGTCACTATAACTTTCACCCTATTCCTATCCCACTGTGTTGTAATTTAAGGCTACAAGTTGCTGCTCTTTTCTTTGCCTAATGATTCCTGTAAAAATCAAAGGCAGCTTACAGCCGGTGTGAGCTGCCTACTTGGTGCTGACTCCTGAAAAATTACTCATGATGTGGCCATGTGTCATCTTAACTGTTTATTGTCTTAACTGTTTGGCAATCATTTTGTGCTCACTGCAGTGTTTTTCAATAGCTAACATGATGGCTTCATATGAAATCCTACTTTAGCAGGTTGTGGTTGTTCTCCACTGCTCTGCTGCCGTGGTGTCTTTTTCAGTTTTTGTTGTTTATTCCTTTCTTTTTCAACCCTCTCTCCGCTGTACAGCCCTATAGCCACTCTTCTTCCTTGTCCTCAATCGAGCTAATCAGTGCTTCAGATGACATTCACAGATTCAGCCCTCAGGTACTGTGCTTGGTCAGCTAAGAGCAGCCTGCTGCTTTCCATGACAATCAGAGAGAGCATGAGCAAATGGCATGCCTACTAACCACTCGCTCCAGGTTTTCACTAATATTTTGAGGATTATAGTATACTAGTGTTTATACATTGTGCTCTACATTGACCCATGAGGGGGGGAAAAAAACCTACCTAGTCAGAGTTGAAATTTCCCGAGAGAGCAGGTTGAGTTGTCCTTACCACAAAGTAGGTCTTCTGTGCATGTTAGGAATTTGGTTCATTTCCTCCTCCTCCTTTCTTCACTGCACGCTTCTCCTTCCACAGCATGAACAGGCATGAATCCAGGCTAGCTTTGCACTATATTTTTAACTCATTGTTGAGATGTTAAATAACACCCCAAGCAGTATCAAGTGCCTAATATTTATTTGGCTACTGCTTTGTGGATAATGTATTTGCTTAAGACATTCCTGTGATTCTGACACACCAGTAGTTTTCCTCATGCCTCCTATGTTGTTAAACAATAGCAGCATAGGTAGAAGGTGTGTTGATTGGTCAGGGCTGTAAATCATTACACCTGAGCATAGGAACCTCAGGTTCCTCTCTAACTGTGCCTTGTTGGTAAAAACAGGAGAAGACTGCCTAACATATCATTAAATCAATATCTGACTCTTAGGTGGAGGAAACTGTGCAGAATCACATGGCTTACTCCATCCAGGAGGTGGGGGGCGATGCCAACTGGCAACTGGTGGTAGAAGAAGGAGAGATGAAGGTGAGGAGAGAGAATGTTGTGAATATTTAAATCTCATTGATGTTTTAAAAGTTATTACGGTGATTTAAAACTTTTAAAAGGCTGAAAAAAAAATCATCTTAGTTTTTAGTAACGGGTGAAGTTGTTAGTGTGTTTATAATATTCTGTCTGTGGTGCTGTGTAACAGGTATACAGGAGGGAAGTGGAGGAGAACGGCATCGTCCTGGATCCCCTCAAAGCGACACATGCTGTGAAGGGGGTAACTGGACATGAGGTCTGCCACTACTTCTGGGACACTGCAGTCCGATTAGACTGGGAGAGTAAGATCTGTGTTTTAGTCCAACATATTATTACTATTTGACTCTCCTTGTGTTATTGCCATGACCTGATGTGAACTCTCCCTCCCACAGCCACCATTGAAAATTTCCACGTTGTGGAAAAGCTCTCTGATAATGCCGTCATTGTGTACCAGACGCACAAGGTATACTGAGTGCATGGTGCCTTTTCATCAGTAGCATTAAACGACCTGTTTTTGATTGATTTGCCTGCTGAATTTTGTCTTTCATGTTTTAGAGAGTGTGGCCTGCCTCTCAGAGAGATGTGCTGTATCTGTCAGCCATCAGGATGATTCCACCAAGAAATGAAAACGACCCCGACACATGGCTGGTCTGCAACTTCTCTGTGGACCACGATGACGCCCCTGTAAGATTAACCCTCTGAGGCTTACATTGTGTTGTTTTCCATCATGTGTTCATATAACCGCCCAACTCTCTGATAGCATTCAGCGACTGAGTGGTGTTAAACATGCTGTTGTGCCTACACTCTGACACAGTGAGTGATTACATATCAGGCTCATTGAAATCTTGGTATGCTTCTGAATGATGAAACAGTCCAAATATAACACTAAGTTAGCAGTGCCAAGAGAAGTGAGGACTTTGTGAGACAGTCTCACAGTTACTGCCTCAATTCTGCTGCTATAAACACACAAGTAAGTTTCCAGGATAAATTTCCATCTCGGGGAGCCATTTGCTGTCATAAACACACTCTTTCCTGGCAAATGTTGAGATGCTTAATCTGTCTGTGCCTGCCTGCAAAACACTGGAGTACAGTATCTACAGCATTATATACTGTGGTTAGTTTTCAATGATAAGAAACTTCCACCTCCAAACAGAAAGCAAATTGGGATAATAGATTTTCACTGTTAGATTCTGAAATCAACACTTTGTGTCCCCCTATCAAATCAGCCTTAATGAGTCTCTTCTGCATATATTATGTTAGTATGCACACTAATGTAAATAGCAAGTAGATTGTTGTCAGAGTAATCAGGTCTGGATTTGAGGTTTAATGCAGCGGTCCCCAACCTTTTTTGCGGCACGGACCGGTTTATGCCCGACAATATTTTCACGGACCGGCCTTTAAGGTGTCGCAGATAAATACAACAAAATAAAACTAGTACCGGTACCGAAAAAAGAAAATTTATTCATAACACACGTGAAAAGACCCAGGAAAACCGAGTAAGCGATAAAAACGATAACAAAATAACGCTGAAAAACGATAAAAACCCTGAAAACCATACATTTCACACCTGAGCCTCAACTCTCGCGGCCCGGTACCAAACGACTCACGGACCGGTACCGGTCCGAGGCCCGGGGGTTGGGGACCGCTGGTTTAATGCATTAACTGTGTTTTTGTCAGACAAAGACTGTTTTGAGCATGTTTATATTTGTTTACATCAAAGTACTGTGTTTAGTTCATTAAAGCTTTTACAAACATCGTGATTTTTTTAAACAAGACTTTTTTGGGGCGAAACAGAAGAACAGCATTAATCTTACTCACCTTGTCAGTTCATCTACAGTAAGAGTTGTGTTAGCTTGGGGGGTTGTTTGTATTTTGTTTTTGATTATTATTATTGTTGTATTTATTTGTCTATTTTAACTTTCAGCCCACAAACCGGTGTGTTCGTGCCAAAATCAATGTTGCCATGATCTGCCAAACGCTGGTCAGCCCACCAGAGGGTGACAAAGAAATAAGCAGAGACAACATCATGTGTAAGATCAACTATATTGCCAATGGTAAGTACCTCTGAAGATCATCTAGTTTTGATCTTAGCATATGTGCCTGAGGCAAGATCAATGGCCAGCAAAACAAAACCTGTGTAGCAACAACAATCTTGCTATAATGCAACCTACTGTAAATGCCAGAGGCTCCAGCCAAACCTCAAATCAGTTTTTCAGTTTTACTCAGTCTGCATGTGTCCCTACACATACAGTGGTGGGAAATAATTATTGTATTATTATATTATTATTATTGTAAATGTGCGTTCTTGAGCAGGGGGGTTTCTAGTGCTGTGAGATTTCAGTCCATTGCAGTGTAGTGTGTTGCTGATGGTGACTGTGGTCCCAGCTGCCTTCAGATCACTAATAAGCTCCTTCAGTTTAGTTTTGGGCTGATCCATCACCTTTCGCGTGATCATCTTCACATCAAGAGGCATAATCTTGGAGCTCCAACCTGAGGATGACTGTTGGTGCGATTTATTTAGAAATTGAGAAATGTATAACCATCAGTCACTGAGCTTCTTGCTGATGGTCTTGTAGACAATTCCAGCCTGTCTGCAGGTCTAAGATCTGGTCCTTGATACCCTCTGGCAGCTCTTTGGTCTCACCCATGGTAATGGAGAGGTTGGAATGGATTTTGTGGACAGGTGTGCTTTATATACCGAACAAGCTGCTTTCTGTAAATGACTGACTGACTGATTGTTATCAGTGTGGGAGACAGAAATCTGTCTGGATTGTAGAGCATCAAATACTTAGGAGTCAATGACGTGCAAAATGATCTATAACATTTATGTAACATGTTTTTCTAGATTTTTTGCTTGATATTTTGTCTCTCTCCTTCAAAATGAAACTACCATAAAAGTTAGAAATTGTTTGTTTCTTTGTAAGTAATCAAACTCAAGTTCATTATTGCCCCACTTTATATGAAAAAACACCAGGCAATAAATGAGAAAAGCACACATCGAATGTTCCAGCTGGCACATATACATATATCAGCTCGTTGATCCTCGGATTCAGTTTAAATGGTTCAGACAAAGAAATTATAGTTGATTTACATATACAGACAACAAAAGGCCTTAAAAGGAAAATTATGTATCGAGTAGTTTCAGTGTATCTGGATCTAATGTGACAATCTTCAGCTTGGTAACATCTTGTGTCACAAGTTAAAAATGAATATACACCTTTATCCTCATTTGAAACAATCTGATATCAGCATTTTTAAACTTAGTACAGCTGCTCTGACACATGGATCACACAGTCTGGGTTTCTTTGAAATTTCAGTCCAGGCTGCATCTTCTCTAAGAGGTTGTTACATAAAGGATCGCTGCAGGGTGAATCTTGAGCCAGTTTATTGCCGGGGATGCTGAGCAGTTCAAAGGATGTTCATTTAATAAATCTTGCATTTCCTTCTCCCACTAGAGGGCACCTCTAAACAGTTACAGCTCTCTGTGCACTGAATCACTGAGTTACTGTTAATTGTTTTATCATAAGTCAGCAGGAACACATTGGTTTTTGTTTTCATCTTTGTCTTTGTTCCCTCACTCCTGTGTGGCTGCAGTAAACCCTGGAGGCTGGGCTCCAGCATCAGTACTCAGAGCCGTGGCCAAGAGAGAATATCCCAAGTTCCTCAAACGCTTCACCTCCTACGTCCAGGAGAAAACTGCTGGGAAGCCTATCCTTTTCTAAATTTAAACAGGTAACCACAGAAACACTGTTATTAGCAGCGGGATTCTTCTATACTTAGTTGTATTTGTATTCTTTTGTTTTGTATCCTGACTTTATTACACTATTTGAGATATCTCCTGGTTGATGTCGTATCTGTTATTTTGAATCAGCCAGCAGATCCATACACTTACTTCAATTTATTCTTTGTATTCTTTTAATCCTGCTCATTTCAGCTTTCAGAGGTGCCAAGTTCATCTGCTGGGGAGACTGCGTTGTTGAAGTGACTGTTGAAGATCACATGACCATTCACGTGTCACCGCACCATCAGGACGTGCTGCTTGAAGATGAGACTGCTTTTGGCCCTAATGGATCAGTAGTTATCATCTTAGATTGTAACCTGTTGGTCATGGGTTCGTTTGTACGTAAGCTGAAACATTTCCTAAACAGTCTTCAAATTGTTACCGATAATTTGCTTTTTGTTTTTTATTTGTTTTTTGTTAGGGTTCTTTTTTTTTTTATTTTGTAAATTGTTTTGTACATTTACTATGATTAAACTTTTCTTGAACTTTTGGGGGGTTTGCTCTAATCACTAGTATTACAGCTACTTGTTTTGCTGCTGCTAAAGTAACTACCATGAAAGAGGAAAGAGAACAGATACTTACAGTGAAAGCACAGATGAGGTGTGGTACACTATTTCCTCTTTCTTGCCTTTTGCTGATCCTCTTGTGACGACTCTTTGTAGTTTGATGGGGGGTCAGAGCCTAAAGCTTTGAAGTCTTTACATTTCTAGATTGTTATAAAGTAGCTTTCAGAGAACACCGTGGACACAATGTATTGTACAGATAAAACAGTAAGATTTCAAATAGATTATCAATTGTGAGAAATGTGAATTGACTCTTAAATGCTTGAATTTGATGACAGAAATGGGCAGATTAGATACAACAAGAGTGATGAGGAGCACTTACTAAGTCTAATTGACTTGTGTTGGACAATATTTTCAACTATCCAGATGATGTCGTTAGTTAGATGCTAAGTTGCGGTATTTGCATGTATTTGTCAGTCAGCATGCTGTTGCTGACAGATATTTGCAAAGGACCGGCCCTAGTGTCTGGTTTGAAGATTCCTCTCTTTCTTTGAGAGCTGAATGAATACATTTTGTACCCTCTAGGTTTTCTCATCTCTATTTTCAGACCCTGGTGAGGCAGGGAAAATAAAATCTTTCTGTTCACTCAAGAGTGTCAGATTTATAAATTACTCCTGCTGCTTTTAAGCGGAATTGTTATTAAATGTTAACTAGGATTATCATTTTATAATGTGTTCCTTATGTTCTCAGTCAGATGCTGATTTTACATTTCAGATGCCACACTACCGTGCAGTGGTTTCCTGCACTTTGACTGATAAACTACCCCCAGTATGCCTTAGACGCCAGGAGTTCTGGCTTTCTCTACTGTTCAGCCACCAGACGTGCATTTATCAACACTGAAATCAAACTGGGTGGGGTTGGGAGGGGGAGGGTCAGCATTTCACATCATCTTACCTCAAGGTTTCAATTTAGACTGTGTTCAATGCCATCAATAGTTGGGAGTTTAGCAGTCAGTAGATCTGCATGGTTTGAAAAAAGAGATTTGAGGTTAGGAGGGATCTGGATAATTGTTTTGCCGATAATGATAAGAGCTAAATCTATGAGCGGTGTCAGCTGAAGAATGCATTTAGTCTTTTTAATTTTGATATTTTTGTCAGTAATCTACACACTTTGTATATTTCTAAGTTGTACATCAGAAGTGTTATTTGCACTAAATGTATTGCAATTTGACAATGTTCTGTAAATTAAAATTAATATACAAAAAACTGTAAGTGTTTTTGGTGTTTTTAAGGTTTTGTTTTTTGTTTTTTTAAGTTATTCCAAACACAGACCTGGGCCCTATTTCAGGAAGCCGGTTTAGAAAACTCAGAGTGAAAAACGATACTCAGGGTTGAGTAACCCCGAACTGTCCAACTCGGAATATTCGGTTTCAGAAAGCCTGATAACAATTAGTTCAATCAACGCGGAGTTGCTTTAACCCCAAGTTAAGCGCGCGCACGAGGATACATAAAGCCCTGATTAGTGGAGCACAGATTAAGCGAGTCACCATGGAGACGGAGGGAAAGAAGGCGCGGTCAATGTATTTTACAGCGCTTGAGGCCGAAATTCTGATGGCAGCATATGCCGATAACATGCAAATTTTGCGGAAAAAAAGTAACACAGCCTCAGCTGCAAAAGAAAGGGAGCATGCATGGCAAAACATAGCCGACAGAGTCAATGCGTGAGTGTTAATTTAAACATTGATCTAGGGATTTCCACCCATTTAACACGTTATTTTATTATATTTTATTTTTTATTTTATACATTTTATTTTGTGATGTGATGTGAGCGCAGGTGCAACCCAACAGGCCCCAAACGTTCCTGGCAGCAAGTAAAAATGAAATATAAAAATATAGTCCAAACAGGTAAGGTGTAATTGTATTATGAGCCATAGTGCTTGGTCTGTTTGTCCTATGTAAATCAATTGCAGTTAGAGGCTACATTAATTTTCTTCCTGTAAGCACTTATTGAAATTATCTGAGCACATTACAAGTACATATTTGCTTACTCTGTATGCTCAAATGTGACCCGTTATAGCCAACAGAAACAAAGCGGAGGCCCGAAAAACAGGTGGGGGTCCTCCACCACCACCACTCACAGAGTGAGCCTTCCCTCAGTCTTGGTTGTCTTTGAGAGCATAATGACAATGAAGTGTAAGGTGATTGGTATATGTTTGTTAATTGCCATTTGGTCCCTTGTAAGTTATAAGTGACCTGTATAAACCTCATATTCTATCAGTTGATGGTGATGGTGTACTGCATCTGGTGCAGCCTCCTGTTGAGCCAGACCAACATGCAGTTGTGAGTACTCTTAATACTCCACAGATTATATGAGTTTACAGTAGAACAGCAATGTTGTTAATTTCTTTACTACAGGAAAATAATGAAGAAACATTGACAGCTGTTACAGAGGAGGAAGCAACAGAGACACTTTATGAGGTTTACATCTTACAATGGAAAATATAACAATTGAATAAAATGTGGTACTATAATAAAACCATGGACTTTCTATGTCTCTAACAGAGTGATGATGGAAATGAAGAGGAAGAGGGTCCAGCCACTTCTCCAACAAACCTTTCCTCAGTAAGATGTTCAGCACTGATTTACAACCAACCTAAGTAGGCATGTACTATGAATGTCAATGCTATTTTCTGTGTTTCAATAGCTCCCTGTAAAGCAGCTGTACAAGACCTATTTGATCAAGAAAATAAAAAAATGCGACTTGGAAATGGAACACTTCAAGCAGCAGATCCAAAAGACCAAGATTGAGATTTTACTGCTGGAACATCAGTTAAGGGTGGGTGAAGTGGTCAGAGATGGACGAATTATTTCAGTGTTTGAACAACATAATAATATACTTATTAATACTTTGTGTACAGGAAATACAGGCGACCAATAAAGCCAGTTGAACAAAAAATCTGTTTATTCTTCTTTCAACATGTTGAGGTGATGGGTCAAAGGAAATGATTGTGACATATGGTGTCGACTGACTGCTCTTCCATCTTGTATGTCCGTGGGAGGGTCAGGATGTTCATGGTTTGGATCACTGCTGATGTTTGGTTCAGAAGGACAGTGTTCTCCTCTAATTGTGGCAATGTTGTGAAGAATCACACATGCCACAATAATGTCACATGCCCTTTCTGGGGTGACCCTGAGTCTTTGAAGGCACTGGAACCGGGCCTTAAGCATTCCGATAGTCATTTCAACTCTGGCTCTTGTCCTGCAATGAGCCAGATTATATCGCTGCTGTGGGGCCGGTTCAGGGTCAGGGTAAGGGGTAAGCAAATAGGGTAAACATGGATACCCCCTATCACCAAGCAAGTAGCCAGTGAACTCTCCTAAGACAGAAGGATACACTTCAGCTCAAATGTCCCTGTAGCAATTGGTCTTTATATATTTTAAAGTATTTTCAACTCACCATGTCCAAATTTTGTGCTCAGTGTACATTCACGAAAAATTCGTGAGTCATGAACAGAGCCTGGCCACTTGACTTCCACATTTGTGATAATGTTGGCAGCATCACATATGATCTTCACAGTGCAGAGAACACAAATTAGCATCCATTACTATAATGAAATAATTTGTTAGTTTGAAATGCTACAGGGAACTATGTACCTGTACATTAATGCTGTGGAAAGACTTCCTGTTCACATAGTCTCCTTCATTTACTGAAGGAGCAATGATTGGAATGTGAGTGCCATCTATACAGCCAATCACGCCTGGGAACCCTGAAAATAAATGTAAAATTTAAGTAGTAGTTCAAGTATCACCACATCATGAATTAAGTTTTGTTCATCCTGATACCTGCAATTTTGTGGAATCCCTCTTTGATAAATCTTGTGGGTCTGTGACCGGGGAACACCACAAACGAGTACAGGAGACGTTTCAGTGCAACTGTAACATTCCTGACTGCCCGACAGACGGTAGCCTTGGAAACGTGCTCAGCGTCACCAATATTATACAGAAAGCTCCCGTTTGCAAAAAAACGAAGTGCAATACAAATAATATGTACAGAACTGAGAGAATGTCCGCGATGTGTCACATGAGCAATATTAGGCCTGAGGATGTTATTCAAATGAATTATAGATTGTGCTGAAAAACGGTAACGTTCACACAGAAAATCATCAGGAAATGATAAAATGTCCAAACGCGCTCTAATCACTCTCTCCCGGCGGAGAGCTCTGCGGAGAATTTGGGCTTCAACATCTACTGGCTCTTCAAGGAAGGGGCACGCCATGTCTGACACTTCCTACAGTCAGGTTTCCGACAAAGAGGCGGGGACAGTCAGGGTTAGTTGCAGTAAACCTGCTAGGGGGCAGGTTAGCTTCACGGAGTGTGTCGTCATGGTGACTCACTCAGGCTTCATCTGAACTCGCTTTGTGAAACCGAAGACCCAGAGTTTTCGTTCACTCAGGGTATACTTACTCAGAGTTTGCACTAAACCGGCTTCCTGAAATAGTGCCCTGGAGTCAGAAAAATTGCACTTCATTGTGTCACGAAAGATCTTGAACTTGATTAAAAGCATTGCCATCAGTGTAGGTGTTCCACAGGGATCCATTCTTGGACCTATTTTATTAACATTGTAAGTGTGTGTCTGTGTATAATCTATATCTCTGTGTATATAATATTTTTGTGTTTTTACTGTCAGCTGCATTGTATCACATCTGTGTAATTTATGTAGAGCGTTTACATTTTCACACCACCTTCCAATGTCAGGTTTACCAAAGTAGTCCTAAATTAAGTTTTGCTTGTTACAAAATTTTTTGTTTCTACAATGGTTATTCCACCAGAATATGCTTGAATATTGTTACTGCATTCCTGAACAACACTAATTTTAGTGGTTGTATGTGATACTTGATTAATTTCTGACTTCTCAGAGACGTCCAGTGGCTTCAAATGTGGGTAAAAAGCTTGAATTAAGTTCAGTTAATGTAGTCATTTTTATTTTAATCAGGTTTTTTTTTTTGAAAGATTTCGAAAATATTCTTTTTTTTTTTTTCTTCTTTTTACAAAAGGTAGTTAATTTTTAACTTTCAGCGGTAGCCTGTATTTTACTTATTCATCAGTCCTTAAATACAATCATGGCAACATTAGAAAGAATAACTACTGACATCTAGCGGTGAATACTTTACACTACATACACTTTAATGCAAGTTAGCTCCGGTGTTGGTCCGCCTGCTGAAAATGCAAATCAGATCGCATCCAAAGGAAAAAGAGACTGTAGCCTGTGTCCAGGCAGCAAGAAAAACAGGAAAAGTCAGTTCCCCGGTCCTTTCCATGATCCAGCTATCCGGATAAAAGCGGCTACTGTAAACATGTTATGAAATTCAACTCCTACAGTCACTGCTCAGTAAACATGAAAAAAGTGGACAGTTTGAGGTCCTGTAACACTCTCTGTTCATGTTGACACTGATTGGCCTGTGCCTTTAAAAGAGCTCCTCATGTATGTCCTGATCCTCAGCTGATCTCGACAAACCAGTTCCTTCCCTCTCTCTCTCTCTCTCTCTCTCGGTGCGTAAAGGTAAGCCGGGAAGCATTTCCTGTGAGTTAGACTACCTGAGTGAATCAACCTCAAACTTATCAGTGTTTGGTTATGTATGTGAAGTTTAACTGCGGATGTGTGGGGTAGAGAGACAGAAACAGTCACAGAGCAAACACGAGGAGCGGGACACACCTACCCACACTTGTTCAGAGAGTAAGTTAGAAAATGAGTACCGGGACTTCGTTGCACAGTTCACCGAAGCAGTCACGGAAAAGTAAGAAGAAACAGCTGCTGAAACAGGAGACTCAAAGATGGATACCTGTGCAGACCTGCAGCCATCCAGTTACAGTAGGTCTCTGTGTCCTGGTTATACGACACATTCTATTTATTTTGTGGGCAGTGTTGTCTGGAATGCCGACACCTCCTTTTATACCTGTTTGTTTGTGTTTGTGTTTGGTTCCTCTGACTTTAATAGTATTACTCTGTTGTTAGCATTACAGTTCACCGGTAGCCACACTTGATTTGTTAGTTTATCCACACAGCAATTAAAAAAAAAAACAAAGTCCAGATACTTTAGCTAGTTTGCTATAATTCCTTTCTTCTAAGTCACAGATTTGAATAATAATAATTGGACTGGGATAAACTATTGAATATAATCTAACCATTTTACTTCTTCGCTGATCAGCTGTTATGTGGAATGACAGCATTTCTTCATGTAGACAAAGAGAGATGAGAAATGGGCATAAAGATACAAAGTAGAACAGAAACAGTCACGTGGAAAGGAAAGTCAAGTCCTGTGGAAAACTAAGTGCACCCCCCAATCAATAGCTTGTAGAAGTACCTTTAGCAGTAATAACCTGAAGTCCCAAAATGATTTCTGTATGACTTTATCAGCCTTTCACATCATTATAGAGGAACTTTGGTCCACGCTTCCTTACAGCGTTGCTTCAGTTCAGTGAGGTTTGCGGGCATTTGTTTATGCGCAGCTCATTCTGGACTTTGACTGAGCCATTGCAACACCTTGATTTTTCTTCTCTTTTTTCCAGTCATTCTGCTGTAGATTTGATGCTTTGCATCAGATCATTGTCAAATTGCATGCGGGTAAAGCTTTACAGTAGCTGTGGGACAAATAGTTTCATATTTGACTGAAGAAGACTTTGTTATAGAGAGGAGTTCTTGGCTGGCTGTAACGTGGCCAGATCCTGTGGCTGTAAAACAAACCCCAAATCATCACACATCCACCACTATGTTAATGTTTTTACTGATATGCTGTGTTTGGCTTTCAACACACATAGTGCAGTTCTTCATGGACAAACATTCCCACTTTGGTCTTGCCTGTCCAAAGGTCTTATTAGTGATTTGTTCAGATAAGCTGTGCAGCCATGTTCTTCCTTTATTTTTAGAGACAGAGACAAGAAGCTTTCTTGTGGCAACCCTTCCAAACAAGCCACACTCTTTCAGTGTTTTTGCACTGTCGTGAACTTTAACATTTAACATGCTAACTGAGGCCTTTAGACTGAAATGTAGCTCTTGGGGGACTGCATAGAGGCAAAACTTTCTTATGATTAAACACTCAAGCTATAATAATATATTAATTACTGTTCATTTTAGGTCAAAATTAGGCTGCCAAGAAAGACAGCACTAATACAACCAATAACAACTTCAATGTAATTTATTCTATAGCGATTAAACAAAATATTGTGAACACAAGTTAATTTTAGACTAAGAAACATGAGAGGTTTTTAGCAAGTCGAGAGTAACTGGTGATCTTCGGGGAATAAGCTCAATATGCTTCTCACTTCTCAATACTCCTACCAGGACTCTTGTTCTGGTTCATCTTCTTCTTTTTCTTGCTGCTCCCGTTAGGAGTCGCCGCTGTAGGCTCATCTCCACCCGCTCCACCCTGGCTGCACTCTCTTCTTCACCTCTCTTGTGTACTGTCCATTGCTTTCAATGCTTTGAATAGCTGAGCGCAGGTATTAAAACTCATCCACCTTCCCTCCCTCCTCCTTGCATCTTCACTGTTACACCTGTCTCCCTCTCATTCACACACACATATTAGGTCTTTCTTCACTCCAGAGGATACCTCCACCTCCCCAGGCTCTCTTCCACCTGCTCCCTACTCTCATTATAGAACACATTGTTGTATGTGAACATCATAGTCAGAGCAAAATATTTACTATATTTTATAAATATTTTGCTCTTTTACACTGTTTTTCTTTTTTTACTGTACTATACTGCTGAGTGACTGTCTTCTGCTCGTCACATGTTGACCCTGTGCAAACTTGCATATGTCAAATAAAACTGAACTTAAATGAACTCATAGTCTGCAGAGACTCCTCTTTAACCTCATATATCAGTCTGTCCATCACGAGAAGGGTCTCAGAGCCCAGCAACACCACCTTGAACCCATCTGTCACCCTCCTTACTGCTGTCTCAATGTTCTCATTCATGGCCTCCATAAACCCATTTCTGTCTCCTTGATCTTCTCATCTTAACTCATCTGCTCGTTCCCTCAGAGCCAGTCAAGGACGGTCTGGAAAGTTCAACTGCCTTCAGCTTCCTCCGGTCATGAATATTCCAGCATCGGCACACACAGATTTGCCAACAAGGTGCGAACCATATTTATGTTTGTTTGCTCTGTGCTATTCACCCTCCTCCTGTCCACCTTTGTTTAAATTTAAGGTAACAAGTTGCTGGTCTTATCTTTGTCTTATCATCCCTGTACAAATCAAGGTCTTCTTGGTGCTGATGACGCTAACATACCTGACCTTAATCTTAATCACATCATTTTGTGCTCACTGCAATATTAAAGTACAGATTCATATGAAATGCTACTTTTTTGGGGTTGTTATGTGTCTTCTGCTCTCCTGCTGCGGAGTCTTTTTCAGTTTTTGTAGTTTATTCCTTCTTCTTTTTAAAATCTCTCTCCGATGTACAGCTCTATACCCACTCTCCTTCCTCGTCCTCGATCGAGCAAATCAGTCATCTGCTTCAGATAACATTCACAGATTCAGCCCTCAAGTGCTGTGTTTGGGAAAGTCACGTAAACGCCTGCTAAACCACTCCCTGCAGGATTTCACAAACGTTTCCTGTGCTCCGAGGATTACAGTCAGGTTGTGCTCAGTATATAGCACAACCTCACTATACAGGAAGTCAAAATTCTGGGAGAAATCAGGGACCGTGACGTGTTGTTGAGGTTTTGAACACACCCAAGCAATATCAAGTGTGTAATATTTATTTAGTTGGATAGTAAATTTGCTTAAGACATTTCTGGGATTCATGGCTTCTCTTATTTTTATCAACACCTCTGTTTAAAAAAACTAAATACACAGGTAGAAGGTGTGACGATCACTCAGGCATATAAATACTGTAATACTATAATATCTGACTCTTAGGTGGAGGAAACTGTGCAGAATCACATGGCTTACTCCATCCAGGAGGAGGGTGGAGGTGCCAACTGGCAACTGGTAGCAGAAGAAGGGGCGATGAAGGTGAGGACAGAAAACATGAATTATTTCTGTTGTTTGCTGTGAATATTTAAATCTCATTCACATTTTAAAATGTACTGCAGTAGTAACTTATTTGTGCTACAGTGAAAAAATACGCCGCTGAAATACACGGTGATTTAAAACTTTAAAAGCCTGAAAAAAATCATCTTAGTTTTTAGTAACGGGTGAAGTTGTTAGTGTGTTTATAATATTCTGTCTGTGGTGCTGTGTAACAGGTATACAGGAGGGAAGTGGAGGAGAACGGCATCGTCCTGGATCCCCTCAAAGCGACACATGCTGTGAAGGGGGTAACTGGACATGAGGTCTGCCACTACTTCTGGGACACTGCAGTCCGATTGGACTGGGAGAGTAAGATCTGTGTTTTAGTCCAACATATTATTACTATTTGACTTTCCTTGTGTTATTGCATTGACCTGATGTGAACTCTCCCTCCCACAGCCACCGTTGAAAATTTCCACGTTGTGGAAAAGCTCTCGGATAATGCCGTCATTGTGTACCAGACGCACAAGGTATACTGAGTGCACACTGCACAGTGAAACACAATGCACATTTCATCAGTTATATTGCACAGCCTGTTTTTGATTGATTTAATTGATCACGTGTCTTCTTTGTTTTAGACAGTGTGGCCTGTCGCTCAGAGAGATGTGCTCTTTCTGTCAGTCATCAGGATGATTCCACCGAGAAATGAAAGTGAACCTGACACATGGATCGTCTGCAACATCTCTGTGGAGCACGATGATGTACCTGTAAGATTAACCCTCAAAGGCTTCCCTTGGGTTTTTAGCACTAGACTGTTGTGCTGTGTTCATTGAATTAATAGATGATGCTCGGGACATTTTGTGCCATTCAGTTTTTTATTTTCTGTTATTTCTTTTATTTCTTTTATTTTCCATTTTCTGCTGTGCTGAATGAATATAGCTGATATTTGCCAAAATATATATTTTTTAAATTTTAGAATAGTTGTCTCAGCTCCTTAAATTAGCTTAAAATGGTTAAGCTATGCACATCTACATTTGATCTAAGGCCAAAAAATGCCCCATTGAAAGCTATTGAAATTCGCTTCAATTTAAAATGTTTAGATTTGTCCACCAGATGGCGCTACTCTTCGCTATTCTAAGCATGCTGGAAAATTTCACACTCTTTTCTGTTTTCTGCAGGGGTGTCTTGTCACTGAAATGATAAGTTAGTGCCGTTAGTACTGCTAATCATCAACCCATCTCACAGCCTAACAAAAATAGTAATAATAGTCTTATAATCATAATAATCATAAGTTTTTTACATGTATATTTCAGGCTGAAGTAGTTATAAAACTACAGCATATCAGCATTAGCACATCAAACCAACTGTCAGACACAGTGGTGGAGGAATGATGTTTCAGAGTCACAGGAACCTGAGCACCTTTCATGAACTCATGAAGTATTATAGAGTCAAATCTGACACTGGCAGCTAAAGCTTGGGTCACGCGACAGGGCAATGATCCCGAGCACAATCATGTGAGAGGCTCATAAAGTCATACACAAGACAATTACTTTGGGTTACAGCAGAGTCCTAGTGCTAAGCACTTGAGTTAAAGGCAGCTTTACTTCTTTTTAGGTTTGTGAAGGTGAAACATCTTTCCTTTTGACATGATGACAGGGTGAGTCAAACACTCTCAGGACCACCCCCAAGGTGACAATCAGAACAGAATCAGAACACTTTATTGATCCCCAGGAGAAATTATTTTGGTTACAGTGCTCCAGTACAAACAGTAACAAAGACAGACATTACAAAAAGTAAGAAATAGCACAATATATACACACATATAAGTCACTTATTGATAAATATCTGAATAAGAAAGAAGGGAATGTGCAAAAGGGGTGTAGCTATTGCAGTATACAGTGTGTTAAGTGGATGAGTTGTACAGGGAGATGGCCACAGGCAGGAATGATTTCCTGTGTCGTTCAGTGGTGCTTTTTGGTAATCTTATTCTGTGACTGACCAGCATGTGGTGGAGTGGGTGGGAGGAATTATCCAACATTGCCTTTATCTTGGACAACATTCACCTCTCCAACACCACCTCAAGAGAGTCCAGCTCCATCCCCACAACATTACTGGCCTTGTGGATCAGTTTATTGAGTCTCTTACCATCATCAACCCTCAATTTACTCCCCAAGCATGCAACAGCATAGAGGATCGCACTGGCCACAACAGACTTGTAGAAAATCCCGAGCATTGTCCGGCAGATGTTGAAGGACCTCAGTCGCCTCAAAAAATAGAGGCGACTCTGGCCAATCCCAGTAGAGGTTAAATATTTGGGCCTTTATGACTGAAGAAGACTCTCAGATGAGATGTGAAAAATCTTAATGAAAGTAAAAACATGTCCAGTTGCCTTCAGTTCGAGTGCTTAAGCGTGCCATGACCTGGATGACTGAAAACAGACATAAGCACTGCTCCTGGTATAAGAACAACTCTTACATTTGAGGTTTAATACATTATACCTGACAAAGAAAGCTGGGTAAACATACTGCTTATGCATATTTTTCTCTTCACACCTCCAAGTGGTGTGACAGTGCATTTAGTTCATGTTAGTATCAAACATCATCTTGTCAAACAAGGCCTTATTGAGTAAATGGGAGAACAATGTTAACCCCAGTCTGTCTGTCATATCAGTTACAGTGAGATATGTGTCTGTTTTGGGGGATTTAATTTGTTTTTACTCCTATTTATTTATTCATGTATTTTTCACTTTCAGCTAACAAACCGGTGTGTTCGTGCCAAACTTAATGTTGCAATGATCTGCCAAACGCTGGTGAGTCCACCAGAGGGCGACAAAGAGATCAGCAGAGACAACATCTCATGTAGGGTCAGCTATGTTGCCAATGGTAAGTGCCTCTTAAGAGCATCTGGCTTTGATCTCAGCAGACAGCAGAACAAAGCCTCTGTTTAGTCTTACAGTCCTCACATGTATCACTAGATTTTGTAGACGACAGATGAGAAAAGCACACTTTGAATGTCTGAATGTTTGGTTATTCAGTCTAATGGAAGCGGTTGTTCAGACCATCAAAGAAAATATAGTAGAATTGGTTATTCATTCGTTTGAATGACTGACATGCCATTCTTTGTTTTGGCCCTTTTTTGTTTTTGTTAAATGAATTTTGTAGTTTTGACACAAGGATGACCCAGCCTGGGGTATTACTTTGAAATTGTAGTCCAGACTGCAGCTTCTGCCCCTGCAGACAAGCAGGTTATTACATAAAGCAGCGCTGCAGGATGAATCTTAAGCCAACCTTTATTGTCAGAGATGCCGAGCGGGTCGAGGGAGTTCATTTAAAAACATAAATATTAAATCACCACGTCCCGCCAGAGGGCATCCCACACAGCTGCCTGTGCAGGTTTATTATTAATAGTTTTATCATAAGTCAGCGGGAACACACTGTTTCCTGATTATATTTCTCTGTGTGACTGCAGTGAACCCCGGAGGCTGGTTTCCAGCATCAATCCTCAGACCTGTGGCCAAGAGAGAGTATCCCAAGTTCCTCAAACGCTTCAGCTCCTACATCCAGGAGAAAACCGCCGGGAAGCCCATCCTTTTCTGAATTCAACGAGGTAACCAGGACCCCAAGCACAACTTGACTGGCAGCTACAGCTTGTATAATTATAATTAATTATATTTGTATATTTTTGTTTTATTGGTTTAATTTAATTACCATGCATACCATCTTTGACCTTTTAAGTTTACCTAAGTTCATGATTTCTTTTCTTTTTTGAGATTGGATTGATTTTATTGAAGTGAACGAGGTAAGATCTACAGAATCTGTAATTATTCAGATGCCCCTCGAGCTTTAAAACAAAAGTAGTTGTTTATGATCTTAGCTAGATCATGTTGGTCATGGGCGCTTTTGTATATCAGCACAAGAATTTCCTGAGGTGATTTTTTTTGGGTAAATTATTTCGTGCATTTCTATTGATTATCCATTTCTTGACTTTTTTGGGGGGGGACTTGCTCTAATTGGTAGTATTACAGCTGCTTTTTTCTCCTTTTTTGGTACTGCTAAACTTCACTAAAGGTCAATTAAACAAACAAAACCTAAACTGATATTTACAGCAAAAGCACTGATGAGGTGTGAACACTTTCACTTCTTCTCTCCCTCTCGTGACAACTCTTTGCAGTTTGATGGCCTAAAGCTTTGAAATCTTTAATATTGTTAGAAAGTAGCTTTCAGAGAGCACAGTGGACACGGTGTATTGTACAGAGAAAACTGTAGATTTAAAATAAATTATCACTTGTGACTCTTAAACACTTGAATTTAATGACAGAAACAGTCGATGAGGAGCATTTAACTTTGGTTTGGTGCCTTTTTCATATGATAGTGTTAAAAGGCTTAAACTAAAAACATACCTCTGAAAATGGTCGGGTACAAGGACTGAAAATGTGTATTTAAAATAAATTTAATTTTTTTTTTTTTTTTTTTATAAAAACAGCCAATGTCTAAAGAAAATCTTTGGAAGAGCCCAGAGAGCTATTTCTGAAAACCACTTTAAAAAATTACAAGAAAATCTGGTGGCAAATGTCACGAAATGAGGCGTGGCTGCAGACGTTTTGCACAGTGTTGTAGCTACATGAGCAGAATGCATTTAGTGATTTCAGTTTTGTCTGTATTTTAAATAGTTTGTATATTTTTAAACTGTATATGAGAAATTTTATTTGACAGTGAATGTTTTGCAATGGTCTGTAAATTAAAGTTAATATACAGCAGAACCGATCGTATTCTTTTCCTCACACTGGCGTGACAATGAAACTGGTTTCTGTGGAAAGCAGCAATAATCAGCGTTGGAACAGAATCAGGTCACGGCCGTTTCTACGTGGAGTTTACATGTTACCACCGTGTTTGCATGCCTAGGGTTTCTGCTCTCACTAAAGACCGCCACTTCCTAAACATCCACAGCTATGACCTGCAAACGCATGACATGAAATGTTTTGAGCATTCACAGGCAGACACTGAGTTTTAATTTTTTATTTATAGGAGTCTCTTCTTTATATAAATACGCATTGTCTATACATTCAGCGATGAAAGTATATTTTCAGCAAATGGTAAAATATTGGGATTTACATAATAAATTATGGTCTCAACTGACGTGATCGTGGAGTTCAAACACTTATAGCTGGATATGATTTTGACGGAGCGGTACTGGACCGCCACCGAGTGTAAGAATGCGTGTCTCAGAACTTGAACTTAAAGAGGACATACTTATTCAGTATCAAAGGATATCCTGAGTAAAAGCATCTTCAGTCATGACGCAAACCTCATGAAACTAGTAGTTCCACATCAAACAGAAAAAAAATATCTACAGTGTTGCTTCATTGTCTTTGTACATGTAGTGTCAACGACAAAACAAGTGTGCATTTGAATAATAAAGATTAAAAAAAAAGTGCATGTTCACACATCTGTGCTTATGTCAGGTAGCCCACCCGCCTAAAGCAGTGTCCTTGGAGAAATCTGTCTTACAGAAATCATAACATGTCAAAAGTGCCTCCTGCTCCGTGCTTCAGCCGAGGCCTGGCCGCAGTCTTTGCTCGCTTCACGCTCCTCTCCGGGCGGCACAGTTAGGAAAAAATGTAGGCCGCTTAAACCGGATCGCACCTCGGATTTGGCCTCGGCAGCTTCAGTATCAAGTCTGTTCACAGGAGTCTTTCCTGGTAGGTGTTGGATGCGGCTACAAAACCAACTTGTGTCCTTCGTGTGACAATTGTTCATTGGGGACAAAGATGCCACCATAAATTCAGTGTAAACATTTCTCATTTTAACAGCAACTAAAGCAGTCGCGAATCGTAAAAGTGTCCTTCATGTCTTTCTGAACAGCAGGGAAAGAAAAAAACCCAAACAAAACATCTAAAACACATGAATGGTTTGCATCTACCGTCTCCTCAAATATGCTGAAGTTGTTTTGTAGGCCTTGAAAACAGTACACACATATAAAACCTAATGGTGCCGCGGCGTTGACGCATGTTCTGAAAGCTCAGTCTGATGTACAGCACGTGACACGGTATGTTGCATGGTTCCTCGCAGATCTCCTTCACTTTGACTTTTCGTCCAACAACCAGTGGGAATCTCAGTACTTTTTTTGATGTGTTGGCAACGACAAGTGGCAACATGGATCTAGCAGCACTGAAAGTGAGTCAAACGCCAGCATGGCCTGTCCAGTGGGGGTGTGGCGATTGTCTTATGCTTGGCAGGAGAAAATGAATGTTTGTAAAGCTGCTCCTTTCACTGTGAAACAAAGAGAATAAGTCAAAATATCCAGCTAAAGCCTAGTCAATATTTAAACAAGAATAACCTGAAATAAATGAACCCACCAGGTAGACGTCAAGAACCGATCCGTCATCTCGATCCATGTCCACGTCCATGGTGCTCTGCTCCGACGTAAGGCAGATGGCACTGTCCTCCAGGGTGAAGGTGGAGCTGGATGCGACGTCATCCCTGAAAAACACGGTCGCACGTTAACTTGTAGACGGACCTGAGAGCTTATCGTCTGCGTCAAAGCCCCGGTTAGAGCAGGGCAGCTGTATAAACAGTGCTGGAAAAGGGATTGGAAAAAACCCCTTAACAAACGAACCGCAGATTTATTGCGGACTCTGACGTAAAGAGACAAAGAAACCTGTCTGGTGTCAGGACGTAGAGGCTCATTGTCTCAGAAATGCCAAACGGGAGGTTGAAATTGAGAGGAATTGCTGGGAGAGAGAGTCCTACAGATTTCTCAATGTGGGGTAAGAGATACAAGTGAGCTTTAAAAGAGAATTCTTCCAGGAAATTACAGACCTAAAAAGTTAACTCCTTCATTTTGGTTTCCACTGGAGGGAAGTTACATCCACAGAAATTCCAATTTTCTATCCTTTCTAATAAAAACTGTAGCATATTGCACTCTGACAGAAAATATGTTCTTTTTCATGCATGTGCGCATTCAACGAATGACATCCAGCTGACGTGCAACCTACAGATCTTGGAAATTCCTTGCAGTAGTTGAATTGGGCGAGGAGGAATGGGGGAGGGACTTATTAAAAATGGATCAAAAGCGTAATGCTGAAATAGAGTGCTATTAGACTGAATCCATACAGGAGTCAGATATATGGATTTGAACGTAGCTCGCACATTCGTACTGCAAAGTTCATCCTGCCTTTAGTTGCAGTCTCTGTTTAACCACTAGGGGGCAACAAAAGATCGTTTTCCCTTATATGCACATCAGCAGACTTCCTGATAAATTCAGGAATGTGTTTTTGCCCTTTTCTAACATATGACACACTATGTTAGGGGTTCAAAGAGATGTAATCCAATTAGAACAAGAGCAGCATGGTGCTATAGTTGTAGAGATAACAGATGGATGTGAGACATACGGATAAGCTACAGCTTTATTAAAAAAAAAAAAAAATTACATACATACATACATACATACATACATACATACATACATATGTATGTATATGTATATATGTATGTATATATACATACATACATACATACGTACGTACGTATATATATATATATATATATATATATATATATGTATGTATATATATATATATATATGTATGTATATATATATATATATATGTATGTATGTATATGTGTGTGTATATATATATATATATATATATATATATATATATATATGTATGTATGTATATGTGTGTGTATATATATATATATATATATATATGTATGTATGTATATGTGTGTGTGTATATATATATATATATATGTATGTATGTATATGTGTGTGTGTATATATATATATATATATGTATGTATGTATATGTGTGTGTGTGTATATATATATATATATGTATGTATGTATATGTGTGTGTGTGTATATATATATATATATGTATGTATGTATATGTGTGTGTGTGTATATATATATATATATATATATTTTGACGTGACACTTCAAAAGTGTGTTGCTAAAATAAAAGGCAGAGCGGCTGTCAGACAGGGATTATTGTTGGCTGATATACAGTCTCCACAGCGCCGCTTGTCCTCTTTTGTCACCGTATTTGTGCAGCGTAATGGCACAGAGTAAGAGTGTGTCAAAGCTGCTGTTTAAATATTTATAAAAACAGTTGACAGAACAATGTCAGGGCAGCAGCAGGTGACTGATGAAGGGACAAGACCGGGCAAGTCACACAATGCAGCCTCAGAAAGCAAGCTGAACTCGACACTGTTGGACAGGAGGAGCACTGAAAGGTGGAAGGGAAGAAAAAAATGCAAAGGGCAGGGGATGCAGGGCTTAGAGGCTTTTAGCAGGACAGGAAATAAAGCTTTAACACACTTTCTCTCTCCACACTGGTAAAAGTCACAATGAAACCTGTTAATGTAACACTCTGATTGTGTTAAAAATCAGGATTTCAACTATTAGTCAATGCTGTGCCATTAAAGCATTTCATTAAGGGACACTTGAGCCATCCAAAGTCATTCCTGCCACAAGAGTCCAATCAAATAAAAGTTTTCCTGGAAAGACATTGCACTGGCGTCCACTACAACAGCGGTCCCCAACCCCCGGGCCTCGGACCGGTACCGGTCCGTGAGTTGTTTGGTACCGGGCCGCGAGAGTTGAGGCTCAGGTGTCAAATGTATAGTTTTCAGGGTTTTTTTATCGGTTTTCAGCGTTATTTTGTTATTGTTTTTATCGTTTACTCGGTTTTCCTTGGTCTTTTCACGTGTGTTATGAATAAATTTTCTTTTTTTCAGTACCGGTACTAGTTTTATTTTGTTGTATTTATCCGCGACACCTTAAAGGCCGGTCCATGAAAATATTGTCGGGCATAAACCGGTCCGTGGCGCAAAAAAGGTTGGGGACCGCTGCACTACAACACCATGCATCCTGATTCATATGTTGTCTAGGAAGCGTGCACGTGTACTTGGATGCATGCAGGCAAACTAAGTGAGTAACATGCTCCATGACGCACGTCACCAATAAGACCGTGTGAGGTAGACGCACAGGTAACAATAAGGTGGGAGTGCCCGAGCATGTGCGTGAGTGTACATGTCAGGCGTGATTTCCTTCTTTTCTTCGTGGCCTTGCGTCATGGTTTAAGGTGATCAGCCTAACATTTCAGGATCGTGTGAGTGTAGGAAAACAAGGAAACGTCAACACGGGAGACACTGTACCTGTCCTCTGTTTGGTTTTCCACATTTACAAAGATGGAGGAGGTGGAGATAGTTCCCATGGAGGAGCCTTCGTAGAAGGATGGGTTGGCTGGGACAATGTCGGGGCGCAGATATGAACCGAACACGGCTGAGGAGGAAAAAAGAAAACTAAATTTTAAACATGTGATGGTTTCCTATCTCAGGTGGGCTCAGTTTTAACTTACATGGTGCCAATAAATACAAACAGTCATCTAAAGATGCTTCATAGTGACGGGAAAGGCCCCACAAAATCACAGAGAAAAACCTAACGATTCAGCAATCTAACTATGAGCAAACACTTGGCGACAGGAAGAGCTCGGGCGAGGGTGGCCATCTGCCACAACAGCCTGATGTTAAGGGCAAAGAAGAGCACAGAGAGCGAGAGAGGGAGCGCACCATAAAACAGTAAACACTCCCGTGCCTTCAGACTTTCAAACTCCACAATCCAGGTAAGCGCATTTTGACCTCTATGGTTGGGCGATCCCACACATTTTACAACTTTAGGCTGAGTACTTCGGCTCCATATAAGTGTGAGAACACCAAACGCTGTAAAATCAGAGTTCCCCCTTAAAAGGAAGCATTTCCTGGAAGCTGAGCTGAATAAAATCTAAAGCTGACACTGGATGTATCCGAGGAAAAGCAAGTACGTTTTTCCTGTAATTCGGCCGTGTCTTTGCGGACTTCAAAACCTAATCATCGACACAAGGCAGCGAATGAGAGCTTAATGCAACTGATTAGATTAGGGTGTCAAACATAAGGCCCAGGGGCCAGAATCGAAAGGGCGAAGACTCTGATCCGGCCCACGAGACATCTTTGGAGATTGTGAAGCAGAGCATAAATTTTGGACTTTTACCTGTATTTTCATACATTTTACAGCTTGTCCTACTGATAAAGATCCCCTCCCACAGCCATTCATATGACACCAAAGTAATGAAGTAATAGATAAATGACTGAATGACATTCAAGTTCCTACAGACATTTCTGTGAATTAAACATTACAGGGCAGTCTGGGGAAATGAGCTACTACAATTCTGTACTTTTACACATTTTGTTTTTACGATTAAAGGCCAAAGAGTCGTAGTGACAGATTTCTTTCATTAACTACAGCCGAATTTCTTTATCATGAAAAAAAAAAAAACCACACTTCTTTTCTCATATTGAGATGGAAATGGATTAAATATGTAGATAAAATTCTTTACACTGACAGAAATGGGATTTTCGCTGGTCCAGCCCACTTCAGATCAAAGCAGCAGCATGTGCGACACACTTTGTTTAGATGCTTCCAGTTAAACTGACATACGAGCCACTCCCATTAGAGTGAAAACCGATTTCCTGCCCTTCCCGAGACCCCTTCAGTGACCATAAGAGCGAGTCGGGAAGTTTAACAACCCTAACGGATTTATAGTTTGTTGCATCACAGCTGGAGATACAGCTGGGGAAGGGCTCGATTAGAGGAGAGGACAAATGACCCCCGTGACTTATCTTTCTGCTCCACACCCACATTTCTTCCGGTGTGTTGTTGGCTAAATAACTCGCCTTATCAAACACAAAGATCACACAGATGTAGCTGCTTTATCACTTAAGAATGTAGGGGGAGCTCAATCTAAGGATGGTTTATACACAGTTTGTACACACAAATACTGTAACTGATGTAATGTTAATAGGAAGGTAACCTCTGTTTATTTCCATCAAAGCCAAACAATACATCAACCACTGACTGCTTCCTCCTCTTGGGAAGTGCTGAGAGGACAACATTTTTATGGCTGAGTGGAAGCAGCTCTTTATTGGCTTCGAGTGTTTCTAAAAAGCTCTAATAAGCCGCAAAACGAAGCTTGAAGAGGCAGACGTGGCGAGGATTAAGGTAAAATGTCAAGTGCTTTTTATGATCTACCAATCCCACCCCCACTTCCTTGGCACAGATGCTGATCTGTCAAACTCTTGTTTTGTGTACCTTGTCCATCCAGGCTGGCGAGGCTGCGCGCTCCTACCAGCCGGTCCCTCCTGTCCTCCTCGTTCCTCTCATCCGCCTGCGATGAAAGGATCTCCTGTGAGCACGACTTCAGAGCAGGGATGGAAGTGCGGGTCCTCTTTGAAGGGGAGAATCGAATTGCTGTGGAGCCAAAATTAAAAAAAAAAAAAAAAAAAAAGGGAGCACATGAGTCAGGTAAAGGACCACAATCTGATATTCAGGGACTTGGAGGCGAGGGAGACAAAAACTGCAATAATTAGGGGGAGATAAATCAAATCAGTGTTCACACAGAGGAAAACTTCAATGCCCTGCTTCCAAAATTAGAAGCTATTAAACTGTTAAAATGCACAATGACGCTGACACAAATGTCCCCTAAGCCGCTTCTTATTCTGCCTCCTGAGCAGGGCGTGAAATAAAATCCTTTCCTGTCATCTCCCTCTGTCGGGACTTGGCAATGGTTAACAGCGCAGCTAAATCCTCAAATCAGTGCCTCAGCCATATGTATTTCCACAGAGGGGGTCCGACATGGTAACATTTGTTTCTATATTTGATGTTCCAAAACAGCTTCCTGGTTTCACCTAAAGCCACACCCAGGACACTGAGAATAGATGCTACGGATAAAACTATTAAAAAACTATGAAAACTATTTTCCTATCTCGGAGTTTACTGATCATGTGCTTCAAAAGCTTATCCAATAGCCGACTCTAAAAGACCCAGTGCTATTTCAGTGACATCAAAATACCCAGTAATTCATAAGATAAACTGCCTGCAGTTTCATTCCCGTTACCAGAGAAGGATTTCCAGCTTTCCACATTTTGTTTCCTCCTTTAGTTTCACATGTATGACCATGATCAGTCAGCTGACTTACGCTGAGTCTTCCTGAAGACCCGTGTGCTCATGAACTTCAGGAAGCGGCTGGCGTAAAACCCAGGCCGGTGGACTGAGACAGAGTCCTGAGGACAAATCAGAAAGGGAGGAAAGAAATAAAAAAAAAAAAGAAGAAGTCAGGTTTTTATCGGACAGCCACGGGTAACTTTAAAGAGGATGTAACAAAATAAAAGGCTCATTCATAAAAGCTGCTCCATCAGATTTGAGCAGGCTATCAACTTACACCATCGTACACCAGGGCTTTCCATGAGTGCTCCAACTTTTTAATGAACCTGCAGGAGAAACACAACAAAAAGAGGCCTTGTTACGAAGGTTATACAACAAATTCCCCTTTATGCCCGATCAACCTAAAAGGTTTCACTTTTCCTTCTGGGTGCAGCGCAAAACTTTGCTCAACTTAAAGTTCAGCCTTTAAGTTGAGCAACATTTAGCTTTTAAGAGAGCAAAAGTACACAAACTCTGCCTTTTCATCATATCTGACCTGATCTGACTTTGCCTACGCTGTCAAGAGTCTGATGCCGACAAGGCTCACAAAGGTTTATGCAATGCTTTTAAAACACCACGAGTAGGAAAAGCTGATGACCCAAAAGGCGGTTGGATCTCATAAGACTTCGTGGCACAAGAAGTCAACATATTAATCTATTTTCTAGACAAAGTAAGAAGGAAAGGCAGTAAAAATCCAGTGTTTTTCAGTTTCATTAGCATCAGTACCTGTATGACTGTAGAATATCTATGATGCCCAGGTAGATGAGCAGCTTTTCATCTTTGTGTGTCCGGGCTGGGATGCCGCCCATCCTGAAAAAGAAGACAGAAACCAAAACATGGCAGCATTTAGAAAGCAGCTGTAGTTCAAATAAACGTTCAAACGTGCCTCTGCACTTTTTACGAGTGTTTGTAAAAGAGGCTCCTGCAGTATTTACATTTGTGTGTGTGCGTTGCTGTAAATATGCAGAACAGTGTTTGTATTTTTGTAGCTATGGTTATGCGAGAGCCCGACTGTGTGTTCGAGCGTTCTGTGGAAGGTTGTGTAACGTCTGCGAGGGAAAAAGTGGACATCAGGAGACAAACAGAGGAGGTGTGTGTGTGCATGTGTGTGCTTCGCCCGCCCAGGCTGAATAAACTCACGTGTCATCAGTGGTGAGGGCTTCAGCAGCCTTGCCGTCTCCTTGAATGGACTCCATGGCAGTGGAGTAAAGCACCCTCTGAGCCACGGGTCTCCTCCCATCACCCCCTGCCTGACCCTGCTCGCCCCCCTCTCTGTGGTCCAGGACGTGCACGCCCAGCAGAAGACTGTAGTCCATGATCTTGAAACTCTCAAGCACCTATTGCAAATTACAAATAAAAAGAGTTCACTCAATATCACAATCTGGATATCGTTACATGATTCAATCTCCCACCTCTCGAAACTTTGAAAAGTTTTCTACTAGACTCTCACGAGGAGGGAGTTGTTTCCTTCCTAAAACACTTTCATCACCCAGCTCAGTCAAAAGTGTGTCGGGTGATGAAAGACCAGAAAGCCAGCAACAGGAAATCTCTGCTGAAACCTGTTCAGAGCCAAATAAACAAGGTGTTTCACCACAGAGAGCCAAGTGTTACACACCGACCCGTCTGAGGAGCCTTTTACCAAGCTTCCCATAAACCCTCTGACTTTATGGGAACCCAGTGCTCAAGAAAAGCCACCCTGTGGCAGGAAAAGGGCAGAAAGTGAGGTGGGAGCTTGTTCTGAGAATGGGATTGAGGTCACTGCCGTGTACTGAGGCTTACTTTATGACCCAGACTGAAACAAACAACCAAGAAAAATAAGACAAGCTATGGTAACGGTTTAATATTCTTAGCTTGAAGCCATTTGATTTTGCAAATACAGTCGGGAGAATAAAAATGACACACATCTTCTTATGGGATCGAGCTTGCAGCTACGCCACACCTACCGCTGAACTCTGCCTTCGTTTAAGGTCAAAACAATGCCAGTTGAGCTTTCGAGACTTGTAAAGATTAATGCAGCTCTGTCATAAATCGCGCTTCCCTCTGCAGCTTTAATGTGTTTCTATGGGATGAAAAATCTGATGAAACAGGCTGTCTAAACATGAGTGAATAAACCAGGTAAATGCTTTAACACTATGCATTCCCACAAAGATTTCTATATTTACTGCAAAAAAAACCTGACATAAAGACAGTCATGGCCCAGAATCCAGAGAAAAATGAAGTTATCTATAGATAAGAAATCCTCAAAGCAAAGTCAGAGAAGATTTTATTAGTGTTCATTGTAAATCAAGTTAGCATTTGCTGATATTTAAAGTCAAAGCGGCACACATTCATGCACACAACTGCAAGCAGACTTAATGAGTGACTCAAAACAAACACAGGGCCTTTTCACCGATCACCCCCCACCCCTCTTTTTTTTCATATCAACTATTTGCATCCCCTCACTCAAACTCCCCCAGCCTATTCAAACAGCAACCATTTTGAATAGAGCCATACACATCACGCTGCCTACAGAAAGCCACGACCGAGCATCCGGGCCCCAGTTTTCCCCGACGGACAATCACAGCATCACAGCAGACAGAGAACACCCACGTTTGTGTGTTATTTATGCAAAATTTCTCCTTGGATTTTTTTAATCTGACTTATTCTGAGGGGCATACCGGTACAGTCTTTAGTTCCTGCTTTCGAACACAACCGTTCTTGTCTCATAGTGAAAGTAATAATAATACTGCACTAAAGCTCCCGTGAGAAGCCAGCTTTGTCATAGCATAGCTTAATCCTCAACAAATTTCGATGTTTCTCATCATCGTCTAGCCTAAAGCGCTCCTCCACCCATTCAGCTCTGAGCCAGTAGAGCCGCCCGACTTTGCACTAATACACCAATAATACACAAATACATGTGTTCCTTAGTAAGACAGCCTAGTCTATTCATTGAGCAAGCTGAATCACTTTTTCCAAGCATATACCGACTACGAGTCCAGTTCAAGAACGCTTGGTTTGTCACAGAAGTCATGATGGGGCAGAAAGGAACAAACACCAACCCGCCACCTGAGGAGGCCACAAAAGCCACAACTCAAATCCTGCAACACACTGTCAGTGTTGGTAATTTAAGATCTTTTCTTCACAATGGGTAAAAAACGGTATGAAATGACACAATAAAAACTGAAAAAAAGGGCTTGATTCAGAAAATGGCCTTGATTAGAAAGAAATCTAATTCAACTTTACCCTTATTCTCCGTTCTTTGTACGCTTACTTTATTTGACATTCTTCTTAAAGCACAGAGGATGAGAATGATTCAAACATAACACATTGTGATCTGAAACTTTAAAAAGAAAAATCCCACAGGGGTGTAAAGTAGGGCGTAATGTTTTCATATTCGTACTGCTCTCCATGACATCACGACGCCACGCAATGAGTGGCTTCAATGACTGCTGACAAAACGGCTGTAAGAGCAACACACTTCCTGACTTCTCTTGAAATGGACCCGAGTGATCAACTGAGCTTCCCTCTCTGTAATATTTGTTTTCACTTGTCTACCACACTCTGCTGTATTCTTCCTATTTTCCACTGACCTGTTAATTCCACAAACAACATTATTTTCCATATAATGGTTAATTTAATGGCTAAAAATAAATAGAAAATAGATGAAATTTGCTCTCTGTGCCCCAAAACACTTTAATCAACCAGTCGACAGCCAGAAGGGAATCAATGTCTAACCAGAATAATTACAGACAATCACATTTAATTCACCTGTTAATAGAAACATCTATTTTTTTACCCTGTATATCCACACAGCGGTCATTATAATTCAAAATTACTCCCATTACAGTCCATCTATCACATGTTCATGCCTGCATTGCACTAAATCTTTCCATTTTTGTCCTTGTTGGTGTCTGAAATTCAAAAGCTTGCATTTTAAAATACACTTGCACCCGCTTTATTAGGTACACCTGTTTATCTTCTTGTTAACAAACATATCTAATCAGCCAATTACATTCCTGCGACTCAGTGCTTTCAGGAGCTGAGACATGGCGGAGACGACAAGCTAAAGTTCAAAGTGAGCATCAGAATGGGGAAGAAAGGTGATTAAGTGACTTTGAACTTGACATGGTTGCTGGTGTTTTCGGAAACTGCTGATCTGCTGGGATTTGCCTGCACAACCATCTATAGGGCTCACAGTGAATGGTCAGAAAAAGAAAAAATATCCAGCGAGCGGCAGTTCTCTGCACAAAAACTAATGTGTTGGCAACAAATCTGCAGCAACTGTGTGATGCTATCATGTCAACATGGACCAAAATGCTCAAGAAATGTTTCCAGCACCTTTGTGAATCTATGCTATTCTATGGCACTTCTGAAGGCATACAGGGGGCCAAACCAGTACTAGCAAGTGTATCTAATAAAGTGGCCAAAAGTGTATATTTTTTAATGCTTTTTTGGCCTGAGTTGCCCACAAGATGACAAATTGTTGACAGCCAAGCATGTGTTGTGAAGAAAAGTCTCCCAACAGCTTGATTTCATCTTCAGCATCACAGTCATTATGTTTGCCTCACTGCACAGTCACTGTAATGTGACAGCAATGCTCTTCACACACACACACGCACACTCAGACTGGTAGATGCACACACACTCTACAATAAACCCTCTCTGTCTCACTCTCTCTGTAGAGTAGAGTTCAGCATGAATTATTAATGCCTCGTGTTGTTTTGGCATTTGGGGGAGTATCAGGGGAGCTGGAGAGTAATGGAGAGGAGAGACTTAAGAAGAGAGCACAGCCGGCATTTCTCCAGAAGTGTCCTGTGTAACCGTGAGTATCGGTTATTTCTGAAATGTCACAAGCATTGCTCAAACACATTTCTTCTTTCAACTAAACTCTGACTTTCCACATTCCCACATTCCCTGCAGGCTCTGGAAAAACAGCTGAACATTACTTTTTTTATCATAGCTATTAAAGGACAACTCTTTCTTCCACTTCCTCGTTCCCTCCAAAGCCCCCTATGCCCCCTGTTGCTTAGCTTCTGCCGACCCTTACTCTGCGTTCTGGTCCGCGGCCTCTCCTGGGGTGACGGGGTTAGCTGCTTACTCATGGAAATGGACAGAGATTCTGCTTAGAGGGCACTTTGCTTCCCGCTTAGGAGGCAAACGCAGGAAGCCATGACAATAAACTATACAGCACAGTCTCTGTAACGGCTGCTGCAAAACAGTCCAACTTGCATACACCATATAGTTTTATAAACTATATACATTAATTTTATACACACACAGACAGCCAGTGCATCTCTGTTGTACTTGGAGCTTGTGAACTGCTTGCGTGCACTGCCAGGTTAAACATTAAGAAATCACTGAATTAGCCAGAAGGGAGGATGTCGGTGTCAGTGTGCTTAAGAAAACAGAACTTTGAGAAAGTCAACACACTGGTTAATGATAATGAGAAACACTCTAACCTGAGGAGATTACATAAGGGTCCTCTGAGTTTATGGTAGCCTGACTGTAAGTCAACATCACAAGACCCAGATTTACCGCAAAACTCGAGATAATGTTTGACTTAAAAGGAGGGAAAGCAAGAGGTGATCACACCTGTTTATGCAGCAATCCTGTAAGAGGAATCAATTTCCCCTAAAGAGGAACACAAAACTACAAACTAATGCAGCAAAAGATTTTCTGTAAAACAGAACTACCCATGTCATTACTTGTTTTCTGAGTATACAGAAAAGAGAGGACACAGATTGTGTTACATAATAGGCTGATTTAAACACACAGCATCAAACTATTCATTAGCTTTAATTCTTTCAATAAAAACATCATGTTTGTTTCCTCTTCTTCCAAATAAAAAACTGAATCATTTACCCGAAGTTTGGTGTAAGGGAAGTCATTAAGTTGTTAGCTATATGGAGCCTCACGAGGTTGCCAGGTCTGGCAGGTTGGCACGACTCAGCAGGAACTTTGCCAGGAAGTCTTTCTTTTGCTGTTCCCTGAACTCATCTGATGTACCCATCAACACTTGCTGTAACATCCAGGTCTATTTCCAGGTTAAATACAGCAGGCTGTTAACATTTTTTTTCCCCAAACACAACAATTGAGGTCTAGATTTTCTGCACACTGTGAAATGGCCCTTAAAACCATAAGTGGGCAATTAACTTTCCCAAGAGACCACATGACAAACTGGGGCTGTTGTGAAGGGACACACTAAAAAGCCCAACTCAATTTTACTTATTAATTTTCTCTCTTTATAAAGTGCTACTAGAAAGAGTCGTCATTACAGTTAGACGATGAAAATGTGACACAGTAAAAACGTCAACATTTAATTACCATTTACTCAACATTCCCAAAACAACTGTGAACTGTATGCGCATATTTTTGCACAAGACTTTTAACTTTACACAAAATACTGTTGTCATCTTGCTTGTAGGTAAATGAATTAATCTCTGTTTTTTTATTTCTTTTTTTTTTTTTTTCAGTGGAGTAAAACTAGCTGGTTTTGGTCTTAAATAAGTGCATTAAAATCATCAGATTCAGTGTCTAAAGTTGAAATGTGAAGGACAGTCACAGCAACAGCAAATGCAAGATCTGCCTTCTATTCTGCATCTGAGAGCTCTGGAAAGTCTGTGCCTTTCTTCTCATAATGCTCTTGACTTTCTGCTCTGAGGTCCCATACTCTTTCCCCAGGCTGAGCCACCTGACAGCTGTGTGGTAGCCCATGTCACCATATTTAGTTTCATGCTCCTTCAAAAGTGCAAAAAAACAGTTCAGCGTTCTCACCCCAATTAACTCTATTAGTTATGAACATGGTTAATTTTTAGCACCAAGTTACACAACACCTCCTGCTGTATCGTACAATGCTAACATATGAATTTCAGTTCTGGGTTCAGTTCAGTTACTTCTGTCTAAATCTGCCTTTAATCATTTTTAAAGTGTTCAAATCTGAAATTTGTCAGATTTGGACATAACGTCTGCCAGTTATCTGTGAACAAATCACTCCCTGTTACAGTCCCTTTCACTAAGGTCGTTCTTGCCAGCTCCTCTGTAATATACTTGGGATTTACCTAAAAGAATAAGTAACTGGCCTGTGTAATTGTCACTGGGTGGGATTGACACAGCCCTCATCCAGAGCCAAAGAGAAACACTCAAAATCATCTCTGTGTGTTTAGTCTCAGAATGGCGATTCAAATTGTACTCCTTAAACACACAAATGAGCTCTCCACAAGCAAAGCACACAGTCTTACCTCTGACCTCAGTGAATACATACTTACATACATGTCTTGTTAAAAAAAACTCTACACCCTGAAAGTCTTTTTATTTTATTTTTAGTGTGAGCTGACATTTTCATATCGTATCATATCTCTCATAAGTGTTTCCCCGAACATGTTTACAGTGAAGCTCCATTTGCTTGCACACATGTACATATATAGATTTAAAACAAACAAACAACAAAACCCCCAAAGGTGACTTTTAAATAAAAGCACAACTAACTAGAGGCTGTCCGATGCCCAGGTCTGCTCTAACCTGATTATCTAGTGTTTGATCATGGTGTATAAATAGCTTCACAAATATGCCACCTCTCTGTGTTTAGAAAGGGTATTTTCCAAATGGAAACTTCTGCTGTAACCGACAACGAGCCAAAGGTTATGTATGCTTAGTGCTTTATTAGGGTCTTAATTCAACATTTCAGAAGGCTCTAATGTAAAAAAGCTTAATATACAGCCATTTGTTTTATGAGTTTATGGTGCACAACGCCTGAATTGTTGCCTTGGGAGGGGAACAGAGGGTGCAGACATCAGTACCACTTAAGTTTTGTGTCTTTTGCTTTTTAAAACCTAGAGGCTTCTTATTTAATCACAGCTATGGCCCACAAATCTGAAAATTTAGTGTACACGATCCATCAGCCTCCACGACTAGCAACTATTCTTCCAAACTAATGTAATGCAGACAGACAAAGGGATATGAAAGGATGAAGTTTATGTGTTTGCAGCATAACGTTTTCTTTTTTAAAAGATTTGGTGAATCGCCAGAGCACAGCTCACGTCTCTTATTAAGCTCAAACTATCCTCCTTCAGTTGAACAATTTCACGGTGTCTGCATTAATACAGAGAAGAATGTGAGCCTTTAGATTGGAAGACTATCTTTGGACAGGGCTCTGAGTCTCACGCTACCAGGATCATGCCTTAATCACATTCAGTGTTTGGAGAGCTGTCACGTAGTGAAACATAGCCGTGCAAGGAAACAAGAACAGAGACCCGAGGCAAACTGAAAGTTTAGCTGAACACATCGTCTTTCCCTCTGTGGCAAAGACAAGGAAAATTCTCTTTTCAAAATATTTCGTCCCATCTAGGATACGCACTTATTATCCCAAAGCAGTATATAATGTGATTAAGTTACAAGGATGCATGTTGCTGGTGTTAGAATACATACCAACCCTTTAAAAAGATATATTTTCTCACTAGACTAAGATTTCCAGCTTGAAAGGATTTCACCAGGAAAGCTCCGTGCTATGAAACCAAAATGAGATCATCCTAGACTTCCTTATTTGTTGTAGGGAATAATAGAGAGCTTCCTGTCATGATACGGCTGCCATTTCAAAGCCAGTCTGTGAGAAGAACATCCATAAAACTACCTACCCGACAGTCTCTCTGCAGAGTCTTCATGAGGTTGTTGTACGTCTCGGCGTCAAAGTAAAGCCCCTCCTCGTGCATGTCTTGAAAGTCCAAGTCTTTGTAGGTCGGACAGGCCTTCTCTCTCTCTTTCCTGGACGCTCGTCTCTTATAGGTGGATCCCTTCAGGTCGTATTTGTAGTGCATTTTGACAGAGCGAGGCAACACATTGTTCATCACCACCAATCGGATGTTGATGCCTCCAGACTGGATGCAGTACAGGCCGTAAAACTTGGGAAGCAAAGTGCGTGGATTCTGGTTCAAGTTCTGTGAATTTAGAAAAAGCACAGGGGTCGCAATGACGTTGAGTTTTGTAGACTGGGTGCATTTTTTAAAAGATATATTAATGTGTGGGATAAAAGGAAGCAGTTTGGTAACTAATTTGTGCATGGTCAGAATTATATTGCAGATAACTGTGACGTACCTACCCCAGATAAGGAGCTCTGTTAGTGTTTGTAGATAGAGCTATAAATTGTGGACCATCTGTTTAGTATTTCTACTACTATAAAAAATCTGTAGCTCCGCTGATTTAAAAAAAAAAAAAAAAAAATAGACCTTTGCAGAGGACTTTAAACTTGTGCAAAGAGCAAACTTCTGTGTCAGACAGATCTGATTTTCATGCCAAGAAGAGTGCTGAGTCTTCTGTTACGGCTCAGAGCACAGCAGTTTTCAGTGGAATGGCACATAGTGCCCAGTGAGCGTGCTTTTCGATTTTGCTATAACATTCAAGGAGTTGTCCAAACTGTCTCCCAAAGTTAGACTGCTGAGGGAAAACATTCAAAAGACAACTCAAAATTTTGTGAGTGTATTTTTTTTCCCACATTAACAAAGTCTTGGCTCAACACCTTCAATTCTTGCCAGATACGGTTCCCTGCGACTTTACCTTCTTCTCCAAAAAGAAAACATTCAAGTGAAGGGTTCCCGTTTTGACACAGTGGATCAGATCTAAAACACACTACTGGAGCACAAGTTTAAGTGGTCAGAACAGCACTTCTATGAAAGGATATATCTAAAAATAGCAAGCGGTGAATAGAAGTGGCGAATTGCTGCAGAAGAGGACTAACTGGAAGGGGAAGACTGCGTATGGTTTAAACTCCATATGTGGAAAACTTGGCACCATGTACACTCCATGCTTCACTGCCAATCTTGTGATGTCAAGCAGAATGTGGATGCAATAAATAAAAACATGAATAACAAAATGAACTGATCAAATTTTGGACTTTTATCTATGCATCTACCACTGTCCTCAGTCAAGTTGAATTGCTATTCAGGCTCCTAGTGCAGGAGCTAAAGGGCATTTTCACTCCATCTCATTTTTGCCTCTGAAGCATCTCGTGAGTAATCACTCATTCAACACCGAGCGGGTTTTAGACACCAATCAGCAAGAATTTTCACATGCCATCACAAACTGTAATGAAGTAACATTAAACTTCTCACCATGTAGTATCCAGGTAGCAGCCTCTGGAGAAACTTGGCCTCCTTGTGCTGAACGGTTTTAATGATGAACTCATCGTCGCTGGTCAGGTAGAAGAGAGAGCCGCTGGCCCCGGGGTTGACCAGCTCAATCAGAGGCTCGTTTACCAGGGAGTACTGAGGAAGAGAGCCATAAACATTTCATATCTAATACATCAAATTCACAAATCAACTCTTTATGGTATAGCTTTGCACGCAGCAGAGCAGGAAACAGAGGTCCCTCAGCTGGTGCCACAAAATTGGAGGGCTGCTTTTGTAATGAAAAAT
Organism: Perissodus microlepis; assembly: GCF_051167445.1. Classification (NCBI taxonomy): domain Eukaryota; kingdom Metazoa; phylum Chordata; class Actinopteri; order Cichliformes; family Cichlidae; genus Perissodus; species Perissodus microlepis. The sequence goes on from NC_140472.1 coordinate 17,289,499, forward strand.
CAGCCCCAAAGTCTACAGTTGTTCACATGCTTATCGGAGAAAGCAGAACCCTGTCTACATTTGTTTTATTGTTCCATTAATGCCAGCTCTGCTTCACATCAGTCTACTGTTTATCTGTTTGTCAAACTTTATAGGCGCCCACGGACATGTGAATCTTCCTGCTAAGAAACGAGAGCCTCCGTCCCGCAGTGCCCATCTACATACAAGAACCCGCAAGACTGTAGAGAAGTGTTAGATATTAATCAGTGCATTATGAGAGCCACATTTTCAAAAGAGAGAAACACTGGAGGCATCCACTCTCCCTCTCCAGAGACTCTTCCACTTCATGACCATCCACAGTCACGTTGCCTTACCGGCACAAACACATCCACACTTTATTGCATTTGCACTGAGGCTGGCTGTATATGCGTGTCCACATTCTCTCTTAATTAGACACCGCAGTGTGGCCTCCGCCTGAATGAATTCATCATCACCTCAAGGACATCAGTCATTAGCACTACTCCTCAACGCTGGCGGACCTTACGCCATCAACCCACTTCGGCCTTGAAATAACTTTTTAATCTCCGACTCTCTTCTGGAGCTTTTTGTCTCTCATTTATGCAGAAAAGAATCTGGCCATCAAAAGGAACAATGTAGCCTGATGGGTTTAGGAAAGACTTCGAGGCATAAGGAATGCAGGAAGATGCCGCCACAGCAGGATAAAGGTCAGAGGAAATCACACCTTTATGAAATCTAATTTTATTTATATAAAGGTAGAGTATCAATTTAGCATTAAATTAGTGCTGTCAAACGTTTGAAATGAACACCAAAGACTTCAGCCAGGGAATATTTTCACAGACAAAAACACGTGCAAACGAGCAAAAACAAAAACATGAATCACACAAAACGCTTCTGTCTAAATGTCAAAATGTGTTGCCTGTGAGTCTGCTGGGAAATCACTGCATGTGTGAGGATTACAGCTGTGCTAATGAGGGCACATGCTCTGTCATTATTAGCTCCAGTATCTCCACCACCCCAATGTTTTGTCTTGACTCCACCCTCCTGGGGACTGCTAGCATTACTGAACCTATTGGATTCTACATTAGTCAGCATTTAGTTGGTGGAAAGAAATTCCCGACAGACAAAAATAACGAGGAATTCTCTCTTCTTTATCAGACTTACAACTGATTATCTATGTCAGTTTGTGACGTGTGCATGTAAGAACCAGGTGAATCTCGCTGTAACACAGGAAATCTCAGCCTGTGTGGTTGTTTCTTTGGCTGCCCACTCCTCCTACACAACCAGGGAGATGAGAAATCAAACCTGGCATGTAGAACATCTTAAAAATGCATCTACGTCATTACGTAGACTGGCAACCGCCTAGCAACAGCCTTAAAATGACGCGATTTCAGCATTTATGCCCCTGTAACACCTTACGTTGAATGTGAAGTTATAGCACCTAGCAAGCAGTTAGCTGAGCTTTGCATCGAGGCTGGAACAGGTAAAACATCAAAATCCAATGTCATAGATCTCACTAATTTATAAAAATTATCTCTGTTTAATCTCATAAACAGCAGTGTGAGTTTATGCGGGTTATGTGCAGGGATATACTGGGCAGGCAGCCAGTGGAAGTGACTCAGCATATTTTTTTAAATCTCCTTTTTTTCCCTTTAAGTCTTGAAAGCAAAAACTTAAAATGACCTTTTTTTACCCCCTTGAATAGGACCAGCAGGTTAATTTCAGTTGCTGTGCTGAGAAATGAGAGTGCACTAGATTTGCTTCCTGCGGCATGGCTCCATACAAATGAGGTGGTGATCCAGACTGAGCTGAGGTCTGGATTATGAGCATGAACACAAATAATGACCTGCAAGGTCTGCCAGGTTTTAGTCTTACCAGGTAGTCATCTGGCTTGATGCCGAACAGATCTCTGAAGTAGCGGAAGGCCAGCGGGGCGTACGTCTTGAAGCGGAAGTCAGGATAGTGATGTGCTGGAGTCAGGTTGCTTCCCTCACTGGTAATATTTGACCAAGACAAGATGAGACAAACACACAAACGGGTATATTAGATACATCTTTCAACACTAACTGACATGAAATTTAAAAAAGAAGCTTTAACATTACAAAAGGAAACATGTTAGTGTCAGTAACACAGATGCATTCTCGCGCCCCCTGGAAAACTGGCACTACCGGGGGGAAATGAACACCAGCACCTAATCTTTGTGCCTGGTATCTACGCTATTGACTCTGGGTAATTTTATCAGTGGGCCCTTGTATTTTCTTCCATTCCTGCTTGAACAGGCTTCAGTAAGTCCTCTATGGGAACCCAGATTCACCAGCATTGTGCTAACAGATAGGTCTGTATAGAGTTCTTCGCCTGGAGACTGAAGATGGCTCTAATTACTGGATCGAACAATACCAAATAAAAAACATGCACTTCAGCTCAAATGGGGAGAAAATGGCTCAAATAAAAGGTTTAAAACCAAACAAAATGAGACACAATAACCTGCATGTTTTTTTTGTTTTTTGCCAAGCGTGGAGTGGGAGACGTTTCCAGACGGGCTTTGACAAAGGCTGACCCTGTTTCTAACTAACCTAACCCATAATCCTGTAAGCACATTGGATAAGGTTAGCGTGAGTCAGCCGTCGAGTCTTTTTTTAAAACTAAACTTTCATTGGAATCAGTTTTGTAGTTGCAGAAATAGGTTAATAAAGGTTTTGTTTCCCAGGGCACCTCTAAATCTGGTTACTTGGAAGCTGCTCTGGGTAGAGAGGCCCTTTTGTTGTTCCCTGTGTGTGCTATATTCAGTGACACGGAGGCAAGGCGCAGGTGTAACACTATATCTGTGATCACGCAACAATGGCATTTGAATGGTTTGTTTAGTGCGCGAGGACAACGGGAATCATTTGCCACTGATTGAGAGTCTACTTAAAAGAAAAAAAACATTAAGCAACACAAGCGCCCGGAAAAATTTCAGTCTAATCAGGGATTCATCTCCCTCTCTGTGTCTGCGTGAGTCTGCGGAAAGGTGTGAGACAAACTGAAAATTAAGCGTGTGGGAGTCAAAGTGACATCTCCGTTTCCATCATTTAGTCACTTGTTCAGGGTAGTCCTGCGGTGGGAGGAAAGAGAAGGGGTTGTGTGCTATTACAGAACAGAAGATAAATGCTGAGGGAAAGCAGAAGGAATAAAATAGGAAACGGTTATGTCAGATTAAAGATGTAAGACATTAATTTTCTCCCCTCACTCATTACACTCTGTTTGTTCTGTCTTGTGTAATTTTATTTTCTTCCTAACAACATGGCCTAGATTCTTTCTCCCCCTGTGAAAAAGGTGGCCCTGGAGACTGCCACCACTTTCATTTTAATTCAAACTTGGGCTGGATGAAACAAGCCTCATTTTAAACCAATTGTCGCTCGTCATTTTGCGCTTCAGAGTCTCAGCGAGCGACGTGGAGTTTTCATCAAAGTCTTGAAAGTCATCAGGGCCTTTATCAGTCAAACACAACAAGAGCTTTGTTTGGCTGTTGCTGAGGAGCAGGACTGGTGTGCGTGCCAGAAGGAGGTTTGCATAAACCATGCCCAGTTTGCATATCCTGGTGCAGCATCTCTAAGGTAAACCACAAAGTACATCCTGATAGGACTGTAATTCTCCTCCTGACGTCCAAGGGTTAAACACAACATTGAATGACCTTGGATGTATTTACACTGGGATGGACAAACAGCAACTAATAGACATCTTTTGCTCAGCTGCTCCTGATTTAATTTGTTTTTGTAGTTCCTCTACAGCTCTAAAAGAAGACAAAAACTGATAAAGTATGTGCCGCAGCATCAGCTGTGTGTTAATAAACCATATGTGTGGACATAAGGCAACACTTTCGATGAATTCCTTGTCCTGCTTTAGATTATATAAAGCATTTCTTTGAGCTGATGATGTAATTTTGAAGATAGCTCAGCGGCGCGCCACCGTACGTTTTGCTCTGTTAAGAGGCACACAGTAAGCTGATTCCACAGTTCTTGGCAAGATAATCCACTAGAATAGTTTTATCCCTGCGTCATGACTTAGACTAGCAAAACTGTTGATAAATGATGACGCTGGCAGTTTGAGGCGGTACCACATTTTCTTTGGAGTGGATTTCGAGCGCATGTAGTTTCCACCGAGCGTGATTAATAACAGCTGTTAATGGTTTTCATTCGAGATCCAGACATATAATATTTGCGGAGGCCGTCCAGGCGAAGCGTGCCCTTCACTCGCTTTCCATTCATTCACTTCATTCACAGCCAACCTACACACAGTCTGTTTTTACGAAGCAGCTCTCCTATTCACCAAGTCCTGCAGATAAATAACCTTGAGCTTACGCGACAAGGACGCAAACCTTCAACGCACAAAAACACATATGCTGAGAGAGTGTTTCTGTGAATGTAACACTGTGGATGTGCGTGTGGGATCACTGACCTGGGCAGAAAGACACTCTCCACCACATAGAAGTCTTGCATAAGAACATCTCTGTCAGGCTTGGAGGTGAGGTTTCCCACTGTATAGCCAATACCGAGCTGAATGGCTCCCTTTAACGCCGAGGATGTGGTCTGGATGGGAAATTCGAAAAGAAAATATCACATTAGTCTAGCCGTGGCACACTTGCTCCCTTGCTTACCCTTTGATTTGATTTGAAATATGAGAATTTCCACACAAACACATCCAACTGCACTTGCAGACTTGGACACAAATCCAGTTTGTGTTTTTATTGCATGACACCTTTAAAAAAAACATATTTCCCCAAACCTGAACAGAGGTATCTAGTATAAAGAAATGCATTATGGTTGAATCTTAAAAAAAGAAAAGAGAGAGAGATGTTTCCATAAGGAGTGACGTCTACAGTACAAGAAAGAAAACAAATGTACCCAGCACTTGACTGACAGCTGGCTGTGGAAGGGTCACGACATAATGTGCTGCAGAAGGAGTTAAGGGACTCGAGTGGCTCAGAAGCAAAAGCTGACTCTAAACGGCAGCATTTCCAAGTAAATGTTAAGGGATCGTGCTCATATTCATCATAACATGAAAATGTTACCAAACACACTCTTTTACCTTCTTGTAGGTTTTCTCTGAGCTCCGATTCCCTCCTGTCCCATTTTCTGTGGCGGTTGACATCTAAAAGGGACACAAAGTCATTCAGGCAACAAACTATAACACTGTAATTCTTGTCAATTGTTGTATCGCTCTGAAATTTACTGAGCAGTCAAAAGCATACCTTGCTTAATGAAAAGCTGTGCCTGACGAGCAGCAATCAGGGCAGCAGCTCTTGATTGTCAGGCTGAGCAATCATCAGGAGTTGTCACAGGACCTTCTGTAAGAGAACGGGTGCCCAGTAAGTTACTATGAAATATTTTTAAAAAGGCACTGACATTGCATTAAAGTAAGTGAATCTTGCTGATTCTGCTAATCTCCACCTGATAAAAAAGGCACTTTAACTCTGATAGTCACTCCTGACTCATGAGATGTACATCTGTGTTTTGTAATAAACATCAGAGTTCTGCTCGAGTGCCGTGTTGGAGAAACAGTCCTTTCCTGCCTGTCACTTCAACACCTCACAAATCACAGCGTGCAGATACAGAAATCTTGTTACACTTTAATCTAATCGCCGGCTTCTCTGTTTTCATATTGCCTCCATATTCAAGACTTTGTACGTGCAGAACAACACCTCATAAAGGAGTGGAGCTGCACAGCGTGTCACTGCCCGGCTTACAGCTCATCCAGGTCCTCCCTGAGCCACAAAGCACCAGTCTGTCTTGTTTCTACGTATGCTCTCCATGAATTTTCCACTCCTCCTTAAAATGTGTCTGTTTTTCTCCACTAACACTCCCAGAGAAAATGAGACAGAGTGGCGTAAGTCATTTAAATGTTGCCTCAGGACACGCTGAGAAGAAGTGAGGAGTAAGAGCACTTGCAAAAGTTGGACTTTGACAAGCTCTCGCAAGGCTGCAGTCACCACATCACCTGCATATAAATGCGCCTGCTGTTACTGGAGCTTTGAGTATCGCACAATGTCTTGCTGCCCTCATGCCCTGCAGTCACCTGTTTTGTGACCAGCTGTCACATCATCATCACATCATCGCCATGCAGTGGAACACTAATTGAAAAAGTCTTGTTTGTGTTTGGTTCTTGCAAAGTAAAAACCTCGCAATATGTTGCACCTTTGTTGGAAATAGTCTCCAAATGGAGAAAGGTGCACTTGGATGAAAATACGCTCACACGCAGAGATTCAGATATTGAGAGTGTAGCAGACACTCAGCTCTTATCTCCAGACTGGCTCCTAATCTGCACACCAGCTTCTCTGTTGCTATAAACACATAAGAGACAATAGCACAGACCACAGAGACCATCCTGGCTAGAGGCTTACTCGGTCTTATTCTGCCTCTGTGAATCATTCATAGCTTTTATATCACCTTAAAAACAATTTCCTGCCTTACGAAAAGTACACGAGCACATTCGCTCACACAACAAACCCAATATGTTTTTTTGTGCGAGCTCCTGTTTTTTGTAAAGCTCACGTCCGTCATAAAATCCTGTTATTGATCTCGAGCCTCGTCAGTCAGTGTAATGAGGTGTTGATCCACCTGAGCCTTTACACTATGTGCCCTGAACCTGAGGAATGTTAATAAGCCCGTAGGCAGGCCTGTCTGGCTCTCAGCTCAGCACCGGCCTGAGTGTCAGTGTCAAAATGAACTGTGCGGACCTCTCTTTCGCTCTCTCTCGCGCTCCAGCCGCCTCTCCCTCACCTGACCCCACAACCCAGCTGGTACTCTAACAGACTGCTTCGAGAACAATCCACGAGAGGCCCGCAGCTGCAGTGAACAACAGCAGGTCTCTTGTTCACCTCTCAACAAAAGAGAGGCAGACAGATGGTCGGTAAAAATGGACGGAGGATCCTAATCAGGAGCGTCTCACCGCTGTCAAACACTCCCATCCCATGGTAAATGCCACTCACACAGGACTCTAACGAGGAAAACAAGAGTACACTGTACACGTGTAACACAATACCTCGTGTTTCACAATTACATTAGACGACCTCGCTAACACAAAAATGCAGCTTTGTTAAATCAATGCCTCTGGTAGACAGTGGACGTGGATATTTGTGGTCTTGGGCGAGAACCAAATGGGGAAAGTGATCCAACGGGTAAATAAAAAGGAAACTTAGTACGTGAAAGCCTGAGTCTGAATGGAAAACTCACACAGGCGTGTGCATAGGGAGTTGATATTTCTATGCCTTTGTGAAAAAGCAAGTAAGGTCAAAGATAGTCTATGTTACGATAAGACTTTGCAACACCTTTGCAATGACCTGAAGAAAATTCCTAAGCAATGCAGGAAATGACATTCCAGGATCAGCTTTCAACAACTTGATAAACTAAACGCAGACATTAAAACCATTTAGTAAAACATTAAACTTTTTCCCTGACTTACCACAACTTCATTATGAAACGTTACTTTTCGAGCACCGTGTCCTTCCCTTCTTGTGAAGCTTTTTTTGTTTTTTTTCTTTCTAAAACTTTGCATTTACCTCTCATCTCTCCCTGACCTCACTGTACGTAAACAACTCCATTCCCACTCGTCCCTACAGCCTTGTCAGAAACTCTACCACCCTTCAAAAAAACACACTTGAGTGCAGATCAAACACTGGCTCTCATGCCGTATCTCCTCCGTGGCTTCGGGGTTATTGCCAAGGCTGCCATTCTGCCCCTGTGGAAGTCAAATAGCCACTCTGCAGCCAAGGCAGTCCTTGAAAGGAAAATATGTTGCAGAGAGCAGACGTGGGCTGTCTGGTATGATGATTATGCAGATTGAATAAATCTAAGCTGTCAAAAACTCAAAGTAGCTGTGCTAATATTCCCTCAATGATCCCAGCGGGCAAACCAGTAGTAATAATAAAGGCAGTGGTCAGGCAGATCAATCAACACATCATTAACCATGCTACGGAAATTATACTCTCTTCAAAATGATCTATATCTACCAGTGCCCTTCAGTAGAATAGCTAGGCTAAAATTAGGACAATCTGGATCACAATCTTTTTCAAAACCATCTGACTATGACTTCAAGGCTGTGAGGTATTCAGTCAACAAGGCTCCCACAGTCTCCATCTCCAGAGATATCACATATGGGTTCCTTTTGCTCTGCTCTGCTTCAGTCCCCGGATACTATTGGATTACTGCTGCAGATTGGAGACATAATGGAAAATCAATAGCAGAGCAGCAATGCTGAGCTTCAAGGACTGGGCTGCTGGGCTTTCATGACCCATGCAATCCCACAACTCAGATGTTAGATAAGCACCGAGATCTGGATTTGGGTGGATACAATCAAGAAGATGCACAGGGAGCCAGCTTAGTCAGCCTGAAGGGGATCAACTTCATCAACTTAAATGCTCTCATCCTTCACAGAAACTCGGGATGTAGGGCATTCAAAAAATATATACTCAATATTCCCAATAAATACACAGAGAAAAGGCTCATTGTCTGTATGCATCTGTCATGTGGGGCAGTGATCATTATACTTTTGATACCAGTGCTCTTTTGGTGTGTCAGTGTGATTACCTAAGGACTTTGTTTCCCCAATCTTGATACAGTAAGGCAGACAAAGACCATAACAGCAAGGAAGAACTACAGTTTAGCATGTATAGATACATATAGGTTTTCTGGTCCAATGCACAGCCACACACACACACACACACACACACACACACACACACACACACACACACACACACACACACACACACACACGCACAAATACAACAGAAGAAGCCATTATAAAAGAAGCCAGGTATCATTTTGACCTGTTTTTGGCACGTTGTGTTCCATATTTTACGACGTGCTCTGGAGGTATGTTTCTTTTCATCTTTGCTCAGATGTAAAAGCTGTGATGCTGCTTCAGAGTAGTGTTTGTCCCTGAACACCAGGCACTATGCAGCACTGCAGAGCTTTCCAAGTGTTTGCATATGTGTGCAGCAGGAAGGCTACATGATGAAATCAGACTAAAACGGCAGCCCACAAAGATGGCCGACAGGCTGGAGTAAGAAACAGGTAGGCTACATGACTTTTGATGGCAAAAGTGGCCAAAAAGCGTGGCTAAATGAAAAGACACAGGTCAAGCTGAAAGAAAATATTTTGGTTAATTACTGATATTAAGCCTGTATGTTACCATGAAGGGGCAACCTCCAGGCTGAAAGCCCCCATCTCTGAAAACAAGTCGATTGAAATTAAACTTCCATCTTAAAATAATCAGCTGGTACAAAAAAACTGTGACAATACTGACCTGGATCTCCAGAGTTTGTGGTGTTGGTGCCTTTTGGAGCATTTTCAAGGTGAATATCTGAAACTAATATGGCTTAATGTGCTGTTATTTATATTAACAGCACATCAGAGAGTGGGTTCTCCAATTTTTTTACTCTTTTTAAAAATGTTTTCGATGTCTTTACACTAATTTGCAAGTACAGGTATTGATGGCTGTGTGATGCACCACAATACAGTCTATAGGTGGAACTTGCTAACATTAGCTGATAACTGAGCACTGCAGTCTCCTGTTAAAACATGGTCACCTGGGGTTCAAAACAACCAGGACTGATTGATAAAATGTGCTGACGCTTTAAAAACAGCACTCCACTACCCAACGAGGAAAGCCATAGTGGCTATGGCCATCTTTTAGATACAGTCTATAGTAAACATGTGCATAATGTATTAGATGTTGATGGAAAGTTAAGTAAACACTGAACACTGAGGTCTATTCATGAGGTTTACACTGATAAAGTTAACAGAAGAGCTTGTTTGGATTACAAAATAACAAACACCGATCTGTTTTAACATCTTCATGCTGCAAGGAGAGCCCTGACACAGGTGTAAAAAATGGGAGCTCCCTTCACTGAAAGCAGCTACCATCAATCACACAAGACGGAGCGTACAGCGTGTACTGAACACAGCATCCTTCTGAATCCTAAAAAACATGTTTCAGTGAGCTCGGCAGTGTGCATGTGGGCACAGTGATGTTCCCCTGACCATGCGTTCATCTCTAAACCTACATTTTATTCTGTGGTATTGCATATTAGCATGGTGTTTGACCTTTTGATGACAAGAAATAAAGCAGAAAAGAAGGCGGTGGGATTACACCTACAGAGTGGCCTGACCTTTGAAATGCAACATGAACAGAAGAAACAAGCTACCATGGGCGAGGGACGTATGACAAAAGATGGAGGACAGCGAGAGGCAGAGATTCTGAAAAGCTGTCTTGTAAACGTGTAGTCGGGAGTTATATCAAGTTTTATTCTATGTAAACCCCCTTTTCTTGAGAGAAAAGATAAATCTGTGGTAATAAAGTCACAAAAAATGTCTCCATTTCATTATATAAGATAACTTGAGCAAGAGGAAACCCAGGGAGAAGATTCGGTCTGTCTATTTGTAATTCAGAGAGCGTCTCGTTCTAGCTCCACTCTGCATGAGAAGCTGTGAGGAGGAGGTCACCCTCTGTGTCCAGTGTGTCACATGATTCGGCTGAGGGCATGGGGGAGGTGGGGAGAAACATAGAGATGAGTTAATGGACAGAAAACAGAGACAATGTTCTTTAAAGACACAGAAGCAGAGACGCTGCTCCGATGGGACGGTACAGTACAGCATGGCTGTACAGAACGTACTACAGCAGGCTTATTATGCTTAACTACCAGTGATAACTAACCACAACGAGCCTCTGCTCCCAACGTCAAGGCCCATGGATATCGTTACCATATGGAACAGAAACAATAGGAGACGGACTTGCCCATGTCAGTTTTACTAAAGCCTGCACTGTAGTCCAAAGGTCCTCATATTTCCCTTTAAGCCGAGAGAAGCCGTTTTATTACCTATGCATATCACAAACATAAATGCTCTACTTCTGAGAATCCATAAATGATGTACTTCTCTGAAGTAGACTATCACATGATTAAAAGGGGAGCACATGGCCAGGCCTTTATTGTCCTGAAGTCACAGGTTACTAAAAAAATAAATAAATGAATGAATTAAAAAAAAAAATAGAAGATTTATACTTTGACGACCGTCTCCATTCTCTCAACTCATTTCTACTTCCTGCCATCTCGCTCTGGCGCTCCAGTGTCCCCCAAGTGGGCCTCCGCAAACCTCGTCATTATCAGGGCATGAGAGTGGGAGGGGGCCGCAGGGGACTCAGCCGGCCCAAAACAACAACAACAAAACATCACAACCTCCAAATAATCGGAATTCCTGCGATGCTGCCAACGGATCGCTCTGCCAGCAGCCTCCAACCGGCCAACACAACCACTAATGGTTATGCAGTGTAGAAGAACTATGAGCCAATTATGTCTGCAGGTCTCCTTTTTTTCCACTCTTTCAAAAGCTGGTGCTGACGTGCCGCTTGCCCACAGAGATGGGAATTCCCGTTTGGAGGTCATTAAGATCAAAACGATAATACCGGGAAGTTCTGCATCTGCTGCAAAGTACATGAAGACACCATCACGGCGATGATCGCTGACGTTCTTTTAAAGATTGTCTCTGTATTTATAAGTATGAGGTTAGAAAGTCATTTTAAGTTTGTAGTAAGTTTGAGTTGGTCGCAGAAGCTGTGACATCCTGGCTTTTCATCACTGGAACGGCTGCCACTCAGCAGCATCTTTTCATCGTTCTTCAAGCAATAATTACAACACGCTGAACTTCAAACCACTGACTTAGTGGGGAAACAGCAAAAAACACTAACATGCTTAAAATAAATACATGCATCACATTTATATCCAAATAAGATCCAACACTTCGATCAATTTAAATGGAGGGTTGCACAAAAGAAGCTAATTCAAGGCTATTTATTAAGTGTTTTAACTAAAAGAGCAATAAGGATGAGGGTGACGATCTGGAGATAACACATTAACGCTTTGAATATTGTGAGGTTTTCTTTCCATTCGGCAAACAGCATGTGAATGTAGCTGAACTGTCATGAAATGCAAGTGAAGAGATCTACAGACGCCTTTTTTTTAGGGCTCCATGCCTAAAATAAATGATCAGATGGTACAACTGATGATGTGTCCCTTTAACTATCAGTTTGACTTATTTCACTTTGTATGAGAAGAGAAAAACTAAACAAAACACTTTTGGTGCTGTGGTCTGCCAGACAAACCTGAACATATTTAATAAATTTTAACTTTTCTGTTCCTATAGCATATTCTCTTTGCGGTTTTTCCTCTTTCTTAGTTCCTGTATCTAACAAGTCACCTGGGGAGATGATTACCTCTTTGCTTATAACTCACAAAGTTTAAAGGGTGTGGCACAAAAATAAATAAGAGACTAGATTTAATGTTCTCACTGCCGCTGGTGGCAGTCAGTAGCAGGCCTATGTGGTATGTGCTGACACGAGTGGAGCCTGGCCAGTGAATGAGGACAATAAAACAGAACAGAAAGAGAGGGCGAGCCCACACTCTGCTCAGGAGGTCATGCTGGACAGACGTATGGAGCCTAAACCTCCAAATATGACTCGAGTGTGTCTGACTGGCTTGTTTGAAGGACATACATTGTTTTATTCACCGTCATCTGTATTACAGATGGATACCATTTAGCTCATTTTCTCTGTCCGTGTTAACTTCACAACCAAGGAGACTTTTTAAACCTGGAAACTTGCTGCATGTCGGATATTTAGACTCTCAAATGATACCATTATCTGCCTCAAACATGTACAGCCAGACTATACTAAAGATACTTCAGCTCTGGTATTTGGTCACTTTGACCCAGTGTATTAAATTGTTAATTTAGTAATTGATTAACCAAAAAGACCAACCAATAAAAAAAAAGTAAATAAGTTTCCAAGCAGAAATGCCGCTGACCTACTGTACTAGAAAAACTACAAAGCAGTTTTAACCCCATGGGGAGCTGAAGGGCAGATTACCGCTCTTCACTACACTTACTTCAGTACTTCACAAGCAACAAAGCAGGAATTAGCTTAGATTTCGCTACAGCGGAGCATTGAGCAGAAGCAAGAAAAGGCTGACATGGTGTCGGATAACCCAAGATGACAAACTCCAGAAAGAAAGCAAACACTCCCGTTATGCTTTCAGCTCGTTGCAACTGGAGCGCAGCATGTTAGACAGCTTCAATACAGACTGCAGACAATAGTGAGGGAGGATCCTCAGAGAGAAGAGCTAGAATGGCTGTAGTGGGAGGAGAGGTCGCACTGAACACACACAAACATTACCAGGTACCAGATTTCATTTTCACAACACAGTGAGACTTTTTTTTTCTCTAATCTGAACATGTTGAATGTGACCAGTGTGCCACACCCCTGTGTAGCACACTGGTCACTCAAACCATTATCAGGAATGAGAGCGCTGCGAGCTAATGTTCAGACCACTGACTTATGTAACTGTCTTAATGAGTCTCATATGCCTGTTATTTTGGTCCTATCACTACTCGAATCCCATGGTACAGTACGATCACAGTACACAGAGTGCTCTTTGACCCATAAATCACAAGACTGAACTTAAAAACCCTACAGCTGGTAATTGTGCTACCTTTTTACACAGGGTGCTCATATATTTGGGAAAAAAAGCTATATGAGCGCCCTGTGAGGCCCCTCTGCAAACAAGTACCTCTGTTTAATTACTGAAGTAAGAAAGAATCCGGTAAAACTCCATGGAAAGACACAAAACTGCAGAAAGTCACAGAATCATCAAATATGATTTGTGTTGACAGTTTGGGCTTCGCTGTGCTGAGGCACTTCTGCTGCCACTCAAATGGAAAACATTATGTAATGCACGAATGCTTCTCACTCTTTTCAGTGCAAAGGCAGCAGGCAGCACAGGACAGGAGCACAGGTGTTACTCCCAAGGAGAGAGCAGGGGATTTGCATGAGCCATTTTCCTGTCAAAAATCCTGCGGCAAGCTGGTCAGCCTGGACAAACCCCACCTGTCTCCCAGTCAAATGAAGCAGGAACAGGAAGTTAATGAAGAGATTACACATTTATATATAGATGCTTTGTCTTTGTAGTATAGGCCGGCTTGGAGCTAGTCAGATTTGACTGATTATTCAAATTAGCGTCTAATTTCTGCAATATCTCAAGGACCAATGAGAAGATATTTGAGCAGCATTTGTTGCTTTATGAACCACAACGTGAATAACACCAGAAGCATTTCCAAAAGGAGGAATTTATCATCAACTGCTTCTCATAACAGAGAGAAAACTGCACTCTTATGTTTCACATGTGATTATTCACAGTAACGAAGCAAAACTCAGTGAAGTCAATCATATATCACGTAAAAAAGAAACTCGTTAGCTGAGCCGCAACTAAACAGTATCTAAAGCAGCCTACAGGTTGTGGCTCTTCTTCTTTTGGACTCTTAAAACTGTTTCACAGTGGTCGCAGCTCAGGCCTTTGGTGTGGAGGCGCATCGGGATGAAAGGGGCTGTCTGTGAGGAGCCCGGCTGCCAAATACCAACAGAGAAATGTAGCACCTCGCTGTAGAAAGAGCAGTGAGAACGTGACAGATGCTGAGGCTCGGGCCAGCACGTACAGAGAGAAATTTGGTGTTTTGCATGTCAAATGCAGGAAAGGTTCCTGAGAAGTGTATCCACGTGCCAGGCCATGAAATGTGGAAATCTAATTGTAGTTCACCAGGCTCTCAAAACACACACAGGAAGTTAAAAAGATCACTTCACCCATTAACTGTCATGACATTTTGAACCACACTTTCCTTGCTCCATCCTCAGTTGCACAACTTCCAACTATGCTTGCCTCATTTCCCATCAAGCTGTCTGTTTCTCTGTAAATGTGCAAGCTCAGGCTCACATGTGCAGATACATGAGGGGGGAAAACTTCATTTAATAGAAAACGGCTATAAAATATACATAAAGGAAGACAGAACTGTAGAGCAGCACTCATCTAAATAAAATCAACAAGATTTACATTCAGAGTGAAGGATGAAATTCACCTGATGTCACACGTGAACTTAACATGAATATGTTAAGAGGATCTAAAATTATGACTCTTTCGGCAGAACATGTCTTTTTTTTAAAACTGAGTTATTCAGAGAAATGACACCTCCACCTCTTTATCAGACTACAAACGGAGCAGCTGGCTGACTCGCACACCTGCAGTTGTTCACCTGTCGTAACAACACCTGAGAACTGACGCTGTGAGACACAATGTCCACGAGGTTGTAAAAGATGTTGGGTGAACATCTGTGTCGGTGGCTACTGTCATTTTGTTTTCGTCTGTACGAATCTTTGGTGTGACGCATCAAACTCACAGTAATCGTCTTCTTCTTCTGCGCAGTCTTGTGGAAATATTCCCGTCTGAGCGGCTGCTGCAGTCTTTACAGTGCGCCTTTCTGTTTCTTCAACGCGACTCGCCACCGATACAAAACTGCGGTTTAGAGTAGGACACGCAGCGTTTATTTCCACCGCAGACTGGCTATGAACTGAGTCCTCCTCCTCTGCCGAGCAGACCTGTGTCGTGTGTCTCTGCCTCCCAGCCCTGCCTCTTTACAGCCGTGCCATTCAGTGCGCCACTGGATTCAAGCGAGCACGAAAAGTGGCACGAGCACGCCCTCTGCTGGCAGCAGCAAATCTCACAGTTTCGTTAAGCATCAAATTAGATCCAAGTTCAGCAGGGGCAGCAGGTGGTGCTGTGTGCTGGCACCATCCACCTTCTAGCAAGAAGGTCCAGGGTGGAGAGTTTCAGTGTCGGCTGTGCGTGTTCTCCCCGTGTCTGCGTGGGTTCCTCCCCAAAATCCAGAAACACGCACGTTAGGGTAGTGATTCTAATGTGAGTGTGAATGTGTTAGCCCTGTAACAGACTGGCGACCTGTCCAGGGTGTACCCTGCTTCTCGCCCTAGGAAAAAGGGATGGAAGTGACATTAATATAAAGTTATCTTCAAATTCACTGGAGGGTAACTCTTCCTGTTAGCAAATATTTATTTATCGAAACACACATGATAAATCTTTGTGGTCAGGCTGGGATGCAGTGCTGCAAACATCGTCTGAAAATTATCATACTTCCATCTATACAGAGTGTGAATGCATTTAATGTTCACTCAGCTCTCAGCGGTGTCTCCAGAGCTGTGGACTTGTGTTAGGTGCACAGTCACAGCAGGCTCACTGAAACATGGTTATATTAATATGAATGATATCACAGTAGAAAACAAATAAATGTTAACAGTTTTTTTTTTTTATTTTAGTAATCTTTGTTGTTGTTGATTCTCTGGTGTTGTGTAAAAGAGCAAACCAAAGACCAGCAGCCCCCCCCCCCTCGCCCCCCCAATGGAAACAAGAAGTTGATATTTACAACTTATAATTACACAATAAATAAAATATGTTAAAATTTAGATCTCACCTGACTATCATCATATTACAAATATTCTGGCCATGAGCAAAGTTAGAAGCATTAAATTGGCATAGTTAAAAAAAAAAAAAGCTGTGTTAGCAGCAGAAGCGATTGTTTTATTAAAAAGAAAACATGTATGAGAAAGTATGGCAACTAAAATCTCCACCACTTACAAAAAACACATGTCACAGTTTAGGGTGACTAAGGGTGTGGTGGAAAGGGAGAAACTTCATTTAGAAAGAACAGCATCAGTTACTGTACATTTAAAGAGGATTTTTCTCAATGTAATTTCTCTGTTTAATTCAAGTAAATGGCTCATTTATGATATATATCAGCTAACCGAGAACACCACACAGAGCTCAGAGATCCTACATAGACAGAAAAGGATTTACCAAACCCTTCAAAGCAAATGTTTGGACTTTTTTCAGGTAACTTTCTTGAGTCATTACTGACTGACATATATGATACTTGACTACCCTATTTATATACGGGAAATTGTTAAAAGGAAAAAAAGGGAAATTTTTAAAAGTAAGTCATAGCACCAGCGTCAGAGTTTATGGAAAATAAAGTTATAGCAGAGTCTAGTAAAATGAATTTCTTCTAGCAAGAAGTGATTATCACGCAGTGCCCACAGCTGCAGCAGCATTGCATAAACAAACGTGGAATCAGCAAGAGCAATACAGGAGAAAAGAAAGAAGATAAACAGAAGAACTCTGCAATCTTTGACTCATAAAAGAATCAGTACAGAAAGGGAGTGTGCTTCTAAATTCACTGCATGCTCAATACCAGCTGCAAGTGTTTATTACATTGTTTAACTGCAGATGGCAAACCAACCATCCAAACCTGCAATGCTTTATGTTCCAGAGTCTGGAATGTCTTTGAACCCTTTCCTTTCAACAAGTTTAGTTAGTAATTTATTTTTTAGTATATCACTTTCTGATGGTAACCCAAAATATGTTAAATATGCTGTCAGGTGTGATGTAAATCTATCTTTCTATTCTTATTGGTTCTGGAAGAAAGCATCATGTCACCCAGTTATTCCTGGAAGAACAGTCAATTCCAGGAATGGCTGGCCTACTGAAATTACTCCAACAACTCATCCAAGTTGTCACCAAAAAAAAGAAAAAACCCTTAAAAAACAACACAGAGCAAAATCTAAAGAAGTGCAGGCCTCACTTGTCTCAGTTAAAGTCAGAGTTTATGATTCAACAATAAAAAAAAGACTGGGCAAAAATGGCATCCATGGGAGAGTTTAAGGAGAAAACCACTACTGACCAAAAAGAAGATGAAGGCTCATTTTAAATTTGCAAAACAAAAACAAAAACAAAAACAAAACCCATCTGAATGATCCCCAAGGATGACTTGCTCTAAGTGATGGGTCGATGAATTCTGCTCTCAGAAAATCCTTAAGGAGAATGTCCGGCCATCAGTTTGTGCCCTGAAGCTCAAATGCACTTTGGTTATGCAAGGACAATGAAAAAACAACAGACATTTTTATGGTATTTTCATTTTAATGGAGAGAGACTATGAAAGAAAAATCCTTAAAAGCAAATTACATCCAAATCACTGGCCCTAGGGGTCAGTTCATTTATCTATGAAACTGAAAAAAAAAAGTTGTTCACGAGGCTCATAAAACTATTAATGATCCATCCAATATCCTTTTTCCAGAGCACAAGTTCTTACCCTTATGGAGCCCAAAAGGTTGATTCTGTTCATCTGGATGTTTCAGTGAGAGAAATGTTTCATCACTCATCCAAGTGATTTCTCCAGTCTCAGCTGACTACATCTTTCTCATAGTCATCCTCACATCATGAGGTAAAATCTTGTATCGTGCTCCAGACTGAGGGTGTTTGATGGTCATTTTATATTTCTTCCATTTCTGAATAATCGCACCAACAACGGTCTCCTTCTCACCAAGCTTTTTGCTGAGGGTCTTGTAGCCGCTTCCCGCCTTGTGCAGGTCTACACTCTTGTCTCTGGCCCTGATGGTGGTGAGGCTGGAAGGTTTCTAGAGCTCTGGCTGGGTTGTAGGGGATCAAATAGTTACTTCACTCAATGAAATGCCAATCAATCCATAACTTTTATATAATGTGGTTCCCCCCCCCGCCCCCCCCTTTTTTTTTTGGTTGGTATTCTGTCTCTCAGCATTGAAATGATGCTGCCATAAATATTAGAGACTGTTCATTTCTTTGCATATGAACAAACTTACAAATTCAGCAGGAGATCAAATAATTATTTCCCTGACTGAATTTGTTTTTCTGTCAGATTTGGAGAAACTTGACTTCGGTGCTGTGTCTGGTGAGTATGGGTGTATTGTAAAGCACGATTTAACTTTTTAAAATGTGAAGTATTATAGATTGATACAAAAGAATATTGTTTGTGTTTTCGGATTGCGTTATCAGCAGACCCACAAGAGGTCTCTCAGGTCCACAATAACAAATCATAAAAGGTTGCATGCAGCAGAAAACACATCTGGTAAAAGTGTATAGAATGGTTTTATAGTGGGCCACTAGGCCTACTTGGTACTGAGAAATGCCCACTAGAAGAATGTCCACCAGGGCAAAACAATGGTTTTGACTTAATCAGCATTAACCTCGATTAACCCCCTGAGTTTGATGACTGAGGTTGACCAAATTTAGAGTGCTAAAAGAATTAATTAAATACATCAGAGGTCACTAACACTGTGAGTCTGAGTGCAGACCCACAAGCTGTCCCATACAGACACGGACCCACAAGCAAATCAGATTTAAAACCTGATGGGCGCTTCTATTTTAATTGGTGCAGTTTTTCTGCTCTTTACGGTAGCGGCTCTGTGGCTGAAGAAACACAGGCAAATTGGATGCAAGTTCAGCCACTCAGTCAATTAAATTTGTGCATTCCGGGTGCTAAACACTGGGACTTTGCAGCCCTGACAGCGTAGAGTTACACGTGAAAAGACAGTAGAAAGAAGAAGAAAGATAGCAATGTAGAAAAAAAGGGAGAAATACAGACGATAGCACTGGAGAAAGTGGAGAAAAAGAAAATAGAAAAACAGTGAATTGAAGAAAGGGAGTGAAAAATCAGGAAAAAATATGGCTGTGCAAAAAAAGAAACATGGAAAGTGAAAATAGAGCATTTAATGAGTAAATGCTGGAGTTCTCCACATGCAGTCGATTGATCGCCTAATAAAACACAAAAGGGGAAATACAAGCTTTTCCTCCATTTATGTAATTTTTCTGTAGTTAGTTTATTTCAACATGCATCATTTTCTTATTTTCTGTTATTTTGAAAAGGACCTCTACTTTAAAATTTTTAATGTGCGCATTTAACATGTCACTAGTCAAACATATATGTTTAGTTCTATGTTGCGTGAACAGAATATTTTTTTATATACTACATATAATGAAAATGTTTTTGATACATTTATCACACTGTTTATGTGATTAGACATTGTGATGTTTGCTTCAAGAAATTTTCTCTAACTGGAACTCTTTAAATTTTAGTTGAATACCCCTGAAATACACCATTAAAGAATTAATAAATTAGTAATTACTTAAAGAAACAGATAATGAATTCATTAAATGTGATTATAAATTAAAATTGGAAATGATAAAATTTTTTTTAAAAGATTTTCAATGAAATTAATTGTTATTTAATTATTTATTTATGTAATTAATTTATTAATACCTGTGGCTGCCGTCACCAGCAGTTATGCAGTTTAAGATAATTTCATGGTTTTAAGTTGCAATAAATAAGTTAAGATACTTTATTTTTAATAAATCAGATTGTAATGTATACATTGTTGGTTTTAAAAACTCACATTTAAAGGTTTTACAGAATGTTTCCAGCGTGGAACCAATGTTCAGTCTGTTGTTTGGGTTGACAGTATTTTCAGTTACACGCCACACTCGGTAGAGGGCAGCATGCTTTCCTTTGGCTGTATCCCAATTCAGGGTCTGCAGCCTTAAAGGCCGCATTTTAAGGCCGTTTACGTCACAGCGACGTGACAAAGGCTGTCCCAATTCGAAGGCTGCTCGAAATGCGGCCTTCAAATGCGTCCTTCATTTCCCTGAATTTTAAGGACGTGGTGGTGTAGACTTCGTGGCCCAACATATCCCAGAATGCATAGCGCGGCGGTGGGTGTGGATAATTTTGCCGAAAAAAAACGGTGAGGGGCGCCCGAAGAGTAAACTTTAAGTAAGTACTGAATATTATGTCACTTATTTATGTGCAAATGTTTAATAACAAAGAACATTAAAACATTACTGTTGGCCACATGTCGGCAAAGTTATGTGACATTAGTGATGTTTGTACTAACTTGGTTTTAAAGCCTTTACTTTAAAATATACGCCATTCAATAGCTGAGCTTAATCTTACAGAGAATGATCAAAGCTCATGTAGAAACAAACAAACAAATGAACAAAAGATTTTCTCCTTCATTTCTGTCAAACAAAGCTGTATGAAACGTTTCCAGCTGTTAGTATCATGGTTGCTAGGCAATCTGGGCAGCGCAATGGAGGCTAGACCGTCCCATTTCACAAGCCTCGCATTTCCGGCCTTAGCGGTCTTTAAGTACGCAGCCCTTGAGGATCGTTGAGGCTGCGTACTTTAAGGCTGCAGACCCTGAATTGGGATACAGCCTTTCTCAGTTGGTGGTAGAGATTTGGAGACACATGCAATGAAGTTTTCCACCTGTGGGTAAAGAGTGTGCACTGCAAGATGTGTTTTCATTAAGAACAACTTACTGTGAAAATTGATTATTTTATGTTGTTTATACAGTTCTCATGGCATCGTTGGTAGCACCTGTGTCCAATAAATGCCAGTAAAAATCAAAAACACATTGTGTCTGTTTTTCAACTTAGAGGGAGCTACAATACCTATTTTAATTAATTAACAACACATTTAATTCATTATTTAAATTATGTATTTATTTAAGTCATTTTGGCACTTTGACACGCTGTGAAATAGAGCTACAGATCAAAAATAACTTATGTGGTGTGCACTCCATATGCCATGGCAGCAGTGGCAAGACCGAGCAAACAGTATAAGCAAGACTGTAGACTGACAGAACAGGTAGTGAGAGACTATCGGATGGCCCTGATGAGGGCTTAAAAAGCAGAGGCAAAGGGAACTAGCTAAGGAGGAAGAACTGAGACTAAAAGATCAGACTAAAGGCATGCCAGTTATCCAGCACAACAGGTTGGGAAAGAAAAAGGAAAGAAGAATACACGGAAAATAGTCTTCTAAGAAGTTTTGGCACCAAACTGGAAAAGCAATTGAAGCCAAAAAATGTTGGCAGCACACCTTACTTTGTGAAGCATGAATGGTGACAATGTGTTATTCATGTTCCAAATGATACAACTCAACACCAAAATATTAGCATTTCACAATGTAACTTAAACATTTCATTCGAGATGACTGTCTGATTGTTTCATTACAGTGATTTAATTATCAATTGATACAATTGCTCAGTTACATAATAAAGACCGAAGTCTGAAAAATATTTAATATGCAACTTACAAACAGATTATGCAAACATGATACGCTTTCTTGGTCACCTTCCTGGTCTACACGCATGGTTACTCAGTGAGGTCAAAAGGTAGAAGTGAAAAAGTGTCTCTGTGCTCCCACTAAATAATGTCCACAGTTTACACCAGAGCAAGATACAGGGAAGCACCTCAACACAGTTCACACATTATTCCTCAATGGCTGAAGGGAAACCCGCAGCCGAGGTCCGGCAAAGACACGCTGTGAAATAGAGCTACAGATCAAAAATAACTTATGTGGTGTCTACAAACATCCTGAGTGAAAAAAGATCAGTGCATCATGGAAAGCCCCCACTGAATCATAACTAAGGAAGGATTCACGGTCACCTGATCTAGCCCAATGCCCATAGCCACTAAATGTTCTGTCAAAAAGTAAGGTTTTACACCTAATCTTAAAAGTAGAGAGTCTGTGTCCCAAATCTAAACTAGGAGCTGGTTTCACAGAACCTGTGCCTGAGTGCTGAAGGCTCTGCCTCTCATTGTACTACTATCCTAGGAACCACAAGTAAACCAGCAGTCTGACAGCAAAGTGCTCTACTGGGATCTTACAGTGCTATGAGGTTATTGAGATAAGATGGGGCCTGATTATCCAAGACCTTGTATGTATGTATGAGGAGAAGAACTTTGAATTTGATTCTGGATTTAAAAGGAAGCCAACAAAGAGAATCCAGTATGGGAGAAATAATATTAGAGATATGGAAGAAAACAGTTCTACACATTTGTTTAATATACACATTGACGGACATATCCTGGTCAAAACTGACTCCAAGATTCCTCACAGTGTTAACGGAGACCAAAATAATCCCATCAAGAATAAACATCAGGTTATAAACCACATGGCTAAGTACAATAGATAGTTGTATCTGAATTTAGAAGCAGGAATTTAGAGGTCATACAGGTTTTTATGTCTTTAAGAGATTCCTGCTGTTTAATGAGTCAGTGTGTGTTATTTGGTTCATGGATAGATAAGTTAAATGACACTTTGTGAGGAGAAACAATGTGATGAGAACAAATGAGAACAAGCAGACACTTTATAAGTCAAAACATCACCCCTGCATTATCAGAACAGTTTGAACTTTTTGCTCTATTTCAGATAAATAAAGTGTACTAAATCTGAATCACTGATTTGTGTCATGTCAGAAAGAATGAAGTAGTGCTGGCGCAGCCTTCCAACATCTCTCTAGCTCTCACTTTATGTTAAAGCTAGTTAACCAGCTACGAGCAAAATTTGGAACAAAAAAAAAATTAGCAAGAGGTCTTTTTACGTTCACAGGGCTGGGTCTGTGACCCAATGTTTTCTGTATCTTTTGTCCTCTTTTTGTCATTTTTAGGAGATAATGTTGAGTTAGGATTATTGATTTGTTTACCTTGGGTTCAGTTTAGTATGTTATCCTGGGTCGTCGGCATTGGTTTCATGTATTTCTTGTCTGTGTGTTTTCATGTTGCTCATGTCATGTCCTCATGTTTCCTGTTTTATTTTGAAAGGGTCTGGTGTGTTCTTTTTCATTGTGACTTTTAGTGATGTGTGATACCACTGATTTCCTTTCTGATCCGATACCAAGTAAAATTCAGGGTGGTATCGACGATACTGATCCGATACCGATACTTTGTACAAAAACTTATTTTATTTATTGTATCTTTTATTGTATCTCAAATTATAGCGCCATCATGATTACAGGATATCAGACTACTTGTTCTTATCACTTAATAATGCAGAATTCATCATATAGAAATAAAAAAACTGAAGTTGTGGGCTATTTGAACACGTTGCCTGCCTGCAGCACTAAAGGACTCCGTCTCGCCCCAGCAGCACCTGTCCCTGTCCACTCCTCCTCTTCAGTTTGCCTCAACATACGCTCATCATATTCTGTGATATGATTTACTCTGAGGTGTTTGACGAGGTTAGTGGTGTTGCCACAACACCTCACTTTCTTGCCACATGTATCACAAACCACGTCTCGGCTGTTTGTGGAGGTAAAATACGTCCGCACATGACTCCATTTACGCTCCGGCATTGTTGTGAGTGCGCACGCCAAGGGGCTGCGACACATTTATACAGCCACATTTCGCATATGACTATGAACGGTGGAAGAGGAAGTAGTTCCTGCATTTACTACAGTTCAGATTCACAGATCTGCCCGAGGTAACACAGGTGAAGAAGCCACGCTCCTAGCAAATCAGCTACAAGCTAAGCTAAACTAGTGAACCTCAAAAGGCACAATGAATACTGTTAATATAATTAGCTGGTGTTTCAGAATAGGGTGTGCTTTGAATAAAGCACAAGAAGATTACACTATAAAAACAGATGTAATCTAAAAGCTCTGGATTACACAAAAATACCACTTTGCGTTGGAAAGGCAGGAAATTATACTGTACTATAGAGAGAGCCAATTCCAAGTTAAAGTAAAAAGGAAAGAAGAATACACTGAAAAGAGTCTTACAAGAGGTTTCAGCACCAAACCTGAAAAACAAATGAATGCACACAAATTAGGTCAGGAGGAAAGACTGAGACTGAAAAAACAAACTCAGGGCGGACCAGTTATCTGCCACAACTGGTTTGGGTAGAACAAGGAAATAGAAGAGTCTTCTAAGAAGTTTGAGCACCAAACCAGAAAAAGGATCAAACCCACACAATGTACTTTCTGTCAGCAGCACACCTTACTCTTTGAAGTATTCATGAAGTATTCATGTTCCAAATGATACAGCTTAACATCAAATTATTACCATTTCTCAACCTAACTTACACATGCATTTGAGATGACTGTTTGATTGTTTCATTACAGTCTTACAGCAAACTTCATTATCTGCCCATTTACTCACCTGCTTCTTTGTGCTCTGTCCTCCCCTTCTTCTTTGCACTAACGGTCATGCACAAACACATTTAGCTTCAAGATAACATAATAATATAATCTGATCAGATTATGATGATAATATACGATATAATATATGAGCAGGTTGGGCATTCATATTTGATATCAGTATAGCAAAGCGTTTAGTTATGTGAAATCATCATAGATGAATATGGGGAAAACAGAAGCTAACACCCTTTGACTCACTATAACCTGGACCTGGAGCTGTACTGTAAACAAGAAATGAAGCCCAGAATAGGAATAGAAATCTTTTACAAGTAAAATAATAAAGCACATCAGCTCCTTTACTGGTAACTCGCGATACACAAGCAGACTAGTGACTCAGAAAGCTAAAATTAGCTAATAATCTTTAGCGACATAGGCAACATTAGCTAATGTTTTTGATGTGATGAGAACAAATGAGAAAAAGCAGAAACTTTAGTAATCAAAACATTACCCCTGCATTATCAGAACAGTTTGAACTTTTGCTCTATTTCAGATAAAGTGTACTAAATCTGAATCACTGATTTGTGTCATGTCAGAAAGAATAAAGTAGTGCTGGCGCAGCCTTCCAACATCTTGCTAGCTCTCACTTATATGTTAAAGCTAGTTACCAGCTGCGAGCAAAACTTGGAACCCAAAGCATTAGCAATAGGTCACCTTACTGTCACAGGGCTGGGTCTCTGACCCAATGTTTTCTGTATCTTTTTTCCTCTTTTGTCATTTTTAGGAGATAATGTTGAGTTAGGATTATTGATTTGTTTAACTTGGGTTTATACAGTTCTCACGGCATCGTTGGTAGCACCTGTGTCCAATAAATGCCAGTAAAAATCAAAAACACATTGTGTCTGTTTTTCAACTTGGAGGGAGTTACAATACCTATTTGAATTAATTAACAACACATTTAATTCATTATTTAAATTATGTATTTATTTAAGTCATTTTGGCACTTCGTGCATTCCATATGCCATGGCAGCAGTGGCAAGACGGAGCAAGAGGTACAAGCAAGACTGTAGACTGACAGAACAGGTAGTGTGAGACTATCTGATGGCCCTGATGAGGGCTTAAAAAGCAGAGGCAAAGGGAGCTAGCTAAGGAGGAAGAACTGAGACTAAAAGATCAGACTAAAGGCATGCCAGTTATCCGGCACAACTGGTTGGGAAAGAAAAAGGAAAGAAGAATACACGGAAAAGAGTCTTACAAGAGGTTTCAGCACCAAACCTGAAAAACAAATGAATGCACACAAATTAGGTCAGGAGGAAAGACTGAGACTGAAAAAACAAACTCAGGGCGGACCAGTTATCTGCCACAACTGGTTTGGGTAGAACAAGGAAATAGAAGAGTCTTCTAAGAAGTTTGAGCACCAAACCAGAAAAAGGATCAAACCCACACAATGTACTTTCTGTCGGCAGCACACCTTACTCTTTGAAGTATTCATGAAGTATTCATGTTCCAAATGATACAGCTTAACATCAAATTATTACCATTTCTCAACCTAACTTACACATGCATTTGAGATGACTGTTTGATTGTTTCATTACAGTCTTCTAACTGTCAAGGAATAAAAGTGCTCAATTATGTAAAGAAAAACAAAGACCGAAGTCTGACAAATAAGGTACGTGTAAATTCAAACAGAGATCCTGGAAACACGATTAACTTTCTCGGTCACCCTCCTGGCCTACTTGCATGGCTACTCAGCAAGAAGGCAAAAGTGAAAAATTCTCTGTGCTCCTATTAAACAGTGTAAAACAATTTCCACATTTTTTAAACAGGACCAAGATAAAGGCAAGCAATACACAGGATACACAATTCATTAAATTACAATTTAATATAAGGTTATACTTTCTAAAGGATTTGCAGACACAAGCACGCAGGATTTTCTCACCCTGAAAATCCTTAATAAATTGCACATTACATTTTTAAATTAGCATTATTTTTTGTCCTTTTATAGTGACAGGAAAGCAGCAGGAGAGAGAGAGAGGGGAACACATACGGCAAATTCGAACCTGCAATTTAACAATTGATTGCAGAAAAAATGCCAGATGTAGCAAATGTTATACAAATTAAAAGTCCTCCTAATGCAATTTAATATACATGGTCACCTTTTGTCATTCGATAACATCCATGGTTAGTCAACACAGATTTAAGCTTCTCTTTTTTTGATTGCACAAGTAAAGGGCTTGGTTATTTTTCTGTATCATCATTGGTTGTTTCTGTATAATGCTATGTGTGGCGCAGAGGTATAAAAGTTCCTAATCTGTAGTTCAGCTTCAACTTGAGGAGGAGGAACTGTTCAACTGAAAAGTTACAACCTCCACGGCTGCATTCTTACACATTTATTGAAAACAGAACTTGAAAAAGGTAAGAATATCTTTAAATATCATTGATAATAAATAAAAGCAGTTTACCTTTGATCTACTAACATACTAAAGTGATTTCCATGTCTCCTTTTTTTTCAAAGGCACAGTAACCTTTAATATTTAAATGTATTCAGGCTAAGGCTTCAGATTTCTAACATGCAGTTTTTATATTAGAAATAAAAGGCAGCACCCAAAGCGGTCAACATTAAAATAGTTTACTTGAATTAAAATGTTTATTTTACTGCTCTGTGCGGTTCTGTTACATTTTTCATGTTTTTTTACAGATTTTTCTTACCATTTTATCATCTGCCAACGTCTCTGGTTAGAGTAGGCTACACTCACAGGGATAATATGACACATGAAATCCTGGGCATTCACAGAGTCTGAAGCAGAAAGCTCGACTTAACAGGGAAAGTTGATGACCACTAATGAGATACTCTTTATCTCCAACTTAGACTTTAGGGTTTATCAAGCAAGAAAAGCTTAACTTTGCTGAACTTCCTTAATATTGCACACCTCACTTTTAGAAACGATGGGGAGATGCTGACAATCGGAGCAATGCCAACATCCCAAACACTGGTTGTGAGAACAAATACCCTACCAATACTGATTATCAAGTGAACCTTTAGTTGACTTGATAAACTCACGTACCAAATAAAAATAATAATAAAACATTAAGAGGTTTTATTCCATTATAAATGCTGTATTTGGGGATGGTGATACTCAGTGTTCAGGAACTGCTTTCCACAACGTATGTTTGTGTTCATGTTTGCATATCAAAATTTTATGTTTGCCCTGCAGTTGAAATGAAGAAGCCTGCTCTCCTCTCTGCAGTCCTGCTGCTGCTGTTTTTTGTTGGGACATCAGCTCAGGGTAACCTTTAGTGTTTTTTTTCCTGTGTTGCTAAATAAAAAACAAAAAGAAATGCCAAAAAATCCTTGAATAGTCACATAGATTAATCGCCTTTATTGTTTTTCTGCTCATCTTCTGTAAACTAACTTCACCCTCCTTTGTTGTTTAACAACTCAAGGTAACACTAACTTCAGAGTGCGGGTGAATGTGTCATCCACTAACATTAGGACCTACAGCACTTTTACTGCTTATAGAGGGAGCCTCTTCGGTGGACTGACGAGACTGAGATACTCAAACCGAGGCTTCAAGTAAGACCATCACATCAACTATTTCCTTACTAGAAGAAGCCATACATTTACTTTTGTTCTCTTAATGTTTAATTAAAATTGAGACCCCGTATATCTGGGTGTGAATTTTTAATTTCAGATGACTAATTGTGCCCTGGAATCTTAAAAAAACAAATCTTCATACTTTTTTCTTACAGTAGACCACAGAAACCTGTATATGTACAGTACAGTCAAAAACCACATAACATCTTTAGCTTTAAGAAATGCCTTCCTTTCATTAATATTTCACATGGCCCCATATGAGCAAGCACTTGGCGACAGTAGAAAGATAAACTCCCTTTTAACAGAGAAGAACTTCGCACTGAACCAGGCTCAGGGGGACCCATCTGCTGTGACCTGCTGGGTGTGAGGGGAGGGAGACAGGACAAAAGACGCACCGTGGAAAAGAGCCAGAGATTAATAATAACTAATAACTGAATGCAGAGTTCTGTGTAAAAACATAAAGAGTGAAACTATTTGCATTGTTAAAAAGGATTTCATAGTTATATTAAAAACTGTCCACTTCACTCTTTAAAAAGTCATTCCCTATGTTTCCAGCTTTCAGTACATACCACATGATGACTATGGACCATTCCTTCAGAGTGTAAATGGTTTGGCAGGAAATTCATCACACTACTGGCAACTGCTGAATGGTACAACCCCACTCAATGTTGGTGAGTGAACCAATCTCACAATGTGTTAGATAAGCTGAGGTTAGACACACACAGTCCAACTTGTCGTATTATATAATATTCTCTGAACTTTTAATTTTTTTACAGGTATGGGATGTTACCTTCCAACTGCAAATGAAGTCGTCACCCTGAAATACACGAAAATTTAAGACCATCTAAAGTCTTATTGTGACTTACGGTCAACCAATACGCTTTGATCTTTGGCAAGTTGAGGTGAATAATTGACTTGTTGTGTCATTTTTTTGCTTGGGAGTCTTCTAATCATAAATCAGTAGCCTATCACTAGCTTAGATTCTTTTACTGTGTTTCTGTCAGACTTTATGAATTAAGATTACAGCGTTAATCTACAATTCTGCCACAGTGTAGTAATCTGGAGTAATAGAAAACTCCATTAGTCACAAGAGCAGTCAGTAAAACATATACAAAACAACATGTTGAACTGTTTTAATTTACTGCCTTTATGGCAACTTTTATTGTGTTTGAGAGCAATTAGTAGTTTCTCAACTTGCCCCTGTGTACCATAATTTTACATTCAAATTCCATTATTTGATGCTTACAAGTGGTCTCAGTTTTACTGTAAAAGGATGGTGTGGTTATACAGTAGACTGCCCAGAGACTGCTGGCCAGCAAAAACAGCAAGGGGGGTCAGCTGCTGACTCCACGTCAAAATAGCTTCTTTATCCTGCAAATCAAGTTATCAACAGCTTACGAGTCAAAAGGCTTCTGAGATTGACTGGGCTGCTGACCTCCCCTATTTTTGAGCTTTTGGGGGCTCCTATAGGGGTTTATTAGAGTGGCAAAATAAGATCAAATTCATTGCTGAATAATTTTTGTATTAGTGCATTTTTATTGTTGAATAAAATGTTACTGATTATTAGTGTTATCTTCCTCAGGCATTAAATAAAGCATGTAACTTGTAGTCAAAGTAAAATGTTTCTAGCCTTGGTTTGTTTTATTTTTAGACAAGGCTTATTTAAAGTGTTGTTAGCATGTCCACCATTATGTATCCTAAAACAATGACAGCTCTAGACCAGGGGTGTCAAAAATCAGGCCAGAGGCCAGAAACGGCTGTGAGATTATCATACTATCTTATGCCACCTTATCCTTCTAATCAAATAATTGTTGAATCATTACACGACTATAGGCCACATTATGCCTTGGATTAAAAATTATGAAATCATTACACTGTTTTATGATCCATTATACTGCTGAGTTATAAGAAATGCTGCTTGTGTAGAATCATGGCCTTCCTTTTCTGATTACAAAGAGAATAGAACATACTGTAGAGGTTTTCTGCCCCATCTCATCAGGCAGAGATAAAACAGGAAGCCAAAGCCGTCACTTAGGCGCCGTAAGAGAGAAAGAATGTGGATGTTTAGGTTTTATGACTTTGGAGGGGGGCTGAAGCTATAAGAATGTGAGAAACAGTCAGACACTTCGAGATCTGGCGGACACCCTCCTGTCCACATCTCCCGTCCGGATGTTTATGCTCAAAGTGTTGTATGGAATAATGAGAATTGTATGGAATAAAGAGATTGTTGATTGAGCATTTATACACTGAGTGCTGTTCTTCCTTCAGCCCAAAGATAAAAGAATTGGGAGATTTAACACGGCCCGTCAAAGACTCCATTCCGACCCCCTGGATTGCTCTGGAAAATGTGAAGGAGTACATAGATTTTGAACTTCTAACTGTATTTTCATAAGTTTAAAGCTTTTCCTATTAATAAAGAGCCCGCCTCATTTATACTACAGCAAAGTAATTAATAGATAAACAATTAAATGACAGAAATTTCTCTACTATATAAATTCACAGGAGAAAGTATCTTTTAGATCTTTAGAAATATGGGATAGTCTGGATAATGAATTACTTTTTGTGTAATTTTAAACATTTATCATGTAAATTCACTGGTCTGGCCCACTTAGGATCAAAGTAGCTTGTAAGTGGCCCACGATGTAAATTGAGTTTTACATCCCCGGGTCAAACTGCAAAACTAACATTT
Source organism: Perissodus microlepis (assembly GCF_051167445.1). NCBI lineage: Eukaryota > Metazoa > Chordata > Actinopteri > Cichliformes > Cichlidae > Perissodus > Perissodus microlepis. The sequence continues at coordinate 17,320,431 of NC_140472.1, forward strand.
AGTTTACAGTAAAAGTATTCTGACAACTAACAACAAAGCTAAGAAGCTACTAAAAACTGTTACATTTAGGAGAGAACTGTTATTAGCCAAAGTGTTTTATATATATTCTTGGGGCAGGTTAACAGTGTCCCTATGAAAAGGTAGCAGTGGCATCTTTGGAAAGATCATTAGCAGCTGCACAAATGTCTTTGACCTCAGGTTAATTCATGGACTGCTCAGCATCTGAGAAATCACCCCCACAATCAAACAGCCCCATATGAACAAGCACTTTGCTACAATGGGATGGAAAAAACTCTGACAGAACCGTGTTAAGGATGGGCCAGCCAACTCCCCTAATTCTAGATGAGCGCAAATCCATTTCCTCTTCAGCTTACTCATTATTAGACCAAGTCCTTTTCCACTGCTTCCAAGCACTTTGCTCTCCATTGTGTGCCTTTCTCTTGTTTTTTATATGTTCCTCTAGTTTGTATATATTCCTCTATGTATGTATCTCTTCTGTTTGATATTTGTTTCTGATGTGTTTACTATTAACAAGACAATTGAAAAGTGAATAAGAATAGCATTTTTATTTTATGACTAAAAATTTCATGTATTCTACATGCTTTTGCATTATTGTGAAATATATTTAGATACCATTCAGAAACTGTCACTAGTTGTTTTTTACAATGTGAATTTTTGTATTAGTGTTCTCAAATATTGAACTTCTTTGGGTGGTGTGACGTTGGTGGGGGTTTTTTTGTTTTGTTTTGTTTTGTTACATACTAGTCAATACTCAGACTTTTATATGTTTACATATCAGATTACAGATCCTGATTTATTTCAGGAAATATGTTATTTCAGGAAAAAATCGTGAGAACTTCAGGCTTTCATCTTCAAGAGGTTGAGATATCATGTTCAGCCATTAGCTTAGATTTCAGTATACACAAATAAAACAAGGGTGTGAAAGTAGGTTGGCTAGGCTTTTTTTAAATCTAGAAAAGTAGTTTTACAGCACTTATCACAGATGTTCAACTTTGCTCCATAGAATTTGTATGCAAATGGTTGACCAGAAAACAGAGCACACAGCCAGCAGCTAAAAATGAACCTTGGTGAGGGCCAAGAAAGACTTGATACTGGCATGACATATAGGGTGAGTGACTATCTAGCACTGGATTGAAAGGCAGAGACTGGGGGAAGTAGTTCAGGAGGAAAGCCCGAGAGTATAAAGCAGACTCAGGCTCAAGGAGAGGCAGGCTTCTGCAGCAACTGGTTGGGGCAGAAAAAGGACAGAGGACTGCATTAAAAAGATTCTTCTAGGAAGCTTCAGGACCAAACTAGAAAAACAAGTAACCTTACACGATGTACTTGAAGCCAAAGCTGAAGGAGGTGAGAAACATTTTGTTCTTTGTTATTTTAAATTAGTCTAGCTGGGGCTTGTTGTTTATGGAAGGCCACGAGGGACAAAATTAATTAATTATATATGTTATTAAATAATTTAAATGCTTCATTGCTTAATTAAAATTTTAATTAATTAATTAAATAAATAGTTCAATAATTAATTAGATGCCCATTTGTTTTATTTAAATCATTTAATAATGTGTTTATTTTAAATTTTTATTAATTAATAACACTTTTCATTAATTAATTAGTAGGGGTGGGACTCAATTTAAAAAAATAAAATGCTATTTTAAGTACATTTTCTAAATGGTAGTGTCTCTTATAATAATAATAACATTTTCAACATAAATTGCAGTTTGTCTTCTTAAAAAACTAAGGCAGAAACATGAAAGGTTATTTGACCAGCTTCACATTTAAACTCTGTTATGACCTGTAACAGATGTTTTGTCTTGTAAATAAAGTGTTTACCTGATTACACACTACAGTTGCCATTAGGATTCGACAAACAACAATGATAATTGTGTTAGACTGTATTAGATAATTGTATTAGACTGCAGTGGGCAGTCTTTATCGCTGATGGTGGATTCTGCTCAGGGCCCTGTTACACAGGGCTTCATCATCTGAATCATCTGAATCAGAGTCTGAAGACAATGAAGAGAGGAGGAGGCTCTTTGTCTTTGCTGGCTCCTTTGTGGTGGCATCTTTACACTGTTCCTGCAGTAACCTCAAGGCTGGTCCAAACCTCTTCTCCCTCTCCCCCTTGCAAGACACTTTAAATTCTTAAAGTGTGGGTCAAGCACAGTAGCTATCTTGAGCCACTGATGGTTGAGTGTAGCTACATGTTGGAATAGGTTCTTTGTAAAGGTAGTCTTAAATTTCACCATGCAGTCTGAGTCATCATCGGAGACCTCCATGGTGTGATGCAGGTGGCAGTAAGCAGGTAAAACCACTGAACATGAGACATATGTCTCACCTCCAAGAAGCTCAGTCACAAACCTGTAGTAGACAGTTAAAGAAAAGAATTATTAATCTACACAATAACTGTCAACTATAGAGCTTTTTGAAGAAACAGTAACAATAAGTTAAAAATTGTTTTATTTACCTGAATGGCTTAAGGACAGTCGTCAGCTTTTGCCGGCTCTGATGGAGTAGAAACCAACAAAAAGTGGATAAATTACATTAAAAATTTGCTAATTTCACTAGACATGGAGGTGTATGAGAGCAAATGGATACAACTAGTCTCATGCAGTGTTGGGTAAGTTACTTTAAATTAGTAACTTAGAAGTAACTAGTAATGTAACTATCAAAAGTAACTCAGTTACTTCAAGTTACTCATTACTTTCAGAGTAACTAGTTACTAGGGAAAGTAACTTTGGTTTCACTCAGAATTCTCTTGTTAATGTGTTGCTTCTGTAACTGGATACCCAAACATCAGCTGATACTAGAAAGTAATATTAAATAAATTCTAACAACAGCTGATCAAGCTTAAACGTGCTGCTGTTGTTTAACGCGACATCCGCTGGTTTCTTCTTTCTGGCGCAAAGTGGGCGATAAACAAACAAGAGAGACGATCAGCTGATCATTGATCAGTTTTATGATTGAAGTAGAAACAGGAGAGGGAGGGGGAGAGAATGAGAGAAGAAGAGTCAGCTGTGCAGCAAAGACACAGAATAACTCCAGCTTTGTGTCTTTTTCATTGTAGCTGAAGTCCGGGACAAACTGCATTCCTTTTCACCTTTTTTTTTTTTTGCCTGTCCCGTTTGGTTCTTTTGCCATCAGAATTATTGTCTCAAGGCAAAGAAAGATGCCCAATGGATTTACTTTACCAAATGGACCATCCCAGCCTTGCCCTATTGGTCTAGTTGATTCACCTTTTATTGTTTATTTTATTTTATTTTAACCTGCTAAATACGGGACAGACTTGACTGGGGAAAAGAAAGGGGAGAAAGAAAGAGGGAAAGAAAAACAGCGGGGAAGAGGAATGGTGATAAAGGGCAAAAAACAACAAAACAAACAGACAAAAAAAATACATATATCAATCACCTGGATCACCTGTTGAGAAAGAAAAAAGAGAAAACAAGCAAAAAAAAGAGAGCAATATAATAAACAACATAATTGCGATGATCTATGTGAATATAATAGTAAATACTAAATATTAAACATTATTGTGCAGCGCGTAAGATCAACAGCGCACAGTGTGCTTTGAGGTAGGAGCCAAAAAGGGTGTAGTTTGTGTGTGTGAGCACCCATGTGTACACCTGTGAGCATGAGCGCGCTTGTATTAAAAGGTTCCTTCATGTAATGATCTGCTAGAGGGTGTGGGGAGCCACAGCCCCGTCCTCCAGGGCTTGAAGCAGGTATGGAGGAGATCAAAACTCCAGACATCCAGAGGCCCCCAGAACACAAGAGACCAAGGAAGACCAACAGAGGGGCAGCTGCGCCACTACCCCGGAAAGAGCTGAGGAGAGCCCCAGGTGAGGGGTCACTCAGCAGCTGCGGAGCAGAAGCCAGGGGGCTTCCTGGCATTCCTTTTCACCTTAATATGAAACACGTAATATTTTCCCTAAATGCAGGACGATTCAGTTTTTTAGGGGACGGTTGGCAACTAACTAACTAACCTTATGAATAAAATAAGGTTCAGCATCAGCAACATCATAGCATCCACCCAGCTGTATAGAAACTCCGTCATGCTAACTAGTACCCAGTATGAAAAAGCCAGCATAACGAAAATAAACTCCACCTAAACTTGGTTTATATCTGACCCAGATAGACTGCAGGTCATAAGTTCTTACCTGAAGTTCAGTTCACCTGACACTCGGACCGGATGGGTGAGAGAAAAAGAAGTTAATTCGGCTTTGGTGTTGTGCGCATGCGCCGCGTGTGCGCAGAAACATTGGGTAGGATGTTTTTTGAGGTAGGATGGATTCCCAGAACACCCAGCCCCGCCTCGGGTCTCTTGTCTTGCCTCCCCTTTCTCTCATCCACCTGCTGGCCTCCACCACTAGCTAATGTTACTCAATCTGTGGAAGCTCCACGATAGCCACCGCAAGAAGTAACAAATAATGACCCTATCTAAATCCCAGTAACGATTAATGTGTTCCTGATTTTGGCATAATAACTAGTTACCGTGCTCGTTACCACAATAATTATGTAGTTACTGTAACGCGTTACTTAATAACGCGTTAGTCCCTACACTGGTCTCATGACATAGCAAAACAGAATGGCTTTGGAGATGCTATTGACAAAAAGAGGGGGAGTGTATTCAATTTTTGAGGGAACTTGTTGCGCATTCATTCCAAATAACACTGCCCCTGTATGCCCCTTGTACAATCCCATGTCTGAGAACTTTAACAGGTAATAGCTCCCCAAAAATTAAGCCAAAATTTCTCTATCGCCCCCTGGTGTCTGGCTGCAGTACAGGTCACAAACCCCACCTCCTCCATTGTTAGTCGATGGGTCTGGTCACACTAAAATAACCAAACCTGAAAAACAACTGAACCCACACAATGTAGGTCAGGAGGAAATAATGAGGCCATTTCTCAAAGTTTCAAATTTTACTGTTTCTGTGACACAAAATAAACTTTTACAATATTTTCAGGTAAGAATGTAAATTTGTAAACTTCAAATATCTGCTCAAGTTATCAATATATTACTATTCGCTAAGATAATCTGATATTTTCGGAGATGTCTGTTACCCCACGAGCTTGATAGCTGAGCAGGTCAAGGCTCACTATAGCTGGTGAGAACGCCTGACTCCCTGCACGCTGTTTTCCAACCCCCCGCGGGTGCGTCCTTATCGTCTGATGTAAAAATGTGTTGTTCTCATTTTAACAGCTTACTCTGAATTAAATCTAACATTAAAAACATTTTAATCCAGGAGGAAGTTTTTCACTGGGAGCAGAAACAGCATGGTGGTACATGGAGATGCTGAAATGATCAAATTATGTTTTGAATATTTGTTCTCTTCCAAACACCAGCTGTCTTTTGTAACTTTTGAGTGTCTGCTACTTTTTGACCAATCATGTTAGCATTCTGTTTAACCACACGCGATAAAAGTGTTTACTGCTTGGGTGCGGCAGCCTTTATCTCTCGGAGCCATGTGGAGAGGTCGAGGTCCGTGGTGCAATGTAAAACTAATTTGAAATTCTAACTGTTTGATAATAAATTTGAAAACGTATAACTTGAACATATTAATCTTCGCTCTCAAAAACAGAACACAACAGCATCCATAATCTTTTAGGAGATAAAGTTTGTGTTTCAGTCATGTAGTGACTGCAGTTAACTGTGTGAAGCTTATTAGACACAATGAAACAGAACGTATGTAAAAGTAAATTTTGTCAAAGTGCTTAAAATACTTGTTTAAAAATAATCATTTATCTTTAAAAAAAAAAATCAGCTTATTACATAACGTGTAATTTTAGATCATGTGTAATTTCCATTGCAAATATTAATCACAGTCAAATTAAAGGGGGGGTGGTAGTAAAAACTCTGGGGCTGACGTCGTCAAGTGCCATTTCAATTGTAAAATGATGGTGCTGTGATCTCCAGAAGTCCAGACTCCTGTGTGAACTTGCGAAAGCAAGGATCACCAAAAATGCAAGTACGGACTTGCTTACTTGAGTACTGAGAATGAAAAAACAGAATAATTTATCTGCCACAACTGGATGGGGAAGAAATCGAAAAAGGAGTTAAACCCACACAATGTAGGTAATGGGGAAAATATGTTATGCAATGTTCCAACTAGTGTGATCTGTATGAGTCAAGTATACACTTTAGGGCTGCCACGAACAATTATTTTGATAGTTGACTAGTCACCGATTATTTTTGAGATTAGTCAACTAATCAGATCATGCATCCATTGGACGTAAAACTACAGTTTATTGCGCCAGCATGCATCTGCTCTTATATAACTATCATTAGCTTACAGCTTGAAGTGTTTAAGGTATGTGCTAACTGAAAATAAAGACAAGATGATAGTTTATTAAACTTTTAATTACATTTGCAGATTGTCTCGGTGGAGTTTAATAAACTCAGCCGTCTGCTCCTTGCTATCTAAAATATAACAGGAGTAAATTCTCGAGCATCTCACACTTCTGTTTAATCAGTTCTGTTTGACATTTATTCAGCTGTGTAAAAACTATAACTTTAATCTCAGCCAAACCGATTTACTCAGGAACAAATAAAACAATGAAAAAAGACAAACAACATTTTTAAGTTATCTAAGTGACTTATATATCATGTTTAACCTGAGTAGCGAAAGACGGATTTGCCGGCAGTCCGGTGTTCTCACGGGTTCTTGTGAGCCTTGAACCCCGGCTACCTATCGAACTGCTGGGTAACAGACGTCTCCGAAAACGTCGGGCACTTTTGCAAATATGTGATGTCTTGATAAACTGAGCAGATATTTGAGGTTTACACAGCTACATTCGCCTGAAAATATGTTAAGTTCATTTTGTGACCCAGAAATAGTAATAAGAGCAATATTAAAACTAAGTAGCTGCCACCATTGTTGGAGAACTGGAATTGGCTGGGCCGCGCTATAAATCCTGGGATAGGTTGGGCCACGAAGGATACACTCGACTTATCCTTCAAATCTGGGGAAATGCAGAACGCATTTTTCGGCCGCGTTTGGGAGTCTTCAAATTTGAACAGGCTTCGCCATGTCGCTGTAATGTAATGTAACTGCTTCTTCTTCTTCGGGGTTTAATGGCAGCTGGCATCCTTGTAGCTGCCATCTTCTGTTTCAGTCCGTTATTACGCTCTTAAATCCTACTACTTATTCCTGCGTCTTTCTTACAAAGCTTCAAACGACGCGTCAACTATTAAATTAGTCGTCGCTGATTTTGATAGTCGACGTAATCATGACTAGTCAACTAATCGTGGCAGCCCTACTACACTTAGTACACTTAGTGCCTGGAAGTACTCCCAGGTTGCAAAAAAATATTAGCTGCTTATTACAGTACACACGTTCATAATTGTTCTTCTGAGAAGCCTGTAGAAGAAAAAGTGTTTATGTGTGACAGTTTTAAGGCAAAGGAGGGTGGGATTGACAAAATGTAATAAACAGGTCACTGGGGACTTCCTCCTTCGAGCACTTGCATGAAACCTTGTATTTGATGTTTTTGCGCCCTTGGAAGAATGAATACTCCTGTTGTTGACTGTTGCTTGTTTTTTTTTAAAATATTTATTCTGACAGTAGGTCCAGAGGATAGACTGATAATGAAAAAACAGACTCAGGGAGGGCCAGTTATCTGCCACAACTGGTTGGGGAAGAAACCAAAAAAGTACTAAAACTACTCAGGAAGAAAATACTATTGTACAAAAAGTCTTTTTTCAGTGCTTTAATGTAATGTTATAACTTCTAAAGGTTTAATGCAATCAGGCATGCAGATACATTTACTGGTGGGTGTGGGGATCCAAAGGCAGTCTGTCAGGAAGTATTTTTCTGTATCATCATTGGTTGTTTCTGTGTAATGCTATGTGAGGCATAGAGGTGTAAAAGTTCCTTATCTAGTTGAGCTTCAACTTGAGGAGGAGGAACTGTTCAACTGAAAACTTACCAACCTCCACTGGTGCATTAGTTGTATTTGTTGGAAGGAGTAGGTGAAGAAGGTAAGATTTTTCTAACTGGACATATATGTATATATATATATATATATATATATATATATATATATATATATATATATATATATATATATATATATATATATATATATATATATTGAATAAATCATTGTTCATTTTAATGTAAAAAGAAATTTTAAAAAAAGCTAAATAACCAAGCTCTTTGTCATTGTTGACTAAAAACAGCCAACGGTGATTATTATACTTTTATTGTGTTGCACACTGACCACTTAGAAAAATTTTAGTGATTTACTGATTATCAACATTTAGTTAATCGTACTCTTACTCTCATGTACCTAAAGAAAAAAAAAAAAGACTAAGAGGTTTTTATTTGCTTTCCACAATGGTTAGATTTATGCATTCCTGATGAATATTTGTGTTCATGTTTGCATATCTAACTTTTTAGGTGTGAATTGTGTTACCCACCAGTCAGAATGAAGAAGCCTGTTTTCCTCTCTGCAGCCCTGCTGCTGCTGGTTTTTGTTTGGCAGTCAGCTCAAAGTAAGCTTCAGTGTAGCTAAATTAAAAAAAGAAAAAGAAATGTAAAAATGTCCTTAAATAGTCACGTAGGCTGACCAGTCGCCTTTATTGTTTTTCTGCTCTTCATCTTTGCATACAGGTAACGATAACACTTACTTCAAAGTGGTGGTTAATACGCCACCCTATAGCATTAAGAACTACAACACTTATACTGCTCCTAATGGAAGCCTCTTCGGTGGACTGATAAGACTGAAAATGTCAGACCAAGGCTTTGAGTAAGACCATCTAATCAGCTATTTCTTTTCTAGAGGAAGCTATACAGTCTCTCTTGTTCCCTCAATGTGTAATTCTAATTGAGACCCTGTGTTTCTGGGTGTGAATTTTTGATTGTCAGATGACCAATTGTTTTCTCCTATTTGTTGACATTTAGTCAAGATGAAACAGCTTTGCTGACCTTTACAAACAATTCTTCACACTTTCATCTGATCATCGTAAACTACAGAAACCTGCATGTATTTAGAGGACAGTCAAAAACCACATCACATCTTTAGCTTCAACAAAATGCCTTCCTTTCATTGATGTTTCATAAGTCTTTATGAGTTCTGAAGAGTGTCGGTGCTCTTGTACTTTTGCAATTACAATAACCTTCTTTTGAGCTTCGCAGTTATTTCAAAAACTGTGCATAATTTTGTCCATGAAAAGTCATACCCTGTGTTTACAGCTTTGAATACAAAGTAAATGATGACTATGGACCATTCCTCATCAGTGTGAATGGCTTGGCAGGAAATTCATCACACTACTGGCAACTGCTGAGTGGTATAACCTCACTTGATGTTGGTGAGTGAACCATACTTACGATGTGTTAAATAAGCTGAGGTCAGACATTTGATGCACGCAGTCTGGCTTGTCCCATTATAATATTCTCTTAATTTTTTTTAACAGGTATAGGATGTTACCTTCCAAAGGCAAATGAAGTCATCACCCTTAAATACACCTCAACACAACAGGATCATCTGAAATCTCATTCTGACTTATAGTCAACCAACATGTTTGGTTTTTGGCAGGTTTAAGTTAATACTTAGTTTTTGGGTAATTTTTCTGTTTGGAAGCTTTTCATGACAAAATGTGTCTAATCATAAGTTGGTAGCCTATCACTGTCTTAGTTTCTTTGACTGGGTTTGTGTTAGACTTAATGAATTAAGATTACAGCTTTTATCTACACGTCTGCCACAGTGTAGTAACCTGAAGTAACAGAAAACTCCATTGGTTACAAGAGTAGTCAGTAAAACATATTAAAGTTTAAAGACATGCAACATTTGCATATTAGTCAACTGAAGTTCTTGAACTGTTTTTTAATTTACTGCCTTTATGGCAACTTTTATTGTGTTTGAGAGTAATTAGTAGTTTCTCGACTTGCCCCTGTGTGCCATAATTTTACATTCAAATTCCATTGTTTGAGAGGTACTTATGTACTGACAAGGGATATCAGTTTCAGTGTAAAAAGATGGTGTGGTTATACAGTAGACTCTCCAAAGGATGCTGGCCAGGAAAAACAGCCAATAAAGGCAGCTTAGCTTCAAAATGGCTTCTGCATTCTATCAATCCAGTTATCAACAGCTTGGGAGCCAGGAGGCTTCTGAGATTGACTGGGAAGCTGACCTCCTCTTGGACACCAGCAAGTCTCTAAGATCAGCTGTGAAATTACAACTATTTTTGAGCTTTTGGGGGTTCCTATGGGGTTGTGAGCAGAATAAGAACAAATTAATTGCTTAATAATTTTTGTATTAGTGCATTACTGTTGAATAATTGTTGAATAAAAGCCTCCACTAACCACTCTGGTTTGGTGAGGAAAGGGGAAAAAAACAGTAAAATATGGTGCTAAAGGGGAAAAAATAATAAAAAAAAAATTCAGAGCTCTGAGAATATTTTTTTTTGTCAATCTACCCGGGTAGTGTGTGTATGTGTGTGGATAAGCCCAGTGCTTATCTGTAAAGTTTAGTAGAATCTTTGTTCGCCATCCTCCTGGGTGGAGCGATACGTCTCTGGAGAAGAACTGCACTGGATTCACATTCTAACTGTTTCTCGCATTATGTCACAACAAAGTAAAAAAACAACAACTGGAGAATGGGATGTATGGTGAGCAAATCCCCATAAGTCTTTATCTGTCAAAGCCTTAACACTTATTTTTTTTAAAGTATTCACTCCGGTGAATACTTTATGCTCTGTTTTTTTTCCTGGCTTGCTGTCTATCTGCTTGCACTGCAATTATTCTTATTACCTCATAATGCTTTGCAGGACAACTATAGTACCATCACTGCACTAAAATTGGTACTGCATATATTAAACATTAAAACTGGCTTGAATAGCAGTGGATAACTTTGAGAGGGTTACATTCTCTTCCTCTTAAGCCGCATGCATGTGGAACTTTATACTGTTTCAGTGTCCTGGGGATAAGTTGATCTACGCTACGTACACTGTCAAGGGTCAAGGCTCAGGTGAAAGCTTGATCTAACCCAGAGAATGGAGTGCATGACTCTCACTAAAGGATTTCATAACGTTGGATAAGTTAGCTTCTTTGGAGCTGTCCTCTCCCTTGATGACCTCCTTAGTCCCACATGCTCTTCATGATTAGGGACATCTTTAGAGAGATTTGGTTCTCCTCTTCTCTCTTCCTCCATAACATTGATTTTTTTGTTGCTTACTTCTGTAATCAAAGTATGAGTATCACCCAACCTAGTTAAGCAATATTCAGATTGGTTGTCTTCAGCTGGACTGATCTCATGCAGGGGCGATCGCTGAACCTAGTCCTTCTCATTGTCTTCATTCTGGGCCGCCATTGGTTGGAATTTGTGAAATTTAGAGTAGAGAGCTCTTGACTCAACTCAGATTCAACAGGCTGAGGCTGATCAATTAGTCCCAAAATGTCTCCTGTAGATTACTTTTTGTGAACTTTTACTCCAGCCAGTCTTTCTGTGACTGCAATCTGGTCGGCTTCTTATGGTCCATCTTTTAAATGATGAACATAAAGGGCATAACATTATAAAACTGCAAAACAAGAACCCACCAGGCAAGGTTGACTGTAGAGGCTCAACCATCAGGGTTGTATCAGATGTTGTTGTGATCTTCCTTGCATATCCAGTTAAGGACATTTTTTTCCTGCAATGACAATGATGCACTTTTTGCTCTGCAGCTTCAATTTCCCTACTCTGCTATTGTCTTGATGGGTTTTGAACCTGTGCTAGAGATGCTTCACCAGTGGGGGCTGATGGATGTGTTTTTCCTGTAAAGAATGATTTTGCTGAGCTTTCCCTAACCCAGCTGTTTCATACAAAATATCCAGGTTATTAGTCCCCATCAGCAAGGGCACTTCTATGTTTGTCCTGTGATCAGGAACCACAAGAACTGTGTCAACTTCAGCTGATTTCTCCATGACACCTTCAGGGAAATGGATGGTTGCGGATATATATCCCAGATAGGGCACTTCCTGACCACCAGCGCCTTCAATGTCCAGCAAATCCTGGATGGGAAAGATTTTCTGACTTGAAAGGTTCCTGTCATAAAAGGACTTTGATACTGTGGTTACTTGGGAACCTGAATCAAATCTGTTACACTGAATCCCTTCAATGAAGACCACTGCAGTACACTGCAGGCCAATAAACCTTTTTGGAAGACGGTCAAAGAGTAAATGGGCTTGGGAATGGCTTCAGCATGTGATTTCTTCTTTGTCCTGAAATCATATGGGACATCTTGGCTCATTCCCGGGGGCAGTCAGTCCCTGCACCCAGTTTAAATGACCATATTTGGATTCCCACTTTCTTTGCCTCTCTTTTAACTCTTTGTATTTCTGATCAACCAAGGTCTTATTTAGAGGATCTTCACTCTTTCTGGCTATATGATCACACTTAAAACAGAACCAAGGTTTTGGTTTGGGTTTAGGTGCTATTTGTTGGGCTTTTACTGCAACTGGAGTTTTAGTAGAGGAGGCATTTAGGGTGGAATTTATCTTATCAGCATGTTTTTGTTTTCTTTGTTCTTTCTTGTTGTTAAGTTGGATTTGTAACTCAGTTACCTGCTTCCTCAAATCCTCTGTTTGAAAACTATGAGGATTTAAAAGTTAATATTTATTTAGGATTAGTAGGAACAACCTAAAGTCAAGTGCAGTAATCCAATAAAGTAATCCATTGACAGGTGGTCTGAAATTCCACTGCTGCACAGTGAATAACAGCTCCTGATAATTAGTTTGCCGAACTTTATTTCTCAAATTGTAAACAAATAGAGCACCGAGTCCTCACTCAAATATGCCACACGTGCACTAATTGTAGAATTTACGCACAAGGAATTTAATTGTGTCCGTAAAATGAATTTTTTTTCTAGTGCATTCGTTATGACATATTATTCTATACACTCTTTGTCCAAGTTACAAATGCATCTCAATAGTACACAGAGGTTAGATGAGGTGAAACACAAATTTTCTATCACAATAAAGAAATGTGTGCTTCAAACATAAAATAACACCCTCATCCAACCAAGCTGTAGATTTTTCAGTTTATGAAAACCAGTCTAAAGTGAATTCAGTTTGAGCTCAGTTTTGGTCCTAAATCTCCAAAAAAAACCCACTTGTCTGATTGTCAGTTTACAGTGCTGCTGCTGCTTGCTCCTCCAACTGTCATGAACGAGTGAGTGATGAAATGTTTCTCTCACTGAAACCCATTGTGTCCAGTTCAGTTGAGTCAAACTTTTGAGGGTAAATAGTTGTTAGCTGTTTAAATGCTCAATGAAGTTGAACGGTTTTCTCTGTCAGCGACCCTGAGCCTAGATCAGGCTCTTTGCATTCGCTTTTTCAGCCTTCTGCCAGCACTCTGTCGGCCATCATCTCCACGTCTCATCTCTCAATCTCCATTCACGCAACCTTCATCTCCACCTGCAGCGTCTAGGCTCTGGGGGTCCTGCTGTAATCCCTTTCACAGCAGGGGTTCTGTTCTGCAAAGATGGGCCATCGCAGTCTAACCGCCTAACATCTATATTCTGCTCATCAATAAATCATGTTCCTTCTTTCTAATGATCTGTCCTAATAATAGGCTACATTAGCTAATGTTTTTGATGCTATTTAGAGAACAAATTTCTAAATTTGTAAGTCAAAAACATCAACCCTGCATTATCAGAACATTTTGAACTTTTGCTATATTTCAGTTAAAGTGTGCATTAAATCTGCATCACTGATTTGTGTCATGTCAGTAAGAATAAAGCAGGCTGGGCGCAGTACAGGAGCAGGAAATGATACTGTACTGTAGAGAGAGCCAATTTCAAGTTAAAGTCAAAAAGGAAGGAAAAATACACTGAAAATTCTTCTAAGACGTTTCGGTACCAAACCAGAAATAAGGTTAAACCCACGCAATGTCCTTTCTGTCAGCAGCACACCTTACCTTTGTGAAGCATGAATGCTATGAATGGTAACAACAATGTGGTATTCATTTTCCAAATGATACAGCTCCACATCAGAGTATTACCATTTCTCAACATAACTATTGCATTTGAGACTGTTTGATTGTTTCATTACAGTGATCTAACTATCAAGCAATAAAAGTGTTCAATTATGTAAAGAAGAAGGCTGAAGTCTGACAAATCACTTAGGTGTTAAATTCGTGGGTCGAATTCGAACCTGCAATTTAACAATGAAATGTAGAGAAAATGTCAGATGTAGCAAATTAAAACTCCTATGCAATTTAATATACATGGTCACCTTTTGTCATTCGATAACATCCATGGTTAGTCAACACAGATTTAAGCTTCTCTTTTTTTGATTGCACAAGTAAAGGGCTTGGTTATTTTTCTGTATCATCATTGGTTGTTTCTGTATAATGCTATGTGTGGCGCAGAGGTATAAAAGTTCCTAATCTGTAGTTCAGCTTCAACTTGAGGAGGAGGAACTGTTCAACTGAAAAGTTACAACCTCCATGGCTGCATTCTTACACATTTATTGAAAACAGAACGTGAAAAAGGTAAGAATATCTTTAAATATCATTGATATTAAACAAAAGCAATTTGCCTTTGATCTACTAACATACTAAAGCAATTTCCATGTCTCCTTTTTTTTCAAAGGCACAGTGTAGCACCCTCAAGGATTGACGTACGCACGATGTAGTTATAAAACAGGGTTTATTCTGGTCTTGGCAACCCGTGAGAACTGCTCACGGACAAAACAATAAAACAAAAACATCACATCAAAATGCGCTCTTGTACGTAGTGTCAATCAATCAAAAATCCTTAATTACAGAAAATAAAACATTTAAAATACACAAACCCCGTGAGCTGACATCCAGGAGGTGCTAAATAGTCCTTTATGGCCTTATTGCCTTATCTTCCATCTTCTTTGTCAATTATTTCCACTCTTTAAACGATATTTTCTCCATGTGTGGAGCTAACTGTGAGCTGCAGCATGCAGACACCATGTGCGCTAGCAAAAGAAAAGTGGCTGGGTGGAGACCCAAACAGCAAAGCTGTACCCTACACAGTTCACCACCAGAGGGCGCAAAGGAACAAAATCCAGACATACAGCTTAACAAATATCAAATGCAACAAACATCAAATGCAACAAACATCAAATGCAAAAGACCGTTACACTCCCACCAATCACTTGTGATTAAAAAGAATAAAGTATTGCCTATGAACTAATGAACGGCTTTTGAATGAACTATCATGAATTATCCTTTAAGCAGAGTGCGGTGGAGAATCTTCTTCCGCTTCCATCAGAATGACTGTCTTCTGAATGGGTCTTTCCAGGTGCACAGGTTTGGAGGTACGTTTTCCTGCTCTATCCAGGGTTGGATCACTCAGCAGCAATTTCACCTTCCTCACTTTTCCATCCTTTCCAGGATACACGTCAATGATCCTTGCCAACTTCCACTGGTTGCGTGGAGTTATCTCATCCTTCAGGAGGACAACATCATTGATCTTAGCATTTCTGTGCTCTTTGGTCCACTTCTGTCTGCCTTGAAGATTTAACAAATACTCCTTTTTCCACCTTGTCCAGAAAGTGTTGGCAAGTAGTTGAACACGACGCCACCTCTTATGGAGATAAAGATCTTCTTTCACAAACCTTCCTGGAGGTGGAGAGATGATTGTGGACTTCATGGTTAGTATGTGATTCGGTGTCAAAGGTTCTGGGTTTGATGGATCACATAGTTGGTCAGTAGTCAATGGTCTGCTATTAATCACTGCCATGACTTCATACAGGAATGTCTTCAGAGTGGAGCTGTCGAGTTGTTTGGCTGATTGTTCCAGAATGGACATGAGAACACTTCTTATGGTGCGAATTTGTCTTTCCCAGACACCACCCATATGACTAGATGCTGGGGTGTTCATGAGAAACTCACAGTCCAGTTTCCCTAGCTTGGCTTGATCCATTTCCTTAAATGCTCCAATAAACTCATTTCTAGTGCCGACAAAATTCGTGCCTTGATCGCATCTTATCTGGCGAACTGTACCTCTGATGGCCATGAATGCACGTAAGGAGTTGAGGGAATCTGTAGAGAGATCGTCAAGCATTTCAAGATGCACTGCTCTGGAGCACATGCAAGTGATTAGCAAGCCATAACGCTTTAGCTCCTTGTGGCCTTCTTTGACATAAAAAGGACCAAAGCAGTCCATCCCACAGTAGGTGAATGGCGGTGTGGTCTCCATCCGATCCTCTGGGAGGTCTGCCATCTTCTGCTGCTCTGTGCGCCTTCTGAACCTTCTGCATTTTACACATTTATAGATGTAAGATGACACAATCTTGCTGCATCCAAGAATCCAGAATCCGTTAGCTCGAAGTTCATTCATGGTGATCCCTCGTCCTTGATGGTATGTCTTCTCGTGATAATGTTTGACCAGTAATGCCGACACGTGACTGTCTCTTGGCAGGATTGCAGGATGCTTGACATTGGGGTGCAAAGCTGCATGTGTTAAGCGTCCGCCTACCCGAAGAATGCCTTGGTCATCAAGAAATGGACATAACTTGTGTAACTTGCTAACCTTGTCTTTCATCTGCATCACATCATGATGTTGCAAGGTTTTTATTTGCTGAGCAAAGGCTGTTTCTTGAACCATCTTTATGATTGTTAACTCTGCTTCCTTTCTCTCTTGTAGGCTACTGATGTCGTGTGATCTACTCTTGTGATCCTTTGCTTCTTTCACATAGCGCTTGAGTCTAGCAACTGCCTTAATCATCCTCGACCAGTCGGAAAACTTGTGTAAGCGATCTAACAGTGACCTTTGTTCCTCCACTTGTATCTTGTCAACTTGAACCTTCTTAACCTCCGGGTCACTGGTTGATAACTCTCCCACCTTAATTTCCCCACTGGGTATGACCTTCTGCCAAAGGAGGTCTGGGCCTTTGAACTAGTTTGATGCTACAGGTTGTTCTGCTGTGAGGCCTCTTGAGGCGTGGATTATCTTCGGAAGTTACATACCTCCATTGGGTTGAATCTGTGCTTTGTTTGATGCGTTCCACTCGGTTTGCAACAAACACATGAAATCTTCTGGCTTCATTGCTGAGGTATCCGAGTACCACCTTCGAGTCAGTCCAATACCTTTCTTCTGAAATTTCCATTTCCAATTCCTTTTTCAGCATGTCACCAGTGCGCACAGCAACAACGGCCGCCGACAACTCAAGCCGAGGTATAGTTGTGACTTTGGTTGGTGGAACTCTTGATCTTCCCATCACCAATGAGCAGTGGACTTCACCAGTTGTGCTTACTGCTCTGAGGTAAGTGCACATTCCATATCCAGATGCACTTGCATCAGAAAAATGATGAAGTTCGTAGTGCTGTGCCTTGAAGTTCGAAGGAATGTAGCATCTGTGAACCTTTACGTCTGCAAGGTTTCCCAGGTCACGCAACCAATACTCCCACTGAGGTCGAAGTCTGTCAGGTAAGTTATCATCCCAGCTGAGTTTATCTCGACACATTTGTTGCAAGATCTACTTTCCCAGCAGAATGAAAGGTGACACAAACCCAAGTGGATCGAACACAGAGGCGACTGTGGCCAATACTCCTCTTCTGGTGAGTGGTTTTTCCTTAACAACTACTCTGAACTGAAATTGATCTGATGCCACACACCATTGTACGCCAAGTGCTCTTTCCATATGTACTTCACCGAGTGCCATATCTAGCTCTTTGGGAGCTGCAGCGCATTCTTCTTTCGGAAGCGAAGCTAGAACTTTGGTGCTGTTTGAGATGAACTTGTGCAACCGAAGTTTGCCCATGCTGCAGAGTTCGCGTGCTTCATTAACCAGCTGTATTGCCTGATCTTCAGTGTCAACACTTGCTAGTCCGTCATCAACATAGAAGTTGGTTTTGATGAACTTGATGGTTTCTTCATTAAAACTTCCTTCCCCTTCAGCTGCAAGATGCTTGAGGCCATAGTTGGCGCAACCTGGAGAAGATGCTGCTCCAAATAGGTGTACCTTCATCCTGTAGACAGTGAATGGAGTTTCAAGGTCACCGTTCTCCCACCACAAGAACCGTAGGTAATCTTGGTCACAAGCATGCACATGGAATTGGTGGAACATGCGTTCGATGTCACACATGAAAGCCACTGGGCCTCTTCGGAAGCGACACAAGACTCCGAGCAAGGTGTTTGTTAGCTCTGGACCAGTGAGGAGATGGTCATTTAAGGAAGCGCCTTGGAACTTGGCAGAGGCATCAAAGACGACACGAATCTTTCCGGGTTTTTGTGGATGATACACACCATGGTGTGGGATGTACCAAACTGGTGTCTTGTCAATGTCTTGCTCTGTGACCTTTTCAGCATCTCCATGGGCTAGGATCTCATCCATGAATTTCTTATAGTCCATGTAGTACTGCTTGTTACTCTTGAACCTTTTTTCTAAACATTTGAGGCGATGAATAGCACATGCCTTGTTGTTTGGTAGGTTCGGCCTTTCACTCTTAAATGGGAGTGGCATTTCAAAATGACCATCCTCCTTGTGCCTAATGCCGGCCTTCATCTTTGTTAAAAATTTGAGATCTTCTTGAGAGACCTTTGTGTCTTCTGGTGCTTTCTCAACAAAGTCAGACTCCAACATCTTTAGGACCTCTGTGGGAGAGATCATTTCCTTTATTTGAGTTCTGTAGACATAGTGAACCTTGTTGGTGAGATTTGAAGAGGGATTAATGTCAGGCACCACTTCCTTCACAATGACTTGGTGACTTATTCCGAAGGCGTCTCCATAATCGAGACATGGATTGCCATAACCCACAATACTCCATCCCAGATCAGTTCTTTGCGCAAATGGCTGATTTTCCTTTCCAGACACAACCTCACGAGGAACAAGTGCTTGGGGGCAGTTGTACCCAATCAGCAGACCAACATCACAGCTTTGTAGTGGAGCGATCTCACTTGCAATGCATTCAAGATGAGACCATGCCCTAGCTGTTGCAGGCGATGGAATGTGATCTCGGTTTGCGGGAATAAAGTCTCTGGCATACGTCACTGGTAGGGAAATGGTCTTATTTGAGTAGAACCCTCTGACTTGTAGACCTGAGAGCTTGCGACAGGACACAACTGTGTTTCTTGAAGACATGGTAGTGAGCTTTAGCTGAGTCGATTCACCTTTGATATGCAGAGCTTGTGCCGTTTCTTCAAGAATAAAGGTCGTATCGCTCTGTGTATCAAGGAGTGCGTACACAAGAATTTCATGCTCTGGCTCACCTTTGGTTGACACCCATACTGGAATAATGGAAGATGTGTGAGTGTCGTCAACATTCTGCGTGACTCTGTTAGAAGTTGCTTCACTTGTTGTTGGTGTGACACTGTTGTCTTGTGAGACATCTGAGTTCGTTTGTCTTGTCCTGTCACTGTTCTTGTGTGGATTTCTCCTTGTTCTGTCTTCCTTCGTGCGATTGTCATGAAGACATGTTGGATGTCTTTCATTACATGTGTCACAGGTTTCTCTCCCTTCACAATCCTTGGAGCGATGACCAGAGTTCAGACAGCCAAAACATAACTTCTTGTCTTGAACAAACTTTAGTCTCTCAACAATGCTCTCATTTATGAACCTTCTACACTTAAGTAGGCTGTGACCCGACCTTTCACAGTACGCACAACTAGCACTAACAGTCCTTTCATTTGAGTTAGTTGCTAGCACCTTTGCTCCATTGCCTCTGTTCCTTGTTGTTTTTGCCCCTTCAGTTTCACTTGGCTTCAGAGCAAAGAGAGATGTTATGGGATTACAGGCAATTTTGGCTTCCCGTGAGATGAAATCTATAAATTGGCTGAAGCTTGGAAAGGTGTGAGTCTCTTCTTGCACTTCTGTAATCTTTCTGTTCCACCTTGAAGTAAGCCAATCTGGAAGTTTTGCGAGCATTTTTTGGTTTTCATTGCAGTCATTGAGCACTTCAAGCCCCTTCATTTGCGACATGGCTGTCTTACAGCAGCAAAGGAAGTCAGCAAATGCTTGAAGTTCCATACTGCCTTTAGAGCTTATCTTAGGCAATGCATGAAGTTTGTCTCTGAAGGCCTTTGCTACGAGGAAGGGATTGCCATACCTCTCTTCGAGAACTGTCCATGCTGCATAGTATGCAGACTCTGTGCCAAGCGGGAAGTAGCATTCTATTGCCTTCCTTGCAGGTCCGCTTACATATTTCTTCAGATAATAAGTCTTCTCTTCAGTTGGTATATTTTTCCTGTCAATCAGAGTCTGAAAGGAAATTTTCCAATCATTATATCTGATAGGGTCGCCACTGAATATTGTTGGCTCTGGTACCGGAAGACAACTTGCATTAAGAGACACTGCAAATGCTTTGACCAGATCTTCTGTGTTCACCTCTCGGTGCGGTGTCACATTTCGTGGCGAGGAACACCGTTTCAAATGCTGGTCATTGTTTTCAGACATTACTTCATTTTTCTTATCAGATCTGTGGTGAAGTAGGTTGTATATTTCTTCATCTGAACATTCACTTTGTTCATACACCCGCTGTCGAGCCTTTGCTGCATTCAGCTTTTTTACAGTCTCAAGTCGCTCTACTTCTCTGCGCTTAGCTTCTAGAGCCTTTTGTCTTTGTGCTATTTCTGCTTCTTGCCTTTCAATTTCCTTCATATGGATTTCTTGTTCAAGCAGAACTTGGAGAGCAGCCTCATTTGCTGCAACTTCAGCAGCTGCACCTTGTCTTTTAGCCGAGAGCCGGCTGGAGAGTCTAGAGGAAACCCTCGAATGAGAAGAGAGCTTAGTGTGGTGTGACTTAACACTCATCCCGTCTGAGGCTTCTAACTTAGGCATAGACTCAGTCTCCTTCCATTTTTCATCCCTTTGACTTTTCACATCTGAGGCTACGGATTTAGATGAAGACTCAGTGTCCTTCCAAAGTTCTTCATCTCTTTGAACCTCCGCACTACTTGGGCTTGGACACTTTCTTACAGATTCGATAATTGTCTTTGTTATGGCTTCACACGTATCCATCCTTCGTCTTGTGTCACTATCTGGAGATTCAATACGTCTCAAGTCATCATAGGCAGCATTCACATCCTTAGAAGCACTCAAAACCTTGGAAACATGTTCTTGTAGCAGATCCTTTGAGCATTGACCATCTATAGCTCCTTTGGCATCCTTAATGACAACCTTCCACTTCTCATAGCGCACACTGAAACGATGTGCAGCCTTCTTTATGTGCTCACCGTACAGTTCTTTGCCCTTTTCCGTCAACGTACGGACTCGTTGGCTCTGTCGTGCTCTTTGTGAGGTAGTAGAAACATCATCAGCTGTGCCTTCAACTGCTTGTAGTTGCTCATCTGCAGAAAGTTGTTCCACATCACCCTTTTCACTGACTTCTGGATTAGCCTCAAACTCTGCCATTGTTGGAGGGGTTTGGGTTTTTTTGTGTATCTTACTTAGCCTTAATGTAAAGGTGCAGCAGCTTAAATTTGATTTGGTAGTTGAGGAGCAAATGAATATTAATCTACGTTTACTGTTACAACTTTAAAGCACAGTAATTACTATTACTCCTTAAACATCACTTAACGTGTATACTTAAGTCACATTACATATCTTGTCCAAGCCAGTAATACTGTTTCTTAGAGCAACTGCTGAAGCCCACCATATGCACAATGCACAGGTTACTCATCACAACATTAACTTAACACTGTATGAATATCAGTCACTTAAACAGCAGAAATGTAAACAATGAGAAAGAAAGAAAAAAGAAGAAATATTCCAGTCCTTTGTTCATTTATAAAAGGAAACTTATCTTAATTATTTTTACAGTCCTTTTCCTTTTTATTTCTCTTTCTTGTGGTTAATTATATTGAGTCCTTTAACTGAGGCAACACTTATTTTCGGGGCACCTGACTGTCCTGCGGGGCTGCGTCCTTCATCTACCCGTGCAGAGCGGAGTTCTCACTGTAGCACCCTCAAGGATTGATGTACGCACGATGTAGTTATAAAACAGGGTTTATTCTGGTCTTGGCAACCCGTGAGAACTGCTCACGGACAAAACAATAAAACAAAAACATCACATCAAAATGCGCTCTTGTACGTAGTGTCAATCAATCAAAAATCCTTAATTACAGAAAATAAAACATTTAAAATACACAAACCTCGTTTTACTGCTCTGTGCGGTTCTGTTACATTTTTCATGTTTTTTTTACAAATTTTTGTCACCATTTTATCATCTGCTAACATCTCTGATTAGAGTAGGCTACACTCACAGGGATAATATGTTAGGTTTATCAAGCAAGAAAGCTTAACTTTGTTGAACTTCCTTAATATTGCACACCTCACTTTTAGAAACGATGGGGAGATGCTGACAATCGGAGCAATGCCAACATCCCAAACACTGGTTGTGAGAACAAATACCCTACCAGTACCGATTATCAAGTGAACCTTTAGTTGACTTGATAAACTCACGTACCAAATAAAAATAATAATAAAACATTAAGAGGTTTTATTCCATTATAAATGCTGTATTTGGGGATGGTGATACTCAGTGTTCAGGAACTGCTTTCCACAACGCATGTTTGTGTTCATGTTTGCATATCAAAATTTTATGTTTGCCCTGCAGTTGAAATGAAGAAGCCTGCTCTCCTCTCTGCAGTCCTGCTGCTGCTGTTTTTTGTTGGGACATCAGCTCAGGGTAACCTTTAGTGTTTTTTTTCCTGTGTTGCTAAATAAAAAACAAAAAGAAATGCCAAAAAATCCTTGAATAGTCACATAGATTAATCGCCTTTATTGTTTTTCTGCTCATCTTCTGTAAACTAACTTCACCCTCCTTTGTTGTTTAACAACTCAAGGTAACACTAACTTCAGAGTGCGGGTGAATGTGTCACCCACTAACATTAGGACCTACAGCACTTTTACTGCTTATAGAGGAAGCCTCTTCGGTGGACTGACGAGACTGAGATACTCAAACCGAGGCTTCAAGTAAGACCATCACATCAACTATTTCCTTACTAGAAGAAGCCATACATTTACTTTTGTTCTCTTAATGTTTAATTAAAATTGAGACCCCGTATATCTGGGTGTGAATTTTTAATTTCAGATGACTAATTGTGCCCTGGAATGTTTGTTGACATCTTAAAAAAACAAATCTTCATACTTTTTTCTTACAGTAAACCACAGAAACCTGTATATGTACAGTACAGTCAAAAACCACATAACATCTTTAGCTTTAAGAAATGCCTTCCTTTCATTAATATTTCACATGGCCCCATATGAGCAAGCACTTGGCGACAGTAGAAAGATAAACTCCCTTTTAACAGAGAAGAACTTCGCACTGAACCAGGCTCAGGGGGACCCATCTGCTGTGACCTGCTGGGTGTGAGGGGAGGGAGACAGGACAAAAGACGCACCGTGGAAAAGAGCCAGAGATTAATAATAACTAATAACTGAATGCAGAGTTCTGTGTAAAAACATAAAGAGTGAAACTATTTGCATTGTTAAAAAGGATTTCATAGTTATATTAAAAACTGTCCACTTCACTCTTTAAAAAGTCATTCCCTATGTTTCCAGCTTTCAGTACATACCACATGATGACTATGGACCATTCCTTCAGAGTGTAAATGGTTTGGCAGGAAATTCATCACACTACTGGCAACTGCTGAATGGTACAACCCCACTCAATGTTGGTGAGTGAACCAATCTCACAATGTGTTAGACAAGCTGAGGTCAGACATTTGATGCACACAGTCCAACTTGTCGTATTATATAATATTCTCTGAACTTTTAAATTTTTTTACAGGTATGGGATGTTACCTTCCAACTGCAAATGAAGTCGTCACCCTGAAATACATGAAAATTTAAGACCATCTAAAGTCTTATTGTGACTTACGGTCAACCAATACGCTTTGATCTTTGGCAAGTTGAGGTGAATAATTGACTTGTTGTGTCATTTTTTTTGCTTGGGAGTCTTCTAATCATAAATCAGTAGCCTATCACTAGCTTAGATTCTTTTACTGTGTTTCTGTCAGACTTTATGAATTAAGATTACAGCGTTAATCTACAATTCTGCCACAGTGTAGTAATCTGGAGTAATAGAAAACTCCATTAGTCACAAGAGCAGTCAGTAAAACATATACAAAACAACAACTTGAACTGTTTTTTAATTTACTGCCTTTATGGCAACTTTTATTGTGTTTGAGAGCAATTAGTAGTTTCTCAACTTGCCCCTGTGTACCATAATTTTACATTCAAATTCCATTATTTGATGCTTACAAGTGGTCTCAGTTTTACTGTAAAAGGATGGTGTGGTTATACAGTAGACTGCCCAGAGACTGCTGGCCAGCAAAAACAGCAAGGGGGGTCAGCTGCTGACTCCACGTCAAAATAGCTTCTTTATCCTGCAAATCAAGTTATCAACAGCTTGTGAGTCAAAAGGCTTCTGAGATTGACTGGGCTGCTGACCTCCCCTATTTTTGAGCTTTTTGGGGACTCCTAGAGCGGTGTGAGAGGGGCAAAATAAGATCAAATTCATTGCTGAATAATTTTTGTATTATTGCATTTTTATTGTTGAATAAAATGTTACTGATTATTAGTGTTATCTTCCTCGGGCATTAAATAAAGCATGTAACTTGTAGTCCAAGTAAAATGCTTCTAGCCTTGGTTTGTTTTATTTTTAGACAAGGTTTATTTAAAGTGTTGTTAGCATGTCCACCATTATGTATCCTAAAACAATGACAGCTCTAGACCAGGGTTGTCAAAAATCAGGCCAGAGGCCAGAAACGGCTGTGAGATTATCATACTATCTTATGCCACCTTATCCTTCTAATCAAATAATTGTTGAATCATTATACGGCTATAGGCCACATTATGCCTTGGATTAAAAATTATGAAATCATTACACTGTTTTATGATCCATTATACTGCTGAGTTATAAGAAATGCTCTTTGTGTAGAATCATGGCCTTCCTTTTCTGATTACAAAGAGAACAGAACATACTGTAGAGGTTTTCTGCCCCATCTCATCAGGCAGAGATAAAACAGGAAGCCAAAGCCGTCACTTAGGCGCCGTAAGAGAGAAAGAATGTGGATGTTTAGGTTTTATGACTTTGGAGGGGGGCTGAAGCTATATGAATGTGAGAAACGGTCAGACACTTCGAGATCTGGCGGACACCCTCCTGTCCACATCTCCCGTCCGGATGTTTATGCTCAAAGTGTTGTATGGAATAATGAGAATTGTATGGAATGAAGAGATTGTTGATTGAGCATTAATACACCAAGTGTTGTTCTTCCTTCAGCCCAAAGATAAAAGAATTGGGAGATTTAACACGGCCCGTCAAAGACTCCATTCCAACCCCCTGGATTGCTCTGGAAAATGTGAAGGAGTGCATAGATTTTGAACTTCTAATTGTATTTTCATAAGTTTAAAGCTTTTCCTATTAATAAAGAGCCCGCCTCATTTATACTACAGCAAAGTAATTAATAGATAAACAATTAAATGACAGAAATTTCTCCACTATATAAATTCACAGGAGAAAGTATCTTTTAGAACTTTAGAATTATGGGATAGTCTGGATAATTAATTACTTTTTGTGTAATTTTACACATGTATCATGTGTAATGATATGGTAAAGCATGCAATAGATACACTGGTCTACTGTGTCCATTTCATGCTTTGCCTCTCCAAAGCATGAAATTGACACACATGCAAAAGTTGCAGTACTAGCATATTATATTTAAAGTCAAGAAGTTGCTAATGAGCAAGCAAGGTTAGAGAATTGGCAAAGACAGCTGGACCAAGTAAGGGCTTTTTAACTAATAGGAATAGGAAGATGTCTTAGCTTTACGGACAGCTATGTTTTCAGAGTAAAAAAACTATTTCTCCAGGCCAAACGAAGGTCTTCTAGATTAGCGCAAATCCATTTTCTCTTCAGCTTACTCATTATTAGACCAAGTCCTTTTCCACTGCTTCCAAGCACTTTACTCTCCATTCTGTGCCTTTCTCTTCTTTTGTATATGTTCCTCTATGTATATATCTCTTCTGTTTGATATTTGTTTCTGATGTGTTTACTATTAACAAGACAATTGAAAAGTGAATAAGAATAGCATTTTTATTTTGTGACTAAAAATTTCATGTATTCTACATGCTTTTGCATTATTGTGAAATATAGCTAGATACCATTCAGAAACTGTCACTAGTTGTTTTTTACAATGTGAATTTTTGTATTAGTGTTCTCAAATATTGAACTTCTGTGGGTGGTGTGAAGTTGGTGGGGTTTTTGTTTTGTTTTGTTTGTTTTTTTTCGCGAGTCAAACGCGCCAGACGCGCCAGACGCGCCAGACGCGCTACACTGACGCTCGTTTCACGCATTTTGGCGTTTTCGCAACGCAAATCTGCTTCGGAATTTTTGCGGGACCTGCAATCGCGTGTCATCGCGCTTTTCCATTGACTTTACATGTAAACCTGACGCTCTGTTCGCGTCTATCACGTTCGGTGTGAACACACCGTTAGGCTACGTCCACACGTACACGGGTATTTTTGAAAACGGAGATTTTCCGTTTTCGTTTTAAAAAATAATCCCGTCCACACGTAAACGCAGAAATGAAGGAAAACGCTGCTAGGAACATGGAGTGACAGTAACTGTGTGTGTATATGTAAGCATTTAAACACTGCAGAGAATACAATTAACAGTAACAGTATTGTAGAAATTCATTTCACCAAAACAATAACGTGGCACACAGTGTGACGTCAAAAAAGGCGCACATCTGTGACGCTGCGTTTTCTCCGTTTTTCTCGTCCACACGTAAATGCAAAAACTGAGTTTTCGAAAATATCCACCCTGGCAGGCGTTTTTAGAAATCTCCGTTTTCAGTGACCGAAAACGCCATTTACGTGTGGACGGAAGGTGCAAACGCATAGAAAAATCTGCGTTTTCAAAAATACCCGGGTACGTGTGGACGTATCCTTAAACCTACACCATCCTCCCTATTCTGGTATTCTAAACAGTACCCGAAAGTAGACTGCTTGATCGAGTTAACCTCTTGAACTATCTACAACACATGGTGAAAACCTGAAATTAAGACAGAGAAGACTAGAGGTGAGACATGATCATCACTGATTACTGATGACAGATTTAGATATATTTTCATAAACCATTCATTTGCCACATCAATAAACAGCATGGCAGGGCAAAATATTTTTTCTAACATGGCAACCTTTAAAAAGTGAAAGGAGATAGAAAGACAGGTGAGAAAGAATAAAATTAAATTGACTTTTTGATGGCATTTTACACACAGTACTGGTACAGTATCTAGAAAATGTGGGAAAATACTGGCATCTTATACAGTACTTAGCTACTTGTGAAGAAATTATGATGGGACCCTAAAAAAAATTACTATGTACAATAATGGATTTCTATACATTTTACATCAGATGAAAACGTTTGTTGAAAGATTCAGATAATTATTTGTTAAAAGCGAGACATTTTAAATGAGAAAAAGAAAGAAAAGTATTTCCTTGTGCCCACCTCTCCCTGTTAATGCCCTACCTGGGCCCCTGGCAAAACTTTGCTAGATCCACCCCTGCACAGTTACCAGCTGTCAGCTACATAAAAAAGGATCCCGGTGTTATTTGTCTCTCAGAAACAGTTCATAACTTCCCTTCAACTCATTCATGTCACCTAAAAGGTAAACCTTTTTCTCCATCACCTGTTCAGCTCTGATGATTCAGTAAGGACATCTCCTGGTTTCATCTTCATGTTTCCCTCTCACCAGATAACCAAACCGATATCATGACCAGCAGCTTTTACAGCTGTGGCTCCAGCAAACATCAGCTGATACTAGAAATTAATATTAAATAAATTCTAACAACAGCTGATCAAGCTTAAATGTGCTGCTGTTGTTTAGCGCAACATCCGCTGGTTTCTTCTTTCTGGCGCAAAGTGGGCGATAAACAAACAAGAGAGAAAAGCCGATCAGCTGATCATTGATCAGGTTCATGATTGAAGTAGAAACAGAGGAGAGGGAGGGGGAGAGAATGAGAGAAGAAGAGGCAAAGACACAGAGTAACTCCAGCTTTGTGTCTTTTTCATTGTAGCTGAAGTCCGGGACAAACTGTGTTCCTTTTCACCTCAACACGAAACGCGTAATATTTTCTCTGAATAGGAGACCATTCCGTTTTTTACGGGACGGTTGGAAACTCTAATAACTAACCTTATAAATAAAATAAGATAAAACAAGTTCAACATCATTAACATCATAGCACCCGCCCAGCTGTATAGAAACTCCGTCATGCTAGCTAGCACACAGTACGAGTTATTGTAACTGACTGTAAAAAGTCATCATAACGAAAATAAACTGGGTCAGATATGGTAAATGGCCTGCATTTGTATAGCGCTTTTCTAGTCCCGAAGGACCCCAAAGCGCTTCACACTACATTCAGTCATTCACCCATTCACACACACACATTCACACACTGGCGATGGCAAGCTACATTGTAGCCACAGCTGCCCTGGGGCGCACTGACAGAGGCGAGGCTGACACAGGCGCCACCAGGCCCTCTGACCACCACCAGTAGGCAAACATGGGGTTAGTATCTTGCCCAAGGATATTTGGCATGAAGCCAGGAGGCAGCCTGGGATCAAACCACCGACCTTCTGATTAGTGGCTGACCTGCTCTGCCACCTGAGCTACAGCCAAACACCTAAACTTGGTTTATATCTGACCCAGATAGACTGCAGTCATAACTTCTTACCTGAAGTTCAGTTCACCGCCTTGGGTCTCTGCTCCTCCTGCCTTTCCCTCATCCACCTGCCAGCGTGTTGCATCTGCTGGCCTCCACCACTTGCTAATGTTACTGAATCTGTGGAAGCTCCGCAATAGCCACCACCAATCAATTGAGTTATTTTTACACATCTCCCAGCATCTGGCCAATCCACCATTTTTCAGTGTTTATACCGTTATTGGAAAAAACGGAAAAAAAAAACCCCCATCGGCCCATAAAAACGAAAAATCACCATCGGCCCACCGGGCAAATGCCCGGTATGCCCGATGGCCAGTCCAGCTATGGTGCAGAGGTAGAGTTTGAAGCAATGAGGAGGGACATACAGTGTGACCCGGAACTTGGCATCCAAAAGGAAAGAGAAGAACATTTCATTGGTATGGGGCAAACTGGGAAGATTACGGTAAGGCAGTGTTAATGCAGCATGACTAAACCTCTATAGGTGAGCGACTATTGACTATTGACAATACAAATCTCAAAATTGTTAAAGTAGACCCTTTTACCCTGCAATACAACTCTACAGAAAATTATTTCCAGAAACTTAAACAAAGTGGACACAACTTAACTGACAAACTGACCTAATTACAAAGACACATGAGGGTGATATTCACATTTTCTCCAACATTTTCTCAACAACACAGTGTAATTGCATCACCAACATATAGCCTGTAACACAGTTTCCGTCACACAAAAACCCAGAAAAATTACAGTGAAAGGTTAAATTTGCAGAGTTCACATAGTCATGTGACGCAAAGCTTCCTCCTCTGGTCTTCTCCTGCTCCTGCAACAAAAGACACACACACATCCATTCATCCACCCCTTTGTCACATCTGGGTGGGGGTTAACCTTGCATAGTTGTGTCAAGTTAGTCAACTCTTGTCAGCTTTTACCAGTCCAGTCAGTTCCCCATTTTTTATTTTCACTCATTCATTCATTCATTTATTCATTGCTGATAGTGGAATCTATCGTCGCATTTCGTTTCCACCCTCAGCAATATGACGCCATTTCAAAGAGAAAAAGAATTTAGACTGGATTACCGCACTGAATCCTTTTAGACAGGGACTTGCTTTCTGATTGTCCCAATAAGTGACTTTCTCCCAAGCCCATTTTAATGTGGAGAAACTCACTTTGCGACCGTTCCTGACAACATGTTGTGTAGTTCTTTCTATTCAAACGTTCAGATCTGCTTAAATGACAGAGAATATTAAACAAAACTTTCAGTGCACTCTGAACTCTGAAAGTAACAAAATAAAAAGGAAAAAAGAAAGGAAAAGAAAGGCCTTGTTAAGTCATGACACATGTTCTCCATATCAGGAGGGTAAATCATACCAAACCTAACTGGCAGGCTCAACATTGTAACAAAAGACAAATCATCAGCCAGTTTAATCTCAAACATTCATCCATCAGCCACACACCACACAACATACAACATAACCCTGTTGTCTTATCGCATAATGAATTTCTTCTCATGTAATCAAATGTGTCATGTTAAAACCTCTTCACACACCTGTGATGGCATCAGCCACACATAAATCAGTCCATTTGTTCACTTTATTAGTTTGTTTTGCAGTTTTCTTCATTAATATAATTCATTAATCATTTGGTTAAACCTAACATTGATATTATGAGGCCCGCACATAGTAGCATTGTGTGTTTTTTCTAAAAATGTTTTGTTATATTAATTATTTTTCTCTTCCTTTGAGTTACCTGGGTTTGGGCGGTGGCTGTTTCCTGTCTGGGCAAAAGGCATGGCTGAGGACTCTGGGAACAAAATGCCTGCTCAGCAGGACCAACCATGGGCTTACCAGGAGCAGGGGTGTTTTAGGTTTACTTAGGTTTACACCTCAGAAACTCAACAATCAGCTCATTCATTCAAGACCCCTCATCAGCATTCTGTTTCCCCCATCTATGATGCAATCATCTTTCCTCCAAAATAATATTAGTCCACTAGTCTATGTATCACTTTAATCTCACTAAGTGAACTGGACAAGATGATAAACAGAAACACATGCTTAAGATGCTATTTGGTCTTCATGAGTTTCATTGTATGTGTATAGCGTTAGTATGGTTAATACATTTTCAGTTTGTGTATAATTTTTGTGTACCTTTCTCATTTTGTGGTCCAGACTCCATCTCAATTTTCCCACTTAAAGCAGTCAGTTTCCGTTTTCCCAGGATTGCTAACCCAAATT
Organism: Perissodus microlepis; assembly: GCF_051167445.1. Lineage (NCBI taxonomy): Eukaryota > Metazoa > Chordata > Actinopteri > Cichliformes > Cichlidae > Perissodus > Perissodus microlepis. The sequence goes on from NC_140472.1 coordinate 17,351,295, forward strand.
TTGATTTCCCACACTAAACAATAGCATTCCTCTGTGTTCTCACCTGCTCCCTCCACTCTGTTCTTCTCTCCCACTTTGCAGTCCAATGGCAGTCAGTTCTCTTCAGCTTTGTCCTATGTTTTCCCACTGTCTCATCTTGCCATTTCCACTCCAAAAGTGGCAATTGTCACTCAGACAGTCTCCTCAAAAGTCATCTTCACACACAGTGAAGTTGCAGCTTGCTGGAAACGCATCTCTATCCATCCAATCAGTCAGGATGATGGGTTTTCTCTTCTTCTCCGATGCCGGTTTGCACGCACTGCTGCTGGACCTCTCTGCTCAGGACTCTACTTTTGTCTCTTGGCTTTGGCCTGCTGTCAACTGTTGATATTTATGCCTGTGCTTCTGGAACTGCACTCCTTGTGTTCAGGCAGAGGTTAGCTTCCGTGGAGCTTGGTTTTTCAGGGTGAGGAACACAGTAGTGAAGCTGTAAACACCACTCAGCCAAAACTTGGCCTGAGTGTTTCCTAATGATGTTTAACCTATAATTTTCCTCCAACTGCTGCACGTGGAAAATTGATCCAGGTATGCTTTCACCTGACAGTGACAAACTAAGACATTTTCATCCTTATCACTGCTTAAACAACACACATCTCTCTCTCTGTTTTTTGAACTCTACTTTCTTAAAAACAGAAAGTGAGACTGTAGTTGTTCAGGCTGAGAAACACCAAACACTCTTCATATTATGGGTTAGGGGTGTGGTATTGGATTGGATAAAAAGCTATGTGATGAATCGACAGCAATATGTACAAATAAATGAGTTTAAATCTAAATTGATGGATATTGAGTGTGGAGTACCTCAAGGATCAGTATTGGGTCCGAAAATGTTTATTATGTATATAAATGATATTTGTAAAGTATCGAAGATACTAAAGTTTGTAATTTTTGCAGATGATACCAATATACTTTGTTCAGGTGTGGAATTTCAACAGGTTTTGGAGGTGATCACACAGGAGTTAAAGATATTAAAGAAGTGGTTTGATAGAAACAAATTGTCCTTAAATTTATTAAAACAAAATTTATGTTATTCAGAAACTATAAGAAAAACATTAACATTGAAATTTGTGTTGATAATGTATATCTAGAAAGGGTTAATACCATAAAATTTCTTGGTGTGATCATTGATCATAAGGCCTGTTGGAAATCACACATCACTTATGTGAGGGGAAAGTTAGCACGGGGGATTGCTGTCTTGGGGAAAGTAAAACAATTTCTGGATAGGAAAACATTGTATATGTTATATTGTGCTTTACTATTACCATACATGAGTTATTGTGTAGAGGTTTGGGGAAATACATATAAAAGTAATACTCAGACTATAATCATAATGCAGAAAAGGTGTCACGGCCTGAGACCAGTAGGAAAACGGACTCTAAGGCAGACAACACTCGAGGCGCTGGGACTGAGGGTGACAAAGCTTTATTTACAGTGGTGCAATTAATGTAAACAGCGAACGACGGTGAGAGGTGCTCAAAGTGCTTACAATAACTTAGAATTGCTCAACGTAAACAAGGAATAACTCAAAAACACTCATGAGAAACCGAGGGCTAGTGGCAACCTAAATAAACTTAATACACGCTAGAAACTCTACTCTGGAGCATGAATTTACATATAACATTAGCTTAGAGGCACACTATGATTCATAAAACTCCGCTGGGAGTCACACAGTTCTAACTCAGAAATTCACAATCCTTTACTTTGAGACACACATGGCTGACTTGGCATTTCTATGAAAACAAAACTAGAAGGCGCACTAGAAGTGTCCATGGGGAAGCCGTGGATTGAATGGAGAACCCGACACCGGGAAATCTGTCAGTGCAGGAACTCCCGAGGAGGGGGGGGCCAGAGGTAAGGGTTTAGTCACTGAAAAGTGGGAAGAACAGGTGTTAGACGCAGGACACGACAAGCTGGTCCAAAAACACTCGCAGTGGCAGTAAACAGTCTTACTCATGCGCAGGCGGAGGCAAAGCTTAGAGGGGAGGTGGTCCGGGTGAGGGGAGATGATTATCCTGAGCGCTGGGCAGGGGGGCAGGGAGGTAGGCAGGCACGGAGAAACTGTGAACAGACCAGCGCTGAAATCCTAACAGGTGACGGCAGCGGCTTGACAACGTCCGGAGGTCCTCTGAGAGTGGAGAAAGCACAAACGCCAGAAAACACATGAAACTAGTACAAACTGACGAAACTGTGGAAGCCCTGACTGACAAAGGTTTGCAGACAATCTAGCGAGGTGTGAGTCTGAGCGCTGGTCTTAAGAAGCCGGCAATTCCAATTACGCTCAGGTGCAGCCTGTCAGCATGATGTGGTGGCTCTGCCCAGGGGTGGAAATGCCGGCCCTGTGGGAAGGCCCAGCACTCACCCGGACCATGACAAAAGGGCTATTAGACTAATAAATCAGGAGGGATATAGGGCTCACACAAACGCACTCTTTATTAAGACGCAAGCTATAAAATTCCAGGATCTGGTGAAGTTTAAAACAGTGCAAATAATATATAAGGCAAGGAAAGGGATGCTCCTAATCGAAATAAGTAAATGGTTCTTAGAAAGAGAAGGGAGGTATAATTTTAGAGGGAAGTGGAATTTAAAATTACAAAGAGGAAGAACAACATTGAAAATGATGTCTATTTCAATAGCGGGAGTTAAATTCTGGAATGAGTTAGAAGAAGAAATAAAGGTCAGTAGTGATATAAACCAGTTTAAAATAAAACTCAAAAAAGAAATTTTAAATAAGTATAAGAATGAAGAAAATGAAATTAACCCAAGACAGCAGTCAAACTGATGTTTATTTTCTTCTGCAAATTAGCAAATCTAAATATAGTTTTAGTTGAACATGAGAAAATATTTTTTTGTGATGTTATGTTCTAAGTTGAAGGCATTGTATACGTTTTTTGTTGTTCAAATTTAGATGATGAGGATGTAATCCTGAGGGGGTAGGGCTAAATAAGTATATACTTCTGCCTACTCCTTTTCAACAACTGCATGGAAAGATTTTATGAAATGTTGGTGAATGTATATGTTTGAAATAAAAATGAACTGAACTGAATATTATCATTGCTTTTTTTTTTTGCTTTTTTTTTTTATCAACACAAATTTTCTTTCTTTTGTGTCCACTGGGGTAGTTGGTGACCTGCAGAATCAACTCTTCCCCAGTTGCAGACAATTCTCACACAAACACTTTCACACCTCTCTGTGGCTCACACACACAGTGACGTCAGACACGTTCACCTGCTTTGCTGGCTGGGGAGGTGGTCAGAAACAAAGGAATGTCTTTGGTCCTACAGTTTGAACTAAGACTTACAAATTTAAGTAACACAATGACAACATTTAACAATTTGACTCCTTTTTTTGTCATTTCTGTACTTAAATTTCCACTTATGCACCCTTGTGTTTGACAGTTTCAGTGTAGTTTGCATTCACACACAGCTCCTCACATCATTCACCTCCTATCGCTGCAAAAGTTCACAGTTAATACATGTACTAAATGTGCTTAGCAATTATCCTACTTCTCATTCGTCTCATACACATTAAACTGCATCCTGCAAGTAAACAAATGAATGTCAACAGTCAAAATCAAGAACCAACATTCTCAAAATCATATGCCACTACAATCCAAATGTATGCAGACATTCAAACACCAGTTGGGTTTTATTGTTTGTCTATGAGGCTTCCAGCTGTCTTCAAAGCTGTAGCTTGGTCAACACTCCTCTTTATGACCCCTATCAAATCCCCAAATATTTTCACTGCAGGCATTCTGTGGGGTGATAGAGTCAACTGGTGGATCATCTGCATTTACATGGATCAAGTTGTTGTTCATGATCTTCTCCCCCCTTTTTGAGTCATGACCACCCATGGCTCAAAACTCCAGCCAGCTTATGGAAGTGTACATGATGCAAATGTAAACAAAGGAAAGCCCTCTGCAGTATCAAGTCTGCATGGCAAAGTGAAACACCTTAGGTGATCTTCATCCTTGGGAAAAGTGCTGTCAGCTATTTCCCAGTCACCTGGCATCTGTGCTGTTCACAGAATCACAATTCCATCGCTGAACTTCCTCTCTGCGCCGTTGATTACAGCTTGGCACGCTCCTTTCATCCTTCTGCTTCCCTGTTCCAACGGATTATAAAAGCAGGAAGCTTACTAAACAACAAACAGCACCTTCATATAGAATTTCCCATGATAAAACACTACAGTCTCCCCCACCAACAAACTGGCTGGGGAGGTGGTCAGAAACAAAGGAATGTCTTTGATCCTACAGTTTGAACTAAGACCTACAAATTTAAGTAACACAATGACAACATTTAACAATTTGACTCCAACAGTGGCATTGTCTAACTTAGATTTGAAAATTCCGATTCGGTGGCTATAGAGGTGTAGGAAGCTGGATCAGCCATGCAGCCAGCAACGCAAAGTCTAGGGCTAAAAGCACTAATGATGAATTGTGAATTGGCAGCCGGTAACAGAGATAATGTTTATTCAAATTCAGCATATAAATGTGACATGTGCCTCAAACAGTGTTTAAAAACAAAGAGGATATTAGAGAAGCCAACAGAGTCCCAATAGTGTACTGTATGAAGAGGCAGTAAGTCAGCTAGTAGTCGCCCTAAAGCTCCCTGGTGCTGTGGCTGTGATTAGATGTCTTGATCATCAGAAAACAGACACCTTAATGACTAAATAAAACAACCTGGTAGACGAGCTAGCTAAGTGGGCTACTCTAGGTACGCTTGTGGCAGCTTTTACTAGATACTTCATAAATTGATTGCTAGGTAAACATAATTAAAGCTTTCTCTCTATAACAGCTTTTGGGAGAAACATTTCAAGGTGCTCCCCAAAATAAAGCAATTAGTGAATTTGCTAAGGAATAGGTCAGCTGGGTACAAATATTAACTTTGGTACTAAGGTGCATGCAGTCGTGAACTAACAAGACTAAACCAACTAACATTGCATGGGATACTCACAAAGGTCCATAGATAAGTCCTCATAAAGGGCCTGTGTAGGTAACTGTGAACACAATTAATGCAGTCTGCAAAGATATTTTTCTACAGGTAGAGACAGCATCTGAATAACAGACGGAGATGCAGAGGTCCTGGAGCAGGTGCTGGCGATCTGATCACGAATGCGAGGGGACAATGGAGTGAAACTGGCTGCTCCAGACAGCTGAACCATGACCCATTCAGTGGCCGTTGAATCTGCTGCAGAGCCTACAGCCCAAGTGGAGCCATACAGTGCCCAAACCAGCTTCCGAATGATGGATGTGCAAGATCAACTACTACACGCGACAGAGCCTGCCTTCAATCAAGAGTAGGACCAAGTCATCTCGAGTATTCTTAGAAGCTATGCAAGATCCAGCAGTCAAGAAGTAACAAGAGAGAATTTACTCCAACTCATAAATTGATTCAAATATGGGACTGAAAAAGGGACAAAAGTTGGCTAAAGTTTGAAGCTGACTGCAGAGAAATGTCAACCTTAAAGCTATCAACGAACATTTCAAAGCCCACACTGGTAGGTTTGTTCAGAAAAAGAAGCTGCACCTGACCAAGATGAAATCCAAAATTGGGAAGTAATTATTTAATTGTATTATTTTCAATGTCACATAAGGTGTTGTGTAATCCATGTATGTATCATGTGTCTCTACTGATGTATTTTATGCCTGACTTTCATTTTCCTGTAATTAGGCTGGTTTTAAGTTTCTTGAGTATTCTGTTAAGGATACTGTGTAGTATGCTTTGCAAATGAGGAGGAATCAATTTGTCTTAAATTGGTTAACCAAGAGAATTGGAGTGTTGGAAAATGTTTTTTTATGACTATGAGGTTTCTGGTGGAAGGAAGGGCCTATTCATTTGAGCAACAACTGTGAGAGATCTTTATACAAATCCTTATATTCTTTTTTAGAGCTTGCTTTTAAGTATGTTAGCAAAAAAATAGCGCACGCATTAGTTTTCACGATTTTTGTTCTTCTTTAATCACGGGGTTTTTGGGTGGTACCGCTGGGTACCACAGGGGGGAATGTGGTGGATTTTTTGTATGATATGTGTAACTATGTAACCATATACACAATATATCTATCTGCACTGAACATATATACTGTAACTTTCACTGTAACTTTCACGTAGAGTCTTAAGCACAAGACATTTTGCTTCACTGTGGTTTATTAAGTTGGTACAGTAACAGGGCAGTTAATGCTGTTGAGAGTTCTCCTGAATAACTCACTCTCCAGCTCCAGTAACTAACCTCCCCCAATACACACTTAATGTTTTTCATGCAGCACAACCAAAACAGTAACATTGTAACAGAGATCCTGAACACATTACAATAAAATATCATACGATATAATCACACACACACACACATACTTTGGACCTACACTAAAGTGTTTTTATATATGAGAATCACCATGTTAAGCATGTAACCTATGTAGTTATAAGATTGTATATTATAAGATTGTGTCACTTGCGGTGTAAAATTTAATAATTAGGATTATTTGTGCGATATTTGACCATGTCATGACCTATTGTGATAAACCAAAGCAAAGGGTAGTCAGTCCTGACTGGACTCTGGCCAGGACCTTGGCCGCTACCTGACCCCTGCAGCTGTGTTTGGCTGGATGACGGGTGGGAAAGTTACCCAGCAGCAGGGGGCGGGGATACTGGTCCCTATATATTAGGGGACCAGAGGACACCCCAGCACTTTTTTCCCCTCTGCTCTTTCTTTCTGTCCATCTCTGTGTTGCTCTGCTGTCTGTGCTTAAGACTGTACACCCCGGAGTTTTGCTTTGCTTGCTTTCTGCTACGTAATTTTCTTGCTAAATATCTGTATGTATTTTTCCTGCTGTTCATATGATTCAGTGTATTAAACTCTATTTGCGACCACAACCTTTCAGCCCAATTCTATTTTTATGCATAATCCATCACATAAAACAGAATCAAATGGAAACGTCTCTTTTTAAAAATGGTTTTATTAGTTTTAATCTTTTAATTTTATGCACATTGCATTAAGCAAAAATCTAATTATATGCAACAGTCTTTGACTTTAAGAAATGTGTTTAACATTTAAACCTATTTTCTGCATATTCCAGCATATAAAATAAAAATTTTTGTGTTTACACTCTTTCAAATAGATGCAAGTAAAACACAGCAAAAAATAAATTAAATAAAAGATTCAGTGGTACTAAGTCCTGTTGCTCTTAAATCTATTTTTCACATGTTTAGCAGGAGTGGAGCAGTTGGAGATGTTGCCCGGTGCCGCAGTGGTCATGTCAGTGTAGGGGATCCGGGGGTTTCTCTGTGAATTTCACATTCCCGTGGTGACTTGCTAGGTGCTTGCTCAGATTTGAAGTTAAATTTTTTGCTGCAGAAATAAATTTCTTCCCACATAGAGTATACAGCGGATGTTTACAGCTAATGTTTTTATCACTTTTTACAGAATAAAACTTGAAGTAATGTAAGTACCACGCTTTTAATGCTACGTCGTACTCTCTCCCGCACTCCATATTATCCATTGTTGATCTACACACATCTCTTGCTGCCACGCACGTCGCATGCGCTTACATCATTGTCATGAGACACTCTCACAAAAAAAAAACACAGTTTAGTAATGCAGTGACGCAGCATACTTACGGGAAAGTAACAGTAATCTAATTACGTTTTTGTTAATAATAATCCCTTAAATTACTTGTTACTTGAAAAGGTAATCAGATTACAGTAATGCGTTACTTGTAATGCATTACTGCTGTGAGTAGAATAAAACAACAATTAGAATAGAATGTGCTTAGGCGGCGGCGGTAGATCAGAAGAACGGGAAGTGTGTGTTTTGTTAGGAAGACTTGTTCAACTCTTGTTTAAAGGACAATTGTGGACTTTTATTCTCAAAGCATTTCATGTGACCTTAAAGCTCTAAAGAATGAGATTAAGCTGCTGAACCTGAACCTCTGACATGCCAAAGCAGTTGGTTTAGCTATAAACTTTGGTGTATAACTGTGCAGAGTGAGGAATTTATTGACAGTGGGGGTCTGTCATAAACTGAGTAGTAAGAGCTGCCTCAACCAGATAAACAGGAAGCCACAGTTACTAGTCTGGGGAGGACAGTCCCCCCAGACTGAACAATAGAATTAGTGGAAAACTACTGAAGAGCAGTGTTGCCAACTCCTCAGTAAGGAAAATCGCATAATTTGCATAATTGGTCATGCACAGCAATTTCAAAAGTGTCAAATGTTTTGGTGTTAGTAGACTTCTTGCAAAAGTAGAGTTAATTTTACTCTAAGTAGAGTCACATTCTTTTAATGTAACTCTGAGGTGTAAAATGATAGTAGTTAAAATCGAGTGTTAAAAATGAGTGTTTCTATGTCAAATCTGGAGGTGTTACAATGGAAACATTAACTCTTGACCTCTTAACTCTGAACTCCTACAGGGGCTATGACACCAAATAGAGTAAATTCACAGACTCCGCCCCTAGCACCATAGGCTCCAATCGAAGCTGAAGTGAAGCCGTTTCAGAACATTTTGCTCTACATATTTGAGTTGTTTACCATGCTTGGTAAGTAATTTTTTTGTGAGATTGTTTCAATTATTATTATTAGCTTTTACTTCTGTGGCTCTTTGGAGTTGAGACAAAGCTGTGTGAAAGGCATTAGCCATGTTGCTCGCTGATAGCATAATATTCTGTTTTAGCTAGCTGAAAGGTATTGTCTGCGGGCAAATACCACAGCCTTGAAAAAAAGCTTGCATATGAATTTTCAGTCAAATTTTTGGTCAAATACACCTAAAACAATGTCTAGATTGTGAAATGTTGGTATAATGGTGCTACTTGAAGCCTGAAAACGATCTCCCACAAAAAAAACGAGCAAACAGCAGTAGCAGATGTCCTGACTGGGTTCTACGTTTAGATCCCTCCAGAGTTTTGTGCACACGCTTTAGGTAAAAATGAAAAAGATTGAGTTTTTAAATTTAGTTCACCATTAACTGTTGTCTGTGTTCTTCAGTTGTTTGAGAGAGCACCACTTTTGGGAAAATACAAGTTATAGCTCAAAAGTTATTCTTTTTTTTTTCTTTCTTTTTTTTTACTGTGCTGCAATTGATTGCCAGATTATTTGTGCAATTAATTAGTGCGCAACTAATTTTTATTGAATCTCCACACAGGATATGCTTGTGAAGGTGGAATATGGGGGAGAGCAGAAGTGATGAATGGAGGACATGCATATTGTATTGAAGAAAAGAACAATGAGCATGCTGTTGCATTTATCTATGTCAGACCGTTTGATAAACAATATTCTAATGAAAGTGAGAACATGTACATTGCTCCATATTGTTACATGTTTCAGAAAATGTTTTGAAATTGTGGTGCACAGTTCAAAATAAATGTTTTTCAAAAACCATTGCCTCTTTGTAATACATGTTTATTTCCAAAGGAATTTCTAGAAGTTCAGAAGAGTAAAATTCAAACTTTTTAGAATTAATTTGAAGATAACTCTTATGTAGTTAAACTAGAATACTCTGTGAGTTAGTATATAAACTCTTAACAACTAGTTAGCATTAATAAGTGTTAAATTATCAACTCCAGATAGATTTGGTACTTAACACTAAATCAGAGTTAACGTACCAACTCTCCAATAAGAGTTAAATTAACTCTCTCTGGTGTGGACCCATATAGACACTTTAAAAGAGTTGAAATCAAATCAGACAGTGTTAATTTGGACATGCTGGATTTGCTGTGTGCTAATGTAATTGTAACCTACGTTGTTGGAGAGAGAAATAACATCGTGGAAGAGACATAAAGTGAGTAAAAAAACATCCTAAATGCATTTAGAACTACAAATTAAATTCCTTTTAGCAATTATTGTTTTTTAATGTCACAATTCCAACCCTGCTCCTTTATCCGGGATTGGACCGGCAAAAGTGACCCGAAATTGGCACTCTGGTGGAGTTACTTTGTGTGTGTGTGTGTGTGTGTGTGTGTGTGTGTGTGTGTTTATAAGTAGTTTTAAACCTTGTGATCCACAAAACAGCATAACAGTAAAAGAACTGAGTGCGTTACAGTCAGTGCGGGAGCAGTGGCTTCGCTCATGCGCGATTCATTTGCAGTTTGGACACATAGGTGTGAACATCTCCTGCCCTGATAGCAGCTGGGGAGGACTATCCTCCGCCTGTGAGCGCTTTGGCATGGGCGAGGTGCCCACGGCAGCACCGCTGCTTGTTGAGAGTAAGAGCGATACGCGTTTTCACGTCAAAAAGTCGTCACAAATAAGTCTCCAATAACACCAGAAAAAGTCGCCAGATGTGTCGCTAGTTGCTTTTTAGAAAAAAAGTCGCTAAGGGGGTCTGAAAACTCGTTAAATATAGTGACAAAGTCGCTGAGTTGGCAACACTGCTGAAGAGGGGGACACAGGGCAGCCCTCCCATGTGTTCTATATAGGTGTGTGTAAGAGGAAAGATCCTCAGACCCACTTGATGCTTGCTGTGACTGCATGTAGTGGGATCTCCCAATGCGCACTGGTAATAAAGCTTTGATGAAAAATACTCCAGCCTCATCTGACACTTCTTCTCCAGCTGGGATATCAAAAGGATCGCTGAGGTCAAGAAGAAGTGAACCTCAACACTGCCCATCTCTGTCTATGGCTTCTCAGAAGAACAGTTATGAATGTGTGTACTATAATAAGCAGCTAATACTTTTTTTTTGCAACCTGGGCGTACTTCCAGGCACAAAGTATACTGAGTGAATCCTTGACTATCATACAACTCGCACTAGTTGGAACATTATGTTACAGGCCTTCGATAGAGTCTGTTTTTAAACTGTTTTTTTTTTTTAACAGAAAAGCAGAGACAGGAGATGTTGGGTCTGTGTTTCCACAAGCCCCGCTGGTTCAGAAACTTATTCTCGTTAACGACAAAAACAAGACGAACGTCTTTACTTGCTAGCAAGGGAAGTCTTTGGTCAAGAACCAGCTCTTGGAGCTCACGCTCCTAACCTGTCTCCAGCCCAAAGTCCTTCAAAGAGCAGCTTAGCTCGCAGCTATTTATTGACAAACTGTTACAGTTCACACAATACACATCACAGCAAAGCAACGCCCACCATAAAACCCCCCAAATGGTTCTAAGACAAGGCACTATGTGTGTGTATGTGTAAACATCTGTATGCATGTGAGAATGTGTGTGTGTGTGTGTGTGTGTTATGTGAGAATGTGTGTGTGTGTTATGTGAGAATGTGTGTGTGTGGCCTCCTGCTGACCAAAAGGGTCATAAAAGCAGGAAGCAACATCACAAGAAACAGATCTTCCAGATAGAATGTATCTGCAATAAAAGCCTCTCCAGCCAGTGGTCAGAGACAAAGGAATTGTCACGGTTCTGGGTCAGTTTCGACCCAGCATTTTGAGTTCCTTATGTTTTGGTTTATTTTGCATCTTGGAGTGTTTTGGGGTTGTCTGGTGTTTTGATTATTTGTGATACATTATATTACTGTGGTTCTGGTTTAGGGTTTTGTTTGCAGGTTTTGTGTTCTCATGTTTTGTGTGGGTTTAGTTCTGTGTCCTGTCTGCGTCCTCGTGTAGTGATCTCTTGTTTCCTGTTTTATTGTGAAGGTCTGCGTCTCATGTGAATGTGTTCAGTTTTACCTCTTGTCTCGTCTTGTTAATTACTCCCAGCTGTGTCTACCACCTGTGTGTAATCTCCCTGTGTTTCTCTGTGTGTTTTTAAGTCATGTCTTCTGTTATTGCAGTTGCTGGTCCGTCTGTGTATCCACCATGTCTCACTCGTGTGTTTTCCCTGCTGTCAACCATCGTCTGCCTCTGCTCGCTCTCATTCATGTTCAGGTTCGTGTTCAGTAGTCAGTTTGTTCCCAGTATAGTTTAGTCCTTCCTCCGTTTGCCATTTGCCCGTTTTTATTTTGTGTTTAATAAACCACCCTCACACCTTTACAAGTGCCTGCGTTTGGATCCTCCTTTATTACTTCCACACGGCTCATCTCACTTGCCGTGACAGGAATGTCTTGATCCTATAGATTCAACTCACACCTTACAAATTTAAGAAGCATAATGACAACATTCAACAATTAGACTTAACAGGAGACATGAGTTGCGTTCGCTCTGCAGGCTCTTCCTCGTCTGATTTATTAACAGAATTAAACAGCATTCTTTTCATTTAGACACACACATTTCTCTTTTAACAACACAAACACATTCAATTACCTTGCTTTCTCGCAAGAATAAACTTACAAAATAGTTATTGTATTTCAGTATCCTTATTTACAATAAATCTGTAACCAACTTCTACTGCTGTTCAGCATCAATAACATTTCTGTGCAGTACCATTAACACTGCAATTAGCCTGCTTATGCCACCATTGTAACTTATTTATATTTTAACAGACTCAAACCATATATTACATTTGCAAACAATAAACAAAAATATGCTACCATTGCTCACAAACAGTTTGCAATCGACATGAGTTGCGTTTGGTCTGCAGGATCTTCCTTGTCTGAGGCACAGAAGCATTGCAACGGCCTATCGCACTCAGCGCTATCTCCCCCTTGTGGCAATGCCACGCAATTACATTCTTCATAACTCTAAATGAAAGTTCAATACCACCATAAAATCAGGTCTTTTACATCAAAAAAACAATTTACAAAAAAAATTACAATTGTGACCATACACTTGTGGGCGTCACAATTGCATAACATTTTTCTTCCCATCGCCTCCATTGTGTGGGTGTAACTCCTTTTTTGGTTTCTTCCCCAACCTTTTGTGGCAGATAACTGGCCCACCCTGAGTCTGTTTTTTCATTCTCAGGCCGTTTCTCAATACTCAAGCATGCAAGTCTGTACTTGCAGTCTTGGTGACTTCCCGAGAACTGGTGAACACAGCACGGTCATTTTACAAGTGAAACGGCACTTGATGTTGAAGTTTTTTCACCAGAATTACTGGTGAAATCCAGTAGAATTACGGTCCCATGGTAATACACGTTCCAGCCATGTATTCCAGCCCTAACCCTGGCTCCTGATCCGCGGCTGCTGAGTGACCCCTCATCTGGGGCTCTCCTCAGCTCTTTCCGGGAGAGTGGCACAATTGCCCCTCTGTTGGTCTTCCTTGGTCTCTTGTGCTCTGAGGGCCTCTGGATGTCTGGAGCCTGGATCTCCTCCATACCTGATTCATGCCCTGGAGCAGCGGTCCCCAACCTTTTTTGCGCCACGGACCGGTTTATGCCCGACAATATTTTCACGGACCGGCCTTTAAGGTGTCGCGGATAAATACAACAAAATAAAACTAGTACCGGTACTGAAAAAAAGAAAATTTATTCATAACACACGTGAAAAGACCAAGGAAAACCGAGTAAGCGATAAAAACGATAACAAAATAACGCTGAAAAACGATAAAAACCCTGAAAACCATACATTTCACACCTGAGCCTCAACTCTCGCGGCCCGGTACCAAACGACTCACAGACCGGTACCGGTCCGAGGCCCGGGGTTTGGGGACCGCTGCCCTGGAGGACAGGGCTATGGCTCCCCACACCTTCTACCAGGTCATTACATGAAGGAAGCTTGTAAATACAAGCGCGCTCATGCTCACAGGTGTACACACGGGTGCTCACAGACACAAACTACACCCTTTTTGGCTCCAAACTCAAAGCACACTGTGCGCTGTCGATCTTACGTGCTGCACAATAATATTCAATATTTAGTATTTACTGTTATGTTCACATAGATTATCACGATGATGTTGTTTATTATTGTGAAATGCACTTCACACACGCACACACACGCACAGTTGTTTGTCGCCAGATGCCACGTTTATTTCTAGTTTTCATTTATTATGATAGTCCACAGTCTGACAGCTCCGGTCTCAGCTGATTTCCAGCCTCCCCTCCGCTCCTCTCCCGTCTCACTATAAAAGGGGAAGGAAACCATCATCAGTCCAAACGCCATCAGCTGTTCTCACCTGCGTCTCCAGCACCGCCCCGTTGAGCTCACTGCACCACTCCTCCCCTGCAGCCGCGCCCGGGACCACACCTCTGTCACACACCCCTACCGCCCGACTGAGGCCGGGGAGCCGTCCGGCCGACCCTACTCCCCCCCCCCCCGCGAGCGAGAGAGGAAATCGGCCACAGCCATCTGCGCCCCCGGCCTATGGACCACCTTGAACTTAAAGGGCTCTAAAGCCAGATACCACCGGGTGATCCGGGCGTTGGCATCCTTCATGCGGTGGAGCCACTGCAGCGGGGCATGGTTCGAGCAGAGGGTGAATGAGCGCCCCAGGAGGTAATAGCGAAGAGAGTCGACTGCCCACCGGATAGCCAAGCACTCCTTCTCCACGGTGCTGTACCGTCTTTCACGCTCTGCCAGCTTCTGGCTGATGTAAAGAATGGGACGGTCGGCCCCCCTTACCTGCTGGGACAAAACGGCCCCCAGCCCTCTGTTCGAGGCGTCAGTCTGCAGAACAAAAGGGAGGGAAAAGTTAGGAGTGTGAAGCAGCGGCTCCCCACAGAGAGACTTTTTCACCTGCACAAACGCCACCTGGCACGGCCCCGTCCACTGAACCAGATCTGGAGCACCCTTTCGGGTGAGATCGGTCAAGGGGCTGGTCAGCTGCGCAAACCCCGGCACGAAACGGCGGTAGTAACCTGCCAGCCCCAGAAACTGTCTCACCTCCTTTTTAGTCTTGGGGCGTGGGCAGGATGCGATAGCTGCCGTCTTCTCCACCTGTGGACGCACCTGCCCGCCCCCCAAGTGGTACCCCAGATACTGTACCTCCCTCCGTCCAACCGCACACTTCTTTGGGTTGGCCGTGAGCCCCGCCCTCCTCAGGGACTCCAGGACCGCGGCCACCCGCTGCACATGCTCCGCCCAGGTGTCGCTGTGGATGATCACGTCATCCAGGTAGGCGGCAGCATACGCAGCGTGCGGACGCAGCACCTGGTCCATGAGGCGCTGAAAGGTGGCAGGGGCTCCGAACAAACCGAACAGAAGCGTAACGAATTGGTACAAATTGCGGAGTGGAGAAGGCCGTTTTCTCCTTGGACTCGGCAGACATCATAGTCAACGTCCCCAACTCGCCGTGTGACCACAAAGGGTCCTTGCCACTTGGCGAGCAACTTTGAGCTGGAAGAAGGGAGTAATACAAGCACTTTGTCTCCCGGTGAAAATTGCCTGAGTCTAGCCCCTCTGTTATACAGGCGTTGCTGACGCTGCTGAGCCTGGAGCAAATTCTCCCGTGACAACCTCCCCAAAGTGTGGAGTTTCGCTCTCAGGTCAGAACCTCCCGCACTGCAAATAACAGAGGGTCTAGCCAGCGATCACAATTGCGTTCATCTTCGGTAATGAACTTACGAATCATGGACTTTAAAGTCTTATTCAGCCGTTCCACCAGCCCATCCATCTGAGGGTGGTAGACGCTGGTCTGAATAGATTTAATGCCCAGTAATTCGTACAGTTCCCGCAGTGTGCGAGACATGAACGACGTGCTCTGGTCAGTCAGTATCTCTTTCGGGATTCCGACTCGGGAGATGACCTGAAACAGTGCCTGCGCCACACTCTTTGCAGAGATGTTGCGCAGCGGGACTGCTTCCGGGTACCGCGTTGCATAATCCACCAGAACTAATACAAAGCGGTAGCCGCGTGCACTCCGGTGAAACGGCCCGATGAGGTCCATGCCAATGCGCTCAAACGGGACCTCTATGAGTGGGAGCGGGCGCAAAGGCGCTTTTGGTATGGCCGGCTGATTAACAAGTTGGCAGTCCGGGCAGGACGCGCACCAGCGGCGCACATCCGCTCGGATGCCCGGCCAATAAAATCGGGCCGTTATTCGCTCCAGAGTTTTTTCGTATCCCATATGCCCTGCCATGGGGTTATAATGAGCCGCCTGGAAAATCATTTCCCGGTGGCCCTGCGGCACCAACAACTGGGTGTGTGTCTCCTCCGTGCGAGTGTCACGACTCACTCGATATAACCTATCTTTTAATAAAATGAAGCGCGGGTAGGTCCGCACGGCTTCAGGGCGCACCACGTGACCATCAATCTCAATCACCTGGTCAAAGGCTGAGCGTAGGGTGTCATCACGAGACTGCTCCAGTGGGAAATCACCCGTGGGGGAAATTTCCAGAGCCGGCGGGGCCTCCCATGAAGGACCCACCGTCTCCCCCTCCCCGGAGTCAGTGTCAGACGACCCCGCGTCACCGCTGAGCGCTGCGCAGACACTACACGCTACTAACGGTTGTGATCGCATCCCCGCATACTGCCCTAACAGATGATGAAACCCCGGCCAATTCGTGCCCAGAATTAGGGGAGGCGACAGGCGCGGGCTAACCGCAGCCGTTACTCTATGCATTTTGCCCTTATACTTTACTAACAGCGGCACTATGGGATACCTGTGAACATCACCATGAACACACTTCACCTCCACCCATTCTGCCTCCAGCAATGCCCCGGGGCAAACCATGCTCTGGTGCACGAGGGTCTGCGTACAGCCCGTGTCCACCAAAGCATGGCGTATACCCCCTCGAGTCCTTACCGGAATGCTGCACATCCCTCCTGGACCGGGAGAGGGTGCTGGGGCACCGGCGACGCGGAACACCTGCCCCACTTCCATCAGAGGACAGTCCCTCCTCGGGCGTCCCGGTTGCCCGCACTTCCAGCACTCCTGCCCCGGCGTCTGTGCTGCTCTCCGTGGCTCAGGGGCGGCACTGCTCATTTCTGATCCCTGGGAAGGCACAAATGAAGCAAAAGGATTAGTGGGGCTCAGCGCCGGCGCCCCCTCTGCCTGCCCTGGCGCAGGTACTCGGTCTCTAGCCGCCGTCCCCGGGCTCCCCCGCTCTAGCGGCAAGGTGGTCCTCCGCCAACGTTACTGCAACCTCCAGACTCGCGGGACGGTGGCACCGGACCCATCTCGCCGTCTCCGCAGGCAGCCCCTCCACGAACTGCTCCAGCACCACCCTGTCCACCAGCAGCGTCTCTCCCTCTGATGATCCCGGCAGCAGCCAGCACACCGCCGCGTCGTGCAGCTTCCGGGCCCAAGCAAACGGCCGATCCTCCGCGGCCACCCGACAGGCCTGGAACCGCCGGCGATGATCCTCCGGGGTGAGTCCCATCCTGTCCACCACCGCCCGGCTCACATCCTGGAAGCTGCTTCTCGAGGTCGGCGGCAGACTCAGGGCCGCCGTCTGAGCCTCCCCCGACAGCAGAGGAAGTAAACGCGGAGCCCACTCCACCTGCGGCCACTGGCAGGCCTCCGCCGTGGCACGAAAAGTCTCCAGGAAAACCTGGGGGTCGTCCCCGTCACCCATCCGGGGCATCGCCACCGACAGCGGGGGGGGGAGGCTTCGGCGGAGCAGCGGCACCAACCAGCCACTCCAGAACCTGGGTCTGCCGGTCCGCCTGCTCCTGCAGCTTAGCCAGGTGAGCTCGCTGGGCCGCCGCCTGGTCCTGGCTCATCTTCGCCATCTCCGCCAGCATTTGCGCCAGGAACTGCAAAGGCTGGGCGGGCGGCGCAGCCTGTGGGTCAGACATCCCCACGTCGACAGGGTTTCGGCACCACTTGTGAAATGCACTTCACACACGCACACACACGCACAGTTGTTTGTCGCCAGATGCCACGTTTATTTCTAGTTTTCATGTATTATGATAGTCCACAGTCTGACAGCTCCGGTCTCAGCTATTTTCCAGCCTCCCCTCCGCTCCTCTCCCGTCTCACTATAAAAGGGGAAGGAAACCATCATCAGTCCAAACGCCATCAGCTGTTCTCACCTGCGTCTCCAGCACCGCCCCATTGAGCTCACTGCACCACTCCTCCCCTGCAGCCGCGCCCGGGACCACACCTCCGCCACAATTATATTGCTCTCTTTTTTTGCTTGTTTTCTCTTTTTTCTTTCTCAACAGGTGATCCAGGTGATTGATATATGTATTTTTTGTCTGTTTGTTTTATTGGTTTTTGTTCTTTGCCCTTTATCACCGATCCTCTTCCCCGCTGTTTTTCTTTCCCTACCGCTCTTTCTTTCTCCCTTTTCTTTCCCCCAGTCATGTCTGTCCCGTGTGTAGCAAGTGAAAATAAAATAAAATAAACAATAAAAGCAAAGATGAATCAAATAGACCAATACGGCAAGGCCGGGATGGTCCATTTGGTAAATTAAATCCGTTGGGCATCTTTCTTTGCCTTTAGACAATAATTCTGATGGCAAAAGAACCAAACGGGACAGGCAGAAAGAAAAATATATATATATATTGTAGATGTATGCTCCTGTATTCTGTTTTTGAGAGAGAAGACAAATATGTTCAAGTTATAAGTTTTCCAAATTTATTTAAAAATTCTAATTTATAAATTTGAATTTTAGTCTTACATGGCACCACGGACCTCTGCCTCTCCACACGGAGAGGCTGCCGCACCCAAGCAGTAAATACCATTATTGGGTGTGGTAAAACGGAATGTTAACATGTTTGGTCAAAAAGTAGTAGACACTCAAAACTTACAATCTCTGGTGTTTGGAAGAGAACAAATATTAAAAACATATAATTTGATCATTTCTGGAGCAATCTTCAGGATCTCAACGAATCAACATGTTTCTGCTTCTGGATTAAAATCTTTTAAATGTTAGAATTCATCTATGGTAAGCTGTTAAAATAAAAACACCACATTTTTACATTAGGGGATAAGGACGCACCCGCAGGGGGTTTGAAAACGGTGTGCTGAGGGTCAGGCGTTCTGGCCGGCTATACTGAGCCTTGACCTCCCAGTCTACTCTCAAGCTGATGGGGTGACTTCTCTGGAAGTCACGAAGAACGCTGTCATGACATCAAGTGCCGTTTCACTTGTAAAATGATCGTGCTGTGTTCTCCAGTTCTCAGGAAGTCACCCAGACTGCTAGTACAGACTTGCATACTTGAGTATTGACAAACGGCCTGAGAATGAAAAAACAGACTCAGGGTGTGCCAGTTATCTGCCACAAAAGGTTGGGGAAGAAACCGAAAATGCAGTTAAACCCACACAATATTTTATGCAATATATTATATAAGAACAAGATACAGGCAAGCACCTCCTCATATTTTAGACATTATTCCACACTTACTGAGAGGACGCATGCTAACATATCTTGAAACTAGACTTTCACCATCCAAACCAGTCATGAAGAAAATACTATTGTACAACAAGTCTTTCAGTGCTTTAATATAATGTTATACCTTCTAAAGGTTTAATGCAGTCAGGCATGCAGATACATTTACTGGTGGGTGTGGGGAAGAAAATATAATTTTCCATAAAGACTTTCAAAATAATTAGTAACTCCTGCATTCCTCTTATAACCCTTTTTTTGTCACATGCTTTTTTTATACATCAACATCATAATGAATGACAGACCTTTCTGATATCAGGTCGATCTTTTTGCGTTTTGTTGTTTGATTGCATAAGTACGGGGCTTGGTTATTCTCTGTATCATCATTGGTTGTTTCTGTTTGATGCTATTTGGGGCATAGAGGTATAAAAGTTGCTGATCTGTAGTTCATCTTCAACTTCAGGAGCAGGAACTACTCAATTGAAAAGTTACCAACCTCCACAGCTGCATTAGTTGCATTTGTTGGAAGGAGTAGGTGAGTAAGGTAAGTTTTTTTTTTTGTTCTTTGCTATTTTAAATAATCTAACTGGAGATTTATATATCTTTGAATGAATCATTGTTCATTTTAATGAAAAAAGAAATAAAAAAAGAACAACTAAATAACCAAGCTGTTTGTTGACAAAAACAGCCAACAGTGATTATTATACTTTTATCGTGTTGCACACTGACCTCTTACCTATTCAGTCACTAAAAGTAATGATCTGCTGACAATTTTATGCAATATCCATATCCCCTTTATTTTTCTATGGGACAGTAACCTTTAAGATTTAAATATATCCAGTCTAAGGTTTCAGAGTTCTAATGCGCAGTCTTCATATTAGAAATAAAAGGCAGCACCCAAAGCAATCAATATCAAAATAATATACTTGAATTAAAATGTTTATTTTACCACTCTGTGTGCTAAATCCAAAGATTAAAATTTTTTCTGAGGCATTATATTTCCATCTTACGTGCATTTTGTGTTATATTTTTCATGTTTTTTATAGGTTTTAGTCAATATTTGATCAACTGCTAACATCCCTAATTGAATTAGGCATAGGGATAGGGATCATATGACACACAGCCCAACATAACAGGGAAAGTTACTTCTTTTTTTTTTGGTGCAATACTCTTTATCTCCAATTGAGACTTTAGGGTTGGTCAAGCAAGAAATGCCTAACTTTGTTATATTTCCTTAATACTGCACACCTCACTTTTAGGAGAGACAGGGGAGATGTTGTCAATCCCATCAATGCCAACATCCTAAACATTAGTTGTGAGAGTATTTTTTAACAATACTGATTATCAAGTCAACATTTAGTTAATCGTACTCTTACACTCATGTACCAAAAAAATAAATATAAACTACTAAGAGATTTTTCTTCGCTCTCCGTAATGGTTGGATTTATGGGTTTCTGATGTATATTTGTGTTCATGTTTGCATATCTAACTTTTTAGGTGTGAACTGTGTTACCCAGCAGTCAGAATGAAGAAGCCTGTTCTCCTCTCTGCAGCCCTGCTGCTGCTGGTTTTTCTTGGGACGTCAGCCCAGAGTAAGCTTCAGTTTAGCTAATTAAAAAAAGAAAAGTAAAAATATCCTTAAATAATCACATAGACCTGACCGGTCGCCTTTATTGTTTTTCTGCTCTTCATCTTTGCATACAGGTGATGATCAAACTAAATTCAAAGTGAAGGTAATGCTGTCACCTGATAGCATTAAGACCTACGACACTTATACTGTTCCTAATGGAAGCCTCTTCGGTGGACTGACAAGACTGAAATACTCAAACATAGGCTTTGAGTAAGACCAACAAATCATCTATTTCTTTTCTAGAAGAAGCCATCCATTTTCTCTTCATCTCACAATGTGTAATTCTAATTTAGACCCTGTGTTTCTGGGTGTGAATTTTTGATTATCAGATAACTAATAATGCAACATAAGTTTTTCTCCTATTTGTTGACATTCAGTTAAGATGAAACACCTTTGTTGACCTTTACAAACAGTTCTTCAAACTTTCATCTGATCATTGTAAACTACAGAAAACTGCATGTATTTAGAGGACAGTCAAAAACCACATCACATCTTTAGCTTTAACAAAATGCCTTCCTTTCATTGATATTTCATAAGTCCTTATGAGTTCTCAAGAGTGTTGGTGCTCTTGTACTTTTGCAATCACAATAACCTTCTAACCTTCACAATTATTTAAAAAACTGCCCATAATTTTGTCCATGAAAAAGTCATACCCTGTGTTTACAGCTTTCAGTACATACCATATGATGACTACGGACCACTCCTCTACAGTGTGAATAAACGGACAGCGGACTTGCCAAATCACTGGTGGACACTGCTGAACAGCAAAGGGGAGCTGTTACCTGTTGGTAAGTGAACCAATCTCACTATGTGTTAGATAAGCTGAGGTCAGGCATTTGATGCATACAGTCCAACTTGTCCCATTATAATACTCTTTGAACATTTTTTTTCAAACAGGTATGGGATGTTACATTCCAAAGGAAAATGAAGAAATCACCCTGAAATACAACACAAAAAACCAGGATCATCTGAAGTCTCATTCTGACTTATAGTCAACCAATATGCTTTGGTTTTTTTGCAGGTTAAGTAAATACTTAGTTTTTGGTTAAGTTTTCTTTTTGGAATCCTTTCATGACAAAATCTGTTGAAAATCTTCTAATCATAAGTTGGTAGCCTATCACTGTCTTAGTTTCTTTGACTGGGTTTGTGTTAGATTTAATAAATTAAGACTACAGCTTTAATTTACACATCTTCCACAGTGTAGTAATCTGAAGTAACAGAAAACTCAACTGGTTACAAAAGCAGTCAATAAAACATATTAAAGTTCAAAGACATTGACACTGAGTGAAGTTCTTGAACTGATTTTTAATTTACTGCCTTTATGGCAACTTTTATTGTGTTTGAGAGTAATTAGTAGTTTCTCAACTTGCCCCTGTGTGCCATAATTTTAAAATTAAATTCCATTATTTGAGAGGTACTTATGTACTGACAAGGGAGATCAGTTTCAGTGTAAAAAGACGATGTGGTTATACCGTAGACTGCCCAAAGTCTGCTGGCCAGGAAAAACAGCCAAGCTGGGAAGCTTGGCTTCAAAATAGTTTCTGCATCCTATGAATCCCGTTATCAACAGGAATCGTAGGATGCCTCTCAGAAGCTTCCTGGGATTGACTAGGAAGCTGACCTCCTCTTGGTCACCAGCAAGTCTCGAAGATCAGCTGTGAAATTTAAACTATTTTTACCTTTTGGGGTTGTGAGCAGAATAAGATCAAAGTAATTGCTTAATAATTTTTGTATTAGTGCTCTTATTACTGTTGAATGAAATTTTTCTGATTAATGGTGTTAGCTTCTCCAGGCATTAAATAAAGCAAATATAACTTTTAGTTGAAGTAAAATGTTTCCATTATTGTTGTGTTTGACTCCAAGGTTTATTTAAAGTGTTGTTAGCCTTTCCTCAGTGATGTATCATTAGAGTTTAGATTCGCCTGGTTGTTACCAGGGCCATGCAGAGATGTTTGAATGGGCAGGTGCTCAAAGTTAAAGAGGGGCACATAGAACCAGGGCGAATAACAACAACTCGCATTAATCAAGAATCTAATATGGAATCGCACCATACTATATCATTATCATCAGTTGGGGACAATGCAAAGCAAACATATTCTATGCTTTACCTGATGGGGTAAAATGTTACTGCTGTTCGTGTTGCTGATAGTGCTGGAGGGCAGGGCTGTGTTGATCAGTGACTGTAGACATTTAAAAGTCCATAGGAGAGATGGTCACTGATTAAACAACTGTTATGTGATAAGAACAGTTGTTATGTGATAATAATAAATAATAAATAATAAACTGGTGCCGTACAGTTTAAAGTCTGTTTAACACCCAGAAGTTTGCTTTCTCACATATAGCACAGGTCAATTTGGAGAAATGTTCTCTGCTGCAGTGCATGTGTTCTACACCAATTCCATGATGGTCTCTCTTAGATGCATGTACAAGTTCACAGTCTGATATGAATGTGTTGGTGGAGATGGGAGATGTCAGATGGAACTCAGCCATAGGGATATTACACAATTCATATACATCTGGATCACATCGTTTCATCAGTCAAAAAACACACTCATTTTTATACAGTTCAACATGTTTTTCTTCAGTGGGGCAAAGGAAGTCTCTTGTCCCTTACAGCTCAGGTAATGTATACATTACATTAGGCCGACCACTTGGGATATTGAAGTTTTTCGATGGCCTAATAGAGTGTGTATTCCAAAACTGTGCAGTGTCATCCAGCTCATCCTGTTAAAAAGAATACATAAATTTAAGAAATGTGTGTGTGTGTGTGTGTGTGTGTGTGTGTGTGTGTGTGTGTGTGTGTGTGTGTGTGTGAGAGAGAGAGAGCGCGAGAGAGAGAGAGAGAGAGAACTTGCAAATATAATCAGAGCTACAGACCCATGACACCCTTAACCAGTTAGCTAGCAGCTAATGACCACCACTGCTTGTGCAGTTATTAAAAAGACAGGTAATGTTTGTCATGCTGTTGCACACACAGCATGCTTATTTGTTTCAATTCGTCAGTTGCCACAAGACAATTTAACAATGTGTACATAATAAGTTATTACTCCTGTTTGCTATAGACTATCGTGTACGCTGTACACCCAACTTATTGTTTTTTGTTGCATCAGTCTGCGTCTCCCACTTACTTTCTGTGTTTCCCCTACAGCTCCGCAAAGCTAAGGTTTGCAAAAAATACACATGCTTTTGCGAGCTTGTATGGCAAGACATCTAGGCCAGAATTTGCCACTGTTCTAACCCTTATGGTTAAGAAATGGCTTTGAAGCTTGGGCCATCTGTGAAATACTTGGTGTAGGGCTTGCAAATGATCTTGCCAAGTTCCAGGATAAACCATCAGATCATCCAAATAAGCATTACAGTTGGAGAGGGCTGGCCTCTCCAACTGTAATGCTTATTTGGATGCTACCTTTGAAAGGTAGCAGGAGCATTACACATACCTAATGCCATGACAGTTTACTCTAAAAAGTTATTTAGTGTCACAAAGGCTGAAATGTTAGATGCACGTTCAGTTAAGGGCACTTGCCAGTAATCAAACACGAGGGAACACAGGGGTAACGCAGGAGCCGGAGGAAGGGAAAACTGCTTATGGAATAGCTGTTCCTAAGACGCCGCGATCGAGGTCACGGGAGTCTGTAACAGAGGGAGAAAAAGGTTTAGTAGACAGGTAAGGGTGCAGGGGAGACAGGTAAGGAAACAATGATATGGTCCACTTACATGCAGGTCCAGGGCGAAGAGGACCTGTGGGAGAATCCAGAGACCGTGAGAGTATGAGGAGTAAAGGTTCCGTTAGTACTCACGAACCTCAGGGTGGGCAGGAGGACAGCCAGGTGAAGTGATTAATGGATGATTTCCTTAACGGGGAACAGCAATGGTAAGGTGAGTAGAGAATCCAGAACGTGATGGCACCAAGACCTGAGCACAAGGAAACAGAGGTAATCACACGGTTTTACATGGAGGACAAGTGGAGCACAGACAGGGCCTAGTTACCACAGTGGGTGACTGAACGAACTGGCGATGAGTAGCCGGTTGTGTTGGCTTAAATACTCCCCCGTGGTTAGTTGTGAAATCAGGCTCAGATGTAAGGCAGGTAGCTCCACCCAAGGCAATGAACCATCCCAACGATGCCTCCAATTGCTGCTCCCTAGGACCATGAAAACTGTTTCATTTGTGAGTGCTTTATGGGATTAGCATGATAAGATTGCTGCTTGATCGGCTTTTGCATTTTGGACATTTATGTCATGTTCCAGCACTGTAGTGTGTGTTGGTGCGTCACCAAATAAGTATGTGTATTCATTAATTAGATCAGTTATGTCCTTTTGGTGTTCTGGGGACAAACGGCCAAGCAGACTCTGCAATGACTTCAACATCGCCGAGTGTGCAAGACGGGGTCTAGAGCAGATGTGATCATTCATTCTTAAACCATCAGTATCATCTATACTCTCCACCCCTAGTCAACTTGAAGCTGCAATGGAAGCACATGCACCATTCTGTGCTAGGGCAGGTCAAGAGTGGTAAAACTTTAGCATGTTTACATGGCAGACACGTGACAGCAGCCTAAGCAGAGAAGCCTAGACCTCACTCTCCCCAGCCACCTCCTCCAGCTTATTTGGGTGATCAACAAGGCGTTCCCAGGCCAGCCGAGAGATATAATCTCTCCAGCATGTCCTGGGTCTGCCCCGGGGCCTCCTCCCAATGGGACATGCCTGGAAGACCTCACCAAGGAAGCGCCGAGGAGGCATCCTTATTAGATGCCCAAACCACCTCAACTGCCTCCTTTTGATGTGGAGGAGCAGCAGTTCTACTCTCATTCCCTCCCGGATGGCTGAACTCCTCACCCTATATCTAAGGGAGAGGCCAGCCACCCTTCGGAAGAAGCCAATTTGCGCCGCTTGTATCCGCAATCACGTTCTTTTGGTCACTACCCACAGCTCGTGAACATAGGTGAGGGTAGGGGCGTAGATCAACCAGTAAATCGAGAGCTTTGCTTTTACACTCAGCTCTCTCTTCACCATGATGGACCGGTACAGCAACCGCATCACTGCAGCCACAGCACCAGTCTGTCTGTCGATCCCCCGCTGCCTTCTCCCATCACTCGTGAACAAGACCCCATGATACATGAGCCTCCTTCACTTCGGGCAGGAACTCATCCCTGACCTGGAGTGGGCACTCCACCCTTTTCCGACTTAGGATTCTGGCCTCAGATTTGGAGGTGCTAATTCTCATTCACACAGCCTCACACTCGGCTGTGAACCGTTCCACTGCCAGCTGGAGGAAATCAGCTGATGAGGCCAACAGAACCGCATCCTCTGCGAAAAGCAGAGATGAGATTCTTCTTAAAGATGGGAACCACCACCCTGGTCTGCCAATCCAGGGGTACTGCCCCTGATCTCCACGCAAGATTGCAGAGGTGTGTCAACCAAGACAGCCCTACAACATCCAGAGCCTTCAGGAATTCAGGGTGGACCTCATCCACCCCAGGGGCTCTGCCACCAAGAAGTTGTTTAACTGCCTCAGTGACCTCACCCCCAGAGATAGGTAAGCCGTTGCGTTCGTCCCCAGACTCTGCTTCCGCCACGGAAGACGTGCCAGTGGGATTGAGGAGGTCCTCGAAGTATTCTTTCCACCGCCTGACGATTTTCTCAGTCGAAGTCAGCAGCACTCCACCTGCACTATACACAGTGCAGGTAGAACACCGCTTTCCCCTCCTGAGTCACCTGACGGTTTGCCAGAATCTCTTCGAGGCAGTCCAAAAGTCTTTTTCCATGGCCTCTCCGAACTCCTCCCACACCCAAGTTTTTGCTTCCGCCACCACCCGCGCCGCATTCCGCTTGGCCTGTCGGTACCAATCAGCTGCTTCCGGAGTCCCACAGGCTAACCAAGCCCGGTAGGACTCCTTCAGGGGGAGCCACCAAGCTGGCTCCCCCTGAAGGTGTCCACCATTTGGTTTGGGGGTTACCACCACGACAGGCACCAACTACCTTGCGGCCGCAGCTCCGTGCAGCAGCTTCGGCAATGGAGGTGCTGAACATGGTCCATTCGGACTCAATGTCCCCAGTCTTCCTCGGAATGCTGTTGAAGGTCTACCGGAGGTGTGCGTTGAAGATCTCGCGGACCGGGGCCTCTGCTAGACGTTACCAGCACACCCTCACTGTATGTTTAGGTGTGCCAGGTCTGTCCCGCGTTCTCCCTCACCACCTGATCGAACTCACCACCAGGTGGTCATCACTTGACAGCTCAGCCCCTCTCTTTACCCAAGTGTTCAAAACATATGGTCCTGGTGCCACGTGAACTTATGGACACTGTTATGTTTGAAGATGGTGTTCGTTATGGCCAATTTGTGGTTTGCACAGAAGTCCAATAACCAAACACCGCTCGGGTTCAGATCCAGGAGACCGTTCCTCCCAATCACGCCCTTCCAGGTCTCACTGTCGTTGCCCATGTGAGCATTGAAGTCTCCCAGTAGGACAACAGAGACTCCAGGAGGAGCACCCTCCAGTGCCCCACTCAGGGACTCCAAGAAGGCTGGGTACTCTGAACTGCCGCTCGGCGCATAAGCACAGACGACAGTCAGGACCCATTCCCTGACCCGAAGGCTAAGGGAACAAACCCTCTCATCCACTGGGAGAAACCCCAACGTACCAGCAGCAAGCCGAAGGGATACCAAGATACCCAACCCAGCCCGAGTGGAGAAGGCCGTTTTCTCCTTGGACTCGGCAGACAAGGGAATCTGCCAGTAGCCCTTGGTTAAATCCAGTGTTGTGAAAAAACGGGCCGTGCCCAACCGATCCAGGAGCTCGTCGACCCGGGGCATGGGATAAGCATCAAAGCGTGACACTTCATTCACCTTGCGATAGTCGACACAGAACCGTATAGACCCATCCTTCTTTACCACAAGAACGATGGGGCTACACCAGGCGCTGTGCGACTCTTCTATCACTCCCATTTTCAGCATTTCAGCCAATTCCCTCTGAACAATTTGCCGTTCATGCTCAGGAAGCCTGTAGGGCCGTGAACGCACCGTCACGCCAGGCTGCGTTTCAAAATGATGCTCAATGAGAGACGTTCGGCCGGGCAGGGGGGAGAACACATCAGCAAAACGCTGTTGTAACGCGACAACGTCCGCTCTCTGGGCCTGTGTGAGATGGTCATCACAAGGGAGGCAGGCGGGGATGATGGAATTTGGTACCTCTGGCCCCAACTCATCTCTCTCCTTAGCCAGGCTTACAAGAGAAGCGGTTTCAGCCTCTCTCCACTCTTTAAGGAGATTGAGGTGATAAATCTGCGTGGCCCCTCCCCTGTCCGACCGAGCGACCTCATAGTCAACGTCCCCAACTCGCCGTGTGACCACAAAGGGTCCTTGCCACTTGGCGAGCAACTTTGAGCTGGAAGAAGGGAGTAATACAAGCACTTTGTCTCCCGGTGAAAATTGCCTGAGTCTAGCCCCTCTGTCATACAGGCGTTGCTGATGCTGCTGAGCCTGGAGCAAATTCTCCCGTGACAACCTCCCCAAAGTGTGGAGTTTCGCTCTCAGGTCCAACACGTACTGAATCTCATTCTTGGCGGGGCTCGGACCTTCCTCCCAGCTTTCTTTAATCAGGTCGAGCACCCCACGCGGCTTCCTGCCGAACAGCAGTTCAAAGGGAGAAAATCCCGTGGAGGCCTGGGGAACCTCCCGCACTGCAAATAACAGAGGGTCTAGCCAGCGATCCCAATTGCGTTCATCTTCGGTAATGAACTTACAAATCATGGACTTTAAAGTCTTATTCAGCCGCTCCACCAGCACATCCGTCTGAGGGTGGTAGACGCTGGTCTGAATAGATTTAATGCCCAGTAATTCGTACAGTTCCCGCAGTGTGCGAGACATGAACGACGTGCCCTGGTCAGTCAGTATCTCTTTCGGGATTCCGACTCGGGAGATGACCTGAAACAGTGCCTGCGCCACACTCTTTGCAGAGATGTTGCGCAGCGGGACTGCTTCCGGGTACCGCGTTGCATAATCCACCAGGACTAATACAAAGCGGTAGCCGCGTGCACTCCGGTGAAACGGCCCAATGAGGTCCATGCCAATGCGCTCAAACGGGACCTCTATGAGTGGGAGCGGGCGCAAAGGTGCTTTTGGTATGGCCGGCTGATTAACAAGTTGGCAGTCCGGGCAGGACGCGCACCAGCGGCGCACATCCGCTCGGATGCCCGGCCAATAAAATCGGGCCGTTATTCGCTCCAGAGTTTTTTCGTATCCCATATGCCCTGCCATGGGGTTATAATGAGCCGCCTGGAAAATCATTTCCCGGCGGCCCTGCGGCACCAACAACTGGGTGTGTGTCTCCTCCGTGCGAGTGTCACGACTCACTCGATATAACCTATCTTTTAATAAAATGAAGCGCGGGTAGGTCCGCACGGCTTCAGGGCGCACCACGTGACCATCAATCTCAATCACCTGGTCAAAGGCTGAGCGTAGGGTGTCATCACGAGACTGCTCCAGTGGGAAATCACCCGTGGCGGAAATTTCCAGAGCTGGCGGGGCCTCCCATGAAGGACCCACCGTCTCCCCCTCCCCGGAGTCAGTGTCAGACGACCCCGCGTCACCGCTGAGCGCTGCGCAGACACTACACGCTACTAACGGTTGTGATCGCATCCCCGCATACTGCCCTAACAGATGATGAAACCCCGGCCAATTCGTGCCCAGAATTAGGGGAGGCGACAGGCGCGGGCTAACCGCAGCCGTTACTCTATGCATTTTGCCCTTATACTTTACTAACAGCGGCACTATGGGATACCTGTGAACATCACCATGAACACACTTCACCTCCACCCATTCTGCCTCCAGCAATGCCCCGGGGCAAACCATGCTCTGGTGCACGAGGGTCTGCGTACAGCCCGTGTCCACCAAAGCATGGCGTATACCCCCTCGAGTCCTTACCGGAATGCTGCACGTCCCTCTTGGAACGGGAGAGGGTGCTGGGGCACCGGCGACGCGGAACACCTGCCCCACTTCCATCAGAGGACAGTCCCTCCTCGGGCGTCCCGGTTGCACGCACTTCCAGCACTCCTGCCCCGGCATCTGTGCTGCTCTCCGTGGCTCAGGGGCGGCACTGCTCATTTCTGATCCCTGGGAAGGCACAAACAAAGCAAAAGGATTAGTGGGGCTCAGCGCCGGCGCCCCCTCTGCCTGCCCTGGTGCAGGTACTCGGTCTCCGGCCGCCGTCCCCGGGCTCCCCCGCTCTAGCGGCAAGGTGGTCCTCCGCCAACGTTACTGCAACCTCCAGACTCGCGGGACGGTGGCACCGGACCCATCTCGCCGTCTCCGCAGGCAGCCCCTCCACGAACTGCTCCAGCACCACCTTGTCCACCAGCAGCGTCTCTCCCTCTGATGATCCCGGCAGCAGCCAGCGCACCGCTGCGTCGTGCAGCTTCTGGGCCCAAGCAAACGGCCGATCCTCCGCGGCCAGCCGACAGGCCCGGAACCGCCGGCGATGATCCTCCGGGGTGAGTCCCATCCTGTCCACCACCGCCCGGCTCACGTCCTGGAAGCTGCTCCTCGAGGTCGGCGGCAGACTCAGGGCCGCCGTCTGAGCCTCCCCCGACAGCAGAGGAAGTAAACGCGGAGCCCACTCCACCTGCGGCCACTGGCAGGCCTCCGCCGTGGCACGAAAAGTCTCCAGGAAAACCTGGGGGTCGTCCCCGTCACCCATCCGGGGCATCGCCACCGACAGCGGGGGGGGAGGCTACGGCGGAGCAGCGGCACCAACCAGCCGCTCCAGAACCTGGGTCCGCCTGCTCCTGCAGCTTAGCCAGGTGAGCTCGCTGGGCCGCCGCCTGGTCCTGGCTCATCTTCGCCATCTCCGCCAGCATTTGCGCCAGGAACTGCAAAGGCTGGGCGGGCGGCGCAGCCTGTGGGTCAGACATCCCCACGTCGACAGGGTTTCGGCACCACTTGTGAAATGCACTTCACACACGCACACACACGCACAGTTGTTTGTCGCCAGATGCCACGTTTATTTCTAGTTTTCATGTATTATGATAGTCCACAGTCTGACAGCTCCGGTCTCAGCTATTTTCCAGCCTCCCCTCCGCTCCTCTCCCGTCTCACTATAAAAGGGGAAGGAAACCATCATCAGTCCAAACGCCATCAGCTGTTCTCACCTGCGTCTCCAGCACCGCCCCATTGAGCTCACTGCACCACTCCTCCCCTGCAGCCGCGCCCGGGACCACACCTCCGCCACAATTATATTGCTCTCTTTTTTTGCTTGTTTTCTCTTTTTTCTTTCTCAACAGGTGATCCAGGTGATTGATATATGTATTTTTTGTCTGTTTGTTTTATTGGTTTTTGTTCTTTGCCCTTTATCACCGATCCTCTTCCCCGCTGTTTTTCTTTCCCTACCGCTCTTTCTTTCTCCCTTTTCTTTCCCCCAGTCATGTCTGTCCCGTGTGTAGCAAGTGAAAATAAAATAAAATAAACAATAAAAGCAAAGATGAATCAAATAGACCAATACGGCAAGGCCGGGATGGTCCATTTGGTAAATTAAATCCGTTGGGCATCTTTCTTTGCCTTTAGACAATAATTCTGATGGCAAAAGAACCAAACGGGACAGGCAGAAAGAAAAATATATATATATATTGTAGATGTATGCTCCTGTATTCTGTTTTTGAGAGAGAAGACAAATATGTTCAAGTTATAAGTTTTCCAAATTTATTTAAAAATTCTAATTTATAAATTTGAATTTTAGTCTTACATGGCACCACGGACCTCTGCCTCTCCACACGGAGAGGCTGCCGCACCCAAGCAGTAAATACCATTATTGGGTGTGGTAAAACGGAATGTTAACATGTTTGGTCAAAAAGTAGTAGACACTCAAAACTTACAATCTCTGGTGTTTGGAAGAGAACAAATATTAAAAACATATAATTTGATCATTTCTGGAGCAATCTTCAGGATCTCAACGAATCAACATGTTTCTGCTTCTGGATTAAAATCTTTTAAATGTTAGATTTCATTCAGAGTAAGCTGTTAAAATAAAAACACCACATTTTTACATTAGGGGATAAGGACGCACCCGCAGGGGGTTTGAAAACGGTGTGCTGAGGGTCAGGCGTTCTGGCCGGCTATACTGAGCCTTGACCTCCCAGTCTACTCTCAAGCTGATGGGGTGACTTCTCTGGAAGTCACGAAGAACGCTGTCATGACATCAAGTGCCGTTTCACTTGTAAAATGATCGTGCTGTGTTCTCCAGTTCTCAGGAAGTCACCCAGACTGCTAGTACAGACTTGCATACTTGAGTATTGACAAACGGCCTGAGAATGAAAAAACAGACTCAGGGTGTGCCAGTTATCTGCCACAAAAGGTTGGGGAAGAAACCGAAAATGCAGTTAAACCCAAACAATATTTTATGCAATATATTATATAAGAACAAGATACAGGCAAGCACCTCCTCATATTTTAGACATTATTCCACACTTACTGAGAGGACGCATGCTAACATATCTTGAAACTAGACTTTCACCATCCAAACCAGTCATGAAGAAAATACTATTGTACAACAAGTCTTTCAGTGCTTTAATATAATGTTATACCTTCTAAAGGTTTAATGCAGTCAGGCATGCAGATACATTTACTGGTGGGTGTGGGGAAGAAAATATAATTTTCCATAAAGACTTTCAAAATAATTAGTAACTCCTGCATTCCTCTTATAACCCTTTTTTTGTCACATGCTTTTTTTATACATCAACATCATAATGAATGACAGACCTTTCTGATATCAGGTCGATCTTTTTGCGTTTTGTTGTTTGATTGCATAAGTACGGGGCTTGGTTATTCTCTGTATCATCATTGGTTGTTTCTGTTTGATGCTATTTGGGGCATAGAGGTATAAAAGTTGCTGATCTGTAGTTCATCTTCAACTTCAGGAGCAGGAACTACTCAATTGAAAAGTTACCAACCTCCACAGCTGCATTAGTTGCATTTGTTGGAAGGAGTAGGTGAGTAAGGTAAGTTTTTTTTTTTGTTCTTTGCTATTTTAAATAATCTAACTGGAGATTTATATATCTTTGAATGAATCATTGTTCATTTTAATGAAAAAAGAAATAAAAAAAGAACAACTAAATAACCAAGCTGTTTGTTGACAAAAACAGCCAACAGTGATTATTATACTTTTATCGTGTTGCACACTGACCTCTTACCTATTCAGTCACTAAAAGTAAT
This sequence comes from Perissodus microlepis, assembly GCF_051167445.1. Classification (NCBI taxonomy): domain Eukaryota; kingdom Metazoa; phylum Chordata; class Actinopteri; order Cichliformes; family Cichlidae; genus Perissodus; species Perissodus microlepis. Next base: position 17,384,176 of record NC_140472.1, read on the forward strand.
GATCTGCTGACAATTTTATGCAATATCCATATCCCCTTTATTTTTCTATGGGACAGTAACCTTTAAGATTTAAATATATCCAGTCTAAGGTTTCAGAGTTCTAATGCGCAGTCTTCATATTAGAAATAAAAGGCAGCACCCAAAGCAATCAATATCAAAATAATATACTTGAATTAAAATGTTTATTTTACCACTCTGTGTGCTAAATCCAAAGATTAAAATTTTTTCTGAGGCATTATATTTCCATCTTACGTGCATTTTGTGTTATATTTTTCATGTTTTTTATAGGTTTTAGTCAATATTTGATCAACTGCTAACATCCCTAATTGAATTAGGCATAGGGATAGGGATCATATGACACACAGCCCAACATAACAGGGAAAGTTACTTCTTTTTTTTTTGGTGCAATACTCTTTATCTCCAATTGAGACTTTAGGGTTGGTCAAGCAAGAAATGCCTAACTTTGTTATATTTCCTTAATACTGCACACCTCACTTTTAGGAGAGACAGGGGAGATGTTGTCAATCCCATCAATGCCAACATCCTAAACATTAGTTGTGAGAGTATTTTTTAACAATACTGATTATCAAGTCAACATTTAGTTAATCGTACTCTTACACTCATGTACCAAAAAAATAAATATAAACTACTAAGAGATTTTTCTTCGCTCTCCGTAATGGTTGGATTTATGGGTTTCTGATGTATATTTGTGTTCATGTTTGCATATCTAACTTTTTAGGTGTGAACTGTGTTACCCAGCAGTCAGAATGAAGAAGCCTGTTCTCCTCTCTGCAGCCCTGCTGCTGCTGGTTTTTCTTGGGACGTCAGCCCAGAGTAAGCTTCAGTTTAGCTAATTAAAAAAAGAAAAGTAAAAATATCCTTAAATAATCACATAGACCTGACCGGTCGCCTTTATTGTTTTTCTGCTCTTCATCTTTGCATACAGGTGATGATCAAACTAAATTCAAAGTGAAGGTAATGCTGTCACCTGATAGCATTAAGACCTACGACACTTATACTGTTCCTAATGGAAGCCTCTTCGGTGGACTGACAAGACTGAAATACTCAAACATAGGCTTTGAGTAAGACCAACAAATCATCTATTTCTTTTCTAGAAGAAGCCATCCATTTTCTCTTCATCTCACAATGTGTAATTCTAATTTAGACCCTGTGTTTCTGGGTGTGAATTTTTGATTATCAGATAACTAATAATGCAACATAAGTTTTTCTCCTATTTGTTGACATTCAGTTAAGATGAAACACCTTTGTTGACCTTTACAAACAGTTCTTCAAACTTTCATCTGATCATTGTAAACTACAGAAAACTGCATGTATTTAGAGGACAGTCAAAAACCACATCACATCTTTAGCTTTAACAAAATGCCTTCCTTTCATTGATATTTCATAAGTCCTTATGAGTTCTCAAGAGTGTTGGTGCTCTTGTACTTTTGCAATCACAATAACCTTCTAACCTTCACAATTATTTAAAAAACTGCCCATAATTTTGTCCATGAAAAAGTCATACCCTGTGTTTACAGCTTTCAGTACATACCATATGATGACTACGGACCACTCCTCTACAGTGTGAATAAACGGACAGCGGACTTGCCAAATCACTGGTGGACACTGCTGAACAGCAAAGGGGAGCTGTTACCTGTTGGTAAGTGAACCAATCTCACTATGTGTTAGATAAGCTGAGGTCAGGCATTTGATGCATACAGTCCAACTTGTCCCATTATAATACTCTTTGAACATTTTTTTTCAAACAGGTATGGGATGTTACATTCCAAAGGAAAATGAAGAAATCACCCTGAAATACAACACAAAAAACCAGGATCATCTGAAGTCTCATTCTGACTTATAGTCAACCAATATGCTTTGGTTTTTTTGCAGGTTAAGTAAATACTTAGTTTTTGGTTAAGTTTTCTTTTTGGAATCCTTTCATGACAAAATCTGTTGAAAATCTTCTAATCATAAGTTGGTAGCCTATCACTGTCTTAGTTTCTTTGACTGGGTTTGTGTTAGATTTAATAAATTAAGACTACAGCTTTAATTTACACATCTTCCACAGTGTAGTAATCTGAAGTAACAGAAAACTCAACTGGTTACAAAAGCAGTCAATAAAACATATTAAAGTTCAAAGACATTGACACTGAGTGAAGTTCTTGAACTGATTTTTAATTTACTGCCTTTATGGCAACTTTTATTGTGTTTGAGAGTAATTAGTAGTTTCTCAACTTGCCCCTGTGTGCCATAATTTTAAAATTAAATTCCATTATTTGAGAGGTACTTATGTACTGACAAGGGAGATCAGTTTCAGTGTAAAAAGACGATGTGGTTATACCGTAGACTGCCCAAAGTCTGCTGGCCAGGAAAAACAGCCAAGCTGGGAAGCTTGGCTTCAAAATAGTTTCTGCATCCTATGAATCCCGTTATCAACAGGAATCGTAGGATGCCTCTCAGAAGCCTCCTGGGATTGACTGGGAAGCTGACCTCCTCTTGGTCACCAGCAAGTCTCGAAGATCAGCTGTGAAATTTAAACTATTTTTACCTTTTGGGGTTGTGAGCAGAATAAGATCAAAGTAATTGCTTAATAATTTTTGTATTAGTGCTCTTATTACTGTTGAATGAAATTTTTCTGATTAATGGTGTTAGCTTCTCCAGGCATTAAATAAAGCAAATATAACTTTTAGTTGAAGTAAAATGTTTCCATTATTGTTGTGTTTGACTCCAAGGTTTATTTAAAGTGTTGTTAGCCTTTCCTCAGTGATGTATCATTAGAGTTTAGATTCGCCTGGTTGTTACCAGGGCCATGCAGAGATGTTTGAATGGGCAGGTGCTCAAAGTTAAAGAGGGGCACATAGAACCAGGGCGAATAACAACAACTCGCATTAATCAAGAATCTAATATGGAATCGCACCATACTATATCATTATCATCAGTTGGGGACAATGCAAAGCAAACATATTCTATGCTTTACCTGATGGGGTAAAATGTTACTGCTGTTCGTGTTGCTGATAGTGCTGGAGGGCAGGGCTGTGTTGATCAGTGACTGTAGACATTTAAAAGTCCATAGGAGAGATGGTCACTGATTAAACAACTGTTATGTGATAAGAACAGTTGTTATGTGATAATAATAAATAATAAATAATAAACTGGTGCCGTACAGTTTAAAGTCTGTTTAACACCCAGAAGTTTGCTTTCTCACATATAGCACAGGTCAATTTGGAGAAATGTTCTCTGCTGCAGTGCATGTGTTCTACACCAATTCCATGATGGTCTCTCTTAGATGCATGTACAAGTTCACAGTCTGATATGAATGTGTTGGTGGAGATGGGAGATGTCAGATGGAACTCAGCCATAGGGATATTACACAATTCATATACATCTGGATCACATCGTTTCATCAGTCAAAAAACACACTCATTTTTATACAGTTCAACATGTTTTTCTTCAGTGGGGCAAAGGAAGTCTCTTGTCCCTTACAGCTCAGGTAATGTATACATTACATTAGGCCGACCACTTGGGATATTGAAGTTTTTCGATGGCCTAATAGAGTGTGTATTCCAAAACTGTGCAGTGTCATCCAGCTCATCCTGTTAAAAAGAATACATAAATTTAAGAAATGTGTGTGTGTGTGTGTGTGTGTGTGTGTGTGTGTGTGTGTGTGTGTGTGTGTGTGTGTGTGTGAGAGAGAGAGAGAGAGCGAGAGAGAGAGAGAGAGAGAACTTGCAAATATAATCAGAGCTACAGACCCATGACACCCTTAACCAGTTAGCTAGCAGCTAATGACCACCACTGCTTGTGCAGTTATTAAAAAGACAGGTAATGTTTGTCATGCTGTTGCACACACAGCATGCTTATTTGTTTCAATTCGTCAGTTGCCACAAGACAATTTAACAATGTGTACATAATAAGTTATTACTCCTGTTTGCTATAGACTATCGTGTACGCTGTACACCCAACTTATTGTTTTTTGTTGCATCAGTCTGCGTCTCCCACTTACTTTCTGTGTTTCCCCTACAGCTCCGCAAAGCTAAGGTTTGCAAAAAATACACATGCTTTTGCGAGCTTGTATGGCAAGACATCTAGGCCAGAATTTGCCACTGTTCTAACCCTTATGGTTAAGAAATGGCTTTGAAGCTTGGGCCATCTGTGAAATACTTGGTGTAGGGCTTGCAAATGATCTTGCCAAGTTCCAGGATAAACCATCAGATCATCCAAATAAGCATTACAGTTGGAGAGGGCTGGCCTCTCCAACTGTAATGCTTATTTGGATGCTACCTTTGAAAGGTAGCAGGAGCATTACACATACCTAATGCCATGACAGTTTACTCTAAAAAGTTATTTAGTGTCACAAAGGCTGAAATGTTAGATGCACGTTCAGTTAAGGGCACTTGCCAGTAATCAAACACGAGGGAACACAGGGGTAACGCAGGAGCCGGAGGAAGGGAAAACTGCTTATGGAATAGCTGTTCCTAAGACGCCGCGATCGAGGTCACGGGAGTCTGTAACAGAGGGAGAAAAAGGTTTAGTAGACAGGTAAGGGTGCAGGGGAGACAGGTAAGGAAACAATGATATGGTCCACTTACATGCAGGTCCAGGGCGAAGAGGACCTGTGGGAGAATCCAGAGACCGTGAGAGTATGAGGAGTAAAGGTTCCGTTAGTACTCACGAACCTCAGGGTGGGCAGGAGGACAGCCAGGTGAAGTGATTAATGGATGATTTCCTTAACGGGGAACAGCAATGGTAAGGTGAGTAGAGAATCCAGAACGTGATGGCACCAAGACCTGAGCACAAGGAAACAGAGGTAATCACACGGTTTTACATGGAGGACAAGTGGAGCACAGACAGGGCCTAGTTACCACAGTGGGTGACTGAACGAACTGGCGATGAGTAGCCGGTTGTGTTGGCTTAAATACTCCCCCGTGGTTAGTTGTGAAATCAGGCTCAGATGTAAGGCAGGTAGCTCCACCCAAGGCAATGAACCATCCCAACGATGCCTCCAATTGCTGCTCCCTAGGACCATGAAAACTGTTTCATTTGTGAGTGCTTTATGGGATTAGCATGATAAGATTGCTGCTTGATCGGCTTTTGCATTTTGGACATTTATGTCATGTTCCAGCACTGTAGTGTGTGTTGGTGCGTCACCAAATAAGTATGTGTATTCATTAATTAGATCAGTTATGTCCTTTTGGTGTTCTGGGGACAAACGGCCAAGCAGACTCTGCAATGACTTCAACATCGCCGAGTGTGCAAGACGGGGTCTAGAGCAGATGTGATCATTCATTCTTAAACCATCAGTATCATCTATACTCTCCACCCCTAGTCAACTTGAAGCTGCAATGGAAGCACATGCACCATTCTGTGCTAGGGCAGGTCAAGAGTGGTAAAACTTTAGCATGTTTACATGGCAGACACGTGACAGCAGCCTAAGCAGAGAAGCCTAGACCTCACTCTCCCCAGCCACCTCCTCCAGCTTATTTGGGTGATCAACAAGGCGTTCCCAGGCCAGCCGAGAGATATAATCTCTCCAGCATGTCCTGGGTCTGCCCCGGGGCCTCCTCCCAATGGGACATGCCTGGAAGACCTCACCAAGGAAGCGCCGAGGAGGCATCCTTATTAGATGCCCAAACCACCTCAACTGCCTCCTTTTGATGTGGAGGAGCAGCAGTTCTACTCTCATTCCCTCCCGGATGGCTGAACTCCTCACCCTATATCTAAGGGAGAGGCCAGCCACCCTTCGGAAGAAGCCAATTTGCGCCGCTTGTATCCGCAATCACGTTCTTTTGGTCACTACCCACAGCTCGTGAACATAGGTGAGGGTAGGGGCGTAGATCAACCAGTAAATCGAGAGCTTTGCTTTTACACTCAGCTCTCTCTTCACCACGATGGACCGGTACAGCAACCGCATCACTGCAGCCACAGCACCAGTCTGTCTGTCGATCTCCCGCTGCCTTCTCCCATCACTCGTGAACAAGACCCCATGATACATGAGCCTCCTTCACTTCGGGCAGGAACTCATCCCTGACCTGGAGTGGGCACTCCACCCTTTTCCGACTTAGGATTCTGGCCTCAGATTTGGAGGTGCTAATTCTCATTCACACAGCCTCACACTCGGCTGTGAACCGTTCCACTGCCAGCTGGAGGAAATCAGCTGATGAGGCCAACAGAACCGCATCCTCTGCGAAAAGCAGAGATGAGATTCTTCTTAAAGATGGGAACCACCACCCTGGTCTGCCAATCCAGGGGTACTGCCCCTGATCTCCACGCAAGATTGCAGAGGTGTGTCAACCAAGACAGCCCTACAACATCCAGAGCCTTCAGGAATTCAGGGTGGACCTCATCCACCCCAGGGGCTCTGCCACCAAGAAGTTGTTTAACTGCCTCAGTGACCTCACCCCCAGAGATAGGTAAGCCGTTGCGTTCGTCCCCAGACTCTGCTCTCGCCACGGAAGACGTGCCAGTGGGATTGAGGAGGTCCTCGAAGTATTCTTTCCACCGCCTGACGATTTTCTCAGTCGAAGTCAGCAGCACTCCACCTGCACTATACACAGTGCAGGTAGAACACCGCTTTCCCCTCCTGAGTCGCCTGACGGTTTGCCAGAATCTCTTCGAGGCAGTCCAAAAGTCTTTTTCCATGGCCTCTCCGAACTCCTCCCACACCCGAGTTTTTGCTTCCGCCACCACCCGCGCCGCATTCCGCTTGGCCTGTCGGTACCAATCAGCTGCTTCCGGAGTCCCACAGGCTAACCAAGCCCGGTAGGACTCCTTCAGGGGGAGCCACCAAGCTGGCTCCCCCTGAAGGTGTCCACCATTTGGTTTGGGGGTTACCACCACGACAGGCACCAACTACCTTGCGGCCGCAGCTCCGTGCAGCAGCTTCGGCAATGGAGGTGCTGAACATGGTCCATTCAGACTCAATGTCCCCAGTCTCCCTCGGAATGCTGTTGAAGGTCTACCGGAGGTGTGCGTTGAAGATCTCGCGGACCGGGGCCTCTGCTAGACGTTACCAGCACACCCTCACTGTATGTTTAGGTGTGCCAGGTCTGTCCCGCGTTCTCCCTCACCACCTGATCGAACTCACCACCAGGTGGTCATCACTTGACAGCTCAGCCCCTCTCTTTACCCAAGTGTCCAAAACATATGGTCCTGGTGCCACGTGAACTTATGGACACTGTTATGTTTGAAGATGGTGTTCGTTATGGCCAATTTGTGGTTTGCACAGAAGTCCAATAATAGCCGTTCCTCCCAATCACGCCCTTCCAGGTCTCACTGTCGTTGCCCATGTGAGCATTGAAGTCTCCCAGTAGGACAACAGAGACTCCAGGAGGAGCACCCTCCAGTGCCCCACTCAGGGACTCCAAGAAGGCTGGGTACTCTGAACTGCCGCTCGGCGCATAAGCACAGACGACAGTCAGGACCCATTCCCTGACCCGAAGGCTAAGGGAACAAACCCTCTCATCCACTGGGAGAAACCCCAACGTACCAGCAGCAAGCCGAAGGGATACCAAGATACCCAACCCAGCCCGACGCCTCTCACCAGGGGGGGCAACTCCAGACTGAGACAGAGTCCAGCCCCTCTCCAGGAGACTGGTTCCAGAGCCCAGGCCATGCGTTGAGGTGAGCCCGACTATATCTAACCGGTACCTCTCAATCTCACGCACTAGCTCAGACTCCTTCCCCACCAGAGAGGTGACATTCCATGTCCCAATTGCCAGTCTTGGTAGCCGGGGATCAGTCCGCCAGGGCCTCCACTCCTGGCCACCGCCCGACTCACACTGTACCTGACCCCTACAGTGCCTCCTGCGGGTGATGGGCCTGCAGGAAGATGGGCCCATGTCCCATGGGCTGTGCCCAGCTGTGCCCTATGGACTAAGGCCCGGACACCAGACGCTCGCCCTCGGGCACCCTCCCCGGGCCTGGCTCCAGGGTGGGGCCCCGGTAACCCTATCCCGGGAAGGGTGAACTGTTCCCTCGATGGTCTTTTCATAGGGGTCTTCTGAATCGCTTTTTGTCTGGTCCCTCACCCAGGACCAATTTGCCATGGGAGACCCTACCAGGGGGCAAAAGCCCCCAGACAACATAGCCCCTGGGATCCCTGGGACACACAAACCCCTCCACCACGATAAGGTAGCGATTCGCAGAGGGGATTTTGACAGCCCTATTAAAAATTAATATCAGTTTGTACATGCTCCAGGTAGCTCCAGAAAAAAACATAGCACTTTTCCTCAACATTTTTCCGCAACGTTTCAAAGAGCCAGAAAGTAAATAAACGGCAGATGGAAGTGGCGCAGGTCAAATTGTCTTACGTTTCATGCATGCGCAGTACAGGAATGTGGCGTTTTCAGTGTGGATGAAAACGACTGAAAACGATAGTGTGGACACGGAGCGATTTTAGACAAAAAAAACAAAATAAAACTCATTTTTCAAATTTATCTGTATTAGTGTAGACGTAGCCTCTGTTAGCAGCACACCTTAACTTTGTGAAGCACGAATGGTAACAGTGTGTTATTCATGTTCCAAATGATATAACTCTACATTAAACATTCCCATTTCAAAATGCAATTCACTCATTTCATTTGAGATGACTGCTTGATTGCAGTGATCTAACTATCAATTGATAAAACTGCTCAATTATATATAAAAAAAAATACAAAGACCGAAGTCTGAATAGTTTGTAAATTACAAACACAGATCATGGTAGCATCATTAGCTTTATTTGTTACCTTTCTGGTGTACTTGCATGGTTACTCAATGAGGTTTGAAGGTGCTGAGAGTGGTGGAGGCTGAGATATGTCCGCCCATCCTTACTTTACCCATTACCTGTCATCATGTTTTGAACCAACCTTTTCTTGCTCCATCCCCAGTTACACATGCTTACCTCATTTCCCATCAAACTGCCTGTTTCCCTGTAAATGTGCAAGGCCAGGGTCACAGAGTAACAGTTAGTAGCACAGTGAAATGTAAGGCAGCACTTACCTGAATAACAAGGTTCAGTTTAGTTGAGGATGAAATTTAAAAACAGCCAAATCTCCTGATGTCCCACCTGAGGGAAAGCCTGCAGTTCTTTAATGTAGTTGTGGGTTTGACCTCCTGGATGACCTCCTTGTAGTAATTTTGGTAGGCCCGTAACTCCTGGGAAGGTTTACCACTGTTCCGAGTTTTCTCAGTTTGTGTTGAATGGCTTTCACTGTGGTTCACTGAAGTCCTAAAGCATTAGAAATGGGTTTGTAACCCTTTGCAGACTGATAACTTTCAGTGACTTTGTTTCTTAGGTGTTTCTTTGGATCTTGGTATGTTGTGTTGCTTTTTGATATCTCTTACCCTGCTTCCCTTTTAGATGGGTGAGTGTGTTTCGTAAAACTAAACTCAGCTTTCCGAAAAATGTGGTTAATCACAGTTAAGTTGTGATTTAACAAGAGGGGCAATTACTTTTTCACACAAGGTAAGTAGGTTTGGATAAGCTTTCCATTAATTAAATCATAATTTAAAAACTGCATTTTGTATTTACTCAGGTTGTCTTTGTCTAATATTAAAAATTGTTTGATGATCTGAAACATGTCAGTGTGACAAACCTGTGCAAAACACTAGGAAATCAGGAAGGGGGACCGTGACAGTTTCAGTGAGCATGGTGTGACTGTGCACCTAAGAGATTCACATCTCTGGAATTTTTGTATCTTTAGATGCACTCAAGCTGGTTCTGAAAAGGTGCTTGTGGAAAAGCAGCAGGAGGAAAAGAAAAAACGCTTCCGCTTCTTCTGGAGGAAGAACACTCCTTCTTTCACTACTGCCAATGTCACCTCTTCTTCCCCCACCTCTGTTCCAGCTTAATTCCCCCCTCCCTTTAACTACTAACACCTCTCCCATCTCCCTCCCCTCTTTTCACAGTCACCCCCCAGCCAGTCCCGACAGTTGACTGCCCCCTCTAGAGCCTGGTTCTGTCATAGGTTTCTTCCTTTAAAGGGAGTTTTTCCTATCCACTGTCGCCTAGTGCTTGCTCAGAGGGGATTGTTGGGGTTTTCTCTCCTCTCTCCCTTTACTTTACGCTCTTCTTTACATCCCACCCACCCCCACCTTTTCTTTTTTCTTAATAATTGAACAATAAAAACAGTTGGCCGCTAATTAAATGTCTCAAATCAATGTCTTTATTCAAGAATACAAGAAATGGGTAATAGCTGCATGTGTGTTTGTGTGTGTGCATAATATGCATACTTTACGTGTTGGATCCAAATCCCACAAGGAATTAAATAAAACAAGAAGACAAACAAAAACAAATATTTCTCTCCCTTCCCAGGTCAGGAATCAGGATGAGGAAGAAATGAGGTCAGATCAGTGCAGGTTTTTGCACTACTGACATAAAGTTTCTGCTGATTAAAAAAAGTATGTCGATATTTCTGAAATACATTTGCAAACAAATAACTTTGACAACTTGTGTTTTTTCATAAAAGAAAAAAGAAAAATCAGAGAGCAGAGCTGGTAAAACAGCTTAGCTCCGCAGGTTACAGGAGATCAGATGCCAAATACTTTTCATGACAGTCTTCGTTATTGCATAAATCTCCCCTTTTATCATTGATCAGTAAATCACTGCATATAAATTCATCTAACCGTTATAATTTCATGAGTAAAGATTCTCAGATGACTGAATGGCGGTTTTAGTAAATGTTGAACTTTATTGTGATTTCTATTTTTAGAATCAATAGCACACATTTTGATTTAGTTTTGCAAGCTGCTGATTTCACACAGATCCACTGCCCAAACGTGCCTTTGAGTTTTTCATCATTTAACAAGAATAGGCTCAGGCAATCATTGTGTAATTAGGCTTTGGGAAGGTCTGGGGACAGGTATGATGGTGGTGGTTTTAAAGCACTGTGGCACAACAGCTTGACTCAGGGAGATGTTAAAGATGCCCGCTAGGACATCAGTCAGCTGGTCAGCACGGGCTCCGAGCACGCGTCCAGGTATATTGTCTGGTCCAGCAGCTTTGTGTGGGTTGACTTTAGTGAGAGTCCTTCTCACACTGGCCGTGGACAGGGACAGCACTTGGTTGTCTGGCAAGGGGGTGGCCCTCTATAGTCCGTCTTGCGTCCCATTTAAACAAGTGCGTGTTCACACTGCCCCTGGATGTCCTGGCCTCTGAGGTTAAGGTGTACGGCTCCTGGTTGTCAACTGACCAATTTATCATGGCAAAGTCTGTGGTGGACAAAAGATAAGAGGCTGATTATAAAAATGATCCATGCACGCCTTATGACCTACAGCATGTACAGTTAACACAGCTAAATGGCTGTGAAATTGTAAAATTACTTTTGAAATAAAGCTATTCAAAGTCAATTAACTGTGACTATAATAATAGCAATGTTAGCCAGCAAACAAAACGTTAGCACTAATTAAAATAAGCTGCTAGGTGATGTTACCGTTTCAAGTTCTCTCATTGTTTGACATGTAGGGCAGATATTTTGGTGACACTGAGATTAGCCAGACACTAAACAGCAGTGTAATATCAACGCTAGATTAGATGTTTTCTAATCCGATAAAATGACATTATTCCTGTTTATGGAAGATGTTTGTCGTCTGTTTGTTTGACTGACAGGAACAGGAAATAGTGGTTGGAAATTACTGTTGGTGTTACATGAGGGTAAAGAAGGGCTTTAAGCACCTGGGTAAAAACTGGACCCATGATGAAACACTACAACAAGTACAACATATTCTTCAGTTTTAATATGTGACCATACTATGCAGACTGCTGATGAGTTACACGGTTACATTTCATTAATCATTGTTAAACTAAAGTGGTAAGCAGTTACTTTATCCTTTCACTTAAAATTTCCAGGAAAAACACTACCTTGGCTACTTTTGTGCTTACATTTGATCTATGCTGGGTCACTACTTTTGCACTATAATGCTGCTGCTGACACCTTGGTTCACACTGACAATTAGAAAAAAGCTGATAGGAAAAGAAGGATGGAAAATGCCTGGAATTTAGTTACACTTGCAAATACTGCTGCCTCCAAACTGCAAGCATCAATAAAATGTTACAGTATTGTTTTCTATATCTGTGCATATATCCTTATTGGTAGTTTTCTCGAAATAGAAGATCTTCATTTTAAAAAAAAATCTCTGATAACATTGCTGAAGCTAGCGCCCACCCCTACTGCGCGTACTGCAAATATAAACCTGATATATACTTACATCATGAAGCAGTTGATGTCTGGTTTCCGACAAATACAGTAAAGAGGTGCGTTCTCCCCCTCCATACCAGTGTTCTCAGGCACTGGTACATGGTCAGTGTCAGACACTTCACTGTCCTACAACATACCACATAGGACCACATTAGAAATGACATGTATGTAGACATGCTAATTATACCTGGCTAAATGGATGCAGTAACAAAATGTTACTTAACTACTCTAGTTATTAGTTTCCAGTTGTGTGCAGTTGCTCCAGTCTTACTGACAGTATACTGTTTCAAACACCAGTGCCAACATTTTATTTTTTAAATCTTAGTATGATTCTGCACCAAGACTTGTGGCCTGTTGCTCGGTAACTTATTGTCTGACTACATTAACTACAGTTCATAAACATCATTCATTTTCTCCTACTTATTTTATTCAGGTTGTATTCCAGCTGTCATAGGGCAAAAGTACACCCTGGACAGGTCGCCAGTCTGTTGGAGGGTTATTAGAGAGACTCGGACAACCACTCACACCAACAGCCAACTAAGCTAACCCCGCGCATGTCTTTGGAGTTCAACACCAGTCTGGCCGAATCACAGATAAGCAGGGTGTCTGTGCTGCAGAGCACAGCTGTGTCAGAGACTCTCGACATCAATGTAGCGTTAAGGATGCGGAGCGATGGGTGCACTAACACAATGTAAATACTAGAAAAATTTGCATTTCCTGCGAAAATGCAGTGTGGATGCTTTAAAGCTGAAGGTGTATGCAAAAACTAGCTGAAAAAGCTGAAAAGTTGCAGAAATTGTAAAAACTTTGCAGAAGCAAAGGAACTTTGCTAAAATGGAATAACTTAGCAGAACTGCAATATCTTAGAGGAAACATAATACTTGGCAGAAATACAATAGCATAGCAGAACTTAGCAGAAATATTGTAACTTACCAGAAACATGATAACTTCTCAAAAATACAAGAATTTAGGAGAAATAGTATAAGATAACAGAAAGAATATATTTAGCCAAAAATACTTAAACATTACGGAAACACTATGATTTAGAAAAATAGTACTAGAAAAAATAGCATCCCCAGTTTCACCCATCGTGGCCAATTTGTACATGGAAGAAGTGGAAAAGAGGGCTTTGCTATCCTACCCTGGAACACCACCAAGCCATTGGTTCAGATATGTGGATGACACCTGGGTAAAAATCAAATCTCAGGACATACTACATTTCACGGATCACATTAACTCAGTGGACAGACACATCAAATTCACCAGGGAGGATATGAAAAGTGGCAGGTTAGCCTTCTTAGACTGTGAGCTTTCCATCAGTAATGGGGGACATCTAAAAGCTGACGTGTACCGTAAACCTAGACATATGGATTAGTATCTAAGGTTTGACTCTTATCATCCACTGGAGCACAAACTGGGTGTCATCAGGACGCTACAACACAGAGCGTACACCATCCCCACTGACACAGCGGCCAGGGAGGCAGAAGAACAGCACATCAAGAAGGCCCTGAGTAAATGTGGTTACCCCAGCTGGACGTTTGTCAAAGCTGGAAAGGCACCTAGAGAAAGCTCCACACGATCCAGGAGAGAAGGACAACCGCTGCCCAAGCGAAAACCTGTAGTGATCCCATATGTGTCAGGAGTATCGGAGCAGTTGAGACCCATTTTTTCTAAACACCGGGTCTCTGTGGCTTTTAAACCCCAAAACACGCTGCGCCAAAAATTGGTCCACCCCAAGGATCGGGTCCCCTGACACAAACAGAGTAACATAGTGTACGCTGTTAAGTGCCAGGAGGATTGCCAGGATTTATACATCGGGGAAACCAAACAACCTCTGGCGAAGTGGATTGCACAACACAGAAGAGCTACCTCATCAGGCCAGGACTCTGCAGTCTATTTACACCTACAGGCCAGTGGACACTCTTTGAAGGATGAGGATGTACACATCCTGGACAGGGAGGAATGCTGGTTTGAGCGCGGAGTCAAGGAGGCCATTTACGTGAAAAGGGAAAGACCATCTCTGAATCAAGGAGGGGGCCTAAGGGTACATCTGTCACCATCTTACAATGCTGTGATTGCAGCCATTCCCTAACTCTCTGTGAATGGTACTCATGGCCATTGATCAGTGGTCTTTGATCAGTGGGTTTTGGTCGGTGGTTGATGATCAATGGTCATGAGAATTTGCATAATTAAGATTAAAGAACTGACCTCCCAGTCCATTGTTCCTTCAGCTGGCTGGTTTCAGTCATTATGCAAATGTACTGTTTATAAGATTGGGGAAACTTGCAGTCAGCTGAGACTGAAGAAGTCACTTGGATGAGTGACGAAACGTTTCTCCCACAAAACGCTACATCCAGATGAACAGAATAGTGACTACTTCGTTCCTCTTAGTAACCCCTTAATGCTTAGTGCATCATATTAGTACATACAGTTTTTGTGAGTTTTTTTAAAACTTCAGGACGCTTCTGAGATTGGCTTGGCTGCTGACCTCCACCTGGACACCAGGATGTCTCTAACGCCAGCTGTGAAAACTAATGACAACCATGTTTTACAGATTTCTGTGGCACTGTGAGCAGGGCAGAATGACAGCATCACAGAAATTAACATTAGGTTAAAAGCTGAGTAACTACTAAGAACTGTTACATTTGAGAGAGAACTATCATTAACCAAAGTGTTTTCATAGTTATTATTGGAGTTGTTCAAATGGTGTGCTTATGAAAAGATAGGGGTGGAGGCTTTGGGAAGAAGCCTCCACCATCAATTTCAAATAGTATAATTTTATAATTTCTAATATAACATTACATTTTATCAACCTAACCAAGCTTACGAATTATTTATGTCATTGGAAAGCCTAATATGAATCACCTACTGACAGACGGGGTGCCAGGATTCAGATTTTGGATGGCCCCAGAGTAATATGAAATGGGCCTTCTCTGAGGCGAACCTATCTTGCTCGTGTTTTATGAGTGCGCCAAATTGATTGTCGGCATATCTCATGATTCACAATCAAGTCCCTGCGATGACGTTTGCATTTCTGGACAACAGAGAAAGATTGATTAAGTACATTTTTTAGAATGTCTGTGATATATTAATACAGTAGCCTCAATCATATTCAAGAAATGATTATTGATTTGTGTGTGTTTGTGGTATCTAAATAAAATTGTCATAACAACCACGACATTCGGATTCAAAATGTTCTAGCAATTTCTGATTGATGCACAACCTCAGTCTCCCATAAAGCTTTACAGGGAACTGTATTTGCACTTCAGTCAGAGATGAAGGCACTGCTCACTTTTTCACGGCACTGGATTTAACCAAGGGGTACTGGCAGATTCCCTTGTCTGCATAGTCCAAGGAAAAAACAGCCTTCTCCATCCCGTACAAATTGTACTAATTTGTCACACTTGTCACACGGCTTGTTTGGGGCCCCCGCCACTTTCCAGAGCCTCATGGACCGGTCAAGGGGGGCACTGGCCACCCACCAAATTTGCTGGCACCCTCCAGTGGCCCTCCCTGGCAAGGCTGTCCTATGTTGGTAATAATTTCTTCTGCTCAGCTCTGCTGAGAATCATTACAGCAATGGTTGGAACTTCCAGTCAATCAATCAATCAACTAAAATTGATTACAATGGATTTTAAAAACTTATTTGATTTTCATATGTATCTATTTTCAGTGATACCAACTTGTAGGAAATTAACTAGGCATATAATTCCTTTCTTTTTCTCTTGTTTTCCAAATCTTTCGAGTAATCTGTATTTGACAACAGCATAATAAAAGTGGAAATTCTGTTTTTGGTGTACAATCTGGAGTTTCCCCTGCGGGTACTCCATAGAACCACAACTGACTAGTAGTAAATGTCTGTGAAGGTTCTCAGTCATCCAGGTCATCGTAGTCAAAGGAGCTTGCAAAGAAAAGCGTCTGGACTTCTTTAAGTTACTTGAAGACGTTTCACCTCTCATCCGAGAAGCTTCTTCAGTTCTAAGGTCAAATGGTGGAGAGTCCCAGATATAAACCTAGTGGGAGTATCCCCCCACAGAGGGACAAAAGGACCCCCTGATGATCCTCTAATCGCCTGAGCCAAGGTGTGAAACTGGGTGTGGGTCCCAATCAGCCAGAGTTTCGGGTGTGTTCATTGTGAAACCTGGCCCCACCTTATCATGTGAATTCCTGAGGTCAGATGGCCCAGGATGTGAGTGGGCGTTAAGGCATCTGGGAAGGGATCTCAAAACTGGATTATAGATGGCAGAGAGTTGGTGTCGTAAACCCCCGCCTCTGTTCAAAGATGGTCGCTCACAGTGGACATAGATGGCTTCTTTCACTCCTCTTTCAAACCATCTGTCCTCTCTGTCCAAAATGTGAACATTGGCATCCTCGAAAGAGTGTCCTTTATCCTTAAGATGCAGGATAAAGGACACCATTTGACCTTAGAACTGAAGAAGCTTCTCGGATGAGAGGTGAAACGTCTTCAAGTAACTTAAAGAAGTCCAGACGCTTTTCTTTGCAAGCTCCTTTGACTAGTAGTAAATCAACAGCCTTACTGACTGACTGACTGGTAGCAAAGTAGTAAATCCAGATTGTTCACTGTTGCTGGGAGCTTGCCTTGGAAGCCTAACTAGACACTGAGTAGCCTACACAGGTTGTTGCTTGTGTAATGGCTTCACATCTCAGTGGATTCTTTGGTGTGGAGATCTATTAGGACGAAAGGGGATGTTTGTGAGAAGCCTGCCAGCAGAGAAATGTAGCACCTCGCTGTAAAGAGCAGTGAGAATGTGACAGATCCTGAGGCTCGGGCCAGCACGCAGACAGATATATTGGAGGAAGTGTATTGATCTATTGACAGACATAAGAGGAAATGAAATTGCGCTTACTGTGGACTGAAAACACACACTGGCAGTTAAAAAGGTCACTTTACCCATTACCTGTCATCATGTTTTGAACCAACCTTTTCTTGCTCCATCCCCAGTTACACATGCTTACCTCATTTCCCATCAAACTGCCTGTTTCCCTGTAAATGTGCAAGGCCAGGGTCACAGAGTAACAGTTAGTAGCACAGTGAAATGTAAGGCAGCACTTACCTGAATAACAAGGTTCAGTTTAGTTGAGGATGAAATTTAAAAACAGCCAAATCTCCTGATGTCCCACCTGAGGGAAAGCCTGCAGTTCTTTAATGTAGTTGTGGGTTTGACCTCCTGGATGACCTCCTTGTAGTAATTTTGGTAGGCCCGTAACTCCTGGGAAGGTTTACCACTGTTCCGAGTTTTCTCAGTTTGTGTTGAATGGCTTTCACTGTGGTTCACTGAAGTCCTAAAGCATTAGAAATGGGTTTGTAACCCTTTGCAGACTGATAACTGTCAGTGACTTTGTTTCTTAGGTGTTTCTTTGGATCTTGGTATGTTGTGTTGCTTTTTGATATCTCTTACCCTGCTTCCCTTTTAGATGGGTGAGTGTGTTTCGTAAAACTAAACTCAGCTTTCCATAAAATGTGGTTAATCACAGTTAAGTTGTGATTTAACAAGAGGGGCAATTACTTTTTCACACAAGGTAAGTAGGTTTGGATAAGCTTTCCATTAATTAAATCATAATTTAAAAACTGCATTTTGTATTTACTCAGGTTGTCTTTGTCTAATATTAAAAATTGTTTGATGATCTGAAACATGTCAGTGTGACAAACCTGTGCAAAACACTAGGAAATCAGGAAGGGGGCAAACATTTTTTCACATCACTGTATGTGGAAATCTAATTGTAGCTCAATCTGCACTCAAAACATACACACGGGGAGTTAAAAAGTCGCTTTGCCCATTAACTGTCATCATGTTTTGAAGCAAGCTTTTCTTGCTCCACCCTCACTTACAAAACATCTAATAATGTTGGCCTCATTTCCCATCAAACTGCCTGTTTCTCTGTAAATGTGCAAGGCCAGGTCACGGGGTAACAGTTATAAAAATATACAAGAAGACATATTCTCCTCGAACAGGCTGGTGTACTCCTCACAGTGCGCCTTTCTCTTCAATGCAATCAACAACTGATAACAAACTGTCTGTGAAGGTTCTCAGTCATCCAGGTCATCGTAGTCAAAGGAACTGCAGTTTACAGTAGGAAACGTAGTGATTATTTCCACCGCAGGCTGGCTGTGAACTGCCTCCTTCTCTGCCAAACAGCTGAGACTGGGACGGGAAAAAAAATCAACCCTGGCATTTTTTGTGCAGGTGACTCATGATCACTCAATATATGTACAGCGGGTAAAATAAGTATTGAACAGCTCACCAATTTTCTAAGTAAATAGGTTTTAAATAGGTTAAAGGTGCTGTTGACATGAAATTCTCACCAGATGTTGGTAACAACTGCTCCAATCCACACATGCATAGAAATCAAACCATAAATTATGTGTAATAATGAGAAATGACACAGTAAAAAAGTATTGAACACATGAAGAAAAGGAGGTGCAAAAGGCATGGGAAGTCATGACAACAGCTGAAACCTATCAGTAATTGGAAGCAATCCTGCCACCTAGTGCAAATTAATATCAGATGGTTCAGTCCCAACTGAAGGCCTACACACAAGATGTCTTATTACCAAGGTGTTACACAAGTACATCTTATGATGGATA
Organism: Perissodus microlepis; assembly: GCF_051167445.1. Lineage (NCBI taxonomy): Eukaryota > Metazoa > Chordata > Actinopteri > Cichliformes > Cichlidae > Perissodus > Perissodus microlepis. The sequence continues at coordinate 17,402,962 of NC_140472.1, forward strand.
AAATCAATGAGCTCACACAGGACCAGCAAAACATACTGATGGCACTGGTTACAAAAGAATTTCTAATTTTCACCATAAACTGGTCACAAACAGGTGCTCCCCGCATGATTTCAGACAGAGGACTAATAAGAATTATCAGAAGAGTTGTCCAAGAGACAAAGACCACTTCTGGAGAGCTGGAGAAAGACCTGGAAAACAAGTATTTACTCAAATGCCATGGCCTGTAAGCACGCTCAAGACGCCATTGCTGAAGAAAAAAGCATGTTGAAGCACATTCAAAATTTGCTGAAAAACATTTAGACAAGCCTGTGAAATACTGGGAGAATATAGTCTGGTCAGATGAGAAAATTAAACTCTTTGGATGCCATAATACACACAGTGTTTGGAGGTCAAAGGGTGCTGCATATCACTCCAAAAATTCCATACTAAGTGATGTTTAGAGGTGGGAAGATCACGGTATTGAGCTGTTTTTCAACATATAACCCTGGCACGCTTCATGTAACTGCTTCCTTCAGTTACATGAAGCATCACTGATGAATGGAAAAATGTACAGAAACATTCTTGATTAAAAAAAATCTGCTGCCATCTACCAGGATGATGAAGATGAAACAAGAGTGGATGTTTCAGTAACACAACAATCCCAAACACACTGCCAAGGAAACTCTCAGTTGGTTTCAGAGAAAGAAAATAAAGCTGCCAGAACGGTCCAGCCAATCACTTGAAACCAATTGAAAATCTGTGGAAAGGACTATAGAAGGGGAGCACAGGACCTTCAGGATTTAAGGACTGTTTGTGTTAAAGAATGGGCCAAAATCACATCTGTGCAATGCATATGACTAGTTTCTCACCAGTGTCATTTCTCATTATTACACATAATTTATGGACATCTATGGTTTGACTTCTTTGCATGTTTGGAGTGGACAGGTTGTCACTGACATCTGGTGAGAATTTCGTGTCAACAGCAACTTTAGAAACATATTTCCCTTTAAAATTGGTGACTTGATCGTATTTTACTCACTGTGTGGATATTGTGTATATATTTAATTTTAAAAATCATGTCGGTGCAGTTGCTGGGTTAGGGGATCTTAGTTGCACGGACGGTAATACCGCATGCGACAATTAAAACTAGCAGTGGATCATGGTCAAAGTAGCCCTTCATTTTACCTGAATCCTTGCATCTCTCCCTTCCTGATTAATTTCACCTTCCTCTTCTTCGCTCTGTTGTTGGCACTGCTCTCTCTCCTGCACTTCTCCACAGCTAATGTCCAATGTGCCAGATTACCAGTCCAGCCCTGCGAGGAGACCTGCGTGGTGTGTCTCTGCCTCCCAGCCCTGCCTCTTTACAGCCATGCCATTCAGTGCGCCACGGGACTCAAGCGAGCACGAAAAGTGGCACGAGCACGCCCTCTGCTGACCAGTTCATTTCTGTGGTCAGGCTTAGATGTAGTACTGTCATTTTTCAATTCAGAACCAGCTTGAGTGCATCTAAAGATACAAAAATTCCAGAGATGTGAATCTCTTAGGTGCACAGTCACACCATGCTCACTGAAACTGTCACGGTCCTGGGTCTGTGACCCAGTGTTTTGATTGTGTATTATTGTTTATTAGTCTGTTTTCTTCTTGGTTCATGTTTAGTAGTATTTCTGTTTTATTTATTACAAACAAAAGTTACTAAGCGTTAAAAGGTGCTTTAGATTTAAATTCTTATCATGAGTCAATAACATTGACATTAGCCTGGAAATGGAAATGGAAATTATGGAATGGAAATTAGCCTTTGGCTATAATCTGGCATGTTTACATTCATGTAATTTTTTTTTTTTTACATTTACGTTCATTAACATGCACTGTCCTAAATAAATAAATATAAACATTGAAAACAACTCTTGTGAAACTGCTGTTTCCAGTAGTAAACGTGTTTATAATAATAATTTTCAAAAAATGTTTCTCTGTGCAAAATGAGTAAAAACATAAACAACTGTGGGATACTGTTTGTCAGTGATTTGAACTGGGAAAACAAATTGTGGCAGGATCAGCCTGATATTATTTGTATCCCACTGTAACTTTACTGTATAAAGAGCTAACATCGCCAAAATATCATTATAAGAAGTGTTTGTGAAGTAAAAATCAAGAATGCGGGATACTGTTTGTCCGTGATTTGGACAGTCCAGCGCATGCTCCTGACGCAGGGGAAACAAATTCTGTCGGGGAGACCAACCTTGGCAGCACCATTTTGCCGGTAAGGCCAAAGGCAAGATATGCTTCATCATATTTTCTGGTCTTTGGCTTGGAAGGAAGTTGGTTTGGAAGGATATTTGGCAATGCTTCATCCTCTGCTTTGTGTTTTTATTATGCTAGCAGCATCCAAACATTATTTGTTTTGTTTTTTAATTAACCCCCTCCAGCAATGGCGCCAACCACTTTGGGAACCTCTGTACTATGTTATGTGCTTGAAGATCAAACACTTATTTCACTCAGTGACTTTTATTGATAATTTGTCCAAGTTGAAAAATGCCCTCCTCCAAAAATATCATGTGACAACCTCATTGCCTTACAGAATGATGACGTCACACACATGTAGAATCTTACCACCATTCTGATCCTTTGATCCTTTGATCCTTAAAACGCATAAATAGGGGTGAAGAGCAACGACTTTTAGTCCGTTTCTCGCAGCATTGGTGTTTGCAGCATTGAACCGTTCGCCAGAAAAGCCTTTTGAAATATTTGGATCCTTTGCAATTGTAACTGTATCCACACCCAACATGTCTCAAACAAATCCAAAGGGACAAGAAGTTGACCCCTACGCTCTTCCCTGGGATGAGCCACTAGACCCTTCCCTTTCCTCTCTTCCTTGGTGTGACCAAGTTGAACTAGAGGAAAAGCGTTTGGAAGAAATGGAGGATGAAGCGCTCAGAAACACAGACAAGATTAAGTTCTTGATGGAGGAAAATGAGCAAAAGAGCGCTCAACTAAAAAAGTTGTCATACCAGCTTCAAGAAAAGGAAGCTATTATTGAGGAGAAACAACAGGATCTCCATGACATGGACAAAAAGAACCAGGAGCTCCAAAGAAAGCTCGATCAAGCTCTGCAACAAAATAAAAAAGTCATCCAAGAAAAGATACAAGATGGCATGAAGAAGAGAGGGCTGCAGAGCAATCTCCAAGAGATGGAGCTAATGTACAGTGCAGACAAAAAAAGGCTTGATCGCACACTGCAAGAAAATGAAAAGCTTCTCCAAGAGAAAAGGCAACAGGAGTTAAAACAAAAAGAAATGCATTCCAAGCTTCAGAGCATCAAGCAACACAATGAAAGCTTGCAAGGAAAGCTTGATGAAGCTCTGCGACAAAATAGAAAACTCCTCCAAGAGAAGAAAGAAGACAGCATGAAGAAGAGAGGGCTGCACTCCAATCTCCGAGACATGGAGCTAATGTACAGTGTAGACAAAAAAAGGCTTGATCGCACAGAGCAAGCAAATGAGAAGCTTCTCCAAGAGAAAAGGGAACAAGAAATCAAACAAAAAGAAATGGATTCCAATCTTCAGAGCATCAAGCAACAAAATGAAAGCTTGCAAGGAAAGCTTGATGAAGCTCTGCGACAAAATAAAGAAATCCTTCAAGAGAAAGAGCAGCTGGACAGAAAGCAGGGAGACATGGAGTGCCAACTCCAGCTCATGGAGGGAAACGACAGGATGCTGCAGGTAAAGTTCGATGAGACACTGCATAAATATCAAGACCTGCTTCAAGAGAGAGAACAGCTGGTCATTAAGCAGAGAGAAGAAAAACTTCTTCTCCAGGAGTTTGAGAAGAAAAACCAAAACCTGCAAGAACTTTACAACAAAATGAAGTTCAAAGCATCTGAGCTGGAAGGTGAAAATGAAAAACTGCAAAAGCAGGAGGCAACATCTAAAGTGCTGAAAGAAAGGTTGGAAGAAAAACAAGCCGAAATAGAAGAAGTGGAGAAAAAATGCAACAAGCTGCAGAAGCAAAACACCGAAACAATCGAGGAGCTGAAAATCCTCATCCTCGAGAAAAAGGTGCTTGTGGAAAAGCAGCTGGAGAAAAAGAAAAAACGCTTCCGCTTCTTCTGGAGGAAGAACACTCCTTCTTTCACTACTGCCAATGTCACCTCTTCTTCCCCCACCTCTGTTCCAGCTTAATTCCCCCCTCCCTTTAACTACTAACACCTCTCCCATCTCCCTCCCCTCTTTTCACAGTCACCCCCCAGCCAGTCCCGACAGTTGACTGCCCCCTCTAGAGCCTGGTTCTGTCATAGGTTTCTTCCTTTAAAGGGAGTTTTTCCTATCCACTGTCGCCTAGTGCTTGCTCAGAGGGGATTGTTGGGGTTTTCTCTCCTCTCTCCCTTTACTTTACGCTCTTCTTTACATCCCACCCACCCCCACCTTTTCTTTTTTCTTAATAATTGAACAATAAAAACAGTTGGCCGCTAATTAAATGTGTCAAATCAATGTCTTTATTCAAGAATACAAGAAATGGGTAATAGCTGCATGTGTGTTTGTGTGTGTGCATAATATGCATACTTTACGTGTTGGATCCAAATCCCACAAGGAATTAAATAAAACAAGAAGACAAACAAAAACAAATATTTCTCTCCCTTCCCAGGTCAGGAATCAGGATGAGGAAGAAATGAGGTCAGATCAGTGCAGGTTTTTGCACTACTGACATAAAGTTTCTGCTGATTAAAAAAAGTATGTCGATATTTCTGAAATACATTTGCAAACAAATAACTTTGACAACTTGTGTTTTTTCATAAAAGAAAAAAGAAAAATCAGAGAGCAGAGCTGGTAAAACAGCTTAGCTCCGCAGGTTACAGGAGATCAGATGCCAAATACTTTTCATGACAGTCTTCGTTATTGCATAAATCTCCCCTTTTATCATTGATCAGTAAATCACTGCATATAAATTCATCTAACCGTTATAATTTCATGAGTAAAGATTCTCAGATGACTGAATGGCGGTTTTAGTAAATGTTGAACTTTATTGTGATTTCTATTTTTAGAATCAATAGCACACATTTTGATTTAGTTTTGCAAGCTGCTGATTTCACACAGATCCACTGCCCAAACGTGCCTTTGAGTTTTTCATCATTTAACAAGAATAGGCTCAGGCAATCATTGTGTAATTAGGCTTTGGGAAGGTCTGGGGACAGGTATGATGGTGGTGGTTTTAAAGCACTGTGGCACAACAGCTTGACTCAGGGAGATGTTAAAGATGCCCGCTAGGACATCAGTCAGCTGGTCAGCACGGGCTCCGAGCACGCGTCCAGGTATATTGTCTGGTCCAGCAGCTTTGTGTGGGTTGACTTTAGTGAGAGTCCTTCTCACACTGGCCGTGGACAGGGACAGCACTTGGTTGTCTGGCAAGGGGGTGGCCCTCTATAGTCCGTCTTGCGTCCCATTTAAACAAGTGCGTGTTCACACTGCCCCTGGATGTCCTGGCCTCTGAGGTTAAGGTGTACGGCTCCTGGTTGTCAACTGACCAATTTATCATGGCAAAGTCTGTGGTGGACAAAAGATAAGAGGCTGATTATAAAAATGATCCATGCACGCCTTATGACCAACAGCATGTACAGTTAACACAGCTAAATGGCTGTGAAATTGTAAAATTACTTTTGAAATAAAGCTATTCAAAGTCAATTAACTGTGACTATAATAATAGCAATGTTAGCCAGCAAACAAAACGTTAGCACTAATTAAAATAAGCTGCTAGGTGATGTTACTGTTTCAAGTTCTCTCATTGTTTGACATGTAGGGCAGATATTTTGGTGACACTGAGATTAGCCAGACACTAAACAGCAGTGTAATATCAACGCTAGATTAGATGTTTTCTAATCCGATAAAATGACATTATTCCTGTTTATGGAAGATGTTTGTCGTCTGTTTGTTTGACTGACAGGAACAGGAAATAGTGGTTGGAAATTACTGTTGGTGTTACATGAGGGTAAAGAAGGGCTTTAAGCACCTGGGTAAAAACTGGACCCATGATGAAACACTACAACAAGTACAACATATTCTTCAGTTTTAATATGTGACCATACTATGCAGACTGCTGATGAGTTACACGGTTACATTTCATTAATCATTGTTAAACTAAAGTGGTAAGCAGTTACTTTATCCTTTCACTTAAAATTTCCAGGAAAAACACTACCTTGGCTACTTTTGTGCTTACATTTGATCTATGCTGGGTCACTACTTTTGCACTATAATGCTGCTGCTGACACCTTGGTTCACACTGACAATTAGAAAAAAGCTGATAGGAAAAGAAGGATGGAAAATGCCTGGAATTTAGTTACACTTGCAAATACTGCTGCCTCCAAACTGCAAGCATCAATAAAATGTTACAGTATTGTTTTCTATATCTGTGCATATATCCTTATTGGTAGTTTTCTCGAAATAGAAGATCTTCATTTTAAAAAAAAATCTCTGATAACATTGCTGAAGCTAGCGCCCACCCCTACTGCGCGTACTGCAAATATAAACCTGATATATACTTACATCATGAAGCAGTTGATGTCTGGTTTCCGACAAATACAGTAAAGAGGTGCGTTCTCCCCCTCCATACCAGTGTTCTCAGGCACTGGTACATGGTCAGTGTCAGACACTTCACTGTCCTACAACATACCACATAGGACCACATTAGAAATGACATGTATGTAGACATGCTAATTATACCTGGCTAAATGGATGCAGTAACAAAATGTTACTTAACTACTCTAGTTATTAGTTTCCAGTTGTGTGCAGTTGCTCCAGTCTTACTGACAGTATACTGTTTCAAACACCAGTGCCAACATTTTATTTTTTAAATCTTAGTATGATTCTGCACCAAGACTTGTGGCCTGTTGCTCGGTAACTTATTGTCTGACTACATTAACTACAGTTCATAAACATCATTCATTTTCTCCTACTTATTTTATTCAGGTTGTATTCCAGCTGTCATAGGGCAAAAGTACACCCTGGACAGGTCGCCAGTCTGTTGGAGGGTTATTAGAGAGACTCGGACAACCACTCACACCAACAGCCAACTAAGCTAACCCCGCGCGTGTCTTTGGAGTTCAACACCAGTCTGGCCGAATCACAGATAAGCAGAGTGTCTGTGCTGCAGAGCACAGCTGTGTCAGAGACTCTCGACATCAATGTAGCGTTAAGGATGCGGAGCGATGGGTGCACTAACACAATGTAAATATTAAAGTTCTCGCCATTGTCAATATGCTGTTGCGCTCTTGTTCGTATTATTGCAACCATATCTGTAGTCTAGCTTACCCTAAAAGTTTGGAGAGAATTGGTCTGTTAATAAACGCGATCGATTGTTTGGGACTGCTCTAGCAATCACGTCGCATAAACAACTCTACTTCCGGTGGGAAAACTAATTAAGGGTAAAGTCGCACTAATAACACCTATCACTCACGTTTATAAGCATACACTATGATCACTTCCACGCAGTAACGTTGTAATAAATATAATCCCCGGTAAAGTCAATTAGCGAACACTACTGGCATGTAATGCCAATGGCGACCATTTCACAAACTGTAGAAAATGTTCAAAATGTTGTCGGCACCAAAAGTGAAGGGCTGACAGTTGTGTTTATATACGAACCGTAAGCGCTAATGTTGGTTAGCATCAGCTAAAGCGAGGAAGTTTGACACTTGCAGAGGCAGTGAACGCAGAAGGAGCTTAAAAACGCATTGTGGGGTTTTTTTTGTTTAGTCTTTGCTTCGTTGCTTTGATTTGGGATTTTTTTTTTGCATTAAGACGTTGCGCACAAAATTACAGATATAACTGTGACTTAGCTGCTCGTTGGATAAACCCATGGACCTTAGAAAAGATCAACGCTACTCGGATGTAAGCACCCGTGTATAACACAAAAGAAAAATTACGCTTGCTAACCTTTCCACATCACAGGCTTCACATTAAATAAACATTTTTTCAAATACTCACCATGATCTGAGACCGTTTAAATATTTTGTTACTCTGAAAATATGGCAGTATGAAGCTAAACCTTTAGCTTGACGGCTAAAGCAACGCTAAGATTTACACGGAAACGATCAGCGGACATCGTTAAAGTACTATTGGTCTACATTCTTCTTCTATGGCAGCAGCCTGGGCAGAGTAACAGCCGACTTTAAACTGCGCCATCTGTTGGCACCAATTACAGTAGAAAACATTATTGCGACAACACGTTTTTTGGGGAAAATAACAGAGATTGAAACTTTACTGATAATTTGTCCAAGTTGAAAAATGCCCTCCTCCAAAAATATCATGTGACAACCTCATTGCCTTACAGAATGATGACGTCACACACATGTAGAATCTTACCACCATTCTGATCCTTTGATCCTTTGATCCTTAAAACGCATAAATAGGGGTGAAGAGCAACGACTTTTAGTCCGTTTCTCGCAGCATTGGTGTTTGCAGCATTGAACCGTTCGCCAGAAAAGCCTTTTGAAATATTTGGATCCTTTGCAATTGTAACTGTATCCACACCCAACATGTCTCAAACAAATCCAAAGGGACAAGAAGTTGACCCCTACGCTCTTCCCTGGGATGAGCCACTAGACCCTTCCCTTTCCTCTCTTCCTTGGTGTGACCAAGTTGAACTAGAGGAAAAGCGTTTGGAAGAAATGGAGGATGAAGCGCTCAGAAACACAGACAAGATTAAGTTCTTGATGGAGGAAAATGAGCAAAAGAGCGCTCAACTAAAAAAGTTGTCATACCAGCTTCAAGAAAAGGAAGCTATTATTGAGGAGAAACAACAGGATCTCCATGACATGGACAAAAAGAACCAGGAGCTCCAAAGAAAGCTTGATCAAGCTCTGCAACAAAATAAAAAAGTCATCCAAGAAAAGATACAAGATGGCATGAAGAAGAGAGGGCTGCAGAGCAATCTCCAAGAGATGGAGCTAATGTACAGTGCAGACAAAAAAAGGCTTGATCGCACACTGCAAGAAAATGAAAAGCTTCTCCAAGAGAAAAGGCAACAGGAGTTAAAACAAAAAGAAATGCATTCCAAGCTTCAGAGCATCAAGCAACACAATGAAAGCTTGCAAGGAAAGCTTGATGAAGCTCTGCGACAAAATAGAAAACTCCTCCAAGAGAAGAAAGAAGACAGCATGAAGAAGAGAGGGCTGCACTCCAATCTCCGAGACATGGAGCTAATGTACAGTGTAGACAAAAAAAGGCTTGATCGCACAGAGCAAGCAAATGAGAAGCTTCTCCAAGAGAAAAGGGAACAAGAAATCAAACAAAAAGAAATGGATTCCAATCTTCAGAGCATCAAGCAACAAAATGAAAGCTTGCAAGGAAAGCTTGATGAAGCTCTGCGACAAAATAAAGAAATCCTTCAAGAGAAAGAGCAGCTGGACAGAAAGCAGGGAGACATGGAGTGCCAACTCCAGCTCATGGAGGGAAACGACAGGATGCTGCAGGTAAAGTTCGATGAGACACTGCATAAATATCAAGACCTGCTTCAAGAGAGAGAACAGCTGGTCATTAAGCAGAGAGAAGAAAAACTTCTTCTCCAGGAGTTTGAGAAGAAAAACCAAAACCTGCAAGAACTTTACAACAAAATGAAGTTCAAAGCATCTGAGCTGGAAGGTGAAAATGAAAAACTGCAAAAGCAGAAGGCAACATCTAAAGTGCTGAAAGAAAGGTTGGAAGAAAAACAAGCCGAAATAGAAGAAGTGGAGAAAAAATGCAACAAGCTGCAGAAGCAAAACACCGAAACAATCGAGGAGCTGAAAATCCTCATCCTCGAGAAAAAGGTGCTTGTGGAAAAGCAGCTGGAGAAAAAGAAAAAACGCTTCCGCTTCTTCTGGAGGAAGAACACTCCTTCTTTCACTACTGCCAATGTCACCTCTTCTTCCCCCACCTCTGTTCCAGCTTAATTCCCCCCTCCCTTTAACCACTAACACCTCTCCCATCTCCCTCCCCTCTTTTCACAGTCACCCCCCAGCCAGTCCCGACAGTTGACTGCCCCCTCTAGAGCCTGGTTCTGTCATAGGTTTCTTCCTTTAAAGGGAGTTTTTCCTATCCACTGTCGCCTAGTGCTTGCTCAGAGGGGATTGTTGGGGTTTTCTCTCCTCTCTCCCTTTACTTTACGCTCTTCTTTACATCCCACCCACCCCCACCTTTTCTTTTTTCTTAATAATTGAACAATAAAAACAGTTGGCCACTAATTAAATGTGTCAAATCAATGTCTTTATTCAAGAATACAAGAAATGGGTAATAGCTGCATGTGTGTTTGTGTGTGTGCATAATATGCATACTTTACGTGTTGGATCCAAATCCCACAAGGAATTAAATAAAACAAGAAGACAAACAAAAACAAATATTTCTCTCCCCTCCCAGGTCAGGAATCAGGATGAGGAAGAAATGAGGTCAGATCAGTGCAGGTTTTTGCACTACTGACATAAAGTTTCTGCTGATTAAAAAAAGTATGTCGATATTTCTGAAATACATTTGCAAACAAATAACTTTGACAACTTGTGTTTTTTCATAAAAGAAAAAAGAAAAATCAGAGAGCAGAGCTGGTAAAACAGCTTAGCTCCGCAGGTTACAGGAGATCAGATGCCAAATACTTTTCATGACAGTCTTCGTTATTGCATAAATCTCCCCTTTTATCATTCAATTCAATTCAATTCAATTTTATTTATATAGCGCCAAATCACAACAAAAGTCGCCTCAAGGCGCTTCATAGATACAGAGAAAAACCCAACAATCATATGACCCCCTATGAGCAAGCACTTTGGCGACAGTGGGAAGGAAAAACTCCCTTTTAACAGGAAGAAACCTCCGGCAGAACCAGGCTCAGGGAGGGGCGGCCATCTGCTGCGACCGGTTGGGGTGAGAGAAGGAAGACAGGATAAAAGACATGCTGTGGAAGAGAGACAGAGGTTAATAACAGATATGATTCAATGCAGAGAGGTCTATTAATACATAGTGAGTGAGAAAGGTGACTGGAAAGGAAAAACTCAATGCATCTTGGGAATCCCCCGGCAGCCTACGTCTATTGCAGCATAACTAAGGGAGGATTCAGGGTCACCTGGTCCAGCCCTAACTATATGCTTTAGCAAAAAGGAAAGTTTTAAGCCTAATCTTGAAAGTAGAGATAGTTTCTGTCTCCCGAATCCAAACTGGAAGCTGGTTCCACAGAAGAGGGGCCTGAAAACTGAAGGCTCTGCCTCCCATTCTACTTTTAAATACTCTAGGAACAACAAGTAGGCCTGCAGAGCGAGAGCGAAGTGCTCTAATAGGGTGATATGGTACTACAAGGTCATTAAGATAAGATGGGGCCTGATTATTTAAGACCTTGTATGTGAGGAGCAGGATTTTGAATTCAATTCTGGATTTAACAGGAAGCCAATGAAGGGAAGCCAAAACAGGAGAAATATGCTCTCTCCTTCTAGTCCCTGTCAGTACTCTTGCTGCAGCATTTTGGATTAGCTGAAGGCTTTTCAGTGAGTTTTTTGGACATCCTAATAATAATGAATTACAGTAGTCCAGCCTGGAAGTAATAAATGCATGAACTAGTTTTTCAGCGTCACTCTGAGACAGGATATTTCTAATTTTAGAGATGTTGCGCAAATGGAAGAAAGCAGTCTTACATATTTGTTTAATATGTGCGTTGAAGGACATGTCCTGGTCAAAAATGACTCCAAGGTTCCTCACAGCGTTACTGGAGGCCAAGGTAATGCCATCCAGAGTATGAATCTGGTTAGATACCATATTTCTAAGATTTTCAGGGCCGAGTACAATAACCTCAGTTTTATCTGAATTAAGAAGCAGAAAGTTAGCGGCCATCCAGGTCTTTATGTCTTTAAGACATTCCTGCAGTTTAACTAATTGGTGTGTGTTATCTGGCTTCATGGACAGATAGAGCTGGGTGTCATCTGCATAGCAGTGAAAATGTATGCTATGTCTTCTAATGATGCTGCCTAAGGGAAGCATGTATAATGTAAACAGAATTGGTCCTAGCACTGAACCCTGTGGAACTCCATAATTGACCTCAGTGTGTGAAGAGGACTCTCCATTTACATGCACAAATTGGAGTCTATTAGATAGATATGATACAAACCACTGCAGTGCAGTACCTGTAATACCTACAGCATGTTCTAATCGCTCTAATAGGATATTATGGTCGACAGTATCGAACGCTGCACTGAGGTCTAGCAGGACAAGCACAGAGATGAGTCCACTGTCAGAGGCCATAAGAAGATCATTTGTAACCTTCACTAAAGCTGTTTCTGTGCTGTGATGAGCTCTGAAACCTGACTGAAACTCTTCAAATAAACCATTCCTCTGCAGATGATCTGTTAGCTGTTTGACAACTACTCTTTCAAGGATTTTTGATATGAAAGGAAGGTTGGAGATTGGCCTATAATTAGCTAAGACTGCTGGGTCTAGAGATGGCTTTTTGAGTAAAGGTTTAACCACAGCCAGCTTGAAGACCTGTGGTACATAGCCGATTATTAGAGATAGGTTGATCATATTTAAGATCGAAGAATTAATCAATGGCAGGACTTCTTTGAGCAGTTTTGTAGGAATGGGGTCTAAAAGACACGTTGATGGTTTGGAGGAAGTAATTATTGAAGTTAACTCAGAAAGATCAATTGGAGAAAAAGAGTCTAACTTAACATCAATGGTACTAAGAGTAGCTGTAGATAATATTACATCTGTGGGATGATTACTGGTAATTTTTTCTCTAATGATAAAAATTTTATTTGTGAAGAAGTTCATGAAGTCATTACTAGTTAACGTTAAAGGGATGGTTGGCTCAACAGAGCTCTGACTCTTTGTCAGCCTGGCTACAGTGCTGAAGAGAAACCTGGGGTTGTTCTTATTTTCTTCAATCAGTGATGAATAGTAAGATGTTCTGGCTTTGCGGAGGGCTTTCTTATGTAACCCGGGTTAAAAAGATGCATAAATAGTAAAAGTGTAGTCTGAGAATATAAATATCAAAGAGTTCATTTATTTAAATTTTCTTGTATATTAAAAAGGTAAAAGTTCATGTCAAATGATTAAAAACATGTTTGCATTGTTTAAAATAAGTTATCTTTCTTTTCTTGTGAATTGTTTGTGAGAAATGTAATTTCCTACGGGGAAACGGTCTGTGAAGGTAACACAGGGTGGAGAAGGAAAAAAAAAAAGAAAGGAGAGCGCAAGGAGGGAGAGTGGTGGTGCGTGAGTTACACGGAGCATCCGGAGAAATTAGCTTGTTTTTATGTACTAGTAGTAAGTGTGTTTTGACTTTTCGGACAGATAAGTCACAGTGACGGTAAGTTAGTGACATGACACGTAAAGTTTCGGCGTGAAGCTGCTGGACTGTGTGTTTTGTTTACTGCGGCCGTGCACGCATTAAGTTAAAGTGAGGCTAACCCAGCCGTTCGCTAATAAGGACTACTGTAGACTGCCGTTTCGCTAAAGTTGTGGAACGTAACAAGCTGCAGAGGATCGTTACCGAACTGGATAACGACGGACACACCCCAGATAGTCACTCTGAGTGCCCGCGTCACTCAGAGTACCTCTGGCAACGTGGGAAGCTAAAACGGGTAGCTTGTGGAGCACGTGGAGATCACAGACCTTCCTCATCTTTGTGCTACTGCATTCAGAGCGGAGTGTTTCTGAAGGAGCTGAAGACAACTTGTTGCCTGGATTAAGCTGGTGGGAATTGCACGTCTCACAAGGTACTGAGTTTATTTATTTATTTTTTGCTCATTGAGTGAAGAACTTCCGGTTGGGAGATCGTTTTGGATTTATACTGGAGCAATACAGGCCTGCAACGTAGGGTTTATCTCTGCCGGCTTTAGGTTTAGTTTGGGACTATAATTGTTTTATCACTGGTGGTTCACACTGTATATGTGGAGATTCTGTGTACAGTGTGTAAATTGCTGTGTGTGTGTGTTTTTTGGTTTGCCTGAATACTGAAATCTGCCATTTTATTATTTTCTTGTTTACATTGTTTGGTAAATTAAAGGAGGGTTGCAATGCTCTACTTTACATGGTGTATGACATGATTTACTGCACTATAGACACTAGTGTTCATTTTCGCGTGTAGTGCTACTGTTAAGGAATAAGCTTCATTGATCCCAGAAACAAAAGAGAAGTTAATTTAAAAATATCGTACGAGAGTACACTAGAAAAGAACCCAAAGCCCATTTATTTAATGGTATTGAGTAAATGAGGGCTACATAAAATGGAGGCACCGCTGGGATGTTTTTGGGTCTCATAGAAGTATTAAAGGAGCCACACGCTAAAAAAATAATAATTAAAAGTTAACCTACAGTAGCTAGTTTACATTTGTTAGTAGTTTTGGCTATTATGAGTATGGCAGACCACACCGGGCTTGCTGCGGAGCTGAAGAGGTGGTGTCGGGGTGAAGGTTTGGAGGAAGCTAAAGCACTCTTGGTTCTGGTTCCAGAAGAAGTGGAAATAGCCCAGATAGAAGAAACCTTGGAGACTATTAAGTGTCTAGGGCGAGTCCGGGTTAGAGGGCGCTTGTTCCACACCCCCTTGAGCCGCCTAATGGTTCTCTGCGAGTGTAAACAAAGTATACCTAAAGATAATGCACCCAAGGAAGTGCTGGACCAGCACAGTGGTGAGAAATGGCCGATAGTGACTCTTAATGAATGTGCAGCTCCTGACGATTTTGCTGTGAAGTTGAAGAGTCTCTTAGACACTGAGGGTAGGACTATGGAAGACATACAAAGCTTATTTCTCAGCCTTGCTCCTCCGCAGCCCAGCTCTGATCCTTCCATAAACTCCACTGAGTCTGTCTTGCAAGCGGTTGGTGATTTTTTGGAGAAGGCACGTAAACCACAAGCTGAAGGTGGTTATCGGCGTTTGAGGCTGTTTTCAGGGAACTTACCAGTTCCCCCTAGTGAAGACCCCTTTGACCATTGGCTTGAGCAGGCATGGCTCATGGTAGAGGAAAGTGACTGTACAGACAGGGAGAAAAGGCGCAGGCTGATCGAAAGTTTAAAGGGGCCAGCGTTGGAGATTGCCAAATCAGTCCGTGAGTCAGACCCTGAGGCAGGCCCTGTTGAATACCTGGAGGCTTTGGAAAGCGCATTTGGCAGTGCTGAGTCTGGGGATGATCTCTATTTTGCTTTCCGCTTAATGCAGCAACAACCAAGTGAAAAACTGTCTGATTTTCTGAGGCGTCTGGAGAGGGCCCTCAGTAAAGTTGTTCAGAGAGGAGGATTTCCAGCTTCTAGCAAAGACAAAGCTCGCCTAGAACAACTTCTGAGAGGGGCTGTTGTTTCCGATCTCATGCTAATTAATCTGCGCCTGAGAGAGAGAAAGTCCAAACCCCCAACTTTCCTCCAACTCTTAAGTGAGATTCGCACAGAGGAAGAGTATGAGGCATCAAGGAGGAAACTAAATACCTCAGTCCAGCATGTACAGACAAAACCTTTAGGGACTGACAATACAGAAATACAAAGTCTCAAAGCTGAAGTTAAAGAGCTTAAGGCCAAGTTAGCCACCTGCATGACTAAGGCCCCTGAGGTCAAAGAGAAAGGCTCGTCCTCAGTGCAGTCAAGTGAGCCCAGTGACACCAAGGAACTGGCTGCTTTGAAAAAACAAGTGAAAAGACTGCAGCAGAAAGTAGCCCAAAGAGATACTGTTCCAGACTCCTCTTTAAAACTGGCTACCGTGGCAGCAGTGGAGGCTAACTCAAAGACAAGGACCCCTTACCAGAACAGAATGCCTTTGGATGAGCAGTTCTGTTACCGTTGTGGGGAAAAGGGACATTTTGTCGCAAAGTGTCAAAATCCTGAAAATCAGAGCAAAGTTATTCGAAAGCTCATCCAAACTGTCAAGACACTGAAAGAAAGTTCAGGTACTTCAACAAGTAATGCCCCTGACACTGACTGTCATGTCAAGCAGGGTCTTCTGACTTCTCCCACCCCAGCTGGAATTCCGGAGGGACTGATTGGGCCCCCAAGTATTGTGCCACTTAAAGTGAATGGACAGCCCTGTGATGCCTTATTCGACAGTGGATCACAGGTCACCATAATATTCGAGTCCTGGTACAAAGCCCATCTGCCTTCCACCCCAGTGCATCCGGTCACTGGTCTCAACATTTGGGGTTTAAGTGAGTCCAATGTCAGTTACCCCTACCTTGGCTATGTTGTGGTAGATGTTGAGTACCCAGCTGAAGTGACTGGCACCAAACACACAGTACCTGTCCTTGCCCTGATCTGTCCAAGCCCAAAAGAAGAGCAGATTCCTGTCATTGTTGGCACTAACACCAACCATGTCCGCAATTTGGTACAGGAATGCAGAAAAGAGGGGCGTGACATAACCAAAAGCCTGGGCATCCAAATTCACAGGGAATCGCTACCCACATTCACAGACTCCGTCACCCTAGGCTCTCAAAATGACCAGGTTGGCTCTGTGACTTGGCAAGGTTCAAATCCCTTGTCCTTACCCCCTGGAAAAGACTTGCAAATAACTTGCAAAGTTCATTTTCAGCAGACAGTTGGCAAAGAGATCTTGATGTTTGACTCTTCTCCCTTAGCTCCTCTGCCGGGTGATGTCCTGCTTCAACCCATGGTTGTGCCCGCCAATGCGGTACAAGTTAACAGCTTCAGGATCCTGGTGCAGAACCAGTCCGCCAGGGAAACCATTATCCCGGTTGGAACCGTCATGGGTCACCTTTATCGCACCGAAAGCGTCATCTCCATGGCAAGCAAAGAACCAGAGACGACAGCATTTGACAGCAGCCAGATCGACTTTGGTGACTCTCCTGTGCCTGAAGAGTGGAAGGACCGGCTTAGACAGAAACTAGTGGAACGCTCCCACGTCTTCTCAGTCCATGAATGGGACGTTGGCCTTGCAAAAGAGGTGGAGCACACCATCCGCCTGGCTGACACAAGACCTTTTCGGCAAAGATCACGTCGACTGGCACCTGCAGACATAGAGGATGTAAGAAAACATCTGCAAGAGTTACTCTGTGCCGGCATCATTAAAGAATCCCGTAGCCCCTATGCCTCACCGATTGTAATAGTTAGAAAGAAAAATGGAACCATACGGATGTGCATAGACTACAGGCTCCTTAACAGTCGGACCGTGCCAGACCAGTACACGACCCCCTGCATTGACGAAGCACTGGATTCTTTGTCTGGGAGCAAATGGTTCACAGTGCTGGATCTGCGTAGTGGATACTACCAGATTCCAATGGCAGAGGAAGATAAAGAGAAGACGGCGTTCATCTGTCCCCTAGGCTTTTTCCAATTTGAGAGAATGCCGCAGGGAATAACAGGAGCGCCTGCGACTTTCCAGCGTCTAATGGAAAAAACAGTCGGAGACATGAACCTCCTCCAAGTCCTGGTTTACTTGGACGACCTGATTGTCTTCGGAAAGTCGCTGGAGGAACACGAAGAGCGGCTCATTAAAGTCCTAGATCGTCTTGGAGAAGCAGGACTAAAGATCTCCCTGGACAAATGCCAGTTTTGTCAGCCACAGGTGAAGTACCTCGGGCATATTGTGTCTGCCCAAGGCGTCTCTCCTGATCCGCAGAAGATTGAGGCTGTTACCACCTGGCCTCAGCCCCATGACCTAAAGTCTCTGAGATCGTTCTTAGGTTTCTGCGGATACTACAGGCGATTCATTGCTAACTATGCTGCCATTGTGAGACCTCTCACTGAACTGACCAAAGGCTATGCTCCGACACAAAAGAGCAAGAAAAAGAGTCCAGACATCAACAAGTCCTACTTGAAAGAGTCAGAACCCTTTGGAGATCGGTGGGATGACTCCTGTAGCAATGCCTTTCAGCAGATCATCCACTGCCTAACCCATGCACCGGTATTAGCCTTCGCTGATCCTACCAAGCCCTATGAGCTCCACGTGGACGCAAGCTTCAAAGGATTGGGGGCTGTCCTATACCAGCTACAAGAAGGGGACCTAAGGCCGGTTGCATTTGCCAGCAGGAAGTTAAGTCAGGCTGAGAAGAGGTACCCCATACATCAGCTGGAGTTCCTGTCATTAAAGTGGGCTGTGGTGGATCGCTTTCATGACTATCTGTATGGGGCGCGCTTTACAGTGCGAACAGATAATAACCCCTTGACTTATGTTCTGTCTACGGCAAAGCTCAATGCCGTGGGACACAGATGGTTAGCTGCTTTGTCCACATATGACTTCGATGTCCATTACAGACCAGGCAAGCATAACATAGATGCAGACATCCTCTCCAGAAACTTTGACACTGATGCTGAATGGGAGACTATACCGGAGGCAGCTGTTAAATCCATCTGCAAAAGAGTACAAGTTTCAGAAAGCTCAGGGTGCCCCACCAGATGTGTCGACCAAACTGGGGCTTCCCCGGAATGCATCCCTGACATCTATGCATTTCCTCTTACAATGGAGTTACAGTCACTGGAACACATCTCAAAAGCTGATCTCGCTAAGGAACAGAAAGAGGATTCAGTCATTGGTCCAGCGGTCAAAGCTGTCCAACAGAATTTATGGACAGGCAACAGTCCGGAGCTGTCGCTCCTAAAAAGAGAGAAAGATAAGCTGACCCTGCTGAGTGACGGTCTGCTCTATCGCATCACCAAACGTCACTCAGGGGAGGAGGTCCGTCAGCTAGTCCTGCCTAAGGTGTATCATGACGTTGTGTTGAGATCAGTACACAATGACTCAGGACACCTGGGCATAGAGAGAACTCTGGATTTACTCCGTCGAAGGTTCTACTGGCCCAGAATGTTGCAAGACGCTGAGGACCATATCAAAAGTTGTGGTGAATGTATAACACGCAAGACTCCTGCCCAGAGAGCCGCACCGCTTCATCAGATCTCCAGCAGTGGACCTATGGATCTGGTGTGCATTGACTTTCTCTCAATGGAGACGGATTCCAAGGGCATGAGAAATGTTTTAGTGGTCACCGATCACTTCACGCGCTACGCCCAGGCATTCCCGACCAAGAATCAGACGTCTCAAACAGTGGCCAAAACCTTAGTGGATAAGTTTTTCGTCCACTATGGTCTTCCGGCTCGTATCCATTCAGACCAGGGGCGAGACTTTGAGAGTCGTCTGATCAAAGACTTGTTGAAGAACATGGGGATACGGAAGTCGCGCACTACTCCGTATCATCCGCAAGGAGACCCTCAGCCAGAGCGGTTCAATCGAACGCTGCTTTCAATGTTGGGTACTCTAAGCACAGAAAAGAAACGTCAGTGGAGCCAGCATGTCCCTTATTTGGTCCATGCTTATAACAGTACAAAATGTGATGCAACTGGTTTTTCACCATACTTCCTAATGTTTGGCCGTGAAGCCAGACTGCCAGTGGACTTGTGCTTTGGGACCACAATTGACAAAGCTGAGGAAAGTCACTCACGCTATGTGTCAAAGCTTAAAGAAGATCTCCGTCAAGCCTACAAGCTAGCATCCGAGACGGCAGACAAAGTCCATCAGAAGAACAAAAAGGGCTATGACAAGAGAGTTTGTTTCCAGTCTCTAGAAATAGGAGACAGAGTCCTACTGAAGAACTGGGGTCTCAAAGGGAAGCACAAGTTGCAAACAAGATGGAGTCCAATACCTTACCAAGTTGTTGGAAAAATGCCCAACCTTCCTGTCTACCAACTAAAGAAAGAGAATGGGAGTGGTCGTCTGAAAACAATCCACAGAGACCATATCCTAAGTATTGGCCAGCATGTGAAATTGCCAATCCCTGAAGAAGGCGATAACTGTTGTGACAGACAAAAACCAAAGGGCAAGAAACCAAAGCAGGCCACAGTTGCATCTGACCCTCAGCTGTCACAGGATTCTGATTCATCCTCAGAGAGTGAATACTATGAGCCTCAGAGATACTACTACACTCAAGAAAGAGTGAGAGAAGCATTAAGACCGGCTCTTAGATCTCAAGCAGTGCCACAAGAGGATTGTGCAAGTGACCAGGATGACGTCAGTGATGAAACTGATTCTGATCAGCGCAGTGAAAAGGAGGAACTGCCACTGGAGGATGAAGACGTTAATCGGGACAGTGAGACTGAGCCCGACCACATGGTGGATATTCAGGAGGAGTCTGACCAAAATGAAGAAGATGATCAAGATTCTGCCCCAGAACCTGAGCTGGATCCCAGAACAGCCCGGTCTGCCAAAACTCAGAAACCAAATACACACCGTAATTTGTTGGGTGACACTCCTAAACTAAGGCCTAAGAGACAGATTAAACCAGTAGTTCGTTTAACCTATGATGAGCCAGGAAAAGCTAAAGATCAGCCTATCACTATTATACATAGAGGGGTTGTCATCACTATAGGCGAAGACTAAGAGCCATAGTAAGAAAAAAGGTCATCCCACTTCCCAAGTTCTTGTAGTTCCTTGGTAGTCTGTTGAGGACACCAGACATTTAGTGGGGGGAGGGTGTAACCCGGGTTAAAAAGATGCATAAATAGTAAAAGTGTAGTCTGAGAATATAAATATCAAAGAGTTCATTTATTTAAATTTTCTTGTATATTAAAAAGGTAAAAGTTCATGTCAAATGATTAAAAACATGTTTGCATTGTTTAAAATAAGTTATCTTTCTTTTCTTGTGAATTGTTTGTGAGAAATGTAATTTCCTACGGGGAAACGGTCTGTGAAGGTAACACAGGGTGGAGAAGGAAAAAAAAAAAGAAAGGAGAGCGCAAGGAGGGAGAGTGGTGGTGCGTGAGTTACACGGAGCATCCGGAGAAATTAGCTTGTTTTTATGTACTAGTAGTAAGTGTGTTTTGACTTTTCGGACAGATAAGTCACAGTGACGGTAAGTTAGTGACATGACACGTAAAGTTTCGGCGTGAAGCTGCTGGACTGTGTGTTTTGTTTACTGCGGCCGTGCACGCATTAAGTTAAAGTGAGGCTAACCCAGCCGTTCGCTAATAAGGACTACTGTAGACTGCCGTTTCGCTAAAGTTGTGGAACGTAACAAGCTGCAGAGGATCGTTACCGAACTGGATAACGACGGACACACCCCAGATAGTCACTCTGAGTGCCCGCGTCACTCAGAGTACCTCTGGCAACGTGGGAAGCTAAAACGGGTAGCTTGTGGAGCACGTGGAGATCACAGACCTTCCTCATCTTTGTGCTACTGCATTCAGAGCGGAGTGTTTCTGAAGGAGCTGAAGACAACTTGTTGCCTGGATTAAGCTGGTGGGAATTGCACGTCTCACAAGGTACTGAGTTTATTTATTTATTTTTTGCTCATTGAGTGAAGAACTTCCGGTTGGGAGATCGTTTTGGATTTATACTGGAGCAATACAGGCCTGCAACGTAGGGTTTATCTCTGCCGGCTTTAGGTTTAGTTTGGGACTATAATTGTTTTATCACTGGTGGTTCACACTGTATATGTGGAGATTCTGTGTACAGTGTGTAAATTGCTGTGTGTGTGTGTTTTTTGGTTTGCCTGAATACTGAAATCTGCCATTTTATTATTTTCTTGTTTACATTGTTTGGTAAATTAAAGGAGGGTTGCAATGCTCTACTTTACATGGTGTATGACATGATTTACTGCACTATAGACACTAGTGTTCATTTTCGCGTGTAGTGCTACTGTTAAGGAATAAGCTTCATTGATCCCAGAAACAAAAGAGAAGTTAATTTAAAAATATCGTACGAGAGTACACTAGAAAAGAACCCAAAGCCCATTTATTTAATGGTATTGAGTAAATGAGGGCTACACTTATAAAGCAGCAAACTATTTCTCCAGGCTAAATGATGATCCTCTAAATTTGTGACACGCCATTTCCTCTCCAGATTACGAGTCATCTGCTTTAGGGTACGTGTTTGAGAATTATACCACGGAGTCAGGTACTTCTGATTAGAGACCTTAGTTTTCACTGGAGCTACAGTATCCAGAGTCGTACGTAGTGAGGAGGTGAAATTATTAACAAGATAATCGACCTCTGTTGGGGTAGCGTTCAGATAGCTGCTCTGCTCTGTGTTGGTACAGGGCATTGAAGATGATAACAGTGGGTGGATTATATTCTTAAACTTAGTTACAGCGCTTTCAGAAAGACATCTACTTTGATAAAATCTACTCTCCACTGCTGTGTAATCAATTATTGTAAATGTAAATGTTATCAGGAAATGATCAGACAGGAGAGGGTTTTCAGGAAACACTGTTAAATGTTCAGTTTCTATGCCATATGTTAAAACAAGATCTAGAGTGTGATTAAAGTGGTGGGTGGGTTCTTTTACATTTTGAGAGAAGCCAATTGAGTCTAATAACAGACTAAATGCCATGTTGAGGCTGTCATTTTTAGCATCTACATGGATGTTAAAATCACCCACAATAATTATTTTATTTGAGCTCAGAACTAAATTAGATATAAAGTCTGAGAAATCAGACAGAAACTCTGTGTAAGGCCCAGGTGGACGATAGATGATAACAAGTAAGACTGGTTTCTGAGTTTCACAGCTGGGGTGGACAATGTTAAGCATCAGGCTTTCAAATGAATTAAAAGTCTGTCTTGGTCTTTCATTAATTAATAGGCTGGTGTGAAAAATTGCTGCCACACCGCCCCCTCGGCCTGTGCTTCGAGGTTTCTGGTAGTTAGAATGACTCGGGGGTGTTGATTCATTTAAACTAACATAATCATCCTGCTGCAACCAGGTTTCTGTAAGGCAGAGTAAATCAATTTGTTGATCAATTATTAAGTCATGTACTAACAGAGACTTGGAGGAGAGAGACCTAATATTTAATAATCCACATTTCACTGTTTTACTCTTTGGTTCAGATGTGGATACTGTATTGTTCTTTCTTTTTGATTGTTTATGTTTAAGTTGTTTGTTGCTGGTTTTTAGTTTGTTTTTTGTCTTTTTGGAAGCTGACACAGTCTCTATGGAGATGGGTTTTTGGGGGGGTAGCAGGAGGAGAGAAGCTGCAGAGAGGCGTGTAAGACTGCAACTCTGCTTCCTGGTCCCAACTCTGGATAGTCATATTTTGGGGGGTTTAATAAATTTGTCCATATTTCTAGAAATGAGAGCTGCTCCATCCAAAGTGGGATGGATGCCGTCTCTCCTAACAAGACCAGGTTTCCTCCAGAAGGTTTGCCAATTATCTATGAAGCCCACATCGTTTCTGGGACACCACTCAGACAGCCAGCAATTTAAGGAGAACATGCGGCTAAACATGTCACTCCTGGTCTGATTGGGGAGGGGACCAGAGAAAACTACAGAGTCCGACATTGTTTTAGCAAAGTTGCACATCGATTCAATATTGATTTTAGTGACCTCCGATTGGCGTAACCGGGTGTCATTACTGCCGACGTGAATTATGATTTTACTGAATTTACGTTTACCCTTAGCCAGCAGTTTTAAATTTCCTTCAATGTCGCCTGCTCTGGCCCCTGGAAGACAATTGACTATGGTTGCCGGTGTCTCTAGCTTCACATGTCTGAGAACAGAATCACCAATTACCAGAGTTTGACCCCCGGCGGGTGTGTCACCGAGTGGGGAAAAACGGTTAGACACATGAACGGGTTGGTGGTGTACCTGGGGCTTCATTGATCAGTAAATCACTGCATATAAATTCATCTAACCGTTATAATTTCATGAGTAAAGATTCTCAGATGACTGAATGGCGGTTTTAGTAAATGTTGAACTTTATTGTGATTTCTATTTTTAGAATCAATAGCACACATTTTGATTTAGTTTTGCAAGCTGCTGATTTCACACAGATCCACTGCCCAAACGTGCCTTTGAGTTTTTCATCATTTAACAAGAATAGGCTCAGGCAATCATTGTGTAATTAGGCTTTGGGAAGGTCTGGGGACAGGTATGATGGTGGTGGTTTTAAAGCACTGTGGCACAACAGCTTGACTCAGGGAGATGTTAAAGATGCCCGCTAGGACATCAGTCAGCTGGTCAGCACGGGCTCCGAGCACGCGTCCAGGTATATTGTCTGGTCCAGCAGCTTTGTGTGGGTTGACTTTAGTGAGAGTCCTTCTCACACTGGCCGTGGACAGGGACAGCACTTGGTTGTCTGGCAAGGGGGTGGCCCTCTATAGTCCGTCTTGCGTCCCATTTAAACAAGTGCGTGTTCACACTGCCCCTGGATGTCCTGGCCTCTGAAGTTAAGGTGTACGGCTCCTGGTTGTCAACTGACCAATTTATCATGGCAAAGTCTGTGGTGGACAAAAGATAAGAGGTTGATTATAAAAATGATCCATGCACGCCTTATGACCTACAGCATGTACAGTTAACACAGCTAAATGGCTGTGAAATTGTAAAATTACTTTTGAAATAAAGCTATTCAAAGTCAATTAACTGTGACTATAATAATAGCAATGTTAGCCAGCAAACAAAACGTTAGCACTAATTAAAATAAGCTGCTAGGTGATGTTACTGTTTCAAGTTCTCTCATTGTTTGACATGTAGGGCAGATATTTTGGTGACACTGAGATTAGCCAGACACTAAACAGCAGTGTAATATCAACGCTAGATTAGATGTTTTCTAATCCGATAAAATGACATTATTCCTGTTTATGGAAGATGTTTGTCGTCTGTTTGTTTGACTGACAGGAACAGGAAATAGTGGTTGGAAATTACTGTTGGTGTTACATGAGGGTAAAGAAGGGCTTTAAGCACCTGGGTAAAAACTGGACCCATGATGAAACACTACAACAAGTACAACATATTCTTCAGTTTTAATATGTGACCATACTATGCAGACTGCTGATGAGTTACACGGTTACATTTCATTAATCATTGTTAAACTAAAGTGGTAAGCAGTTACTTTATCCTTTCACTTAAAATTTCCAGGAAAAACACTACCTTGGCTACTTTTGTGCTTACATTTGATCTATGCTGGGTCACTACTTTTGCACTATAATGCTGCTGCTGACACCTTGGTTCACACTGACAATTAGAAAAAAGCTGATAGGAAAAGAAGGATGGAAAATGCCTGGAATTTAGTTACACTTGCAAATACTGCTGCCTCCAAACTGCAAGCATCAATAAAATGTTACAGTATTGTTTTCTATATCTGTGCATATATCCTTATTGGTAGTTTTCTCGAAATAGAAGATCTTCATTTTAAAAAAAAATCTCTGATAACATTGCTGAAGCTAGCGCCCACCCCTACTGCGCGTACTGCAAATATAAACCTGATATATACTTACATCATGAAGCAGTTGATGTCTGGTTTCCGACAAATACAGTAAAGAGGTGCGTTCTCCCCCTCCATACCAGTGTTCTCAGGCACTGGTACATGGTCAGTGTCAGACACTTCACTGTCCTACAACATACCACATAGGACCACATTAGAAATGACATGTATGTAGACATGCTAATTATACCTGGCTAAATGGATGCAGTAACAAAATGTTACTTAACTACTCTAGTTATTAGTTTCCAGTTGTGTGCAGTTGCTCCAGTCTTACTGACAGTATACTGTTTCAAACACCAGTGCCAACATTTTATTTTTTAAATCTTAGTATGATTCTGCACCAAGACTTGTGGCCTGTTGCTCGGTAACTTATTGTCTGACTACATTAACTACAGTTCATAAACATCATTCATTTTCTCCTACTTATTTTATTCAGGTTGTATTCCAGCTGTCATAGGGCAAAAGTACACCCTGGACAGGTCGCCAGTCTGTTGGAGGGTTATTAGAGAGACTCGGACAACCACTCACACCAACAGCCAACTAAGCTAACCCCGCGCATGTCTTTGGAGTTCAACACCAGTCTGGCCGAATCACAGATAAGCAGGGTGTCTGTGCTGCAGAGCACAGCTGTGTCAGAGACTCTCGACATCAATGTAGCGTTAAGGATGCGGAGCGATGGGTGCACTAACACAATGTAAATATTAAAGTTCTCGCCATTGTCAATATGCTGTTGCGCTCTTGTTCGTATTATTGCAACCATATCTCTAGTCTAGCTTACCCTAAAAGTTTGGAGAGAATTGGTCTGTTAATAAACGCGATCGATTGTTTGGGACTGCTCTAGCAATCACGTCGCATAAACAACTCTACTTCCGGTGGGAAAACTAATTAAGGGTAAAGTCGCACTAATAACACCTATCACTCACGTTTATAAGCATACACTATGATCACTTCCACGCAGTAACGTTGTAATAAATATAATCCCCGGTAAAGTCAATTAGCGAACACTACTGGCATGTAATGCCAATGGCGACCATTTCACAAACTGTAGAAAATGTTCAAAATGTTGTCGGCACCAAAAGTGAAGGGCTGACAGTTGTGTTTATATACGAACCGTAAGCGCTAATGTTGGTTAGCATCAGCTAAAGCGAGGAAGTTTGACACTTGCAGAGGCAGTGAACGCAGAGAGAGCTTAAAAACGCATTGTGGGGTTTTTTTTGTTTAGTCTTTGCTTCGTTGCTTTGATTTGGGATTTTTTTTGCATTAAGACGTTGCGCACAAAATTACAGATATAACTGTGACTTAGCTGCTCGTTGGATAAACCCATGGACCTTAGAAAAGATCAACGCTACTCGGATGTAAGCACCCGTGTATAAGTCTGTGAAGGTTCTCAGTCATCCAGGTCATCGTAGTCAAAGGAGCTTGCAAATAAAAGCGTCTGGACTTCTTTAAGTTACTTGAAGACGTTTCACCTCTCATCCGAGAAGCTTCTTCAGTTCTAAGGTCAAATGGTGGAGAGTCCCAGATATAAACCTAGTGGGAGTATCCCCCCACAGAGGGACAAAAGGACCCCCTGATGATCCTCTAATCGCCTGAGCCAAGGTGTGAAACTGGGTGTGGGTCCCAATCAGCCAGAGTTTCGGGTGTGTTCATTGTGAAACCTGGCCCCACCTTATCATGCGAATTCCTGAGGTCAGATGGCCCAGGATGTGAGTGGGCGTTAAGGCATCTGGGAAGGGATCTCAAAACTGGATTATAGATGGCAGAGAGTTGGTGTCGTAAACCCCCGCCTCTGTTCAAAGATGGTCGCTCACAGTGGACATAGATGGCTTCTTTCACTCCTCTTTCAAACCATCTGTCCTCTCTGTCCAAAATGTGAACATTGGCATCCTCGAAAGAGTGTCCTTTATCCTTAAGATGCAGATGGACTGCTGAGTCTTGTCCTGTGGAGGTGGCTCTTCTGTGTTGTGCCATGCGCTTGTGAAGTGGCTGTTTGGTCTCTCCAATGTAGAGGTCTGGGCATTCCTCGCTGCACTGTACAGCATACACCACATTGTTAAGTCTGTGTTTTGGCGTTTTGTCTTTCGGGTGAACCAGTTTTTGTCTGAGCGTGTTGCTGGGTCTGAAATGCACCAGGATGTCAAGCTTGGAGAAAACTCTCCTAAGTTTTTCTGATACACCGGCTACATAGGGGATGACAATGTTGTTGCGTCTGTCCTTCTTATCCTCCCTCGCTGGTGTCTGGTCTTCTTTTCTGTGCCTCTTTGCTGACTTTAAGAACGCCCATTTAG
Organism: Perissodus microlepis; assembly: GCF_051167445.1. Lineage (NCBI taxonomy): Eukaryota > Metazoa > Chordata > Actinopteri > Cichliformes > Cichlidae > Perissodus > Perissodus microlepis. The sequence continues at coordinate 17,430,348 of NC_140472.1, forward strand.
GATAGCCGCACGTTTTGAGTGCTTCCTTTACACCCGTGTATAACACAAAAGCAAAATTACGCTTGCTAACCTTTCCACATCACAGGCTTCACATTAAATAAACATTTTTTCAAATACTCACCATGATCTGAGACCGTTTAAATATTTTGTTACTCTGAAAATATGGCAGTATGAAGCCAAACCTTTAGCTTGACGGCTAAAGCAATGCTAAGATTTACACGGAAACGATCAGCGGACATCGTTAAAGTATTCTTCTTCTATGGTAGCAGCCTGGGCAGAGTAACAGCCGACTTTAAACTGCGCCATCTGTTGGCACCAATTACAGTAGAAAACATTATTGCGACAACACGTTTTTTGGGGAAAATAACAGAGATTGAAACTTTACTGATAATTTGTCCAAGTTGAAAAATGCCCTCCTCCAAAAATATCATGTGACAACCTCATTGCCTTACAGAATGATGACGTCACACACATGTAGAATCTTACCACCATTCTGATCCTTTGATCCTTTGATCCTTAAAACGCATAAATAGGGGTGAAGAGCAACGACTTTTAGTCCGTTTCTCGCAGCATTGGTGTTTGCAGCATTGAACCGTTCGCCAGAAAAGCCTTTTGAAATATTTGGATCCTTTGCAATTGTAACTGTATCCACACCCAACATGTCTCAAACAAATCCAAAGGGACAAGAAGTTGACCCCTACGCTCTTCCCTGGGATGAGCCACTAGACCCTTCCCTTTCCTCTCTTCCTTGGTGTGACCAAGTTGAACTAGAGGAAAAGCGTTTGGAAGAAATGGAGGATGAAGCGCTCAGAAACACAGACAAGATTAAGTTCTTGATGGAGGAAAATGAGCAAAAGAGCGCTCAACTAAAAAAGTTGTCATACCAGCTTCAAGAAAAGGAAGCTATTATTGAGGAGAAACAACAGGATCTCCATGACATGGACAAAAAGAACCAGGAGCTCCAAAGAAAGCTTGATCAAGCTCTGCAACAAAATAAAAAAGTCATCCAAGAAAAGATACAAGATGGCATGAAGAAGAGAGGGCTGCAGAGCAATCTCCAAGAGATGGAGCTAATGTACAGTGCAGACAAAAAAAGGCTTGATCGCACACTGCAAGAAAATGAAAAGCTTCTCCAAGAGAAAAGGCAACAGGAGTTAAAACAAAAAGAAATGCATTCCAAGCTTCAGAGCATCAAGCAACACAATGAAAGCTTGCAAGGAAAGCTTGATGAAGCTCTGCGACAAAATAGAAAACTCCTCCAAGAGAAGAAAGAAGACAGCATGAAGAAGAGAGGGCTGCACTCCAATCTCCGAGACATGGAGCTAATGTACAGTGTAGACAAAAAAAGGCTTGATCGCACAGAGCAAGCAAATGAGAAGCTTCTCCAAGAGAAAAGGGAACAAGAAATCAAACAAAAAGAAATGGATTCCAATCTTCAGAGCATCAAGCAACAAAATGAAAGCTTGCAAGGAAAGCTTGATGAAGCTCTGCGACAAAATAAAGAAATCCTTCAAGAGAAAGAGCAGCTGGACAGAAAGCAGGGAGACATGGAGTGCCAACTCCAGCTCATGGAGGGAAACGACAGGATGCTGCAGGTAAAGTTCGATGAGACACTGCATAAATATCAAGACCTGCTTCAAGAGAGAGAACAGCTGGTCATTAAGCAGAGAGAAGAAAAACTTCTTCTCCAGGAGTTTGAGAAGAAAAACCAAAACCTGCAAGAACTTTACAACAAAATGAAGTTCAAAGCATCTGAGCTGGAAGGTGAAAATGAAAAACTGCAAAAGCAGGAGGCAACATCTAAAGTGCTGAAAGAAAGGTTGGAAGAAAAACAAGCCGAAATAGAAGAAGTGGAGAAAAAATGCAACAAGCTGCAGAAGCAAAACACCGAAACAATCGAGGAGCTGAAAATCCTCATCCTCGAGAAAAAGGTGCTTGTGGAAAAGCAGCTGGAGAAAAAGAAAAAACGCTTCCGCTTCTTCTGGAGGAAGAACACTCCTTCTTTCACTACTGCCAATGTCACCTCTTCTTCCCCCACCTCTGTTCCAGCTTAATTCCCCCCTCCCTTTAACTACTAACACCTCTCCCATCTCCCTCCCCTCTTTTCACAGTCACCCCCCAGCCAGTCCCGACAGTTGACTGCCCCCTCTAGAGCCTGGTTCTGTCATAGGTTTCTTCCTTTAAAGGGAGTTTTTCCTATCCACTGTCGCCTAGTGCTTGCTCAGAGGGGATTGTTGGGGTTTTCTCTCCTCTCTCCCTTTACTTTACGCTCTTCTTTACATCCCACCCACCCCCACCTTTTCTTTTTTCTTAATAATTGAACAATAAAAACAGTTGGCCGCTAATTAAATGTGTCAAATCAATGTCTTTATTCAAGAATACAAGAAATGGGTAATAGCTGCATGTGTGTTTGTGTGTGTGCATAATATGCATACTTTACGTGTTGGATCCAAATCCCACAAGGAATTAAATAAAACAAGAAGACAAACAAAAACAAATATTTCTCTCCCTTCCCAGGTCAGGAATCAGGATGAGGAAGAAATGAGGTCAGATCAGTGCAGGTTTTTGCACTACTGACATAAAGTTTCTGCTGATTAAAAAAAGTATGTCGATATTTCTGAAATACATTTGCAAACAAATAACTTTGACAACTTGTGTTTTTTCATAAAAGAAAAAAGAAAAATCAGAGAGCAGAGCTGGTAAAACAGCTTAGCTCCGCAGGTTACAGGAGATCAGATGCCAAATACTTTTCATGACAGTCTTCGTTATTGCATAAATCTCCCCTTTTATCATTGATCAGTAAATCACTGCATATAAATTCATCTAACCGTTATAATTTCATGAGTAAAGATTCTCAGATGACTGAATGGCGGTTTTAGTAAATGTTGAACTTTATTGTGATTTCTATTTTTAGAATCAATAGCACACATTTTGATTTAGTTTTGCAAGCTGCTGATTTCACACAGATCCACTGCCCAAACGTGCCTTTGAGTTTTTCATCATTTAACAAGAATAGGCTCAGGCAATCATTGTGTAATTAGGCTTTGGGAAGGTCTGGGGACAGGTATGATGGTGGTGGTTTTAAAGCACTGTGGCACAACAGCTTGACTCAGGGAGATGTTAAAGATGCCCGCTAGGACATCAGTCAGCTGGTCAGCACGGGCTCCGAGCACGCGTCCAGGTATATTGTCTGGTCCAGCAGCTTTGTGTGGGTTGACTTTAGTGAGAGTCCTTCTCACACTGGCCGTGGACAGGGACAGCACTTGGTTGTCTGGCAAGGGGGTGGCCCTCTATAGTCCGTCTTGCGTCCCATTTAAACAAGTGCGTGTTCACACTGCCCCTGGATGTCCTGGCCTCTGAGGTTAAGGTGTACGGCTCCTGGTTGTCAACTGACCAATTTATCATGGCAAAGTCTGTGGTGGACAAAAGATAAGAGGCTGATTATAAAAATGATCCATGCACGCCTTATGACCTAAAGCATGTACAGTTAACACAGCTAAATGGCTGTGAAAATTTAAAATTACTTTTGAAATAAAGCTATTCAAAGTCAATTAACTGTGACTATAATAATAGCAATGTTAGCCAGCAAACAAAACGTTAGCACTAATTAAAATAAGCTGCTAGGTGATGTTACCGTTTCAAGTTCTCTCATTGTTTGACATGTAGGGCAGATATTTTGGTGACACTGAGATTAGCCAGACACTAAACAGCAGTGTAATATCAACGCTAGATTAGATGTTTTCTATTCCGATAAAATGACATTATTCCTGTTTATGGAAGATGTTTGTCGTCTGTTTGTTTGACTGACAGGAACAGGAAATAGTGGTTGGAAATTACTGTTGGTGTTACATGAGGGTAAAGAAGGGCTTTAAGCACCTGGGTAAAAACTGGACCCATGATGAAACACTACAACAAGTACAACATATTCTTCAGTTTTAATATGTGACCATACTATGCAGACTGCTGATGAGTTACAAGGTTACATTTCATTAATCATTGTTAAACTAAAGTGGTAAGCAGTTACTTTATCCTTTCACTTAAAATTTCCAGGAAAAACACTACCTTGGCTACTTTTGTGCTTACATTTGATCTATGCTGGGTCACTACTTTTGCACTATAATGCTGCTGCTGACACCTTGGTTCACACTGACAATTAGAAAAAAGCTGATAGGAAAAGAAGGATGGAAAATGCCTGGAATTTAGTTACACTTGCAAATACTGCTGCCTCCAAACTGCAAGCATCAATAAAATGTTACAGTATTGTTTTCTATATCTGTGCATATATCCTTATTGGTAGTTTTCTCGAAATAGAAGATCTTCATTTTAAAAAAAAATCTCTGATAACATTGCTGAAGCTAGCGTCCACCCCTACTGCGCGTACTGCAAATATAAACCTGATATATACTTACATCATGAAGCAGTTGATGTCTGGTTTCCGACAAATACAGTAAAGAGGTGCGTTCTCCCCCTCCATACCAGTGTTCTCAGGCACTGGTACATGGTCAGTGTCAGACACTTCACTGTCCTACAACATACCACATAGGACCACATTAGAAATGACATGTATGTAGACATGCTAATTATACCTGGCTAAATGGATGCAGTAACAAAATGTTACTTAACTACTCTAGTTATTAGTTTCCAGTTGTGTGCAGTTGCTCCAGTCTTACTGACAGTATACTGTTTCAAACACCAGTGCCAACATTTTATTTTTTAAATCTTAGTATGATTCTGCACCAAGACTTGTGGCCTGTTGCTCGGTAACTTATTGTCTGACTACATTAACTACAGTTCATAAACATCATTCATTTTCTCCTACTTATTTTATTCAGGTTGTATTCCAGCTGTCATAGGGCAAAAGTACACCCTGGACAGGTCGCCAGTCTGTTGGAGGGTTATTAGAGAGACTCGGACAACCACTCACACCAACAGCCAACTAAGCTAACCCCGCGCATGTCTTTGGAGTTCAACACCAGTCTGGCCGAATCACAGATAAGCAGGGTGTCTGTGCTGCAGAGCACAGCTGTGTCAGAGACTCTCGACATCAATGTAGCGTTAAGGATGCGGAGCGATGGGTGCACTAACACAATGTAAATATTAAAGTTCTCGCCATTGTCAATATGCTGTTGCGCTCTTGTTCGTATTATTGCAACCATATCTCTAGTCTAGCTTACCCTAAAAGTTTGGAGAGAATTGGTCTGTTAATAAACGCGATCGATTGTTTGGGACTGCTCTAGCAATCACGTCGCATAAACAACTCTACTTCCGGTGGGAAAACTAATTAAGGGTAAAGTCGCACTAATAACACCTATCACTCACGTTTATAAGCATACACTATGATCACTTCCACGCAGTAACGTTGTAATAAATATAATCCCCGGTAAAGTCAATTAGCGAACACTACTGGCATGTAATGCCAATGGCGACCATTTCACAAACTGTAGAAAATGTTCAAAATGTTGTCGGCACCAAAAGTGAAGGGCTGACAGTTGTGTTTATATACGAACCGTAAGCGCTAATGTTGGTTAGCATCAGCTAAAGCGAGGAAGTTTGACACTTGCAGAGGCAGTGAACGCAGAGAGAGCTTAAAAACGCATTGTGGGTTTTTTTTTGTTTAGTCTTTGCTTCGTTGCTTTGATTTGGGATTTTTTTTGCATTAAGACGTTGCGCACAAAATTACAGATATAACTGTGACTTAGCTGCTCGTTGGATAAACCCATGGACCTTAGAAAAGATCAATGCTACTCGGATGTAAGCACCCGTGTATAAGTCTGTGAAGGTTCTCAGTCATCCAGGTCATCGTAGTCAAAGGAGCTTGCAAATAAAAGCGTCTGGACTTCTTTAAGTTACTTGAAGACGTTTCACCTCTCATCCGAGAAGCTTCTTCAGTTCTAAGGTCAAATGGTGGAGAGTCCCAGATATAAACCTAGTGGGAGTATCCCCCCACAGAGGGACAAAAGGACCCCCTGATGATCCTCTAATCGCCTGAGCCAAGGTGTGAAACTGGGTGTGGGTCCCAATCAGCCAGAGTTTCGGGTGTGTTCATTGTGAAACCTGGCCCCACCTTATCATGCGAATTCCTGAGGTCAGATGGCCCAGGATGTGAGTGGGCGTTAAGGCATCTGGGAAGGGATCTCAAAACTGGATTATAGATGGCAGAGAGTTGGTGTCGTAAACCCCCGCCTCTGTTCAAAGATGGTCGCTCACAGTGGACATAGATGGCTTCTTTCACTCCTCTTTCAAACCATCTGTCCTCTCTGTCCAAAATGTGAACATTGGCATCCTCGAAAGAGTGTCCTTTATCCTTAAGATGCAGATGGACTGCTGAGTCTTGTCCTGTGGAGGTGGCTCTTCTGTGTTGTGCCATGCGCTTGTGAAGTGGCTGTTTGGTCTCTCCAATGTAGAGGTCTGGGCATTCCTCGCTGCACTGTACAGCATACACCACATTGTTAAGTCTGTGTTTTGGCGTTTTGTCTTTCGGGTGAACCAGTTTTTGTTTGAGCGTGTTGCTGGGTCTGAAATGCACCAGGATGTCAAGCTTGGAGAAAACTCTCCTAAGTTTTTCTGATACACCGGCTACATAGGGGATGACAATGTTGTTGCGTCTGTCCTTCTTATCCTCCCTCGCTGGTGTCTGGTCTTCTTTTCTGTGCCTCTTTGCTGACTTTAAGAACGCCCATTTAGGATAGCCGCACGTTTTGAGTGCTTCCTTTACACCCGTGTATAACACAAAAGCAAAATTACGCTTGCTAACCTTTCCACATCACAGGCTTCACATTAAATAAACATTTTTTCAAATACTCACCATGATCTGAGACCGTTTAAATATTTTGTTACTCTGAAAATATGGCAGTATGAAGCCAAACCTTTAGCTTGACGGCTAAAGCAATGCTAAGATTTACACGGAAACGATCAGCGGACATCGTTAAAGTATTCTTCTTCTATGGTAGCAGCCTGGGCAGAGTAACAGCCGACTTTAAACTGCGCCATCTGTTGGCACCAATTACAGTAGAAAACATTATTGCGACAACACGTTTTTTGGGGAAAATAACAGAGATTGAAACTTTACTGATAATTTGTCCAAGTTGAAAAATGCCCTCCTCCAAAAATATCATGTGACAACCTCATTGCCTTACAGAATGATGACGTCACACACATGTAGAATCTTACCACCATTCTGATCCTTTGATCCTTTGATCCTTAAAACGCATAAATAGGGGTGAAGAGCAACGACTTTTAGTCCGTTTCTCGCAGCATTGGTGTTTGCAGCATTGAACCGTTCGCCAGAAAAGCCTTTTGAAATATTTGGATCCTTTGCAATTGTAACTGTATCCACACCCAACATGTCTCAAACAAATCCAAAGGGACAAGAAGTTGACCCCTACGCTCTTCCCTGGGATGAGCCACTAGACCCTTCCCTTTCCTCTCTTCCTTGGTGTGACCAAGTTGAACTAGAGGAAAAGCGTTTGGAAGAAATGGAGGATGAAGCGCTCAGAAACACAGACAAGATTAAGTTCTTGATGGAGGAAAATGAGCAAAAGAGCGCTCAACTAAAAAAGTTGTCATACCAGCTTCAAGAAAAGGAAGCTATTATTGAGGAGAAACAACAGGATCTCCATGACATGGACAAAAAGAACCAGGAGCTCCAAAGAAAGCTTGATCAAGCTCTGCAACAAAATAAAAAAGTCATCCAAGAAAAGATACAAGATGGCATGAAGAAGAGAGGGCTGCAGAGCAATCTCCAAGAGATGGAGCTAATGTACAGTGCAGACAAAAAAAGGCTTGATCGCACACTGCAAGAAAATGAAAAGCTTCTCCAAGAGAAAAGGCAACAGGAGTTAAAACAAAAAGAAATGCATTCCAAGCTTCAGAGCATCAAGCAACACAATGAAAGCTTGCAAGGAAAGCTTGATGAAGCTCTGCGACAAAATAGAAAACTCCTCCAAGAGAAGAAAGAAGACAGCATGAAGAAGAGAGGGCTGCACTCCAATCTCCGAGACATGGAGCTAATGTACAGTGTAGACAAAAAAAGGCTTGATCGCACAGAGCAAGCAAATGAGAAGCTTCTCCAAGAGAAAAGGGAACAAGAAATCAAACAAAAAGAAATGGATTCCAATCTTCAGAGCATCAAGCAACAAAATGAAAGCTTGCAAGGAAAGCTTGATGAAGCTCTGCGACAAAATAAAGAAATCCTTCAAGAGAAAGAGCAGCTGGACAGAAAGCAGGGAGACATGGAGTGCCAACTCCAGCTCATGGAGGGAAACGACAGGATGCTGCAGGTAAAGTTCGATGAGACACTGCATAAATATCAAGACCTGCTTCAAGAGAGAGAACAGCTGGTCATTAAGCAGAGAGAAGAAAAACTTCTTCTCCAGGAGTTTGAGAAGAAAAACCAAAACCTGCAAGAACTTTACAACAAAATGAAGTTCAAAGCATCTGAGCTGGAAGGTGAAAATGAAAAACTGCAAAAGCAGGAGGCAACATCTAAAGTGCTGAAAGAAAGGTTGGAAGAAAAACAAGCCGAAATAGAAGAAGTGGAGAAAAAATGCAACAAGCTGCAGAAGCAAAACACCGAAACAATCGAGGAGCTGAAAATCCTCATCCTCGAGAAAAAGGTGCTTGTGGAAAAGCAGCTGGAGAAAAAGAAAAAACGCTTCCGCTTCTTCTGGAGGAAGAACACTCCTTCTTTCACTACTGCCAATGTCACCTCTTCTTCCCCCACCTCTGTTCCAGCTTAATTCCCCCCTCCCTTTAACTACTAACACCTCTCCCATCTCCCTCCCCTCTTTTCACAGTCACCCCCCAGCCAGTCCCGACAGTTGACTGCCCCCTCTAGAGCCTGGTTCTGTCATAGGTTTCTTCCTTTAAAGGGAGTTTTTCCTATCCACTGTCGCCTAGTGCTTGCTCAGAGGGGATTGTTGGGGTTTTCTCTCCTCTCTCCCTTTACTTTACGCTCTTCTTTACATCCCACCCACCCCCACCTTTTCTTTTTTCTTAATAATTGAACAATAAAAACAGTTGGCCGCTAATTAAATGTGTCAAATCAATGTCTTTATTCAAGAATACAAGAAATGGGTAATAGCTGCATGTGTGTTTGTGTGTGTGCATAATATGCATACTTTACGTGTTGGATCCAAATCCCACAAGGAATTAAATAAAACAAGAAGACAAACAAAAACAAATATTTCTCTCCCTTCCCAGGTCAGGAATCAGGATGAGGAAGAAATGAGGTCAGATCAGTGCAGGTTTTTGCACTACTGACATAAAGTTTCTGCTGATTAAAAAAAGTATGTCGATATTTCTGAAATACATTTGCAAACAAATAACTTTGACAACTTGTGTTTTTTCATAAAAGAAAAAAGAAAAATCAGAGAGCAGAGCTGGTAAAACAGCTTAGCTCCGCAGGTTACAGGAGATCAGATGCCAAATACTTTTCATGACAGTCTTCGTTATTGCATAAATCTCCCCTTTTATCATTGATCAGTAAATCACTGCATATAAATTCATCTAACCGTTATAATTTCATGAGTAAAGATTCTCAGATGACTGAATGGCGGTTTTAGTAAATGTTGAACTTTATTGTGATTTCTATTTTTAGAATCAATAGCACACATTTTGATTTAGTTTTGCAAGCTGCTGATTTCACACAGATCCACTGCCCAAACGTGCCTTTGAGTTTTTCATCATTTAACAAGAATAGGCTCAGGCAATCATTGTGTAATTAGGCTTTGGGAAGGTCTGGGGACAGGTATGATGGTGGTGGTTTTAAAGCACTGTGGCACAACAGCTTGACTCAGGGAGATGTTAAAGATGCCCGCTAGGACATCAGTCAGCTGGTCAGCACGGGCTCCGAGCACGCGTCCAGGTACATTGTCTGGTCCAGCAGCTTTGTGTGGGTTGACTTTAGTGAGAGTCCTTCTCACACTGGCCGTGGACAGGGACAGCACTTGGTTGTCTGGCAAGGGGGTGGCCCTCTATAGTCCGTCTTGCGTCCCATTTAAACAAGTGCGTGTTCACACTGCCCCTGGATGTCCTGGCCTCTGAGGTTAAGGTGTACGGCTCCTGGTTGTCAACTGACCAATTTATCATGGCAAAGTCTGTGGTGGACAAAAGATAAGAGGCTGATTATAAAAATGATCCATGCACGCCTTATGACCTACAGCATGTACAGTTAACACAGCTAAATGGCTGTGAAAATTTAAAATTACTTTTGAAATAAAGCTATTCAAAGTCAATTAACTGTGACTATAATAATAGCAATGTTAGCCAGCAAACAAAACGTTAGCACTAATTAAAATAAGCTGCTAGGTGATGTTACCGTTTCAAGTTCTCTCATTGTTTGACATGTAGGGCAGATATTTTGGTGACACTGAGATTAGCCAGACACTAAACAGCAGTGTAATATCAACGCTAGATTAGATGTTTTCTAATCCGATAAAATGACATTATTCCTGTTTATGGAAGATGTTTGTCGTCTGTTTGTTTGACTGACAGGAACAGGAAATAGTGGTTGGAAATTACTGTTGGTGTTACATGAGGGTAAAGAAGGGCTTTAAGCACCTGGGTAAAAACTGGACCCATGATGAAACACTACAACAAGTACAACATATTCTTCAGTTTTAATATGTGACCATACTATGCAGACTGCTGATGAGTTACAAGGTTACATTTCATTAATCATTGTTAAACTAAAGTGGTAAGCAGTTACTTTATCCTTTCACTTAAAATTTCCAGGAAAAACACTACCTTGGCTACTTTTGTGCTTACATTTGATCTATGCTGGGTCACTACTTTTGCACTATAATGCTGCTGCTGACACCTTGGTTCACACTGACAATTAGAAAAAAGCTGATAGGAAAAGAAGGATGGAAAATGCCTGGAATTTAGTTACACTTGCAAATACTGCTGCCTCCAAACTGCAAGCATCAATAAAATGTTACAGTATTGTTTTCTATATCTGTGCATATATCCTTATTGGTAGTTTTCTCGAAATAGAAGATCTTCATTTTAAAAAAAAATCTCTGATAACATTGCTGAAGCTAGCGCCCACCCCTACTGCGCGTACTGCAAATATAAACCTGATATATACTTACATCATGAAGCAGTTGATGTCTGGTTTCCGACAAATACAGTAAAGAGGTGCGTTCTCCCCCTCCATACCAGTGTTCTCAGGCACTGGTACATGGTCAGTGTCAGACACTTCACTGTCCTACAACATACCACATAGGACCACATTAGAAATGACATGTATGTAGACATGCTAATTATACCTGGCTAAATGGATGCAGTAACAAAATGTTACTTAACTACTCTAGTTATTAGTTTCCAGTTGTGTGCAGTTGCTCCAGTCTTACTGACAGTATACTGTTTCAAACACCAGTGCCAACATTTTATTTTTTAAATCTTAGTATGATTCTGCACCAAGACTTGTGGCCTGTTGCTCGGTAACTTATTGTCTGACTACATTAACTACAGTTCATAAACATCATTCATTTTCTCCTACTTATTTTATTCAGGTTGTATTCCAGCTGTCATAGGGCAAAAGTACACCCTGGACAGGTCGCCAGTCTGTTGGAGGGTTATTAGAGAGACTCGGACAACCACTCACACCAACAGCCAACTAAGCTAACCCCGCGCATGTCTTTGGAGTTCAACACCAGTCTGGCCGAATCACAGATAAGCAGGGTGTCTGTGCTGCAGAGCACAGCTGTGTCAGAGACTCTCGACATCAATGTAGCGTTAAGGATGCGGAGCGATGGGTGCACTAACACAATGTAAATATTAAAGTTCTCGCCATTGTCAATATGCTGTTGCGCTCTTGTTCGTATTATTGCAACCATATCTCTAGTCTAGCTTACCCTAAAAGTTTGGAGAGAATTGGTCTGTTAATAAACGCGATCGATTGTTTGGGACTGCTCTAGCAATCACGTCGCATAAACAACTCTACTTCCGGTGGGAAAACTAATTAAGGGTAAAGTCGCACTAATAACACCTATCACTCACGTTTATAAGCATACACTATGATCACTTCCACGCAGTAACGTTGTAATAAATATAATCCCCGGTAAAGTTAATTAGCGAACACTACTGGCATGTAATGCCAATGGCGACCATTTCACAAACTGTAGAAAATGTTCAAAATGTTGTCGGCACCAAAAGTGAAGGGCTGACAGTTGTGTTTATATACGAACCGTAAGCGGGTTGCTTCGGCGCAGTTTAAACTGCGCCATCTGTTGGCACCAATTACAGTAGAAAACATTATTGCGACAACACGTTTTTTGGGGAAAATAACAGAGATTGAAACTTTACTGATAATTTGTCCAAGTTGAAAAATGCCCTCCTCCAAAAATATCATGTGACAACCTCATTGCCTTACAGAATGATGACGTCACACACATGTAGAATCTTACCACCATTCTGATCCTTTGATCCTTTGATCCTTAAAACGCATAAATAGGGGTGAAGAGCAACGACTTTTAGTCCGTTTCTCGCAGCATTGGTGTTTGCAGCATTGAACCGTTCGCCAGAAAAGCCTTTTGAAATATTTGGATCCTTTGCAATTGTAACTGTATCCACACCCAACATGTCTCAAACAAATCCAAAGGGACAAGAAGTTGACCCCTACGCTCTTCCCTGGGATGAGCCACTAGACCCTTCCCTTTCCTCTCTTCCTTGGTGTGACCAAGTTGAACTAGAGGAAAAGCGTTTGGAAGAAATGGAGGATGAAGCGCTCAGAAACACAGACAAGATTAAGTTCTTGATGGAGGAAAATGAGCAAAAGAGCGCTCAACTAAAAAAGTTGTCATACCAGCTTCAAGAAAAGGAAGCTATTATTGAGGAGAAACAACAGGATCTCCATGACATGGACAAAAAGAACCAGGAGCTCCAAAGAAAGCTTGATCAAGCTCTGCAACAAAATAAAAAAGTCATCCAAGAAAAGATACAAGATGGCATGAAGAAGAGAGGGCTGCAGAGCAATCTCCAAGAGATGGAGCTAATGTACAGTGCAGACAAAAAAAGGCTTGATCGCACACTGCAAGAAAATGAAAAGCTTCTCCAAGAGAAAAGGCAACAGGAGTTAAAACAAAAAGAAATGCATTCCAAGCTTCAGAGCATCAAGCAACACAATGAAAGCTTGCAAGGAAAGCTTGATGAAGCTCTGCGACAAAATAGAAAACTCCTCCAAGAGAAGAAAGAAGACAGCATGAAGAAGAGAGGGCTGCACTCCAATCTCCGAGACATGGAGCTAATGTACAGTGTAGACAAAAAAAGGCTTGATCGCACAGAGCAAGCAAATGAGAAGCTTCTCCAAGAGAAAAGGGAACAAGAAATCAAACAAAAAGAAATGGATTCCAATCTTCAGAGCATCAAGCAACAAAATGAAAGCTTGCAAGGAAAGCTTGATGAAGCTCTGCGACAAAATAAAGAAATCCTTCAAGAGAAAGAGCAGCTGGACAGAAAGCAGGGAGACATGGAGTGCCAACTCCAGCTCATGGAGGGAAACGACAGGATGCTGCAGGTAAAGTTCGATGAGACACTGCATAAATATCAAGACCTGCTTCAAGAGAGAGAACAGCTGGTCATTAAGCAGAGAGAAGAAAAACTTCTTCTCCAGGAGTTTGAGAAGAAAAACCAAAACCTGCAAGAACTTTACAACAAAATGAAGTTCAAAGCATCTGAGCTGGAAGGTGAAAATGAAAAACTGCAAAAGCAGGAGGCAACATCTAAAGTGCTGAAAGAAAGGTTGGAAGAAAAACAAGCCGAAATAGAAGAAGTGGAGAAAAAATGCAACAAGCTGCAGAAGCAAAACACCGAAACAATCGAGGAGCTGAAAATCCTCATCCTCGAGAAAAAGGTGCTTGTGGAAAAGCAGCTGGAGAAAAAGAAAAAACGCTTCCGCTTCTTCTGGAGGAAGAACACTCCTTCTTTCACTACTGCCAATGTCACCTCTTCTTCCCCCACCTCTGTTCCAGCTTAATTCCCCCCTCCCTTTAACTACTAACACCTCTCCCATCTCCCTCCCCTCTTTTCACAGTCACCCCCCAGCCAGTCCCGACAGTTGACTGCCCCCTCTAGAGCCTGGTTCTGTCATAGGTTTCTTCCTTTAAAGGGAGTTTTTCCTATCCACTGTCGCCTAGTGCTTGCTCAGAGGGGATTGTTGGGGTTTTCTCTCCTCTCTCCCTTTACTTTACGCTCTTCTTTACATCCCACCCACCCCCACCTTTTCTTTTTTCTTAATAATTGAACAATAAAAACAGTTGGCCGCTAATTAAATGTGTCAAATCAATGTCTTTATTCAAGAATACAAGAAATGGGTAATAGCTGCATGTGTGTTTGTGTGTGTGCATAATATGCATACTTTACGTGTTGGATCCAAATCCCACAAGGAATTAAATAAAACAAGAAGACAAACAAAAACAAATATTTCTCTCCCTTCCCAGGTCAGGAATCAGGATGAGGAAGAAATGAGGTCAGATCAGTGCAGGTTTTTGCACTACTGACATAAAGTTTCTGCTGATTAAAAAAAGTATGTCGATATTTCTGAAATACATTTGCAAACAAATAACTTTGACAACTTGTGTTTTTTCATAAAAGAAAAAAGAAAAATCAGAGAGCAGAGCTGGTAAAACAGCTTAGCTCCGCAGGTTACAGGAGATCAGATGCCAAATACTTTTCATGACAGTCTTCGTTATTGCATAAATCTCCCCTTTTATCATTGATCAGTAAATCACTGCATATAAATTCATCTAACCGTTATAATTTCATGAGTAAAGATTCTCAGATGACTGAATGGCGGTTTTAGTAAATGTTGAACTTTATTGTGATTTCTATTTTTAGAATCAATAGCACACATTTTGATTTAGTTTTGCAAGCTGCTGATTTCACACAGATCCACTGCCCAAACGTGCCTTTGAGTTTTTCATCATTTAACAAGAATAGGCTCAGGCAATCATTGTGTAATTAGGCTTTGGGAAGGTCTGGGGACAGGTATGATGGTGGTGGTTTTAAAGCACTGTGGCACAACAGCTTGACTCAGGGAGATGTTAAAGATGCCCGCTAGGACATCAGTCAGCTGGTCAGCACGGGCTCCGAGCACGCGTCCAGGTATATTGTCTGGTCCAGCAGCTTTGTGTGGGTTGACTTTAGTGAGAGTCCTTCTCACACTGGCCGTGGACAGGGACAGCACTTGGTTGTCTGGCAAGGGGGTGGCCCTCTATAGTCCGTCTTGCGTCCCATTTAAACAAGTGCGTGTTCACACTGCCCCTGGATGTCCTGGCCTCTGAGGTTAAGGTGTACGGCTCCTGGTTGTCAACTGACCAATTTATCATGGCAAAGTCTGTGGTGGACAAAAGATAAGAGGCTGATTATAAAAATGATCCATGCACGCCTTATGACCTACAGCATGTACAGTTAACACAGCTAAATGGCTGTGAAATTGTAAAATTACTTTTGAAATAAAGCTATTCAAAGTCAATTAACTGTGACTATAATAATAGCAATGTTAGCCAGCAAACAAAACGTTAGCACTACTTAAAATAAGCTGCTAGGTGATGTTACTGTTTCAAGTTCTCTCATTGTTTGACATGTAGGGCAGATATTTTGGTGACACTGAGATTAGCCAGACACTAAACAGCAGTGTAATATCAACGCTAGATTAGATGTTTTCTAATCCGATAAAATGACATTATTCCTGTTTATGGAAGATGTTTGTCGTCTGTTTGTTTGACTGACAGGAACAGGAAATAGTGGTTGGAAATTACTGTTGGTGTTACATGAGGGTAAAGAAGGGCTTTAAGCACCTGGGTAAAAACTGGACCCATGATGAAACACTACAACAAGTACAACATATTCTTCAGTTTTAATATGTGACCATACTATGCAGACTGCTGATGAGTTACACGGTTACATTTCATTAATCATTGTTAAACTAAAGTGGTAAGCAGTTACTTTATCCTTTCACTTAAAATTTCCAGGAAAAACACTACCTTGGCTACTTTTGTGCTTACATTTGATCTATGCTGGGTCACTACTTTTGCACTATAATGCTGCTGCTGACACCTTGGTTCACACTGACAATTAGAAAAAAGCTGATAGGAAAAGAAGGATGGAAAATGCCTGGAATTTAGTTACACTTGCAAATACTGCTGCCTCCAAACTGCAAGCATCAATAAAATGTTACAGTATTGTTTTCTATATCTGTGCATATATCCTTATTGGTAGTTTTCTCGAAATAGAAGATCTTCATTTTAAAAAAAAATCTCTGATAACATTGCTGAAGCTAGCGTCCACCCCTACTGCGCGTACTGCAAATATAAACCTGATATATACTTACATCATGAAGCAGTTGATGTCTGGTTTCCGACAAATACAGTAAAGAGGTGCGTTCTCCCCCTCCATACCAGTGTTCTCAGGCACTGGTACATGGTCAGTGTCAGACACTTCACTGTCCTACAACATACCACATAGGACCACATTAGAAATGACATGTATGTAGACATGCTAATTATACCTGGCTAAATGGATGCAGTAACAAAATGTTACTTAACTACTCTAGTTATTAGTTTCCAGTTGTGTGCAGTTGCTCCAGTCTTACTGACAGTATACTGTTTCAAACACCAGTGCCAACATTTTATTTTTTAAATCTTAGTATGATTCTGCACCAAGACTTGTGGCCTGTTGCTCGGTAACTTATTGTCTGACTACATTAACTACAGTTCATAAACATCATTCATTTTCTCCTACTTATTTTATTCAGGTTGTATTCCAGCTGTCATAGGGCAAAAGTACACCCTGGACAGGTCGCCAGTCTGTTGGAGGGTTATTAGAGAGACTCGGACAACCACTCACACCAACAGCCAACTAAGCTAACCCCGCGCATGTCTTTGGAGTTCAACACCAGTCTGGCCGAATCACAGATAAGCAGAGTGTCTGTGCTGCAGAGCACAGCTGTGTCAGAGACTCTCGACATCAATGTAGCGTTAAGGATGCGGAGCGATGGGTGCACTAACACAATGTAAATATTAAAGTTCTCGCCATTGTCAATATGCTGTTGCGCTCTTGTTCGTATTATTGCAACCATATCTCTAGTCTAGCTTACCCTAAAAGTTTGGAGAGAATTGGTCTGTTAATAAACGCGATCGATTGTTTGGGACTGCTCTAGCAATCACGTCGCATAAACAACTCTACTTCCGGTGGGAAAACTAATTAAGGGTAAAGTCGCACTAATAACACCTATCACTCACGTTTATAAGCATACACTATGATCACTTCCACGCAGTAACGTTGTAATAAATATAATCCCCGGTAAAGTCAATTAGCGAACACTACTGGCATGTAATGCCAATGGCGACCATTTCACAAACTGTAGAAAATGTTCAAAATGTTGTCGGCACCAAAAGTGAAGGGCTGACAGTTGTGTTTATATACGAACCGTAAGCGCTAATGTTGGTTAGCATCAGCTAAAGCGAGGAAGTTTGACACTTGCAGAGGCAGTGAACGCAGAGAGAGCTTAAAAACGCATTGTGGGTTTTTTTTGTTTAGTCTTTGCTTCGTTGCTTCGATTTGGGATTTTTTTTTGCATTAAGACGTTGCGCACAAAATTACAGATATAACTGTGACTTAGCTGCTCGTTGGATAAACCCATGGACCTTAGAAAAGATCAACGCTACTCGGATGTAAGCACCCGTGTATAACACAAAAGCAAAATTACGCTTGCTAACCTTTCCACATCACAGGCTTCACATTAAATAAACATTTTTTTCAAATACTCACCATGATCTGAGACCGTTTAAATATTTTGTTACTCTGAAAATATGGCAGTATGAAGCTAAACCTTTAGCTTGACGGCTAAAGCAATGCTAAGATTTACACGGAAACGATCAGCGGACATCGTTAAAGTACTATTGGTCTACATTCTTCTTCTATGGTAGCAGCCTGGGCAGAGTAACAGCCGACTTTAAACTGCGCCATCTGTTGGCACCAATTACAGTAGAAAACATTATTGCGACAACACGTTTTTTGGGGAAAATAACAGAGATTGAAACTTTACTGATAATTTGTCCAAGTTGAAAAATGCCCTCCTCCAAAAATATCATGTGACAACCTCATTGCCTTACAGAATGATGACGTCACACACATGTAGAATCTTACCACCATTCTGATCCTTTGATCCTTTGATCCTTAAAACGCATAAATAGGGGTGAAGAGCAACGACTTTTAGTCCGTTTCTCGCAGCATTGGTGTTTGCAGCATTGAACCGTTCGCCAGAAAAGCCTTTTGAAATATTTGGATCCTTTGCAATTGTAACTGTATCCACACCCAACATGTCTCAAACAAATCCAAAGGGACAAGAAGTTGACCCCTACGCTCTTCCCTGGGATGAGCCACTAGACCCTTCCCTTTCCTCTCTTCCTTGGTGTGACCAAGTTGAACTAGAGGAAAAGCGTTTGGAAGAAATGGAGGATGAAGCGCTCAGAAACACAGACAAGATTAAGTTCTTGATGGAGGAAAATGAGCAAAAGAGCGCTCAACTAAAAAAGTTGTCATACCAGCTTCAAGAAAAGGAAGCTATTATTAAGGAGAAACAACAGGATCTCCATGACATGGACAAAAAGAACCAGGAGCTCCAAAGAAAGCTTGATCAAGCTCTGCAACAAAATAAAAAAGTCATCCAAGAAAAGATACAAGATGGCATGAAGAAGAGAGGGCTGCAGAGCAATCTCCAAGAGATGGAGCTAATGTACAGTGCAGACAAAAAAAGGCTTGATCGCACACTGCAAGAAAATGAAAAGCTTCTCCAAGAGAAAAGGCAACAGGAGTTAAAACAAAAAGAAATGCATTCCAAGCTTCAGAGCATCAAGCAACACAATGAAAGCTTGCAAGGAAAGCTTGATGAAGCTCTGCGACAAAATAGAAAACTCCTCCAAGAGAAGAAAGAAGACAGCATGAAGAAGAGAGGGCTGCACTCCAATCTCCGAGACATGGAGCTAATGTACAGTGTAGACAAAAAAAGGCTTGATCGCACAGAGCAAGCAAATGAGAAGCTTCTCCAAGAGAAAAGGGAACAAGAAATCAAACAAAAAGAAATGGATTCCAATCTTCAGAGCATCAAGCAACAAAATGAAAGCTTGCAAGGAAAGCTTGATGAAGCTCTGCGACAAAATAAAGAAATCCTTCAAGAGAAAGAGCAGCTGGACAGAAAGCAGGGAGACATGGAGTGCCAACTCCAGCTCATGGAGGGAAACGACAGGATGCTGCAGGTAAAGTTCGATGAGACACTGCATAAATATCAAGACCTGCTTCAAGAGAGAGAACAGCTGGTCATTAAGCAGAGAGAAGAAAAACTTCTTCTCCAGGAGTTTGAGAAGAAAAACCAAAACCTGCAAGAACTTTACAACAAAATGAAGTTCAAAGCATCTGAGCTGGAAGGTGAAAATGAAAAACTGCAAAAGCAGGAGGCAACATCTAAAGTGCTGAAAGAAAGGTTGGAAGAAAAACAAGCCGAAATAGAAGAAGTGGAGAAAAAATGCAACAAGCTGCAGAAGCAAAACACCGAAACAATCGAGGAGCTGAAAATCCTCATCCTCGAGAAAAAGGTGCTTGTGGAAAAGCAGCTGGAGAAAAAGAAAAAACGCTTCCGCTTCTTCTGGAGGAAGAACACTCCTTCTTTCACTACTGCCAATGTCACCTCTTCTTCCCCCACCTCTGTTCCAGCTTAATTCCCCCCTCCCTTTAACTACTAACACCTCTCCCATCTCCCTCCCCTCTTTTCACAGTCACCCCCCAGCCAGTCCCGACAGTTGACTGCCCCCTCTAGAGCCTGGTTCTGTCATAGGTTTCTTCCTTTAAAGGGAGTTTTTCCTATCCACTGTCGCCTAGTGCTTGCTCAGAGGGGATTGTTGGGGTTTTCTCTCCTCTCTCCCTTTACTTTACGCTCTTCTTTACATCCCACCCACCCCCACCTTTTCTTTTTTCTTAATAATTGAACAATAAAAACAGTTGGCCGCTAATTAAATGTGTCAAATCAATGTCTTTATTCAAGAATACAAGAAATGGGTAATAGCTGCATGTGTGTTTGTGTGTGTGCATAATATGCATACTTTACGTGTTGGATCCAAATCCCACAAGGAATTAAATAAAACAAGAAGACAAACAAAAACAAATATTTCTCTCCCTTCCCAGGTCAGGAATCAGGATGAGGAAGAAATGAGGTCAGATCAGTGCAGGTTTTTGCACTACTGACATAAAGTTTCTGCTGATTAAAAAAAGTATGTCGATATTTCTGAAATACATTTGCAAACAAATAACTTTGACAACTTGTGTTTTTTCATAAAAGAAAAAAGAAAAATCAGAGAGCAGAGCTGGTAAAACAGCTTAGCTCCGCAGGTTACAGGAGATCAGATGCCAAATACTTTTCATGACAGTCTTCGTTATTGCATAAATCTCCCCTTTTATCATTGATCAGTAAATCACTGCATATAAATTCATCTAACCGTTATAATTTCATGAGTAAAGATTCTCAGATGACTGAATGGCGGTTTTAGTAAATGTTGAACTTTATTGTGATTTCTATTTTTAGAATCAATAGCACACATTTTGATTTAGTTTTGCAAGCTGCTGATTTCACACAGATCCACTGCCCAAACGTGCCTTTGAGTTTTTCATCATTTAACAAGAATAGGCTCAGGCAATCATTGTGTAATTAGGCTTTGGGAAGGTCTGGGGACAGGTATGATGGTGGTGGTTTTAAAGCACTGTGGCACAACAGCTTGACTCAGGGAGATGTTAAAGATGCCCGCTAGGACATCAGTCAGCTGGTCAGCACGGGCTCCGAGCACGCGTCCAGGTATATTGTCTGGTCCAGCAGCTTTGTGTGGGTTGACTTTAGTGAGAGTCCTTCTCACACTGGCCGTGGACAGGGACAGCACTTGGTTGTCTGGCAAGGGGGTGGCCCTCTATAGTCCGTCTTGCGTCCCATTTAAACAAGTGCGTGTTCACACTGCCCCTGGATGTCCTGGCCTCTGAGGTTAAGGTGTACGGCTCCTGGTTGTCAACTGACCAATTTATCATGGCAAAGTCTGTGGTGGACAAAAGATAAGAGGCTGATTATAAAAATGATCCATGCACGCCTTATGACCTACAGCATGTACAGTTAACACAGCTAAATGGCTGTGAAATTGTAAAATTACTTTTGAAATAAAGCTATTCAAAGTCAATTAACTGTGACTATAATAATAGCAATGTTAGCCAGCAAACAAAACGTTAGCACTACTTAAAATAAGCTGCTAGGTGATGTTACTGTTTCAAGTTCTCTCATTGTTTGACATGTAGGGCAGATATTTTGGTGACACTGAGATTAGCCAGACACTAAACAGCAGTGTAATATCAACGCTAGATTAGATGTTTTCTAATCCGATAAAATGACATTATTCCTGTTTATGGAAGATGTTTGTCGTCTGTTTGTTTGACTGACAGGAACAGGAAATAGTGGTTGGAAATTACTGTTGGTGTTACATGAGGGTAAAGAAGGGCTTTAAGCACCTGGGTAAAAACTGGACCCATGATGAAACACTACAACAAGTACAACATATTCTTCAGTTTTAATATGTGACCATACTATGCAGACTGCTGATGAGTTACACGGTTACATTTCATTAATCATTGTTAAACTAAAGTGGTAAGCAGTTACTTTATCCTTTCACTTAAAATTTCCAGGAAAAACACTACCTTGGCTACTTTTGTGCTTACATTTGATCTATGCTGGGTCACTACTTTTGCACTATAATGCTGCTGCTGACACCTTGGTTCACACTGACAATTAGAAAAAAGCTGATAGGAAAAGAAGGATGGAAAATGCCTGGAATTTAGTTACACTTGCAAATACTGCTGCCTCCAAACTGCAAGCATCAATAAAATGTTACAGTATTGTTTTCTATATCTGTGCATATATCCTTATTGGTAGTTTTCTCGAAATAGAAGATCTTCATTTAAAAAAAAAATCTCTGATAACATTGCTGAAGCTAGCGTCCACCCCTACTGCGCGTACTGCAAATATAAACCTGATATATACTTACATCATGAAGCAGTTGATGTCTGGTTTCCGACAAATACAGTAAAGAGGTGCGTTCTCCCCCTCCATACCAGTGTTCTCAGGCACTGGTACATGGTCAGTGTCAGACACTTCACTGTCCTACAACATACCACATAGGACCACATTAGAAATGACATGTATGTAGACATGCTAATTATACCTGGCTAAATGGATGCAGTAACAAAATGTTACTTAACTACTCTAGTTATTAGTTTCCAGTTGTGTGCAGTTGCTCCAGTCTTACTGACAGTATACTGTTTCAAACACCAGTGCCAACATTTTATTTTTTAAATCTTAGTATGATTCTGCACCAAGACTTGTGGCCTGTTGCTCGGTAACTTATTGTCTGACTACATTAACTACAGTTCATAAACATCATTCATTTTCTCCTACTTATTTTATTCAGGTTGTATTCCAGCTGTCATAGGGCAAAAGTACACCCTGGACAGGTCGCCAGTCTGTTGGAGGGTTATTAGAGAGACTCGGACAACCACTCACACCAACAGCCAACTAAGCTAACCCCGCGCATGTCTTTGGAGTTCAACACCAGTCTGGCCGAATCACAGATAAGCAGGGTGTCTGTGCTGCAGAGCACAGCTGTGTCAGAGACTCTCGACATCAATGTAGCGTTAAGGATGCGGAGCGATGGGTGCACTAACACAATGTAAATATTAAAGTTCTCGCCATTGTCAATATGCTGTTGCGCTCTTGTTCGTATTATTGCAACCATATCTCTAGTCTAGCTTACCCTAAAAGTTTGGAGAGAATTGGTCTGTTAATAAACGCGATCGATTGTTTGGGACTGCTCTAGCAATCACGTCGCATAAACAACTCTACTTCCGGTGGGAAAACTAATTAAGGGTAAAGTCGCACTAATAACACCTATCACTCACGTTTATAAGCATACACTATGATCACTTCCACGCAGTAACGTTGTAATAAATATAATCCCCGGTAAAGTCAATTAGCGAACACTACTGGCATGTAATGCCAATGGCGACCATTTCACAAACTGTAGAAAATGTTCAAAATGTTGTCGGCACCAAAAGTGAAGGGCTGACAGTTGTGTTTATATACGAACCGTAAGCGCTAATGTTGGTTAGCATCAGCTAAAGCGAGGAAGTTTGACACTTGCAGAGGCAGTGAACGCAGAGAGAGCTTAAAAACGCATTGTGGGTTTTTTTTGTTTAGTCTTTGCTTCGTTGCTTCGATTTGGGATTTTTTTTTGCATTAAGACGTTGCGCACAAAATTACAGATATAACTGTGACTTAGCTGCTCGTTGGATAAACCCATGGACCTTAGAAAAGATCAACGCTACTCGGATGTAAGCACCCGTGTATAACACAAAAGCAAAATTACGCTTGCTAACCTTTCCACATCACAGGCTTCACATTAAATAAACATTTTTTTCAAATACTCACCATGATCTGAGACCGTTTAAATATTTTGTTACTCTGAAAATATGGCAGTATGAAGCTAAACCTTTAGCTTGACGGCTAAAGCAATGCTAAGATTTACACGGAAACGATCAGCGGACATCGTTAAAGTACTATTGGTCTACATTCTTCTTCTATGGTAGCAGCCTGGGCAGAGTAACAGCCGACTTTAAACTGCGCCATCTGTTGGCACCAATTACAGTAGAAAACATTATTGCGACAACACGTTTTTTGGGGAAAATAACAGAGATTGAAACTTTACTGATAATTTGTCCAAGTTGAAAAATGCCCTCCTCCAAAAATATCATGTGACAACCTCATTGCCTTACAGAATGATGACGTCACACACATGTAGAATCTTACCACCATTCTGATCCTTTGATCCTTTGATCCTTAAAACGCATAAATAGGGGTGAAGAGCAACGACTTTTAGTCCGTTTCTCGCAGCATTGGTGTTTGCAGCATTGAACCGTTCGCCAGAAAAGCCTTTTGAAATATTTGGATCCTTTGCAATTGTAACTGTATCCACACCCAACATGTCTCAAACAAATCCAAAGGGACAAGAAGTTGACCCCTACGCTCTTCCCTGGGATGAGCCACTAGACCCTTCCCTTTCCTCTCTTCCTTGGTGTGACCAAGTTGAACTAGAGGAAAAGCGTTTGGAAGAAATGGAGGATGAAGCGCTCAGAAACACAGACAAGATTAAGTTCTTGATGGAGGAAAATGAGCAAAAGAGCGCTCAACTAAAAAAGTTGTCATACCAGCTTCAAGAAAAGGAAGCTATTATTAAGGAGAAACAACAGGATCTCCATGACATGGACAAAAAGAACCAGGAGCTCCAAAGAAAGCTTGATCAAGCTCTGCAACAAAATAAAAAAGTCATCCAAGAAAAGATACAAGATGGCATGAAGAAGAGAGGGCTGCAGAGCAATCTCCAAGAGATGGAGCTAATGTACAGTGCAGACAAAAAAAGGCTTGATCGCACACTGCAAGAAAATGAAAAGCTTCTCCAAGAGAAAAGGCAACAGGAGTTAAAACAAAAAGAAATGCATTCCAAGCTTCAGAGCATCAAGCAACACAATGAAAGCTTGCAAGGAAAGCTTGATGAAGCTCTGCGACAAAATAGAAAACTCCTCCAAGAGAAGAAAGAAGACAGCATGAAGAAGAGAGGGCTGCACTCCAATCTCCGAGACATGGAGCTAATGTACAGTGTAGACAAAAAAAGGCTTGATCGCACAGAGCAAGCAAATGAGAAGCTTCTCCAAGAGAAAAGGGAACAAGAAATCAAACAAAAAGAAATGGATTCCAATCTTCAGAGCATCAAGCAACAAAATGAAAGCTTGCAAGGAAAGCTTGATGAAGCTCTGCGACAAAATAAAGAAATCCTTCAAGAGAAAGAGCAGCTGGACAGAAAGCAGGGAGACATGGAGTGCCAACTCCAGCTCATGGAGGGAAACGACAGGATGCTGCAGGTAAAGTTCGATGAGACACTGCATAAATATCAAGACCTGCTTCAAGAGAGAGAACAGCTGGTCATTAAGCAGAGAGAAGAAAAACTTCTTCTCCAGGAGTTTGAGAAGAAAAACCAAAACCTGCAAGAACTTTACAACAAAATGAAGTTCAAAGCATCTGAGCTGGAAGGTGAAAATGAAAAACTGCAAAAGCAGGAGGCAACATCTAAAGTGCTGAAAGAAAGGTTGGAAGAAAAACAAGCCGAAATAGAAGAAGTGGAGAAAAAATGCAACAAGCTGCAGAAGCAAAACACCGAAACAATCGAGGAGCTGAAAATCCTCATCCTCGAGAAAAAGGTGCTTGTGGAAAAGCAGCTGGAGAAAAAGAAAAAACGCTTCCGCTTCTTCTGGAGGAAGAACACTCCTTCTTTCACTACTGCCAATGTCACCTCTTCTTCCCCCACCTCTGTTCCAGCTTAATTCCCCCCTCCCTTTAACTACTAACACCTCTCCCATCTCCCTCCCCTCTTTTCACAGTCACCCCCCAGCCAGTCCCGACAGTTGACTGCCCCCTCTAGAGCCTGGTTCTGTCATAGGTTTCTTCCTTTAAAGGGAGTTTTTCCTATCCACTGTCGCCTAGTGCTTGCTCAGAGGGGATTGTTGGGGTTTTCTCTCCTCTCTCCCTTTACTTTACGCTCTTCTTTACATCCCACCCACCCCCACCTTTTCTTTTTTCTTAATAATTGAACAATAAAAACAGTTGGCCGCTAATTAAATGTGTCAAATCAATGTCTTTATTCAAGAATACAAGAAATGGGTAATAGCTGCATGTGTGTTTGTGTGTGTGCATAATATGCATACTTTACGTGTTGGATCCAAATCCCACAAGGAATTAAATAAAACAAGAAGACAAACAAAAACAAATATTTCTCTCCCTTCCCAGGTCAGGAATCAGGATGAGGAAGAAATGAGGTCAGATCAGTGCAGGTTTTTGCACTACTGACATAAAGTTTCTGCTGATTAAAAAAAGTATGTCGATATTTCTGAAATACATTTGCAAACAAATAACTTTGACAACTTGTGTTTTTTCATAAAAGAAAAAAGAAAAATCAGAGAGCAGAGCTGGTAAAACAGCTTAGCTCCGCAGGTTACAGGAGATCAGATGCCAAATACTTTTCATGACAGTCTTCGTTATTGCATAAATCTCCCCTTTTATCATTGATCAGTAAATCACTGCATATAAATTCATCTAACCGTTATAATTTCATGAGTAAAGATTCTCAGATGACTGAATGGCGGTTTTAGTAAATGTTGAACTTTATTGTGATTTCTATTTTTAGAATCAATAGCACACATTTTGATTTAGTTTTGCAAGCTGCTGATTTCACACAGATCCACTGCCCAAACGTGCCTTTGAGTTTTTCATCATTTAACAAGAATAGGCTCAGGCAATCATTGTGTAATTAGGCTTTGGGAAGGTCTGGGGACAGGTATGATGGTGGTGGTTTTA
This sequence comes from Perissodus microlepis, assembly GCF_051167445.1. Taxonomy (NCBI): domain Eukaryota; kingdom Metazoa; phylum Chordata; class Actinopteri; order Cichliformes; family Cichlidae; genus Perissodus; species Perissodus microlepis. The sequence continues at coordinate 17,456,836 of NC_140472.1, forward strand.
AAGCACTGTGGCACAACAGCTTGACTCAGGGAGATGTTAAAGATGCCCGCTAGGACATCAGTCAGCTGGTCAGCACGGGCTCCGAGCACGCGTCCAGGTATATTGTCTGGTCCAGCAGCTTTGTGTGGGTTGACTTTAGTGAGAGTCCTTCTCACACTGGCCGTGGACAGGGACAGCACTTGGTTGTCTGGCAAGGGGGTGGCCCTCTATAGTCCGTCTTGCGTCCCATTTAAACAAGTGCGTGTTCACACTGCCCCTGGATGTCCTGGCCTCTGAAGTTAAGGTGTACGGCTCCTGGTTGTCAACTGACCAATTTATCATGGCAAAGTCTGTGGTGGACAAAAGATAAGAGGCTGATTATAAAAATGATCCATGCACGCCTTATGACCTACAGCATGTACAGTTAACACAGCTAAATGGCTGTGAAATTGTAAAATTACTTTTGAAATAAAGCTATTCAAAGTCAATTAACTGTGACTATAATAATAGCAATGTTAGCCAGCAAACAAAACGTTAGCACTAATTAAAATAAGCTGCTAGGTGATGTTACTGTTTCAAGTTCTCTCATTGTTTGACATGTAGGGCAGATATTTTGGTGACACTGAGATTAGCCAGACACTAAACAGCAGTGTAATATCAACGCTAGATTAGATGTTTTCTAATCCGATAAAATGACATTATTCCTGTTTATGGAAGATGTTTGTCGTCTGTTTGTTTGACTGACAGGAACAGGAAATAGTGGTTGGAAATTACTGTTGGTGTTACATGAGGGTAAAGAAGGGCTTTAAGCACCTGGGTAAAAACTGGACCCATGATGAAACACTACAACAAGTACAACATATTCTTCAGTTTTAATATGTGACCATACTGTGCAGACTGCTGATGAGTTACACGGTTACATTTCATTAATCATTGTTAAACTAAAGTGGTAAGCAGTTACTTTATCCTTTCACTTAAAATTTCCAGGAAAAACACTACCTTGGCTACTTTTGTGCTTACATTTGATCTATGCTGGGTCACTACTTTTGCACTATAATGCTGCTGCTGACACCTTGGTTCACACTGACAATTAGAAAAAAGCTGATAGGAAAAGAAGGATGGAAAATGCCTGGAATTTAGTTACACTTGCAAATACTGCTGCCTCCAAACTGCAAGCATCAATAAAATGTTACAGTATTGTTTTCTATATCTGTGCATATATCCTTATTGGTAGTTTTCTCGAAATAGAAGATCTTCATTTTAAAAAAAAATCTCTGATAACATTGCTGAAGCTAGCGCCCACCCCTACTGCGCGTACTGCAAATATAAACCTGATATATACTTACATCATGAAGCAGTTGATGTCTGGTTTCCGACAAATACAGTAAAGAGGTGCGTTCTCCCCCTCCATACCAGTGTTCTCAGGCACTGGTACATGGTCAGTGTCAGACACTTCACTGTCCTACAACATACCACATAGGACCACATTAGAAATGACATGTATGTAGACATGCTAATTATACCTGGCTAAATGGATGCAGTAACAAAATGTTACTTAACTACTCTAGTTATTAGTTTCCAGTTGTGTGCAGTTGCTCCAGTCTTACTGACAGTATACTGTTTCAAACACCAGTGCCAACATTTTATTTTTTAAATCTTAGTATGATTCTGCACCAAGACTTGTGGCCTGTTGCTCGGTAACTTATTGTCTGACTACATTAACTACAGTTCATAAACATCATTCATTTTCTCCTACTTATTTTATTCAGGTTGTATTCCAGCTGTCATAGGGCAAAAGTACACCCTGGACAGGTCGCCAGTCTGTTGGAGGGTTATTAGAGCGACTCGGACAACCACTCACACCAACAGCCAACTAAGCTAACCCCGCGCATGTCTTTGGAGTTCAACACCAGTCTGGCCGAATCACAGATAAGCAGGGTGTCTGTGCTGCAGAGCACAGCTGTGTCAGAGACTCTCGACATCAATGTAGCGTTAAGGATGCGGAGCGATGGGTGCACTAACACAATGTAAATATTAAAGTTCTCGCCATTGTCAATATGCTGTTGCGCTCTTGTTCGTATTATTGCAACCATATCTCTAGTCTAGCTTACCCTAAAAGTTTGGAGAGAATTGGTCTGTTAATAAACGCGATCGATTGTTTGGGACTGCTCTAGCAATCACGTCGCATAAACAACTCTACTTCCGGTGGGAAAACTAATTAAGGGTAAAGTCGCACTAATAACACCTATCACTCACGTTTATAAGCATACACTATGATCACTTCCACGCAGTAACGTTGTAATAAATATAATCCCCGGTAAAGTCAATTAGCGAACACTACTGGCATGTAATGCCAATGGCGACCATTTCACAAACTGTAGAAAATGTTCAAAATGTTGTCGGCACCAAAAGTGAAGGGCTGACAGTTGTGTTTATATACGAACCGTAAGCGCTAATGTTGGTTAGCATCAGCTAAAGCGAGGAAGTTTGACACTTGCAGAGGCAGTGAACGCAGAGAGAGCTTAAAAACGCATTGTGGGTTTTTTTTTGTTTAGTCTTTGCTTCGTTGCTTTGATTTGGGATTTTTTTTGCATTAAGACGTTGCGCACAAAATTACAGATATAACTGTGACTTAGCTGCTCGTTGGATAAACCCATGGACCTTAGAAAAGATCAACGCTACTCGGATGTAAGCACCCGTGTATAAGTCTGTGAAGGTTCTCAGTCATCCAGGTCATCGTAGTCAAAGGAGCTTGCAAATAAAAGCGTCTGGACTTCTTTAAGTTACTTGAAGACGTTTCACCTCTCATCCGAGAAGCTTCTTCAGTTCTAAGGTCAAATGGTGGAGAGTCCCAGATATAAACCTAGTGGGAGTATCCCCCCACAGAGGGACAAAAGGACCCCCTGATGATCCTCTAATCGCCTGAGCCAAGGTGTGAAACTGGGTGTGGGTCCCAATCAGCCAGAGTTTCGGGTGTGTTCATTGTGAAACCTGGCCCCACCTTATCATGCGAATTCCTGAGGTCAGATGGCCCAGGATGTGAGTGGGCGTTAAGGCATCTGGGAAGGGATCTCAAAACTGGATTATAGATGGCAGAGAGTTGGTGTCGTAAACCCCCGCCTCTGTTCAAAGATGGTCGCTCACAGTGGACATAGATGGCTTCTTTCACTCCTCTTTCAAACCATCTGTCCTCTCTGTCCAAAATGTGAACATTGGCATCCTCGAAAGAGTGTCCTTTATCCTTAAGATGCAGATGGACTGCTGAGTCTTGTCCTGTGGAGGTGGCTCTTCTGTGTTGTGCCATGCGCTTGTGAAGTGGCTGTTTGGTCTCTCCAATGTAGAGGTCTGGGCATTCCTCGCTGCACTGTACAGCATACACCACATTGTTAAGTCTGTGTTTTGGCGTTTTGTCTTTCGGGTGAACCAGTTTTTGTCTGAGCGTGTTGCTGGGTCTGAAATGCACCAGGATGTCAAGCTTGGAGAAAACTCTCCTAAGTTTTTCTGATACACCGGCTACATAGGGGATGACAATGTTGTTGCGTCTGTCCTTCTTATCCTCCCTCGCTGGTGTCTGGTCTTCTTTTCTGTGCCTCTTTGCTGACTTTAAGAACGCCCATTTAGGATAGCCGCACGTTTTGAGTGCTTCCTTTACACCCGTGTATAACACAAAAGCAAAATTACGCTTGCTAACCTTTCCACATCACAGGCTTCACATTAAATAAACATTTTTTCAAATACTCACCATGATCTGAGACCGTTTAAATATTTTGTTACTCTGAAAATATGGCAGTATGAAGCCAAACCTTTAGCTTGACGGCTAAAGCAATGCTAAGATTTACACGGAAACGATCAGCGGACATCGTTAAAGTATTCTTCTTCTATGGTAGCAGCCTGGGCAGAGTAACAGCCGACTTTAAACTGCGCCATCTGTTGGCACCAATTACAGTAGAAAACATTATTGCGACAACACGTTTTTTGGGGAAAATAACAGAGATTGAAACTTTACTGATAATTTGTCCAAGTTGAAAAATGCCCTCCTCCAAAAATATCATGTGACAACCTCATTGCCTTACAGAATGATGACGTCACACACATGTAGAATCTTACCACCATTCTGATCCTTTGATCCTTTGATCCTTAAAACGCATAAATAGGGGTGAAGAGCAACGACTTTTAGTCCGTTTCTCGCAGCATTGGTGTTTGCAGCATTGAACCGTTCGCCAGAAAAGCCTTTTGAAATATTTGGATCCTTTGCAATTGTAACTGTATCCACACCCAACATGTCTCAAACAAATCCAAAGGGACAAGAAGTTGACCCCTACGCTCTTCCCTGGGATGAGCCACTAGACCCTTCCCTTTCCTCTCTTCCTTGGTGTGACCAAGTTGAACTAGAGGAAAAGCGTTTGGAAGAAATGGAGGATGAAGCGCTCAGAAACACAGACAAGATTAAGTTCTTGATGGAGGAAAATGAGCAAAAGAGCGCTCAACTAAAAAAGTTGTCATACCAGCTTCAAGAAAAGGAAGCTATTATTGAGGAGAAACAACAGGATCTCCATGACATGGACAAAAAGAACCAGGAGCTCCAAAGAAAGCTTGATCAAGCTCTGCAACAAAATAAAAAAGTCATCCAAGAAAAGATACAAGATGGCATGAAGAAGAGAGGGCTGCAGAGCAATCTCCAAGAGATGGAGCTAATGTACAGTGCAGACAAAAAAAGGCTTGATCGCACACTGCAAGAAAATGAAAAGCTTCTCCAAGAGAAAAGGCAACAGGAGTTAAAACAAAAAGAAATGCATTCCAAGCTTCAGAGCATCAAGCAACACAATGAAAGCTTGCAAGGAAAGCTTGATGAAGCTCTGCGACAAAATAGAAAACTCCTCCAAGAGAAGAAAGAAGACAGCATGAAGAAGAGAGGGCTGCACTCCAATCTCCGAGACATGGAGCTAATGTACAGTGTAGACAAAAAAAGGCTTGATCGCACAGAGCAAGCAAATGAGAAGCTTCTCCAAGAGAAAAGGGAACAAGAAATCAAACAAAAAGAAATGGATTCCAATCTTCAGAGCATCAAGCAACAAAATGAAAGCTTGCAAGGAAAGCTTGATGAAGCTCTGCGACAAAATAAAGAAATCCTTCAAGAGAAAGAGCAGCTGGACAGAAAGCAGGGAGACATGGAGTGCCAACTCCAGCTCATGGAGGGAAACGACAGGATGCTGCAGGTAAAGTTCGATGAGACACTGCATAAATATCAAGACCTGCTTCAAGAGAGAGAACAGCTGGTCATTAAGCAGAGAGAAGAAAAACTTCTTCTCCAGGAGTTTGAGAAGAAAAACCAAAACCTGCAAGAACTTTACAACAAAATGAAGTTCAAAGCATCTGAGCTGGAAGGTGAAAATGAAAAACTGCAAAAGCAGGAGGCAACATCTAAAGTGCTGAAAGAAAGGTTGGAAGAAAAACAAGCCGAAATAGAAGAAGTGGAGAAAAAATGCAACAAGCTGCAGAAGCAAAACACCGAAACAATCGAGGAGCTGAAAATCCTCATCCTCGAGAAAAAGGTGCTTGTGGAAAAGCAGCTGGAGAAAAAGAAAAAACGCTTCCGCTTCTTCTGGAGGAAGAACACTCCTTCTTTCACTACTGCCAATGTCACCTCTTCTTCCCCCACCTCTGTTCCAGCTTAATTCCCCCCTCCCTTTAACTACTAACACCTCTCCCATCTCCCTCCCCTCTTTTCACAGTCACCCCCCAGCCAGTCCCGACAGTTGACTGCCCCCTCTAGAGCCTGGTTCTGTCATAGGTTTCTTCCTTTAAAGGGAGTTTTTCCTATCCACTGTCGCCTAGTGCTTGCTCAGAGGGGATTGTTGGGGTTTTCTCTCCTCTCTCCCTTTACTTTACGCTCTTCTTTACATCCCACCCACCCCCACCTTTTCTTTTTTCTTAATAATTGAACAATAAAAACAGTTGGCCGCTAATTAAATGTGTCAAATCAATGTCTTTATTCAAGAATACAAGAAATGGGTAATAGCTGCATGTGTGTTTGTGTGTGTGCATAATATGCATACTTTACGTGTTGGATCCAAATCCCACAAGGAATTAAATAAAACAAGAAGACAAACAAAAACAAATATTTCTCTCCCTTCCCAGGTCAGGAATCAGGATGAGGAAGAAATGAGGTCAGATCAGTGCAGGTTTTTGCACTACTGACATAAAGTTTCTGCTGATTAAAAAAAGTATGTCGATATTTCTGAAATACATTTGCAAACAAATAACTTTGACAACTTGTGTTTTTTCATAAAAGAAAAAAGAAAAATCAGAGAGCAGAGCTGGTAAAACAGCTTAGCTCCGCAGGTTACAGGAGATCAGATGCCAAATACTTTTCATGACAGTCTTCGTTATTGCATAAATCTCCCCTTTTATCATTGATCAGTAAATCACTGCATATAAATTCATCTAACCGTTATAATTTCATGAGTAAAGATTCTCAGATGACTGAATGGCGGTTTTAGTAAATGTTGAACTTTATTGTGATTTCTATTTTTAGAATCAATAGCACACATTTTGATTTAGTTTTGCAAGCTGCTGATTTCACACAGATCCACTGCCCAAACGTGCCTTTGAGTTTTTCATCATTTAACAAGAATAGGCTCAGGCAATCATTGTGTAATTAGGCTTTGGGAAGGTCTGGGGACAGGTATGATGGTGGTGGTTTTAAAGCACTGTGGCACAACAGCTTGACTCAGGGAGATGTTAAAGATGCCCGCTAGGACATCAGTCAGCTGGTCAGCACGGGCTCCGAGCACGCGTCCAGGTACATTGTCTGGTCCAGCAGCTTTGTGTGGGTTGACTTTAGTGAGAGTCCTTCTCACACTGGCCGTGGACAGGGACAGCACTTGGTTGTCTGGCAAGGGGGTGGCCCTCTATAGTCCGTCTTGCGTCCCATTTAAACAAGTGCGTGTTCACACTGCCCCTGGATGTCCTGGCCTCTGAGGTTAAGGTGTACGGCTCCTGGTTGTCAACTGACCAATTTATCATGGCAAAGTCTGTGGTGGACAAAAGATAAGAGGCTGATTATAAAAATGATCCATGCACGCCTTATGACCTACAGCATGTACAGTTAACACAGCTAAATGGCTGTGAAAATTTAAAATTACTTTTGAAATAAAGCTATTCAAAGTCAATTAACTGTGACTATAATAATAGCAATGTTAGCCAGCAAACAAAACGTTAGCACTAATTAAAATAAGCTGCTAGGTGATGTTACCGTTTCAAGTTCTCTCATTGTTTGACATGTAGGGCAGATATTTTGGTGACACTGAGATTAGCCAGACACTAAACAGCAGTGTAATATCAACGCTAGATTAGATGTTTTCTAATCCGATAAAATGACATTATTCCTGTTTATGGAAGATGTTTGTCGTCTGTTTGTTTGACTGACAGGAACAGGAAATAGTGGTTGGAAATTACTGTTGGTGTTACATGAGGGTAAAGAAGGGCTTTAAGCACCTGGGTAAAAACTGGACCCATGATGAAACACTACAACAAGTACAACATATTCTTCAGTTTTAATATGTGACCATACTATGCAGACTGCTGATGAGTTACAAGGTTACATTTCATTAATCATTGTTAAACTAAAGTGGTAAGCAGTTACTTTATCCTTTCACTTAAAATTTCCAGGAAAAACACTACCTTGGCTACTTTTGTGCTTACATTTGATCTATGCTGGGTCACTACTTTTGCACTATAATGCTGCTGCTGACACCTTGGTTCACACTGACAATTAGAAAAAAGCTGATAGGAAAAGAAGGATGGAAAATGCCTGGAATTTAGTTACACTTGCAAATACTGCTGCCTCCAAACTGCAAGCATCAATAAAATGTTACAGTATTGTTTTCTATATCTGTGCATATATCCTTATTGGTAGTTTTCTCGAAATAGAAGATCTTCATTTTAAAAAAAAATCTCTGATAACATTGCTGAAGCTAGCGCCCACCCCTACTGCGCGTACTGCAAATATAAACCTGATATATACTTACATCATGAAGCAGTTGATGTCTGGTTTCCGACAAATACAGTAAAGAGGTGCGTTCTCCCCCTCCATACCAGTGTTCTCAGGCACTGGTACATGGTCAGTGTCAGACACTTCACTGTCCTACAACATACCACATAGGACCACATTAGAAATGACATGTATGTAGACATGCTAATTATACCTGGCTAAATGGATGCAGTAACAAAATGTTACTTAACTACTCTAGTTATTAGTTTCCAGTTGTGTGCAGTTGCTCCAGTCTTACTGACAGTATACTGTTTCAAACACCAGTGCCAACATTTTATTTTTTAAATCTTAGTATGATTCTGCACCAAGACTTGTGGCCTGTTGCTCGGTAACTTATTGTCTGACTACATTAACTACAGTTCATAAACATCATTCATTTTCTCCTACTTATTTTATTCAGGTTGTATTCCAGCTGTCATAGGGCAAAAGTACACCCTGGACAGGTCGCCAGTCTGTTGGAGGGTTATTAGAGAGACTCGGACAACCACTCACACCAACAGCCAACTAAGCTAACCCCGCGCATGTCTTTGGAGTTCAACACCAGTCTGGCCGAATCACAGATAAGCAGGGTGTCTGTGCTGCAGAGCACAGCTGTGTCAGAGACTCTCGACATCAATGTAGCGTTAAGGATGCGGAGCGATGGGTGCACTAACACAATGTAAATATTAAAGTTCTCGCCATTGTCAATATGCTGTTGCGCTCTTGTTCGTATTATTGCAACCATATCTCTAGTCTAGCTTACCCTAAAAGTTTGGAGAGAATTGGTCTGTTAATAAACGCGATCGATTGTTTGGGACTGCTCTAGCAATCACGTCGCATAAACAACTCTACTTCCGGTGGGAAAACTAATTAAGGGTAAAGTCGCACTAATAACACCTATCACTCACGTTTATAAGCATACACTATGATCACTTCCACGCAGTAACGTTGTAATAAATATAATCCCCGGTAAAGTCAATTAGCGAACACTACTGGCATGTAATGCCAATGGCGACCATTTCACAAACTGTAGAAAATGTTCAAAATGTTGTCGGCACCAAAAGTGAAGGGCTGACAGTTGTGTTTATATACGAACCGTAAGCGCTAATGTTGGTTAGCATCAGCTAAAGCGAGGAAGTTTGACACTTGCAGAGGCAGTGAACGCAGAGAGAGCTTAAAAACGCATTGTGGGTTTTTTTTTGTTTAGTCTTTGCTTCGTTGCTTTGATTTGGGATTTTTTTTTGCATTAAGACGTTGCGCACAAAATTACAGATATAACTGTGACTTAGCTGCTCGTTGGATAAACCCATGGACCTTAGAAAAGATCAACGCTACTCGGATGTAAGCACCCGTGTATAAGTCTGTGAAGGTTCTCAGTCATCCAGGTCCTCGTAGTCAAAGGAGCTTGCAAATAAAAGCGTCTGGACTTCTTTAAGTTACTTGAAGACGTTTCACCTCTCATCCGAGAAGCTTCTTCAGTTCTAAGGTCAAATGGTGGAGAGTCCCAGATATAAACCTAGTGGGAGTATCCCCCCACAGAGGGACAAAAGGACCCCCTGATGATCCTCTAATCGCCTGAGCCAAGGTGTGAAACTGGGTGTGGGTCCCAATCAGCCAGAGTTTCGGGTGTGTTCATTGTGAAACCTGGCCCCACCTTATCATGCGAATTCCTGAGGTCAGATGGCCCAGGATGTGAGTGGGCGTTAAGGCATCTGGGAAGGGATCTCAAAACTGGATTATAGATGGCAGAGAGTTGGTGTCGTAAACCCCCGCCTCTGTTCAAAGATGGTCGCTCACAGTGGACATAGATGGCTTCTTTCACTCCTCTTTCAAACCATCTGTCCTCTCTGTCCAAAATGTGAACATTGGCATCCTCGAAAGAGTGTCCTTTATCCTTAAGATGCAGATGGACTGCTGAGTCTTGTCCTGTGGAGGTGGCTCTTCTGTGTTGTGCCATGCGCTTGTGAAGTGGCTGTTTGGTCTCTCCAATGTAGAGGTCTGGGCATTCCTCGCTGCACTGTACAGCATACACCACATTGTTAAGTCTGTGTTTTGGCGTTTTGTCTTTCGGGTGAACCAGTTTTTGTCTGAGCGTGTTGCTGGGTCTGAAATGCACCAGGATGTCAAGCTTGGAGAAAACTCTCCTAAGTTTTTCTGATACACCGGCTACATAGGGGATGACAATGTTGTTGCGTCTGTCCTTCTTATCCTCCCTCGCTGGTGTCTGGTCTTCTTTTCTGTGCCTCTTTGCTGACTTTAAGAACGCCCATTTAGGATAGCCGCACGTTTTGAGTGCTTCCTTTACACCCGTGTATAACACAAAAGCAAAATTACGCTTGCTAACCTTTCCACATCACAGGCTTCACATTAAATAAACATTTTTTCAAATACTCACCATGATCTGAGACCGTTTAAATATTTTGTTACTCTGAAAATATGGCAGTATGAAGCCAAACCTTTAGCTTGACGGCTAAAGCAATGCTAAGATTTACACGGAAACGATCAGCGGACATCGTTAAAGTATTCTTCTTCTATGGTAGCAGCCTGGGCAGAGTAACAGCCGACTTTAAACTGCGCCATCTGTTGGCACCAATTACAGTAGAAAACATTATTGCGACAACACGTTTTTTGGGGAAAATAACAGAGATTGAAACTTTACTGATAATTTGTCCAAGTTGAAAAATGCCCTCCTCCAAAAATATCATGTGACAACCTCATTGCCTTACAGAATGATGACGTCACACACATGTAGAATCTTACCACCATTCTGATCCTTTGATCCTTTGATCCTTAAAACGCATAAATAGGGGTGAAGAGCAACGACTTTTAGTCCGTTTCTCGCAGCATTGGTGTTTGCAGCATTGAACCGTTCGCCAGAAAAGCCTTTTGAAATATTTGGATCCTTTGCAATTGTAACTGTATCCACACCCAACATGTCTCAAACAAATCCAAAGGGACAAGAAGTTGACCCCTACGCTCTTCCCTGGGATGAGCCACTAGACCCTTCCCTTTCCTCTCTTCCTTGGTGTGACCAAGTTGAACTAGAGGAAAAGCGTTTGGAAGAAATGCAGGATGAAGCGCTCAGAAACACAGACAAGATTAAGTTCTTGATGGAGGAAAATGAGCAAAAGAGCGCTCAACTAAAAAAGTTGTCATACCAGCTTCAAGAAAAGGAAGCTATTATTAAGGAGAAACAACAGGATCTCCATGACATGGACAAAAAGAACCAGGAGCTCCAAAGAAAGCTTGATCAAGCTCTGCAACAAAATAAAAAAGTCATCCAAGAAAAGATACAAGATGGCATGAAGAAGAGAGGGCTGCAGAGCAATCTCCAAGAGATGGAGCTAGTGTACAGTGCAGACAAAAAAAGGCTTGATCGCACACTGCAAGAAAATGAAAAGCTTCTCCAAGAGAAAAGGCAACAGGAGTTAAAACAAAAAGAAATGCATTCCAAGCTTCAGAGCATCAAGCAACACAATGAAAGCTTGCAAGGAAAGCTTGATGAAGCTCTGCGACAAAATAGAAAACTCCTCCAAGAGAAGAAAGAAGACAGCATGAAGAAGAGAGGGCTGCACTCCAATCTCCGAGACATGGAGCTAATGTACAGTGTAGACAAAAAAAGGCTTGATCGCACAGAGCAAGCAAATGAGAAGCTTCTCCAAGAGAAAAGGGAACAAGAAATCAAACAAAAAGAAATGGATTCCAATCTTCAGAGCATCAAGCAACAAAATGAAAGCTTGCAAGGAAAGCTTGATGAAGCTCTGCGACAAAATAAAGAAATCCTTCAAGAGAAAGAGCAGCTGGACAGAAAGCAGGGAGACATGGAGTGCCAACTCCAGCTCATGGAGGGAAACGACAGGATGCTGCAGGTAAAGTTCGATGAGACACTGCATAAATATCAAGACCTGCTTCAAGAGAGAGAACAGCTGGTCATTAAGCAGAGAGAAGAAAAACTTCTTCTCCAGGAGTTTGAGAAGAAAAACCAAAACCTGCAAGAACTTTACAACAAAATGAAGTTCAAAGCATCTGAGCTGGAAGGTGAAAATGAAAAACTGCAAAAGCAGGAGGCAACATCTAAAGTGCTGAAAGAAAGGTTGGAAGAAAAACAAGCCGAAATAGAAGAAGTGGAGAAAAAATGCAACAAGCTGCAGAAGCAAAACACCGAAACAATCGAGGAGCTGAAAATCCTCATCCTCGAGAAAAAGGTGCTTGTGGAAAAGCAGCTGGAGAAAAAGAAAAAACGCTTCCGCTTCTTCTGGAGGAAGAACACTCCTTCTTTCACTACTGCCAATGTCACCTCTTCTTCCCCCACCTCTGTTCCAGCTTAATTCCCCCCTCCCTTTAACTACTAACACCTCTCCCATCTCCCTCCCCTCTTTTCACAGTCACCCCCCAGCCAGTCCCGACAGTTGACTGCCCCCTCTAGAGCCTGGTTCTGTCATAGGTTTCTTCCTTTAAAGGGAGTTTTTCCTATCCACTGTCGCCTAGTGCTTGCTCAGAGGGGATTGTTGGGGTTTTCTCTCCTCTCTCCCTTTACTTTACGCTCTTCTTTACATCCCACCCACCCCCACCTTTTCTTTTTTCTTAATAATTGAACAATAAAAACAGTTGGCCGCTAATTAAATGTCTCAAATCAATGTCTTTATTCAAGAATACAAGAAATGGGTAATAGCTGCATGTGTGTTTGTGTGTGTGCATAATATGCATACTTTACGTGTTGGATCCAAATCCCACAAGGAATTAAATAAAACAAGAAGACAAACAAAAACAAATATTTCTCTCCCTTCCCAGGTCAGGAATCAGGATGAGGAAGAAATGAGGTCAGATCAGTGCAGGTTTTTGCACTACTGACATAAAGTTTCTGCTGATTAAAAAAAGTATGTCGATATTTCTGAAATACATTTGCAAACAAATAACTTTGACAACTTGTGTTTTTTCATAAAAGAAAAAAGAAAAATCAGAGAGCAGAGCTGGTAAAACAGCTTAGCTCCGCAGGTTACAGGAGATCAGATGCCAAATACTTTTCATGACAGTCTTCGTTATTGCATAAATCTCCCCTTTTATCATTGATCAGTAAATCACTGCATATAAATTCATCTAACCGTTATAATTTCATGAGTAAAGATTCTCAGATGACTGAATGGCGGTTTTAGTAAATGTTGAACTTTATTGTGATTTCTATTTTTAGAATCAATAGCACACATTTTGATTTAGTTTTGCAAGCTGCTGATTTCACACAGATCCACTGCCCAAACGTGCCTTTGAGTTTTTCATCATTTAACAAGAATAGGCTCAGGCAATCATTGTGTAATTAGGCTTTGGGAAGGTCTGGGGACAGGTATGATGGTGGTGGTTTTAAAGCACTGTGGCACAACAGCTTGACTCAGGGAGATGTTAAAGATGCCCGCTAGGACATCAGTCAGCTGGTCAGCACGGGCTCCGAGCACGCGTCCAGGTATATTGTCTGGTCCAGCAGCTTTGTGTGGGTTGACTTTAGTGAGAGTCCTTCTCACACTGGCCGTGGACAGGGACAGCACTTGGTTGTCTGGCAAGGGGGTGGCCCTCTATAGTCCGTCTTGCGTCCCATTTAAACAAGTGCGTGTTCACACTGCCCCTGGATGTCCTGGCCTCTGAGGTTAAGGTGTACGGCTCCTGGTTGTCAACTGACCAATTTATCATGGCAAAGTCTGTGGTGGACAAAAGATAAGAGGCTGATTATAAAAATGATCCATGCACGCCTTATGACCTACAGCATGTACAGTTAACACAGCTAAATGGCTGTGAAATTGTAAAATTACTTTTGAAATAAAGCTATTCAAAGTCAATTAACTGTGACTATAATAATAGCAATGTTAGCCAGCAAACAAAACGTTAGCACTACTTAAAATAAGCTGCTAGGTGATGTTACTGTTTCAAGTTCTCTCATTGTTTGACATGTAGGGCAGATATTTTGGTGACACTGAGATTAGCCAGACACTAAACAGCAGTGTAATATCAACGCTAGATTAGATGTTTTCTAATCCGATAAAATGACATTATTCCTGTTTATGGAAGATGTTTGTCGTCTGTTTGTTTGACTGACAGGAACAGGAAATAGTGGTTGGAAATTACTGTTGGTGTTACATGAGGGTAAAGAAGGGCTTTAAGCACCTGGGTAAAAACTGGACCCATGATGAAACACTACAACAAGTACAACATATTCTTCAGTTTTAATATGTGACCATACTATGCAGACTGCTGATGAGTTACACGGTTACATTTCATTAATCATTGTTAAACTAAAGTGGTAAGCAGTTACTTTATCCTTTCACTTAAAATTTCCAGGAAAAACACTACCTTGGCTACTTTTGTGCTTACATTTGATCTATGCTGGGTCACTACTTTTGCACTATAATGCTGCTGCTGACACCTTGGTTCACACTGACAATTAGAAAAAAGCTGATAGGAAAAGAAGGATGGAAAATGCCTGGAATTTAGTTACACTTGCAAATACTGCTGCCTCCAAACTGCAAGCATCAATAAAATGTTACAGTATTGTTTTCTATATCTGTGCATATATCCTTATTGGTAGTTTTCTCGAAATAGAAGATCTTCATTTTAAAAAAAAATCTCTGATAACATTGCTGAAGCTAGCGCCCACCCCTACTGCGCGTACTGCAAATATAAACCTGATATATACTTACATCATGAAGCAGTTGATGTCTGGTTTCCGACAAATACAGTAAAGAGGTGCGTTCTCCCCCTCCATACCAGTGTTCTCAGGCACTGGTACATGGTCAGTGTCAGACACTTCACTGTCCTACAACATACCACATAGGACCACATTAGAAATGACATGTATGTAGACATGCTAATTATACCTGGCTAAATGGATGCAGTAACAAAATGTTACTTAACTACTCTAGTTATTAGTTTCCAGTTGTGTGCAGTTGCTCCAGTCTTACTGACAGTATACTGTTTCAAACACCAGTGCCAACATTTTATTTTTTAAATCTTAGTATGATTCTGCACCAAGACTTGTGGCCTGTTGCTCGGTAACTTATTGTCTGACTACATTAACTACAGTTCATAAACATCATTCATTTTCTCCTACTTATTTTATTCAGGTTGTATTCCAGCTGTCATAGGGCAAAAGTACACCCTGGACAGGTCGCCAGTCTGTTGGAGGGTTATTAGAGAGACTCGGACAACCACTCACACCAACAGCCAACTAAGCTAACCCCGCGCATGTCTTTGGAGTTCAACACCAGTCTGGCCGAATCACAGATAAGCAGGGTGTCTGTGCTGCAGAGCACAGCTGTGTCAGAGACTCTCGACATCAATGTAGCGTTAAGGATGCGGAGCGATGGGTGCACTAACACAATGTAAATATTAAAGTTCTCGCCATTGTCAATATGCTGTTGCGCTCTTGTTCGTATTATTGCAACCATATCTCTAGTCTAGCTTACCCTAAAAGTTTGGAGAGAATTGGTCTGTTAATAAACGCGATCGATTGTTTGGGACTGCTCTAGCAATCACGTCGCATAAACAACTCTACTTCCGGTGGGAAAACTAATTAAGGGTAAAGTCGCACTAATAACACCTATCACTCACGTTTATAAGCATACACTATGATCACTTCCACGCAGTAACGTTGTAATAAATATAATCCCCGGTAAAGTTAATTAGCGAACACTACTGGCATGTAATGCCAATGGCGACCATTTCACAAACTGTAGAAAATGTTCAAAATGTTGTCGGCACCAAAAGTGAAGGGCTGACAGTTGTGTTTATATACGAACCGTAAGCGGGTTGCTTCGGCGCAGTTTAAACTGCGCCATCTGTTGGCACCAATTACAGTAGAAAACATTATTGCGACAACACGTTTTTTGGGGAAAATAACAGAGATTGAAACTTTACTGATAATTTGTCCAAGTTGAAAAATGCCCTCCTCCAAAAATATCATGTGACAACCTCATTGCCTTACAGAATGATGACGTCACACACATGTAGAATCTTACCACCATTCTGATCCTTTGATCCTTTGATCCTTAAAACGCATAAATAGGGGTGAAGAGCAACGACTTTTAGTCCGTTTCTCGCAGCATTGGTGTTTGCAGCATTGAACCGTTCGCCAGAAAAGCCTTTTGAAATATTTGGATCCTTTGCAATTGTAACTGTATCCACACCCAACATGTCTCAAACAAATCCAAAGGGACAAGAAGTTGACCCCTACGCTCTTCCCTGGGATGAGCCACTAGACCCTTCCCTTTCCTCTCTTCCTTGGTGTGACCAAGTTGAACTAGAGGAAAAGCGTTTGGAAGAAATGGAGGATGAAGCGCTCAGAAACACAGACAAGATTAAGTTCTTGATGGAGGAAAATGAGCAAAAGAGCGCTCAACTAAAAAAGTTGTCATACCAGCTTCAAGAAAAGAAAGCTATTATTGAGGAGAAACAACAGGATCTCCATGACATGGACAAAAAGAACCAGGAGCTCCAAAGAAAGCTTGATCAAGCTCTGCAACAAAATAAAAAAGTCATCCAAGAAAAGATACAAGATGGCATGAAGAAGAGAGGGCTGCAGAGCAATCTCCAAGAGATGGAGCTAATGTACAGTGCAGACAAAAAAAGGCTTGATCGCACACTGCAAGAAAATGAAAAGCTTCTCCAAGAGAAAAGGCAACAGGAGTTAAAACAAAAAGAAATGCATTCCAAGCTTCAGAGCATCAAGCAACACAATGAAAGCTTGCAAGGAAAGCTTGATGAAGCTCTGCGACAAAATAGAAAACTCCTCCAAGAGAAGAAAGAAGACAGCATGAAGAAGAGAGGGCTGCACTCCAATCTCCGAGACATGGAGCTAATGTACAGTGTAGACAAAAAAAGGCTTGATCGCACAGAGCAAGCAAATGAGAAGCTTCTCCAAGAGAAAAGGGAACAAGAAATCAAACAAAAAGAAATGGATTCCAATCTTCAGAGCATCAAGCAACAAAATGAAAGCTTGCAAGGAAAGCTTGATGAAGCTCTGCGACAAAATAAAGAAATCCTTCAAGAGAAAGAGCAGCTGGACAGAAAGCAGGGAGACCTGGAGTGCCAACTCCAGCTCATGGAGGGAAACGACAGGATGCTGCAGGTAAAGTTCGATGAGACACTGCATAAATATCAAGACCTGCTTCAAGAGAGAGAACAGCTGGTCATTAAGCAGAGAGAAGAAAAACTTCTTCTCCAGGAGTTTGAGAAGAAAAACCAAAACCTGCAAGAACTTTACAACAAAATGAAGTTCAAAGCATCTGAGCTGGAAGGTGAAACTGAAAAACTGCAAAAGCAGGAGGCAACATCTAAAGTGCTGAAAGAAAGGTTGGAAGAAAAACAAGCCGAAATAGAAGAAGTGGAGAAAAAATGCAACAAGCTGCAGAAGCAAAACACCGAAACAATCGAGGAGCTGAAAATCCTCATCCTCGAGAAAAAGGTGCTTGTGGAAAAGCAGCTGGAGAAAAAGAAAAAACGCTTCCGCTTCTTCTGGAGGAAGAACACTCCTTCTTTCACTACTGCCAATGTCACCTCTTCTTCCCCCACCTCTGTTCCAGCTTAATTCCCCCCTCCCTTTAACTACTAACACCTCTCCCATCTCCCTCCCCTCTTTTCACAGTCACCCCCCAGCCAGTCCCGACAGTTGACTGCCCCCTCTAGAGCCTGGTTCTGTCATAGGTTTCTTCCTTTAAAGGGAGTTTTTCCTATCCACTGTCGCCTAGTGCTTGCTCAGAGGGGATTGTTGGGGTTTTCTCTCCTCTCTCCCTTTACTTTACGCTCTTCTTTACATCCCACCCACCCCCACCTTTTCTTTTTTCTTAATAATTGAACAATAAAAACAGTTGGCCGCTAATTAAATGTGTCAAATCAATGTCTTTATTCAAGAATACAAGAAATGGGTAATAGCTGCATGTGTGTTTGTGTGTGTGCATAATATGCATACTTTACGTGTTGGATCCAAATCCCACAAGGAATTAAATAAAACAAGAAGACAAACAAAAACAAATATTTCTCTCCCTTCCCAGGTCAGGAATCAGGATGAGGAAGAAATGAGGTCAGATCAGTGCAGGTTTTTGCACTACTGACATAAAGTTTCTGCTGATTAAAAAAAGTATGTCGATATTTCTGAAATACATTTGCAAACAAATAACTTTGACAACTTGTGTTTTTTCATAAAAGAAAAAAGAAAAATCAGAGAGCAGAGCTGGTAAAACAGCTTAGCTCCGCAGGTTACAGGAGATCAGATGCCAAATACTTTTCATGACAGTCTTCGTTATTGCATAAATCTCCCCTTTTATCATTGATCAGTAAATCACTGCATATAAATTCATCTAACCGTTATAATTTCATGAGTAAAGATTCTCAGATGACTGAATGGCGGTTTTAGTAAATGTTGAACTTTATTGTGATTTCTATTTTTAGAATCAATAGCACACATTTTGATTTAGTTTTGCAAGCTGCTGATTTCACACAGATCCACTGCCCAAACGTGCCTTTGAGTTTTTCATCATTTAACAAGAATAGGCTCAGGCAATCATTGTGTAATTAGGCTTTGGGAAGGTCTGGGGACAGGTATGATGGTGGTGGTTTTAAAGCACTGTGGCACAACAGCTTGACTCAGGGAGATGTTAAAGATGCCCGCTAGGACATCAGTCAGCTGGTCAGCACGGGCTCCGAGCACGCGTCCAGGTATATTGTCTGGTCCAGCAGCTTTGTGTGGGTTGACTTTAGTGAGAGTCCTTCTCACACTGGCCGTGGACAGGGACAGCACTTGGTTGTCTGGCAAGGGGGTGGCCCTCTATAGTCCGTCTTGCGTCCCATTTAAACAAGTGCGTGTTCACACTGCCCCTGGATGTCCTGGCCTCTGAGGTTAAGGTGTACGGCTCCTGGTTGTCAACTGACCAATTTATCATGGCAAAGTCTGTGGTGGACAAAAGATAAGAGGCTGATTATAAAAATGATCCATGCACGCCTTATGACCAACAGCATGTACAGTTAACACAGCTAAATGGCTGTGAAATTGTAAAATTACTTTTGAAATAAAGCTATTCAAAGTCAATTAACTGTGACTATAATAATAGCAATGTTAGCCAGCAAACAAAACGTTAGCACTAATTAAAATAAGCTGCTAGGTGATGTTACTGTTTCAAGTTCTCTCATTGTTTGACATGTAGGGCAGATATTTTGGTGACACTGAGATTAGCCAGACACTAAACAGCAGTGTAATATCAACGCTAGATTAGATGTTTTCTAATCCGATAAAATGACATTATTCCTGTTTATGGAAGATGTTTGTCGTCTGTTTGTTTGACTGACAGGAACAGGAAATAGTGGTTGGAAATTACTGTTGGTGTTACATGAGGGTAAAGAAGGGCTTTAAGCACCTGGGTAAAAACTGGACCCATGATGAAACACTACAACAAGTACAACATATTCTTCAGTTTTAATATGTGACCATACTATGCAGACTGCTGATGAGTTACACGGTTACATTTCATTAATCATTGTTAAACTAAAGTGGTAAGCAGTTACTTTATCCTTTCACTTAAAATTTCCAGGAAAAACACTACCTTGGCTACTTTTGTGCTTACATTTGATCTATGCTGGGTCACTACTTTTGCACTATAATGCTGCTGCTGACACCTTGGTTCACACTGACAATTAGAAAAAAGCTGATAGGAAAAGAAGGATGGAAAATGCCTGGAATTTAGTTACACTTGCAAATACTGCTGCCTCCAAACTACAAGCATCAATAAAATGTTACAGTATTGTTTTCTATATCTGTGCATATATCCTTATTGGTAGTTTTCTCGAAATAGAAGATCTTCATTTAAAAAAAAAATCTCTGATAACATTGCTGAAGCTAGCGCCCACCCCTACTGCGCGTACTGCAAATATAAACCTGATATATACTTACATCATGAAGCAGTTGATGTCTGGTTTCCGACAAATACAGTAAAGAGGTGCGTTCTCCCCCTCCATACCAGTGTTCTCAGGCACTGGTACATGGTCAGTGTCAGACACTTCACTGTCCTACAACATACCACATAGGACCACATTAGAAATGACATGTATGTAGACATGCTAATTATACCTGGCTAAATGGATGCAGTAACAAAATGTTACTTAACTACTCTAGTTATTAGTTTCCAGTTGTGTGCAGTTGCTCCAGTCTTACTGACAGTATACTGTTTCAAACACCAGTGCCAACATTTTATTTTTTAAATCTTAGTATGATTCTGCACCAAGACTTGTGGCCTGTTGCTCGGTAACTTATTGTCTGACTACATTAACTACAGTTCATAAACATCATTCATTTTCTCCTACTTATTTTATTCAGGTTGTATTCCAGCTGTCATAGGGCAAAAGTACACCCTGGACAGGTCGCCAGTCTGTTGGAGGGTTATTAGAGAGACTCGGACAACCACTCACACCAACAGCCAACTAAGCTAACCCCGCGCATGTCTTTGGAGTTCAACACCAGTCTGGCCGAATCACAGATAAGCAGGGTGTCTGTGCTGCAGAGCACAGCTGTGTCAGAGACTCTCGACATCAATGTAGCGTTAAGGATGCGGAGCGATGGGTGCACTAACACAATGTAAATATTAAAGTTCTCGCCATTGTCAATATGCTGTTGCGCTCTTGTTCGTATTATTGCAACCATATCTCTAGTCTAGCTTACCCTAAAAGTTTGGAGAGAATTGGTCTGTTAATAAACGCGATCGATTGTTTGGGACTGCTCTAGCAATCACGTCGCATAAACAACTCTACTTCCGGTGGGAAAACTAATTAAGGGTAAAGTCGCACTAATAACACCTATCACTCACGTTTATAAGCATACACTATGATCACTTCCACGCAGTAACGTTGTAATAAATATAATCCCCGGTAAAGTTAATTAGCGAACACTACTGGCATGTAATGCCAATGGCGACCATTTCACAAACTGTAGAAAATGTTCAAAATGTTGTCGGCACCAAAAGTGAAGGGCTGACAGTTGTGTTTATATACGAACCGTAAGCGGGTTGCTTCGGCGCAGTTTAAACTGCGCCATCTGTTGGCACCAATTACAGTAGAAAACATTATTGCGGCAACACGTTTTTTGGGGAAAATAACAGAGATTGAAACTTTACTGATAATTTGTCCAAGTTGAAAAATGCCCTCCTCCAAAAATATCATGTGACAACCTCATTGCCTTACAGAATGATGACGTCACACACATGTAGAATCTTACCACCATTCTGATCCTTTGATCCTTTGATCCTTAAAACGCATAAATAGGGGTGAAGAGCAACGACTTTTAGTCCGTTTCTCGCAGCATTGGTGTTTGCAGCATTGAACCGTTCGCCAGAAAAGCCTTTTGAAATATTTGGATCCTTTGCAATTGTAACTGTATCCACACCCAACATGTCTCAAACAAATCCAAAGGGACAAGAAGTTGACCCCTACGCTCTTCCCTGGGATGAGCCACTAGACCCTTCCCTTTCCTCTCTTCCTTGGTGTGACCAAGTTGAACTAGAGGAAAAGCGTTTGGAAGAAATGGAGGATGAAGCGCTCAGAAACACAGACAAGATTAAGTTCTTGATGGAGGAAAATGAGCAAAAGAGCGCTCAACTAAAAAAGTTGTCATACCAGCTTCAAGAAAAGGAAGCTATTATTGAGGAGAAACAACAGGATCTCCATGACATGGACAAAAAGAACCAGGAGCTCCAAAGAAAGCTCGATCAAGCTCTGCAACAAAATAAAAAAGTCATCCAAGAAAAGATACAAGATGGCATGAAGAAGAGAGGGCTGCAGAGCAATCTCCAAGAGATGGAGCTAATGTACAGTGCAGACAAAAAAAGGCTTGATCGCACACTGCAAGAAAATGAAAAGCTTCTCCAAGAGAAAAGGCAACAGGAGTTAAAACAAAAAGAAATGCATTCCAAGCTTCAGAGCATCAAGCAACACAATGAAAGCTTGCAAGGAAAGCTTGATGAAGCTCTGCGACAAAATAGAAAACTCCTCCAAGAGAAGAAAGAAGACAGCATGAAGAAGAGAGGGCTGCACTCCAATCTCCGAGACATGGAGCTAATGTACAGTGTAGACAAAAAAAGGCTTGATCGCACAGAGCAAGCAAATGAGAAGCTTCTCCAAGAGAAAAGGGAACAAGAAATCAAACAAAAAGAAATGGATTCCAATCTTCAGAGCATCAAGCAACAAAATGAAAGCTTGCAAGGAAAGCTTGATGAAGCTCTGCGACAAAATAAAGAAATCCTTCAAGAGAAAGAGCAGCTGGACAGAAAGCAGGGAGACATGGAGTGCCAACTCCAGCTCATGGAGGGAAACGACAGGATGCTGCAGGTAAAGTTCGATGAGACACTGCATAAATATCAAGACCTGCTTCAAGAGAGAGAACAGCTGGTCATTAAGCAGAGAGAAGAAAAACTTCTTCTCCAGGAGTTTGAGAAGAAAAACCAAAACCTGCAAGAACTTTACAACAAAATGAAGTTCAAAGCATCTGAGCTGGAAGGTGAAAATGAAAAACTGCAAAAGCAGGAGGCAACATCTAAAGTGCTGAAAGAAAGGTTGGAAGAAAAACAAGCCGAAATAGAAGAAGTGGAGAAAAAATGCAACAAGCTGCAGAAGCAAAACACCGAAACAATCGAGGAGCTGAAAATCCTCATCCTCGAGAAAAAGGTGCTTGTGGAAAAGCAGCTGGAGAAAAAGAAAAAACGCTTCCGCTTCTTCTGGAGGAAGAACACTCCTTCTTTCACTACTGCCAATGTCACCTCTTCTTCCCCCACCTCTGTTCCAGCTTAATTCCCCCCTCCCTTTAACTACTAACACCTCTCCCATCTCCCTCCCCTCTTTTCACAGTCACCCCCCAGCCAGTCCCGACAGTTGACTGCCCCCTCTAGAGCCTGGTTCTGTCATAGGTTTCTTCCTTTAAAGGGAGTTTTTCCTATCCACTGTCGCCTAGTGCTTGCTCAGAGGGGATTGTTGGGGTTTTCTCTCCTCTCTCCCTTTACTTTACGCTCTTCTTTACATCCCACCCACCCCCACCTTTTCTTTTTTCTTAATAATTGAACAATAAAAACAGTTGGCCGCTAATTAAATGTCTCAAATCAATGTCTTTATTCAAGAATACAAGAAATGGGTAATAGCTGCATGTGTGTTTGTGTGTGTGCATAATATGCATACTTTACGTGTTGGATCCAAATCCCACAAGGAATTAAATAAAACAAGAAGACAAACAAAAACAAATATTTCTCTCCCTTCCCAGGTCAGGAATCAGGATGAGGAAGAAATGAGGTCAGATCAGTGCAGGTTTTTGCACTACTGACATAAAGTTTCTGCTGATTAAAAAAAGTATGTCGATATTTCTGAAATACATTTGCAAACAAATAACTTTGACAACTTGTGTTTTTTCATAAAAGAAAAAAGAAAAATCAGAGAGCAGAGCTGGTAAAACAGCTTAGCTCCGCAGGTTACAGGAGATCAGATGCCAAATACTTTTCATGACAGTCTTCGTTATTGCATAAATCTCCCCTTTTATCATTGATCAGTAAATCACTGCATATAAATTCATCTAACCGTTATAATTTCATGAGTAAAGATTCTCAGATGACTGAATGGCGGTTTTAGTAAATGTTGAACTTTATTGTGATTTCTATTTTTAGAATCAATAGCACACATTTTGATTTAGTTTTGCAAGCTGCTGATTTCACACAGATCCACTGCCCAAACGTGCCTTTGAGTTTTTCATCATTTAACAAGAATAGGCTCAGGCAATCATTGTGTAATTAGGCTTTGGGAAGGTCTGGGGACAGGTATGATGGTGGTGGTTTTAAAGCACTGTGGCACAACAGCTTGACTCAGGGAGATGTTAAAGATGCCCGCTAGGACATCAGTCAGCTGGTCAGCACGGGCTCCGAGCACGCGTCCAGGTATATTGTCTGGTCCAGCAGCTTTGTGTGGGTTGACTTTAGTGAGAGTCCTTCTCACACTGGCCGTGGACAGGGACAGCACTTGGTTGTCTGGCAAGGGGGTGGCCCTCTATAGTCCGTCTTGCGTCCCATTTAAACAAGTGCGTGTTCACACTGCCCCTGGATGTCCTGGCCTCTGAGGTTAAGGTGTACGGCTCCTGGTTGTCAACTGACCAATTTATCATGGCAAAGTCTGTGGTGGACAAAAGATAAGAGGCTGATTATAAAAATGATCCATGCACGCCTTATGACCAACAGCATGTACAGTTAACACAGCTAAATGGCTGTGAAATTGTAAAATTACTTTTGAAATAAAGCTATTCAAAGTCAATTAACTGTGACTATAATAATAGCAATGTTAGCCAGCAAACAAAACGTTAGCACTAATTAAAATAAGCTGCTAGGTGATGTTACTGTTTCAAGTTCTCTCATTGTTTGACATGTAGGGCAGATATTTTGGTGACACTGAGATTAGCCAGACACTAAACAGCAGTGTAATATCAACGCTAGATTAGATGTTTTCTAATCCGATAAAATGACATTATTCCTGTTTATGGAAGATGTTTGTCGTCTGTTTGTTTGACTGACAGGAACAGGAAATAGTGGTTGGAAATTACTGTTGGTGTTACATGAGGGTAAAGAAGGGCTTTAAGCACCTGGGTAAAAACTGGACCCATGATGAAACACTACAACAAGTACAACATATTCTTCAGTTTTAATATGTGACCATACTATGCAGACTGCTGATGAGTTACACGGTTACATTTCATTAATCATTGTTAAACTAAAGTGGTAAGCAGTTACTTTATCCTTTCACTTAAAATTTCCAGGAAAAACACTACCTTGGCTACTTTTGTGCTTACATTTGATCTATGCTGGGTCACTACTTTTGCACTATAATGCTGCTGCTGACACCTTGGTTCACACTGACAATTAGAAAAAAGCTGATAGGAAAAGAAGGATGGAAAATGCCTGGAATTTAGTTACACTTGCAAATACTGCTGCCTCCAAACTACAAGCATCAATAAAATGTTACAGTATTGTTTTCTATATCTGTGCATATATCCTTATTGGTAGTTTTCTCGAAATAGAAGATCTTCATTTTAAAAAAAAATCTCTGATAACATTGCTGAAGCTAGCGCCCACCCCTACTGCGCGTACTGCAAATATAAACCTGATATATACTTACATCATGAAGCAGTTGATGTCTGGTTTCCGACAAATACAGTAAAGAGGTGCGTTCTCCCCCTCCATACCAGTGTTCTCAGGCACTGGTACATGGTCAGTGTCAGACACTTCACTGTCCTACAACATACCACATAGGACCACATTAGAAATGACATGTATGTAGACATGCTAATTATACCTGGCTAAATGGATGCAGTAACAAAATGTTACTTAACTACTCTAGTTATTAGTTTCCAGTTGTGTGCAGTTGCTCCAGTCTTACTGACAGTATACTGTTTCAAACACCAGTGCCAACATTTTATTTTTTAAATCTTAGTATGATTCTGCACCAAGACTTGTGGCCTGTTGCTCGGTAACTTATTGTCTGACTACATTAACTACAGTTCATAAACATCATTCATTTTCTCCTACTTATTTTATTCAGGTTGTATTCCAGCTGTCATAGGGCAAAAGTACACCCTGGACAGGTCGCCAGTCTGTTGGAGGGTTATTAGAGAGACTCGGACAACCACTCACACCAACAGCCAACTAAGCTAACCCCGCGCATGTCTTTGGAGTTCAACACCAGTCTGGCCGAATCACAGATAAGCAGGGTGTCTGTGCTGCAGAGCACAGCTGTGTCAGAGACTCTCGACATCAATGTAGCGTTAAGGATGCGGAGCGATGGGTGCACTAACACAATGTAAATATTAAAGTTCTCGCCATTGTCAATATGCTGTTGCGCTCTTGTTCGTATTATTGCAACCATATCTCTAGTCTAGCTTACCCTAAAAGTTTGGAGAGAATTGGTCTGTTAATAAACGCGATCGATTGTTTGGGACTGCTCTAGCAATCACGTCGCATAAACAACTCTACTTCCGGTGGGAAAACTAATTAAGGGTAAAGTCGCACTAATAACACCTATCACTCACGTTTATAAGCATACACTATGATCACTTCCACGCAGTAACGTTGTAATAAATATAATCCCCGGTAAAGTTAATTAGCGAACACTACTGGCATGTAATGCCAATGGCGACCATTTCACAAACTGTAGAAAATGTTCAAAATGTTGTCGGCACCAAAAGTGAAGGGCTGACAGTTGTGTTTATATACGAACCGTAAGCGGGTTGCTTCGGCGCAGTTTAAACTGCGCCATCTGTTGGCACCAATTACAGTAGAAAACATTATTGCGACAACACGTTTTTTGGGGAAAATAACAGAGATTGAAACTTTACTGATAATTTGTCCAAGTTGAAAAATGCCCTCCTCCAAAAATATCATGTGACAACCTCATTGCCTTACAGAATGATGACGTCACACACATGTAGAATCTTACCACCATTCTGATCCTTTGATCCTTTGATCCTTAAAACGCATAAATAGGGGTGAAGAGCAACGACTTTTAGTCCGTTTCTCGCAGCATTGGTGTTTGCAGCATTGAACCGTTCGCCAGAAAAGCCTTTTGAAATATTTGGATCCTTTGCAATTGTAACTGTATCCACACCCAACATGTCTCAAACAAATCCAAAGGGACAAGAAGTTGACCCCTACGCTCTTCCCTGGGATGAGCCACTAGACCCTTCCCTTTCCTCTCTTCCTTGGTGTGACCAAGTTGAACTAGAGGAAAAGCGTTTGGAAGAAATGGAGGATGAAGCGCTCAGAAACACAGACAAGATTAAGTTCTTGATGGAGGAAAATGAGCAAAAGAGCGCTCAACTAAAAAAGTTGTCATACCAGCTTCAAGAAAAGGAAGCTATTATTGAGGAGAAACAACAGGATCTCCATGACATGGACAAAAAGAACCAGGAGCTCCAAAGAAAGCTTGATCAAGCTCTGCAACAAAATAAAAAAGTCATCCAAGAAAAGATACAAGATGGCATGAAGAAGAGAGGGCTGCAGAGCAATCTCCAAGAGATGGAGCTAATGTACAGTGCAGACAAAAAAAGGCTTGATCGCACACTGCAAGAAAATGAAAAGCTTCTCCAAGAGAAAAGGCAACAGGAGTTAAAACAAAAAGAAATGCATTCCAAGCTTCAGAGCATCAAGCAACACAATGAAAGCTTGCAAGGAAAGCTTGATGAAGCTCTGCGACAAAATAGAAAACTCCTCCAAGAGAAGAAAGAAGACAGCATGAAGAAGAGAGGGCTGCACTCCAATCTCCGAGACATGGAGCTAATGTACAGTGTAGACAAAAAAAGGCTTGATCGCACAGAGCAAGCAAATGAGAAGCTTCTCCAAGAGAAAAGGGAACAAGAAATCAAACAAAAAGAAATGGATTCCAATCTTCAGAGCATCAAGCAACAAAATGAAAGCTTGCAAGGAAAGCTTGATGAAGCTCTGCGACAAAATAAAGAAATCCTTCAAGAGAAAGAGCAGCTGGACAGAAAGCAGGGAGACCTGGAGTGCCAACTCCAGCTCATGGAGGGAAACGACAGGATGCTGCAGGTAAAGTTCGATGAGACACTGCATAAATATCAAGACCTGCTTCAAGAGAGAGAACAGCTGGTCATTAAGCAGAGAGAAGAAAAACTTCTTCTCCAGGAGTTTGAGAAGAAAAACCAAAACCTGCAAGAACTTTACAACAAAATGAAGTTCAAAGCATCTGAGCTGGAAGGTGAAAATGAAAAACTGCAAAAGCAGGAGGCAACATCTAAAGTGCTGAAAGAAAGGTTGGAAGAAAAACAAGCCGAAATAGAAGAAGTGGAGAAAAAATGCAACAAGCTGCAGAAGCAAAACACCGAAACAATCGAGGAGCTGAAAATCCTCATCCTCGAGAAAAAGGTGCTTGTGGAAAAGCAGCTGGAGAAAAAGAAAAAACGCTTCCGCTTCTTCTGGAGGAAGAACACTCCTTCTTTCACTACTGCCAATGTCACCTCTTCTTCCCCCACCTCTGTTCCAGCTTAATTCCCCCCTCCCTTTAACTACTAACACCTCTCCCATCTCCCTCCCCTCTTTTCACAGTCACCCCCCAGCCAGTCCCGACAGTTGACTGCCCCCTCTAGAGCCTGGTTCTGTCATAGGTTTCTTCCTTTAAAGGGAGTTTTTCCTATCCACTGTCGCCTAGTGCTTGCTCAGAGGGGATTGTTGGGGTTTTCTCTCCTCTCTCCCTTTACTTTACGCTCTTCTTTACATCCCACCCACCCCCACCTTTTCTTTTTTCTTAATAATTGAACAATAAAAACAGTTGGCCGCTAATTAAATGTGTCAAATCAATGTCTTTATTCAAGAATACAAGAAATGGGTAATAGCTGCATGTGTGTTTGTGTGTGTGCATAATATGCATACTTTACGTGTTGGATCCAAATCCCACAAGGAATTAAATAAAACAAGAAGACAAACAAAAACAAATATTTCTCTCCCTTCCCAGGTCAGGAATCAGGATGAGGAAGAAATGAGGTCAGATCAGTGCAGGTTTTTGCACTACTGACATAAAGTTTCTGCTGATTAAAAAAAGTATGTCGATATTTCTGAAATACATTTGCAAACAAATAACTTTGACAACTTGTGTTTTTTCATAAAAGAAAAAAGAAAAATCAGAGAGCAGAGCTGGTAAAACAGCTTAGCTCCGCAGGTTACAGGAGATCAGATGCCAAATACTTTTCATGACAGTCTTCGTTATTGCATAAATCTCCCCTTTTATCATTGATCAGTAAATCACTGCATATAAATTCATCTAACCGTTATAATTTCATGAGTAAAGATTCTCAGATGACTGAATGGCGGTTTTAGTAAATGTTGAACTTTATTGTGATTTCTATTTTTAGAATCAATAGCACACATTTTGATTTAGTTTTGCAAGCTGCTGATTTCACACAGATCCACTGCCCAAACGTGCCTTTGAGTTTTTCATCATTTAACAAGAATAGGCTCAGGCAATCATTGTGTAATTAGGCTTTGGGAAGGTCTGGGGACAGGTATGATGGTGGTGGTTTTAAAGCACTGTGGCACAACAGCTTGACTCAGGGAGATGTTAAAGATGCCCGCTAGGACATCAGTCAGCTGGTCAGCACGGGCTCCGAGCACGCGTCCAGGTATATTGTCTGGTCCAGCAGCTTTGTGTGGGTTGACTTTAGTGAGAGTCCTTCTCACACTGGCCGTGGACAGGGACAGCACTTGGTTGTCTGGCAAGGGGGTGGCCCTCTATAGTCCGTCTTGCGTCCCATTTAAACAAGTGCGTGTTCACACTGCCCCTGGATGTCCTGGCCTCTGAGGTTAAGGTGTACGGCTCCTGGTTGTCAACTGACCAATTTATCATGGCAAAGTCTGTGGTGGACAAAAGATAAGAGGCTGATTATAAAAATGATCCATGCACGCCTTATGACCAACAGCATGTACAGTTAACACAGCTAAATGGCTGTGAAATTGTAAAATTACTTTTGAAATAAAGCTATTCAAAGTCAATTAACTGTGACTATAATAATAGCAATGTTAGCCAGCAAACAAAACGTTAGCACTAATTAAAATAAGCTGCTAGGTGATGTTACTGTTTCAAGTTCTCTCATTGTTTGACATGTAGGGCAGATATTTTGGTGACACTGAGATTAGCCAGACACTAAACAGCAGTGTAATATCAACGCTAGATTAGATGTTTTCTAATCCGATAAAATGACATTATTCCTGTTTATGGAAGATGTTTGTCGTCTGTTTGTTTGACTGACAGGAACAGGAAATAGTGGTTGGAAATTACTGTTGGTGTTACATGAGGGTAAAGAAGGGCTTTAAGCACCTGGGTAAAAACTGGACCCATGATGAAACACTACAACAAGTACAACATATTCTTCAGTTTTAATATGTGACCATACTATGCAGACTGCTGATGAGTTACACGGTTACATTTCATTAATCATTGTTAAACTAAAGTGGTAAGCAGTTACTTTATCCTTTCACTTAAAATTTCCAGGAAAAACACTACCTTGGCTACTTTTGTGCTTACATTTGATCTATGCTGGGTCACTACTTTTGCACTATAATGCTGCTGCTGACACCTTGGTTCACACTGACAATTAGAAAAAAGCTGATAGGAAAAGAAGGATGGAAAATGCCTGGAATTTAGTTACACTTGCAAATACTGCTGCCTCCAAACTACAAGCATCAATAAAATGTTACAGTATTGTTTTCTATATCTGTGCATATATCCTTATTGGTAGTTTTCTCGAAATAGAAGATCTTCATTTAAAAAAAAAATCTCTGATAACATTGCTGAAGCTAGCGCCCACCCCTACTGCGCGTACTGCAAATATAAACCTGATATATACTTACATCATGAAGCAGTTGATGTCTGGTTTCCGACAA
Source organism: Perissodus microlepis (assembly GCF_051167445.1). Taxonomy (NCBI): domain Eukaryota; kingdom Metazoa; phylum Chordata; class Actinopteri; order Cichliformes; family Cichlidae; genus Perissodus; species Perissodus microlepis. The sequence continues at coordinate 17,487,283 of NC_140472.1, forward strand.
ATACAGTAAAGAGGTGTGTTCTCCCCCTCCATACCAGTGTTCTCAGGCACTGGTACATGGTCAGTGTCAGACACTTCACTGTCCTACAACATACCACATAGGACCACATTAGAAATGACATGTATGTAGACATGCTAATTATACCTGGCTAAATGGATGCAGTAACAAAATGTTACTTAACTACTCTAGTTATTAGTTTCCAGTTGTGTGCAGTTGCTCCAGTCTTACTGACAGTATACTGTTTCAAACACCAGTGCCAACATTTTATTTTTTAAATCTTAGTATGATTCTGCACCAAGACTTGTGGCCTGTTGCTCGGTAACTTATTGTCTGACTACATTAACTACAGTTCATAAACATCATTCATTTTCTCCTACTTATTTTATTCAGGTTGTATTCCAGCTGTCATAGGGCAAAAGTACACCCTGGACAGGTCGCCAGTCTGTTGGAGGGTTATTAGAGAGACTCGGACAACCACTCACACCAACAGCCAACTAAGCTAACCCCGCGCATGTCTTTGGAGTTCAACACCAGTCTGGCCGAATCACAGATAAGCAGGGTGTCTGTGCTGCAGAGCACAGCTGTGTCAGAGACTCTCGACATCAATGTAGCGTTAAGGATGCGGAGCGATGGGTGCACTAACACAATGTAAATATTAAAGTTCTCGCCATTGTCAATATGCTGTTGCGCTCTTGTTCGTATTATTGCAACCATATCTCTAGTCTAGCTTACCCTAAAAGTTTGGAGAGAATTGGTCTGTTAATAAACGCGATCGATTGTTTGGGACTGCTCTAGCAATCACGTCGCATAAACAACTCTACTTCCGGTGGGAAAACTAATTAAGGGTAAAGTCGCACTAATAACACCTATCACTCACGTTTATAAGCATACACTATGATCACTTCCACGCAGTAACGTTGTAATAAATATAATCCCCGGTAAAGTTAATTAGCGAACACTACTGGCATGTAATGCCAATGGCGACCATTTCACAAACTGTAGAAAATGTTCAAAATGTTGTCGGCACCAAAAGTGAAGGGCTGACAGTTGTGTTTATATACGAACCGTAAGCGGGTTGCTTCGGCGCAGTTTAAACTGCGCCATCTGTTGGCACCAATTACAGTAGAAAACATTATTGCGGCAACACGTTTTTTGGGGAAAATAACAGAGATTGAAACTTTACTGATAATTTGTCCAAGTTGAAAAATGCCCTCCTCCAAAAATATCATGTGACAACCTCATTGCCTTACAGAATGATGACGTCACACACATGTAGAATCTTACCACCATTCTGATCCTTTGATCCTTTGATCCTTAAAACGCATAAATAGGGGTGAAGAGCAACGACTTTTAGTCCGTTTCTCGCAGCATTGGTGTTTGCAGCATTGAACCGTTCGCCAGAAAAGCCTTTTGAAATATTTGGATCCTTTGCAATTGTAACTGTATCCACACCCAACATGTCTCAAACAAATCCAAAGGGACAAGAAGTTGACCCCTACGCTCTTCCCTGGGATGAGCCACTAGACCCTTCCCTTTCCTCTCTTCCTTGGTGTGACCAAGTTGAACTAGAGGAAAAGCGTTTGGAAGAAATGGAGGATGAAGCGCTCAGAAACACAGACAAGATTAAGTTCTTGATGGAGGAAAATGAGCAAAAGAGCGCTCAACTAAAAAAGTTGTCATACCAGCTTCAAGAAAAGGAAGCTATTATTGAGGAGAAACAACAGGATCTCCATGACATGGACAAAAAGAACCAGGAGCTCCAAAGAAAGCTCGATCAAGCTCTGCAACAAAATAAAAAAGTCATCCAAGAAAAGATACAAGATGGCATGAAGAAGAGAGGGCTGCAGAGCAATCTCCAAGAGATGGAGCTAATGTACAGTGCAGACAAAAAAAGGCTTGATCGCACACTGCAAGAAAATGAAAAGCTTCTCCAAGAGAAAAGGCAACAGGAGTTAAAACAAAAAGAAATGCATTCCAAGCTTCAGAGCATCAAGCAACACAATGAAAGCTTGCAAGGAAAGCTTGATGAAGCTCTGCGACAAAATAGAAAACTCCTCCAAGAGAAGAAAGAAGACAGCATGAAGAAGAGAGGGCTGCACTCCAATCTCCGAGACATGGAGCTAATGTACAGTGTAGACAAAAAAAGGCTTGATCGCACAGAGCAAGCAAATGAGAAGCTTCTCCAAGAGAAAAGGGAACAAGAAATCAAACAAAAAGAAATGGATTCCAATCTTCAGAGCATCAAGCAACAAAATGAAAGCTTGCAAGGAAAGCTTGATGAAGCTCTGCGACAAAATAAAGAAATCCTTCAAGAGAAAGAGCAGCTGGACAGAAAGCAGGGAGACATGGAGTGCCAACTCCAGCTCATGGAGGGAAACGACAGGATGCTGCAGGTAAAGTTCGATGAGACACTGCATAAATATCAAGACCTGCTTCAAGAGAGAGAACAGCTGGTCATTAAGCAGAGAGAAGAAAAACTTCTTCTCCAGGAGTTTGAGAAGAAAAACCAAAACCTGCAAGAACTTTACAACAAAATGAAGTTCAAAGCATCTGAGCTGGAAGGTGAAAATGAAAAACTGCAAAAGCAGGAGGCAACATCTAAAGTGCTGAAAGAAAGGTTGGAAGAAAAACAAGCCGAAATAGAAGAAGTGGAGAAAAAATGCAACAAGCTGCAGAAGCAAAACACCGAAACAATCGAGGAGCTGAAAATCCTCATCCTCGAGAAAAAGGTGCTTGTGGAAAAGCAGCTGGAGAAAAAGAAAAAACGCTTCCGCTTCTTCTGGAGGAAGAACACTCCTTCTTTCACTACTGCCAATGTCACCTCTTCTTCCCCCACCTCTGTTCCAGCTTAATTCCCCCCTCCCTTTAACTACTAACACCTCTCCCATCTCCCTCCCCTCTTTTCACAGTCACCCCCCAGCCAGTCCCGACAGTTGACTGCCCCCTCTAGAGCCTGGTTCTGTCATAGGTTTCTTCCTTTAAAGGGAGTTTTTCCTATCCACTGTCGCCTAGTGCTTGCTCAGAGGGGATTGTTGGGGTTTTCTCTCCTCTCTCCCTTTACTTTACGCTCTTCTTTACATCCCACCCACCCCCACCTTTTCTTTTTTCTTAATAATTGAACAATAAAAACAGTTGGCCGCTAATTAAATGTGTCAAATCAATGTCTTTATTCAAGAATACAAGAAATGGGTAATAGCTGCATGTGTGTTTGTGTGTGTGCATAATATGCATACTTTACGTGTTGGATCCAAATCCCACAAGGAATTAAATAAAACAAGAAGACAAACAAAAACAAATATTTCTCTCCCTTCCCAGGTCAGGAATCAGGATGAGGAAGAAATGAGGTCAGATCAGTGCAGGTTTTTGCACTACTGACATAAAGTTTCTGCTGATTAAAAAAAGTATGTCGATATTTCTGAAATACATTTGCAAACAAATAACTTTGACAACTTGTGTTTTTTCATAAAAGAAAAAAGAAAAATCAGAGAGCAGAGCTGGTAAAACAGCTTAGCTCCGCAGGTTACAGGAGATCAGATGCCAAATACTTTTCATGACAGTCTTCGTTATTGCATAAATCTCCCCTTTTATCATTGATCAGTAAATCACTGCATATAAATTCATCTAACCGTTATAATTTCATGAGTAAAGATTCTCAGATGACTGAATGGCGGTTTTAGTAAATGTTGAACTTTATTGTGATTTCTATTTTTAGAATCAATAGCACACATTTTGATTTAGTTTTGCAAGCTGCTGATTTCACACAGATCCACTGCCCAAACGTGCCTTTGAGTTTTTCATCATTTAACAAGAATAGGCTCAGGCAATCATTGTGTAATTAGGCTTTGGGAAGGTCTGGGGACAGGTATGATGGTGGTGGTTTTAAAGCACTGTGGCACAACAGCTTGACTCAGGGAGATGTTAAAGATGCCCGCTAGGACATCAGTCAGCTGGTCAGCACGGGCTCCGAGCACGCGTCCAGGTATATTGTCTGGTCCAGCAGCTTTGTGTGGGTTGACTTTAGTGAGAGTCCTTCTCACACTGGCCGTGGACAGGGACAGCACTTGGTTGTCTGGCAAGGGGGTGGCCCTCTATAGTCCGTCTTGCGTCCCATTTAAACAAGTGCGTGTTCACACTGCCCCTGGATGTCCTGGCCTCTGAGGTTAAGGTGTACGGCTCCTGGTTGTCAACTGACCAATTTATCATGGCAAAGTCTGTGGTGGACAAAAGATAAGAGGCTGATTATAAAAATGATCCATGCACGCCTTATGACCTACAGCATGTACAGTTAACACAGCTAAATGGCTGTGAAATTGTAAAATTACTTTTGAAATAAAGCTATTCAAAGTCAATTAACTGTGACTATAATAATAGCAATGTTAGCCAGCAAACAAAACGTTAGCACTAATTAAAATAAGCTGCTAGGTGATGTTACTGTTTCAAGTTCTCTCATTGTTTGACATGTAGGGCAGATATTTTGGTGACACTGAGATTAGCCAGACACTAAACAGCAGTGTAATATCAACGCTAGATTAGATGTTTTCTAATCCGATAAAATGACATTATTCCTGTTTATGGAAGATGTTTGTCGTCTGTTTGTTTGACTGACAGGAACAGGAAATAGTGGTTGGAAATTACTGTTGGTGTTACATGAGGGTAAAGAAGGGCTTTAAGCACCTGGGTAAAAACTGGACCCATGATGAAACACTACAACAAGTACAACATATTCTTCAGTTTTAATATGTGACCATACTATGCAGACTGCTGATGAGTTACACGGTTACATTTCATTAATCATTGTTAAACTAAAGTGGTAAGCAGTTACTTTATCCTTTCACTTAAAATTTCCAGGAAAAACACTACCTTGGCTACTTTTGTGCTTACATTTGATCTATGCTGGGTCACTACTTTTGCACTATAATGCTGCTGCTGACACCTTGGTTCACACTGACAATTAGAAAAAAGCTGATAGGAAAAGAAGGATGGAAAATGCCTGGAATTTAGTTACACTTGCAAATACTGCTGCCTCCAAACTGCAAGCATCAATAAAATGTTACAGTATTGTTTTCTATATCTGTGCATATATCCTTATTGGTAGTTTTCTCGAAATAGAAGATCTTCATTTTAAAAAAAAATCTCTGATAACATTGCTGAAGCTAGCGCCCACCCCTACTGCGCGTACTGCAAATATAAACCTGATATATACTTACATCATGAAGCAGTTGATGTCTGGTTTCCGACAAATACAGTAAAGAGGTGCGTTCTCCCCCTCCATACCAGTGTTCTCAGGCACTGGTACATGGTCAGTGTCAGACACTTCACTGTCCTACAACATACCACATAGGACCACATTAGAAATGACATGTATGTAGACATGCTAATTATACCTGGCTAAATGGATGCAGTAACAAAATGTTACTTAACTACTCTAGTTATTAGTTTCCAGTTGTGTGCAGTTGCTCCAGTCTTACTGACAGTATACTGTTTCAAACACCAGTGCCAACATTTTATTTTTTAAATCTTAGTATGATTCTGCACCAAGACTTGTGGCCTGTTGCTCGGTAACTTATTGTCTGACTACATTAACTACAGTTCATAAACATCATTCATTTTCTCCTACTTATTTTATTCAGGTTGTATTCCAGCTGTCATAGGGCAAAAGTACACCCTGGACAGGTCGCCAGTCTGTTGGAGGGTTATTAGAGAGACTCGGACAACCACTCACACCAACAGCCAACTAAGCTAACCCCGCGCATGTCTTTGGAGTTCAACACCAGTCTGGCCGAATCACAGATAAGCAGGGTGTCTGTGCTGCAGAGCACAGCTGTGTCAGAGACTCTCGACATCAATGTAGCGTTAAGGATGCGGAGCGATGGGTGCACTAACACAATGTAAATACTAGAAAAATTTGCATTTCCTGCGAAAATGCAGTGTGGATGCTTTAAAGCTGAAGCTGTATGCAAAAACTAGCTGAAAAAGCTGAAAAGTTGCAGAAATTGTAAAAACTTTGCAGAAGCAAAGGAACTTTGCTAAAATGGAATAACTTAGCAGAACTGCAATATCTTAGAGGAAACATAATACTTGGCAGAAATACAATAGCATAGCAGAACTTAGCAGAAATATTGTAACTTACCAGAAACATGATAACTTCTCAAAAATACAAGAATTTAGGAGAAATAGTATAAGATAACAGAAAGAATATATTTAGCCAAAAATACTTAAACATTACGGAAACACTATGATTTAGAAAAATAGTACTAGAAAAAATAGCATCCCCAGTTTCACCCATCGTGGCCAATTTGTACATGGAAGAAGTGGAAAAGAGGGCTTTGCTATCCTACCCTGGAACACCACCAAGCCATTGGTTCAGATATGTGGATGACACCTGGGTAAAAATCAAATCTCAGGACATACTACATTTCACGGATCACATTAACTCAGTGGACAGACACATCAAATTCACCAGGGAGGATATGAAAAGTGGCAGGTTAGCCTTCTTAGACTGTGAGCTTTCCATCAGTAATGGGGGACATCTAAAAGCTGACGTGTACCGTAAACCTAGACATATGGATCAGTATCTAAGGTTTGACTCTTATCATCCACTGGAGCACAAACTGGGTGTCATCAGGACGCTACAACACAGTGCGTACACCATCCCCACTGACACAGCGGCCAGGGAGGCAGAAGAACAGCACATCAAGAAGGCCCTGAGTAAATGTGGTTACCCCAGCTGGACGTTTGTCAAAGCTGGAAAGGCACCTAGAGAAAGCTCCACACGATCCAGGAGAGAAGGACAACCGCTGCCCAAGCGAAAACCTGTAGTGATCCCATATGTGTCAGGAGTATCGGAGCAGTTGAGACCCATTTTTTCTAAACACCGGGTCTCTGTGGCTTTTAAACCCCAAAACACGCTGCGCCAAAAATTGGTCCACCCCAAGGATCGGGTCCCCTGACACAAACAGAGTAACATAGTGTACGCTGTTAAGTGCCAGGAGGATTGGCAGGATTTATACATCGGGGAAACCAAACAACCTCTGGCGAAGTGGATTGCACAACACAGAAGAGCTACCTCATCAGGCCAGGACTCTGCAGTCTATTTACACCTACAGGCCAGTGGACACTCTTTGAAGGATGAGGATGTACACATCCTGGACAGGGAGGAATGCTGGTTTGAGCGCGGAGTCAAGGAGGCCATTTACGTGAAAAGGGAAAGACCATCTCTGAATCAAGGAGGGGGCCTAAGGGTACATCTGTCACCATCTTACAATGCTGTGATTGCAGCCATTCCCTAACTCTCTGTGAATGGTACTCATGGCCATTGATCAGTGGTCTTTGATCAGTGGGTTTTGGTCGGTGGTTGATGATCAATGGTCATGAGAATTTGCATAATTAAGATTAAAGAACTGACCTCCCAGTCCATTGTTCCTTCAGCTGGCTGGTTTCAGTCATTATGCAAATGTACTGTTTATAAGATTGGGGGAAACTTGCAGTCAGCTGAGACTGAAGAAGTCACTTGGATGAGTGACGAAACGTTTCTCCCACAAAACGCTACATCCAGATGAACAGAATAGTGACTACTTCGTTCCTCTTAGTAACCCCTTAATGCCTAGTGCATCATATTAGTACATACAGTTTTTGTGAGTTTTTTTAAAACTTCAGGACGCTTCTGAGATTGGCTTGGCTGCTGACCTCCACCTGGACACCAGGATGTCTCTAACGCCAGCTGTGAAAACTAATGACAACCATGTTTTACAGATTTCTGTGGCACTGTGAGCAGGGCAGAATGACAGCATCACAGAAATTAACATTAGGTTAAAAGCTGAGTAACTACTAAGAACTGTTACATTTGAGAGAGAACTATCATTAACCAAAGTGTTTTCATAGTTATTATTGGAGTTGTTCAAATGGTGTGCTTATGAAAAGATAGGGGTGGAGGCTTTGGGAAGAAGCCTCCACCATCAATTTCAAATAGTATAATTTTATAATTTCTAATATAACATTACATTTTATCAACCTAACCAAGCTTACGAATTATTTATGTCATTGGAAAGCCTAATATGAATCACCTACTGACAGACGGGGTGCCAGGATTCAGATTTTGGATGGCCCCAGAGTAATATGAAATGGGCCTTCTCTGAGGACAGACGGGGTGCCAGGATTCAGATTTTGGATGGCCCCAGAGTAATATGAAATGGGCCTTCTCTGAGGCGAACCTATCTTGCTCGTGTTTTATGAGTGCGCCAAATTGATTGTCGGCATATCTCATGATTCACAATCAAGTCCCTGCGATGACGTTTGCATTTCTGGACAACAGAGAAAGATTGATTACGTACATTTTTTAGAATGTCTGTGATATATTAATACAGTAGCCTCAATCATATTCAAGAAATGATTATTGATTTGTGTGTGTTTGTGGTATCTAAATAAAATTGTCATAACAACCACGACATTCGGATTCAAAATGTTCTAGCAATTTCTGATTGATGCACAACCTCAGTCTCCCATAAAGCTTTACAGGGAACTGTATTTGCACTTCAGTCAGAGATGAAGGCACTGCTCACTTTTTCACGGCACTGGATTTAACCAAGGGGTACTGGCAGATTCCCTTGTCTGCATAGTCCAAGGGAAAAAACAGCCTTCTCCATCCCGTACAAATTGTACTAATTTGTCACACTTGTCACACGGCTTGTTTGGGGCCCCCGCCACTTTCCAGAGCCTCATGGACCGGTCAAGGGGGGCACTGGCCACCCACCAAATTTGCTGGCACCCTCCAGTGGCCCTCCCTGGCAAGGCTGTCCTATGTTGGTAATAATTTCTTCTGCTCAGCTCTGCTGAGAATCATTACAGCAATGGTTGGGACTTCCAGTCAATCAATCAATCAACTAAAATTGATTACAATGGATTTTAAAAACTTATTTGATTTTCATATGTATCTATTTTCAGTGATACCAACTTGTAGGAAATTAACTAGGCATATAATTCCTTTCTTTTTCTCTTGTTTTCCAAATCTTTCGAGTAATCTGTATTTGACAACAGCATAATAAAAGTGGAAATTCTGTTTTTGGTGTACAATCTGGAGTTTCCCCTGCGGGTACTCCATAGAACCACAACTGACTAGTAGTAAATGTCTGTGAAGGTTCTCAGTCATCCAGGTCATCGTAGTCAAAGGAGCTTGCAAAGAAAAGCGTCTGGACTTCTTTAAGTTACTTGAAGACGTTTCACCTCTCATCCGAGAAGCTTCTTCAGTTCTAAGGTCAAATGGTGGAGAGTCCCAGATATAAACCTAGTGGGAGTATCCCCCCACAGAGGGACAAAAGGACCCCCTGATGATCCTCTAATCGCCTGAGCCAAGGTGTGAAACTGGGTGTGGGTCCCAATCAGCCAGAGTTTCGGGTGTGTTCATTGTGAAACCTGGCCCCACCTTATCATGCGAATTCCTGAGGTCAGATGGCCCAGGATGTGAGTGGGCGTTAAGGCATCTGGGAAGGGATCTCAAAACTGGATTATAGATGGCAGAGAGTTGGTGTCGTAAACCCCCGCCTCTGTTCAAAGATGGTCGCTCACAGTGGACATAGATGGCTTCTTTCACTCCTCTTTCAAACCATCTGTCCTCTCTGTCCAAAATGTGAACATTGGCATCCTCGAAAGAGTGTCCTTTATCCTTAAGATGCAGGATAAAGGACACCATTTGACCTTAGAACTGAAGAAGCTTCTCGGATGAGAGGTGAAACGTCTTCAAGTAACTTAAAGAAGTCCAGACGCTTTTCTTTGCAAGCTCCTTTGACTAGTAGTAAATCAACAGCCTTACTGACTGACTGACTGGTAGCAAAGTAGTAAATCCAGATTGTTCACTGTTGCTGGGAGCTTGCCTTGGAAGCCTAACTAGACACTGAGTAGCCTACACAGGTTGTTGCTTGTGTAATGGCTTCACATCTCAGTGGATTCTTTGGTGTGGAGATCTATTAGGACGAAAGGGGATGTTTGTGAGAAGCCTGCCAGCAGAGAAATGTAGCACCTCGCTGTAAAGAGCAGTGAGAATGTGACAGATCCTGAGGCTCGGGCCAGCACGCAGACAGATATATTGGAGGAAGTGTATTGATCTATTGACAGACATAAGAGGAAATGAAATTGCGCTTACTGTGGACTGAAAACACACACTGGCAGTTAAAAAGGTCACTTTACCCATTACCTGTCATCATGTTTTGAACCAACCTTTTCTTGCTCCATCCCCAGTTACACATGCTTACCTCATTTCCCATCAAACTGCCTGTTTCCCTGTAAATGTGCAAGGCCAGGGTCACAGAGTAACAGTTAGTAGCACAGTGAAATGTAAGGCAGCACTTACCTGAATAACAAGGTTCAGTTTAGTTAAGGATGAAATTTAAAAACAGCCAAATCTCCTGATGTCCCACCTGAGGGAAAGCCTGCAGTTCTTTAATGTAGTTGTGGGTTTGACCTCCTGGATGACCTCCTTGTAGTAATTTTGGTAGGCCCGTAACTCCTGGGAAGGTTTACCACTGTTCCGAGTTTTCTCAGTTTGTGTTGAATGGCTTTCACTGTGGTTCACTGAAGTCCTAAAGCATTAGAAATGGGTTTGTAACCCTTTGCAGACTGATAACTGTCAGTGACTTTGTTTCTTAGGTGTTTCTTTGGATCTTGGTATGTTGTGTTGCTTTTTGATATCTCTTACCCTGCTTCCCTTTTAGATGGGTGAGTGTGTTTCGTAAAACTAAACTCAGCTTTCCATAAAATGTGGTTAATCACAGTTAAGTTGTGATTTAACAAGAGGGGCAATTACTTTTTCACACAAGGTAAGTAGGTTTGGATAAGCTTTCCATTAATTAAATCATAATTTAAAAACTGCATTTTGTATTTACTCAGGTTGTCTTTGTCCAATATTAAAAATTGTTTGATGATCTGAAACATGTCAGTGTAACAAACCTGTGCAAAACACTAGGAAATCAGGAAGGGGGAAAACATTTTTTCACATCACTGTATGTGGAAATCTAATTGTAGCTCAATCTGCACTCAAAACATACACACGGGGAGTTAAAAAGTCGCTTTGCCCATTAACTGTCATCATGTTTTGAAGCAAGCTTTTCTTGCTCCACCCTCACTTGCAAAACATCTAATAATGTTGGCCTCATTTCCCATCAAACTGCCTGTTTCTCTGTAAATGTGCAAGGCCAGGTCACGGGGTAACAGTTATAAAAATATACAAGAAGACATATTCTCCTCGAACAGGCTGGTGTACTCCTCACAGTGCGCCTTTCTCTTCAATGCAATCAACAACTGATAACAAACTGTCTGTGAAGGTTCTCAGTCATCCAGGTCATCGTAGTCAAAGGAACTGCAGTTTACAGTAGGAAACGTAGTGATTATTTCCACCGCAGGCTGGCTGTGAACTGCCTCCTTCTCTGCCAAGCAGCTGAGACTGGGACGGGAAAAAAAATCAACCCTGGCATTTTTTGTGCAGGTGACTCATGATCACTCAATATATGTACAGCGGGTAAAATAAGTATTGAACAGCTCACCAATTTTCTAAGTAAATAGGTTTTAAATAGGTTAAAGGTGCTGTTGACATGAAATTCTCACCAGATGTTGGTAACAACTGCTCCAATCCACACATGCATAGAAATCAAACCATAAATTATGTGTAATAATGAGAAATGACACAGTAAAAAAGTATTGAACACATGAAGAAAAGGAGGTGCAAAAGGCATGGGAAGTCATGACAACAGCTGAAACCTATCAGTAATTGGAAGCAATCCTGCCACCTAGTGCAAATTAATATCAGATGGTTCAGTCCCAACTGAAGGCCTACACACAAGATGTCTTATTACCAAGGTGTTACACAAGTACATCTTATGATGGATAAAATCAATGAGCTCACACAGGACCAGCAAAACATACTGATGGCACTGGTTACAAAAGAATTTCTAATTTTCACCATAAACTGGTCACAAACAGGTGCTCCCCGCATGATTTCAGACAGAGGACTAATAAGAATTATCAGAAGAGTTGTCCAAGAGACAAAGACCACTTCTGGAGAGCTGCAGAAAGACCTGGAAAACAAGTATTTACTCAAATGCCATGGCCTGTAAGCATGCTCAAGACGCCATTGCTGAAGAAAAAAGCATGTTGAAGCACATTCAAAATTTGCTGAAAAACATTTAGACAAGCCTGTGAAATACTGGGAGAATATAGTCTGGTCAGATGAGAAAATTAAACTCTTTGGATGCCATAATACACACAGTGTTTGGAGGTCAAAGGGTGCTGCATATCACTCCAAAAATTCCATACTAAGTGATGTTTAGAGGTGGGAAGATCACGGTATTGAGCTTTTTTTCAACATATAACCCTGGCACGCTTCATGTAACTGCTTCCTTCAGTTACATGAAGCATCACTGATGAATGGAAAAATGTACAGAAACATTCTTGATTAAAAAAAATCTGCTGCCATCTACCAGGATGATGAAGATGAAACAAGAGTGGATGTTTCAGTAACACAACAATCCCAAACACACTGCCAAGGAAACTCTCAGTTGGTTTCAGAGAAAGAAAATAAAGCTGCCAGAACGGTCCAGCCAATCACTTGAAACCAATTGAAAATCTGTGGAAAGGACTATAGAAGGGGAGCACAGGACCTTCAGGATTTAAGGACTGTTTGTGTTAAAGAATGGGCCAAAATCACATCTGTGCAATGCATATGACTAGTTTCTCACCAGTGTCATTTCTCATTATTACACATAATTTATGGACATCTATGGTTTGACTTCTTTGCATGTTTGGAGTGGACAGGTTGTCACTGACATCTGGTGAGAATTTCGTGTCAACAGCAACTTTAGAAACATATTTCCCTTTAAAATTGGTGACTTGATCGTATTTTACTCACTGTGTGGATATTGTGTATATATTTAATTTTAAAAATCACGTCGGTGCAGTTGCTGGGTTAGGGGATCTTAGTTGCACGGACGGTAATACCGCATGCGACAATTAAAACTAGCAGTGGATCATGGTCAAAGTAGCCCTTCATTTTACCTGAATCCTTGCATCTCTCCCTTCCTGATTAATTTCACCTTCCTCTTCTTCGCTCTGTTGTTGGCACTGCTCTCTCTCCTGCACTTCTCCACAGCTAATGTCCAATGTGCCAGATTACCAGTCCAGCCCTGCGAGGAGACCTGCGTGGTGTGTCTCTGCCTCCCAGCCCTGCCTCTTTACAGCCATGCCATTCAGTGCGCCACGGGACTCAAGCGAGCACGAAAAGTGGCACGAGCACGCCCTCTGCTGACCAGTTCATTTCTGTGGTCAGGCTTAGATGTAGTACTGTCATTTTTCAATTCAGAACCAGCTTGAGTGCATCTAAAGATACAAAAATTCCAGAGATGTGAATCTCTTAGGTGTTCACTGAAACTGTCACGGTCCTGGGTCTGTGACCCAGTGTTTTGATTGTGTTTTATTGTTTATTAGTCTGTTTTCTTCTTGGTTCATGTTTAGTAGTATTTCTGTTTTATTTATTACAAACAAAAGTTACTAAGCGTTAAAAGGTGCTTTAGATTTAAATTCTTATCATGAGTCAATAACATTGACATTAGCCTGGAAATGGAAATGGAAATTATGGAATGGAAATTAGCCTTTGGCTATAATCTGGCATGTTTACATTCATGTAATTTTTTTTTTTTTTACATTTACGTTCATTAACATGCACTGTCCTAAATAAATAAATATAAACATTGAAAACAACTCTTGTGAAACTGCTGTTTCCAGTAGTAAACGTGTTTATAATAATAATTTTCAAAAAATGTTTCTCTGTGCAAAATGAGTAAAAACATAAACAACTGTGGGATACTGTTTGTCAGTGATTTGAACTGGGAAAACAAATTGTGGCAGGATCAGCCTGATATTATTTGTATCCCACTGTAACTTTACTGTATAAAGAGCTAACATCGCCAAAATATCATTATAAGAAGTGTTTGTGAAGTAAAAATCAAGAATGCGGGATACTGTTTGTCCGTGATTTGGACAGTCCAGCGCATGCTCCTGACGCAGGGGAAACAAATTCTGTCGGGGAGACCAACCTTGGCAGCACCATTTTGCCGGTAAGGCCAAAGGCAAGATATGCTTCATCATATTTTCTGGTCTTTGGCTTGGAAGGAAGTTGGTTTGGAAGGATATTTGGCAATGCTTCATCCTCTGCTTTGTGTTTTTATTATGCTAGCAGCATCCAAACATTATTTGTTTTGTTTTTTAATTAACCCCCTCCAGCAATGGCGCCAACCACTTTGGGAACCTCTGTACTATGTTATGTGCTTGAAGATCAAACACTTATTTCACTCAGTGACTTTTATTGATAATTTGTCCAAGTTGAAAAATGCCCTCCTCCAAAAATATCATGTGACAACCTCATTGCCTTACAGAATGATGACGTCACACACATGTAGAATCTTACCACCATTCTGATCCTTTGATCCTTTGATCCTTAAAACGCATAAATAGGGGTGAAGAGCAACGACTTTTAGTCCGTTTCTCGCAGCATTGGTGTTTGCAGCATTGAACCGTTCGCCAGAAAAGCCTTTTGAAATATTTGGATCCTTTGCAATTGTAACTGTATCCACACCCAACATGTCTCAAACAAATCCAAAGGGACAAGAAGTTGACCCCTACGCTCTTCCCTGGGATGAGCCACTAGACCCTTCCCTTTCCTCTCTTCCTTGGTGTGACCAAGTTGAACTAGAGGAAAAGCGTTTGGAAGAAATGGAGGATGAAGCGCTCAGAAACACAGACAAGATTAAGTTCTTGATGGAGGAAAATGAGCAAAAGAGCGCTCAACTAAAAAAGTTGTCATACCAGCTTCAAGAAAAGGAAGCTATTATTGAGGAGAAACAACAGGATCTCCATGACATGGACAAAAAGAACCAGGAGCTCCAAAGAAAGCTTGATCAAGCTCTGCAACAAAATAAAAAAGTCATCCAAGAAAAGATACAAGATGGCATGAAGAAGAGAGGGCTGCAGAGCAATCTCCAAGAGATGGAGCTAATGTACAGTGCAGACAAAAAAAGGCTTGATCGCACACTGCAAGAAAATGAAAAGCTTCTCCAAGAGAAAAGGCAACAGGAGTTAAAACAAAAAGAAATGCATTCCAAGCTTCAGAGCATCAAGCAACACAATGAAAGCTTGCAAGGAAAGCTTGATGAAGCTCTGCGACAAAATAGAAAACTCCTCCAAGAGAAGAAAGAAGACAGCATGAAGAAGAGAGGGCTGCACTCCAATCTCCGAGACATGGAGCTAATGTACAGTGTAGACAAAAAAAGGCTTGATCGCACAGAGCAAGCAAATGAGAAGCTTCTCCAAGAGAAAAGGGAACAAGAAATCAAACAAAAAGAAATGGATTCCAATCTTCAGAGCATCAAGCAACAAAATGAAAGCTTGCAAGGAAAGCTTGATGAAGCTCTGCGACAAAATAAAGAAATCCTTCAAGAGAAAGAGCAGCTGGACAGAAAGCAGGGAGACATGGAGTGCCAACTCCAGCTCATGGAGGGAAACGACAGGATGCTGCAGGTAAAGTTCGATGAGACACTGCATAAATATCAAGACCTGCTTCAAGAGAGAGAACAGCTGGTCATTAAGCAGAGAGAAGAAAAACTTCTTCTCCAGGAGTTTGAGAAGAAAAACCAAAACCTGCAAGAACTTTACAACAAAATGAAGTTCAAAGCATCTGAGCTGGAAGGTGAAAATGAAAAACTGCAAAAGCAGGAGGCAACATCTAAAGTGCTGAAAGAAAGGTTGGAAGAAAAACAAGCCGAAATAGAAGAAGTGGAGAAAAAATGCAACAAGCTGCAGAAGCAAAACACCGAAACAATCGAGGAGCTGAAAATCCTCATCCTCGAGAAAAAGGTGCTTGTGGAAAAGCAGCTGGAGAAAAAGAAAAAACGCTTCCGCTTCTTCTGGAGGAAGAACACTCCTTCTTTCACTACTGCCAATGTCACCTCTTCTTCCCCCACCTCTGTTCCAGCTTAATTCCCCCCTCCCTTTAACTACTAACACCTCTCCCATCTCCCTCCCCTCTTTTCACAGTCACCCCCCAGCCAGTCCCGACAGTTGACTGCCCCCTCTAGAGCCTGGTTCTGTCATAGGTTTCTTCCTTTAAAGGGAGTTTTTCCTATCCACTGTCGCCTAGTGCTTGCTCAGAGGGGATTGTTGGGGTTTTCTCTCCTCTCTCCCTTTACTTTACGCTCTTCTTTACATCCCACCCACCCCCACCTTTTCTTTTTTCTTAATAATTGAACAATAAAAACAGTTGGCCGCTAATTAAATGTCTCAAATCAATGTCTTTATTCAAGAATACAAGAAATGGGTAATAGCTGCATGTGTGTTTGTGTGTGTGCATAATATGCATACTTTACGTGTTGGATCCAAATCCCACAAGGAATTAAATAAAACAAGAAGACAAACAAAAACAAATATTTCTCTCCCTTCCCAGGTCAGGAATCAGGATGAGGAAGAAATGAGGTCAGATCAGTGCAGGTTTTTGCACTACTGACATAAAGTTTCTGCTGATTAAAAAAAGTATGTCGATATTTCTGAAATACATTTGCAAACAAATAACTTTGACAACTTGTGTTTTTTCATAAAAGAAAAAAGAAAAATCAGAGAGCAGAGCTGGTAAAACAGCTTAGCTCCGCAGGTTACAGGAGATCAGATGCCAAATACTTTTCATGACAGTCTTCGTTATTGCATAAATCTCCCCTTTTATCATTGATCAGTAAATCACTGCATATAAATTCATCTAACCGTTATAATTTCATGAGTAAAGATTCTCAGATGACTGAATGGCGGTTTTAGTAAATGTTGAACTTTATTGTGATTTCTATTTTTAGAATCAATAGCACACATTTTGATTTAGTTTTGCAAGCTGCTGATTTCACACAGATCCACTGCCCAAACGTGCCTTTGAGTTTTTCATCATTTAACAAGAATAGGCTCAGGCAATCATTGTGTAATTAGGCTTTGGGAAGGTCTGGGGACAGGTATGATGGTGGTGGTTTTAAAGCACTGTGGCACAACAGCTTGACTCAGGGAGATGTTAAAGATGCCCGCTAGGACATCAGTCAGCTGGTCAGCACGGGCTCCGAGCACGCGTCCAGGTATATTGTCTGGTCCAGCAGCTTTGTGTGGGTTGACTTTAGTGAGAGTCCTTCTCACACTGGCCGTGGACAGGGACAGCACTTGGTTGTCTGGCAAGGGGGTGGCCCTCTATAGTCCGTCTTGCGTCCCATTTAAACAAGTGCGTGTTCACACTGCCCCTGGATGTCCTGGCCTCTGAGGTTAAGGTGTACGGCTCCTGGTTGTCAACTGACCAATTTATCATGGCAAAGTCTGTGGTGGACAAAAGATAAGAGGCTGATTATAAAAATGATCCATGCACGCCTTATGACCTACAGCATGTACAGTTAACACAGCTAAATGGCTGTGAAATTGTAAAATTACTTTTGAAATAAAGCTATTCAAAGTCAATTAACTGTGACTATAATAATAGCAATGTTAGCCAGCAAACAAAACGTTAGCACTAACTAAAATAAGCTGCTAGGTGATGTTACTGTTTCAAGTTCTCTCATTGTTTGACATGTAGGGCAGATATTTTGGTGACACTGAGATTAGCCAGACACTAAACAGCAGTGTAATATCAACGCTAGATTAGATGTTTTCTAATCCGATAAAATGACATTATTCCTGTTTATGGAAGATGTTTGTCGTCTGTTTGTTTGACTGACAGGAACAGGAAATAGTGGTTGGAAATTACTGTTGGTGCTACATGAGGGTAAAGAAGGGCTTTAAGCACCTGGGTAAAAACTGGACCCATGATGAAACACTACAACAAGTACAACATATTCTTCAGTTTTAATATGTGACCATACTATGCAGACTGCTGATGAGTTACACGGTTACATTTCATTAATCATTGTTAAACTAAAGTGGTAAGCAGTTACTTTATCCTTTCACTTAAAATTTCCAGGAAAAACACTACCTTGGCTACTTTTGTGCTTACATTTGATCTATGCTGGGTCACTACTTTTGCACTATAATGCTGCTGCTGACACCTTGGTTCACACTGACAATTAGAAAAAAGCTGATAGGAAAAGAAGGATGGAAAATGCCTGGAATTTAGTTACACTTGCAAATACTGCTGCCTCCAAACTGCAAGCATCAATAAAATGTTACAGTATTGTTTTCTATATCTGTGCATATATCCTTATTGGTAGTTTTCTCGAAATAGAAGATCTTCATTTTAAAAAAAAATCTCTGATAACATTGCTGAAGCTAGCGCCCACCCCTACTGTGCGTACTGCAAATATAAACCTGATATATACTTACATCATGAAGCAGTTGATGTCTGGTTTCCGACAAATACAGTAAAGAGGTGCGTTCTCCCCCTCCATACCAGTGTTCTCAGGCACTGGTACATGGTCAGTGTCAGACACTTCACTGTCCTACAACATACCACATAGGACCACATTAGAAATGACATGTATGTAGACATGCTAATTATACCTGGCTAAATGGATGCAGTAACAAAATGTTACTTAACTACTCTAGTTATTAGTTTCCAGTTGTGTGCAGTTGCTCCAGTCTTACTGACAGTATACTGTTTCAAACACCAGTGCCAACATTTTATTTTTTAAATCTTAGTATGATTCTGCACCAAGACTTGTGGCCTGTTGCTCGGTAACTTATTGTCTGACTACATTAACTACAGTTCATAAACATCATTCATTTTCTCCTACTTATTTTATTCAGGTTGTATTCCAGCTGTCATAGGGCAAAAGTACACCCTGGACAGGTCGCCAGTCTGTTGGAGGGTTATTAGAGAGACTCGGACAACCACTCACACCAACAGCCAACTAAGCTAACCCCGCGCATGTCTTTGGAGTTCAACACCAGTCTGGCCGAATCACAGATAAGCAGGGTGTCTGTGCTGCAGAGCACAGCTGTGTCAGAGACTCTCGACATCAATGTAGCGTTAAGGATGCGGAGCGATGGGTGCACTAACACAATGTAAATATTAAAGTTCTCGCCATTGTCAATATGCTGTTGCGCTCTTGTTCGTATTATTGCAACCATATCTCTAGTCTAGCTTACCCTAAAAGTTTGGAGAGAATTGGTCTGTTAATAAACGCGATCGATTGTTTGGGACTGCTCTAGCAATCACGTCGCATAAACAACTCTACTTCCGGTGGGAAAACTAATTAAGGGTAAAGTCGCACTAATAACACCTATCACTCACGTTTATAAGCATACACTATGATCACTTCCACGCAGTAACGTTGTAATAAATATAATCCCCGGTAAAGTTAATTAGCGAACACTACTGGCATGTAATGCCAATGGCGACCATTTCACAAACTGTAGAAAATGTTCAAAATGTTGTCGGCACCAAAAGTGAAGGGCTGACAGTTGTGTTTATATACGAACCGTAAGCGCTAATGTTGGTTAGCATCAGCTAAAGCGAGGAAGTTTGACACTTGCAGAGGCAGTGAACGCAGAGAGAGCTTAAAAACGCATTGTGGGTTTTTTTTTGTTTAGTCTTTGCTTCGTTGCTTTGATTTGGGATTTTTTTTTGCATTAAGACGTTGCGCACAAAATTACAGATATAACTGTGACTTAGCTGCTCGTTGGATAAACCCATGGACCTTAGAAAAGATCAACGCTACTCGGATGTAAGCACCCGTGTATAAGTCTGTGAAGGTTCTCAGTCATCCAGGTCATCGTAGTCAAAGGAGCTTGCAAATAAAAGCGTCTGGACTTCTTTAAGTTACTTGAAGACGTTTCACCTCTCATCCGAGAAGCTTCTTCAGTTCTAAGGTCAAATGGTGGAGAGTCCCAGATATAAACCTAGTGGGAGTATCCCCCCACAGAGGGACAAAAGGACCCCCTGATGATCCTCTAATCGCCTGAGCCAAGGTGTGAAACTGGGTGTGGGTCCCAATCAGCCAGAGTTTCGGGTGTGTTCATTGTGAAACCTGGCCCCACCTTATCATGCGAATTCCTGAGGTCAGATGGCCCAGGATGTGAGTGGGCGTTAAGGCGTCTGGGAAGGGATCTCAAAACTGGATTATAGATGGCAGAGAGTTGGTGTCGTAAACCCCCGCCTCTGTTCAAAGATGGTCGCTCACAGTGGACATAGATGGCTTCTTTCACTCCTCTTTCAAACCATCTGTCCTCTCTGTCCAAAATGTGAACATTGGCATCCTCGAAAGAGTGTCCTTTATCCTTAAGATGCAGATGGACTGCTGAGTCTTGTCCTGTGGAGGTGGCTCTTCTGTGTTGTGCCATGCGCTTGTGAAGTGGCTGTTTGGTCTCTCCAATGTAGAGGTCTGGGCATTCCTCGCTGCACTGTACAGCATACACCACATTGTTAAGTCTGTGTTTTGGCGTTTTGTCTTTCGGGTGAACCAGTTTTTGTCTGAGCGTGTTGCTGGGTCTGAAATGCACCAGGATGTCAAGCTTGGAGAAAACTCTCCTAAGTTTTTCTGATACACCGGCTACATAGGGGATGACAATGTTGTTGCGTCTGTCCTTCTTATCCTCCCTCGCTGGTGTCTGGTCTTCTTTTCTGTGCCTCTTTGCTGACTTTAAGAACGCCCATTTAGGATAGCCGCACGTTTTGAGTGCTTCCTTTACACCCGTGTATAACACAAAAGCAAAATTACGCTTGCTAACCTTTCCACATCACAGGCTTCACATTAAATAAACATTTTTTCAAATACTCACCATGATCTGAGACCGTTTAAATATTTTGTTACTCTGAAAATATGGCAGTATGAAGCTAAACCTTTAGCTTGACGGCTAAAGCAATGCTAAGATTTACACGGAAACGATCAGCGGACATCGTTAAAGTATTCTTCTTCTATGGTAGCAGCCTGGGCAGAGTAACAGCCGACTTTAAACTGCGCCATCTGTTGGCACCAATTACAGTAGAAAACATTATTGCGACAACACGTTTTTTGGGGAAAATAACAGAGATTGAAACTTTACTGATAATTTGTCCAAGTTGAAAAATGCCCTCCTCCAAAAATATCATGTGACAACCTCATTGCCTTACAGAATGATGACGTCACACACATGTAGAATCTTACCACCATTCTGATCCTTTGATCCTTTGATCCTTAAAACGCATAAATAGGGGTGAAGAGCAACGACTTTTAGTCCGTTTCTCGCAGCATTGGTGTTTGCAGCATTGAACCGTTCGCCAGAAAAGCCTTTTGAAATATTTGGATCCTTTGCAATTGTAACTGTATCCACACCCAACATGTCTCAAACAAATCCAAAGGGACAAGAAGTTGACCCCTACGCTCTTCCCTGGGATGAGCCACTAGACCCTTCCCTTTCCTCTCTTCCTTGGTGTGACCAAGTTGAACTAGAGGAAAAGCGTTTGGAAGAAATGGAGGATGAAGCGCTCAGAAACACAGACAAGATTAAGTTCTTGATGGAGGAAAATGAGCAAAAGAGCGCTCAACTAAAAAAGTTGTCATACCAGCTTCAAGAAAAGGAAGCTATTATTGAGGAGAAACAACAGGATCTCCATGACATGGACAAAAAGAACCAGGAGCTCCAAAGAAAGCTTGATCAAGCTCTGCAACAAAATAAAAAAGTCATCCAAGAAAAGATACAAGATGGCATGAAGAAGAGAGGGCTGCAGAGCAATCTCCAAGAGATGGAGCTAATGTACAGTGCAGACAAAAAAAGGCTTGATCGCACACTGCAAGAAAATGAAAAGCTTCTCCAAGAGAAAAGGCAACAGGAGTTAAAACAAAAAGAAATGCATTCCAAGCTTCAGAGCATCAAGCAACACAATGAAAGCTTGCAAGGAAAGCTTGATGAAGCTCTGCGACAAAATAGAAAACTCCTCCAAGAGAAGAAAGAAGACAGCATGAAGAAGAGAGGGCTGCACTCCAATCTCCGAGACATGGAGCTAATGTACAGTGTAGACAAAAAAAGGCTTGATCGCACAGAGCAAGCAAATGAGAAGCTTCTCCAAGAGAAAAGGGAACAAGAAATCAAACAAAAAGAAATGGATTCCAATCTTCAGAGCATCAAGCAACAAAATGAAAGCTTGCAAGGAAAGCTTGATGAAGCTCTGCGACAAAATAAAGAAATCCTTCAAGAGAAAGAGCAGCTGGACAGAAAGCAGGGAGACATGGAGTGCCAACTCCAGCTCATGGAGGGAAACGACAGGATGCTGCAGGTAAAGTTCGATGAGACACTGCATAAATATCAAGACCTGCTTCAAGAGAGAGAACAGCTGGTCATTAAGCAGAGAGAAGAAAAACTTCTTCTCCAGGAGTTTGAGAAGAAAAACCAAAACCTGCAAGAACTTTACAACAAAATGAAGTTCAAAGCATCTGAGCTGGAAGGTGAAAATGAAAAACTGCAAAAGCAGGAGGCAACATCTAAAGTGCTGAAAGAAAGGTTGGAAGAAAAACAAGCCGAAATAGAAGAAGTGGAGAAAAAATGCAACAAGCTGCAGAAGCAAAACACCGAAACAATCGAGGAGCTGAAAATCCTCATCCTCGAGAAAAAGGTGCTTGTGGAAAAGCAGCTGGAGAAAAAGAAAAAACGCTTCCGCTTCTTCTGGAGGAAGAACACTCCTTCTTTCACTACTGCCAATGTCACCTCTTCTTCCCCCACCTCTGTTCCAGCTTAATTCCCCCCTCCCTTTAACTACTAACACCTCTCCCATCTCCCTCCCCTCTTTTCACAGTCACCCCCCAGCCAGTCCCGACAGTTGACTGCCCCCTCTAGAGCCTGGTTCTGTCATAGGTTTCTTCCTTTAAAGGGAGTTTTTCCTATCCACTGTCGCCTAGTGCTTGCTCAGAGGGGATTGTTGGGGTTTTCTCTCCTCTCTCCCTTTACTTTACGCTCTTCTTTACATCCCACCCACCCCCACCTTTTCTTTTTTCTTAATAATTGAACAATAAAAACAGTTGGCCGCTAATTAAATGTCTCAAATCAATGTCTTTATTCAAGAATACAAGAAATGGGTAATAGCTGCATGTGTGTTTGTGTGTGTGCATAATATGCATACTTTACGTGTTGGATCCAAATCCCACAAGGAATTAAATAAAACAAGAAGACAAACAAAAACAAATATTTCTCTCCCTTCCCAGGTCAGGAATCAGGATGAGGAAGAAATGAGGTCAGATCAGTGCAGGTTTTTGCACTACTGACATAAAGTTTCTGCTGATTAAAAAAAGTATGTCGATATTTCTGAAATACATTTGCAAACAAATAACTTTGACAACTTGTGTTTTTTCATAAAAGAAAAAAGAAAAATCAGAGAGCAGAGCTGGTAAAACAGCTTAGCTCCGCAGGTTACAGGAGATCAGATGCCAAATACTTTTCATGACAGTCTTCGTTATTGCATAAATCTCCCCTTTTATCATTGATCAGTAAATCACTGCATATAAATTCATCTAACCGTTATAATTTCATGAGTAAAGATTCTCAGATGACTGAATGGCGGTTTTAGTAAATGTTGAACTTTATTGTGATTTCTATTTTTAGAATCAATAGCACACATTTTGATTTAGTTTTGCAAGCTGCTGATTTCACACAGATCCACTGCCCAAACGTGCCTTTGAGTTTTTCATCATTTAACAAGAATAGGCTCAGGCAATCATTGTGTAATTAGGCTTTGGGAAGGTCTGGGGACAGGTATGATGGTGGTGGTTTTAAAGCACTGTGGCACAACAGCTTGACTCAGGGAGATGTTAAAGATGCCCGCTAGGACATCAGTCAGCTGGTCAGCACGGGCTCCGAGCACGCGTCCAGGTATATTGTCTGGTCCAGCAGCTTTGTGTGGGTTGACTTTAGTGAGAGTCCTTCTCACACTGGCCGTGGACAGGGACAGCACTTGGTTGTCTGGCAAGGGGGTGGCCCTCTATAGTCCGTCTTGCGTCCCATTTAAACAAGTGCGTGTTCACACTGCCCCTGGATGTCCTGGCCTCTGAGGTTAAGGTGTACGGCTCCTGGTTGTCAACTGACCAATTTATCATGGCAAAGTCTGTGGTGGACAAAAGATAAGAGGCTGATTATAAAAATGATCCATGCACGCCTTATGACCTACAGCATGTACAGTTAACACAGCTAAATGGCTGTGAAATTGTAAAATTACTTTTGAAATAAAGCTATTCAAAGTCAATTAACTGTGACTATAATAATAGCAATGTTAGCCAGCAAACAAAACGTTAGCACTACTTAAAATAAGCTGCTAGGTGATGTTACTGTTTCAAGTTCTCTCATTGTTTGACATGTAGGGCAGATATTTTGGTGACACTGAGATTAGCCAGACACTAAACAGCAGTGTAATATCAACGCTAGATTAGATGTTTTCTAATCCGATAAAATGACATTATTCCTGTTTATGGAAGATGTTTGTCGTCTGTTTGTTTGACTGACAGGAACAGGAAATAGTGGTTGGAAATTACTGTTGGTGTTACATGAGGGTAAAGAAGGGCTTTAAGCACCTGGGTAAAAACTGGACCCATGATGAAACACTACAACAAGTACAACATATTCTTCAGTTTTAATATGTGACCATACTATGCAGACTGCTGATGAGTTACACGGTTACATTTCATTAATCATTGTTAAACTAAAGTGGTAAGCAGTTACTTTATCCTTTCACTTAAAATTTCCAGGAAAAACACTACCTTGGCTACTTTTGTGCTTACATTTGATCTATGCTGGGTCACTACTTTTGCACTATAATGCTGCTGCTGACACCTTGGTTCACACTGACAATTAGAAAAAAGCTGATAGGAAAAGAAGGATGGAAAATGCCTGGAATTTAGTTACACTTGCAAATACTGCTGCCTCCAAACTGCAAGCATCAATAAAATGTTACAGTATTGTTTTCTATATCTGTGCATATATCCTTATTGGTAGTTTTCTCGAAATAGAAGATCTTCATTTAAAAAAAAAATCTCTGATAACATTGCTGAAGCTAGCGTCCACCCCTACTGCGCGTACTGCAAATATAAACCTGATATATACTTACATCATGAAGCAGTTGATGTCTGGTTTCCGACAAATACAGTAAAGAGGTGCGTTCTCCCCCTCCATACCAGTGTTCTCAGGCACTGGTACATGGTCAGTGTCAGACACTTCACTGTCCTACAACATACCACATAGGACCACATTAGAAATGACATGTATGTAGACATGCTAATTATACCTGGCTAAATGGATGCAGTAACAAAATGTTACTTAACTACTCTAGTTATTAGTTTCCAGTTGTGTGCAGTTGCTCCAGTCTTACTGACAGTATACTGTTTCAAACACCAGTGCCAACATTTTATTTTTTAAATCTTAGTATGATTCTGCACCAAGACTTGTGGCCTGTTGCTCGGTAACTTATTGTCTGACTACATTAACTACAGTTCATAAACATCATTCATTTTCTCCTACTTATTTTATTCAGGTTGTATTCCAGCTGTCATAGGGCAAAAGTACACCCTGGACAGGTCGCCAGTCTGTTGGAGGGTTATTAGAGAGACTCGGACAACCACTCACACCAACAGCCAACTAAGCTAACCCCGCGCATGTCTTTGGAGTTCAACACCAGTCTGGCCGAATCACAGATAAGCAGGGTGTCTGTGCTGCAGAGCACAGCTGTGTCAGAGACTCTCGACATCAATGTAGCGTTAAGGATGCGGAGCGATGGGTGCACTAACACAATGTAAATATTAAAGTTCTCGCCATTGTCAATATGCTGTTGCGCTCTTGTTCGTATTATTGCAACCATATCTCTAGTCTAGCTTACCCTAAAAGTTTGGAGAGAATTGGTCTGTTAATAAACGCGATCGATTGTTTGGGACTGCTCTAGCAATCACGTCGCATAAACAACTCTACTTCCGGTGGGAAAACTAATTAAGGGTAAAGTCGCACTAATAACACCTATCACTCACGTTTATAAGCATACACTATGATCACTTCCACGCAGTAACGTTGTAATAAATATAATCCCCGGTAAAGTCAATTAGCGAACACTACTGGCATGTAATGCCAATGGCGACCATTTCACAAACTGTAGAAAATGTTCAAAATGTTGTCGGCACCAAAAGTGAAGGGCTGACAGTTGTGTTTATATACGAACCGTAAGCGCTAATGTTGGTTAGCATCAGCTAAAGCGAGGAAGTTTGACACTTGCAGAGGCAGTGAACGCAGAGAGAGCTTAAAAACGCATTGTGGGTTTTTTTTGTTTAGTCTTTGCTTCGTTGCTTCGATTTGGGATTTTTTTTTGCATTAAGACGTTGCGCACAAAATTACAGATATAACTGTGACTTAGCTGCTCGTTGGATAAACCCATGGACCTTAGAAAAGATCAACGCTACTCGGATGTAAGCACCCGTGTATAACACAAAAGCAAAATTACGCTTGCTAACCTTTCCACATCACAGGCTTCACATTAAATAAACATTTTTTTCAAATACTCACCATGATCTGAGACCGTTTAAATATTTTGTTACTCTGAAAATATGGCAGTATGAAGCTAAACCTTTAGCTTGACGGCTAAAGCAATGCTAAGATTTACACGGAAACGATCAGCGGACATCGTTAAAGTACTATTGGTCTACATTCTTCTTCTATGGTAGCAGCCTGGGCAGAGTAACAGCCGACTTTAAACTGCGCCATCTGTTGGCACCAATTACAGTAGAAAACATTATTGCGACAACACGTTTTTTGGGGAAAATAACAGAGATTGAAACTTTACTGATAATTTGTCCAAGTTGAAAAATGCCCTCCTCCAAAAATATCATGTGACAACCTCATTGCCTTACAGAATGATGACGTCACACACATGTAGAATCTTACCACCATTCTGATCCTTTGATCCTTTGATCCTTAAAACGCATAAATAGGGGTGAAGAGCAACGACTTTTAGTCCGTTTCTCGCAGCATTGGTGTTTGCAGCATTGAACCGTTCGCCAGAAAAGCCTTTTGAAATATTTGGATCCTTTGCAATTGTAACTGTATCCACACCCAACATGTCTCAAACAAATCCAAAGGGACAAGAAGTTGACCCCTACGCTCTTCCCTGGGATGAGCCACTAGACCCTTCCCTTTCCTCTCTTCCTTGGTGTGACCAAGTTGAACTAGAGGAAAAGCGTTTGGAAGAAATGGAGGATGAAGCGCTCAGAAACACAGACAAGATTAAGTTCTTGATGGAGGAAAATGAGCAAAAGAGCGCTCAACTAAAAAAGTTGTCATACCAGCTTCAAGAAAAGGAAGCTATTATTAAGGAGAAACAACAGGATCTCCATGACATGGACAAAAAGAACCAGGAGCTCCAAAGAAAGCTTGATCAAGCTCTGCAACAAAATAAAAAAGTCATCCAAGAAAAGATACAAGATGGCATGAAGAAGAGAGGGCTGCAGAGCAATCTCCAAGAGATGGAGCTAATGTACAGTGCAGACAAAAAAAGGCTTGATCGCACACTGCAAGAAAATGAAAAGCTTCTCCAAGAGAAAAGGCAACAGGAGTTAAAACAAAAAGAAATGCATTCCAAGCTTCAGAGCATCAAGCAACACAATGAAAGCTTGCAAGGAAAGCTTGATGAAGCTCTGCGACAAAATAGAAAACTCCTCCAAGAGAAGAAAGAAGACAGCATGAAGAAGAGAGGGCTGCACTCCAATCTCCGAGACATGGAGCTAATGTACAGTGTAGACAAAAAAAGGCTTGATCGCACAGAGCAAGCAAATGAGAAGCTTCTCCAAGAGAAAAGGGAACAAGAAATCAAACAAAAAGAAATGGATTCCAATCTTCAGAGCATCAAGCAACAAAATGAAAGCTTGCAAGGAAAGCTTGATGAAGCTCTGCGACAAAATAAAGAAATCCTTCAAGAGAAAGAGCAGCTGGACAGAAAGCAGGGAGACATGGAGTGCCAACTCCAGCTCATGGAGGGAAACGACAGGATGCTGCAGGTAAAGTTCGATGAGACACTGCATAAATATCAAGACCTGCTTCAAGAGAGAGAACAGCTGGTCATTAAGCAGAGAGAAGAAAAACTTCTTCTCCAGGAGTTTGAGAAGAAAAACCAAAACCTGCAAGAACTTTACAACAAAATGAAGTTCAAAGCATCTGAGCTGGAAGGTGAAAATGAAAAACTGCAAAAGCAGGAGGCAACATCTAAAGTGCTGAAAGAAAGGTTGGAAGAAAAACAAGCCGAAATAGAAGAAGTGGAGAAAAAATGCAACAAGCTGCAGAAGCAAAACACCGAAACAATCGAGGAGCTGAAAATCCTCATCCTCGAGAAAAAGGTGCTTGTGGAAAAGCAGCTGGAGAAAAAGAAAAAACGCTTCCGCTTCTTCTGGAGGAAGAACACTCCTTCTTTCACTACTGCCAATGTCACCTCTTCTTCCCCCACCTCTGTTCCAGCTTAATTCCCCCCTCCCTTTAACTACTAACACCTCTCCCATCTCCCTCCCCTCTTTTCACAGTCACCCCCCAGCCAGTCCCGACAGTTGACTGCCCCCTCTAGAGCCTGGTTCTGTCATAGGTTTCTTCCTTTAAAGGGAGTTTTTCCTATCCACTGTCGCCTAGTGCTTGCTCAGAGGGGATTGTTGGGGTTTTCTCTCCTCTCTCCCTTTACTTTACGCTCTTCTTTACATCCCACCCACCCCCACCTTTTCTTTTTTCTTAATAATTGAACAATAAAAACAGTTGGCCGCTAATTAAATGTGTCAAATCAATGTCTTTATTCAAGAATACAAGAAATGGGTAATAGCTGCATGTGTGTTTGTGTGTGTGCATAATATGCATACTTTACGTGTTGGATCCAAATCCCACAAGGAATTAAATAAAACAAGAAGACAAACAAAAACAAATATTTCTCTCCCTTCCCAGGTCAGGAATCAGGATGAGGAAGAAATGAGGTCAGATCAGTGCAGGTTTTTGCACTACTGACATAAAGTTTCTGCTGATTAAAAAAAGTATGTCGATATTTCTGAAATACATTTGCAAACAAATAACTTTGACAACTTGTGTTTTTTCATAAAAGAAAAAAGAAAAATCAGAGAGCAGAGCTGGTAAAACAGCTTAGCTCCGCAGGTTACAGGAGATCAGATGCCAAATACTTTTCATGACAGTCTTCGTTATTGCATAAATCTCCCCTTTTATCATTGATCAGTAAATCACTGCATATAAATTCATCTAACCGTTATAATTTCATGAGTAAAGATTCTCAGATGACTGAATGGCGGTTTTAGTAAATGTTGAACTTTATTGTGATTTCTATTTTTAGAATCAATAGCACACATTTTGATTTAGTTTTGCAAGCTGCTGATTTCACACAGATCCACTGCCCAAACGTGCCTTTGAGTTTTTCATCATTTAACAAGAATAGGCTCAGGCAATCATTGTGTAATTAGGCTTTGGGAAGGTCTGGGGACAGGTATGATGGTGGTGGTTTTAAAGCACTGTGGCACAACAGCTTGACTCAGGGAGATGTTAAAGATGCCCGCTAGGACATCAGTCAGCTGGTCAGCACGGGCTCCGAGCACGCGTCCAGGTATATTGTCTGGTCCAGCAGCTTTGTGTGGGTTGACTTTAGTGAGAGTCCTTCTCACACTGGCCGTGGACAGGGACAGCACTTGGTTGTCTGGCAAGGGGGTGGCCCTCTATAGTCCGTCTTGCGTCCCATTTAAACAAGTGCGTGTTCACACTGCCCCTGGATGTCCTGGCCTCTGAGGTTAAGGTGTACGGCTCCTGGTTGTCAACTGACCAATTTATCATGGCAAAGTCTGTGGTGGACAAAAGATAAGAGGCTGATTATAAAAATGATCCATGCACGCCTTATGACCTACAGCATGTACAGTTAACACAGCTAAATGGCTGTGAAATTGTAAAATTACTTTTGAAATAAAGCTATTCAAAGTCAATTAACTGTGACTATAATAATAGCAATGTTAGCCAGCAAACAAAACGTTAGCACTACTTAAAATAAGCTGCTAGGTGATGTTACTGTTTCAAGTTCTCTCATTGTTTGACATGTAGGGCAGATATTTTGGTGACACTGAGATTAGCCAGACACTAAACAGCAGTGTAATATCAACGCTAGATTAGATGTTTTCTAATCCGATAAAATGACATTATTCCTGTTTATGGAAGATGTTTGTCGTCTGTTTGTTTGACTGACAGGAACAGGAAATAGTGGTTGGAAATTACTGTTGGTGTTACATGAGGGTAAAGAAGGGCTTTAAGCACCTGGGTAAAAACTGGACCCATGATGAAACACTACAACAAGTACAACATATTCTTCAGTTTTAATATGTGACCATACTATGCAGACTGCTGATGAGTTACACGGTTACATTTCATTAATCATTGTTAAACTAAAGTGGTAAGCAGTTACTTTATCCTTTCACTTAAAATTTCCAGGAAAAACACTACCTTGGCTACTTTTGTGCTTACATTTGATCTATGCTGGGTCACTACTTTTGCACTATAATGCTGCTGCTGACACCTTGGTTCACACTGACAATTAGAAAAAAGCTGATAGGAAAAGAAGGATGGAAAATGCCTGGAATTTAGTTACACTTGCAAATACTGCTGCCTCCAAACTGCAAGCATCAATAAAATGTTACAGTATTGTTTTCTATATCTGTGCATATATCCTTATTGGTAGTTTTCTCGAAATAGAAGATCTTCATTTAAAAAAAAAATCTCTGATAACATTGCTGAAGCTAGCGTCCACCCCTACTGCGCGTACTGCAAATATAAACCTGATATATACTTACATCATGAAGCAGTTGATGTCTGGTTTCCGACAAATACAGTAAAGAGGTGCGTTCTCCCCCTCCATACCAGTGTTCTCAGGCACTGGTACATGGTCAGTGTCAGACACTTCACTGTCCTACAACATACCACATAGGACCACATTAGAAATGACATGTATGTAGACATGCTAATTATACCTGGCTAAATGGATGCAGTAACAAAATGTTACTTAACTACTCTAGTTATTAGTTTCCAGTTGTGTGCAGTTGCTCCAGTCTTACTGACAGTATACTGTTTCAAACACCAGTGCCAACATTTTATTTTTTAAATCTTAGTATGATTCTGCACCAAGACTTGTGGCCTGTTGCTCGGTAACTTATTGTCTGACTACATTAACTACAGTTCATAAACATCATTCATTTTCTCCTACTTATTTTATTCAGGTTGTATTCCAGCTGTCATAGGGCAAAAGTACACCCTGGACAGGTCGCCAGTCTGTTGGAGGGTTATTAGAGAGACTCGGACAACCACTCACACCAACAGCCAACTAAGCTAACCCCGCGCATGTCTTTGGAGTTCAACACCAGTCTGGCCGAATCACAGATAAGCAGGGTGTCTGTGCTGCAGAGCACAGCTGTGTCAGAGACTCTCGACATCAATGTAGCGTTAAGGATGCGGAGCGATGGGTGCACTAACACAATGTAAATATTAAAGTTCTCGCCATTGTCAATATGCTGTTGCGCTCTTGTTCGTATTATTGCAACCATATCTCTAGTCTAGCTTACCCTAAAAGTTTGGAGAGAATTGGTCTGTTAATAAACGCGATCGATTGTTTGGGACTGCTCTAGCAATCACGTCGCATAAACAACTCTACTTCCGGTGGGAAAACTAATTAAGGGTAAAGTCGCACTAATAACACCCATCACTCACGTTTATAAGCATACACTATGATCACTTCCACGCAGTAACGTTGTAATAAATATAATCCCCGGTAAAGTCAATTAGCGAACACTACTGGCATGTAATGCCAATGGCGACCATTTCACAAACTGTAGAAAATGTTCAAAATGTTGTCGGCACCAAAAGTGAAGGGCTGACAGTTGTGTTTATATACGAACCGTAAGCGCTAATGTTGGTTAGCATCAGCTAAAGCGAGGAAGTTTGACACTTGCAGAGGCAGTGAACGCAGAGAGAGCTTAAAAACGCATTGTGGGTTTTTTTTGTTTAGTCTTTGCTTCGTTGCTTCGATTTGGGATTTTTTTTTTGCATTAAGACGTTGCGCACAAAATTACAGATATAACTGTGACTTAGCTGCTCGTTGGATAAACCCATGGACCTTAGAAAAGATCAACGCTACTCGGATGTAAGCACCCGTGTATAACACAAAAGCAAAATTACGCTTGCTAACCTTTCCACATCACAGGCTTCACATTAAATAAACATTTTTTTCAAATACTCACCATGATCTGAGACCGTTTAAATATTTTGTTACTCTGAAAATATGGCAGTATGAAGCTAAACCTTCAGCTTGACGGCTAAAGCAATGCTAAGATTTACACGGAAACGATCAGCGGACATCGTTAAAGTACTATTGGTCTACATTCTTCTTCTATGGTAGCAGCCTGGGCAGAGTAACAGCCGACTTTAAACTGCGCCATCTGTTGGCACCAATTACAGTAGAAAACATTATTGCGACAACACGTTTTTTGGGGAAAATAACAGAGATTGAAACTTTACTGATAATTTGTCCAAGTTGAAAAATGCCCTCCTCCAAAAATATCATGTGACAACCTCATTGCCTTACAGAATGATGACGTCACACACATGTAGAATCTTACCACCATTCTGATCCTTTGATCCTTTGATCCTTAAAACGCATAAATAGGGGTGAAGAGCAACGACTTTTAGTCCGTTTCTCGCAGCATTGGTGTTTGCAGCATTGAACCGTTCGCCAGAAAAGCCTTTTGAAATATTTGGATCCTTTGCAATTGTAACTGTATCCACACCCAACATGTCTCAAACAAATCCAAAGGGACAAGAAGTTGACCCCTACGCTCTTCCCTGGGATGAGCCACTAGACCCTTCCCTTTCCTCTCTTCCTTGGTGTGACCAAGTTGAACTAGAGGAAAAGCGTTTGGAAGAAATGGAGGATGAAGCGCTCAGAAACACAGACAAGATTAAGTTCTTGATGGAGGAAAATGAGCAAAAGAGCGCTCAACTAAAAAAGTTGTCATACCAGCTTCAAGAAAAGGAAGCTATTATTAAGGAGAAACAACAGGATCTCCATGACATGGACAAAAAGAACCAGGAGCTCCAAAGAAAGCTTGATCAAGCTCTGCAACAAAATAAAAAAGTCATCCAAGAAAAGATACAAGATGGCATGAAGAAGAGAGGGCTGCAGAGCAATCTCCAAGAGATGGAGCTAATGTACAGTGCAGACAAAAAAAGGCTTGATCGCACACTGCAAGAAAATGAAAAGCTTCTCCAAGAGAAAAGGCAACAGGAGTTAAAACAAAAAGAAATGCATTCCAAGCTTCAGAGCATCAAGCAACACAATGAAAGCTTGCAAGGAAAGCTTGATGAAGCTCTGCGACAAAATAGAAAACTCCTCCAAGAGAAGAAAGAAGACAGCATGAAGAAGAGAGGGCTGCACTCCAATCTCCGAGACATGGAGCTAATGTACAGTGTAGACAAAAAAAGGCTTGATCGCACAGAGCAAGCAAATGAGAAGCTTCTCCAAGAGAAAAGGGAACAAGAAATCAAACAAAAAGAAATGGATTCCAATCTTCAGAGCATCAAGCAACAAAATGAAAGCTTGCAAGGAAAGCTTGATGAAGCTCTGCGACAAAATAAAGAAATCCTTCAAGAGAAAGAGCAGCTGGACAGAAAGCAGGGAGACATGGAGTGCCAACTCCAGCTCATGGAGGGAAACGACAGGATGCTGCAGGTAAAGTTCGATGAGACACTGCATAAATATCAAGACCTGCTTCAAGAGAGAGAACAGCTGGTCATTAAGCAGAGAGAAGAAAAACTTCTTCTCCAGGAGTTTGAGAAGAAAAACCAAAACCTGCAAGAACTTTACAACAAAATGAAGTTCAAAGCATCTGAGCTGGAAGGTGAAAATGAAAAACTGCAAAAGCAGGAGGCAACATCTAAAGTGCTGAAAGAAAGGTTGGAAGAAAAACAAGCCGAAATAGAAGAAGTGGAGAAAAAATGCAACAAGCTGCAGAAGCAAAACACCGAAACAATCGAGGAGCTGAAAATCCTCATCCTCGAGAAAAAGGTGCTTGTGGAAAAGCAGCTGGAGAAAAAGAAAAAACGCTTCCGCTTCTTCTGGAGGAAGAACACTCCTTCTTTCACTACTGCCAATGTCACCTCTTCTTCCCCCACCTCTGTTCCAGCTTAATTCCCCCCTCCCTTTAACTACTAACACCTCTCCCATCTCCCTCCCCTCTTTTCACAGTCACCCCCCAGCCAGTCCCGACAGTTGACTGCCCCCTCTAGAGCCTGGTTCTGTCATAGGTTTCTTCCTTTAAAGGGAGTTTTTCCTATCCACTGTCGCCTAGTGCTTGCTCAGAGGGGATTGTTGGGGTTTTCTCTCCTCTCTCCCTTTACTTTACGCTCTTCTTTACATCCCACCCACCCCCACCTTTTCTTTTTTCTTAATAATTGAACAATAAAAACAGTTGGCCGCTAATTAAATGTGTCAAATCAATGTCTTTATTCAAGAATACAAGAAATGGGTAATAGCTGCATGTGTGTTTGTGTGTGTGCATAATATGCATACTTTACGTGTTGGATCCAAATCCCACAAGGAATTAAATAAAACAAGAAGACAAACAAAAACAAATATTTCTCTCCCTTCCCAGGTCAGGAATCAGGATGAGGAAGAAATGAGGTCAGATCAGTGCAGGTTTTTGCACTACTGACATAAAGTTTCTGCTGATTAAAAAAAGTATGTCGATATTTCTGAAATACATTTGCAAACAAATAACTTTGACAACTTGTGTTTTTTCATAAAAGAAAAAAGAAAAATCAGAGAGCAGAGCTGGTAAAACAGCTTAGCTCCGCAGGTTACAGGAGATCAGATGCCAAATACTTTTCATGACAGTCTTCGTTATTGCATAAATCTCCCCTTTTATCATTGATCAGTAAATCACTGCATATAAATTCATCTAACCGTTATAATTTCATGAGTAAAGATTCTCAGATGACTGAATGGCGGTTTTAGTAAATGTTGAACTTTATTGTGATTTCTATTTTTAGAATCAATAGCACACATTTTGATTTAGTTTTGCAAGCTGCTGATTTCACACAGATCCACTGCCCAAACGTGCCTTTGAGTTTTTCATCATTTAACAAGAATAGGCTCAGGCAATCATTGTGTAATTAGGCTTTGGGAAGGTCTGGGGACAGGTATGATGGTGGTGGTTTTAAAGCACTGTGGCACAACAGCTTGACTCAGGGAGATGTTAAAGATGCCCGCTAGGACATCAGTCAGCTGGTCAGCACGGGCTCCGAGCACGCGTCCAGGTATATTGTCTGGTCCAGCAGCTTTGTGTGGGTTGACTTTAGTGAGAGTCCTTCTCACACTGGCCGTGGACAGGGACAGCACTTGGTTGTCTGGCAAGGGGGTGGCCCTCTATAGTCCGTCTTGCGTCCCATTTAAACAAGTGCGTGTTCACACTGCCCCTGGATGTCCTGGCCTCTGAGGTTAAGGTGTACGGCTCCTGGTTGTCAACTGACCAATTTATCATGGCAAAGTCTGTGGTGGACAAAAGATAAGAGGCTGATTATAAAAATGATCCATGCACGCCTTATGACCTACAGCATGTACAGTTAACACAGCTAAATGGCTGTGAAATTGTAAAATTACTTTTGAAATAAAGCTATTCAAAGTCAATTAACTGTGACTATAATAATAGCAATGTTAGCCAGCAAACAAAACGTTAGCACTACTTAAAATAAGCTGCTAGGTGATGTTACTGTTTCAAGTTCTCTCATTGTTTGACATGTAGGGCAGATATTTTGGTGACACTGAGATTAGCCAGACACTAAACAGCAGTGTAATATCAACGCTAGATTAGATGTTTTCTAATCCGATAAAATGACATTATTCCTGTTTATGGAAGATGTTTGTCGTCTGTTTGTTTGACTGACAGGAACAGGAAATAGTGGTTGGAAATTACTGTTGGTGTTACATGAGGGTAAAGAAGGGCTTTAAGCACCTGGGTAAAAACTGGACCCATGATGAAACACTACAACAAGTACAACATATTCTTCAGTTTTAATATGTGACCATACTATGCAGACTGCTGATGAGTTACACGGTTACATTTCATTAATCATTGTTAAACTAAAGTGGTAAGCAGTTACTTTATCCTTTCACTTAAAATTTCCAGGAAAAACACTACCTTGGCTACTTTTGTGCTTACATTTGATCTATGCTGGGTCACTACTTTTGCACTATAATGCTGCTGCTGACACCTTGGTTCACACTGACAATTAGAAAAAAGCTGATAGGAAAAGAAGGATGGAAAATGCCTGGAATTTAGTTACACTTGCAAATACTGCTGCCTCCAAACTGCAAGCATCAATAAAATGTTACAGTATTGTTTTCTATATCTGTGCATATATCCTTATTGGTAGTTTTCTCGAAATAGAAGATCTTCATTTAAAAAAAAAATCTCTGATAACATTGCTGAAGCTAGCGTCCACCCCTACTGCGCGTACTGCAAATATAAACCTGATATATACTTACATCATGAAGCAGTTGATGTCTGGTTTCCGACAAATACAGTAAAGAGGTGCGTTCTCCCCCTCCATACCAGTGTTCTCAGGCACTGGTACATGGTCAGTGTCAGACACTTCACTGTCCTACAACATACCACATAGGACCACATTAGAAATGACATGTATGTAGACATGCTAATTATACCTGGCTAAATGGATGCAGTAACAAAATGTTACTTAACTACTCTAGTTATTAGTTTCCAGTTGTGTGCAGTTGCTCCAGTCTTACTGACAGTATACTGTTTCAAACACCAGTGCCAACATTTTATTTTTTAAATCTTAGTATGATTCTGCACCAAGACTTGTGGCCTGTTGCTCGGTAACTTATTGTCTGACTACATTAACTACAGTTCATAAACATCATTCATTTTCTCCTACTTATTTTATTCAGGTTGTATTCCAGCTGTCATAGGGCAAAAGTACACCCTGGACAGGTCGCCAGTCTGTTGGAGGGTTATTAGAGAGACTCGGACAACCACTCACACCAACAGCCAACTAAGCTAACCCCGCGCATGTCTTTGGAGTTCAACACCAGTCTGGCCGAATCACAGATAAGCAGGGTGTCTGTGCTGCAGAGCACAGCTGTGTCAGAGACTCTCGACATCAATGTAGCGTTAAGGATGCGGAGCGATGGGTGCACTAACACAATGTAAATATTAAAGTTCTCGCCATTGTCAATATGCTGTTGCGCTCTTGTTCGTATTATTGCAACCATATCTCTAGTCTAGCTTACCCTAAAAGTTTGGAGAGAATTGGTCTGTTAATAAACGCGATCGATTGTTTGGGACTGCTCTAGCAATCACGTCGCATAAACAACTCTACTTCCGGTGGGAAAACTAATTAAGGGTAAAGTCGCACTAATAGCACCTATCACTCACGTTTATAAGCATACACTATGATCACTTCCACGCAGTAACGTTGTAATAAATATAATCCCCGGTAAAGTCAATTAGCGAACACTACTGGCATGTAATGCCAATGGCGACCATTTCACAAACTGTAGAAAATGTTCAAAATGTTGTCGGCACCAAAAGTGAAGGGCTGACAGTTGTGTTTATATACGAACCGTAAGCGCTAATGTTGGTTAGCATCAGCTAAAGCGAGGAAGTTTGACACTTGCAGAGGCAGTGAACGCAGAGAGAGCTTAAAAACGCATTGTGGTTTTTTTTTTGTTTAGTCTTTGCTTCGTTGCTTCGATTTGGGATTTTTTTTTGCATTAAGACGTTGCGCACAAAATTACAGATATAACTGTGACTTAGCTGCTCGTTGGATAAACCCATGGACCTTAGAAAAGATCAACGCTACTCGGATGTAAGCACCCGTGTATAACACAAAAGCAAAATTACGCTTGCTAACCTTTCCACATCACAGGCTTCACATTAAATAAACATTTTTTTCAAATACTCACCATGATCTGAGACCGTTTAAATATTTTGTTACTCTGAAAATATGGCAGTATGAAGCTAAACCTTTAGCTTGACGGCTAAAGCAATGCTAAGATTTACACGGAAACGATCAGCGGACATCGTTAAAGTACTATTGGTCTACATTCTTCTTCTATGGTAGCAGCCTGGGCAGAGTAACAGCCGACTTTAAACTGCGCCATCTGTTGGCACCAATTACAGTAGAAAACATTATTGCGACAACACGTTTTTTGGGGAAAATAACAGAGATTGAAACTTTACTGATAATTTGTCCAAGTTGAAAAATGCCCTCCTCCAAAAATATCATGTGACAACCTCATTGCCTTACAGAATGATGACGTCACACACATGTAGAATCTTACCACCATTCTGATCCTTTGATCCTTTGATCCTTAAAACGCATAAATAGGGGTGAAGAGCAACGACTTTTAGTCCGTTTCTCGCAGCATTGGTGTTTGCAGCATTGAACCGTTCGCCAGAAAAGCCTTTTGAAATATTTGGATCCTTTGCAATTGTAACTGTATCCACACCCAACATGTCTCAAACAAATCCAAAGGGACAAGAAGTTGACCCCTACGCTCTTCCCTGGGATGAGCCACTAGACCCTTCCCTTTCCTCTCTTCCTTGGTGTGACCAAGTTGAACTAGAGGAAAAGCGTTTGGAAGAAATGGAGGATGAAGCGCTCAGAAACACAGACAAGATTAAGTTCTTGATGGAGGAAAATGAGCAAAAGAGCGCTCAACTAAAAAAGTTGTCATACCAGCTTCAAGAAAAGGAAGCTATTATTGAGGAGAAACAACAGGATCTCCATGACATGGACAAAAAGAACCAGGAGCTCCAAAGAAAGCTTGATCAAGCTCTGCAACAAAATAAAAAAGTCATCCAAGAAAAGATACAAGATGGCATGAAGAAGAGAGGGCTGCAGAGCAATCTCCAAGAGATGGAGCTAATGTACAGTGCAGACAAAAAAAGGCTTGATCGCACACTGCAAGAAAATGAAAAGCTTCTCCAAGAGAAAAGGCAACAGGAGTTAAAACAAAAAGAAATGCATTCCAAGCTTCAGAGCATCAAGCAACACAATGAAAGCTTGCAAGGAAAGCTTGATGAAGCTCTGCGACAAAATAGAAAACTCCTCCAAGAGAAGAAAGAAGACAGCATGAAGAAGAGAGGGCTGCACTCCAATCTCCGAGACATGGAGCTAATGTACAGTGTAGACAAAAAAAGGCTTGATCGCACAGAGCAAGCAAATGAGAAGCTTCTCCAAGAGAAAAGGGAACAAGAAATCAAACAAAAAGAAATGGATTCCAATCTTCAGAGCATCAAGCAACAAAATGAAAGCTTGCAAGGAAAGCTTGATGAAGCTCTGCGACAAAATAAAGAAATCCTTCAAGAGAAAGAGCAGCTGGACAGAAAGCAGGGAGACATGGAGTGCCAACTCCAGCTCATGGAGGGAAACGACAGGATGCTGCAGGTAAAGTTCGATGAGACACTGCATAAATATCAAGACCTGCTTCAAGAGAGAGAACAGCTGGTCATTAAGCAGAGAGAAGAAAAACTTCTTCTCCAGGAGTTTGAGAAGAAAAACCAAAACCTGCAAGAACTTTACAACAAAATGAAGTTCAAAGCATCTGAGCTGGAAGGTGAAAATGAAAAACTGCAAAAGCAGGAGGCAACATCTAAAGTGCTGAAAGAAAGGTTGGAAGAAAAACAAGCCGAAATAGAAGAAGTGGAGAAAAAATGCAACAAGCTGCAGAAGCAAAACACCGAAACAATCGAGGAGCTGAAAATCCTCATCCTCGAGAAAAAGGTGCTTGTGGAAAAGCAGCTGGAGAAAAAGAAAAAACGCTTCCGCTTCTTCTGGAGGAAGAACACTCCTTCTTTCACTACTGCCAATGTCACCTCTTCTTCCCCCACCTCTGTTCCAGCTTAATTCCCCCCTCCCTTTAACTACTAACACCTCTCCCATCTCCCTCCCCTCTTTTCACAGTCACCCCCCAGCCAGTCCCGACAGTTGACTGCCCCCTCTAGAGCCTGGTTCTGTCATAGGTTTCTTCCTTTAAAGGGAGTTTTTCCTATCCACTGTCGCCTAGTGCTTGCTCAGAGGGGATTGTTGGGGTTTTCTCTCCTCTCTCCCTTTACTTTACGCTCTTCTTTACATCCCACCCACCCCCACCTTTTCTTTTTTCTTAATAATTGAACAATAAAAACAGTTGGCCGCTAATTAAATGTGTCAAATCAATGTCTTTATTCAAGAATACAAGAAATGGGTAATAGCTGCATGTGTGTTTGTGTGTGTGCATAATATGCATACTTTACGTGTTGGATCCAAATCCCACAAGGAATTAAATAAAACAAGAAGACAAACAAAAACAAATATTTCTCTCCCTTCCCAGGTCAGGAATCAGGATGAGGAAGAAATGAGGTCAGATCAGTGCAGGTTTTTGCACTACTGACATAAAGTTTCTGCTGATTAAAAAAAGTATGTCGATATTTCTGAAATACATTTGCAAACAAATAACTTTGACAACTTGTGTTTTTTCATAAAAGAAAAAAGAAAAATCAGAGAGCAGAGCTGGTAAAACAGCTTAGCTCCGCAGGTTACAGGAGATCAGATGCCAAATACTTTTCATGACAGTCTTCGTTATTGCATAAATCTCCCCTTTTATCATTGATCAGTAAATCACTGCATATAAATTCATCTAACCGTTATAATTTCATGAGTAAAGATTCTCAGATGACTGAATGGCGGTTTTAGTAAATGTTGAACTTTATTGTGATTTCTATTTTTAGAATCAATAGCACACATTTTGATTTAGTTTTGCAAGCTGCTGATTTCACACAGATCCACTGCCCAAACGTGCCTTTGAGTTTTTCATCATTTAACAAGAATGGGCTCAGGCAATCATTGTGTAATTAGGCTTTGGGAAGGTCTGGGGACAGGTATGATGGTGGTGGTTTTAAAGCACTGTGGCACAACAGCTTGACTCAGGGAGATGTTAAAGATGCCCGCTAGGACATCAGTCAGCTGGTCAGTACGGGCTCCGAGCACGCGTCCAGGTATATTGTCTGGTCCAGCAGCTTTGTGTGGGTTGACTTTAGTGAGAGTCCTTCTCACACTGGCCGTGGACAGGGACAGCACTTGGTTGTCTGGCAAGGGGGTGGCCCTCTATAGTCCGTCTTGCGTCCCATTTAAACAAGTGCGTGTTCACACTGCCCCTGGATGTCCTGGCCTCTGAGGTTAAGGTGTACGGCTCCTGGTTGTCAACTGACCAATTTATCATGGCAAAGTCTGTGGTGGACAAAAGATAAGAGGCTGATTATAAAAATGATCCATGCACGCCTTATGACCTACAGCATGTACAGTTAACACAGCTAAATGGCTGTGAAATTGTAAAATTACTTTTGAAATAAAGCTATTCAAAGTCAATTAACTGTGACTATAATAATAGCAATGTTAGCCAGCAAACAAAACGTTAGCACTAATTAAAATAAGCTGCTAGGTGATGTTACTGTTTCAAGTTCTCTCATTGTTTGACATGTAGGGCAGATATTTTGGTGACACTGAGATTAGCCAGACACTAAACAGCAGTGTAATATCAACGCTAGATTAGATGTTTTCTAATCCGATAAAATGACATTATTCCTGTTTATGGAAGATGTTTGTCGTCTGTTTGTTTGACTGACAGGAACAGGAAATAGTGGTTGGAAATTACTGTTGGTGTTACATGAGGGTAAAGAAGGGCTTTAAGCACCTGGGTAAAAACTGGACCCATGATGAAACACTACAACAAGTACAACATATTCTTCAGTTTTAATATGTGACCATACTATGCAGACTGCTGATGAGTTACACGGTTACATTTCATTAATCATTGTTAAACTAAAGTGGTAAGCAGTTACTTTATCCTTTCACTTAAAATTTCCAGGAAAAACACTACCTTGGCTACTTTTGTGCTTACATTTGATCTATGCTGGGTCACTACTTTTGCACTATAATGCTGCTGCTGACACCTTGGTTCACACTGACAATTAGAAAAAAGCTGATAGGAAAAGAAGGATGGAAAATGCCTGGAATTTAGTTACACTTGCAAATACTGCTGCCTCCAAACTGCAAGCATCAATAAAATGTTACAGTATTGTTTTCTATATCTGTGCATATATCCTTATTGGTAGTTTTCTCGAAATAGAAGATCTTCATTTTAAAAAAAAATCTCTGATAACATTGCTGAAGCTAGCGTCCACCCCTACTGCGCGTACTGCAAATATAAACCTGATATATACTTACATCATGAAGCAGTTGATGTCTGGTTTCCGACAAATACAGTAAAGAGGTGCGTTCTCCCCCTCCATACCAGTGTTCTCAGGCACTGGTACATGGTCAGTGTCAGACACTTCACTGTCCTACAACATACCACATAGGACCACATTAGAAATGACATGTATGTAGACATGCTAATTATACCTGGCTAAATGGATGCAGTAACAAAATGTTACTTAACTACTCTAGTTATTAGTTTCCAGTTGTGTGCAGTTGCTCCAGTCTTACTGACAGTATACTGTTTCAAACACCAGTGCCAACATTTTATTTTTTAAATCTTAGTATGATTCTGCACCAAGACTTGTGGCCTGTTGCTCGGTAACTTATTGTCTGACTACATTAACTACAGTTCATAAACATCATTCATTTTCTCCTACTTATTTTATTCAGGTTGTATTCCAGCTGTCATAGGGCAAAAGTACACCCTGGACAGGTCGCCAGTCTGTTGGAGGGTTATTAGAGAGACTCGGACAACCACTCACACCAACAGCCAACTAAGCTAACCCCGCGCATGTCTTTGGAGTTCAACACCAGTCTGGCCGAATCACAGATAAGCAGGGTGTCTGTGCTGCAGAGCACAGCTGTGTCAGAGACTCTCGACATCAATGTAGCGTTAAGGATGCGGAGCGATGGGTGCACTAACACAATGTAAATATTAAAGTTCTCGCCATTGTCAATATGCTGTTGCGCTCTTGTTCGTATTATTGCAACCATATCTCTAGTCTAGCTTACCCTAAAAGTTTGGAGAGAATTGGTCTGTTAATAAACGCGATCGATTGTTTGGGACTGCTCTAGCAATCACGTCGCATAAACAACTCTACTTCCGGTGGGAAAACTAATTAAGGGTAAAGTCGCACTAATAACACCCATCACTCACGTTTATAAGCATACACTATGATCACTTCCACGCAGTAACGTTGTAATAAATATAATCCCCGGTAAAGTCAATTAGCGAACACTACTGGCATGTAATGCCAATGGCGACCATTTCACAAACTGTAGAAAATGTTCAAAATGTTGTCGGCACCAAAAGTGAAGGGCTGACAGTTGTGTTTATATACGAACCGTAAGCGCTAATGTTGGTTAGCATCAGCTAAAGCGAGGAAGTTTGACACTTGCAGAGGCAGTGAACGCAGAGAGAGCTTAAAAACGCATTGTGGGTTTTTTTTGTTTAGTCTTTGCTTCGTTGCTTCGATTTGGGATTTTTTTTTTGCATTAAGACGTTGCGCACAAAATTACAGATATAACTGTGACTTAGCTGCTCGTTGGATAAACCCATGGACCTTAGAAAAGATCAACGCTACTCGGATGTAAGCACCCGTGTATAACACAAAAGCAAAATTACGCTTGCTAACCTTTCCACATCACAGGCTTCACATTAAATAAACATTTTTTTCAAATACTCACCATGATCTGAGACCGTTTAAATATTTTGTTACTCTGAAAATATGGCAGTATGAAGCTAAACCTTCAGCTTGACGGCTAAAGCAATGCTAAGATTTACACGGAAACGATCAGCGGACATCGTTAAAGTACTATTGGTCTACATTCTTCTTCTATGGTAGCAGCCTGGGCAGAGTAACAGCCGACTTTAAACTGCGCCATCTGTTGGCACCAATTACAGTAGAAAACATTATTGCGACAACACGTTTTTTG
The DNA here is from genome assembly GCF_051167445.1 of Perissodus microlepis. Lineage (NCBI taxonomy): Eukaryota > Metazoa > Chordata > Actinopteri > Cichliformes > Cichlidae > Perissodus > Perissodus microlepis. Next base: position 17,531,248 of record NC_140472.1, read on the forward strand.
GGGAAAATAACAGAGATTGAAACTTTACTGATAATTTGTCCAAGTTGAAAAATGCCCTCCTCCAAAAATATCATGTGACAACCTCATTGCCTTACAGAATGATGACGTCACACACATGTAGAATCTTACCACCATTCTGATCCTTTGATCCTTTGATCCTTAAAACGCATAAATAGGGGTGAAGAGCAACGACTTTTAGTCCGTTTCTCGCAGCATTGGTGTTTGCAGCATTGAACCGTTCGCCAGAAAAGCCTTTTGAAATATTTGGATCCTTTGCAATTGTAACTGTATCCACACCCAACATGTCTCAAACAAATCCAAAGGGACAAGAAGTTGACCCCTACGCTCTTCCCTGGGATGAGCCACTAGACCCTTCCCTTTCCTCTCTTCCTTGGTGTGACCAAGTTGAACTAGAGGAAAAGCGTTTGGAAGAAATGGAGGATGAAGCGCTCAGAAACACAGACAAGATTAAGTTCTTGATGGAGGAAAATGAGCAAAAGAGCGCTCAACTAAAAAAGTTGTCATACCAGCTTCAAGAAAAGGAAGCTATTATTAAGGAGAAACAACAGGATCTCCATGACATGGACAAAAAGAACCAGGAGCTCCAAAGAAAGCTTGATCAAGCTCTGCAACAAAATAAAAAAGTCATCCAAGAAAAGATACAAGATGGCATGAAGAAGAGAGGGCTGCAGAGCAATCTCCAAGAGATGGAGCTAATGTACAGTGCAGACAAAAAAAGGCTTGATCGCACACTGCAAGAAAATGAAAAGCTTCTCCAAGAGAAAAGGCAACAGGAGTTAAAACAAAAAGAAATGCATTCCAAGCTTCAGAGCATCAAGCAACACAATGAAAGCTTGCAAGGAAAGCTTGATGAAGCTCTGCGACAAAATAGAAAACTCCTCCAAGAGAAGAAAGAAGACAGCATGAAGAAGAGAGGGCTGCACTCCAATCTCCGAGACATGGAGCTAATGTACAGTGTAGACAAAAAAAGGCTTGATCGCACAGAGCAAGCAAATGAGAAGCTTCTCCAAGAGAAAAGGGAACAAGAAATCAAACAAAAAGAAATGGATTCCAATCTTCAGAGCATCAAGCAACAAAATGAAAGCTTGCAAGGAAAGCTTGATGAAGCTCTGCGACAAAATAAAGAAATCCTTCAAGAGAAAGAGCAGCTGGACAGAAAGCAGGGAGACATGGAGTGCCAACTCCAGCTCATGGAGGGAAACGACAGGATGCTGCAGGTAAAGTTCGATGAGACACTGCATAAATATCAAGACCTGCTTCAAGAGAGAGAACAGCTGGTCATTAAGCAGAGAGAAGAAAAACTTCTTCTCCAGGAGTTTGAGAAGAAAAACCAAAACCTGCAAGAACTTTACAACAAAATGAAGTTCAAAGCATCTGAGCTGGAAGGTGAAAATGAAAAACTGCAAAAGCAGGAGGCAACATCTAAAGTGCTGAAAGAAAGGTTGGAAGAAAAACAAGCCGAAATAGAAGAAGTGGAGAAAAAATGCAACAAGCTGCAGAAGCAAAACACCGAAACAATCGAGGAGCTGAAAATCCTCATCCTCGAGAAAAAGGTGCTTGTGGAAAAGCAGCTGGAGAAAAAGAAAAAACGCTTCCGCTTCTTCTGGAGGAAGAACACTCCTTCTTTCACTACTGCCAATGTCACCTCTTCTTCCCCCACCTCTGTTCCAGCTTAATTCCCCCCTCCCTTTAACTACTAACACCTCTCCCATCTCCCTCCCCTCTTTTCACAGTCACCCCCAGCCAGTCCCGACAGTTGACTGCCCCCTCTAGAGCCTGGTTCTGTCATAGGTTTCTTCCTTTAAAGGGAGTTTTTCCTATCCACTGTCGCCTAGTGCTTGCTCAGAGGGGATTGTTGGGGTTTTCTCTCCTCTCTCCCTTTACTTTACGCTCTTCTTTACATCCCACCCACCCCCACCTTTTCTTTTTTCTTAATAATTGAACAATAAAAACAGTTGGCCGCTAATTAAATGTGTCAAATCAATGTCTTTATTCAAGAATACAAGAAATGGGTAATAGCTGCATGTGTGTTTGTGTGTGTGCATAATATGCATACTTTACGTGTTGGATCCAAATCCCACAAGGAATTAAATAAAACAAGAAGACAAACAAAAACAAATATTTCTCTCCCTTCCCAGGTCAGGAATCAGGATGAGGAAGAAATGAGGTCAGATCAGTGCAGGTTTTTGCACTACTGACATAAAGTTTCTGCTGATTAAAAAAAAGTATGTCGATATTTCTGAAATACATTTGCAAACAAATAACTTTGACAACTTGTGTTTTTTCATAAAAGAAAAAAGAAAAATCAGAGAGCAGAGCTGGTAAAACAGCTTAGCTCCGCAGGTTACAGGAGATCAGATGCCAAATACTTTTCATGACAGTCTTCGTTATTGCATAAATCTCCCCTTTTATCATTGATCAGTAAATCACTGCATATAAATTCATCTAACCGTTATAATTTCATGAGTAAAGATTCTCAGATGACTGAATGGCGGTTTTAGTAAATGTTGAACTTTATTGTGATTTCTATTTTTAGAATCAATAGCACACATTTTGATTTAGTTTTGCAAGCTGCTGATTTCACACAGATCCACTGCCCAAACGTGCCTTTGAGTTTTTCATCATTTAACAAGAATAGGCTCAGGCAATCATTGTGTAATTAGGCTTTGGGAAGGTCTGGGGACAGGTATGATGGTGGTGGTTTTAAAGCACTGTGGCACAACAGCTTGACTCAGGGAGATGTTAAAGATGCCCGCTAGGACATCAGTCAGCTGGTCAGCACGGGCTCCGAGCACGCGTCCAGGTATATTGTCTGGTCCAGCAGCTTTGTGTGGGTTGACTTTAGTGAGAGTCCTTCTCACACTGGCCGTGGACAGGGACAGCACTTGGTTGTCTGGCAAGGGGGTGGCCCTCTATAGTCCGTCTTGCGTCCCATTTAAACAAGTGCGTGTTCACACTGCCCCTGGATGTCCTGGCCTCTGAGGTTAAGGTGTACGGCTCCTGGTTGTCAACTGACCAATTTATCATGGCAAAGTCTGTGGTGGACAAAAGATAAGAGGCTGATTATAAAAATGATCCATGCACGCCTTATGACCTACAGCATGTACAGTTAACACAGCTAAATGGCTGTGAAATTGTAAAATTACTTTTGAAATAAAGCTATTCAAAGTCAATTAACTGTGACTATAATAATAGCAATGTTAGCCAGCAAACAAAACGTTAGCACTAATTAAAATAAGCTGCTAGGTGATGTTACTGTTTCAAGTTCTCTCATTGTTTGACATGTAGGGCAGATATTTTGGTGACACTGAGATTAGCCAGACACTAAACAGCAGTGTAATATCAACGCTAGATTAGATGTTTTCTAATCCGATAAAATGACATTATTCCTGTTTATGGAAGATGTTTGTCGTCTGTTTGTTTGACTGACAGGAACAGGAAATAGTGGTTGGAAATTACTGTTGGTGTTACATGAGGGTAAAGAAGGGCTTTAAGCACCTGGGTAAAAACTGGACCCATGATGAAACACTACAACAAGTACAACATATTCTTCAGTTTTAATATGTGACCATACTATGCAGACTGCTGATGAGTTACACGGTTACATTTCATTAATCATTGTTAAACTAAAGTGGTAAGCAGTTACTTTATCCTTTCACTTAAAATTTCCAGGAAAAACACTACCTTGGCTACTTTTGTGCTTACATTTGATCTATGCTGGGTCACTACTTTTGCACTATAATGCTGCTGCTGACACCTTGGTTCACACTGACAATTAGAAAAAAGCTGATAGGAAAAGAAGGATGGAAAATGCCTGGAATTTAGTTACACTTGCAAATACTGCTGCCTCCAAACTGCAAGCATCAATAAAATGTTACAGTATTGTTTTCTATATCTGTGCATATATCCTTATTGGTAGTTTTCTCGAAATAGAAGATCTTCATTTAAAAAAAAAATCTCTGATAACATTGCTGAAGCTAGCGTCCACCCCTACTGCGCGTACTGCAAATATAAACCTGATATATACTTACATCATGAAGCAGTTGATGTCTGGTTTCCGACAAATACAGTAAAGAGGTGCGTTCTCCCCCTCCATACCAGTGTTCTCAGGCACTGGTACATGGTCAGTGTCAGACACTTCACTGTCCTACAACATACCACATAGGACCACATTAGAAATGACATGTATGTAGACATGCTAATTATACCTGGCTAAATGGATGCAGTAACAAAATGTTACTTAACTACTCTAGTTATTAGTTTCCAGTTGTGTGCAGTTGCTCCAGTCTTACTGACAGTATACTGTTTCAAACACCAGTGCCAACATTTTATTTTTTAAATCTTAGTATGATTCTGCACCAAGACTTGTGGCCTGTTGCTCGGTAACTTATTGTCTGACTACATTAACTACAGTTCATAAACATCATTCATTTTCTCCTACTTATTTTATTCAGGTTGTATTCCAGCTGTCATAGGGCAAAAGTACACCCTGGACAGGTCGCCAGTCTGTTGGAGGGTTATTAGAGAGACTCGGACAACCACTCACACCAACAGCCAACTAAGCTAACCCCGCGCATGTCTTTGGAGTTCAACACCAGTCTGGCCGAATCACAGATAAGCAGGGTGTCTGTGCTGCAGAGCACAGCTGTGTCAGAGACTCTCGACATCAATGTAGCGTTAAGGATGCGGAGCGATGGGTGCACTAACACAATGTAAATACTAGAAAAATTTGCATTTCCTGCGAAAATGCAGTGTGGATGCTTTAAAGCTGAAGCTGTATGCAAAAACTAGCTGAAAAAGCTGAAAAGTTGCAGAAATTGTAAAAACTTTGCAGAAGCAAAGGAACTTTGCTAAAATGGAATAACTTAGCAGAACTGCAATATCTTAGAGGAAACATAATACTTGGCAGAAATACAATAGCATAGCAGAACTTAGCAGAAATATTGTAACTTACCAGAAACATGATAACTTCTCAAAAATACAAGAATTTAGGAGAAATAGTATAAGATAACAGAAAGAATATATTTAGCCAAAAATACTTAAACATTACGGAAACACTATGATTTAGAAAAATAGTACTAGAAAAAATAGCATCCCCAGTTTCACCCATCGTGGCCAATTTGTACATGGAAGAAGTGGAAAAGAGGGCTTTGCTATCCTACCCTGGAACACCACCAAGCCATTGGTTCAGATATGTGGATGACACCTGGGTAAAAATCAAATCTCAGGACATACTACATTTCACGGATCACATTAACTCAGTGGACAGACACATCAAATTCACCAGGGAGGATATGAAAAGTGGCAGGTTAGCCTTCTTAGACTGTGAGCTTTCCATCAGTAATGGGGGACATCTAAAAGCTGACGTGTACCGTAAACCTAGACATATGGATTAGTATCTAAGGTTTGACTCTTATCATCCACTGGAGCACAAACTGGGTGTCATCAGGACGCTACAACACAGAGCGTACACCATCCCCACTGACACAGCGGCCAGGGAGGCAGAAGAACAGCACATCAAGAAGGCCTTGAGTAAATGTGGTTACCCCAGCTGGACGTTTGTCAAAGCTGGAAAGGCACCTAGAGAAAGCTCCACACGATCCAGGAGAGAAGGACAACCGCTGCCCAAGCGAAAACCTGTAGTGATCCCATATGTGTCAGGAGTATCGGAGCAGTTGAGACCCATTTTTTCTAAACACCGGGTCTCTGTGGCTTTTAAACCCCAAAACACGCTGCGCCAAAAATTGGTCCACCCCAAGGATCGGGTCCCCTGACACAAACAGAGTAACATAGTGTACGCTGTTAAGTGCCAGGAGGATTGGCAGGATTTATACATCGGGGAAACCAAACAACCTCTGGCGAAGTGGATTGCACAACACAGAAGAGCTACCTCATCAGGCCAGGACTCTGCAGTCTATTTACACCTACAGGCCAGTGGACACTCTTTGAAGGATGAGGATGTACACATCCTGGACAGGGAGGAATGCTGGTTTGAGCGCGGAGTCAAGGAGGCCATTTACGTGAAAAGGGAAAGACCATCTCTGAATCAAGGAGGGGGCCTAAGGGTACATCTGTCACCATCTTACAATGCTGTGATTGCAGCCATTCCCTAACTCTCTGTGAATGGTACTCATGGCCATTGATCAGTGGTCTTTGATCAGTGGGTTTTGGTCGGTGGTTGATGATCAATGGTCATGAGAATTTGCATAATTAAGATTAAAGAACTGACCTCCCAGTCCATTGTTCCTTCAGCTGGCTGGTTTCAGTCATTATGCAAATGTACTGTTTATAAGATTGGGGGAAACTTGCAGTCAGCTGAGACTGAAGAAGTCACTTGGATGAGTGACGAAACGTTTCTCCCACAAAACGCTACATCCAGATGAACAGAATAGTGACTACTTCGTTCCTCTTAGTAACCCCTTAATGCCTAGTGCATCATATTAGTACATACAGTTTTTGTGAGTTTTTTTAAAACTTCAGGACGCTTCTGAGATTGGCTTGGCTGCTGACCTCCACCTGGACACCAGGATGTCTCTAACGCCAGCTGTGAAAACTAATGACAACCATGTTTTACAGATTTCTGTGGCACTGTGAGCAGGGCAGAATGACAGCATCACAGAAATTAACATTAGGTTAAAAGCTGAGTAACTACTAAGAACTGTTACATTTGAGAGAGAACTATCATTAACCAAAGTGTTTTCATAGTTATTATTGGAGTTGTTCAAATGGTGTGCTTATGAAAAGATAGGGGTGGAGGCTTTGGGAAGAAGCCTCCACCATCAATTTCAAATAGTATAATTTTATAATTTCTAATATAACATTACATTTTATCAACCTAACCAAGCTTACGAATTATTTATGTCATTGGAAAGCCTAATATGAATCACCTACTGACAGACGGGGTGCCAGGATTCAGATTTTGGATGGCCCCAGAGTAATATGAAATGGGCCTTCTCTGAGGCGAACCTATCTTGCTCGTGTTTTATGAGTGCGCCAAATTGATTGTCGGCATATCTCATGATTCACAATCAAGTCCCTGCGATGACGTTTGCATTTCTGGACAACAGAGAAAGATTGATTAAGTACATTTTTTAGAATGTCTGTGATATATTAATACAGTAGCCTCAATCATATTCAAGAAATGATTATTGATTTGTGTGTGTTTGTGGTATCTAAATAAAATTGTCATAACAACCACGACATTCGGATTCAAAATGTTCTAGCAATTTCTGATTGATGCACAACCTCAGTCTCCCATAAAGCTTTACAGGGAACTGTATTTGCACTTCAGTCAGAGATGAAGGCACTGCTCACTTTTTCACGGCACTGGATTTAACCAAGGGGTACTGGCAGATTCCCTTGTCTGCATAGTCCAAGGAAAAAACAGCCTTCTCCATCCCGTACAAATTGTACTAATTTGTCACACTTGTCACACGGCTTGTTTGGGGCCCCCGCCACTTTCCAGAGCCTCATGGACCGGTCAAGGGGGGCACTGGCCACCCACCAAATTTGCTGGCACCCTCCAGTGGCCCTCCCTGGCAAGGCTGTCCTATGTTGGTAATAATTTCTTCTGCTCAGCTCTGCTGAGAATCATTACAGCAATGGTTGGGACTTCCAGTCAATCAATCAATCAACTAAAATTGATTACAATGGATTTTAAAAACTTATTTGATTTTCATATGTATCTATTTTCAGTGATACCAACTTGTAGGAAATTAACTAGGCATATAATTCCTTTCTTTTTCTCTTGTTTTCCAAATCTTTCGAGTAATCTGTATTTGACAACAGCATAATAAAAGTGGAAATTCTGTTTTTGGTGTACAATCTGGAGTTTCCCCTGCGGGTACTCCATAGAACCACAACTGACTAGTAGTAAATGTCTGTGAAGGTTCTCAGTCATCCAGGTCATCGTAGTCAAAGGAGCTTGCAAAGAAAAGCGTCTGGACTTCTTTAAGTTACTTGAAGACGTTTCACCTCTCATCCGAGAAGCTTCTTCAGTTCTAAGGTCAAATGGTGGAGAGTCCCAGATATAAACCTAGTGGGAGTATCCCCCCACAGAGGGACAAAAGGACCCCCTGATGATCCTCTAATCGCCTGAGCCAAGGTGTGAAACTGGGTGTGGGTCCCAATCAGCCAGAGTTTCGGGTGTGTTCATTGTGAAACCTGGCCCCACCTTATCATGCGAATTCCTGAGGTCAGATGGCCCAGGATGTGAGTGGGCGTTAAGGCGTCTGGGAAGGGATCTCAAAACTGGATTATAGATGGCAGAGAGTTGGTGTCGTAAACCCCCGCCTCTGTTCAAAGATGGTCGCTCACAGTGGACATAGATGGCTTCTTTCACTCCTCTTTCAAACCATCTGTCCTCTCTGTCCAAAATGTGAACATTGGCATCCTCGAAAGAGTGTCCTTTATCCTTAAGATGCAGGATAAAGGACACCATTTGACCTTAGAACTGAAGAAGCTTCTCGGATGAGAGGTGAAACGTCTTCAAGTAACTTAAAGAAGTCCAGACGCTTTTCTTTGCAAGCTCCTTTGACTAGTAGTAAATCAACAGCCTTACTGACTGACTGACTGGTAGCAAAGTAGTAAATCCAGATTGTTCACTGTTGCTGGGAGCTTGCCTTGGAAGCCTAACTAGACACTGAGTAGCCTACACAGGTTGTTGCTTGTGTAATGGCTTCACATCTCAGTGGATTCTTTGGTGTGGAGATCTATTAGGACGAAAGGGGATGTTTGTGAGAAGCCTGCCAGCAGAGAAATGTAGCACCTCGCTGTAAAGAGCAGTGAGAATGTGACAGATCCTGAGGCTCGGGCCAGCACGCAGACAGATATATTGGAGGAAGTGTATTGATCTATTGACAGACATAAGAGGAAATGAAATTGCGCTTACTGTGGACTGAAAACACACACTGGCAGTTAAAAAGGTCACTTTACCCATTACCTGTCATCATGTTTTGAACCAACCTTTTCTTGCTCCATCCCCAGTTACACATGCTTACCTCATTTCCCATCAAACTGCCTGTTTCCCTGTAAATGTGCAAGGCCAGGGTCACAGAGTAACAGTTAGTAGCACAGTGAAATGTAAGGCAGCACTTACCTGAATAACAAGGTTCAGTTTAGTTAAGGATGAAATTTAAAAACAGCCAAATCTCCTGATGTCCCACCTGAGGGAAAGCCTGCAGTTCTTTAATGTAGTTGTGGGTTTGACCTCCTGGATGACCTCCTTGTAGTAATTTTGGTAGGCCCGTAACTCCTGGGAAGGTTTACCACTGTTCCGAGTTTTCTCAGTTTGTGTTGAATGGCTTTCACTGTGGTTCACTGAAGTCCTAAAGCATTAGAAATGGGTTTGTAACCCTTTGCAGACTGATAACTGTCAGTGACTTTGTTTCTTAGGTGTTTCTTTGGATCTTGGTATGTTGTGTTGCTTTTTGATATCTCTTACCCTGCTTCCCTTTTAGATGGGTGAGTGTGTTTCGTAAAACTAAACTCAGCTTTCCATAAAATGTGGTTAATCACAGTTAAGTTGTGATTTAACAAGAGGGGCAATTACTTTTTCACACAAGGTAAGTAGGTTTGGATAAGCTTTCCATTAATTAAATCATAATTTAAAAACTGCATTTTGTATTTACTCAGGTTGTCTTTGTCTAATATTAAAAATTGTTTGATGATCTGAAACATGTCAGTGTGACAAACCTGTGCAAAACACTAGGAAATCAGGAAGGGGGCAAACATTTTTTCACATCACTGTATGTGGAAATCTAATTGTAGCTCAATCTGCACTCAAAACATACACACGGGGAGTTAAAAAGTCGCTTTGCCCATTAACTGTCATCATGTTTTGAAGCAAGCTTTTCTTGCTCCACCCTCACTTACAAAACATCTAATAATGTTGGCCTCATTTCCCATCAAACTGCCTGTTTCTCTGTAAATGTGCAAGGCCAGGTCACGGGGTAACAGTTATAAAAATATACAAGAAGACATATTCTCGTCGAACAGGCTGGTGTACTCCTCACAGTGCGCCTTTCTCTTCAATGCAATCAACAACTGATAACAAACTGCAGTTTACAGTAGGAAACGTAGTGATTATTTCCACCGCAGGCTGGCTGTGAACTGCCTCCTTCTCTGCCAAGCAGCTGAGACTGGGACGGAGAAAAAAAATCAACCCTGGCATTTTTTGTGCAGGTGACTCATGATCACTCAATATATGTACAGCGGGTAAAATAAGTATTGAACAGCTCACCAATTTTCTAAGTAAATAGGTTTTAAATAGGTTAAAGGTGCTGTTGACATGAAATTCTCACCAGATGTTGGTAACAACTGCTCCAATCCACACATGCATAGAAATCAAACCATAAATTATGTGTAATAATGAGAAATGACACAGTAAAAAAGTATTGAACACATGAAGAAAAGGAGGTGCAAAAGGCATGGGAAGTCATGACAACAGCTGAAACCTATCAGTAATTGGAAGCAATCCTGCCACCTAGTGCAAATTAATATCAGATGGTTCAGTCCCAACTGAAGGCCTACACACAAGATGTCTTATTACCAAGGTGTTACACAAGTACATCTTATGATGGATAAAATCAATGAGCTCACACAGGACCAGCAAAACATACTGATGGCACTGGTTACAAAAGAATTTCTAATTTTCACCATAAACTGGTCACAAACAGGTGCTCCCCGCATGATTTCAGACAGAGGACTAATAAGAATTATCAGAAGAGTTGTCCAAGAGACAAAGACCACTTCTGGAGAGCTGCAGAAAGACCTGGAAAACAAGTATTTACTCAAATGCCATGGCCTGTAAGCACGCTCAAGATGCCATTGCTGAAGAAAAAAGCATGTTGAAGCACATTCAAAATTTGCTGAAAAACATTTAGACAAGCCTGTGAAATACTGGGAGAATATAGTCTGGTCAGATGAGAAAATTAAACTCTTTGGATGCCATAATACACACAGTGTTTGGAGGTCAAAGGGTGCTGCATATCACTCCAAAAATTCCATACTAAGTGATGTTTAGAGGTGGGAAGATCGCGGTATTGAGCTGTTTTTCAACATATAACCCTGGCACGCTTCATGTAACTGCTTCCTTCAGTTACATGAAGCATCACTGATGAATGGAAAAATGTACAGAAACATCCTTGATTAAAAAAAATCTGCTGCCATCTACCAGGATGATGAAGATGAAACAAGAGTGGATGTTTCAGTAACACAACAATCCCAAACACACTGCCAAGGAAACTCTCAGTTGGTTTCAGAGAAAGAAAATAAAGCTGCCAGAACGGTCCAGCCAATCACTTGAAACCAATTGAAAATCTGTGGAAAGGACTATAGAAGGGGAGCACAGGACCTTCAGGATTTAAGGACTGTTTGTGTTAAAGAATGGGCCAAAATCACATCTGTGCAATGCATATGACTAGTTTCTCACCAGTGTCATTTCTCATTATTACACATAATTTATGGACATCTATGGTTTGACTTCTTTGCATGTTTGGAGTGGACAGGTTGTCACTGACATCTGGTGAGAATTTCGTGTCAACAGCAACTTTAGAAACATATTTCCCTTTAAAATTGGTGACTTGATCTTATTTTACTCACTGTGTGGATATTGTGTATATATTTAATTTTAAAAATCACGTCGGTGCAGTTGCTGGGTTAGGGGATCTTAGTTGCACGGACGGTAATACCGCATGCGACAATTAAAACTAGCAGTGGATCATGGTCAAAGTAGCCCTTCATTTTACCTGAATCCTTGCATCTCTCCCTTCCTGATTAATTTCACCTTCCTCTTCTTCGCTCTGTTGTTGGCACTGCTCTCTCTCCTGCATTTCTCCACAGCTAATGTCCAATGTGCCAGATTACCAGTCCAGCCCTGCGAGGAGACCTGCGTGGTGTGTCTCTGCCTCCCAGCCCTGCCTCTTTACAGCCATGCCATTCAGTGCGCCACGGGACTCAAGCGAGCACGAAAAGTGGCACGAGCACGCCCTCTGCTGACCAGTTCATTTCTGTGGTTAGGCTTAGATGTAGTACTGTCATTTTTCAATTCAGAACCAGCTTGAGTGCATCTAAAGATACAAAAATTCCAGAGATGTGAATCTCTTAGGTGCACAGTCACACCATGCTCACTGAAACTGTCACGGTCCTGGGTCTGTGACCCAGTGTTTTGATTGTGTATTATTGTTTATTAGTCTGTTTTCTTCTTGGTTCATGTTTAGTAGTATTTCTGTTTTATTTATTACAAACAAAAGTTACTAAGCGTTAAAAGATGCTTTAGATTTAAATTCTTATCATGAGTCAATAACGTTAACATTGAAAACAACTCTTGTGAAACTGCTGTTTCCAGTAGTAAACGTGTGCAGTTTTTTCCTCTGAGACAAACAGTTCAGAATGAGTCATGCCGGTTACTCTTACTAATACTACAGCTGCAAGTCCCGTGTACGAATCTTCAGTCTCACCACTCATAATGGAGTTCTCAAAACAGGTATGTAGTTTCCCATCTGCATTTTTCGTTTTTTTGTAGACACTGCTTTTTCAAATATGTAATAAAGAGTAAGACCAGTAACACACTAGCAGTGGTTGCCATGAATTTGCCTTTCAGATGAAAGCAAATATGAAGACTCAGAAGAGTCTTAGCCTGCAACGAATAGAAATGCAGGCTCTCAGTCTTGTGTCACAGGTGCACATCACTGAAGTATGGAGTATGTATACATTGTAGGATTTGTATAAAATATTGTATAAGCCATATAAATGTTGTCACTTGGTTTGCAAGACAGTGTTTATGCAAAGTTTCGTAAAGATTGGCCCACTCATCTAGGGGGAGATAGGGAACATGTTTTCACAATTTGAAAGCTTGATATCAGAAGGCCTGTATGAATAATATGTTTCTTGGGGTACAGAAGGCATGCAAATGTCAGCCAGCCAGCCTGATTGCCTGCTGACTCATTTGACATGCTGACATTTCTCGGAAATGTTACATCAAGGATGTACTTTTTACTTTACTACTTTTAAATGATCAATTCCAAAGTAATTACCACTGTACTCAATAAATATAATACAATATTTGATTTTACACAGTGATAAAAACATGATATTATACTATACTAAAGTAAAATATCTCAATCACATACTGACAGTACAAACAAACCACTTGGACAAGCTCAAATTTAATACAGTGTTTACCACCTCAAGTTTTCCCATGTCATACCCTATCGTAAAATCCCCTCTGTCACAAAATCAGCCCTTCAAAGGTTCAGTTCAGTTCAGTTCAGTTCTTTTTTATTTCAAACATATACATTCACCAAAGTTTCATAAAATCATTCCATGCAGTTATTTGAAAAGGAGTAGGCAGAAGTATATACTTATTTAGCCCTACCCCCTCAGGTTTACATCCTCATCATCTAAATTTGAACAACAAAAACGTATACAACGCCTTCAACTTAGAACATAACATCACAAAAAAATATTTTCTCATGTTCAACTAAACTATATTTAGATTTGCTAATTTGCAGAAGAAAATAAACATCAGTTTGACTGCTGTCTTGGGTTAATTGCATTTTCTTCATTCTTATACTTATTTTAAATTTCTTTTTTGAGTTTTATTTTAAACTGGTTTATATCACTACTGACCTTTATTTCTTCTTCTAACTCATTCCAGAATTTAACTCCCGCTATTGAAATAGACATCATTTTCAATGTTGTTCTTACTCTTTGTAATTTTAAAGGTTGACATCATATTATTAAAAACAATGTTATAAATGATTTGCAAGTCACTGAGTGAAATAAGTGTTTGATCTTCAAGCACATAACATAGTACAGAGGTTCCCAAAGTGGTTGGCGCCATTGCTGGAGGGGGTTAATTAAAAAACAAAACAAATAATGTTTGGATGCTGCTAGCATAATAAAAACACAAAGCAGAGGATGAAGCATTGCCAAATATCCTTCCAAACCAACTTCCTTCCAAGCCAAAGACCAGAAAATATGATGAAGCATATCTTGCCTTTGGCCTTACCGGCAAAATGGTGCTGCCAAGGTTGGTCTCCCCGACAGAATTTGTTTCCCCTGCGTCAGGAGCATGCGCTGGACTGTCCAAATCACGGACAAACAGTATCCCGCATTCTTGATTTTTACTTCACAAACACTTCTTATAATGATATTTTGGCGATGTTAGCTCTTTATACAGTAAAGTTACAGTGGGATACAAATAATATCAGGCTGATCCTGCCACAATTTGTTTTCCCAGTTCAAATCACTGACAAACAGTATCCCACAGTTGTTTATGTTTTTACTCATTTTGCACAGAGAAACATTTTTTGAAAAATGTATTGATTTTGTCTTCACCCGAAAGACAAAACGCCAAAACACAGACTTAACAATGTGGTGTATGCTGTACAGTGCAGCGAGGAATGCCCAGACCTCTACATTGGAGAGACCAAACAGCCACTTCACAAGCGCATGGCACAACACAGAAGAGCCACCTCCACAGGACAAGACTCAGCAGTCCACCTGCATCTTAAGGATAAAGGACACTCTTTCGAGGATGCCAATGTTCACATTTTGGACAGAGAGGACAGATGGTTTGAAAGAGGAGTGAAAGAAGCCATCTATGTCCACTGTGAGCGACCATCTTTGAACAGAGGCGGGGGTTTACGACACCAACTCTCTGCCATCTATAATCCAGTTTTGAGATCCCTTCCCAGACGCCTTAACGCCCACTCACATCCTGGGCCATCTGACCTCAGGAATTCGCATGATAAGGTGGGGCCAGGTTTCACAATGAACACACCCGAAACTCTGGCTGATTGGGACCCACACCCAGTTTCACACCTTGGCTCAGGCGATTAGAGGATCATCAGGGGGTCCTTTTGTCCCTCTGTGGGGGGATACTCCCACTAGGTTTATATCTGGGACTCTCCACCATTTGACCTTAGAACTGAAGAAGCTTCTCGGATGAGAGGTGAAACGTCTTCAAGTAACTTAAAGAAGTCCAGACGCTTTTCTTTGCAAGCTCCTTTGACTATTGATAGCAGGGTTGAATATTCTTACACAGTAAAAACAACAACAACAACAACAACAACTATACGTAAAATAATTTCACCATAAAGATGGTTTGTTTAGTGGTTTATTTTATTGCAACCTGTAATTTATTGCATTTTACTTTTATGTGTTTCATTGTTTACAAAAGGTTTGAGGTGTGAAATAAACTGCAATGGAGTTTGAAAAAGAATTATGGGTGTGTGTGGTTGAAGGATGTGTTTGTGCCCAAACTAGCAAAAAAAAGTTTGGGAACCACTGATGTGATACATAATGGAGGAATCCTTGCTGAAAAGCACAAGTTTGCACACAACATTCAGAAAGAATTTCCACCCACTTCTCTGTAAAGAAATCCACCAATGCATATTTCTGTAGTGATACTTTTAGGTGCTATAAAGAACTGTTTTCTTCTCAGAAAAGGCCAAAATAATTACTGTTTGACAGCCTTACACATGTTCAGAAATAACTAGTCTCCTTGTCTCTAATAACAAAGTTTACTGCATATAGCTGTAAATACAGACTACATCCCATTTTTTTTTTTAAATCTAATATAACTTCCCTTCCTGCTTCTCATTCAGTACACCACTGGATTTAAAAAAAAAAAAGTATGTAAAGGGGCACAAATGAGCCCTGACAGCCAATCTCATAGAGAACATAATAATAAGAAGAATAAATAAGCAATTTTAAAGAGGGAAAACCATTTTGGTTAGAAATATGATTTTTTTTTTTTTTTACACACATAATATAAAGCTGGTTGTAACAATGCTTCTTTGTACAGGGTGGGCCATTTATATGGATACACCGCAATAAAATTGGAATGGTTGGTGATATTAAAGTCCTGTTTGTGGCACATTAGTATATGTGAGGGGGCAAACTCCTCATCTTGGATACAACTTTTGTTTTTTCAATAGGGAGAGGGCCATGTGACACATCAACCTTATTGGTAATGTCACAAGAAAAACAATGGTGTGCTTGGTTTCAACGTAACTTTATTCTTTCATGAGTTATTTACAAGTTTCTCTTTGTTCACAGCCATTGACATGTCGAAGAGGTTAACGCATGAGTCGCAGATAGAAATTGCGTTGATATCTGGTGAACGCAGTAACCAGGTCATTGCAGCAGATTTCAATGCGAGACCACCCATCTCCCATGCTACAGTTAGCAAACTGCTTGCTAAGTTTCGTGAAACTGGTTCAGTGTTGGATTTGCCAAAATGTGGACGCAAGAAAACTGTCACTAATGAAGAAACATCAGTGGCTGTCCTAGCTTCATTCAGCAAGAGCCCACAGCGTAGCACTTGCCGCATGTCACTGGAGAGTGGCATTAGTCGAAGATCCCTTCGGGGGATATTAGCTACTCACAAATGGCACCCTTACAAACTCCAGCTACTGCAGCATCTCAACGAGGATGACCCAGATCGGTGCACAGAATTTGCAGAATGGGCAAAACAAAAATTGGAACAGGACCCTCAGTTCACGCAGAAGATTTTGTTCAGTGATGAGGCAAACTTTTATGTAAATGGTGAAGTTAACAAACAAAACCACCGCTATTGGTCTGACACTACCCCACATTGGATGGATCCCTCCAAGACTGTTGGAACAACAAAAGTGATGGTTTGGTGTGGTATATGGTAGGGGTGCAACAATACTCGTATCGATATTGAACCGTTCGATACAGTGCTTTCGATTCGGTACGCATATGTATCGAACAATACAAATTTTTTTATTTATTTTATCAACTTTTCTTCTGACGATGCTGTCTGTGTTGAGCGCTCATTGGATCTGCGTTCGAGTACTCCGCCTAGGCTGCACTGTCGAGTGCAGATCCACTGAGCGCAGCGCAAGCTAACAAGACAGAAGCTAAGCTCGTTGCAACATGGCAACTGCCTCAACGCTACCCAAAATTGAACCTCCCCCACCCTCATTCAGATCTGGCGTTTCGAACTATGGCCAGATAGTTCGCCCCACGCACGGGGCGATCCGTGGTAACTCGTTAACGGAGATTTGCCGCGTTATGGCGTTAACGTCATTTTAACAAGATTAACGCTGACAGCACTAGTGGGAACACAACAAATATGACTGCACATTTACGCCAACATCATCCTAGTGCAAAGACAAGTGGAAGCGGACAAAAACAACAAGCACGCATGCTACAAACTTTACCCGCGTTATTTAGACCAGCGGTCCCCAACCTTTTTTGCGCCACGGACCGGTTTATGCCCGACAATATTTTCATGGACCGGCCTTTAAGGTGTCGTGGATAAATACAACTAGTACCGGTACCGAAAAAAATAAAATTTATTCATAACACACGTGAAAAGACCCAGGAAAACCGAGTAAACGATAAAAACGATAACAAAATAATGCTGAAAACCGATAAAAACCCTGAAAACTATACATTTCACACCTGAGCCTCAACTCTCGCGGCCCGGTACCAAACGACTCACGGACCGGTACCGGTCCGAGGCCCGGGGGTTGGGGACCGCTGATTTAGACAGCCGTTAGCGCATGATTCTCCTTATGGGGACCTGATATGTTTAATATGCTGCTGAGAATATACCCCAGAAGAAGGGTATAGTATAGCTTTTATTTTGGAAAGAGCCATTTCTCTATAATAAACTCTCTTTTCCAAAGATGAGTGATTTCTCGATCAGATAGATTTATTTTTTTTTTAATTATTTTGTTGTTTCAGCAACATTAAATTTAAAAACTGTACTTTTGAGTTAAAATATATATTTATAATTTAATAAATGACAAATTACAAAGGCATGAACATTTTTTTGTATCGAAAAAATATCGAACCGTGACACCAAAGTATCGAACCGAACCGAACCGTGAATTTTGTGTATCGTTGCACCCCTAGTATATGGGGTACAACGACAGTGGGTCCATTCTTCATCAATGGAAACCTCAAGGCCACTGGATATTTGAAATTGCACTGAAGCTGGCATGTTCCCTGAGTTTTTCCAGCAAGATGGTGCACCACCACATTATGGGTGCCAGGTCCGAGCATTCCTAGATGAACGGTTTCCTGGAAAGTGGATTGGTCGTCGCGGGCCAGTTAAATGGCCCCCAAGGTCTCCCGATCTGACCCCCTTAGACTTTTACCTTTGGGGTCATCTGAAGGCAATTGTCTATGGTGTGAAGATACGAGATGTGCAGCACCTGAAACTACGGATACCGGATGCCTGTGCTGGCATTTCTCCTGCAGTGTTGCTATCAGTGTGTGAAGAGTGGGAGAAGAGGGTTGCATTGACAATACAACACAATGGGCAGCACATTGAACACATGTTATAAGTGGTCAGAAACTTGTAAATAACTCATGAAAGAATAAAGTTACGACTAATGCCACTCTCCAGTGATGTGCGGCAAGTGCTACGCTGTGGGCTCTTGCTGAATGAAGCTAGGACAGCCACTGATGTTTCTTCATTAGTGACAGTTTTCTTGCATCCACATTTTGGCAAATCCAACACTGAACCAGTTTCATGAAACTTAGCAAGCAGTTTGCTAACTGTAGCATGGGAGATGGGTGGTCTCGTAGGTTGTCTTGCATTGAAATTTGCTGCCCGGTTACTGCGTTCACCAGATATCAACACAATTTCGATCCGCTCCTCACGTGTTAACCTCTTCAACATGTCAATGGCTGTGAACAAAGAGAAACTTGTAAATAACTCATGAAAGAATAAAGTTACATTGAAACCAAGTACACCATTGTTTTTGTTGTGACATTACCAATAAGTTTGATGTGTCACATGGCCCTCTTCCTATTGAAAAAACAAAAGTTGTATCCAAGATGGCCGACTTCTAATTGGCCACCATGGTCACCACCCATCTTGAGGAGTTTGCCCCCTCACATATACTAATGTGCCACAAACAGGACTTTAATATCACCAACCATTCCCATGTTATTACGGTGTATCCATATAAATGGCCCACTCTGTACTTCACGGTTGGAAAGCCTGTGTATTTGCACATAAATGTGCCACATTTGTGAGGAAAATACATTTTTGGGTTTCCCACATGAAAACCTCCTCAAATCCTTTCAGGTAGTACCAAACAGCTTATTCTGCTATTAAGCATTCCTTCTTCTTGATGTTGCCATCACTTGGAAAAGCCCTATTTAAGTACTAGCCAATAGTGCAAGCATCAGAATGATGCTATCTGCTTATGAAAACTCTTCTGGTTCTTCAACACCTCATGCAGACCTAATTAATCAAGACGACGTCTGAGCCGGCATGGCTACAGTTGTCCCTCACAGTAGGCTTGGGTAGCAGGAAGGACCCATAGTGGAGACATGCCCTGGCCTTGAACCAGGAGTATGATGTTAGATCCAAGGCATTAGACTAAAGAGCTGTCATTCTGCAACCCAGGACTGGTTTGAGTCCGTCTAAAGATACAAAACATTATTTTAAATTTGGATACTTTTATCAAATACTTCAAGTTATTTTTTAATTTTAGTTACCTTTGTTGTTGCTGATTTTTTACTTTTCTGTAAAAGAAACCCACTAACAGCAGTACCACAAGCAGTACCACACCTGTAGAACCTGTTTCAAAAACAAAAAAGTAAAATAGGTTATAGTTTAGATTAAATTTGCATAGTGAAAACAAGCTGTGTTAGTAGCAGAAGCTATACTCAAAAACATGTAGGCAGTAAGTATGGTAACTAACTGTGTCTCCACACTTACAGACTACTACTGTGATTACAATGCCAAGAAGTTTGGAATTGGGCTGCGAAGATGTTTCCACAGTGCTTGGGGTGACTGCCGGTGTGGTAGCTGGATGGAAAGGGATAAACTTAATTTAGTAGTTAACAAAATCAGAAACTGGTGAAATGTGTACCTAAAAAAACAAATCTTACCTCTATTTAAAAAAGAGCAGTCTAATTGAGAAACAAGAGAAAGATGATTAATAGCAAGAACAGCATCAGTTACTGGATATCAAAAAGGTACCAGGTATTTTGGATCTGACTAAGCATCAGAGGTGCAGAGAGCTCAGACATCCCACGTAGATAAGACAGAGTGGTTTCCAAATGATATATGGGAACTTTTTCAGGTCATTTTTATGAGTCATGACTGACATATACATATACATATACGGGAAATTTTCAAAAGTATCAAACAGCCGCAGCATCTCACAAACTAAAATGGAATTGGCAAGAGAAGAAAGAGCAAGATGGGAGAAAAGAATGAATATGTTTGCATTGAAAATACCTGTACAATTTTTGGTTTCTATATATCCTGTGACACCTTCAAATTCACAGGACTTTAAGGAGGTGGAGACGAACAAGCGGCCTCTGTGTTGGCAGATGGTATTGGGTGGAAGCGGACCGTGGGAACAATTTGAAATCTCTTTGTTACCCAGGAGCTCCACATCTTCACAGAAAACACGGTTTACATCATTGACACAGCCTTCAGTCTCGCAGTAAAATCCTCGCACGCTGTTTCCACCTATAACACCACACAGTTTATCCATAAAACATCACAAATGAGCTTTTAGTAATGTAAACATTTATTATGATAAAATTGTAAACAATGGGAGACATTTCAGACCTGATGTGAGGGAAGAGCACGGAGGAAAGAGTCCAGTGATGACGAACAACAAAACCACTGTCAAGATAAAGAATACGATCTAAGCTGAATGCTCTTTGATGAGGGGTGCTGACCAGGGCCGGCCCTACGATTTTGGTGGCCTTAAACAAGATTTTATATGTAGTCCTAAAACACTTCCATGACAACTACCAAATCACACACACCGCTCATAACTACATGAAGAGAACACATACACACAAACTAGAAATAAGCTAATTAATTAAATGTCTTATTTTAAAGTGTCTGTTAACAATATTTTAAATATGAGCACTAAAGAAAAAAAAGAAAAATATTCGAAATGTTATTAGTAAAGTCAACATTTTCACAAGATAAAAGCAACACTCCTGCACATTACAAAGTCTAACCTGGAATAGTTTGGGGCGACCCCCCCCCCCCCCCTCCAAAAAGCTTGCTATCATATATGATGTTGCAGTTCTACTTAAGATGGCAAGCAATTAACAAGTAAATTGTTCTATTGAAAAACACATTGCCTAAAATGAATATATCTTCATTAAGTTCTAGCCACTGTTTGCCAGGTGAAAATCACTGTGGTTACATTTGGTCAATAATAAAAGCCAACTTTAAAGCCCCTTTTCCATTATTACATACTCAGATTGCCTTGATGCAACTTGAGGCAGTACGACCTGCCTTGACTCGTTTTCCATTACAATCAAGTACCACCTAATATGCGAGGTAGTCGTTATAGCAATGAGGCTGAGTGTCCTGTCATATAATTAGTATGCAACAAAGGTGGACATTGAGGCGACAATATACCTGCTGCTCAGTGTGTGGTTTTTTGTCAGACTCGGGAACCACGGCATTGCTTTCTGTAGTCATTTCCCTCGTTGCCAATTTACAAATATGGTTTACATTACGCTGTCATGACTCATCGAGTGACACCACTAACCAGTCAATCGGTGGCATGCAGTAGTCTCGGACTGCTCGAAACCCCAGCGGAGTAGGCACTAAAAAAGTACTTGGCACCAGGTACTACGACCTGATGGAAAACCCTGAAAACCATGGCAATCTAACCCGAGTAGGTACTAATGCCAAAGGGGCTTAAGTTGCAAAACAATACAACAGAAAAACAAAACACCCCAAAACACTGGTAAGTAGCTAACAACCTAAGACAGCTTTAGAGGTTATTTGGGTTGGTTAACAGGTGGACCAAAAAAACAAAACAAAAAAACAACAAAAAAAAAACAAGCATGTTCTCAGAAAAAATGCTTCAAACTCATTAATGATGAGTCTTTAAATGAATCTATTATCGTCGGCAGGTCACCTGAAAATTAACTGTGGCCAGTAGCGGTTTTAGATACGGGCGACACGGGCGGTTGCCCGGGGCGGCATCGTGGTAGGGGGCGGCATCACGGGCATCGGCAAAAAAAGCGCCAGCGGGAGTGTTCGCCCAGGGCGCCAAACAGGACCACCACTGACTGTGGCTATTTACTTAAATATGTTCAAGCACATATTTAACAGTTATTTAGCATTGTGTGAATCATCTAACGAGGGCTATGTAACATGTTTGTAACGTGGTCCACACCCCCCAAGTAAACAGCCTGAAGGAACACGACTACACCTGGCCCCGCTGACTGCAAAATTCACGTGCAGTTCCCAATAAAAACCTCTGAGGGAGTTTCCCAATTAACGTGTTAGATAAAAAGTAGATAAAGTTAGAAAGTCTAGTGACTTCACACCACATTCGTTTAAAATAATGTTAAAGTTAATGAGGCACAATAAGGCACACGGTTGGAGTTAAAGCTTTTCTCATGATGAAGTTTAAATGGGAAGTTTAAATGTGAGACTTACCAATCATTTTCTGCATAAATGCAGTCTGTCTGTCGCTACCCTCTGCTGGTATATTATTCTTTAAATGTTTTTTTATAAGCTCCACTGGAGCTCACAGTAGCGTGGTCCGAATGGCGCGCTGTTCGCTTCCTATCAGGGGTGATCCAACACAAATAAGAGTAGCATTACATTACATTAATTTGCATGCATGCGCATGCGCGTTGTAGAATAATTTCACGTGCGTAGGAGTCGTCAGTTCATTGTACAGTAGACAAACGGCAAGTAAATGATCATTACTTTTTCTTTTTACTGATATATGATTCTGTGCTGGTCTCACAGGTTATTGTTGTCTAACAAATATAGCTGTCACCTTGTGCTGCACGTATGCCGATCTGACAATGTATGTTGATTTGACAGAACAAACTCAAGTGACGCCAAAACTGCAGCACGTGTCACATGATGTCATGTCACCCGCCACAGAAAAAAACAAACAAAAAAAAAACGCCGGGAGTTAGAGGGGTCAAGTGAGCAAACTCGTGTTACATATGGAGTGTGTCCAAAGCACCTGAATCACGAGAGGACGGACTTATAAGCCTGATTTTTCATTTGAGTTCACAGTGACTTAAATTCCTCTGTGTGTGTTCACTTTGAAAATGCTGAACTTTAGTTCAGTGTCCCTTTTATCGGTATTATTTGTGAATGAAGTTTCAAGAAGCGCTTATTATGCTTAACTGTTGTCTGTTTTGCGCTGATAAATAAGACTAAACTGCCAAAACTGAAAGCATTTTGTGCGTATGTATGCTTTTTTTTAAATGTTAAGTACTTATTATTGCCACTTTATCTGCAAGAAAAATCTTTCTCATTGTTTGATGCTTTTAGGGTTAGTGTCACTTCAATAAAAGTTAGTTTTTGTTTAAGACATCTCCATTTTGGCCCGCAACCTGCCCCCTTCTGACAAGTGTAAACTTACCTTTATTTGGTGTGACCAGTTATAACTTATAAAGACAAATGCATTGAGGCATAACAGTGTAAGTTAAATAAGTGGTTTAATAAAAATATTAATAATGATAATACTTTTATTTCTATAGCACTTTAAAAAACCCACACAGTTACAAAGTGCTTTACAGTTTTAATAAAACTACACATTAAAAAAAAGTATACAGGTTCCAGCATATAGACACACACTCAAACACATACGCTTACATTTAGTCCAAAAAGCACACTTCTATACACACATTAGATGCAAACTAGGGCAAAAATATTGTAAGAAAGCAAACCAAAAAGTCACTCTGGGGTTTTTACAACCGTTTGCAAGGCTGTTTCAAAGTTTAGGCACTTTTGACTGTGGCTCAGGAGGTAGAACAAGTCATTTACCAAATACAAGGTCAGTTGTTCACTCCTTAGCTTCTCCAGTCTGCATATCAAAGTACTCTTGGGCTACTGAGTGTGTGGGTGTAATTGGGTGAATGAGTGCTGTAAGTGCTCAGTGAGTATAAAAGTGCTATATACGTACAGGTCCATGTACAACTTCAGCAGTATGGTTTCCTCTGGTTTTAAAATAGGCTACTAACCCTGCTATATAATCCAGGATCCTGACCATAAATGATGACATGATTAACCTTTTTAATAGGAGAGAGAGCAAAAGGGTGACAGGATACAGATTAGTACTGCAACTTTTACTGCAGTAAAACAGGTTTCTTTTATCCCCACCGCATTCTGTCTCCTTAATGGCAAATAACCGCCCTGTGACTTTCTATTACTATTATTGTCATCATTATTTTATATTATTGTTTTACTTTTATGTTGCCTGCTTCTAAACTAATGTCCCCTTGTGGGACAATGAAGAATTTAAATATCAGGAAGCACTGTGTGGCAGGCAGGAGTTGACCCAAAATGCAGGCACTCAGACTCGAGGGATGAACTCAAAATACTCAGCTTTATTTGCTGCCAGGGGAAAAGCATACAGAGCAAACTCAACTAAACTGGGAAACAACATAAACTCACAGGGAAATACAGGGAGATCCACACAGCATGAGGGACAACGCAACACTGAGACAGAGAAACACAGGTTTTGAATACACTGCGAAGTAACGAGGGGAATGAGACACAGAAGGAGGGCACAGCTGGGAGAATGGTTTTGTACTGCAATGGCAGAGAAATTGAAAAAAAAAATTTACATCAAAGAGAATGAGATTAAACGGCTGACTTTGTGCATGCACATTTTTATCCACTGAGGTGACGAAAGGGTGCAAAGTGCACCAACAAAGTATGGCTGACATGTGTAAAAAATAATGGAAAAATTTGACTAAAAAGAAGATCAAAAAATCAATATATGTGCATGTGTTATGTTAGTAGGTGAAAACCTATCATTAAGATGTGATACATGCACATGATCTGCAATTGCCAACTATTAACAATGACTACTGATGACGTGAGTTTGTGTAAGGAAACAGCCCTTCATGTGACTGGTTATGAAAATGAAAAAAAAAACCCAAAACTCAATTAAGTGGAAATAAAAACACTGAGAAATAAGTAAAAGATCTACTTACTAGTGAAAAGGTACAAATTACAGAGGTCAAGTTTAGAAATCAGAGAAACAGTAAAAACAGAACAACATAATTATTAGACTTCAATAAGATACTGAGCTATAGCAAATATACCATCAATGTTTAGATTAAAAAATGTACTTTGTAAATGCTTATTTGTAGTAAGTATCAACATTCGTTGCTCACAACTCACAGTACATTTCAAGGATAATAAATGTTAATCTAAGCTCTAACTAAGGACAAAACATATTGTAAAGACATTCTGGGAAGATTATTGGGAAGATTTCTATATGGAGACAAAAGAGTAAAAGTTCCCCCATTCCCTCCAATGGTCATTGTTTTGTACTTCATTCTAAAACTCATAATCATGGATATGTTTCCCTTGTCATATTTTTTTCCTCAAATATTATTTAATTGAGTCATAATAACATTTTAAAGGTAAATTCCAGTATGAGACATCTGTTCGTCTGCTTATTAACTACATTCAGATGATAGGGTCAGCATTAAGCAGAAAAGGCATGAAAGCATGGATCCATCCATCTGTAATGGTGTGGGGGATATTTTATTAACACACTTTTAGCCTATTACTACCAACAGGGCATCGTTTAAATGCCACAGCCTACCTGAGTATTGTTGCTGACCCTGTCCATCCCTTTATGACCACAAAGCTTTACCAAGTCTCAACCCAATTGAGCACCACTGGGATCTGGTACAACTGGAGCTTCATGTCATAAATGTCTAACTAACAAATCCTTGTGATGCCGTCATGTCTGAGGAATGCATCCAGCACCTTGTTGAATTTATGCCATGAGGAATTAAGGCAGTTGTGAGGAGCAACAAACAGAGTGCACCTAATATAGTGTCCAGTAAGTTTTTCAGTCTTATGAGACAAACTCACCTAGTTTATCTCCATTATCTCAGTTTTCTTATTAAACTACATTGAGTCATGATCTACTAGCACTGGATAAGCAAAACCAGAATCAGCATGACAGTTAAGATCCAGATTATATACATATAAAGTTTTATTTTATTTTATTTTATTTTTTTACTTTTGGAAACGTGTAGTTGGACACCACCACTGAAACCTTTATGAGTACGCAATCAGAATGTTTTCTCCCTGAAGGTCTACTCTTGTTTCTATGACTAATATCAGAATCAGAATCAGAATCAGAATTGTGTTTATTGGCCAAGTATATGCGCAGACACATACAAGGAATTTGGTTCCGGTAGATGGTGGCTCTCAAGCACAGCAATGTAAATCACACACACACACACACACACACACACACACCCACACACACACACACACACACACACACACACACACACACACACACACACACACACGTGTCTATATATACGTTACACATGCGTACACATACATACACAAAGCTGTGTAAACCAACTATAAATAACTAATCTAAACTTATATACATAAAATGCAGAAATGAATGAGGTGGAATGAATGCTACAGAATGTTGCAGTCTGGCAGTGGGAGCAGTGTGACAGGTCAACTGTTTAGAAGGGAGATGGCGAGGGGAAAGAAACTGTTCCTATGTCAGGTGGTCCTGGTCTGCAGGCTTCTGTACCGTCTGCCAGAGGGCAGCAGATCAAAAAGTTTGTGTCCAGGGTGTGAGGGGTCTGTGATGATTTTCTCTGCCCGTTTCCTGGTTCTTGAGAGGTACAGATCCTGGATGGAGGGCAGGGGGGCGCCGATGATCCTTTCTGCTGCCCGTACAGTCCGCTGCAGTCTGCTCCTGTCCTGTTTAGTGGCTGCACCATACCAGACTGTGATGGAGGAGCACAGGACAGACTCAATGACTGCAGTGTAGAACTGGATTAGCAGCTCCTGTGGAAGACTGTACTTCCCCAGTTGTCTCAGGAAGTACATCCTCTGCTGGGTCTTTTTGAGGATGGAGTTGATGTTGGTTTCCCACTTCAGGTCCTGGGAGATGGTGGTACCCAGGAACTTGAAGATCTTCACAGTCGACACAGGGCTGTCTGATATGGTAAGGGGGGGGGGGGGGGGGAGTAGAGTTGAGGGATGTCTCCTGAAGTCCGCTGTCATCTCTACAGAGTGTTCAGCTCCAGATTGTGCTGACTGCACCAGAGTACCAGCCAATATGAAGGTTGTTACACATGGAGGGAAAAACTGAAGCAGAAATAACAATATGACATCTGCTATTTCTAACAAAAATGTAAACAAGATATTTTTCAGTTACAATATATCCATTGTTCACTTCAAAACGACAGAGTATTTGCAGAGATGGAAACAAATGTGTACATGAGGACAGGACAGCCTCTATGCATATCTTGCCCTGGCCTGGGTCTGGTCTTAGCAGAATGGGATAGGTTTTTATCCAGAAAAAGTCCACACATGTGTTCACTGTCTTTGAGAGCTTTTAAGGTGTTCATTCCAAACACGCACTGTATACAGCCACATGGGGATGCTGTTTTACTTAGCATCTGAGCATACCCAGTAATACTGTGCTCCCAAGTGCATTAATAGCCGCACTTATGAGTCATGGTCCAACATCTCCTTTTCTACTGAAAAAACAACTGTAAGTTATCTAAGAAACACTATAGAATATATCTAACCACTTGGCAACAACTAATGGGTTATTGTTTATTGTTAATGCCTCCATTCATACAAAAAGCTGAACCATTATGAGGTGGGATGACCTAAACATTTCCCCTTCATGTCAAATAGCACAATCAAGCCAGAAGTTAAGATACACTCATGATGTGCATGAATGTCACAGGAATTCTGGGCTTTTAATGATTTGTTTGAACTGTTCTTTTTCCAGGCTGGAATGATTGACACAAAAATGTATGCTGTGTATTGCACACTAAGTGGATGACATTTTCTCTAATCCACACAGGCTCAAATATACACCCCCCTCAAATATACAAGTATTATTGATGCCTAATAATATTTGTTTAAATGTCCGTTAGCAAATTGAAACCTTGAAGAGATGCAATAATTCTGGCTACCAAAAGGATAATTCTGGATAACTGACCGCAATTGCTGACAGAGAATAGTGGTCAATTATCAGATATCTTAAAAACTATTCTTGACATTTCCTTTAAATTGGTTGCTTTCATGGCAAAAAGCTAGAATACTTCTCAAATTTTCTTTGTTTTATCCACAACCAGTTTTTAATGTGTGCTTGGGATCATTGTTCTGTTGGAACACCCAGTTGTGTCCAAGTTTTTGCGAATTTGATGAATTTGGAGGTGATCCTAATGTTTCATTATTCCATCCATTTTGTATCATGCACCAGTACCACTGGCAGAAAAACAGCCCCAAAGCACGATGCTGCCACCAGCATGCTTGATAGCCAGTACAATGTTCTTAGGTTTGAAAACCTAACTGTTTCTCCTCCAAACATACCTTTCATCATTCAGGCCAAATATCTAAGTCTTTGTCTCATGTAACCATAACATAATAATAATAATAATAATAATAATACATTTTATTTGAAAGCTCCTTTCAGAACACTCAAGGACACTGTACATGGTAGAATAATAAAAGCAACATGAAAGCAAGCAGTTTACACAATCATAAAAGCATAAGACATAAAACAAATTTAAAATAGCAGAGTGGAGAGGTTATGTGGGATAAGCTATTTTGTCGTTACAGCAGGGGGTTCACGTCAGGCTTGAGCCTTGGTTGCATGAACTTATTGATCAGTAGTCTAAAGAGACAAAAAAAGTCAAGTAAAATGAGAATAGTTCCATCTATACAGTTTGTAAGTGTATGTAATGTTCACTAACCTTTCACAGCTGACTGCAGCCCTCTTTTAGGGGAACAGTCACACCAGGTTTGCTGAAACAAGGTTATATTATTGAGAAAGATATCCCATTAGCTAAACACATAAAAATGACTAGTTTTATATTTCAGTAACTTTTTTTGTTGCTGATTCGGCTCACTCTTTAGTTTCATAAACATGAAACTACTGAAAAAACATTTCAGTAGTCCCAGTAGTATTATTAATATTATTAGTAGTACTTGTGAACCTGCGGAAGAACAATCATGAATTTGTTCCTAGATAAAAGCTGTATTTGCAATTAAAGATTTACTAGCATGAGAAATGTGATGCGTGCAGCCAAAACAACTAATGGTCAGAACTTACAAACTACTACTATGATGATGATGAGATGAGTTTGCGTAAGGCCCTCCGCAAGACTTCCAAAACCCGTTGGGGTTGGTGAGGATTTGGTTGCTAAATTGAAAGGAAGAATTTCCATTTAGTGAAAAGTTAAAATAATGAGAAGCAGATGAAAGGTCTGTACTTACTTCCAGTGAAAGAGCACAGGTTGCTGAGGTCTATTTGAGAAATCAGAGAGATCAGAAAAGTCACTGTTTTGGTCAAGAAAATGTACATTGTGTCAGATTCTTATTTGCAGTAAGTATCAACATTAGTCAGCTCACGGTTTATATGGCAAAATAAATATAACTCTAAAAAAGCGATTTTATACAGTGCAGTCAAAATGTCTTTGCCCACTTTCTGATTTCTTAGTTGTTTTCCATATTTTTCACACTGAAATGTTTCAGATAATAAAAAGAAAAAAGAAAATGCAGTTCTGAAATGATTTCATTTATCTTGGGAAAAAAAGCTATAAGAACTTAACTGGCTCTGTGTGTAGAAGTACTTTCACTCTAAGCCTAATAATCAGTTGTGCAACCCTTGTCAGCAACAACAAGTGCAACAACTTGCCAGCAACAACAACTGCAATCACGAGTTGAGATTTCTTTCACAACCAAAGTTTCAACATTTTAAGTGTAGAAAATAAGTTCTCGGACATCTTCAGTAAATGAATATCTTCTAACAGAAAGTAGTTATCAACAGTGGCATCAGTTTCACTGTTGTTCGTTACGTATATGCGTTCCATAAATAAACGTCGACTTAGTAAGAGTAGAAAAGATGCAGAAGATATAGAAACAGAATAAACTGGAAATCTTTGACCATTATCAGCAAGGGTGGCACACCTCAATCCACTGTTTTCCTCAGTCAGCTAGCATGATCAGAATCATGTGTTATTTTATGAGATTGTTTAAATACAAATGGAAGTAAACAAAAATCTGAATAAGAGCTTAAAATTCTTCAACATCCGCCATCTTTCTGAGCACACAAGTGGGCTATTGTGGATTTTTCCAAAGCTGGTCAAATTTCTGACACTAGTGAAAGAAATCTGTTATTTTCAGTGCAATGAAAAAAAAAAAAAAAGAAAAGAAAAATAAATTAAAGAGAGGCATGAATGATTGCAAGAAAAGCAACAACTTTAAAAAATGTAAATACCTGAACAATTTTTTGTGGTGATGTATCCACTATTCCCTTCAAATTCACAATGAGCATTCCCAGACATGGAAACAAATGCTCGACCATCATGCTGACAGACAGCTCTGTGTGGAGGAGGACCAGAGCACTCTGTCATGGATCCGTCATTGAGCAGGGCTTCATCGTTGCAATACACGCTAATTACACTGACAGCACATTTTTCAGGCTCTCAATAAAACACCTGCAATCCGTTTCCACCTGTAACACCACACAGATTATCCATAAAACATCTCACATGAGCTACTTTTAAAAAAAAATCTTGAGATTAGTATAGCTGAATGAATGAATCACCTGCTGCGAGAGCAAACAGTCCAAAAGTAAACAGTAGCAGGTCTATGAAGAGAAAAATAGAAACTAAATTCGAGCCTTTCTGAGTATGAACACTTTTAACTTTAAGTAGTGAATCAGAGACTTACTATTCATGTTCAACACCAACGCTTCAGGATCTGAGCTGGAATCCTCTCTCTTACACGGTTTGATGACAGTCTGAAGAAACTCACTGTTTAACCCTTGATTTAAGTGTGGCTTAGGCCCATCCGGAAACGCTGCATGACTCATTCAGTTGTGAATGTGAAAGAAGTCTGCAACCATCACAAACAAACATGCAAGAACAAAAAAGGCCTTTCCTTTGACACTTTAATTTGCCAGATTTGCATCTTGTGCACAAAAAAAATGCATTTAAAAATATTTTAATTTAACATTTTTCATTTAGTACTCTGAAATGCTCTTTTTTAAAAGTATTCTACGGTTATATTTGGGAGAAGTCTATTTAATATTGTTTTAATTGATGGAAATGCACCACTCCACTTAATCAGTACTCTAACAAATTTTAACTGTGACACACTGAGCATTTATCCCCCAGTCCCATTTTTTCACAACCCGCTTGATCAGATGCCACTGGAGCGTATCTTTTAGCTCGAGCTTTTCTGTTCTCTTCCCCCACCCTGCCCGGTTGTGGCAGTTGTCTGCCTACATGAAGCTGTTTCTTCCTGTAAATGGGAGTTTCCCTTCCCACCGTGGCAAAATGCTTGTTGGGGTTTTCTAAAGTACGAAGAACATGACGTGACTGTTGTTGTTATTTGGCACTATATATAAACATACCTGACATGACTGAACGGGAGATAGATGAATAAAAGTACCACCAAATGTTGGTTTTGTATGTCAAGTATTAATGAGTAATATTATAATTATTAGATATTTTCTTGAATTAAATATGTTTTTACTGGCACAAAATGTTGCACAAGGCTCTGCCTCCCATTCTACTTTTGAAAACTACAAACCACAAGTAAGCCAGCAGTCTGAGACTGAAGTGCTCTGTAAGGATAATGAAGTACTATGAGGTCTTTAAGGTATGAAAGGGCTGATTATTTAAGACCTGTATGTTATGAGAGGGATTTTAAGTTTGATTCTGGAGCCAATACAGAGAAGCCATAGGACAAATATGCTCTCTCTTTTTAGTCCCTGCCAGTACTCTTGTTGCGCCATTTTGGATCCTTTTCAGGT
The DNA here is from genome assembly GCF_051167445.1 of Perissodus microlepis. Lineage (NCBI taxonomy): Eukaryota > Metazoa > Chordata > Actinopteri > Cichliformes > Cichlidae > Perissodus > Perissodus microlepis. The sequence continues at coordinate 17,563,068 of NC_140472.1, forward strand.
TCCAGTCAGGATGTTTCTCACTTGAGTATTATTGCCTGGAGGCGGTTCCACATATTTGTTTAATGTGCATGTTGAAATACATATGTTGGTCAAAAATGACTCCAAGTTCCAGAGAATTTTAGGAACGAGTAAAATAAGTTGAATGAACTGACCAACAAATTCGTCACTCATTAAAGAGTTTTTAGGAACATCATGTGAGCAGAGAGAAATAATCACAGATCTGTGATGTTGTAAATATTAAATCATGCAGATGCTGAGAGTGATGATGGACTGCCAGACCGTTGCTCTTCCTTTCTTCTCTCCATGGTTACAAAGGGACGGTCTGAAATAAAAAGATCTCATTCAAAAACAAGAACGTATAGTAAAATTCATATATTACATATGCATATAGTGCTTATTACTGCTGTAGCCTTCATGGTACTGACTTCATGGACTGCTACACGTCTGCAGCTGTGGTAAACATTGACCAGCAGCTGGCACTCATTGCTTTGATAACTGTCGAGCTCTGTATAATGATAACTGTATATCAATGTATTGGTAACAGTATTACCTCTTAGAAATAAAATGACATGAAGTGATTAGAATTTTTAAGCTAAAAAAAGAGTAAGGTAATACTGACTAATGCTTTGACATGCTGAGATATACTTTTGTAATCCTGGAATTAATTCTGTCTCATGTCGTCAGTATTCTTCTTTGTTTGCAGGAAACAATAATGGTAAATAATGGCAATAATGTTTATTGTTATGGCTTATTATATGCAGGAATCGTGACTGCAAAATGCAAAACTACCTGTTTCTATGTAATTACATATTAATAACCTGTTAAAGGAAACATACTAATTACCTGTAAACATGTGGTAGTTTATGTGTAAAAACAATGAATCAGAATGTCAAAGTTACACATTCTACTGCATTTCATAGTTATTCATTTTGAATTTTTAATTGAAAACCCAAGAGCAAAAAACCACCCAAAAAACTAATAATTTGTATTTGCTAAATATAAATGTTTGATTCTTGTCTATTTACATATAGTTATTCAGGAGGAATGATAGTCTTACTTCAAATTATAATTCAAAAAAGATTTATTAATGTAAATACAAGATGGTGTTTGTAAAAAAGATCTGTAAAGATTTTTGATTTAATGTTTTCAGTCTGTGCTGCTTATTTGCACTGAGTTTAGAAAAGAAAAAGAGACACTGAAACATTTAGGTGTTATTTAAATGGTGTATTATGGCTCATCAACCACACAAATGGCAAAATATAAACACATGTAAATGCATCAGTCTTTAAACATTTAGACACAGTTACAGCCTTATCAAAACCAATCGCTGGAAACCCCCACCCCATATATGATTCCTATATCACGCAACCCCTTTCTGTATATAAAAAGAATCCCTGCTTCACAGTGTGAGGGGTTATATTTAGAGATGGGGAGTCAGGGTGATGACTCCTAAAATCACTTATGTGAAAAAACAGTTATTGGGGGGGGGGTGGACATCTCTGTTTAACAGAGGGGAAAAATGAAGATTGTCCTTTGATCTTTGATCTTTTTCTTTAAGAAGGGCTGGCGAAGGGTTTGATGAGACCAAGATCCATAGCTTTGACCAAACATGTGCGTGCTGCATCAATGGCCTCCTGCCTCTTCGGATTGTCCTCAGCTCTGCCAACCACTGAAAGGATTTCCAGTAACTCGCTCTCTATCAGTTTCTTAGCCAGGTCACTGTTGTCTGAGTTGAGCATGTTGTAAACAATGACAAGACCGCGGTGTTGAACCTGAACATTGCTGTGAAGGCATAACCTCTGCAGGATCTCAAGCCACTGGGAAGTCTGTTGGTACAGATAAGGTACTCTGTCAGTGACACTGTGTTTTTTTTTAAACATAAACATCATTGGCTAATATACACCTGACTCTGCAAGTCTGTGAAGGTGTGACTGTAGTGCAGACTTTTAGTTTTAGTTCACAGGGACTTAACAAAAGTGTTGCATGAACTGTTTAGAAATTACAGATATTTGTATATACACTTTAGCGGTAACAGAGGCAAAACTGTGTTATTGTCCAAAAACCTACTATGTAACTGTAGGAGTACCTCTTAAAGTTTTCAAAATTACCTCATTTATGTGATATCTCTATACAAAAAGAAAAATCAGAGACGGGGGTGGGTTGTAGTAAACTGTTGCACATACCACCAGAGTCATTTTGGTGCACAGCTTTTTCTGAGCAGCCGTGATCATGGCCAGAGCTCCACCTGCAGCTATCTGAAGTTTGTCGTCATCTTCGCCGCAGAGCAACACCAGCAACTTCAGCTTATCATTGCCATCTTCCAGGTAGCGATCCTGCACCTAAAGCATACAGAGTTCATTTCATTTTCCCCAACCTGTTGGAATGCCTACTTATTGTGTGCCGTCCATCAATATGTGTTTGCAGCTGTCCTCACCTCTTTACATGTCACTAGGTTGCACATGCATTCAGTGGCAGACAATCTGATCTGTTCATTCTCTTCAAACATGTAGTTCTCAATCTCGGGCAAAGCCTTCTCTTTCACAATCTTCACTCTACAAAAACAGATGAAGGTTATAATTGAAAATGAAAAAATCTGCAGAATGTAGCAAACTGTTGTATAGAAAATGAGTTATTTAATGTCACAGTGTCCATTCATTCATGTGATCTTAAAAAGAAAAAAAATCTCACCTCAGTTTTTCACTGAAACCAGCCAAGTTGGTGAGACCTCTCAGAGCTTCATAGTTCTGCATGCCTTCTCTGTCTGTGTGAAGGAGGTTCACTAATGGACGTATTACCTCATACACCTGTGAAACAATAAAAGATGTGAGAGCTGAATAGCTATGACACAGACTCCAAGTAAAAACAAGTCTAAACACTTTCGTTTAAACCATTTAAAAAAAAAAAAACATTGCCACAGGCAAAACTGTCACTGAAGAAAACAAAGGAGCTTCTGTCTTACCCTCTCACCAGGGAAGGCGATTTCTGGGTTGGAAATGGCAGCTATTTTGGCAATGACATGGCTGGCTTTCACCTTTCCTGCTTCTGTTCCTTCCAGAGCGAGTGGTATGAGAGCCTGAGGGTAGAACCACATTTATATGTTTAAATAACAGTAACGTACACGTGTGGAATTTGTTTAAGTTGATCTGTACAAATCCTGACATGCTTGCGCTGACCATGTATCTAACCGTGGCTTTATAGAGCGCCATAAATTCAAGTCTACTTTGATTTTTTTTTTCAGACTGCTTACCTTTCCTCCACCCTGGGCAACAATAGTACCGCGATCTCTGGGATCCTCTGACAAAGCCAAGAAAACCCTAAAGATTAAAAAATGTGTCAAAGAGTCATGATGTCATTTATTCAGCTGTCACCAAACTGGAATTCCCCTCTAGACAAACGTCACAAGATGTCGTTTTACATATTTTGTTACGCCTCATCAGTCTTTTTTTCTTTTTTTTTCTTTCCCACCTTGCCAGCATCTCTTTGGTTTGATCCGTCAAGATGATGTTCTCTGCTTTCACCATGACAGCAAGAGCTGATGTGACTCCGGCCTTCAGCAGCCTTTTCACTCTCTTGTCAACAAAGTCCTTCTTGTCCTGACAAGAAAAAATGCATCATATGTGTATATGTGTGTGTGTGTGTGTGACATTTCCTGTTCTGTTTGTTGAATCATCAGTTTAGGTCTGACTTTTACATTCTTCTCTTACTTTGGGGTGTTGCTCAGGCACATGTTGTTTTGAAAACTTGGCCAGCTGAACCAGCTCAGGGAGAATTTCTTTCTTTTCATAGGAGTTAGTGCAGTTAACCAGGATGCAAGCAACTGCATATAGGATCGTCTTATCCCTGGACTAAAAACACAGAGAAAAGGAAGCGGTTATTGGTCTCTTCTTAGTCTTTTCTGAGTTTTTCTCAGGTTGTTATTTCCGTACCTTAGCCAGTTCAAACATGGCTTGCATGGCAGGCTCATCATCCACAAAGTCATCTTTTACATCAGCATCATTAGTCAGATATGCAAGACCCTCTATAGCCCATTTCCTGGTTTTGGTATCAATCTGGGGATTGCAGAGCCACCTAGAAAAGTCAAAAATGACCATGAATCATTGATTGCAACCTGTCAAACATTTGGATTAGGGCCAGAATCTGCCCAGCAAAGCTGGCCACTAGACAGCTTTAGCAAATGTGAAGGAGTGCACAGACTTTTAACTGCATTTTCAAGTAATTAAGTAATACAAAAACAAGTAAATGACAAAGTTCAATTTTTTTCCACTTTCTACTATAGAAATGTTTCTTTTTGTTGTTTGTTTGTTGGTTTGTTTTGTTTTTAAATCTTCTTACATTGTTCACAGTTTAAAAACAAAACAAAACCCAAAAGCTGACATTTTCTTTGAATTAACGAAAACTTCATGTTTTATACTTGCAGGACAGTCAAAGTGGGCTGTATTGCGCCCACGCTGTAAAATGACTCTAACATCCTTGCTCTATAAGGTTGTTTATCATATTTTTTTTTTTAAATATTACTGTCATTAGCATATAGTTAGTACAGGTTCTCTGTGAATACTCACTTTCTGCACTGCTTGGCCAGCTTCTCTGTGGAGCCCTCAGCAAATTGCCTTAAACTGTAATCATCGCCTCCTGCTGAACCGAGTTTACAGAGACCCTGGAGAGGACAGACGCATGAGTATGCATAAAGACAGACAGACCCTGAGACAAAAGAAAAAAAACATAAAGTAAGCTTTTATTGCATTTTGGCACACTCACCACCAGCGCACGTATTTTAATTTTCTCATTCTTGGTCTTCTTGTAGATATCCTTGAGCAGTGAGACACCATTCGTAATAATGAAGCTGGCACGGCTCATCTTTGAGGAGGCGTGGATCAGGGCCTCCACCGCAACCATCTGGTCCACCTCGCGTTCTGAGCCGCACAGTGCTACCATCATCTCCATGATGCCTTGCCGACCAACTAAAGCATTACCGACATCGAACGGTCCCTGCAGCAGCCCTGAGATGCAGTTGATGGCATGAATGGTCTTGTCCATGTCTTTGGGGTCTATTTTGGATCTTTAGAAAATGAATGGAAAATTAGAGAAAAGAAAAAAAATCTGATTATTACACAAGATATGTTTGCTGGGCCTCATTTATAGTGTCTTTATTAACACTGAATGTTTCATGGACATACTTGATATATTCGTCACAAATGTCCCTGAAGTTGTTTCTCTCTGGGTCACACTTAAGGTCGTCATAGAGCTTGTTGAGGAGCACGCTAGCAATCAGCTGTGTATTCTCTGTCAAGGGCAACTGGTCTGGCAGCTCAGGAACCTGGCCACAAACCTTGAGGATCTTTTTCAAACCTAAAGAAAAAACAAAAACAGATGTTGTATGATTAGTATCACTCAAAAAGCCTGTGTTAGGGAATCTGTTAGGGAATCAGGTGTTGGGCTCACCATGGTCAATAGTGAAAAGGCTTTTGGAATGATCCATCTCCTTCTTCTCTTTGCGAGGTACATTCTTGCTCAGGAGGTTTAATGCCTGGTCTCTGCCATGACCAGACACCTTTTTACTGGCAACCATCTCCAGCAGAGAAAGAAGAATAGTTTTCAAGTCTTTAGATGGATCTGTGGGGAGACACATTAAATCAAAGATTGTCCATCAGTCAATAATACAGTGAAAAATACCACCAATAGAGGAGCCCTTTTAGAATGAAGTCTGTGTTTTTAGGAGTAAGGATGAAAAAATAAGTAGACAATCTAACCGATACTTATTACACATAATTATTCTCTCATACCCATGACAAGGTCTGCTTCTTTCCCATATTCTCGTGTATCTCCACCAGTGAGGGAATCATTGATGCACTGGAAGAGGTTGCAGGCTGCCAGTGCAATCTCCTCATTGTCAAGAGCCATGATGCTGCACATTTTATCAACACCCACCATCTGAATGATGGCCATTGCCTGTTGGAGTAAGTGTAAAGGGTTTTGTAAGGAAAATGGGAAGCAAATCATACATCCGGTGACATGGGCATGGGAATTTTATATATTTATAAAGAGTTGCTGAAAGTTTCACTTTGCATGCACCATGACTCACGCGAGCCTTATGTCCCGTGCACATTCCTGACAGCGTACGGACAGCAGCCAGGATCATTTCTGGTTTGCCAGTCTCGATCATATTGAGTAGCAGAGTCACTCCATTATTCTGGAAAATTCTCTCTGCTCCAGCGTCTTCCCTCGAAAGGACAATCAAGTTGTTGGCGGCCTAGAGGTTGAAGAAGTAAAACTGTGTGAAAATCACAGATGACCTTTGTTGCCACAACAAATATAGAAATAGGACGTTTAGAAAATCCTCACCTTCTCCTTCTTGTCCTTTTCGCTCTCTTCATCGAAGAGAATGTCAAACATGTTTTGTACCCTCGAATCTGTGGAAAATGTAGTTTTCAGCTGTGGAGAGAAAAAAATGCAACTATAAATGATCATATCATCTAAGCTCCTGCTATGTAGACTACATTTTATATTGTTTGGTGATATGGCCATGAACAGTCATGAAAATTACTTCAGTGTTTAGCCTGCTGATTACTTGTATGTTAGAGTTTAATGGATACTTATTGCAGTTAGATAAGTAGTATATGTAGTTTTCTACTGCCCTGTATGGTGCTCTGTGTGCAGTTGTATCTGCCTAATGCTGACCTTGGACTGGATTTCTGCTCCCAGTCTGCGGAGTGTCTCCAGGAAGGCTTTGTTCTTTGGCTCGAGCGTGGCACACCTCTGCACATCTTTGAAAGCCATATCCAGTTTTCCCAGCTTTTCCAGAGCTTGGCAGCGCCGGTACAAAGCTTTTATGTCTTTTGCATCAACATCAATTGCTATGGATGAGGGCAAATTGTTTAAGTTAATGACTAGCTTTCATTTATGGATTTTTGTTCTGCTGTTGATTGAATATTTACAGCTGTTCAAAGTTCTTAAAGTATTACTCTACCTTTAGTTGCATCAGATGCTGCATTAGCATAGTTTTCCTATAAGAAAAAACAGAGACAATCACAGACAGTTTGTCAGAGAACCTGCAAGTGTAATCTGTTTGATATAGTTTTGGTCCCATATCAGAGTGCTTACCTTTTTTAGGTAGCATGCAGATCTGTTCCTGTAAATCACAGCCAGCACTTTTTTGTCCTGGCACACCTTGATGGCTTTAGTGTAGCACTCAATGGCCTTGTCAATATCGCCTGCCTGAAAGTGTTTGTTTCCCTCCTCTTTTAACTGGATTGGGTCTCCCATCTGGCAAAAAAATGGAATATATATATATTTATGTATATATGAAATGTAAAATCAAACCTGTGCGTTGTTTTATTGTGCTCACCAGGCAAAGCTTACTTTAACAAATTCTGCCAATCAAATTTAAATTAAGCTTTTTACTTTTTCTCTGGATGAAAAACAAATACGTCAAATAAGCTGAACATATAATGATCGTGGCTGACTCTTTTTGTCTCTTTAAATTGTGTCAGAAAAGAAGTGTGCAAGCAGTTCAAAGTTATAAAGACGCACCATTCAAACAAACAACAGAGTGGTAATGAAAATAATTTAACATACAATTAGAAATTATTTTCTTTCTCACCTTCTTGCTAATCCCTGTCCCACTGACCTGGGTCCCCCGTAGAAAATGGCCATGCACATGCTATCTCTAACTTTAAATGGCCTCCCCTCAGGCCTTATTTGGGCACGATCTCCCACCCTAGTCTGAGCCTTGAGACAAATGGCACTTTCCTAGATGACCGACACTATCTCCACCTGCTCCCCTGATAGCCATAGTCTACCCTTATACTAAGTACCTCTGCATACCTGAGTGTCCCCCAAAAGAGAATCACAGCTCTGTGTGGAAGCTGTTCTGTACCTTTAGATTGTATCTCTGTTGAGTCTCTCTTCTTCAGTCCTCTTCTTTGTTCTTTGCTCTTGTGGGTTTTTTTTTTCTTTTTCCTCCTGCGTAGATGATCTGGACCTGTAGTCCCAAGTGTTTCTTACCAACTTTATCTGTCTTGTGTTACCTCCCCCTACCAGTATCACAATTTATATTTATAGTGACTCTCAAGGAGGTGGGACAGAACTAAGGTGGACCACCAGTGACCGAAGGGGTTCTTTCCACAGTGACAATCCCCCCAAAAAACAGCTTTGTGCTTAAGGTTGGTGTACATTGATGACAACTTGTATTGAAAAACATATAATTTAAGGGTTGTTGAATAATCTAAAGCTTCACAAAAAAACCCAAACTTTAGATTTGGTAATTTAGTGGAGAGTAACCCCTCAAAGGTGGTCTGCTCCTGATGAGGTCTATTTAGGGCACAGACAGCTGAGAACTCACCAGCAACTGCCTGATGAGGGGAGGGGGGGTTGAAGAGTGTGTGTGTGTGTGTGTGTGTGTGTGTGTGTGTGTGTGTGTGTGTGTGTGTGTGTGTGTGTGTGTGTGAGTGGGTGGGTGGGTGGGGGCGTGGGGGGGGGATCCTGGTGGAAACTGGTAGCTTCTGGAAAGAGCACGTACATAAGGTTTGATATTGAATCAAGCAATTGGTTTTGATGGTTAGGGAGAGAGTTCAGGGTTTAAGGTGGAAAGACTCACAAGTGTAAATGTGAGTGTATGTTTACATCCTTTGAATGTGCGCTCAAATGGTTTTCAGCAATTCTCTCAAAAATGTCCAATGCTGTGCTGCATGTCCCATCGATGGTTTTATAACTTTTTGTAACTGGTATCCTCTCAGCACACACACACACCCAACAGAGGTCCCAAGATGTTTTCCATTTTGTGACGCTCCAATGAAGAAGCGCTCTGGCTTCACAAGTCAGTACGCAAAAAGAAAACAGTCTGTGAAGACTTTGAGAAATTCAAAACATCTAAAATTATGATTACTGCAAATTACATTGAAAAAATTGAGAGCAAGTACGCACGCGCCTAATGATAAAAATATGTTTTAAGAAGAGTTGTCATTGTCCTGAAGACCAGTGACCCTCATTGTATCTCTCCACCTACTCTGTCCCAGGTTCAGTGGTTGGTTGGAGGTTTTGAGAAGCATGCGTCTCAGCAGCTGCAGAGGTTATTGACACAACTGTGTTGTCTCAGCATCACTGCAGTATTTAAGACCGGATTGTCCTCTCCAACATCACCAGATCGTTCAGCTTCCCACAGTGGTATTGTGGGGCTCCACTTACTTATTTTGTTATGATCAACTCATGCAGGCCATTGTGTTCAAATGTTTACCTTGTCTGGCCTTCATCTTCATAAGACCTCTGGCGCTGCCTCCCTGCCTTTTGCTTTGAGTCTTAAATCAGTTTGCTTTGGATTGGATTTTAAAGTAGACATGCATATCAAAAAGACAGCTGCAAGCATTTTATTGATATCATTTCACAATTATTCATACTTTTGGAAATAATTTCTCTATTTTGGGCATATATTGTAGTTTTATATTTATAGTGTATTATGGTTTTATGTCATTGCATTTTCTCAATGTAATTGAAATCTAGCACTAACTATAAACTCCATGTGCAGCACATCAGTTTCATGCTCTGTATTAGAACTGTGTTAAACTCCATCTGTGAACTGTGTAGACATTTTTTGATACATGACTCAGACCAGAGGAAAGATCAATAACGTTGTTAGTGTTGGGGAAAGAGATACTAATTATATTTGCACTGACCTCCGAACCCCACAGCAACTGTCTGATGTGGATGATAGGGTGAAAAAGTGTGTTTGAAAGCAGTTTATTGTTTCTTCTTTTTTTTTGTATCATTAATATTTCTGTTAAAATGGGTTTGTACTGTTCTTGAATGATTCATAGGTTGGTTGTGGCTTAAAAACAAGAACATAAAAAAATCCCCTGAGAATCAGGTACAAGGACTGGACTGAAAAAAAAATGCCTGTAAAATATTGCTAAAGACCAAAATTGCTCAAAATAAGACTCAAGTCTGGCTCCTTTAAAGCAAAAATATATATAAAAATAATGAGGGGCCAGTTTAAACTTTTGCACAGTACTGTAGATTAGAAGAACAATGCAATACTGTTGAGAAATAGAGAGCTGTGGTTTCATTGTTCTTTCTCATTAACATTTGTGTTTTTAAAAAAGTGTTTTGTACATTTCTTTAGTTCACTTTCAGTGTTATGCAAAGTGCAAGTAATATTTTTTCATTTTTTGTAAATGACGACTTTTGGGTGTGCTGGTCCTCTCCATATCCTAGTGATAGTCCTAGAGGTTTACACATGAAACGTCATAAATGTCGTAGGTAAATTCTTGGCATCTTTTCCATATTACGTACGTAGTGAAGAAGTCAGAGAACTGTGATGCATCTTATCTGGACCTATTAGAGCAGTAGTACCACCAGGTGGTATACTGCATCCACTGCAGCATAAATTGCACAATAGAGGGATTTTTGTTCATACCAAAAAAATGCATTAGTTATCAGTTATTATCAGTTATTTATTTATGTCATATATGTTTATATACGTTATTAAATGTATTTTTATTGCATTTTAAGATTAGTATCATATATTTGAAACATGAGCTCAATGTAAGTGCTCATTTTACAGAAAAATGAGCATTTATTATTATTACCTACCATTTTAAATCACTGAGTTGGTTAGGAGGAAACTAATCTTAACAACATCTGTTTATTTTGGAGTCAATTACAACAGCCTATAATAGCTATAATATATTTATTATGGTGTGTTTGCACCCAAAGTGATAATGTACAAGTAAAAGTAATAGTCTTTCAATTAACTTTAATAGGAAATCCAATATTTTACAGGAACAGCCCATGATTAAAGAAATGACAATTATAAACGCTGTAGTAAATGCAATGCTTTTATGAGCCGCATAACGTTTTTATTTTGAAAAAGCTGACCGGAAAGAAACTGCTATTCTTGGTAGGTACGTAATGCTCTTGACGTAATGCTGCCACTGACTGCATCTTCCTCCCAAACCAAAGACTGCCAAAGAAGCTGATTTTACTCGGCTTACAATAAGTCTCTAGTCCTGTATTTGTTCATTTTTAAGTGATGTAGAATGGCGTCTGGCTTTGGGAAGATTGTCGTTGGTACCTATGTGGAGATAAAACGCAGCGATGGTAAGTTTCACCCTGTCTATTTATTTTTCCCGTCGCGGTGTGTAAGTTGTTTGGGGATCTTTGTTGCTGCGCTGCTGTTGAATATAGCAACCGTTGTTTCTGGCTGCAGAGCGTAACGCTAGCTGCAGGTTCATATTAGTTGTCAGGGCGGAGAGTTTCAGCACGGCCTAAGCCTTTGAATGGGCGCCTTACCTTTGTTAGCATGCCCATTCAGAAGATATTTCCCGATACCTCTAGATTCTTATCATTAGATAACAACAAATGTCTTTGATGGGAATTTATCAAGCATACAAACATATTAACTCTAGCGCCACCTAGTTTCTTAAATTATTTATTATAACAGGGAATTCAACATTATAATTAGCCAAGCTAGCGGGATTGCTAACCCGGTTAGCTTAGCTAACTAACGTAGACGGCAAGATTAGCGTTAGCTTGTGGCTAGCCAAAGGCTGTTTCCCGGCTTCACACAGCAGTGGCTCCGCGGTAAAATCGGTTTCGTTAACATGCACTTTGGTTTTTGGTTATATTTTATCCCCGCTTTCTTTCATTGTTAGCTTATTAAATGCTCTGTCAATAAACCGAACCGCTAGTTGTTATGGAAACCCTTTTGAGGTCTAAAATCCTATATTAATCACGGTCATTTGCCTTAAAAATACATTTGTAATAAGAGCATATACGTAGGCTATTTTTTATAACTCTTTCCTTTATTTCCTCTATTACTCCTGGTATTGCATGGGTCATAAAAGATGATAGTGTTTTATTTAATAGAGGCAATGCCAAGGATATATAATTGTAGATAGTGTAACCTTAAATATGAGGCACCTACTGATGCCCTCGGTTTTTTGTAGTGGTACTGCGAATGTAGCCATAATAGCTTAGAATAAAGGGGGGGTTAAACTGCATTCACATGAGCTGAAGTTGTTTTTGAAGGCTAACAGATGAGTAGACCGAGAAATGGGAGAGGCTGGTTGTTGTATGACTCTCCTTTCTGTGAATGCCAGCTTTATTCTTGCTGCTCTGTGTAGTTGTTCGGCATTGCTTCAGGGCTATAGAGCCAAAGATGACACAGAAGTTTGTGTCATTCCTACTGGTCCTTTTGGGACTTTGCTACACCCAGTGAAAATGTTTTGCAACAAACCCTCAAACAGCACCAATCTTGTACACAAAGCACACGTGAATAAGCTTGAAAGCTAGTGCCAGAGGTGTGCTGCAGCCACTGTGCTGGTTGGTATCATTGGTAATGTCCCTAAATCCATAATCTCTGTCCTAAGATCAAGAGTGAGATGTGAACTAGATGCACAGCAGGGCTGCAGAAGTAACCAGTTCTGTCTGTCTGGTGTTGTATCTAGAGCAGGGATTGCCCTCTCCCTCTCTCTCTGGGGACTGGTTCAGATTCAAGCCAGATTCATGCTATTAGCCACCACCCCATCTGTTGCAGCCGGCTCCCTCTGTTCTGCCAGGACTCTCACTCACTCCTTGTGTTTTTTCCATTTCATATTTATTCCTGTTGAGAGCTAGGTCTCATAGAAAATAATTAGGAGCAGTTTAATTAGACTACCTCCAGTCATCAGAGTCACCAGTCACCTTTAAAGGTATTATACTCTTAATTGTTCCTGGATATCAATTTTGAGTATTAATTTTTGGGCTTTCCTCTTTTCTTTTTATCTTTTTTGTTTTTGTTTAAGTAAAATATTATGGTTTGGCATAGTAGGGTCTTTCAGAGCAGAGTGGAGTACTGGAGAGGCAAGGGTCTGTGTGGTGTTTGTACACTGCATCATTTTTTTTCTGAGTGTGTGCCATGTTGATATGGTTTCATTAATAGGTGTCTCTGGTTCTGTGGGTGAAAACGATGCTTTGAGGGTTTTGTTTATTCCACAGGCTTAGCAGAACTAGAGCACCCCCATTTTAAGCCCCTTCTGCTCCTGGGAGGTGTCAGTGTACCCATTCAGCAAGGTTTTAGTAAAAAAGTGGGGCACTTGATGGGGCATTCAGTAAGACAAGCCCGTGTGTGACTTGGCATTTCAGCTCTTTTAAGTCTAAGGATACAGTGTATGTCTGTGAGGAAGATGTAGGCAGCCGTTAGAGTTTATTAAAGTCTGGGGGGAAAATAAATATTCCCGTCTTTGGCAAGGTCAGAGAGTACAGCTGCACAATAGCTCATGTGGATCTTGTAGATGTACAGTGTCTGGACGTATGCTGTGTCCTTGAAACCTGTCCGTTTGGGTCTGTAGCTTTGCAGAAAGAACGGTAGAATAGTTTCCAGTTAAGGAAATTTGTCACTTCTCGATTATTAAAAGGCATGTCTGCCTTGCCATTTGAAAGTAAATGTAATAACAAAAATAATAATTTTACTTTTAATTAAATCAATAAATCGTTTTTTTTTTTAAGACCTATGCTGTTAGTACTTTAAAACATGCGTTTCTGGGTACAACAGGTTACACAAGCTCCTGATGTCCAGTGTTGTTTAGTGCCATTTACTGCTATTGAGGTTCAGTTTGCATAGTTCCTGCCACTGCTAACAGCAAATGTCTACAAGCAGCACCATTGCTTAGCCTCTTCATGGGAAATTTCTTGTACTGTTGCATTATGGGTTCATCATGACTGCCTCTCTTGGCATTTGCACTCACTATAAGGCTCAGTTAAACAGTCTCGTCTGGTAGCAGAAAAGACGAGGTGCTGGCATTTTACAGTGAAGATCCAACTGTTGGCTCATTGACACAACAAACATCTTGCAAAGTTAGCAGAGTTGGGAGGAAAGCGATCACTTCATCAGTTTCAGCAGGATCATATGACAGTTACACTGCCTTAGAGTGTTATTCTTGTATTTGTGGGTTGTTATGAATGAGCCTAAAACAAGCCTCGTCCTTATTATATCTGAACCTAACGACCTGTGTAAAATTGACATTTAGAGTGAGACGAACTGTATCCACTTAACCCCTAGTACCTGTTGAGCATTGTGTCATTTAGCTGTCACTTTAATGTAACAGATCTACCCCTTTTATAATAGTATAGTTCAAGGACTTCGGTTTGATATTTATTGGGCATTTTTTACAACAGTATGTATAATAGTAGGGAGGTCTGGCCATTAATAGGTGTATTGTACTGTATTTTAAGAGAACTTCTAACTGGAGATGTGGCGTTCATGAAGTTCTGTACCAGTGCCAATATGGGTGATTAAAATAACAATTTGGCTGATGATTGATTTGGAGGGGGAGGGGGGTTGTTGCTATTTATTTCCTCCTTTGTGTCTGGGAAATAAATACATCTCCATCTGTGTAAATAAAAACAGAATAGTGCGTTTATGTATCATTTAATCCATTCATTTTCTTAACCGCTTATCCACTGAGGTCAGCGTTAGGGGTGGATCTATCCCAGCTGTCGCAGTGTGAGAGGCAAACTAGACCCTGAACAGGTTGTATCGCAGGGCCAGCACAGAGAGACAGACCAGCAAACACTCGCAGTTGGATTTGGACTCACTGCAATCGCTCTCAGATTGTTAGAGGCTCATAAATAATTGGTGTGTAATTTATAAATGCAGACAGACAGTCTGAATGAGTCTTTGTCAATGAGCACAACTCAAGGGGACTCAGCTTAACTGGCTGCCAGTTGATTGTATTGTGGTGATATTCCTGTAGATCAGGAAGGTTACTGAGACCAACTTTAATAATTATATGTGAATTTCTTCCTATGTAGACAGCATTTTTTGGTGATTCATCACAGCTAATTACTTTATTATCAGAAACTGATTGGATGTAATTGCTTGCTTGATCCCATTCAGTCACAGGCTGATAGCATGCTGACTCGGTCTTTTTGGCACCATTTATGGCCAGGCTTCACTGACAGTGTTGGTGTGCTTGACAATCTCATTTTGCAGCAAAAAATAATAACTAAAGTGTACTTAATTGTGTTAAACTTCATGGCCGCCTGCTTTATTTAACTTTGAGTTGAAAAACGGCCATAAATCAGAATATATATGTTACTGCAGTACTCAGCATGCTGAAAAATGTTAAAAATTGTCATTGTATCGTATCATTAATTAAGTAATGTGATAACATCGTTCGGTGTCTGTTGATTACCACCTAAGTAGTACATGTATTGGGCTGCAGATTTTCTTGTGTAAAATTATATTGTTCTTGTTGCTATTATTATGTTTTAGATAATAATTGGTTATTTATAACCCCTTACATTCCATATTGTTTCATTTTTAAATTTCAGATTTGCATATTATAAAATAATAAGACATTTGTCTCGTTTTATCAAAGTAGTTTGGGCGAAGTTGTTCTCTTCTCTGCTGCCGTTACTTATGCACCAAGTAGTTTATTGAGTCTGATCGCGATGAAGCCACAGGAAGTCTGTGGTCTGCGGCTTGCTGCTTGACATTGGCAAAAGCAGGCAGCCGTTTTTTTCCAGGGTGGTTAGCAGGATGGAGCAGTGATTTGGAGAGCCATGCTTAGCACAGTTGTTTCCATAAATCCTCTGAGTGCTGCTACTCTAATCTTAAAGTGGACCAACAAAAGAGAAATGAGTTCTTTTTGTGTTTATAGTGTGATTGCATTTTAAACAAAGACCTGATTTTTCTGGTACCCTTCAACTCTGACTCTAGGTCATCTTCCTGTTCACTCTTTAGAGCCCTCAGACCTCGACTCCTCGACTGTTTTTGGAGCTTTTTCTAACTAATTAAATAACTAATAGAGAAAATAATCATTAAATTAATCCATGATGAGTGTAACAATATCAGTTCTATTAAACGGTCATTATTTTCCCCAATTAAAACAATTTTAGTTGTGATTAATGTGAATAATATTAATAATCTAATGATAATGACATATAGCAGTGTAACAGTCGGTTCAGATTACTTTGACATAGGTAACATTCTCAGAACCTTTGCAGCCTTGTACAAGTATAGTGTTAGTACTTTTACTTGGGTAAAGGATGTGAATACTTCCTTCATTACAGTGCAAGTTGATGTGTACGAGGAGAAAATGGGCAGAAATATCTTGTTACCATACAGCGCTCGTGCCTAGGGTCCAAAGCGACCTAGTCGTAACAGCCACACAGGATCTTGGGGTAGATCTGTCTACTCCAGTGAACCCTACAGACAGTTTGTTCCTCAGACTTGGTGCCAACCTCCATCAAAGCTATAGACATCGAAAATGTGACGTAATTTCCGGGGTAAAACCGCAAAGGATTGTAGATACAAGTGGCTAGCGCGCACGGGCTATTACAAGACAACAGTTACACAGAGATAAACAGAGACACAAAGAATTGCAAGAAGCTGTATTATTAACTGCCATAGCCGGTCGCATGACAGCCACTGGAAGCCGAAGGGTAAAGCGATTGGTCACATGGTCTGTCGATCTCTATTGGGACATTTTTATTACAGTGATCCCTCGTTTATTGCGGGAGTTACGTTCTAAAAGTAACCCGCGATAAGTGAAATCCGCGAAGTAGCCAACTTTATTTTACAATTATAGATGTTTTAAGGCTGTAAACCCCCTCACTACACACTTTATACACTTTTCTCAGACAGGCATGAACATTTTCACACTTCTCTCTCTTGTTTAAAGAATCTCAAAGTTCAAACCTTCGTAGAAAAATAAGTGCGGTATTATAGAATGAAACCAAAGGCACCCGCCGGTGACAAGTCCCACTGCTAGTGATTGAAGATTTATGTAAATTTGATAAGCCGAACGCATTCTTTACTGTACAGGAGACACTGCATGAGATTGATTGACAAATTGAAATTGAAATTGCACAAAAAAAAATCTGCGAAACAGCGAGGCCACAAATAGTGAACCGCGATATCGGGCTGGGCCATATTATACCATTCACGGTAATACCGGTACAATGTTAGGCAACGATAAGAAAATAAAATATTGCGATAGAATATGGGCAATACGCGCATGCGCAGTGCCTTTGTTTTCATACGCACATGGTCGAAAAAGCATGGCAGCAGCGGAGAATGAAAAGGGGGAAAGCAGATCGTTGAATGAAATGGATGAACCAGAATCGGTTTGTAAAAATGGTGCAACTTCAGTGATGCAGAACTGGTTTGGTATTTGTCCGTCAGATACCCACCAAAGCACATTTTTTTTGTAGAACATGCAAGCGGACCGTCGTTATTACCGTATTTGTCGGACTAAGGTGCTCGTAAATCTGGGAGTAATCTGGGTCCAGAACTCCCTCCGCTTCAGGTCCCAAAGTCAAACGAACACTGTGGCACACTGAGAGTTAAGAACTGTCTAAATTCTTTCATCTTCAATAAAATGATCAGCATTGCTGCTTAACAGGTGTAACAATTAAGTTTAACATCCAGGCATCCATGAAAACAGAATTTATTACATTTAAAGGAGTTAGAAGTTAGCAGGAAGTTAGCGGAAGGTAGCTCGCTAGTTTCGCCAGTTACCTAAGCATGATATAGCATGTTCTGACTGAGAGATTTCTGAAAAAATTAAAACTTACAGCTCTGCTATCACTTCCAACATAAATGAAGACAGAAAACTAAACAGCAGTGACGTTTGTAGGGTTATTGAAGTTGGACTAGCTGGTATATAATGATGTGCTACGTGATCGCTAGCAACACAGCTAAGTTAGCATAACATAAACAGTGAAGCTGGAGGATGAACGCTAATACTTTTCCACTCGATAAAAGTTAACATGAGGGTTCCTGATGGTTAGAGACAAATGCAATCGCATGGCAGGATGCAGTAAACAGACCAAACTTCAGTCAGGAGAACAACTGAAATAATCCATCCACAATACGAAGTTAGTCATTAATATACTACAACAACATGGGAATAGTGCAGCTGTGATAGAATACAGCATTAATGAATCAATGGTACAGAAGTGGAGGAAACAAGAAGAATGAGTTTAATAAAGTTTGATTTATCTGACTGCTTTGTTTCGCATAATGTGCCCTATAATCCCATGCACTTTATGGTCCAAAAAATATCTATTTGACTTTTTTATTTGGCACACTGCAGTTTAATGTTGCAAAGCACCTCTTTTTAACTTTAGTGGATATTTTACATGGTTATGCTCAGGTTATGTCAGCCCATTTCTACTGGAAATGCCCTTTGGTTAAACTTTCAGCAAGGAATTTGCATTTGCACTGTTAAATTTTTATATAGCTTTAATGAAAATAAAAAAACAGCTGCTTGTTTAAGTGAAAATAGATGGATGTTTTTTTTTTTGCGCTAGTAAAGTTGTAGAGTTGTATTTTGTCTCACATCAATTATATCGTTAGTTATATCGTTATCGCAAATTTTCAAATTTATATCGTGATAAATAATTTTGGCCATTTCGCCCTGCTCTACCGCGATATAGCGGGGGATGACTGTATACTGTTGGTAAACATCTGATCAGCAGTAGAATTTTTTTTTTTTTTTAAAAACGCTACATGTACATTTCCTGTTTAAATTCAAGTCTATGTTTGGATTAGTTACTATTATCATTACTGCCTGTATGGAAGTTTTCTATAATAGCATGTGGCTGATTTCTCTGATAATAAAATGTGAAAGCATCTTGCCTGCTAATAACAAAACCAAATGAATTGTAGTATAAGTTTCTCTCATAAGATAAGCTGTCATTGCACATGAACATGATACTTAAATCAATTAATAATTTAATTATATCTATCCATCCAGCTGGGAGGTAACAACAAAAAACCCTTTGTGTTTACAGGTGACAGATTACATGAACCACAATGAGTGTTCAGAAACTAAATTAGTTTTGAGGGCTGAAAGGGACCAAGTATAAAACCACTCTTACATTTTAAAACTTTGTGATTTATTGTAAATCAATTTCAACTAATTTTTTTTTTATTTTTAGGGTGGGGGGTTGGGTTAACTTTGTTATTCTGTGTATTTTTATGGCTGTTTGTATCCTCTATAAATGCACACAGGAATGGCTCAAATACTGGATGTCCACACCTTGCTAAATCACCTAAATTTTAAGGAAATAACGCTATCACAAGTGCACGATATATACCTAACAAATAGAACATATGCATTCTGTTGAATAAATGGCTGCCCTGCGAGAAAATCATTTTCCCTGCTTTTTGCAAATGTGAAACATTTGTATGGTAAATTGATCAAATGTTCAGCACATGAGAACACTGAAAGCATCTTTGCTGGCCTGCTCTCTTTGTGTCTCTAAATAATGGATACTGGAGCATGCCGTTTCCTTAGATAGTGAAGGGATTTTGCAGCATGCAGTTGGATCGGCACAGGCAAAAATGGGAGGGCTGAGCAGCTTTTTTTCTTTTTTGTCCTTTTTCTTTTTTTCTCCAGCTGTTAATATTGCAGTGTTGAAGACAGAGGGGCGGAGAGAAGCACAGAGGCTAACAGCAGATGCTCTCATCTCTGTTATCCGAGTCTCGCTAACGTTTCATTATCAAACCTCCTGGTCTGAACTTACCAAGATTAGCCTCAGCCTGCTGCCTTCCTCTCACAAGAAACCTAATTTGTTCAGTCACTTACAGAACAATGGAAACGAAATAAAATCCTCTGTTGGTGAGCATAGGCGGGTTTTGTGTTAGTAACATTTCACTAAAATGCCTGCATTATCTGGAACTAGATTCTTTGTTTGTGAGGATAAAGGTGAATATAAGCTTATATAATTAGTAATGTAATTTAAAGTAATTTAATTGAAGCTAGGTTAAATGTATATCGCATAATAATAAAAAAGTAGGAGCACAACACATCAGAAACAGAACTGAAAATGTAAAATGTATAGAATACATCAGTGGGTCGTCACACAACAATTATAATATAGCAGGGGTCGGCAACCCTAAGCACGCATGCCACAGTTGGCACGCGAAGGGTTAACTGATGGCACGACCATAGCTGGACTGGTCATCGGGCATACCGGGCATTTGCTCGGTGGGCCGATGATTTTTTTATTTATTTATTTTTTGTAAGGGCATAAAAAATGACAGGTGGTGGATTGGCCAGATGCTGGCTGGTGTGTAAAAATAACTCAGTTGTTTGGTGGTGGCTATGGCGGAGCTTCCACAGATTCAGTAACATTAGCAGGGAAAGGGGAGGCAGGAGGAGCAGAGACCCAAGGCAGCACCGGTCCGAGTGTCAGGTGAACTGAACTTCAGGTAAGAAGTTATGACCTGCAGTCTATCTGGGTCAGATATAAACCAAGTTTAGGTGGAGTTTATTTTCGTTGGGCTGACTTTTTACAGTCAGTTACAATAACTCGTACTGCGTACTAGCTAGCATGACGGAGTTTTCATCAGCATTGTTGTAGCGAACTTTATTTTATTCATAAGGTTAGTTATTAGAGTTGCCAACCGTCCCGTAAAAAGACGGAGTCGTCCCGCATTCAGAGAAAATATTATGCGTTTCGTTTTGAGGTGAAAAGGAACAGTTTGTCCTGGACTTCAGCTAGAATGGAAAAAGACACAAAGGAGTTATTCTGTCGTTACGCTGCACAGCTGCCTCTTCTCTCCTCTCTCTCCTGTTGCTACTTCAATCATGAAACTGATCAATGATCAGCTGATCAGCTGTACTCTATTGTTTGTCGCCCACTTTGCGCCAGAAAGAGGAAACCGCCGGATGTCGCGCTAAACAACAGCAGCACGTTTAAGCTTGATAAGCTGTTGTTAGAATTTATTTAATATTAATTTCTAGTATCAGTTGATGTTTGCTGGAGCCACAGCCATAAAAGCTGCTGGGGGGCACAAAGAAATACTTTCTTATTCTCATTTAAAATGTCTGGCTGTTATTAAATAATTATCTGAAGTTTACAACCAAAGTTTTTATCTGATGTAAAATGAATAGAAATCATACATATACCAACAAGACAGTGTACATCACTGTCACAACAGCGTTTGTTTTCATTCAAAGGCTTTATAGTTTTTCCTGTAATACCTGGTGGGCCGGTCTCTAGTCAAAATGCCCGGGCTGATTTTTTTGTCCCAGTCCAGCCCTGGGCACGACACGCAGTGAATTCATCTGAGAAGGTGCATTAAAAATAAATGGCCAGGCCAGCGGTGCACATCGCAAATTAGCTCGCATAGACACATTAGTTGTGCTCGAGACAGAATTCACAATGCGTTTTTGGGACTTTCAGGTGTATGGACCAATGTTTTCTTTTCTGATCAAACCAGAAATCTTTAATGAGCAGCTGGATTTGTCTCGCATTAACTGGCTGAGTTAATGCCAGTTAATACAACATCGAAGCAGCTGGAATCCACAGCTGTGCGTGTTCATGGAGCTTGCATTTTCACCTGCTGGACATCACTACCTGACAAGTTTAACTGTCTTCAGAACATTGCAGAGGCCTTATTGACAGTATTTGGTTCTACATATCTGTGTGAGCAGATTTTCTCTCACACGAAGAGTGTCCTCACGTAGCCGTCTGAATGCTGGACACTCAGAGACCTGTGTCTCTGAGTGGGAGACCAGAGATCACATTAACATGTGTATCCCTGTATTAACAAACATGCCATATTGGCCCAGTTTATTTTACTTATCATTGTTGTGAGGAGACCATAAATAGCATTTGTATTTTCTGTTGTACAGTTCATTTGCTGTTATGGAGTTCTTGTTATGGATAAAAAGTGTTTTTTTTTTGTTTCAAAATAGCTGATAACTATTCGCTGATAGCTGCCAACATCTGCGAACAAATATAATTCTATAAAGTGGTTCTATATAGTGTGTAACTGTTAATATAGAGCGTTATTAAATTTATTGCTAATGCAATCATAAAATTTTTGATGGCACTCGTCATCAGAAAGGTTGCCTACCCTGTTATATAGTATATTATTTAAAAACACGTTCTTTAAAGTCAGTGTATATCCAAATAAAAACAGTTTTATTTTAACAATACTGCATGCAGATCTGATCATGGTAGCAGGTGGTAATTAGACCTTTTTATATTTCATAAATCATGGGGTTTGAATGGCAAATGCAGTTATGTTGTTGTTGTACTTACTAAACAATAAAATGCTTTTAATTTTCCATAGCACTACACTGATTTTGGTCCCAATATTTTCTACCTTCAGCTATTTATGTTTTTCTGCTAATCTGATGTTTGAGTTCATCTCATCTCTGGTGCTTTTACAGGACGTATACATCAGGCGATGGTGACCTCACTTAACGAGGACAATGAGAGCGTCACAGTGGAGTGGATAGAAAATGGAGACACAAAGGGAAAAGAGGTAAACCACTATTTACCACCGTTTTTTACCTCTTAAAGCTTCCTTAACAGCACAAAGTGCTTTTTATTTTCCAAAGCAATGAATAATAGATCCAAAAGCATTCAGGAGCTGCTGTGATTATGCAACTAAGCTGCATGTTCGACCACACATCACCCCTTGCACACCCTGCAGCTCTGATCACATGTAGACAGTGTGAAAATTTAACAGTACATCTGGCGGCAGGCTTGCTGCATCACATTTTCATAATTATTTTTCATGGACATAATAAAAAGCACAAAGATAAGCAGAATTATTTATATAAAAATGTCTGTTTCTGCATTTGGTTCAGCCCTGTCTTTGGAGCACATACGCACAGTCCAAATAAGACAATGAAAAATACTAGAAAAAGCATTTCCTAGCAAAAATGCAATGTGAATGCTGCAATTTGAAAATGTTGCCTGAAATGTTTAAAAATATTTGAAATATTCAAAGCTGAATTTGCTAAATCAGCTTAATTGCAAAAGATTAGCAAAATATCGGCCAGCAACAGTACCAAAAACTGAAAATGTGCTAAATAAAGCGAAAAAGGTACCAAAACTGAGCTTCAAAAATGCTAAACTTGGAGCTGAAGCTCGTCAAAATGAAAAATGATCTCAAATGAGAAATGTTTATCAATAAATGTTTAGCCGTGTGACGATTTTGACATCACTTCCGGTGTCGCTAGACACAATCTTTGTGGTGCGTCGGCCGGTCGTGCACCTCTTGATTATTGTAAGGAGTCATCACAGTTGTGTTTAAGACACAAGTCTACGATCATGCCGGTTATTAGCTCAATTTTAATCATAATCCTGCACAGAAGCTCAGAGACGTACAAACACACAGAGGGAGATGTTACAACTGTTTGAAAACTTTAGTTTGTGGAAAGAACTCTGAGCAGAGCAACCACTGCAGAGGATGGCAGCTTCAGGCTGTTTACTTTTTCCCTCCAACAAAACAGAAAGAGAAATGAGAAATTGCTGAATGACACTGGATGAAAGAGGACAGGGATGGCTATGTTTTGATGTATATCTTATACATGCAAGGCAAACGATTTGGGCATGGAAAAAAGAGAAGTTTTTTCACATTATTCTTCTAGCACCGTTTAAAGAGCAGGGGATGTCATCACACAGTGGTGGCAAAATGCCATGAAAAATCGAATTCTTCATAAAAGCACACTTCTCCAGAAAAAGCTGAACATTTTGATACCAGAATGGTTTCTGTAGCACAAAGTATGCAGAAGTAGTTAAGTGCAGGAGGATCTCAATAATGTGAATGCTTATACAGCGTGCACATAACCTAGATTTTTAAAGTATAAAAACGAATGAGAAAGTTGGAGCAAGTTGTCCATTAATTGCAGCATTGATTCTCAGCCCATCAAAATGACAAAGTGTCCATGGAGCAAGTCTGTCTCTGAGCTTTTTTCACCCATGGAGCGTTGGTGAAATTTACAGTACAGAACTTTAAAAATTACATTCAGCAGCAGTTTTAGAAAGTGGTCAACACCCTTTGGCTTTACTGCAATAAATCTGATGGATAATTTTGACTACTCAGCACACAAGAGACATCCAAGTTTAAATATAAGCACTTGGGGTTAGTTTGAAGACTCTTGTCCACCTTAATTATGTGCAAAACTGGTCCCATTTAAGCCCTTTTTAGGCTTTTGTGATGCACTGTATTTTCAAACTGACTGAACCCCCCGTCATAGACAGAATCACTTGACTTTATGCTGCTCTATTTCTGGACAGATTGACTTGGAGAGTATATTTGCACTTAATCCAGATGTGGCTCCAGATGAAGAAATTGCCCCTAGTCCAGAGACCCCACCCCCTCCTACACCCACATGTGTGAAGGTTAACAAAATTGCAAAGGTGAGTGGTGCTGTGTGACCTTATGACACAGGTGTCGAACTCCAGGCCTCGAGGGCCGGTGTCCTGCAGGTTTTTGATGTGTCCTTGATCCAACACAGCTGATTTAAATGGCTAAATTACCTCCTCAACATGTTTTGAAGTTCTCCAGAGGCCTGGTAATGAACTAATCATTTGTTTCAGGTGTGTTGACCCAGGGTGAGATCTAAAACCTGCAGGACACCGGCCCTCGAGGCCTGGAGTTCGACACCCCTGCCTTATGAGCACCTAAAGGTGTAGCGTGTGAATTACATTGCTCAGAATTGCAGCTCTTTGTTTTGTCACCCTTTAACATCCCTCATTCACGGACTAGCACCCAGGCTTCCTCGGGTGACCTGTGCGGCTCAGTGTGCTGGATCTTTTTATAGAACCTCGATCCTTCTCAGGAACCAGCTAACTGGTCCTGTTAAGTACACCATGTGTCATAAATATAGACTAACAGGTGAGAGTCTTCAGTGTTTTTTTTTCTTTCTAAATTCAGTAAATATTTAGGGCTCAAGGTTTCCACCATCCTGTTGTCTCACCAACAGCCCACCCAGACTCAAGATTTTTTTTGTGTGTTTTGCAGCATGAGCTGTATCGTCACGGTTTTTCCTTTGTCAGAGATCTAACTAGAATTTTAGTAAAGTCCAATTTCAAATTGTCACTTACCCAGTACTGAATATTAGACATTTTTGTCTGATATTCACATTTGTCAAATGATCAGAAATTACAGGAAAATTTCTGCCAGTGAGGGAACAGGGTACTGGGAATATGAATCAGGAGTTGCACCTGTGCCGCTCCGTGTCTCCATCTGTGCCACACAGTATGCTTTGCAGCATGTGGATACATTAACCACTCGCCTCCAGAAAAGCGTGTGTATTTCTGTATCTTTGTATGCAGAGTAGTCACGATAAGTAAAGTCTGGAACTTTGTGACAACAAAAGTAGGAATCACACTAGCTAACTCAGTAGTCATTTCTCTTTATTTGTTTTCCCCTCACAGAACCGACGGACGATAGCACCTCCTAAGAATGATACTCCATCCAGAGATAATAGAGGTTTGAGGAACTGCAACATTATCCTCACATATTTATGGTGGTTTAATTGTTATTGAAATTGTTGCTTTCTATGGCTTGGTATATATCCATCATGAGTTTGCCCACTTTAGTTCAGCAATTATTTTACTATAATGCAAAAAATCTGTGGGGGGTTTTGTTTTTGTTTTTTGTCCACCAACTCTTCCTCTGCAATCAGGAACAACTAACTTTTTAAGCATTGTTAAAAGCATCATATCATTTTTATTTCTTGACATTAGCTTCTCATTTACATCCACATATATGCCGTTTTTGCATTTATGCACCTATGGTCTCATAAAAGCTTCTTGTCATACTCATTTCATGGCAAGCAGCAAACACGGGTCAAACAGTACTGTAATATGGGCAGGCAGTAGTTGTTTAAATGTAAAATTGATAGTTTAATAGAATATGTTCTCCAATGCAAACATAGTGGCTCCAGTGTAGTCGTTTACACTTTTGGCAAACAAGAAAAAGCTGGAGACACAAATCCCTTTGGTGGTGCATCAGTACGGACACCCGGTGTTTTAAACAAAAAAAAAAAAAAGATAAATAGATAAATACTGACTAATCCATTTATATACAGAACTACCCACTACTTTCAGCTGCTTCCTTATTTATAAGAAAGCATTTTTCTGAAATACAAACATAACACTCACAGCCTTATAGTTTCAGTACACGTGAACCATCCACATGTTTGTTGTGCTAACAAATTTGACCAAAGTAAACATATTCTGAGTTTTTTATTAATTTTTTGTTCCTTTCCTCCTCCTTCCTCCTTTTTAATATTCATTCATTTATTTTGGTGTTGTTTTTTTTTTGTTTTTGTTTTTTTGCTGTCAGTGTTGCTTGGTAGTGGCATCTGGATCAGAGATATTTGTATTTTTGTGTCTTAAGCAATTCCAACCCGGGCCAGACCTCCACAGCCTCAGCAGCCAGAGCCTGCTCCACCTCCTCCATCGCAGCAGCCCGCACAGCCCACTCAGGCCCAGACACAGCAGCAGCTACAGAACGGTAACAATCATGACATTTGTCAAGAAAATTATCATTTCAAGAAACCAGTTTTAAGCAGTTGGCCAAAAGCTTCTAGACTAATCCCTTATGCAAATGTGAAATATAATCCATATAAGATTTTTTCTTTTTTTTAATCCAAATATACTGTCAGCGTTAGTAAAAATGCATCGATCGCACAAAAGCATATCATCAAAATCTTTTAATGTCGTGTCTTTGTTGACCACATGTTCATCACAGAGTCCTCACATCAGCCGCTATCCAGAAAGGAGTTTGGACAGCTTTGTATGTATCACCTGCATGTTACCCCTGCCCTCAGTGCTTCACAGTGATTCTGATAGTTTCCAATAGAGTCCGATAGACCGCTAGTCAAACAAGAAGATCGCTCAGCCAAATGTCTGCCACGTACTGCTCAGAGCTGTTGTGTGGACAAGAAGCAGCACACTCACAATCCATCCAGCAGACAGGCTTTCTGGGTATTAGGAGGGGAAAAAAATTGTGGTGTCGTTTGGCTGTGCTGCTTTTTTTTTTTTTTTGTGTGTCTGGTTTCTGCTGAGTCACACACGGGCACACACGTGGAAGAGCCTGCGGTAATGTGTGTTACGTCTCTGGGCTGTGACAGCAATGATAGCCTTTTATTCAAAGTGCTCGCTGTCATTTGGAAAGCTGAGAGGAGGATGTGAACGCCTTGTTTCCCCCCTCCTCACCCCCCTCCTCACCCCCTCAGCTCCCCTCCACACAGACTGAATAGCCCATAAGCAGTAACGGTGCTGAGTTCCTCTTATATTTCTTGTCCCGGTGCTGACCCAGTTCATCTTCTCCTCACAGATTAGAGCAGATTATTAATCCTTCTGCTCTGATAGTCTGGGTTCTCAGGGACTGCAGCCAGCAGGAGGCCAGGACTGTGTCACAGGGCTTGGGCCGGGCTTTGCAGCGGGAAGCTGGGGCTGCAGCGGCGAGCATTGAGCCGGGGCTAATCGAATAACATCGTTTTGATGAACTCTGCACTGAATTAAAAGTGGCTTTTACTCACATGTTTGCTAACTTGTGTTCCTTTATAATGGTGACTAATATTTTTGATTGACCTGAAACAAAACTAATCTGGGGGTGTGGTGATCGGGAGCTTTGGAATAACCTTCTTAAGACGATCATTCTTGATTTGAAACAGCCTCTTACTGTAATCAGACTGGATTAAAACAGTAATGCAAGGCACATATCCTGCATTGTAAGTGTTTTTTGGTTTTGTCTTTGTTTTTTTTCATTTTCCTTTCAGAGGTCACATGTCCTGTTGTGTTTGAGGACACAAATAAAAATAAAAATGTTTTGAAACACAGTGTTGCAAAGGCCTTTTGTTGGTTATGTAGAGCAAGCAGCTAATGTTATGCGGGAGACACTGTGTGCCAGCCGCTGCATCCTGGTGTGTAGTAGCTGTATCACTGCTCTGCTTTGTTGGAGCCAGCCCAAGGTTTCTCTGCTGTTTAAATAAAGGCCAACAGAAAGGAAAGCTGATAGAAGACGCTGGGAAAGTAGTAGAAGTGACATATTGTAAGCGAGATAAAAGAGGAAGAGAAAGCTGTTGATACATGATGTGAAAGGTGGGAGAATTACTGTTTTTCTTTTCTAAATGGCAGCACGAAGGAAGTCAAACTGCGTGAAGGAGGTGGAAAAACTTCAAGAGAAAAGAGAAAGACGCCGGCTTCAGCAGCAGGAGCTCAGGGAGAAAAGAGCTCAGGTACACTGATGTTGTTCTTTTTTTTTCTTTTTGCCATAGAGTTGATTACATTGAAGTGAGTATCTGTTTGACATGAGAGTAATTGTCATGTTGTCTGTCTCTGTCCTTCAGGAGGTGGACACCACCATCCCCAACTATGAGATCATGTACATGATCCGAGATTTCCGAGCCAGTCTAGACTACCGGCCCCTGACCACAGCAGACCTGGTGAAAATTCTTCTTCGCTCCTGATCGGTAAGAATTGACCTTCATCCAAAGTTTAATAAATGTCCTTCTCATTGCACTGCCCAGATTGAAGAGCACAGAATATGCGTTTGTGTGAGGAAACGTCCACTCAACAAAAAAGGTGAGGTCTTTGATGAGTTTCGCCTCATGCTACGTGCTAAGTACTTTTTATATTGTTGTATTTGAAAGTGTCGCCTCTGCTGTGTTTCAGAGTTGTCCATGAAGGATTTGGATGTGATCACCATTCCCAGTAAGGATGTGGTGATGGTTCATGAACCTAAACAAAAAGTGGACCTGACCCGCTACCTGGAGAACCAGACCTTCCGTTTTGACTACGCCTTTGACGACAGCACCACAAACGAGATGGTTTACAGGTTTGTGACCCGAAGCGACATCTGAGCTGTTAGATTTATTTAATTTCAAGTCAGATTCAGATTATGTGACGCAGCACATGATAAGCCAACCAAAGACACAGACAGAGAATCTCTGCCAAGCAATGGCGCACAATCAAGAACAACCAGACTTTCCAGTATTTGCAGTGTTTGTCTTAGCTTAGTTTTGAGAGATGTTTGCAGACAGCTATGTCTGAAAAAAAAATTGTTAAACGGTTTCTGATGCACAAACTACAAATGAACAAGTCTGTGTTTTGCCACAAATTATCGGCTAGGGGAAGGAAACCCTGGATCAGCGCAGCCACACTCATTGAGGGGTGTGACCTGGCCACTCGGCCAGCGAAATTTCACCGAAATGTGTTGATTGTGATCGTTTTATGTTTTTTTTTTAATCATTTACAAACATTCTACAAATGACTGTTTATCTATTTGCATTGTTACTAAACCAAACTAATTCAAATAACAGCCACAGTTTGACATTTTCAAGTTGCAAATTCATAGATAATAAAAACCTGAAATCTGGTTTTTTTGCATGTTAATATAATTCCTTTAGTCAGAAGAAAGGTGACTAACAAACAAAATTAGATGAATGAATTGTTAATATTTTTATGTATAAATTTGGGGATGGAGTAGCGCATGACTGTGTTTTGTCTTCTCCTGCAGGTTCACAGCCAGACCTCTTGTGGAAACCATTTTTGAGAGAGGCATGGCCACCTGCTTTGCCTACGGACAGACAGGCAGTGGAAAAACACACGTGAGTTACAATTAATGTGCCTTTAAGAAAACAGAAGGCTTTTATCCCTGTAGTTGGAGTGCATCTTATATAATTTGTGTATAAAATACATTTTAACTTGTATATATTTATTTTTTCATTGTGTCACAGACTATGGGTGGCGATTTCTCTGGGAAAAACCAAGACTGCTCTAAAGGAATTTATGCATTAGCTGGTAAGCACATTAGATGTAGCTCTTTGTTGACTGAAGGATAAGTTGGATCTGTTTTGGAATTCGATCTCTCGTGTGTTTTTATGCAGCTCGGGATGTATTTCTCATGTTGAAGAAACCCAGCTACAAAAAGTTAGATCTACAAGTGTACGCAACTTTCTTTGAAATCTACAGTGGGAAGGCAAGTGATGTGTTATCATTTTTTTCCTTCTCATTTTTTTCTGAAGGAGAGATTTTATTTAATGCTGACAGAACTGTGTTTGTAGGTGTTTGACCTGCTGAATCGTAAAGCTAAGCTGAGGGTACTGGAGGACGGGAAACAGCAAGTGCAGGTGGTGGGGCTGCAGGAGAAGGAGGTCAAGTGCACAGAGGATGTCCTGAAACTCATTGAAGTGGGAAACAGCTGCAGGTATGACAGCAGGAACTTTCTCAGGAATTCCGAGACTTTGTGTTCTTGTATTTGATCAGTGATCAGATCAAAACTCTGAAACTCGTTTATTGTCATGCAGACGTCGTCTAGCACAATATTTATGTTCTTTGAGGATGTTATTCCTTCTCCTAAAGTTATTAATTTTTTGCCCTCGCTGCTGCTGCTTCTTCTTCTTCATCATCTTGATCACACTCCAAAAGAACATCAGGGCAGACGTCCGCCAACGCTCACTCGTCTCGCAGCCACGCCGTTTTCCAGATCATTCTCCGGAGGAAGGGGAAGATGCATGGAAAGTTCTCCCTCATCGACCTTGCAGGCAATGAGAGGGGGGCGGATACATCGAGCGCTGACCGGCAGACTCGTCTGGAGGGAGCAGAGATCAACAAAAGCTTGTTAGCCTTGAAGGTCTGTGTGCAGTGAAGGGATAGTGGAGTAGCTGATTCCCACGTGTTGGCTACCACTTCATTTTCTTTTCTGTTGATTTGTAAAATAACAAAGAAATGTCATGTATACTTTTTCCATTTGTTTTTTTTTTTTTTTTTAATTTACCAAGTATGTCTCTCTTGTTGTTTCAGGAGTGTATCAGAGCTCTGGGTCGTAACAAGCCCCATACACCATTCAGAGCCAGTAAGCTGACCCAGGTCCTCAGAGACTCCTTTATTGGGGAAAACTCACGCACATGCATGGTCAGTCTCTGTCTTCTGTCTTTGGCCATGTTATCACATCTCTTCCACAGGTTAATAAATATGAAATAAATCTGAATGACATATTCTTTTTTTTTCCCTCCAGATTGCAACCATTTCTCCTGGGATGACATCCTGTGAGAACACACTCAACACACTACGCTACGCTAACAGGTGGGGTTGAGATAACCCACTCCAGTGATTTGGACAGTATCTTCTTGCTACAGGAACTTCTTGGATTATTCACCTTTATGAAATTTTAGCTCTTTTGGATTCCTCTGTAATGTCCAGTGGCTTTTATAGAATCTGAAATTAGCTGTACTACTCCAAATTTCTCTGCTTACTCTTGTTCGTTCTGACTCTTGTATCCTCTTCCCTTTTTTTTCCTACTTTCTTTCCTTCTTGTTTCCCGCCCTCTGCTGCTCTGTGTGCTGGTATGATGACTGTGTAGAGTGAAGGAGTTTGGGATTAGTCCGTCAGACATCCCCTTCTCCCAGAGCGGTCAGGGAAGCCGCCCTGAGCACTCGCCCACCAATACCTTTGAGTATGATGACTTTGCTGCTACCTCTCCCAGCAGGTCAAGCACTCCCCAAAGCACAGCACCACACGCACAAATACACACAGTGCATGCTGTCCCTTTGTGTATCTAATGCATTATAAAACACACCCATGAGCTCATTTATCAGCTCCTCACTGCGCTACACTTCCTGTCTTCCCCTTTCTGTTTTTCATCTGCATGTTTTGATGTGATTCATCTTTTCATCCCTGCTTTGACTTTGATCTGAACTGTAGACAAAACTTTTTTTTTTTAAATTGTGTTGCTAAATCCTGAAGAACAATATGTCTGTCTGTCTGTGTGGGTGTGTCTTTTATTTGCTCTGTTGTTTCATCGCTGTTCATGCCCCGGATGTCAGGGATAACTGCGATAGCTGGGTGTGATAAGTCAGAATGCTGGTGCAAAACTCGACTTTTAGCTGTTTGGCAAATGCATCCACGGTGAGCTTTTGTTTGAGCCAAACACTCAGCGGGTAATCCCTTATCCCGGCCGTAGTCCTAATTAATTGGCGCTGGCACCTGCAGGTTGGGTACAGTGCTGTAATCCCTCATCAGCTCTGCGAGAGCCTAGTTAAACATGAGCTCTGAACACCCAGACTCCAGTTACCATGAAAACTGATATCTGGAAATTGAGCATTGTCATCTGTGCCTGTGCATGACATCACTGCTGTCATGAAGCTGCCATGCTGCACAAACCATGAACCGCAAACCAAACATCAGCCTTGTTAGGAACAGGTCTGACCCGTGGTCGCTGCGATCTGATGTTTCTTTATTTCTTTTTTTGGTCTGCAGGGTAAAGGAGCTAACGGTGGACCCCAACCAAGTGATGGAAGGGGGACGCCCCAATATCCATGCTGTCAACCAGCTGGATCTCTTGGATGAAGAGTGGCTGAGCATCTCACCACAAAGAGACGACCTTAAACTTCTCTGTGAGCAGAATGTAAGTGCTCACAGTTGATTCTTTGAAGCACAAATCAGACTGTTTACATCTGGAACTTATATCTGAAAATAGGGCTGCTGTGGAACAGGAGGTAAAACAAGGCTGTATATTACTCAGTAGTTCAGTCCCTGGCTCCTACAAGGTGCAATCAGTGCAAGATACTGGTATATGAGCACTAAATAAGTACCAGCCCATTTACCATATCACAGCTGCCACGTATTTCACTACCCCTACACTACCCCAAGTGTTTTTGGATTAACATTCAAACTTTTATTTATCAGTGATGAAGGTGAGGTCCACTGATAACCAGATTTCAGAAATGATCTCTGTGCTGTAGCTTTTTGTTAAGTCCATTTAATTTAACAATTTTAAGAAAATCAGATTTTTGACTAAAATGCGTCATACAAAAGAGTGAGATAATATAATAATAACACAAATGGAAGAACTCAGTCTGGTTTAAAACCCAAATAATAAACATGGGTTTTTACTCAGATTTAAAGAATATTTGTTTGTTGGAGACATTGTGACGTATAAAGGGAAAGAAGCCACAGTTTAGAAGTAGCTATTTAAAAATGCCTGATCTCCTTTGTTTAAATCTGGATCTTGCTGCTGGATCTGTAAACACAGGAGGAAGAAGTGTCTCCTCAGCTCTTCACCTTCCATGAGGCCGTGTCACAGTTGGTGGAGATGGAGGAGCAGGTCCTAGAGGACCACAGAGCTGTTTTCCAGGTTAGAAAACACTCCAGCTCTCCTCGTTTCTTTCTTTTTCTTTTTCTCATACATACTTGTATGAATCCAGATAAATTGCAGCTCCTGACAGTGAATTTATAACTTCTCTTTGTTCTCCTCTGAGCAGGAGTCTATCCGGTGGCTGGAAGATGAAAAGGTGCTGCTGGAGATGACGGAGGAGGTGGATTATGACGTGGAGTCTTACGCCACGCAGCTGGAGCAGATCCTAGATCAAAAGATAGAAATCCTCACTGAGCTCCGAGGTATGCCCGAAACTTACACGCACATCACTTAACAATAGAATACAGCCCTCCTGTTACATTTTTTTTAAATGTGTGAAATGCTTTTGCTCTCCTCAACAGATAAAGTGAAGTCATTCCGCTCTGCACTGCAGGAGGAGGAGCAAGCCAGTAAGCAGATCAATCCCAAGAGGCCACGTGCTCTTTAGAGTCTGAAGAGGTTTAAGTGGCACGTTGAGAAACATAACCACTAGATGTTTGGCACAAGTCGAGCTGACACTAGCAGCTGTGAAAACACAAATTAAAGGACTGTCTAATGTACCAACAGGCTCAATGAATATCGTTTGTTTTGATCCCTCTAGTAACAGAAACTGGCTCTCCACTCACTCTTTGGTCTTGTTAGAAAACTGGAAGGAAACTAGTTTTTATTTCCTTCCACTTTAGATGATTTTTTTTTTTAATGGAGAATGTTTAGTTTCCTTTCCTTGTACTTAAATTATTTTTCTTTTATACCCGTTTGTACTTCCTTTGAACTAAAACTTTTCGACCGGTTTTCAGAGGAGATCTCAGTTGAACATGCTTCGAAGTTTACTACACAAAACCAGTATTTTATTTCTGGTTTGCTCTGGCTGACATTTCTGCATGTTCACTCTGTGATAGCTTATGTACACCACTGTTTCATGGTCCGGGGGTCCCCCCGGTCGGCATCGTAAAGTCATACTTCATTGTAAGTAATCTCTTCTCCTTTTCCCTTCCTTCTCAAAGTTTTTACCAGTTTGGAGGAAGCGTTAAACCACATTGTGTTTCTTTCCTTCTGTCATCCCTGACAGATTTTTACTTGTAGTTTGCTACAGTCTGTGCCATGTGGCAACTGACTCAAAAAACTCTTAATGTAAAACACGTTTTCCACCCATTTAACACTTTGTTAAAAAAATGGAACTAGAAAAACTATTAATAAATGTATAGTGAAGATCACTGACCTATCATTGGTTATGTTGCTCAGTGTTTGCACCAGATGTAATGCTGGAAGAATTAATAAAAAGTCATGTTTCATTTCAATGACTTCTGTGACCCAAATTATCTTTATTTGCCACAAACATAAAGTCAAGTTTGAGTAGAAATTGAGCGTCTAAAGGTGGGCTCCGCTTCACCACCTCGAATTTGACTGCGCTACTTTAAGTTTTCCCATCAGGGCGAGTTTAACACAACCGTATCTCTCCGCTGTCTGGATTCACTTATCCTATCGCTAATGATCAAGATAAGCAGTCACACAAAGCTGGTTATAAACTGGCTAAGTTAACCCAAGGTTTCCCCTGGGGTGGTGTTAGCGGTATCTGACTAATCTAAAAGTTTCATGGCTCATTTTTCTTCCACAGAAAATGATCCCTATGAGTGTCACCTGCTCCAATCAGAGATTTTATCAGATGATAAAATGATTATCAAAAATCTATAAAGAACAAGAACCCGTGAATCTGTGATTTTAGCGCACAGACCAGTAAAATAAACATTTAACTCAAATTATTTTATCACCGAGTTCGCTCTCAGTTCTGCTGTAAAAGAGAATTATAAAAATAGAATTCAAACATAGGCTTAGTCTGCAGCAGTATAGGCATCCTCCTGTTTTAAGATCAGGTACTGATGCTTAGAAAACAAAAGTAATCGCAAAAATGTAGGTAAAAGAAAGGCGAAAATAAATAATGGTACGTCTAAGAATCTGTATTCACTACTGAGCGTTGTATTCTGGAGATCTGATTGGTCAGCAGGCTGTAATTACAAACCTCCCGATCTCTTATGAGGAAAGTAGAATACGTCACCATAGTGATTTACCCTGGTAAGTGAACCACCTTCGCGGTATAGAATATTCAGGGTTAACCCTGAAATTACCTGCTCAAGACGAAATCCTCCTTTGTAGTAGACGCCTCAGAGCGTGAAGTCAATACTTAAAATGTTTTATTCTATATTAAAAAGGAAAATATTAACTTACAACAGTAACAGCCTGCAGTGTATTATTGTACTCAAATGGCAAACTTATTTTATTTTGAAAGTCACCTCAGCATCAGTAGCCAATGTTTCCACCTTAACATGACCAAGACATTAATTGCTATTCACTGCCCTCCAGCGGCCAGAGTGAGTAACTACAATTTCCACACGTGTTCTTTCTGTATCCATGTTTCTTTGGTGTTTCCAGTAGACTTGTATTATTGTTAGAAAACAAATGGTCACTATTTTCTTTCATAACATTTATTGAGTTTTTATACCACTCAGTCTGTTCTTTAGTAACTCATTAATTGATTATCCTTGTTCTGAGCTTATCCAGACTTTTGTTTTAATATTTCTAGTTTCTTTACATGTAGTTATATTCATGGCAGTCATACCATTAAAAGATTTCTTTTCTGGTACAGACGTTCAAAAACAGAAAAAAAGTCAGGACAAAAGCATAAAGCAAGACTTCTAGTGAAAGCAATCAAATTGTTTATGTAGTGCGACGGGGAATATTGATTCTTGCTAAAGGGCACCTGTTACGCAGGAGTAACTCTGCATTATTGAGAGTTACAAAAAAACAATGTAACATGTCTACACTTTTCATGAGGAGGAAAATCTGTGTTGTTTAGAAAACGTCTGGTTTTCTAAACTTTTTGGACAAAGAACAAACTCAGACCAGTAAGAGGCTTTAAAGTATCTGTGCTCAACGTTTTTACAGGTCATATTTTCACAAATGTAAA
Source organism: Perissodus microlepis (assembly GCF_051167445.1). NCBI lineage: Eukaryota > Metazoa > Chordata > Actinopteri > Cichliformes > Cichlidae > Perissodus > Perissodus microlepis. The sequence continues at coordinate 17,598,908 of NC_140472.1, forward strand.
ATAGCACTCAATATGAGCACTTTAAATGCATCTGATATTATTTGTATATTTCATTCAACCATTTCAATATCTTAAATTTCAGTTCCGTCAAACATGGCTCCAGGGGCTGAACCAGACAGGCGTTTGTTCCTCCCTGATCTGACCACAAAATTCTCCCTTGCGTGACAATTTTGAAAGATGTGAAGATCTTCTCATCAGAGTTAGGAGAAGTGGATTCCTGCAGAGTTGAACGCATGCAGCAGTCTGAGGATGATGAAGAAAAGACGATTGAACACATTAGAACAGTGAAGCCTTTAACCACATGCAGCCTGCTGTTTATAATGTACAATAGACTCCTGTCATCCACACGCAGGTCACATTCGTGTACATATGTTACATGCCAAGTTCTAATCTGAATTTTTTGAGTTTTCCATTAGTTGGTAAAACCTGGTACCGATTACTTAGAAGAAGAAAAACAACAACAAAACTCTTCATTGGGGTTCAAAGCAAGTAGAGTCGAGCTGAAAATGGGACATAAATAGACCGCATTCCACTGATTGGTCAGGGAGTGACTCATTCTGGCTCTTATCTTTACCCCAAGTCTGAAAAAAAGCCCCTGACTGAGCAGGTAATGCCATCGCTTCGATATGCTCGACTGTTGCGTTTGTGTCACATACAAGTTACATCACAGGACTCTTGAGCCACCCATACTAGAGGTGCTCAATTGTAATGCAAGAGAATAGAGTCGAGTAGGTAATAGTGGAAAAGAGGCATGTGTATGTATCTACTGACATACCAATACTTTTTTACTATGTAATTACAAAGGAACTGTAGGGAAACCACACTAAAAGCTACAGGCTGTGGCGTTTCAAGGTGGAGAATGTCAGCTTACACCATGAAGTCATCAATGTCCATCGACCTGGCTCTCTTCTCACTGAAATCGGCTTCCTGAAGGACACTCTCGATTTTTTTGCTAATGCTGAAGTCAGCTGGGACTTCCTGTGAAGATGCACAAAAAGATTCCTGATTAAAAGCAGCCAACAGGGAGCGGGCGAGATCTTTAAAGAGGGCTGAGGAGTCGTTTGTTTAAAAACTTGACTCACCGTATTGTGAAGAGAACAGTGAATTCTGTAGTTCTTCTCCAGCATCTGCTCCACTGCAGCGGACCTACAGAATACAAGATCACATGACCATCTGCTCTTGACCACACCCACTTTTGAGTAAACAGTTTGAGAGCTACTCACTTAAAAGCTGCGTTGAGGGTTTTGTTTTTCCTTACAAAGGCTATTCTGACAAGGCCGTCCCACTCCTAGAATAAAAACAACATACGCCTTCAGTCTAACTTATTTTTAATGAATACTCCTCCACAGTAGGATTCGTTAACAATCAAAGCTCACCTGGAAGTTCACTGGAGGAGGAGGATTCTTGGGTTCTATCCTGACGACACTCGACTCCACTTTCGGAGGGGGGCGGAAATTATTCTTCCCTACCTGATAACATTGAAAAATAAACAAAATACACATTAACACTGAGACATATGGTCTAGAGAGTTGCTGTTAGCATTAGACAACCATCAGAGAGCGGATGCTGACCTTCATGAGATGGTCTACACGAGCCAGAAGCTGTGTGTTGATGGAAAGTCTGCAGTACAGTTTGTCTCCAGGCTTGGCAACCAGGCGCATGGCGAACTCTCTCTGGAACATCAAGACTGCACACCTGGAGGAAAATAAATAAATAAATAACAGGCACTTAACACAGCAGGGATACGAGAAAAGACGATCAAACTTCCTCTATGGACCTCCAGCTGTGTCTCACCTGAAGAAAGGCCGGTGCAGCAGGAGCTTGAAGACAAAAGGTGATGAAATCTGCACAAAGAGAAACTGTGTTTGGTCCAAGTGCAATGCAAGACACTGAAAGACTTGTGTGGATTTGGCAGAAACACGTCTGTACCTGGTAAGGTAAGTTAGCCACACAGACATCAAAGAAAGGCAGATCTGTTTTTAGCACATCTCCAATTAATATCTGAAGCTTGGCTTGTAAGGGTCTGATGGAGAAAACAATGATTTTATTAGATCACTTTATATTCAAGTACTACTTTTAAGCACAGTATATGTAAGAGCAGCGCTGCTTTGTTCACTCACGTGCACTGTACTCTCTTCTGAAGTTCAGCCACCAATCTGCAGTCCAACTCACAGGCGACTACCTGCAAAAATGGCGAGTCACTTTTAAAAATCTGCAGTCACTGCAGCACCAAACAAACACCAAAGTGAACCGAAATACCAGACAAACTCCGGGAGTGCGGTCTGTGTAGTCTTATGGCAGTTTTATACTTTCCAAGTGTGTGGAGGGTCTTTTTGGGGGTGTAAATTTTATCATTACAGGGTAAAAGGAGCACTCTGTGTCCTCTCCAATTAACTGTGACCTCTCCAATTAACTGTGACAACGTGGACCTGTCTGTAAAAACACCATGCTGAGATCTACCAACTACGCACGTGTGCTCCAAGCATTCTCCAAGAAAAAATATAACAGAAACATGCATTCATACGTGCTTTCTGCAACTGTCTGCAAGCAATTAAAATACTGGCCCTGGGCTTTTTGACTTAGATTTATTTATTTTAATTTTTTCTTATTTATTTTTATGATTGTAGAGTTAATCCACATGAGTTACTAAATACCGTCTCCACCGTCTGTCACAGCTCCACTGGTGTTTTTGAAAAATAAAGTGTGACTTTCTGGGATACTTAAAACTTTGACTGCACCACTGAAAATACATCTTGATGTATGTGCTCCTTTTCATGCAAATTATCCACAATATGTAATTCATTTTTGGTGTTTGCTAAATTTGATAAAATCTCAAATCTCAGAAATGAATTAAACTTTTGGTGGTTTGAAAGGATTTTGTGCAACTTTTTGTCCCATTTGCAATTTAGTTGGGGTTTAAAAAGTTACAGAACATCTCATAACAAATAATAATGAGAATGTAAAAAAAACTAATTGGATTTTCAGTGTCAATATTAAATATGTTTACACAATTCTCTATTAAATATAGGTTTAAAAATATCTGTATTTACTGACATTATGTATCACAACATGTTTGAAAAAAGGCTTGCATAAAGGTGTAGTGTGAGTTCTTGGAGCGAGACCCCCGACAGTTTGCGGCTCTTACTTTTTTGGCCTTTTCCAGCAGCTTAACCGTCATGTTACCAGTACCAGGTCCCACCTCGAGCACCACATCTGTCGGCCTCAAAGCAGCCTGAAAAAGAAACGCGTCACAGTTCAGTTAGATCAGCAGCCTCTGCACGATTGTCCACTTCTTTTTTTTTTTTTAACACATATTTTACATTTTGTGAATATTTGTTAAAATTTTTGTCTGTAGCAGCATCAGCAAGTACTTCCCACCTTTTCAATAATCCCATTGACAACCAGAGGATTCTTCAGGATGTGCTGGCCGATGCCAGTGTTGAACATGATCCCTGCAACAGAGAGCAAACTGAGCACTGCATGCTGGTCTTGTGTGACGACTCCATCCAAGGATAAGTCCATCCATGCCAGCTCATCTAATCCCATGAAAAACATCTATGAAGCTCTTGCAAAATCTAAACGTTATACTATAAATACTTTTTTGCTTGTTCCCTTGCTAAGGTGAATATGAGCCATTTTTCACAGTTTCTACTAAATTGGATTTTAATGCACTACAGTCCTCCTTCTGTATATACACAGCAAGAAACCCCCAAGGCTCATTTTGCAGATAAACAGCTCCTGCTGAAAATTTTTAAAATCATCATTACTCAAACACTGCATCTATTGCAGATGGGTGAACGTTGCACTGCCTTTTGTTCAGTGGGGTTTACATGCACCCGGCAGTGAGACAGTATTAAGGAATCACACCATCCCGTCCAGAAACCGCTGAGAAACATGACCACGGCTGCAGATTAAAAAAAAATAATAATTTCCTGCGCTCATAATTGGCACCAAGATGCCACTTTTCTTTGCATCCATCCGCCTTTTTAAAAATCTTCTGCACTTCTATCAGCCTTCAGGTAGGAATGAGTTAACAGTTCAGCCTGCCTGTTCATCAACTAAGTTTCCAGATGGTCATACTTCTAATTTCATTTAAATTCATGCATACAGCCTCAGATCCGAGGCAGAAGTAACTGCTATCTTTGTCTTTATCTAACGTGACCAATTTAGAACTTAGCCGAATTTCAAACTTTCATTTCAGTGTTAAACTGCTTTTGTGAACTTTCAATGTTGCTCCCATTTCTCCATGCCCATCTATTCCTGTGAAATAAAATGCATACTGTAAAGTTACAGCACCAATTCCTCCACCTTCCACGGTCAGTCACGACTACTTATTACAAATATCAAACGCATCTCGCAGAGTGACATTTTGATTAGTTTGATGTTTTTCAACAGACAATACCAAATAACAGAAAGCTTCATAAAGTCTGGCTCTCTTCCAATAGCTGCCAAGAATCAAGGAAGGCAACCTTTCCAAGAACTCGTGGTGGACTGAGGTTTGTTTCAACCTGCGATGAATTAGTCAGGATCAGTGGTCTGGTTTGCATGAACAGTAATGAATTACTGGCTCAGCCTCATGATTTGACTTCAGTATAGCTTAAATATTTTTGTGGCTGGGCCCTTAAAACGTATCAGGGAATCTGACACCACCAAGCCCCAAACAAGAGTCTGGCTGAGTTTGTTGCTCTGTTATCAGTAAACATTTTTCATTGACATTTGAGGTTCAGGGTGCTTGCAAATGAAATAACGACCCACCACCATGAAAAAAAACAAATCAAAACGAGCATTTTAACATAACGACAAAAGACATTTATTTACATATCAGGAATGACTTTCAACATTTCTTCATACATAAGCCTCTTTGGGGAATATTTACATTCATAATATTGCAAAACAGTAGTAATAAATCTACGTTAGAACTGTTACAGTCAGTTATGTTTCTCTGATCTTGATTAACCATAAACAAATTTGTGTTTACGTGATTTGTTCACTTCCTAAACAATGTATACAGAAAATAACAGCGGAAGCAGCTGGACTAAATATCGCAGTTAGCACAAATGAACAATTTGCAGGAAAAGAAACTTTCAAAAGAAACCTTTTAATATAAGTAGCTGGTGGGTTGGAGTCACTGAAACGTTTCCACGTCAACACAAGTGACGACAGTCACAGCAGTGGTTCATGCTATATGCTGTGACTGCTAAAACAGCGATACACCAGCTCAATATGCAAACACTGCACAGACACGATGATGGACCCCGTCTCTAAAGTCTGGCATGCTAACATGCTAATGCTAACGCACCCCGTTCAGAAACGTACCTTGGTTTTTGACCTCTTGGTGCTGTCTGCTTTTCTTCACCGCTTTGACCTTCGGCATTGTACTTTATTTTGTCCTATTTAAAGAGCTACAAATTGTAAGTAATTATCCAGAGTAAGGCTGGCTGGACTTTGTAAACACGTGTAGTCCTTCCTCTGTGCTGCTCCTTCTCTTCTTCAGTGACACGCTGAGCTGCAGGTTTCATCTGTTGGCTCGCTTCCTCTGCGCCCTCTGGTGGCGATCTGGCGGCATTGCTTTTACTTTTTCAAGATGAAACAAACTGTTTTTGAAACAGTTTCACACACACACACACACACACACACACACACACACACACACACACACACACACACACTCTATCTTTACTCAGATATGGGAAACTCCTCGAGTGTCATGGCGATGTCTCGAAGTTTGGGATCATCAAGCCAGTTGACTTTACAGGCCAAGAGAATGCCCTGAAGAGGAAAACAAACATTAACATACAACCAACAAAACTGCGAGTGAGTATCATACATTCAGTCGTAAACTGTACCGACTGTTTTTTCTAAAGTTTACCCTGAGGACATTTTGGGTCATGATGGCCATCTTTTTATATTTTTCCAGGTTTGCTTGGCCTTTCTCCAACGCAGCTTTGTACTTTTCCATGTCTGGATACTCTTTCTTTGAAGACTCCTCCATGTGTTTGATCTTCTCATGCGTGAGCCGTTTCATCTCTGCAAGCAGAAAGTACTACTTTAATCTGGAGTCGAAACAATAAATAACTAAGAACTTTTAACTGTGAAAGACATCCGATTTCTTTCTCGTAAAGCATACCAAGTCTGTTCTTCTGTATTTCTGTAACCTCATCTTGAAGTTTTTTGGACTCCTGTTGGAAAAATAAATAGTGGATTAGGGTATAAAACCCTCAACTTTAAGTAGCACTTCAACCTGTAGCATTTATGTTGAAGAATAAAGGACGTCATGCCAAGTATTGACTTTGAAATTTGTTAGAATTGTACAGATCCTGTTTTTGCCTTACACTGCACTTCCATGAACATTTTCATGTTTCAATAAAGATCAGAACCCATTATCCATTTTCCAAAATATCAAATACTATAAGTGATTACAATACCCTAACAAAACAAATTGTCTAATATAGGAATCCCATAAAATTTTAAACACACAAAGCGCTTCAAAGAAGAACACAGACTTAAGCTGCTCACCTGTTGAAGGTGTTTTATGTGTGAACAAAGACCCATGCAGCGGTCACTTATGGCTTTCAGAGCACTGAGGAAAAAAAACCAAACAAATGTTTTGATAAAAATAACTAAATATTTCAGCTGTTTCTGTATGTTGTCAGTTGACTTACTCTGCTTCAGAGTCACTCCAGTTCAGCTTTTCTCCGATAGCGTGCCACATCTGCATTCTGAAAGACAGAGACAATCAATGATCTGTCACGATAAACATGAGAACATCTGAACTCCAAAAACAAATAATACAAGCAGCGGTTTACCTGTGCAGGGTCAGTGTGCTGTTAAAATGAAGCGTCTTCACCCTTTCAAGCTCACTGATATATTCTGGCCTGAAACAAACACGTGTCAACATCTTTTTTTCCCCTTTTTATTTAACATTTGGCTTTAAAACGTAAAATACTCACAAGTCTCTTTCTGCTTCAGATGTGCTGCATGACCTTTTATTTTTTTCTATCAGGGGAAACTTAAAATTAATTTCCATTTTTGCTCTTTAAAAATAAAAACAAATTTAATCAAGAGAATTGTTTTATACCTGCGTTGAGCTGTACTGCCATCTCAAAGCACTGGTTGGACATCTGTTGCTTTATTCTGTAAAGAAAGTAAAGACCAGAGGTGACGTGTGCGGCACAGCTGGATCAAAAACTGACCTTCAACACCAATGTTGGGGTGAGAGATACAAACCTCAGCATGTCTACAGGTGACGTGTCTTTCTGTCCGGTGGCGCCTTCAGCAGCAGGAACATCATTTGGCTCCACAGTCCCCACCATGTGATTGAGTTTCCCCGGGCTGTCAGATGACTCCATCACCAAAAAAACAACAACAACAACAACAAAAAAAACAAAAAACAAAAAAAAAAACGAGTGAAGATTCCTGGAGAGACAAATCAAACCACAGAAATGTGGGTTTAATCCAACATAAACTATAGCTCATTAAAACTCAGACTGACTAATATGCACTAATATACAGAAAATAATGGCATTTAACTTGAAGTCTGCCAGTCATCAAGGTTTTTTTTTTGTTTTTTGTTTCAGTGGCCGAAACAAGTATACTCATCTCAACATACAAAACACATCATACAGCCTCGTATCATACAGCCTTACACGCATTCATAATTCATACATGCAGCTGGTGCAAAAAAATGGCCACAAATCATGAGCAAGACATTAGAGTTAAACTTAAGTTTTCAGCAGCTGAGCTGAGGAAGGCTGTTTCAAAATTCCAACTTATCAACTCAAACGTGAAAAAATTATTTGAAATTTCAATAAGTAAGTCAAAATGTTGAGATTGTGATAAGAAATTTTGGCTTAGTGTCTTATTAATAGTCCCACTTGGCAGAAACAAGCTTGCATAAAAATACCATATTTTAAGTGGGGATCGGCAAATACCCCACAATAAAATATTATCACAATTTGATATGCATTAAGATTTTATAATATGCTACGTTTCAATAACTTTTAAAATAGCCAATTATGTTCTCAAAGTTAAACTTTGTCTGTTTTATCCAATAAGCACACTAACACTGTCAATAAACCTGGCATAGCTGTATTGCCATAAGACAGACAGGCTAACTGTGTGCAACTGAATTTTAATTACAATTGTTGTTAATCACATCCAATCTGTTCCTGATAATACAACAGTTAACAGTGATAAGCTGTCTGAAAATACCAAATGTGAATTTGTGTCCTCATAGACGTCAACAGAAATTCACTTTTAACTGTTAAATTTGTGCTCAGCAGCCTTTCTGCTCTATAGGAATATGACCAGAATACAACCAGCTGGAAGCCATTTGAGTCGAATCTCCTTATTGACAGACTTGTTCAAACTGATGGCGACATGTTGGCAATCTGTCTGCATTTATAAATTAGACAGCAAGTATTTGATAACATTTAAATATATTTCTGACTGGCAAACTATGACTGAATACAGAAGACTGCCTCCTATTAAGCGACCAATGCAATCACCTTGTGATCAAGTGGTTGTGAGTGGTGGCCAGCAGACAGACAGACAGATAGATAGTTTTTCAGTTGACCAGAAAATTGCACAACGTTATGTAGAAAAAGAAAATCGGGGCAGATTCTGCAGGTTGCACCAATGAATTGTCTGGTTTCCTTGCTGTAGGCCTCCACCGTAACCACTGAGCTCAGTGGTTTGTAAGCAGTTTTGTTGTGCAAGTGTCAATCTTCAGATAATGCACGGAAACGCAGCCAAGATACAAGCAAAGAGGCTTCTGTGACTGAGGCTCCTGCCACCTGTTCATTGCTACACAGTGAAACCACTTCTCAAATCACTTTAACCTGCCGCTCCTGTCATCTCATATAAAATCATCATCGTATCACTGGTAGTTCAATCGCTTCACGGTGCTATGCTTAGCACCTGTGTAAAAGTACCCGCAGTAATTAGTCACCCATCAGTTTTACAGTCACACAAAGTAAAGCGCAGGCTTCTGATGTCGTAGAAGCTGAAAACTGTACTTCAGTGCAGCTCTGCTTCTGCGCTGTACATAAAAATACAGCAGCCTTAATCAGAGTTGATGCTCGTCTTTATACGGTTACAGCGGCCCTTTTTCAGCAGCTGTCAGCTTAGCGCTAAAACTAATATCGGTTTATTTAAAAGAAAATTTTTTACCTCTCTGAACGGAATTGATGATGCTTCAAGTCCAAATGACATCAAATAAGCACTGTCTGCTGAGCCTCCGTTAGCTTCAGCGTTACACTTGCTAGTTAACGTCAGTCGCTCAGTGTAACGGCCAGTTACAACTCTTCACAAGCTTTCATCTGTGTGAAATATGGTTGTTAATTAGCAAGAAAATGCGCAATAGGTAATCGGTTTTGTCACTGCGTTAAATTGTTATTGTTTTTCTTTGTCAGGGATTAGCAAACCAGCCTACAAGTTCAGTGCCGCCACCTGTCGGACAGGAGGGTAAAACTGAAGACAAGCAGGAGGAACCGTCCACATTAAGACGGGTTTCGTCTTCTACTCGTGCACCTTCAGCAAGGCTCATACAGTGGGAGTTGGGTTCACTCTCTTTAATGCTAATTTTAACGTTTTAAAAGAAACAAAGCCCACCCTTGCCCACAACATATTAATCGACTTCTGGATAATTGGCCTATAGCTGAACTACTAGTTCATAATGTTAACCAACCATTAAATGAGTTCAGTGATTCTTCTCTATTTATGTCTTCCACTTTACTCGTATAACGACCTGACATATAAGCATTTCACTGTGCATTACACTCATATAACTGTGTGTGTGACAACATCCCAATGTATTTAATCTTTCTTTTTAAAAAATTAAATTTGGCTATTACATTTTTACATGCAATAGCCCATCCATTAAAAAATTAAGAACTAAAATAAAGATGTATATGTATGAAAAGGTCATGTCTTCAGAAAACTAATACGTTTTGAACAGTGAGTCTCAGGAGGAGAAAAAACTCTCAGCTCAATGCATTTAAGCATACAGAGATGGTCAAGCTGACTTGCTGAAGTTCAAACTTAAAATCAGAACGAAGAAGAAAGCTGATTGACATTACTTTAAACATGGCACGATTGTTGGTGTTAGATGGGCTGGTCTGAGTAGTTAGATACTGGAGATCTACTAGGATTTCCCCACACAACCATCTCTAGTGTTTACAGAGAATGATCTGAAAAAGAAACTGTCCAGTCAATGGCAGTGTTCTGGGGTAAAACACAGTGTTAATGTCAGAGGAAGGGTAGAATGACCAGGTAATAATCACTCGTTACAACCAAGGTATGCAGAAGAGCATCTCTGAATGCACTACATGAAACAGATTTACTACAGCAGCAGAAGACCACAATGGGGGCCACTCCTGTCAACTAAAAACAGGAAACTAAGGCTACAGTTTGCACAAGCACATGACAACAGAAGATTGGCAAAAAAAAATTACTGGTCTAACGAATGTTGACTTCTGTTCTAAATTTCAGATGGTAAGGTCAGGATTTGGTGTAAATGACATTAAAGCATCCGTACTGGCTTGTTTCAATGGTTCAGGCTAGGTTAGAGATTCTTTGTACACTTTGGGTCTCTTAGCTGAAAATCAATTAAATACCACAGCGTTCCTGAGTATTGTTCCTAACCAAGTCAATCATTTTATAACTACACTGAACCCAACTTATGACTGCTATTAAGAACAGTATAATTACACAATGTCACAAAGCTCACATTATCTCAAACTGGTTTCTTGGCTAAGATAGTGAGTCCGCTTTCCTCAGGCGCCAGATCTCAATCTAATACACCAAATCTGGGATGAACTGGACTTGGAGATACTCATTATGAATGTGCAACTGCTGCAAATCTGCAGCAACTGTGTGATGCTATCGTGCCAACATAGACCATGAATAAGGAAGGCAGTTCTGGGGGTCGAACCTAGTGCTAGCAACGTTTACCTAATGAAGTGCCCGGTGAGTGTACCGTTACAGAAAAATAAAGTGAATCCTCAAACTAAGAACAAGCACCGAGTCACTACACAGGAGAGTAAACACATGCATTATTTTCATATAACGTCATTTAACGTGTTTTCAGCTGGTTATAACTTAGCGTTAAAACTACTTCGGTTTACATATAAGTCTTACCTCGATTGAGTTAGGTTAACGCTGTCTTATGTCAAGATTAAAAAAAAGAAGTAGAAGACGAAGAAGCAGAGGTTAGTCCCTGGCGTCGTCGTTACACTCGCCCGTTAAAGTTAACAATTTTTTGCTTATCAAAATGTCACCAGCTGTAACACATCAAACTGTTTAAGCCGCGCGACTTAACTTTATAACGACGCCGTCCCGCCAAGAAACACGTAACAGAACGTCACCATACGTCACACGTCTGCCTGTGACCAGAACCAACGCTCAACTGAACTTTCAACTTTCAAAGGCTCTGCCTGTCACACATCAAGGGATGCGGCGCCCCCTGCTGGTCGAGAGGGAAAACACATAAGTGGACAAATACAACAGGTTTGTTTTCTTTATCATACCGTTTACCATAGTTACTATAGTTACTATAGTTAACCCGCATGTATATGAAATGAAATACTTGCTTTTTAAAAATATTAGTGGCTGAAGAGTGGTATGGAACCAATGTACATTTTTTTAAATACAAAAACAAAAGTATTCTTCATTCAAGACAAACACAGTTTATTGAAATACGCCTTTTATTCCTTTACTTGCAAAGTTTTGTCTCATCATTCTCTCTCTACTATTTTCAAGTATTTGCCCTTGAGAGTAAAGACACGGTGCCATAAATCATACAATGAACCACGAGTTTAGTTGTGACCCAAGGTGTTTCCCCTGCACGCTGAACTGATGATCTCGCCTCAACTTCCTCAGGTCCATCAAACAAAACAAAGCAGGATGAGGTTCAGTTGTGATGCAAGATTATGATTTGTGTAAGCAGCAGTGTAATTTGCACCTCTACACCTGACACCGTTAAAACTGAAACACTTTATTTTACATGCATTTTTTTTCTATATGTAAACTATGCCTGACATTTATTCTTCTGACTGGATTAATTTATTGAAGCCATTCTTACTTTTTCGATTGATTAGGTAATCGCTTTAGGTTGAATGAGGTAGGGTTTTCCAAACAGTCGCAAATTGCAATAGCCTCCCAAAGCAGGACACCACAAAAACTTCGCAATTTGATCTAACATCAAGCAGGATTAAACATGCAGGGGCCCAAATAAACATTTCCATAACACATGACAAACCCTAAATCTGTATAAGGTAAGAATCTCTTTATGCCGATCACGTCGACGTATGGATGATGTACTCAATAGTAGGCCAATTTGATGCCATCTCAAAGTGAAAAGCGACAGGTTCCACCGAGATTTGAACTCGGATCGCTGGATTCAAAGTCCAGAATGCTAACCATTACACCATGGAACCCTTTGCCCGCGTAGGTGGTATGCACGCGCAGGACTTGCGCAAAATCCCCTTTGGCGCACTCTACTCAAAAGCCAAAATAAGGTTTTATTTTTCAATTAATTTCATTGAATTGATTGAGTAAATCCCATTTAACTGAGTCCCCTAAATCAACGGGCTCTGTGTTTCATTGTGTGTGAATGTATGTGTACCAGTGCGTGATTTCAGGTATTTGGAAATAAACTGGGCTGTTAATATGGAGGTTTTGTTAGGCGGTAGTCCAGTGAAATCCAAAAGAAGATTAAAAAAAGGAACACGCGGTTCTTCAGAAATGTTCAGCCGTCTATCCGAAATCACCGCAACTTGCTCCTGATAGTCGTAGGAGATGTTCAGCATTTTGCAGTATTTTTTAAATGAACGTCTTTAAAACTACAGGATCCCAGAGGTCCCAGGGATCTGTTTAATAATGCAAACACAGTGCTCTATAGGTTGTTGTGGTGGGAGGCAGTCTTCGTTGGAACCCATTAAGGATTTTTTTTCTCTTTGCATCATTAGGAGAAACAGACCCTGGTGAGGGACTCACTTTTATCTATCTCAAGGCTGTGACCATTAATGGGGAATGCTATTTTCCATCCCTGTCTTCTGTAACAGCCCAGCCAACGTGTAAACAACAGGAGCTGTGTAACTCAATACCAGTTCCCTCCTCTGAACTTAACCATGTAAGCTGAGGCACATTCTTTTCTTCAGTTTTTTTTTTCAAACTACTTTATTACTTCAAGGTTAGTGGTTTTGGACTACATCATCATTATGATGGCAACTAAATCCTCCCACAGTCCAAAGACAAGCGGGTTAAACTAATAAGTGGCTACTCTGACTTGGCTGTAGGTGTGAATGGCTGTCTGTATGAGTCATCCCACTGATCCCTGGTGACCTGAACATAAAGTAGGTTCACTCGGCTCCCTGCCCTTCCTCTAAAAAGGAAGAGGGAATGAACTGTTTTATATTAGATGATTTCAGGGGCCTTCTAGAAATGGGGTCATTCAGTTACTTCAGAAAACGAGCTGTCAATTTAATTGGTGAAATATTTTAAAAAGTTATTATTCTGTGCATCTAACTATTATTTAATTAATTTCGGAAAAAAAGCTGCATTGTTTTTATTTTCTAAGCTACCACAGTTACGTGCCCTACTCAAGCGGAATCTCTAATGTTGCGTTCACGTGCTTTTTGGGATACAGCAATGCAGACTCAGTGTCCTCAAAGCTGGCTTGCATTAGTATAGCAGTCAGTAGTAACATGGTAAGTAACTGCTGCTAAAGCAGCTTTCCATGGGGTTACAAACGTTAATGCAAACCGCTCTTCCTATTTACATAAAGTCTCCAATGTTTTCATAAATAGACCGCAGTGTAGCTTTCAGCACTTAGTTTTGCCTATTTCCCCGTGTCTCCAAGTTTATCAATATAGTTCCGACATATCTTAGTGCACATGAAGGCATCATATTTTGCGTCTGTGGTCCTGCTGGGCGAACACTGAAGACAACATGGTAATGTGAGTTTGGAGACGATGCTACCCTTTCACACAGACCAGAGAGAGCCCCGTGTAACGCTCATGTGTGCTCTCGGCGTGGCGTATCCGAACGATGTCTGCTTTGGTGTCGTGCTTCATGATTAGAAAGGGGCTCTGGAGCCGAGAGAATAACGGAACCCAGCTGACAGGCGGATCGACCGTTGGACTGGTAAACACTCGGGCGCCTGTTATGTGTCAGAGCCGAGTCTTTAACGGCCGGGAAAGCTAATGGCAGAGGTAAAGGCTGCTTGATGATGATATAGACGTCCAAGTTGAAAGCAGGTGGGCCAGAGATGGGACATGAAACCGCACTGCTTCAAATTCATCCACTCGAGCGAAGGAGGATAGCCCCCCAGGCGAAATCTCCTCGGAGAGCAAACGGTTTGGTAAACGACGTTACAGCGCTGTGAGGCTCTCCGTTTCACGCCCCACTCCCAGACAGTGCCACCGCAGCATATTCCCGTTTCATCACTTGACAGAGATGTCCTTTACAATGGAGGATAATTTGGAGTCGGGGTGGGTAGCCGTTCGCCCGAATGCGTTTGAGGAGAAGGAGAAGCATAAATTTGTTTTCATCGTCGCTTGGAATGAGGTGGAGGGCAAATTTGCCATTACGTGTCATAACAGGACGGTGCAGAGGAGAAGCTTTGGTAGGGACCCTCCTGTGGAGGTGACTGGTCTGGAGGGGGACAAAACAAAATGGCTCGAAAGTCCCGTCAGGGATATAGCGTCTAGCAAAGGAGCCAGTGAGGCTAAAGCATGCAGCCCTAAAACCAAGTCCATGTCAAAACATAGTCCTGTCAAAATTCAGACTGCGACTAAACCCGCTGCTTCGCGGGTTAGCCCCGACACCGACGCGTTACAATCACTCAGAGAGGACCAGCTGTCTCTATCACTGGACTGCCTGGACCTGGAGGAGCTGGACGGTCTGAGCAGGGACGACTGCAGCTGGGCCGGACTCTTCTCCTTTCAGGACCTTCGGGCAATCCACCAGCAGCTGTGCTCGATAAACTCCGTCCTGGAGCCATGCCTGCCGGTGTTTCCGGAGGAGCCGGCCGGGATGTGGACGGTGTTGTTCGGCCCGGCGGAAGTATCTGAAACAGAAATGGACGAGCTGTGCTTCAATTTACAGGTGTACTTGGGTCACGCGCTCGACACCTGCGGTTGGAAGATACTTTCCCAGGTTCTCTTCACGGAAAATGACGACCCGGATGAGTACTACGAAAGCCTGAGCGAACTGAGGCAGTCCGGGTACGAAGAGGCGCTCAGCCGAGCAAATAAACATCTGCAGGAGGTGAGTTTTGAGATCCTCCCACAGCCTGTCTGTGACACAAGTGTGTCCGCACATCTGGAAAATTAAGATGCGCTGCACTTATCAGACCCGATTCATTGCACAGGGTATTTATTTTATTTATGTACAAAATTTAACAACACAAAAACACACAAACTCAGAAAAAAACAAAACAAAAAACAACCTAATATTACACGGGATTCACCTACAGTAAGACTTCAAAAAAAAAAGTCCAGTATGCAAGCTGGAGCTCTTTCTTCTACCAGGATGCTGAAGGCACAAAAACTCCCAAAGTGGATGTAGAACTGCTAGAATAATAGTCACTGTACAGGACACTAACTCCGGGTTTGCTTTGAATAATCATGAATACAGCAAGAAAACTCATGAGACAAACACTGGCTTATTCTTCAGAGAGGCTAATTTGGTCATTTCCATTTGCTATAATAAATCTGTTCTATGTAGGTTAGACAGTTATAGCAGGCACACTTAAAACACACAAAAAAGAGTTCAACAGAAATGGCTGAACTATTTAAACCAGATTTATTTGCTTGATTAGTTTAGATTGGAAGTTTTTATTTTATTTATTTATTTATTTATTTTTGCATATCTATCGTTCTATGCATATATTATACTGCATTAGTGTGTGTTGTTTGTCATTAAAGCTAAGAATTAGAAGTTCCAGGGGTACTGATGCGTCCTCCAGTATAGCCTTAAGGTTTGATTTTTCTTTAAATGATAATTTAAAAAACACTACGATGCATAATAACTAAAAATAATAAACCCAGAATTAATGAAAACAAAAAGGCATTTCATTTCCACTACTGTCACAGGACAGACGTCACAGGCTGAGAGGAGACAAGTAGAATCACGTTCCCTTTGAGTAGGAAGCTAGTTTCTGAGGTTAGAAAGAAAGAACAAAGTTCAGTTAAATTCAGTTTTATTTATAGAGTTCTAACTCACAACAACAATGTTGTAAGTTAGAACTCTATAAATAAAGGCGCTTTATATTGTCACAACAATCAGGCGACCCCCTATTAGCAAGCACTTGGCGACAGTGGGAAGGAAAAACTCCATCTCACTCACCTAAAACCAGGGCTCTAGACTAACTTTTTGCCATGGGCGTACCGGTACGCCTAACTTTAAAAAGTTAGGCGTACCGGCACAAAAGTTAGGCGCACACAAATTTTATAATAATTTATATAATATAATGTGTTTTTCTGGATACACTGTGCTTTTTCAGCATTCAAAGATTGATGACATTGATGAATTTTGAGAAGGATCAGGCCTTAACTTAACAGAAAAGTTAGCAATAGTTCTTTTCCTATTACAGCTACATCCACTTCTGTCGTGCCTAAGCTGCTCACTAGGGCTGGGTATCATCACTGATTTCTATAATCCGTTCGATTCCGGTTTTCAACATCCCGATTCGATTCAGCTTAGCCTCAGACAGTCAGAAATATTATAATTCTGATCATTTATCAGAACTGACTTCCATCAGAATTGTGAACATCACAGCAGATGCCTTTGTGTGAAAGTAACTGAGAATAAAACACAGAAAAACATGAAGGAGATTTTCCTGGTCTGGCTTTTTATAGCAGATAACCTTAAAAATATTCTACAATGTTCTGCATATAAAATTTAAATTTCTTCAGTATTGAACAACAGAAAAAATAGGCTTTCTTGTCCGAGGTCATTTAAGTGAAAAAAAGAAAAAGAAAAGAAAAAGACAGCAGCCGACAGCGCTGTAAACAACGGTAGACTGGTGGGTAATAAGCGAATGAATAATACAGAAAACAGAGATTGGAGACGGGAAACTGTTCTTGAAGTACAGAGAGAGATAGAGAGAGAGCTAGCTGTGCATGGAGTGTGATTTTAATTGTCGTGGAAGCAAAACAGCAAAATTCATGACGACATTGATCAAACGTGAAGGCAGTTTGCTGCTTCTTTTGCTGCTGGCTCTGTGAATTTTGGTTGGAGAGAGACAAAACCTGCAGCTCAGAATCAGCGCAAAAAGACGTAAACACAGCGCGGACCGGACGCATCAGAATCACTAAGCTCCGACAGCGTGTCCGTCTACGGGCCGTCGGGTGAGAAAGCCGAGAAAGACAAAGTTAATTCTGATGCGTCGGTTCCGCTCCGTGTTTACGTCTTTGTGTGGAATCCGTGTACCTGCTCTCATCTGCTGTTTGGTTGTTGTTGAAATGGTTTTGTGAGCTTTGATCTGAGAATCTGGCGTTTCTGGCAAAACATAGTTATATTTAAAAGTCGACTCAGGATTTAATGAATTGATATCGCTTTATTCAAGCTACTCACCTCCCACTTCCACCTGCACTTTCAACTGGACCACGGCCAATCAGAGAGGTCCCGCCCCTTACTATCTCTGATTGGTTTAGTCCACGATAGGGGCAAAATGTGTGTCTGTTGTTGACCACAGGGAAGGTTGCAGATTTTTTTATTTATTTATTTTTGCTACCCGAACAGTTGGTCGCACAGGTGCAACCAAATATTTTTTTTTAGTCGCACCACTGAAAAATTTGGTCGCATTTGCGACCAAATTGGTCGCACTCTAGAGCCCTGCCTAAAACTCTAAGGGGACTGAAGTGTGAGAAAACCAGATCACATGAAGTTACGGGAGGTAAAAAAAAAAAAAAAAAAAGACAGTGTAACCTCTGCAATACAAGAGACACCCAGTCAATGACAGGTAGAGTGCTTCAGTTTTTTCCTTTTCTCCAGAGATAAAGTGGAGTACCCAATAATGCTGTCTCACCAGAGAGCAAAGGGTTTTTTTTTTATTTTTATAAAAATTCACTGCAGTGTGCTGTACTAAACTCACAGCGAGCCAGCAGTCTGCTTATACAGCTGAGTCCACACACACAAACCTGGGATCAAAACTGGTTTCTTTTGATTGTGAGGTGAATTTGTAAGCCATAAAGTTAACATTATAACTATAATTCATGCTAGAGGAGCACATAACCTCATTATATGTTTATGACCTTTAACTCATTTTGAAATTATGAGCCTGACTGATTTGTGGCCTTGAAAATGAATTTTACATTTATTTAATAAATGCTAATTAAAGATGTTTTGAAGTAAAAGGAGTAATATTTATTTTAATAGCATCACTCATTTCAAATTGCAATGATTTAATGTTTGACCGGGACTCTGACTAATAGTGCAGACACCCTCCAGACACCATGCTCTGGGCCTGCTCCTCTGACACACTTAAGCAGCAGCTAATGATTGGTTAAAAGCTCATAATAGCAATAGGTATTGATGCTCATCGGCTCTCGCATTGTGCTCCTAATCAGCAGTGGTAGATTAATGCATCCTTGACTTGTGGAGCCAGACAGTAAGAGAAGGGCCCTGAGGGAACAGGTGAGAGAGGCCTTTAATGGAAGTGTTTTCAACAGTGTTACGTCTTCATAACGTTACAGTGGAAGTGGTAGATAAACCTTGGTGTGTTACCCGGATTTCTTTGAACTACATGGACTATTTAAAAACGAATTTTAGTGAAACCATTTCTTACAATACACTTATATTCGTTTTGCAAATGCAATGAAAAAGGATAGAAGGCTCCTCTTAAAGTTGCCTGTTTATGATCGCAGTCACAGCGTGATGCATTTCATGTCTTTTTTAACTTGGAGTTGAAACGACATGCATTTATACTGATGTGCTTATGTGACTATTCTGGCCGAGGCATTTCCTCTCTGCTCTGCTTTTGGCAGCAAAGAGAGACTAAATAGCGCACACGAGTGAGAGAAGCCATGTCGTTCCACCCAGACAGTCCCACACCCACTCCCGCTGTCAGAATAAAAAAGGCAGAAAATCAGACAGAGGAAGTGTTGCCTTACTGCCCTTTTCCTGATCTGAAAACATTAAACAGCCGAGCCATCCCTCTGATTGCTTCAGTAAGTGTTTATCAGTTTGGGATTTCCATTTGCTCGACGGAGGATTCGTCCTCGAGGAGCTGCTGATCTTATTCAACTGTTTATCACAGGCTGAGCTCCCTGGACTGCAGTGACAGTGCTCTATAGCTCATTCAAAAACAGAAGTTGTTTATTTTGTCAGATATCTCACACGTACACACATGCACGCACACACACACTGGCCTATCGATCCTCTCACTCCATTTGAGGGATGAGTTAATGCTTATTTTGGTGTTGCTGGTAGCCTACAGGATTATTCAGTCTGGCAAAAATGTGCGTGTATCGATCTTATTCCCAGCAGCTGCAATGACTCTGCTCACTTAGCCATAGTCTATGCAGCAAGAGACTACGCTCAGATATACTCCTGTTATTTACAGTTACACAAAGCATCCTTGTAGTCTAGTCATAGTTTTCACTCATAATCTTCTCGCTTTTTACTCCCTTCTATTCTGTTTGGATTCAAATCCCATTCATATCATGTATTTTAAAGCTTTAGATTTTATTTTTCAGATTGAAAAAATATATATATTATACTAGGCATTTTTATTGCAAATAAAACTATCCAACAGTGTATAAGTATTCAATATCACATCTCACTGCAAGATTGAAGTGATACAGTCGTTAATGAAATAAATAATTAGGATATCATTTATGTGACTCTGCTTAATCTTTACGTTTTGAGTATGTTTGCTAAGATATATTGTACTATGGTCCAAAAGCAGATTTAAGGCTTTTTAACTAAATTAAAAGGGCTAAATACTTTATAATTTATTCAATATAAAACAATTTCCAGGCTCTTCTACGCTTCATTTCTGATTAAATATTCTGGTCTCTTGTGATGCCCCCTCCACCTTGCTCTTGTGCAATCCCACCTTATTTTAAAAATCATGGAAACACCCCTGACTTGCAGTATGTTTGTAAGCTGCTCGATGTGCGCTGTTTTCCTTTGTGTTTTAAAAGTTGTCGATGTTAAGAAAAATAACTTCTTGTACGTATAAAATGCAGCTGCTGGAGAAGCACAAGACCATGGACAGTATGGTGGAGTTACTGGAGCTATATGAGGAAGAAGACCAGGCCTACGGAGGTCTGCTGGAGGCCTCCACACAGCTGTACCAGTATCTTCTGCAGCCCTTCAGAGACATGAGGGAACTAGCCATGCTACGCAGGCAGCAGATCAAGGTAACAATTTCCCCTGGTTTGGAATCAGAGAGGCATTCTTGATATTTCGTGGGAATTTGTTTGGACTTAGGTTTGGATCTAAATCCTTTAGTGACCCAGTAATTTTGCAAGACCTCTTGGCATTTTACCACGCCCTTTCAGTCAATCCATGACAAGTAGCTTACATAGTATGCATGCAAACAAACATTTTACACATAGGGGGTAAAAGAACACTGGTGACATATAACCAGGAGGAAATAAAAATAAAATGAGACACAAATTGTTGTTGTAGATCATGGGAGTTGTGTGGGTTTTTCTGACCTCTTCTTTAGCTGCTATGTTTAAATTACATATTATTTCTGCATTTAGTCAGTGACGTGGACGGATCATAAAACACAACGGACTTGACAGGAAATTCTCATGTCTCCTAAAATAGAGCCTGCTCCATTTGTCTGCAACACTGTGTATGTGTGTGTTTGACGAAGATGTATTATGGTATTACAAATTATCTTGTATTTTCTGATAAGCTCTAACACAGTGGGAGGGGGATGAGACGGATCTAATTGCAAAAGGAAGATGAATGCTGGTGAATGGATAAATGGTGGAAAAGCTTTGTTCAATCATTGCAGTGCTGATGGCACATTTATATTTAGCTCCATGACTCACACACAGCACATCAATAATAATAAGACCTCAGTGTCTTTTGGATGGATATTAACTTTGCCACTTGATATCCATCTACTAAGAAAAAACACAGCTTTCCCATCCTTGGATCAAAACCGCTTCCTCTAAGTTTTCCACAGTACCTGAAAAACTTCTGGTGGTGTGTGAGTGAAATGCTGTCAGAGTGAATGGATCTCCAATTTCCCGTATTCTCACAGAGACATGAATAAATCATGTTGTGTGGGGTCCTATAGGTGTACTGCAGGTAAACCTATAGGACCTAATGAAGAAACAGAATCAGTAGGAAGTATTTTTTATGTCTACAGCACGTACAATATGCTGTCCACACTGTTCAGCTGGGATTTGTCACCCTGGCAACCAGGAATCTGAACCATGAAAGAAGTAACAATTGCTGTACTTTATCTCAAACAATTACCTTTTTCTAACCCTGAGTATTTTTTGTTGTATAAACCTAATTGAGTCCAGCTTAATAACAAAGAATAATCGATATTAAATATTGTGTATATTGAATTAATAGTTTTTAGTATTAATAATAGTACAAATGAAATAGAAAAAAAAATCTTATGTGTATGAGTCAAGCTGTTGTCTCTGCTGTGAGCATAATCACTCCACCACATTCAGTGAATTCAGGTATTTTAGTGAAACTAATTCTTAGGAATAAGGGTGGAAATTTATGTCCAGAAGCACAAATCAATAGAGGTTGTTACTATTCAGAAAGGACCAGTCTGAATGGAAGGATGGATTGTTGAGTAAAGCTTTCCACTTCACGTGTGGCTGCTGTCAATCACAGTCCTTCAACTAAAGACAGAGAGTGTTAGCAACTTTAATCCTCTATGTCGACAGTCGGTCGGATGTATGGGTATGGTATAGATGCATACATATACTACTCTGATAAGTAGAGCAGAACCTCCCTTTTTGTCTCTCTGGATTTTTTCTGTAGTGCATTTAGTCTGCTCAACAGTATGTCAGCAGAATCGAGGCTTTGCCAGAAAACAAGAGGGGAGAAAGAGGTTACAAAACATGCAGGTCCCACCGAGATTTGAACTCGGATCGCTGGATTCAGAGTCCAGAGTGCTAACCATTACACCATGGAACCTCCTACCAGAGTGGGGGAGGTAGGAGTGGGTTACACTCAAACATCCGGGTGTATTTATAGCCTACAGCATCTGCAGCTACTACACAGCAAGACTTTCAGTGACTAAGTTCTTTTATCTTCACAAAATGGTTAGACAAGAGTAAGTGATCTCTCTTCTTCTAATGTTCATGCATGTTAGGTTAACTGATGATTCAGAACTGGCAGGACTGATGTCTGTCTACTCTGTGATGGAGTAGCATTTAATATCAAAACACTTGATCAAAGGTTATTTTTTGTGAAGTGAAAAACACTGGAAAGACGAATCTTAATTAAGAACTTTTTATACATATTTTTTGTACCCGAGTTAACATATAGATTGAGAGCATTTGAGATCCTCTTGTGAAATATTTATTTATATCCTGTAACCTTAGCTATATAGTAGCACAAATCAATATGGAAGAATAGTTTTATTAAAAAAACTTCAGGAAATTGCAGTGGCAAATGATACTGGTGCACTGCTGAATAGAGATGGAAGGTTAATAAGGGTCAGCCAGTTGATGTTTAGCTCTGTAATCTTGTTTGTCTTATGATTTCTGTGATATTCATTTCACTTCATTTCATTTCTGTTATCCTGTATTTTATGTATATAAGATGTAGATTGGTTATTTATGGTTGGTTTACACAGCTTGTGTATGTTTGTGTATGTATGTGTATGCATGTGTAGCTGTATATATCCACACGCTTGTGTGTGTGTGTGTGGGGGGTGAATTGTGTTGCTTACATTGTTGAGATATACATTGCTGTGCTTCAAAGTCACCATCTACCGGAACCAAATTCCTTGTATGTGTCTCTGCATATACATGGCCAATAAACGCGATTCTGATTCTGATTTTGTGTAAAAAAAAAAGGACTCTCCTGCTTTCCACATTAGTGATGGATTGTTTATTCTTTTTTGTTGTCTAACTCTCTGAAACATGATGCTGCAAAGTGATAATTAAATGACAAATGATGCTGAACTGATCCAAGCTTTAATTCGTTTTTGAAATTTGCACTAGTGCATCTCAAAAAATGTGAATGTTGTAAAATAGTTCAGACTTCCTGTAATTTAATTCTAGAAGATTAACTTTCAGTGAAATATTTCAAGCCATTTTTTTTGATTGGAAATGAAACCAAAATTGATTTAATCTGAAAAGAGGACATTGGACCAGCGAGCAGAGGTCCAGTTATTGTTTTCTTACACCTACATGAGATGTATCTGATGTTGTCTTGGGTTCAGGAGTACAGAGGTTGTGCGAACATCTAGCCTTCAGAACTGAGGCTTAAAGTTAAAGTAATTTGGACTGCATTATTGTGGCTGCGTATGCTGAACTAGAGTTTTTTAGAGTGTTTGAATAGTAATTTAATAAAAATCTATATGAAGTATTCTAAAAATTTTAGATAGTGGATTTCTGACTTCATCAAAATGGAAACAAAACCCCTGAAATATCAACTTTACATGTAATGAATATATGAAAGTTTAGCCTTTTCAGTTAAGCTATTAAAAAACAACTTTATATTGTATTTATGATATTGATAAATACATCTTCATCCGCTTTATCCGAGGCCGGGTCGCGGGGGCAGCAGCCTAAGCAAAGAGGCCCAGACCTCCCTCTCCCCAGCCACCTCCTCCAGCTTATCCGGGGGAACACCAAGGCGTTCCCATATTGATAAATACAATATTACATTAATTCATACTGTATTTGTTGATATTAATATTTACATGCTTAACTGGCATTATTCTATCTTCCATAAACATAACCAAAACAACAACGGAAACATTTAAGATTTAAGTTTTTTTAAAATTTGTTTGTCATCATCGCACATGCTTTTGTAATCTCAGTGATCGTGTGAGGCTGACACTACTTTTTGTTATAGATGTCTACTTGCATACATGCTCACTTGACTGTGCACACAGTAATTAAAAATAACTAAAGAGAAGATGGAATTTCATGACAGTTGCCAGTACTTCTGTGTGTGGGAGTGAGGCTGCCCCTCCAGGCCTACTTTTTGTGGTGAAAGCACTTAAATGGAGTGTGTGTTTAAACTTTAAAACCGTTCCACACAGATTTTATGTGTGGGGAGATTATCTGTACTGTTATATATACCACAGTGACTCCAAAGTTTAGGAGAACCATTTGTGTAACTTGCTCTTACCACTAAGTGGCAGTAGCTTAGTAATGTGTGATATTTGGAGTTTAGACCACCACCACTCTGGATCTCAAATGGAAAAGAAGCAGTGCTATCTTAAAGGTGTGTGTTTTTATGAATGGGCAGCTAACTTGTCATTGAGATTTGGCTCCACTGTGTACAAAGGAGCTGCTTCCTAATCTTTTTCTATTATTCTTATTCAATGATTATTAATTTTTTTAATATCAGCACACTATATACTGTATCCAAAGGATTATTTTGAGTGTTAATAAGATTTATTAAAAAACTAAACAAACTTACTTTTCTTTAGATTTTATTCATCACAGAAAAATATTAAATGTCGCTTTTTAATCTTGCTGAAAAAAATGTGTGCATATCCTCTCGTTAGATTTCCATGGAGAATGACTACTTGGGCCCGAGGCGCATTGAAGGTCTAAAAAAGGAAGACTCTGACTGGCAGAAGAAGGCTCAGGAGGCCGTCCTCAACATCCAAGAGTTTACTGTAAAATACTTTGAAATCACTGCCAGAGCCCAGAAAGGTACGGTCTGCCATCACTGACACGTCAAGTCGATAAAGCAGCAGAAGGATGACTTTGAATAATCAAACAGAGAACACGCACACACATAGTAGAGACATTGGCGTGTTATTGACCTGTGTGTGGTTTTGATCCCAGGGCTAATGCGATGTGGTATTAATGAGACACTGCAGACAGCTGTGCTTTAACAGAAACAGGAGGAAACAAGGACGACCTATTGATCAACCAGCTCTGCCAGCAGCTTCTGTCAGTGCAGGGTCACTCCACAATGTGTCCCTCTTATCTCGTGTTTTCCTTCACAGCTGACTCATTCTTTTATTATCTCAAATTCATCAGATGAAAAATCAAGTAAGTTAATTGCTTGAAGAGACGACTGAAAAGAAAGTAGTTGCAATATCCAAATGTGGCCAATAGATGTCTCCCTCTGTGTTATTGTAAGGAGCCTTCCTTTTATGTTAGACTTTAGTCATCACATAGAGGGAAAAGAAATTGCGGTGACGTGCCCACACACTGTACCAGAGGATGAGACTGAATGAGTCACTCTCACGTTTCACTCAGCCACCTGTGCAATGTGTTTTGTTGTCCATAGGTGTACACGAGCGTATGAAGTTGGATCAGCGTAAGTTTGGTAAGTCTTCGTGGACGGCGGCGGTGGAGCGCATGGAGAGGCTGCGCTACTCAGTTGCAAAGGAAACCCTCCAGCTCCAGAGAGCCAGGGAGATCTGTCTAGAGCAGAGGAAACACACACTTCGAGAAGAGGTGTGGTAACACGCTCACGACCAAATGAAACTGCCAGGCACGCTTACTAAGCATGCTTTGTTTTGTGACCGTTTTCTATTTTTTACATTCATTCCTTCCAGATGCAGAGTCTGTGTAGCAGTGAGGACGCGATGGCCCTCTTAGACCACATGGAGACCAAGTACTATGAGCTCCAGCTTCAGCTCTATGACATCCAGGCTGAGATACTACAGTGTGAAGAGCTGCTCCTCACTGCTCAGTTAGATAGCATCCGTAGACAGATGACAGGTTCTACTGCAGCTACTTTTTGTTTGCAAGATCTTAATTATCCTGTTTTAAAGAGAGTCCTGAAGTAGAATTTCTGCTATATTAACTGCTGTAAGACTTTCTGAATTCTGGTTGTACATTAATGGTTTATATTTATGTGTATGTGTGCTTTCAGAGCGTCAGGATGAAGTGGTGTACTATGACACCTTTGAAAGTGCGGATGATATAACAGAGGACGATACTGCAGAGAGAGAAGAGCTGCGCAGACTTCAGGTCAGCGCTCGACAGCTGGAGGCAAGGAGGGGGCGCATCACTGCCAAACGCTCCTATCTAAGGAACAAGAGGGTGTGTGTGCTTTACTCGCTTTTGTTTTCATTCCCGAAGTGTAGCCTGGATCATGAAGCCTATTCAAAATGAAGAAGTGAATGCTAATACTGTGGTTGCAATCCTGTTCAGCTCTTCTGTGCTAGATATTTGGATTTTCTCTACAACAAGTTATAAAGACACATGTCTCCAAGCAAATATGTGTATACATATATATAATTATGGTATGTTCATGACTGTGAGTTTTTATTGATTGTTTAAATTGGTGATGGTGTGTGTATCGATAGGAAATCTGTGTCTCCAACCACACTCAGAAACAGCAGAGACGCCAAATCCTCCAAAAGGACCCCACATCCCAGGTAGAAGTTCTTTTAGGTTTTTTTTAATGATGGGACTTTTTGCTGCTAAAGCATCTCCATCATCTCTCTCCTCTTCTAAACTCATGAATTACCAGCTGAAAAATGAAGAAGAGGAAGATGAGAAAAGGAAGAGCAGCAGAGTAAGCCAGGAGAGGCAGAGAACACTGGACAGATTACGCACTTTCAAACAGGTATGTGCCCTCCTGTTCACTGGAGGTGTCTCAGTATATGTAATTATCTTTTGCTCACCTACACCTTTGTGTCTTTTTCTAGCGGTACCCAGGTCAGGTGATTCTGAAGTCCACTCGGCTACGCACGGCTCACAGCACAAGAAGAGAGCGAAGAAGCGTGGAAATGAGTAGCTTGAGTGAGAGGGAGGAGTGCGCGGACTCTGTTTGTGTGCAGAAACAGGGCCAGCCGTTGTGTCTAAGTACCAGCGTGCAGACGGACCCCAGCCCCAGCTCCACGCTCACCACTCAGCCCACGACGGCGCACACGGCGTCGCTTCCGCCGCTGCCTGTGCCCAGTCCTGCAGACTCCTCCTGCTCTCCTTGCTCCTTGTCCTCATTGCTAGCATCCCCTATCTCCCCTCCTCCTCCACCACCCCCTCCACCCCCGCCACCAACAAGGGAGGAGCTGTCGCCCTCTGGGAGCCCGGGGCGGTGGGGGCTGAAGGCTGGGGGGAAGAGTGTATCAGAAGAGCTCGCTCTCTCACCGCTTGGCCCGTTTATCCCTCGCTTCTTTGACAGCAGCCAACTGGTGAGCGCCCGCAAAAAGCTGAGGAAGACCCCAGAGTTTGACGTCCACAACAGAAAAGGTACCAGGACTGTTAATAAGCAAAATAATTTGAATATTCACATTAGCTAATTACAGCAGCCAATCATAGTCTGTGTTTTTCTCCCCTGCTCACATGCAGTAAGCTCCCCCATGGACGAGGTG
The DNA here is from genome assembly GCF_051167445.1 of Perissodus microlepis. Lineage (NCBI taxonomy): Eukaryota > Metazoa > Chordata > Actinopteri > Cichliformes > Cichlidae > Perissodus > Perissodus microlepis. The sequence goes on from NC_140472.1 coordinate 17,626,368, forward strand.
CTCGCCTCCCTGAAGAGAGGCAGCTTCCATCTGAGGAAGGTCGACCAGCGTTCCCTGCTTCCTGCCAAGGGTGACGATGACCCAAACAGCATCCTGGCCCAAATTCGTAAGGGGGTCAAACTTCGTCGCGTTCCCTGCAGAGAGAGAAAAGACCAGGGAGAGTTCCCGCCTTCCACCGACCCCCTGACTAGGAGCATCCACGAGGCGCTGCGCCGCATCAAGGAGGCCTCACCAGAGTCCGACTCAGACGACGATGGTTTGGCCGCCCACGACTGGGAAAGCTAGGGTTCAGGGCTGCACCCGTAACACAGATGACTTCAGCCTCTGGCACTGCACACACTGTACTGTACTGTAAACACACACACACACAAACAGTCAATCACGCATTCAAGCACACACATCTCAGCCACACATGTACCCAGTGACTACGCCAGAGAGTCACAACAATTATCACCAACTCACCAAACGCTCCAAAGGTCTATGGTCAATCTGTTTTCAGTTTCTTTTTCACACTACATCATCACGATGGTTAGCGATTATGTTTTTACTACTACTGTATGTCACTGTGGTTTTGTTCCCATCATCAGACTGTACTGATTCCATGTTTACTTTTTTATTTATATCAAATGTACTGTCTCGCTGACATACTGCACTGACACTTATTTGTGAAACTGTATATGGAAAGTGCTGATGAGCTGTGTGACCTCTTCACTCACCCTACAGCATAAAAGATGTCCGTTGCTGGTAATTTGAAGTTTTTGGGAGACTGAGCGATGAATAGTTTATACGTTCAAACTGGGATCACTGGATTTAGTGTCCAGATTGTAAATCATTACAGCATCTGATATTTTTCATCAAGCTGCCCCCTCACTATGTTGCCCATCTGGTTTTGGCCCATTCCCATCACGTGGGCATGGGCGTGTCTGACAATAAAAGGACCAGTGCTCATCTTTAAATCCTTGCCTCTGTGGCACCAGATTTGCGCTCCTCCCCCTTTCTCTTGTCCTCTTCTGGCCCTCACCACCCCCGACTCTCACAGCCTCTCTGAGTGAGCAAATATGTATCGACCCATCTGTTCGACCGCAGCATATGGCTGGGCGGGTGGAAGAAATAGAGGGTGCAGTAAGGTTTATCATTATTTGTCACATCTAACAGCATCTCTAATCTGAAGCTGGACACCTACGGTTAGAGAGGATTGGACGAGGGGTCACTGAAGTTTGTTTGGTGAGGTGGAGGTCAAGGTTAGTGTCAGTGGTGCTCGTGGGTAGATTCAGTTGGTGATTCCCAAACTTCATATAAGGGATAGTCACGGTGGAGGAGTGAAACTGGTCATGCTTGTTTGAGTGATGGATGGTACGTAGGAAGCTAGATTCTCTCTGCACTGTGGGGAGTCAATGTGGGCCGTGGAGCAGTCGGTTGTGATTGATGCGGTTTCTCCTGCCATCTTCTCCACTTTCTCTCCTCCCCTTTATTGCATTTTTCCAAATTTCTTTCCCTGCACTCGGTGGGCAGGAGAACACAGTAGGAGGCCTGTTACTCACAGTGCTGGAAGTGAAGATATGCACACATGGACTCACACTCTAAATTCACAGCCAACATGTGCAAAATCGTTTCAGTGACAGAAAATGGTGTGAGCACTTTGATGATACATAGTACAAATTCTAAATCACTTTATCTGTACAGGAACAATCATTATGCTTTAACCACTGGGGGAAAATATATATTTAGAAGCTAAGTAAGTTTAAAAGCACTGAACAAACTCAGTCCTGAATTTTTGGAAAGACAGTACAAGAATCTGCATAAACATAGCACAAAGACGTGGATTTACAGGTGTGGCTCTGAGCTTGGAAGAGCTTCAGCATGCACTGTCTTAAACAGCTTTAATGCAATAAATAAATAAATAAATGAATAATAGTTATAAAAAATAGTGTGCTTTTTCTCTTAAGCTTGTGTTGGGAGCCATTCACAGATTAATCACAAGGCAGAAAGAACAGGCACGGGTGTATATGTCACAGCTTGAAAGTAGCTCGGTGCTTAAGATGGTTTCTTTTTTTTCCTGGCAGAGCCAGTCTGAGGCACAACAATCTTCCATGGTACCCTCATCATGTAGCATGAAACAGACACTGACCCGACTTTAGCCTAAGACTAACTCAGACCTTACATGACTTCACTATAACTGACCAGGACAAAGTTTCTCCAATGTTAGTGCTAAAAGTTATGTTGCTCCTCTTATCTGTGGTCAGCAGTGTGTTTAAAACTTTTGGGAAAGCGGGCTCACACCTGTGAACCGGCTGTTTCTTACCTGATTGACCTGACTGTCATGTGCACTTACCTTTATCTATAAATAACCTCGACACAGCTGTATTTTTGCACTTCATTTCTTACTTTGTGTCCTGTTTTTATTTCCAACGTGTTTCCAGCCAAATCTTTTTTTTCTGATGCATTTGCTTCCTATAAAGACCTGTAATCGACAGGCTGACTATATGATCCTTTGTCTGAATACCTGTCAGTCACTTGAGAAGTGCAATATCAAAATAATGAAATATGAGAAAAGGAATGAAGCCTCTTCATTGGTGACAATGAGTTTAGATTGATTGCCTAAAACAGTGGACTTACTAAACAAACTGTTCCAAGAATACCTGTTTGCCTTTTCCTAGCATTCTCATTTATTCTGATGTTTTGTTTTCTTTTTTAATTTACAATTTTGCCCTTGCATTTGAATAAAACCTTGTGAAGCAAATTCTGAGATTGTCTACTGAATATTTTCGATTTAAAAAAAAAACAGAGCCCAAACACTTTGCACACACTGAATGCCGCGGTCACTGTATTTGAATAAAAAACATAGCATTTCTTAGTTCACAGAGGTGTGTTTCTTTGACTTTGAATTCAACAGAGGGTGTAGTTTGGCTGAAGCACCAACAAGTATGTCTCCTGATCGTTTGTCACCGGCATGTGATAAATCCCTTCAGCTGCGAACTCACAAGTCTCACCAGTCTATGAACATCGTTGGCCTGAGGTACCTCTTTAATATCTTGAGTTCAAAATTACTTTAAATAGTCAAAAATATTGCCAGTCTTCTCATACCTCTAAATACAATAATAATACCTACATTTAATACCATAAGTTACAAAACAGGAGAATGAAAAGCTTCTTATCCACTACTGTACAAAGGCATTCATTAACAATAGCATTAATATTAAGGTTTTCCATCTCTGTCACTCAACCATCAACGTTAAACCAGAAAAAAAAGTAACATTTCCCTTTACATGAGACTTATTCCAGTGTATTAACCTGCAGAAAGCTGCTGTGGTATTACTTAATACAAATCTAATACATAGAGGGAGTTATAACAGTGAAATAAAGCGCAAACAAGGTGCACTTTAGAAATGGAGTCAATTTTAAGGAAGCGAGTTTAAGGTACAGCTTTAGATTTTACCTGCATAAATGCTGCTGTATACAGTAAGTCTATATTTGGGTACAGAATGTGTAAAACTGTGTTTTTAACACATTTAAAATGCACAGAAGAGTTTTTGTTGTTGCTGTTTTCAACCTACAGGCTGAACACTCATAGGTTAATACACAACAATAAGCCACCCCAAGGCGTTACTGCATTTTGAGTCTTCCAGCCATTCATTTAAACGCAGTCATGAGTAGAAAGTTGTCTTGTACATTTCTATAATTATATCATCAGTGTTATATTCTGTGTAAAAAAAGAATAGAAACTGAGTGCAGTTCTGTATTCACCAGTGAGAAGTGAAAACCTGCGGCCAGTTTCACTGAGGGTGGAGATTTTACGAACACCAAGATGACACTCTAGAAGCCCTTCACGATGCACTACTTCGACCAGACAGGGCTGCCACACAGTTTTACGGTCAAAAGTAGTACACTTTCTGTTGGACAGGGGGAGACCAGCTTAGTTGCATTTGACCTATATCTGCATGAGTCCACTGAGTAAAGTACCTGATAGAGTCGGATAGAAGGTGTCGAAAAGAGCCTGTCTGGTATTGCTCAGTGTGAGAGTGTGTGTGTGTGTGTGTTAAGTGTCGGCGGCCTTATTGTCCACAATGTTTCGCTGCACACACACACACACACACACACACACACACACACACACACATATTATATACAAACACTTCTCCACTCATGTGTGCTTGAAGGCACACATTATGTCAGGCCTTGTTCAGAAACACACATCACACTGAGTTTGGCAGGAAGACAGGTCTGTGATGGTGGAAGCAGTCCGGATGCAGAAATCCTTCATGTTGAATATAACATGGGCACACACACCCGAAACTTTCTGTGTGGCATGAACGACGCCTCTGGAAGATTTAGTAGTCGTCTATCGTATAGGAATTTAAACTGGCTGCGGACATACAGAAGTAAACCGAACTATATTTTTCCCAGGTTGGGATTTTGGGTGTGGGGAGGGGGCAGCTGTGATGTTACTCCAGACAAATAGGTAACACTGACTGATTTGTTGTATTGAGAGTCATCCTTTAATTCTCTTCTGGCAGCCCGAGCTCAAACATGGGGCTTCTCCGTTCAGTTCTCGTCTGTACAGTAAGTCACTTTGGATCAAAGCATCTGCTAGTTAGAGGACAATATTTTCGGGGGGATTTGGCAGCTTTGGCGCAGTTCTCTGAGTCTTAACAGCAATTATTTCCACATGACTTTCAACGCTCCCCTCCGGGGGGGTGGGGTGGGGGTGGGGGTGCAGTTTAGAGTGGAAGCAGGGGGAGGGGGGGTGACGGTGTGGTGTGATGCTGCAAGCTGTGGTGCAGCTCTCCCAGTCAAACAGTAGATGGCACTGAGGCACAGTTCTCAAGTTAACTCTTTGCGAAAGGGTGTGTGTGTGTGTGTGTGTGTGTGTGGGTGTGTGTGTGTGGGTGTGTGTGTGTGTGAGGGGGTAGGTTGGGGGGGGCAGGAACTACCAGTTCAGCCGAGGTTTTGCCTACACCAGCCCATCAGAAGGCAAGCTGAGGTAGACCCTGCATCGTCGCGAGCCACAGGAGCGCCTGCGGTTGGTAGGAACTGGATGCCTGCAAGGTAAAAAAAAACAGGGGAACAGCTGCCCTTTTTGACTGAAATATGAATGTGGGCAGTGTCTCATTTTAATCTGTGTGGGTTGTGAAGGGGAAAAGGGGGCATAGTGGGTAGGTGTCAGAGTAAGTTGTCATATGGCTCTGTCTGTGAAGTTTAGGTAACTTTGTCTTCTAGCTGGCCTCCTCTATGAGCCGAGCCAAGGTGTCTCTGAGCTCCGTCAGCTCAAAGATCTTGCCGTCCAGCAGCTCCAGCAGCGTCCGCAGGCTCTTCCTAAAGTTCTCCTGCTCCTCCTGGTTCTCTTCCAGCCTCTGCTCGGCACCCGCCAGCTGCTCCTCGAGCACGCGGCTGCGCAGCTCCGTCTCCTGCGCACAGTGAGATGATGTTGGCATGTTAGTGCATTAAGGTGGGGCGATTTTTTGGAGGATAGAAGATAGAGACCGTCCCACTCTTTTGACTCACCTCGAGTTTCTGGGTGAGTGTGTCTTTCTGCTCCATCAGGTCATTCATGTTTTCCAGTTCTTCTTTCAACTTTTCCATTTCCTGGGGGGTGTAAGAAAAAAAGTAAAGTGCTGTGTAAATTAAATTTAACGTGCATGAGCCTTTTCATTTTAGGGAAAAATCACACAGACACACACCTCTTCTTTATCCCTTAGTGCAGTCTCTAGTTCTTCTATGGTTTGGTTGAGCTCAGTCTTCTGGGATTTAATCACTGGGGTTTGGTTGCTCTGGCATTCAAGTTCAGTCACCTGCAAGAATAAATTGTGGACATCATTATTCAGATCCAGAGAGGAACCGGTGTAACAGAAACAGGCTCTCTGTCTCATTCCCAGACGACCTCTTCCCTTTACTCTCCCGCATGCTTACACTCAACTCTCTTTTATTCTTTTTCCCTCTCATCCCAACTTCAGAGCACCCCCACCAAATGATCACCCCCTTTTAAATTGAAATGATTTAATCACACATGAAAACAAACAAGCATCCCTGTGGCCCCCCCATTCCTCGCTCACCCGTTTGTGTAGTCTCTCTGCCTCCTCCTGGTAGGCGGCCAGTTGCTGTTTCCACTGTTTGACGTTGGCAGTGGACTCCAGCAGAGCTGCCGTTAGCTTGGCATTGTTCCCCTTTAGTGCCTCCAGCTCAGCTTCCCAGTGTTTTGTCATGGCCGGGCTGCAGAACACAGGGAAACGCATGCTGTCAGTTCACCAACAGTGACATTAGATGATAAGTGCTCGTGTTTCCATGATAATGCATGGTGAAAATCCATCAATCCATCGAACAATAATGCAGATTATTATTAAAAAATACTTCATAGTTATCATTTTCTATTGTGTTAGATCATTTCATTGTACATCTAATAAGGTTTGCATCTCTCATTGTAATCCGTACTTTTATTGTGCTTCACTGAGCTGAGCACGATTACTTCAGTTTACCAAGAAGGTTACGTTTTTCTATTTGTCTGTTTGTGTGTAAACAAGATTACACATAAACTTCCAGGCCAATTTTCCTGAAAGTTGGAGGAGAGCGACAAATGTTCACATTTTAAGGACCCTTTCGGGGCAAAGAGCAGGCCCACAGATTTTAGCCTGAAGATTTGGTTTAAAGTCAGACTAAGGGTTAAGATTAAGATTAGGATTAGGAATGTAGTAGCTCTGGTTAGGGTTAGAATAAATCCCCAGAAATGTAACTCAGTGCTCTGAATTGATAGAAACAAGATTGGGTGTAAAGGAATGCATGTGCATGGTAATTTTCCCAAATAATTTGAGTTATTCTATAAAATCTGCTATTAACTGTAATCTTACCAGCTAATCTGGTAAATTTGTTACTGTTAACACAACAGAGGGATATAATTTAACTAATGAAAATGGTCAGTATGATTTGTTTTGTGTTCACGTGACCATGAAACTGTATGTCACAGTATAAAATATAAATAATACCTTTTAGAAAGAATATTCCTAAATATACAAACATGAGATAACAGGGAACAACGACTGCAGTGGGCACTCAGGCTGGAGGTCAGCACTTCACGGGCAGTAGTTGTGAAAGCAGCTGTCTGACAGATGAGCTATAATCTGAGATTATATCCTTTAGACTGGCTGGAGCCTAATCTGGTCCAGCTACTCACAGAGTAGATGACGAAGTGATGTGATGATTTTAATGCGCCTACAAAAAAAATATTTTTGTCCTTTTCATTCATAGGTTCAGAGTTGTATAGTATATATCTTATTATATATTATATATATATAATAAATGGGGAATAATATACTGTTTAAATATGTACAAACAGTATATTATACAAGCAAACAAAATAGAAAATAGGTGCAGAGTTTGTACAATTCTAAAAAGCCTGAAAGTCAATATTTGTTATGAAACACATTAATTCTTTAGCATAGCCTGAACTCTCTCAGGCAAACTGTCGGGACATTTCATTAAGTAGTCTTCAGGAATATTTCTACAGATTTTGGGAAAGATATTCAAAGCTCTTCTTTGCATGCTGGCTGTCTTTTGTTTAATTCTCTGTTCTCAGATGATCCCACACTGCTGCAGTAATGTTGAGGTCTGGGCACTGGGGAGGCCAATCTGATAGTGTTCCACTGTTTGTTTGGGTTTTTTTTGCTGTCAGCTAAGTTTTTAATGCATTTGCAGTGTTTTTCCACATTAAAAAGGGTATCGTATTCTGTAAAAGATTCAAATCCTTTGTCATTCCAATGAATTTCATCAAGTTCTCCAACATCACTGGCTGAAACGCAGCCTAATGGCAGAGCTTCCACCATGTTTTACAGATGATTGTAGACACTCACTATTGTACGTCTCCTGACTTCCTCCGTGCATACTGAAGATAATTTGAATCAAAATTTAAAAATTTAGAGTCATCACTGCACAAGATTTGTTGCCACTGATTTTCAGTCCAGTTCTTGTGTAACTTGCCATACACTCAAAAAAAAGGAAATTGGGTGGTTACATTTACAAGTTCACTTGTCATTTGAACAAAATATTGTCAAGTTTTTATGGTGAACGCAATCAAATCATGTTGGATCTGCAACTTCATTTGTTCTTGTTCAGATGACATGATACAATCTAGGAAGTGTGGTTAGTTGCCTGCACTCACGAAATTCACAAGATCACATGAGATTTCAAACCACAGGAAAATCACTGGGGTTATAAGAGGCAGACAACCATGGCAACATAAATGCTGTTGCTATTTATTGTGGTTTAACCTGTCAAGGACAAAAACATAAAGAAAATTCTGCATCAAGCATAACTTTCATACTTTTGTTATGTCTGGATTGACAGCTCAAGGGCATGGTGTTAGCGCTGTTGCTTCAGAGCACGAAGGTCCTGTGTTCAAATCCACAATCTGGTCAAGTTTGCAATGGGTTCTCTGGTACTCTGGTTTCTTCTACAGTTAAAAGTCATGCAGTTATTAGGGTTAGGGTAACTGATGATTCTAAATGACCCAAAGGTGTTAATGTGACTGCAAATGGTTGTTTGTCTCTATGTGATAGACTGGTGGCCTGTCCAGGATGTACCCTATCATTTCAGGGTTATGCCCTCTGCAGCCCAGATAAAGATACGAGGATGGATAGATTGGAAGTTGTTGTTGTAAATCCGGTGAACTTTTTGTTGAACATTATCTAATATGAACACAACATGTACTATAGACATAAGTTACATTTGCTCATTGAACAAGATTAACAGAAGTGTAACAAATATTTTACTAGTTCATGTAACAAGACTGACTTTTGATGTGCTGAAGTGTTTAAACAATATAACGTGAATTTAAATTAATTTAATTAGACTAACTTGGCGCAAACATGTTGATTGAATAAAATTCAAATTAATTGAATGTTAATGTTAATATTATGTTACACTTACAAACATATATCAAACATAGAGTGACTTATGTATATATATATATGTATATATTGTACTATTCTTAGTTAGCGTATTGTCTGTCTTGTCTTAATGTTGGTTTATGTTGGTTTATAATGGAGCACTGTAACAAAAAAATAATTTCCCCCAGGGATCAATAAAGTATTCTGATTCTGATTCTGATATCGTGTTGAAACAACACAATCAAGATGGATTAAAAAATGATTTCCATTTGTTTAGATGGAATATAAGTGGCGAGATAAAATTCTGTTCATCCAATGAATAATTTTTTTGAGTGTACCTCAGTCTTTCCTGAGACCATTTCTGATGAGGCTTCAGTAAACAGTCAGGCCTGTGTCAGATTTTTTCTGGACTTTTTTTTCTTTTCATATTTCTTTCGAACATGACTTTCAGACACAGATCATGTTCTGTAGATACTTTTTGTTTAGGCCTGTTACTTCTTTTGTTCTCCATTTGTCCTGGTTTTCAAAAGGTGCTTCTCAACATCCCAAGTTATTCTTTTTTTTTTTTTTTTTTTTTTTTGTGTCCCGTTTGGATCTTTAGCCATCAGAATTGTTGTCTTAAGGCCAAGAAAGATGCCAAGCGGATTTATTTTACCAAGTGGATCATCATGGCCTTGCCATATTGGTCCATTTGACTGACCTTTATTATAATTATGAATTTCTTTTATTTTCGGTTGCTACAAACGGGACAGACATGACTGGGGGATAGGACAGGGAGAAAGAATGAAAGAAAGAGAGGGGGAGAAAGAAAACCAAAGGGGAGAAGAGATGGTGAGAAGGGGGGGAAGAAAAACAAACAAACAAACAAACAAAACACCTGGATCACCTGTATGGAGAAAAAAAACAGAAGAGAAAGCAAACAACAAAGAGCAACATAATAAAAAAAAAACAGCACCATCACAATAAACTAGCTAGCAGTAGATAACAGTAGATACTAAATAATAAACGATATTGTGCAGCACGCAAGATAGACAGCGCGCAATGTGCTTTGAGGCAGCAGACAAGAAAGGTGTAGTCCGCGTCTGTGAACACCCGTGTGTACACCTGTGTGCACACCTGTGTGGATCAGCGTGCTTGTATTCCAAAGGTTTCTCCATGTAACGATCTGCTAGGGAGTGTGGGGAGCCATAGCCCCGTCCACAGGGTATGAAGCAGGTATGGAGGAGATCCAGGCCCCAGATATCCAGAGGCTCCAGAGTACAAGGACCCAAGGAGGACCACCAAAGGGGGGGGAACCGTGCCACCCTCCTGGGAAGAGCTGAGTAGAGCCCCAAAGGAGAGGTCACCCCGCAGCTACGGAGCAGAGGCCAGAGGGGGTTGCAGTGGCGTGCCCGCGGGCCCTGCCGGCAGCCAGCTGTGCCAGAGAGGACCGAGCTTCAGGCCCAGAGGCCAGAGGCCTGAGGGCATCCCACCCCCCGGAAGGAGCCCAGCCGGGCCACAGGCGCCCGGCCCCGCCAATCGGCCACCAGGAGTGAGCCGGTACATACATGAGCGCCCAGCCCCAGACGACAAGGACCACCAACACACCAACGTCTGAGGGCATCAGCCACCGGCAGGGAGTGTGGTGAGGGGAGATAGGCCTCCGTACTTTAGAGGGCCTGAGATGTACCCAGAGAGGTTGAGTCTAAGACCCAACCTGACATATAGACACAGACGAACAGGCACACGCGGACACAGACGTGCATTCCCACCCCATATGCACAACCAAATACTCGGCACTCACCCAACGTGTAGACAGACACAAATAGACACTGCACAGACAGTCGCACTCCCCAAACATACTCTATATCCCAGGTCCAGGTACCCCCGCCCTCAGAGGGGCAAGCCGCACCTAGACCCAGGAGATGTAACCCTTCTCTCTGGGGTGGAGGCAAGCGGACCACCTCCTTATCTGCAGTAGCAGGGAGGCCCCGCATCCCAGACCCCAGTCTGACGGCCAGCACCTCCTCCCAGCCCCCCAGCCCTGACGGCTAACAGAACCCCGGTTCTGTTAGCCGTTCATCCCAAGTTATTCTAAGGTTTTGGTTAAACAGCTCTGCGTTTAACCAAACTGTGTGATTTTTGGCATCTGTCATAGATTTTGCTACATATATGGAAACATATTATGTGTTTTTGTGACTGGGTGCTAGTAACAAAGTCCCTAAAGATACAATTTGAAATTGCTTCTGTTATGCATTGACACAACAATTCATTCTTTGGATAAGGTGGCTTTGTTTGCTCAAAAACCCTCAGGTATAAGAACTGGACTGGAAATGTCCAAAGAAAACAGCTTTGAAACACCTTCAGAAAGCCTGGTAAGCAAACTGCTCAGGACCGCTTAAAAAAACACACACACAAGAAAATCTGGCTCCTAGTGTATTAGTAAGTACAACTTTAGGGAGGGAAATGTTTCTTATGTGCTCTCCTGTTAGATCTGTACACTGCATACAGTATCTCTAGATTTATGTAACATCTATTCCCTGTCTCTCACATAATGTCTGACTTTGGCGCCATTAGATCTAAACTCTGTCGAGCACCTGCATCAAGTCAAGTATCCCTGAAAAAGGAACTCCTACTCCCACACATACTTCACTGTAATTTTTCACACTGGTGCAAACACAAAAGGAAGCTTAGCTCGCTCAAGGGGTGATGAGGGTCTGTATGATCCATAACAATGTTTTCAGTTCTGTTTTGTTCCACCCCCTCATTGACACACACACACACAAACTGTATAGCCCACCGTATATGCTCACACACTGCAGCAGCACTCCACTTTTCCGTAACACCCACTCTGCGAAGAGTAAAAGCGAGAAAGCCCAGAAAGAATTCACTCAGGACTCCCACGGCACATTCACTTCTTACACAACAGCCACCCCCTCCGTGAGCGCAAGTGTGTCTGCATGTGTGACGCATAGGAGGGAGACGACACCTCATCCTACACATGCACATATTACCAGACCCACAACCCCAACCCCCCAACTACACACACACACATGCTCATACACAGATGGAGCAGAGCTGTCACCAAGGCATGCCTCCCCGCCAATGTATAAACCCCACGCTGCACCAGCTCGGAGAGCCAGAGTGCAGGCAAGACGTCAAGATGTGAAGACGGAGACAGACGGAGACAGCGAGGGAGAGCGACAAAGGGAGAACTGGAGAGTGCAAGATGTTTTGACACTGGTGTTCGTCTTCATTAAACGAGTCTGGCTCAGAGGTTTCAGGGGGGCACCTGAGCACTGTTCTGGCTGAGGATGGCAGGGCAGAGAGGAAAGTGTGTGTGAGACACAATGAGGGTAAGTTTAATACTGCTGTGCCACTGAACTACTATCATTTACATGTCAGAAATGTTAATAGAAATAGATGTTTTTCAGTTGGTGTCTCTTGATTTGTGGTGCTTTTAAAATGTAAAAATGAATGTGATGTTAAAAAAATATCATTTCCTGTTTGTATCAGTTTGAAATTGTAAATACGATGGAATTAACTCTTTTTTTTTTCTTTGTGATGATATGTATCATTAAGGCAGCCATTAAAGGAACAGATTTAATCCAGTCTCAGATTCACATTTTTATTTTACCAATTCAATTTTTTTATTAAATGTTATTTTTCAAGCAAAATTCTGAATGTTTTTTGTGTTTTGAAGATAATCTGTATACACTGCCAATACATCATGAGCATCAACACTCTGTTTTTTGCTTTGCTGCTTCACAATGTCGAGCGTCATCTCAATAAAGATACCGAACACAAAGCGTAAACTTATTTCTGCAGCTCTCTTATGTTTCTGGCGCGTCCTGACCGCTGCTGGTTGCCAGGTAGGTTCTTTCTCCTCGCACAGCCCTTCAAGAAGCGGGGAGGCTGAGCAGTTGCCATGGCAGCACAAGTGGAATGGAGACACTGGCACGGTCTCCTTTCATGCAAGCCTACCGCAAACCCACTGACAAACGCCTACATCCTCCGACATTAGAGCACCATTCACACACAGCCCCAGCAGTCCCAACGAAAAAGGTCTTACAATATTCAGAAAACCATTCAAAGCGAGTCCGGTGCAGACCTGCCAAGCCACGCTCACGTCCAGATATAAAAACTCTCTCGTGGACCTGCTTTCTTTCATCCCTCCTCCCTCTGCCCTCTGCTCCCACACATGCCTGCCTACACAGCCCCGCTAAGCAACAGTGCGGTACTTACACATATACACTATGATCATCAACATCGTCATCAACAGATATACAGCCAAGAGTCAAGCCATCACAGAGGTCTCCACTCTTTTTGTACACTGACGCCTGAGTCTCCACAAATAGCATAGAAGTAAGCACATAAAATACACTAAAAAACACTGTATTCCTTTTCTGTCCCTTCTCCTTTTTGCTATCAACCAGCTGTCAAAAAACACATTTTCACATCGGTTCGCGGAACAGTCCGATGATATAAGACTGGCAAAGTGTGAATCATCAAGAGACAGAAAAATGAAGGGTTACGTGGTAAAATATTTGGATGGCTCTTGCTTCTACCCTCACTGCATATGCCTCTGAGAACACGTGAGACAGAGGTTCGCTTGTTACATCCACAACTTGCCATCGCGAATGCAGAGAGTCGACCCCATCTCCCACGCATGCAGCATTAATAGACACATGAGCAGCAAGGCTGCAGCAGGCAGTGGGTGTCCTCTCTACATCCCGCTCTCACTTCACAGATCCGTGAAGCCTCACAGACATCATCGTGCGGTGGCAGGATTTTGTGAGCATACACTTCACAGACTTTCCCTCATTAATAAGTTCTTAATAAGTATTCCAAGTCTATTCAAGATCTCAAAATGTATGTTTAAAATATTAAAAAAGTTTCTCCAGTCATATGCCAGTATTTAAACAAATGAAAAAACAAAAGAATGATAATACATTAAGCGATTGATATTGATTGATATCTTTAATTAATAAGAATCGCAGCCAGAGAAATAACCAAAGTGGCACAAGTTACAGAGATTTTACAAATAAAAAGACCCGTGTGTACAGTGGACTACAAGTGACATTGGATAACATTTCCTCTCCTCAGAAAAAAAGAAAAACACTCAGTTGAACAACTCAAACTGATTGCCCATTCCCGTCTGTTCAGTTTATTTATTGTGCTGAGAGTGTGTGTGCAGTTGGTGCTGTGCTGTTTAGGTATGAGTGACTCATGTACAGACTTTATACAAGAACCTCTCCCTCTCTGTCGTTCTCGCTATTCCCAGTTTCTGACACATACTCTCTGTCTCTGTCTGTCTGTCTTGCACTCTCTCTGCCTCCCACTACCCACAGTGTGTTATATAAGTCTTACATAAATGCTTCATCGACAACTTTCTGGCAATGAGCCTCGCACAACCGCACCTTTTCAGAAAGCCATTGTACACAACAAAAATATTTACACAACTCTTTAACCTCTGAATCTTACACAGTCTGGTGCATATGAACCAGGATTAACAATCACAAGCAACATGAGTTATCCATTTCAGAGGAATGTACACAACAGTACTGGTGCATGCATAGAGGTGACACCAACACCTACTCAGTCAAGAGATTTGAATTTGACATGATGTTATTGCATCGCAGTAGCATACACAAAATTAGAAATGTGCTTTTCTCACCGAGCATGCTCAGACTGAACAAAAATGAATAAGTGAAATTATTTCTCAGACCTGAGAAACACTCAAAGTTACATCGTTTGCTGGTCCAGTGTGTAAATATCACTGATCATAATTCAAGAAGAACTCTTGCGCCCATATCACCGCATTTGTTCTTTGAGTTTTGGCGTGCTGGTTTAACCTTACTTTTTAAAAGTTGCTAAACAGGCAGTGCATCAGGTTTTTGGAAAGAGCACCCTCCCTGTTGCTGATCTGCAATCGGGCTCTTAATTTTTGAAAGCTTTGATCCTGAACATTTTTTTTCCTGTTCGTTTGTTTGTTTTGCGTAGTTATGGTGTCGCAGTAGTCAGGACTTGAACTGACATCCCTATCAGAAAGAGCAGACCCGACAAGTCTTAAACTGCTCCCTAGAGAGGAAAAACATGAGAGAGTAGCGGTGAATAGAAGGCGTTCACGACCATGCTGACATGCAACATATAAAGGTGAACACGCATAAAGAAAGGAGGTGCAGGCTACATGTCTGCGCCTCAGACAAACAGCAGACAAACCACCAATCATATTAATTTTGTTGTTTTAGCATTGTTTGTGTTAGAGATGACTGTGACAGCAGTTGCATGCTCACGTGGTTACGACTGCGTTAATGTCACACATCATAATGTGGGATGTACCTGTGTGCAAAGGCCAGAGCGTTCTGCGCCGGCTCGGGACGGGCGTCTGAGTTGGGAGTCGTGTCACAGATTTCATCTGTGCCGTTGATGTTTTCCATGGGCGGAGTCACCGGGGTCAAAGGTGATGAGAGCTCGCCTGCCGGAGACTCCTGCATGTGGACACGGTGATTCAGCTTTTACTGTCAGTTAAACATAATAATCAAGCCGAACATGCAAACAGTGGTTGAATTTTCAAGACAAATAGCATTAGGTGTTTAAGAAAACTGGGTAATAGATAGTTATCATGAGCTTGTAACCCATCAAGTATTTTTCCCAATAAAACGACTCATTTATTCCTCTAATTTTAAGCACCATAAGATAAGATGTCTTGGTTTTTTTCATACTAACAAGCTATAACTGAAAAAAATTTTATTTTAAAATTTTTTAAAAACTTGATTACATTTCTTTCGATAATTATTTAAACAGTTAATTGTTTCAGCTCCTTTCCACACATTCAAATAAACTATAGCTAATGCGCAGTACTGTGCAAAGGTCTTAAGCCACCCCTCATTCATTTATGAGTTTGTAAAATTCTAACAAGCTTGAAAGTCAAAGTTAAAAGAAAATTTATCCCACACTGCTTCAGTAATTTTGATGTCTGCGGGCTGGGGAGACTCATAGTTTTATATTCTCATGCTGAAAAATGAAGCTGTTAACAATCAGATGCTTTCCAGATGGTACTGCATGGTGGATCGGTACCTGCTGGTCTGTTTTTGTGTTCAAAGTGCCATAATTTTTAACAAAATCTCAAACTCAATTGGATGAAATGCAGTTCCAAGACATGACAGAGCCTCCTCCATGTTTTACAGATGGCTGCAGACGCTCACTGTTGTACATCAGTGTAAAGTGGTTTAGCAATCAAAAAAGCATTCCTCTGGAATTGGTCAGTGAAAAAGCAGCCAATGTCCAAAGAAAGACTGAACTTCAAAGAAATCAGACTTTAGCACAGTACCCAATATAAAGCTTATATTACTAAAATCATATTAAAAGATAATAATGTCTGTGATATTATAAAATGACGACAAGATTTAAAAACAAAGCAATGATATTTTGAAAACAGGAGGCGCTCTCTCACTGTCAAAGCTCTCACTACTGTGTCGCAAAAATTTTTGACATTCCTACAGGACATTAAATTAGCAGTCTATAGCACTGGGAAATTAGAGAATTACAGATTAATTCTTATCTTTATATCCCATACAACCCCAGGATTATACAAGAGACAAATGATTTGGCTGCTGCACTTACATAAAACAAAGCTATTAAGACTCAGGGCTTGGGCACAATACAGTAACACAATGACGCTGCCTGTACGCCTCTAATGGGCAAGAAGGAAGTGAGAGATAAGAGGAAGATTACGCCTGGTTTTACATTTTGTGCTCCGCATTCATTAGTATATGATTTAATATCTGTTCAGGATGCATTTCCACTGAGATTCGGCCTATTGGGACCAGCATATAGCAGTTAGCTCTATTCTCAGCTTGTTTCAGTAGAATAATTTGCGTCTCATGATTCATTTTTATTTTACCTCATTTAGACGAGGTAAAGGAGAGGATCTAGAGGTCAGAATAAAAAGCCAGCAGGCATGTGGGTAAAACACCACCTTTCAGCAGGGACCCTGGTGTAGAGCTTCGCAGCCTCTAGCTGCAAGTGGTGCTGAGAGCTGCAAGTGCAGCCTTCAACCCCAGGTGAGGGAGCAGCTATTCTCCTGGCTTCATTAAAAGACTTCCTCACATGGTACTGTAGCGTTTTAACCTATGTGGGCTGCGGCACATATAGTAGGCTGCAGTACAGCGGGAGGCTGCTCCCCTAGCCTCCATAAGGAAAAAACATGAAGCCGGTTAACAGATTTTGGCACAGTTACAAATACTCTAAAACACTCTATTATTACTATTATTATTATCATTTCCTTCACAAACTAAAGGCTAGCATACAGGCTAATTTTTTGCCACAATGAGCAGTTTTTTTGTAATCTATGGCACGGATACATGTAGAAAAAATATGTACCACACTGGTAGCTTATGCCCACACACTATATATAAAATATGGATGTTACTGGTGGGTCAGAAAAGTGAAGCCAATACATTGACCTGCGACCATTCTAATGGCCAGCAGAGGGCGACTCTTTTGGCTGCAAAATTAATTCTATTTGTTCTGAAGCTTTGGCGGAAATAAACCTACTTCTATATCCAGATAAATATTTTTCTGATGAGTTCATGGGATCGGTTGCTGGTATAATGACTTCTTAAATATAGCATTAGCTTAATTTTCTAATTAAGATAGCATTTAGAGAAAAAATAGACAATAAGAGTCTTCTTATTCCCACAGTGAGTGGTTTGCCCTGTCTCCATATGCCTTCCTGCGGTATAAAGAACCTTGAAGCAACTGTTGTTGTGATTTGTCGCTATATAAATAAACTTCAACTTAAAGTTCATCGGGGGCATGGATACTTTAGCTGTGAAGTGCCCTTTTGTTTCTCATTCAAGTCCACCCTCACCCGTGACATGTGGTGACAACAAATTAAAATGGCCAGAACCATAATGCTTCAAAACTGGAGTCCATAAACCAATAGGAAATGTAATTTTAGCTACATCTGTCTAGGAACCACCTAACAACAGACTACCATGGGCATTTATATGTAAGTTTTGGGGGAGAGGTGTTGCTTGTTTGTTTTTATTAATTAATTTATTTATTTTAGTTTTTTTACAGATATAAATTGGTAAAATAAAATATAATTTAAGGTAAAATTATTGTTTTTCCTGCTTATAACTGTTTATTACTCAACATGACTGTGACAGTAGTCATGAGTAGTCATGCAAGAGTACTGTGGTGGTGGTGTTGTGATTAAGTTAGGGCATACTGAACATACCTGAGAAGGAGATGTGGCCATGTCCATCTTTTCTTGACTCTTCTCCTTAGCGAGTCTTGCTGCTTCTTTATATTCTGCAAACTTCTCTGCAAACTGGACACAGAGGACAAGTGCGTGAGTGATTGTGTGCTGTACTTCCTACAATAATGTGGCTTAATCTGTGCAGTATGTATGCATCTGTATGTGCACAATATATGGACTTAAATGGACTGTGAGAGAAAGAAAGAGCTCAGTATGTATTAGTCCTGTGACGTATAGAGAGAAGCTGTTTCCATTAAAAAACTGCAGTTGCATTTGGAGAAGAATTACCCATAATTCCTCTGCAGAAATATGACCCAGCGGGGTCTCCAGTGACAACCTTTCCATTGGACATGCACGCACATACTTAGAGCTAACCAAACTGTGCCATTTTCCTCTTAGACTTTTCCTGTAATGAGAAGTTGTCAGCGGCTGAAGTTGATCTCTTGGGTTATTTTGGTCGAGAGCAAAGATACATTCAGCCAGGCTGAAGCGGTAAGGCGAGCTCAGCTGAGGGGCTTTGAGCAAATATAAACACTCTGGCACATACACACTAGCCCACCTCCCCAATGTTCCTTTAGGGTGTGGTTCATCACTGATGCGACTCCCACACTAATTTAGTATATACAGTACTGCAGAGGGCTGAGTGGTGAGGAAATCAAATTGACTCAGCTGAAGTCGGTCTTGTGTCCGCCATTAGTGGAGTTGCAATAAGTAACTCAATATCATTTTACTTCAGTGCAATATAATAGTCCTGGTTCTGTGCTTTAAATGCATAAGTTTAGTTTAAGTGCTTCAGGAGTTTTGGCACTGTGGTCATCTGAGAAGTGAATTAGATTATTTCTAATTTGAAACAAAGAAAATACTTCCACTTGGCTGGCAGGTATTTCTCAGAGAGTTCCTGTTCACAGTCTAACTGCCTGCAAGTCGGTTAAAGCACTGATGTTGAGCATTTGCAAGTAACTTGAGAAAAGTATGTTGTTGATCATCATCATTATTATTATTGTTACTTTTTCATCCTCTGTATTGAGGTTAGGTGTACCCTTCCTCTCGCTCTATAACAGACTGGACAGGGTCCAGTCACCCTGCAGCCCAGAATTAGGTAAGTGGAAACGAATGGCTGGATGGATGAACTGAACTGACTGTCCCGGTTATTGTAAGCTTTATTTATGTACAATGTCTTATTAAGATTATAAATTATACTTGCATAAACTCACAATAAGATTCAGTGGTACCAAGCAGTTGTCTTACTGTAATACAGCAACCGGCTACCTTACAGACACATAATTGGATAATTTGGTACCTGGCCACTGAGCAGAGTCCAGTTAGTGACAAACTGCTGTGCACAGCACCTTTAGTCCTTGCCGAAGTGCTCCATTTCCAAAGTAAACGTCAAATTAAGAACATACGAGGCTGAGAAATCCAGAGTTTTGGCCCCTTTCTTAAGCCATGAGCCAAAAAAAGAGCCAAAAAGAGAACAGGTTATGTAGTTCTTCTCATGATAAATACACTGAAGCCAGTCGGTGTAAACCAGCATGTGAAATGCAAAGTGCACAACCACTGGATCCTATCTTTTCTGCTAACGGGAGTTTTATACTGACGAAGCATGAGCGAGAAATTTGTTTGAGGGATTTTGAGATGGAGGAAAAGAACACTTGACCTTCAGCAACCTTCAGGTCACATGACCACACCGCGTTATTGTGCGGTATAAAACAAGGAATGCTTATAAGTATTGTTAACAGCCTCGTTATCCTTGCCTTCCTGGCACAGACGACGTGTCTGTACTGCTGAGTTTGGTAGTAACGTGTGTGTGTATGTGTGTGTGTGTGTGTGTGTGTGTGTGTGTGTGTGTGTGTGTGTGTGCCTGGGTGTGTGCATGAGGTGTCCTAACAGTCGGGATGCTGTGAGTGTGCCTGGTTCATGACAGAGCTTAATCACACTGCAGAGGAGAGAAATCACCAGCTCAAAAGTGAAAACACTTGTATACTGTACACACAGAACGCCCAGTCAGGACTAACTGCCCGACGAAGGAGCTACGCTTTGAGAGAAACTGTAGCAAGCAGAGTAAAGAAAGCTGAAATGCCATCCTCTCTCAGGGACCGTGAAGAAGAAGAAGAAACAGCAAGAAGCTCTGTGATTGATGCTGAAAGGTTTATAGTAGAGGTGGTTTGAGTGTGTGTGCGTGCATCCCTGTGTGTGTGTGTGTGTGTGTGTGTGTGTGTGTGTGTGTGTGTGTGTGTGTGTGTGTGTGTGTGTGTGTGTAGTGTTTGGGTGGATAGGGGTGGTACCTTGGATAGATGATGCTCAGTGGAGAATCCCAGTCCATAGACAGTGTTAGCTCGGCTGTCCGCCCACTGCCCAAATTTCTGTGAGGTCTTTGTGAACGTCATGTTGGGGCTGATGGTGCTGTTGATTATTGCCTGAAAATAAAAAGAGCAGACCCACTTAATATGCATCAAATTAACTGTGTGTATCATGACAGGAGGTGTCAAACAGAGCGCTAGAAAGATTTAAAGTGAGAACGCTGGTGAAACTCTCCATTGTATGTATGTGGAACACACATTAGCTAAAAGCCTAGTTTCTTTATTTTTCTTATTTACTTCTTGATCCAGAGTGACTCTGTTCGATTATATCCTGATACGTGCTCAGATGAACAGAATCAACTTTTTGGATCTTTGATTGTAAGTAACTAACTATTTCAGGTCTTTGTGAAGGTATCTTTGCTTTTCAAAATAAAATATCAAAGTGTTTCTTCAACTAATTCGATTTTTGACTATTTCACTTCTCAGTTTCTCTCATTTTATAGAACAAATAACTATTTGATTCTAAAAATACAACCTTTCACCTAATCTAAAGAAATACTGTGGTACTGTGTGCCTTAGAGATCCCCTCTAGACCTAAATCTTTTTTTTTTTAAACAATAAAAAATATGAATGTGCAGTTCAGAACATGATGGTGACATGTCTTTGTTGTTGTTTTTTATTACTAGTACAGATAGCAGCTTCCATTTACAGACAATCCCACAAACACTGAACGTGGCTTTTAACAAATACACTGATATTAATAAGACACTACAGTATCCAGGCATTTTAAATAGATTATTAAGATTCTTTAAGTGTTACTGTTTTCATCAGGAGTGACCAGGATTAGAAATGAGAAGATCAGAGGGAAAGCTCAGATTTAAAAGTTTGGAGACAAAGTTAGAGAGGCAAAGTTGAGATGGTTTTTAACATGTGCATGAGGGATAGTGGATATATTGGATAAAGGGAGGACATTTAATGGATATAGTGAAAAAGGACACGCAGAGGGATGTGGAACAGAGGAGGATGCTAAGGATGGGGTGAAATGGAGGTAGATGATCTGCTGCGGCGACCTTTAAAGGATCCAGCCGAATGAAGACGATTGAGAAAAAAATTTAAAATGATTGGTTTATAGAGATTCACATCTTCAATGGGAAACAAAGAGACTCAATGCAACAGAGGGATTGTCAAAGTCAGAAAATACTGAGAGACGGACTAGAGAAAAGAAAAAAAACACCAGAAATCTTCAGCCTTTTCCTCCATTTTCCATGAACCAGAATTGAAGTGTACCTCTTTTACATAATTCAGCTGGCTTTGTTAAAAAACACTAATGTAGGACAAATTAATGGCTGATCAATTAGCAGTGTTGTGTAATGCTTGGCATTCTAGTTGGCATCAATGCACGATGCTTTATTAGTGAAGGGGAGAAGTCACTGAGTGTGTGTTACATAACAGTTGAACTTATCTATCTATTTTGTGCTGGATGATATGAGACGATTGCTACATTGACCGTGTTGAAGACCTGGCTTCTTTTCTGTATGTGTCTCCTTGTTTCTATTTCTTTTTCTCCTCACACTGTCATCTGTTTTTCTAATTTAGCTTCACCCCTCCTTTCTCTGTAACAGGCAGGGGGCGTGCATGTGTGCAGTGCCTATAAAGAGCTCCAATCTGCCCCTAGTCATGCAAAGCTAGGGCCAATCACACCAAGTGCCCCTCCTGGATATCTAACAAAAAGAATATCCTAAGATATAAGTATAGAAGTGCAGATAGATACTAGAGAGCAGTTGCATGAGTGAAACATGAGCTGCCGGTCTCGGGACGTCCTACAAACCCTGAGCTCTCTTAAGAGGTGTTTGCACATTAGTTTCCAAATATAATAAATTATAAACACCATTAAAACTCAGTGAATTGCAGTGAAGCCTGTTTGATGAGTGATGAGGTAATTACACTGAAACATCTGGAACATCATAATAAAACCACACCAGTTGGCAAAAATGAAAAGCAGCCGGTGTTTCATATGCAACATTTGGGGTAAGACGTGAATCAGCAACCCGGATGAGCCGCTCACCTTGGTGCCGTCCAGGCTGATGATGCGGTAGACGTTGCGCGTGCTGTCGTAGAAGTAGGAAACCGTGACGGCATGCTTGCTGGTGGGCAGCCAGTTCTTCTTAGTGTTGGGATCGATCTGGAAGACGTGAGCCCGCGTGCTGTAGATGGGCTGCTCCCTGAAGGGAACGAAGAAGAAGTGGTGAACCTCTTTGTGCCGCAACACCAACGTCTCACCAAACCCGCCGCCGGCAACGAAACCCCTGTTGCCCACAGGGGAGTCAGATCGCCTGGGTAAATGAACAACCAGCTCGCCATCCTCCATAGTTACACCACAGACACAGAGGCTGTCACCGAGTTACTACATACTCAGTGACTTGTATACGAATGAGAAGCTGGCTCAACTGAGTTCAGTCATACATGTTAAACCTAAACTTCCTCTCATATTGGATGTCTACCCAGAACACATTCTGTCCTTCTTTCTTTGCAAGGCAGCACCCCGTCTCTCTGCTCTGATATGGGAATGCCTGCAGCACCAAGCGAGGGTCACACAGGAGGGAAGGAGAGGGTTTCAGGCTAAATATAGACAGTAGGCCACAGTTAACTAGCATAGACACACCCCACTGAGCTGCAGTTTCCACACACACAAACATACAAAAACAACGACACAAACATGATGGGATTTTAAATCTGCATCCTTGTGTGTGTGCATGGAAGGGGTCTGCGTTTGTTTAGATCATCTCCACATGTCCAGCCCCCTATTACGGGTTTATCTGAGATGTCTTAATTCCTATTTGACCTCTGTGTGACGTTCAAGCCAGGGCTTAGATTAGCCCCTATTAGGGCTGAAAATTATATAACAGTCATTTAAAAAAATTTTTTTTAGACAACCCATCACCCCTGTGCAACCTTCACCCTTCATTCACATACCCCCTCCTCTCCCCGTTTGCTCCTACAGTGCCCTCATATATTGCACCATTGTTGGGGCTTCTTGGGTAATATCTACAGTCAGTACACACACAAACTCAAAGCGCAGGGTGCTGAGGGAGATATTCTGGGCTGGCAGTGCTGGCAGAGAACGAGATAGAGAAGTGCTTACACTGCACTGTGGGGGTGATGGGGGACATCAAAGGCTTGCTGTATAAATGAATATTAAAATTCAACAGCAGCACCCCTCCTGTGTGTGATTAGCCAAGACTGGGAAAGACAGAAAAACACGAAGACAGGGGAAAGGAAGAGAAAAGGCAGAAAGGAGAATGATGGGGGGGGGGGGATGTGGAGTATAGGAAGTCAGGGAGTGAATCTGGGATGATTAATACCGCTCCACAAAGCTGCTTGTGGAGTGCTGTGCGCGAATTATCATAATCATCGACAGCAGTGTAAGTGGCGGTACTGTGAGTCATTTCAACTCTCTCCCAGCACACATCACACAACCACGGCCTGTTGGTATGATCTGTGCAATAGCCGCTTTGGCAACTCGCGTTGTTTTTCATTGCATAATTTGATGAAGCTGTGGCAAATTTTCCTCTCCTTGTCGTTTGATTGTGTGCGTGTGCATGCCGAACACAGGCTCGTTCTTGGGCTTTCATTTTTACATAAATGCCTTTGCCAAAGAGTTTTGTTCCAAAATGACACCCACTAGTTGTCAAGAAAGAAAAAAAAAGCAGAACTCACTCCTACAATTGAACTTTTAAAAGAAAACAAAATAAATGAGGGAATTTGATTGCAAAATGTGCATAAGAATCATTTCTCAAGTCTTCTGCCTTCCTTTAAAAGATGGCCCAGTCCATAATGGCTTCAGATTCATCATGCATTCCCCCATTGCAGTCCTTTTTGTTGTCTACAGTGATCTGCCCTGAGCCAATAGCCTGGCATAGTTAGCAGTTATGGGATGGCATGAAGGTCAGTTCAGTACGTGCTGATCCTCTTGCACTCCAGCAATGAACTCTGTTTTATCAACAGGGGACACGCACTGAAAGTGCCTACAAAAGCTGCAAGGAAAGGTATGAGACCCTACCTGTTTCCCATCACCGATGAACTAAGTAAATATATGCTATAGAGGTGGGGGGGTGGGGGGCACTTCAGTGGGATGTGAGTGAGTGGGAAGGAAGAAAGTGTGGAGGAGGAAGAAAAACACAGAGGAAGAAGAAGAAGAGGAGGAGGAGAAGGAGGGGGCGTTTAGCATGCAGAGTACACTGCGTGACACAAGGGCAGGTGATGGAACATGAATGTTAAGACAGAGAGAAAGACGGGGCCGGCAGAATGACTGAGGGAGGAAGAGTGATAAAGTGAGAGAAGAAGGGAGGGATGAGGAAAATGTGGAGGAGGTGATAAATGTAGGAGAAGCTCGAGAACTGATAAATCCACTCATCTTCCAGTAGGAGAAGACAAGAAGAGTGGGAAGCTTTAACTGCAACACAGTGTGGCAGAAACAAGCATGCGAACCGACTGCGAGCTACTCAAATCTGAGCAGCTCGGGAACACAACACAAGCACGCCAAAGTGTCAAGCGGCTTCACAAGTAGGTTGTGTGCCCGAGACACTCTGCTGACTTCATTGTATGTATTATCTCTCCATAACAATGGAGAGATAATACTTTTTCGGTTTTTAATACGGTATGAAATGAGACTTTAAAAGGGAGCTGGTGTTGTCATTCCCAGCTCCATAATCATCATAATCTTCTGGTACTATGCTAGAGGAGCTTTGCATGAGTCACAGCTCAAAATAATGCTTATTTATCTTGTGCAGGGCCTTCGGGTTACTCTCTATCTGAAACATGAAATGATCATATTGTGGCTGCCCCTTCTCTTTAACAGAGGGAGCCAAAAGCAGCAAAAAAAACTTCTGAATCTGCATTTTGAGCAGACTAAGGTCTGAAGTCTTAGTTCACATGGATTACTTGCACATGTGCTGACTTCATTATTTGAGATTTTGGCCATATTTAATATGACCATCCATTATAACAGTAAAGAAAAACCACAGTAAATCCCTTTAAATTACTGCCTCTCACATTTGACACATGAGTTTTTGAGACCTCTACATCATGAGTGTGATTTTTTTTTCTCCACAAAATGTAGCTGAAATTATAGAAAAAAATAAAATAAAATATGCAAACTGATATTTCTTTTTTTGTTTGTTTCTTTGAATTTGTCAGAAGGTTCAATTATTAGAATTTTCTGGCAATAATTTCATGGTTCAGGCTTTACGGGGTTAATGCTGAGCAGTTTTTTAAGCATTTGATAAGGAACACGTTTCAGATTTGGCGTTTATAGAAGTCCTATCTACAAATTAATTTACGGGGGCAGGTCACCTACCCCAAGGGTGTTGTGAATTAAAGGGTGAATACTATTCATACTACTATTTTGATAGTTCTGATTTTATTTTCACAAGTTTTGAGCTGTGTCTGCCTTCACTCCAGCACAATAGGAGTGAATAAAAATAGATCTGAAAAACATCTCCTAACAGAAGAAGCGTCTTTGTGAGGCTCAGTAATGCTCACTCCATTCTTGTGTGCAGATTTCACTGTAACTACTTCTAAATAGTAGAAAAATCTTTTCATGGCAATGAGCGCTACATTTGTGGATGGGGAATTTAAACACTGAATTGTACAAAATGTGACAAACTGGGGGGAAAAATAGGGGGTAAACCACTGCACCCTTTAAGATATGCCAAGCTATGGTGCACACCATGCGTATGAATGTACCAAATGTTCTGTGGTACATACACACATCTGGATTTCCGGGAGTGGAAAAAGGTGTTGCCTACATCGCCTCTTGTGCTTCAGGGGGTTGATGCACAGATGTGGGCACGGTTTCCAGTCTCAGCTCACACATTTTATAGCACAAAAGGCTGTGCTTTAGTTTCTACTCCAGTGTGTCCCCTTCAACTGTGCAGCTGCCCCTAGCTAGGCAAAAAGCTGAAACAGAAGCATAATAATGAGACAACCCCATCTCAAGAGATCTCACTTTCCCTTGCCACCTACACCCCATAGAAGATGTCCTCATTTCCAGAGTTTTTCATTATTTGAACAGAAAAGAGCTTGAGATGGAGTAGATCTTACTTAAGGTGGAGAGAGGTTAATAATGGGACAAGTCACTGTTACGTCGTCTACTGGGAATAGCTGGGATACCTAAAGTGTGTGTGTGTGTGTGTGTGTGTTTGCGCTTGTAAACACACATACTCTCTCTCTGTCTCTCACACACACACAAACATGTGCAAACGAGCAAAGGCAAAGCCAGAGAGAGAAACAAGTCTGTCTGTGCATCGATTGTATTTGCAAAAGGAAGTGAGTGAATACCAGAGAGGGTGTTGATAGACATCTCTAATGTTATCCTCTGAGCCATCACCATCGGCGCTGGGGGAAAGCTTGGAATAAAACCACGCGAGGCCGGAAGTTAAATGTAACTTTATCTGTCTGTGTACTACACCCTATCTGCACCTATTCAGACACTGCAAGCGGCGCGGTGCTTTTAATCCGAGTTTACAATTAGACCAACTGCAGATCAATTGAGTCATTGAGTCAGTTGCATAACAGTAACTTAGTCACCAGTAAGGCAGAGCCCGGTGGAGAGCTGAAGCTGAGTGGGACATGGCTGAATGATGTGCAGCCCACACTGTGGGAGGGCAGAGTGGGCGACTGTGAGGCCTCCAGAGTATTGTAAATAGTTAATGCAGGAGTTTTGGCTGATGCCTTAGAATCGCACTGTGCCCTGTGCCACATTGTTTACCCCCTGCTGTGCAATTAATCACAATGAACTGCGGGAGACAGCCGTTAATGAACGGCAGGCTTGGTGGGGGAAATGGACCACTGAGCTCGGGGTTAGGGGACATGCAAATGAGCGGCGCTGTGTGCACACCAGGCGACTGTTTCACTGATGGAAGCCTGTTGTTGAGGATGTGCATGGCAGCGGTCACTGTGCTGCCATATAGAGACAGAAAGCCACCTTTTGTCATTACAGAGCCCAGTGCAGCATAGCTATATATGACACCCCCCCCTGCCTCTGACTGTTCAAACCCTTCTCTGGAGCAGGAACAGCATGTACAATTCATCACACACTGTCTGTGACTGCGAGTATACAAGAACAAATGCTGCCCTTTAACATGATTTCTTTAAGAATTTCATAACTACCTATAATGAAGTAGGGGGGTAAACATAGGGACCTGGATAAAGCAGCTCATTTTCATACTGCAGTGTGTCAGATTTAAAGAATTAAAGAATAACAAAGAACTTAAACTTTGCTTTATTTTGGTAAACACAGCCAAAGCCCCTATAAGACCCACCGGTATAATCCCACTTTGGGAATGTCTGCAGATTAACAGAGTATTTTGATCCTAAAAGTTTGAAGCTAGACTTAACTTCTGAATGAGGTTTATGTTTAAGCATTATGTTTGTGTTTATTCTTCCTTTTTAAACCTAGAAAACGGCAGGCCTGCTTCATGGAGGAAATGAATAAGTTGTCTCGTTACATGAATGCCTTGTTTAGTGTGCAGCACATCAAGGCCGTGAACAGAGCACCTCGTAATCACACGTCATACAGCCTTTTGAACATGCATCCACCACACGCTCTATTAAACGCCACGCAAGGCGTGTGATATAGAATTTGGGTACATTTTTACGCATAGTCTCCGGTCGTTATTTTTTGCCTGCTGTGTTTTCACGGCAGGCAAGTTCATACCCCGAGAGGCAGCTGCAGCTGATGTAAAAACATAAAACAAGGGAAGAAAACTACTCAGTCTGTGGGATAATAACCACACTTACCCCATTGTTGTGGCTGACATGAAACCTGACCGCTGAGCCTCTTTTCCCCCCTTTTATTTGGCTGTCAAAACCTCCCGAAATCTCTAGGATTGGCCGCTGCGTATGAAGGTCTTTTCACTACACGACAGCCTCCACAGTATCACCGTCGGTGCGTCTGCAGGAATTTGATGACAACTGCTCCATTCCCCCCTCCGCTGTCACCGCGTGAATTCACACATACATGTTGTTCTGCACATGGCACAGAAACCAGACCTCGTCCTCCTTCGGCGTTAAGCGCTTGGTGATGAAGCAGCAGTAGCAGCAAAAGCACTGTGGGAGATCCAGCAGCGCAGGGTCCAGTGGAGATCCGACAGGCGCCCTGCTGTTGTCGTGTAAATTACGGATCCTTACTGGAAAGGGTGGAGAAGCCCTGCTGCCTAAACTGGGAAAGACAACCCTCATTTAGCCAGTAGATAACGCGCAGCATCACACTGTCCACCCGCGTCTCTCTCCCCCCACCTCTCTCTCTCTGATATTACCACAGCCTCACGGGCTACACCCCCACTCTCCCGCCCAGACTATTCCACAGCATTTCCACTCACTCTTTATTAGTTGTGTATGTCCTAATCAAATCAAATCACGCGCTTCTTCAACACAAAATCAAAATCATGTCTCTCTCTCTGATTCACCAAACTGACAAATTATCAGTCCTTATCAATATTTGTAATATTGGTTCCCATGAATTAAAACGTGCTGCTGTAGCTTTATTTGAGCTTTACTATTGATCCAAGCCCCCCACCCCTCCCTCCCTGCCATAACCGCTCCACATCTGGCTGATGCTGATGCATCCGCTTCCCTCCTACTCAGTTCATGTCAGTATTGAACTGCCGACGTCACGACACCATCCTCCGCAGTGACGTCACTCGGAGCTCTAGAGACCGATGCCGTTTGATGCTTTATGAGAAGTTTACTGGGAAGTAACCTCCTCGCTAGGGCTGTAAAGGAAACATTATTTCGCTAGTGTAATAGGTAATTTCCTACTTTAATATTCTGTTTGTTTTTCTCTCTCGCTGTGAATACCAGCAGCCCGAGGTGATGCAGAGAACAGGTCATTTATTTCCGAAAATAGGAAAAATAAAAATAACCCCTAGAAAAATAAATAACCCATTATTTAGTTTGTTGGCCCTGCTCTTTGGCAGCTCAAAATATGATATGATATGATATGATATGATATGATATGATATGATATGATATGATATGATATGATATGATATGATATGATATGATATGATACACCCATACAACTTTCATTTGGGTTTATTGTTTGTAATTCCTGCATATTTGGTTTTTTTTTTAAATGATATTCTTCTCCAGTTTAGGGGTCATGATTAGTCTACAGGTGCTGTTTTGTGAGTTGTTGTTGTTGTTGTTTTTTAAATGTATCTGTCGAGTAACCAAACCCTAGAACAGCATCTAATTCTGGGGATACAAATAATATGAAGCCATAAAGTGTAAGCACATCTTGAAGAAATAGAAAAATAGAAAACAGCAAATAATTTATTTAAAAGCAGCTGGTTAATGAAAGCAGCCTATCTTTTATTATGGTGTAGATTTATTAGCCTACCTTCTCACAGTAAGGTCATGTCTAATCACTGAAACATGGACAGTGTGAAAGGGGAAAATACATTTTCTCATATCAGCTAACAATGACTTAAATTTGTGAATTTTTAACAGCTTAATAGTAGAGAGTGTGGAGAGGGAAGTGAGGATATCATTTGGGACCAAATCCTAAAGCTTCTCAACAGACAATAGATAACAGATAATATGAAAGGAGCCATTGTGATTTTACTAGGCTTTATCTGATCCCCTGCCCACATTCAAATTAACCTCATTTGAATACACAGTATTGTGCAAAAGTCTTAAGCCACCCCTCATTTCTTTATACTTTCCTCACTTTACCTTTTTATTGAGCCACTTAACACTGACCTATGATGAATCAGTGAATCACGATGCAGTGAACAGGCACCTAATTTAAGGGATGAGCCTACGTGGTCTCTACTCATAACAGAGAACTTAGCAAAGAAGCAATTTCAAATTGTATCTTTAGGCACTTTATTCTTAGCAGCCTGTCGCAAAAACTGAAAAAACAATCCCATTTCTTTAATTTAATCTGTGAAAAATGCACAGACTTTGACAGACATGAGAAAGTATTTTTGCATTAAGATGATTCCCAAGGAAAGACTTGGCATATCTCAAAACTGTGTGCAGTGTGGCCTTAAAAATGTTGTTAAAATGGGACAAGGTGAGCGCAAAAGAAGAACTGGTAGGCGAAAAAAAAACGATCTACAGCAGATGAACAGTATCTGAATATAGATACTAAAATCAGGACAAATCCAGCAAAGACCCAGCACAGGTGTGGGGCTGCATTTCAGGCAGTGGTCTTCTGGATCTTATTGACGATGGAATTATAAACACGGAAAAGCATTGGCCAACTGTGCAATACCATCCGAAAAGCATCTGATATGCATCAGCTTCATTTTTCAGAATTACACTGATTCCAAACACACTGCCAGTGCAGTAAGAGCATAGTTGAACAGAAAAACACATTGTGGAGCACTACGAGTCATGGATTGGCCTCACCATATATCATACATAACAGTGTGGGATCATCTCGACAGAAAACAGAACAAAAGGCAGGCAACATGCAAAGACGAGCTGGGTGGGTGTTTCCTTTAAAGAACTCGCGGATACGGTCCCTTTAACTCCCTTTTCATGACGTCATGGCATCAATGCGGAAGTATGTACGCAGGAAATTAGCATTTTCAGTTTTGTTTACATGTGACATGCAATTTGGTAGGTGTGTTCGTGTTTTTTGGCTTCAGGTTTTGGGTGAATATTGTTAGAATTTACTGACACATTTCTCCAGATGCCCCCTTCATTACAAGCATCACAGAAACGCCTTTAATTTTTACTGTTGTCTTCAACGATGTTTAAATTAGCTAGCTAGGCGCTGCTAGTCACCAGCTAGCGAATGTTAGCTTGCTACACTGCGCGTTAAAGTTTCGATTTCCCGAGTAACTTTTCATTACTGTTAATATTATTATTGGATAACAGATGACGCCAGTTTCTCAGTTGACGGTTTCTCTTCCGGTACTCATGATATGGGCTTCAATATCTTTTTTCTTCTTCTTTCGTACCATCAGCGAAGTTGATGCTGGAGCTCTTTAAAGAACCACAGCATGTTCCCCCGCAGAACTACCCCACCGAGGGGACGATCAGCCTACAGTAACGGTCTGCATCCACCGCCACCGGCGCCCCAGAGCTATGATTACAACCACCAAAGTCTGCCAGGTGTCAACAGGTGAGTCCCGTGAATGGAAAAAGTCGAGTATCAGTGTCGGGGGTGTACTGGACAGCAGCTGTTTCAAGGTGAACTGCAGTAAACTTTGTTAGCTGTGGTTGAGATTTCCTGTTGTGTCGGTGCGTTTTGTTTAGAGCTGCAAAGGCTGGTTGATTAATGTTGATATTATTGATAAGTGATCGATTTTATTTGGCACCTTTTTTATCGTTGAATAAGCGCTGTAGTCATTTAAAAATAAAAATAAAAAAGTGAAAGAAGATAGTAGTTTCCTATATATGAGACTAGGATGATTTTTCTTTTTACTTGATAGAAAACTGATTATGTAAATATGGATTCTGGTGCTCAGACATTACACATCATTTTTTTAATTGGCCTACTGGTCTGCTGGAAATTACAACAGGCAGTGTTTGTCAATTTTATTATAGTGAACTTCATTTAAAAGTCTTGATGTGGGGAAACTGAGCCAAAGTCAATGAAAACTGAAATATTGTTGTGTACTGATAACACTAAATTAAAATGTAAAAATTATTCACAACAGGAATTTTTCATCAAATTTGGCCAAGCAACAAGAGAGGATGCATATATTCAGTGTACACTCACCAGCCACTTTATTGGGTACACCTGTTTGAGGCTTGTTAAAGTAAATTAATATCTAATCAGTCAATCATATGGCAGCAGCTCAGTGCATTTAAAATATTTAGACATCCTTGAGATGACCTGCTGAAGTTCAAAGTGAATATCAGAATAAGGAAGAAAGGCTATTTAAGTGGCTTTGAACAAGGCCTGGCATGTTGGTGCCAGACAGGCTGGTCTGAGTATTTCACAACCTCCTGATCTGCTGGGATTTTCCCACACAACCATCTCTAGGATTTACAGAGAACGGCCCGAAAAAGAGAAAATGGCCAGTGAGCAGTAATTCTCTGGGTAAAATTTCCTGTGTTTATGTCATATGACAGAGGAGAATGGCCAGACTACTTTGAGCTGATAAGAAGCCAACAGCAACTCAAATAACAAGGTTTGTAGAAGAGAATCTCTGAATGTACAACACATCACACCGAACAGCAGCTGGGCTGCAACAGCAGAAGACAACACTGGGTGCGACTTCATTCAGTTTAAAACAGGGAACTGTAGCTGCAATTTCCATGGGTTCACCAAAATTGGACAACAGAAGACTACTGTGACGTTCAAATGGGAGCGGGGAGGGTCAGAATTTGGTATAAATGGCATGAAAGCATGGACCCATCCTGCCTTGTATCAATGGTTCATGCTAAGGCTGGTATAATAGTGTGGGGATATTTTCTTGGCACATTTTGTGCCTCTTAGTATGAACTGAGCATCATTTAAACACCACAGCCTACCTGAGTATTGGTTCTGAGTGCTTCATCCCTTTACCACAGTGTACACGTGTGGTAGCTACTTCCAGCAGGATAACACACCATGTCACTAAACTTAAATCATTTTAAACAGTTTCTTGAACATGGTAGTGAGTTCTCTGTTCTCAAATAGTCTCCACAGTTTTCAGATCTTAATCCAATAGAGCACCTTTGGGATGTGGTGGAACAGGAGATTCACTTTTCGGATGTGCAGCTGACAAATCTGCAGCGATGGTGTGATCCTGTCATGTCAATATGAACCACAATCTCTGAAGAATATTTTCAGTACCTTGTTGAATCTATGACATTGAAGAATTTTTGGAATCCTGAAGGCAAAAAAAAGGAAAAGGGGTCCAACCCAATGCTAGCAAGGTTAACATGCAGTGGCTGGTGAGTTTGTATGTCAAGTGTTGCTAAGTATAGAATCTCTTGAGATTGAAATGTCAGCATACCTTCATTCCTCTGAACTTCTAAAGTCTTGCTCCTGACAAGCACCAACCATATTATAAATATATCCATCCACTTTTCTAACCGCTTATCCACTTCAGGGCAGTAGTGGGGCTGGAGTCTTTTCCACTTGTCATTGGGTAACACAGAGAAGCAGACAACCATTCACACTTGCATGTCTGTCTTTGGACTGCGGAAAAAAGTTGGAGTATTCAGAGAGAACATGGAAACTCCACACAGAGCAGCTCCATGGGTTTGAACCCACAACCCTCTGTCTCGCAGTCATTTTAAATACAAAATCCAATAATAAATATTGCATTCTAACTTTTATCACATTTGTTAATGACAAAGGCCAGGCGTCTCGCTCTGTATGGATTCATGCTTCGTGGCACCCGAGTGAAAGAAAACAAAACAAAGAAACTGAAAAGTTATCTTTTTTCATCATTTATTAGTGGTTGCTTGTTTTAGATGTTTGTGTTCTGTGCAGTAAAATGTGCATATGTGTTTTTGTAAGCTTTCCTAGACATGAGAGATTGCCTTCTTATGAATGGAACCCCCCACCATCCACCTCTACTGTTCAGCCTCGTCACATGCCAGCTATGATCAATGGGCGCAAGTATGTCACATATTACTATTTATAGATCCAAGAATAAACCACATTTGTCCAAGTCCATTGCCTTTTACATGTCTTATCACCTTTCTTTGTCTTCGTGCGTCTTCCAGGAGGCAGAATGATCAGTTCAGCACTCATCATGTGAAGCGCCAACGTGTTGACACCTCCAGCCACCACTTAAGCAGCCCACCTTTAATTCATAGCCGGCCTCCACATCATCGTACCGACCGAGCGGTGGCAGAGCCCTCAAGATTATCCCTCACTGGTTTTGATCACTCTTATCCCAGTCCTAACTTAGACATCCGCCCTCAGGTACCCGCTGTGGTGGAAAGCTCCAGCAGTCTGCATGCCAGCACTACGGAAAAGGTAAATTCAGAAGGACTTAGTCTTTATCTAATAAACGTGAAGTCTGAGCATGTTTACGTGTAGATCTGTTTGGTTTAGTCAGCGTCACATGTTTATGTGCCCTCAGCTGAGTTGTCAGATGGTGGAGCTGTTTGAGGCGTGCCAGCAGCAACCTTCAGATTTGGAGCGGAAGGAGGTGTGCCGCGCTCGTCTGCAACAAGACATACAGCAAATCTTTCCATGTATGTATGACCTGTACATCCACATTCTGCTTTGTCTTGCTGCTTTGATTTTTATTCACCATGTGCCTTTCTCACAGCTGCGCGGCTTTACTTGACTGGATCATCTATGAACGGATTGGGCTCCCGGTGCAGCGATGCTGATATATGCCTGGTTATCAAGGGAAATGTAACTATCTTTGTTTCTGTACCGTAAATGTCATGGAAATGTGCAAAATGTGCAATCATAGATACTGACTTCCTCTTTAACACTTGCAGTGTTCCTTCTTTTTGTTCCAGAAAAAGACTGAAGCTCTTCGTGTTCTTGGTCGTCTCCTAAAGTTGTTCAAAACCCTCTGTGAGTAATCAAATACCAAATCATCTATAAAAACAGAATTCATTGTTAACTTTTAAACGGCCGTACACATGTCTGTTTTTTGCATATATCTAGTAAGTTTTCTTAACCAAAAATACAATTATTGGTGTCCTTTGTGAGCTCTGATATGAAGATTTTCCCTTAGAATTATGCTTTTGTCACTAGGGGGAGCTGTTCACTTAGTGGAAAATGGGTTTCTGTTTATAGAAAATGAAACAAATGACAATGGATCTCATGATGTTTGTTTTGATTTTCAGCGTATGTAGAGAGGAATCAGCTGATCAGAGCCAAAGTGCCAATCCTCAGGTTCAGGGAGAAAGGCAGGTGAGAGCAAAGCAGTTACTGGAACAGTCATCAAATCAGAAAGCAGATTTATGATGTTTATGATTCTCTCCGGTCTTCACTCCGTAGTGATCTGGAGTTTGATCTGAATGTCAACAACACAGTGGGCATCAGGAATACATTCCTTCTGAGGAGTTACGCCTATGGTGGGTGAGACGGTCAATAAGACCAATTTTGTTCATGGCAGCAGCTTTTCAAACTTCAGCTCTGCCTGTGATCATTTGTTTTTAATCCAGCTATAAGCAACATATAGGTTACTTGTTCTGACATGCTGTGTTTGTGTGGTCTCTCTTACAGCTGATCTCAGGGTAAGACCCATGATCCTCGTCGTCAAGAAATGGGCACGGTACAATAATATCAATGATGCCAGCAAAGGAACATTAAGCAGCTACACGCTGGCGCTGATGGTCCTGCACTACCTCCAGAGTCAGTACAGTCACACGTGTAGAAAAGATTCCTCCCACTTGTTCTTTTGGCTTAGACTGACTTGATTTGTATATGATGCGTTTTCTGTAGCTCTTAGTGAACCTGTCCTCCCATCTCTACAGAGGGACTACCCAGTAAGTATCTTCTTTGCATTTTGAGTCATTGAAATCTCTTTTTGACAATGTTGTTTTCATTTAAAGCCATTTATAAACAATATTCTTTTTCTTTTGTAACCTACCACTTATTAAGATAATTAGCTACTTGACAAACTGTTTAAAGAATCTCTAATGGCTCAGTCACACTAGAGAAAAATAAGACAAAAACTGTGATCAGACTGGCTGCAGTCACTCTAAGACAGGCAGGTGAAGGTTTGCAAATAAGTGCCATCTAATTTATAAATGCAGACAGACATGCTGACACGTTGCTGGCGGTCTGAGTCAGCCTGTGCCAGCAAGTGCAACTCGTCCGTGATGAGTTTCTTTGCATTAGTGGATTCAACTCAACTGGTTGCATTCTTGTTATGTTCCTATATAAAAGCAAGGTTTCTGAGCGTGTGTCATAAAGTCTCATTCACTGCTTTCCTTATTATGTTTTTTTTGTCCCGTGTCTTGATTTTAACAGGAGTCATTTAATCCTTTAATGAACCTGGACATGGTTCCAGAGGGACCCAAACACATCCCTCCCTACATCTCGAGAAACCAGTCCTCTCTGGGGGAGCTGCTTTTAGGATTTCTCAAGTACTATGCCACAGATTTCAGGTATCTTCCAATGAGTATCATGTTGAGTGGCTCTTTACCGTGTTGATTTTCTTACTCCCATTCTTCATCTCCAACTCTCCTCGCCAACTCCTCCTCCCTCTCAGTCCTCCGTTTCTCCTCACTGTCTTCTGTCCCGCTTCCTCCTCCCTGGTTTCATGTTTCTTGCTGAGGGGCAGGAGCAGGTGAGACCTTTGGCCTTACACAGCACTACCATGACATACCATGATCCCTGTGTATTGGTGCTGAGTGCTTCATCCCTTTACCACAGTGTACACGTGTGGTAGCTACTTCCAGCAGGATAACACACCATGCCACTAAACTTAAATCATTTTAAACAGTTTCTTGAACATGGTAGTGAGTTCTCTGTTCTCAAATAGTCTCCACAGTTTTCAGATCTTAATCCAATAGAGCACCTTTGGGATGTGGTGGAACAGGAGATTCACTTTTCGGATGTGCAGCTGACAAATCTGCAGCGATGGTGTGATCCTGTCATGTCAATATGAACCACAATCTCTGAAGAATATTTTCAGTACCTTGTTGAATCTATGACATTGAAGAATTTTTGGAATCCTGAAGGCAAAAAAAGGAAAAGGGGTCCAACCCAATGCTAGCAAGGTTAACATGCAGTGGCTATATATATAAAAAAAAAAATTTTCGGCTTATTTTTTTCAAAAACAGTGTCAAATATTTTGTTCCTGTATTTTATTGTGCCTATCTGGTGTTCCCTGCTACATGGTTATGTGACCCTCTTGTAATTCTGATAAAAATAAGGGCTAGGTTTTGTTTTTTCTTGGTTTTCATGACTTAAACTAAAGCTATCTCATGCTTGGAAGAAACTTAATCTGTCTGCACTCTGTTTGGAATAAAGTAGTATGCAAAGGCACTGCTGTAGTCCTTGAGGCGCTTGAAGCTTGCGTTAACTTTCAGTCTAACGAGCACTGAGTGTAATCCCTTTCCTGTTGCTGTCTTTGTCTTGCAGTTGGGATAAACAGGTGATTTCTGTTCGAGAAGCCAGAGCGTTCCCTAAGAACAATTCTAAAGAGTGGAATAACAAATTCATATGTGTGGAAGGTATGCAGTTTATTGGAAGTAACAGGCAACGGCCACCACCATTTAACATCAGCATCGCTGTGAGAAATGTCCACAGTAATCCAACAGTGACTCCTTTTGTTTCAGAGCCTTTTGAAAGAAATAACGTCGCCAGGGCCGTCCACGAGAAGCTCAAGTTCGATGCCATTAAAGCGAAGTTTGCTGAGGTACGTTGAAGTTTTGACAACTGTGCTCGCTCTTCATTCTCCAAGCCACTATGGGCCAGATATGAGTTATTCATAATCGGCTTCTGTCTCCTCAGTCGTGTCGGTTACTACACGAGAGGAAGGAGCTGAACTCGATCCTCCCTTTCAGAGCCATCATCATTAAGGAGTCATCCAGGGGATGAGAGATTCCTCTAATTAGATGAGCTAACTGGTGTCCTCTACCTCAAGACCGTCTCCTGAAACAGTGCAACAACGTGTTGATGCTCTGAGAGAGAAACCCTGCTGCCCTGGTACCTTCATGGCTGCTTCCGTATCTGTTTTCTGTGGCTGTAATATTCAAAATGTACCACCGACTTCAAATGCATTGCTGTCAAATTTGTGTGACGGAGGATAATGCAGTATTTGAGGGAAAAATTTATTTTATAGAGATGCTAGAGGCCTCTGAAATTAAAATCCTGTTACCTAAACTGATGACAGAAAAATGCTGAACCTGTTATAAGAGATGGATATTGCTGCTATATGGCCCGTTTTCCCTGCAGGGAATATGTTTATCAATGAACTGGGAGATGACTCTTATGTAAAGTTAACTTAAATGGAAGCAGCAGCATTTTATTTTGAAGGGCGAGTCCCAGCCACTGATCTCGGTTAAATTTCCACATTATTAGAGCCATACTGCACAGCGTTGTATTTAAAAATGATTAATCTCTGCCACGTATTTACATGTACAGTCTGTCATGTTTCTGTCTGGACCAACTTGTAACATCAAAGTTTATTTTTTATTTTTATAGGTCAACAGTGAGAATGTGGTGGATTTAAACACTTCAGACACTTTCTGCTTAAAACCGCAGTAATTGCCCTCTAGTTTCCCACGCTCACCGCCTAAAGCTTAAGTCAGTGTTGTAATTTGAAGTGCCCTTATTATACTCATTTAAAGGCTCCTAAATGTCATTTGGTTCTGCTAAAATTCTTTACATGCTTCAAAGTGCAAAAGAAATCTCCCACTGCTTTGCTACCTCTGTCTGAAACACACCTTTTGTTGTCTGGAGTGCATAAAAATTCTCGTATTCACTCTTGCAGTCATCTGCAGAATATTTGGTGTTTGATTTCTCGTAGCTGAAACATTTTATAGCTGGCTACCAGAAGCTGTACGTACTGCAAGCAGCTGCCTGCGCCTGGACTTAATCAGGTCCTCACTGTTTGTCTGAGGGCATATCAGACTAGCTTAGGTGGGGAGGTTGCCAGTTTGTTACCTAGTGATGTAGATAAGTAACTGTAGAAAAGCGTGGATTGCAAATGAGGTGTTTCAGGCAGTTAAACAGCTGCTTTTTGGCTGTTATAACTTTGCAAGCCTTTTATATGCACACAAACCTTTCAACAGACTTAAGGAAACCCCCAAAGCACGATAAGGGTACTTTTAAGTCACTCGAGGGCTGCAAAGAGGCCAGACTCTAGATTTTCCCCCTTCCTGTAATAACTGGTCCATATGTCCTGCAGCAAGAACTCATTGTCTGGTGTAAAGGCTGTGCAGTGTCATTTTAGAAATGTACTTGATGAATTTGGGCAAAGCACCTGTTATCCACTCATGTTTGGATTACTTATACATAGGTTATTTAAAGAATTTACACTTTGTGTAAATTTGTCTTTTCTTTCCTCTTTTTGTACATTTTGTGAATTACTGACTTTTAAATGTTTATTTAAAAAAAAAAAAATGAAATCTCTTAAGATGTATGATTGTTTTCAATGTATATTTTGGAGCTTCATGTGAAGTCCACTAAAATCTTGGCTATGCAAATAGAAGCGCCAAAATCAGATTAAATTGTACACGGGCTTCTTTTTGGGGGGGGTGGGGAGGTGTTGTTCGTAATCACATGTCAGACCATTTGAAAATGTAACCAGCAAATTAAGGTTTAGGGACTTTTTTTTTTTCTATAAATACCTTGCAAATGTTTTGGAGCCACCTTTTATTTCTTTATATTTTCTTTCTGAGGAGCCAGACGTTCTTGAGCAATAGTTCTCCAGGTTTTCTGGAGGTCTTTCAAGGGTTTTTTTTTTTCTTTGGACATTTACTGCTTATTCATCCATTTTCCCTCCGGTTCTTTTTTTAATGTTGTTTATTGACTTAACACTGATATGTGAGTCATTAAAAATCACACCTACCTTAGGGAATGAACCAGTGTTGTGTCTACTTAAAACAGACAATTTAGAAAAGACTGAATCAATACTGGCACATTTCAGCATGGTGTTCATTATGGCCTTGAAAGTTTTGATGAAAATGGACAGGATCAAAGTAGAATATATCTACAACAGACTAACAGTATTTCAATGCCATGTGAGAAATGCATCTGGCCCTTCAGTTTATACATCTACTGATCACTAAAGCTTTATCAGAAATGCTCTGGTGAATGTCAAGAAACCATAAGGAAGGGAAACAGGGACAAAAGGCTGAGCTATGCCAAATGAACATGAATTTGACTGCAAATCAGTGGCAACAGGTCAAAAATTAGAAATTTTACATTCAAGTTCCAAATTGTTATCAATATGCACCGAGGAGT
Organism: Perissodus microlepis; assembly: GCF_051167445.1. Lineage (NCBI taxonomy): Eukaryota > Metazoa > Chordata > Actinopteri > Cichliformes > Cichlidae > Perissodus > Perissodus microlepis. Next base: position 17,666,634 of record NC_140472.1, read on the forward strand.
TCAGGAGAGAGGTACAACATTGAGGGTCTACAGCGTTTGTAAAACACAGTGGAGGGTCATTTCAGTCGGTGTTGGGGGATCTTTTGAACACAGACAAGCAGCCATGCAATACCATCTGGAAACCATCTGATTGGCAACAGCTTAATTTTTCAGCATGAAAATGATCACAAACACAACAAATGAATTAAAGCACACTTGGACAGAAAATCTCTGCATTTATTTCCCATTTTCTTAGCAAAAATATAAGGCTTAAAAGACTTTTGCTCAGCTGTATTACGAGAATTTCCCAAGCACAATGATGCAACCATTCAAAGACATATCATTGACCAGTTATACAATATTTTATTTATTCTGCATCAATCCACATGCGCTGTGCTTAACTTTGAACAATCATATCCATGGATGTGACAAGTCGGTGATCTTTGGTTTCCTCAAGGTAATGCAGTTTATTCACCCTTCATGAGCTTATGCGTATAATCTTTTCTAAAGATCTTTAGAGAAATTATGATCTTTTTTTATTATATTATTTGCAGCCTCCTCTGGCAGCAGTGTGCCACTTGCTTTTTGTTCTATGGTTTGACGCCTTATTACAACTTGTTTTATGACTCCTGTATAGTTCTGGTCAGCGGTTAGATAGCTTACAAGATATGTGCGTGCATGTGTGTTGCCACCAGCAGCGGGGTGGCAGGCGTAGTGTTTCAGCACATGGCCTATATTTAACTGGGGGAAGGGGATTTTGAACTTAAAGTCATATTGCCTCTGTCAGCTGCCACTGGCACACACAAAGGTGCAATGAAACACTGCTTTTTTAAAAAATTTTGAAACTCTAAATTCTTAATGTTCGCTGTTTGTGTGTTTGACTCAGTCTCTACTGATATGCACCCCCACCAATTGCTTTGCCCTTGTCTTACTTGACTCCCCACTTTTCATTCCCGGCTCTGTCTATTTCTGTCCCTCGCTGAGTCAGATGGACATCTCCCAACTTAGAATGACACAAACAGGCGGACCGACTACCAATTCAGAGTGACTCAAAACATCAGGAGGACTCTAAAAAACAATACTTGGAGTTGAAAAGAGAAGATTTGGGGGAAATTACCAAGATGGACGAATGTGAGAGTCTGTATTCGGAGATGACGGAGCTGCAGGAGTTTCAGTGTGAAGCTTCAGATGCCATGAGCCAGGATGATGAAGATGAACTGGAAGAACTACAAAACAGGTGATTTAAAAAAAAAAGAAAAAAAGAATCTGAATAACCTCATTTTTATTCATATTATCTCTGTTTTAGAGTGATTTTTTAAAATGTTAGCTCTTTGTCTCTGAGCTTCTTAGCATCAAATAATGTGTTATAAACAAGGAAAGGAGAAGATGTAGCTCATCTCCATCTGGAAAACATAAACTCAATTTAGTTTCCATTAATCTCCATTAATCTAACTTAATGCCTTAAATAATCACGTAAAGAAGTGTCGGTGTGGCAGCTATATCAATGTTCGATGTTGTTCACCACCCCATGTTTTACATCTCATTTTTATACTAGTTTCCTCTACTTATTCTTCCCATTTCATAAATAGTAGAAGAAACTGATATGTTGGATGCATCCCAGAAGGCCAGGCTTCGCTTTTCTAATATTACATGAATGACGCCTTGGGACGTCACCTTTCAGGGGGCTCTGGTGTATTCATAGCCGGAGGGATGGCTCAGAGCGCATCAGATCATTATTTTTTTCAGATCATCACTCTCACTGGCAGCCCGGCACCAAACACCTGGTCTAATGCTGGAGATCTGCAAATCTCAAGTGATCATCTTGAGATTAACTGGTGTTACTGTGCTTTCATCTTAGATTAACTCAGCTGCCTCGGTGGTCCAAAATGTTGCTCGAATATGTTTTGATTTGATTAATTGCTTTGTCCTCAGGTTATATTTCCATGAGCTGTGCCAAAAAAGATCTCCTCTTGCAGTCAGACTGTTTACTCATGCCTTTCCTTCCTCCCTCCTCATTCCTCTCACTCTGTCAATTCCTCTCTCCTTCAGTCTCCGAGAAGTTGTCCAGGACCCATCGGTGAAGCCCAAGCTCCAATGCCTAATGGTGGATCCGTCGTTCTCGATGGTAACAGTTCAGAGCGAGGACAGTGGTATTGTTTGGGAGACGGCCTCTAGCCGCTGCTCTACTCCGTGGGCCTCTGAGACGAGCTCCACCTCTGAAGCTTACAGCATGGAGGGCTCTGGAGCTGCAGGAAAGATCACCATCGTCTTTGATGAGGAGAAAGTAGTCCGCAGGAGGACGAGGTCTGGAGGAAGAAGCAGTAGGCTCGGGGACAGGCTGAGCCGACCTGGTAGCTCAAGATCGGCTTCAGCTCTAGGAGTGGAGAGACCGGAGATGGCAGAGGTTTCACTTCCCAATGTCAAGCAGGAAAACAGCAAAACAGAGACGGACTTGGAGGAAATCAAAAGCAAAGATCAGCAGCTTTTTAGTTTGATTTCAGAGGGCTATGAGATTCTTAACATTAGAGTCCCCTCTAAACTACCCACTGTGGACGAGGAGGAGAGTACAGAGCTGCAGGACAATTTGTCTTATCTGGATCAGACTCCAAAGATCAAGTCTCATAATCACATTGAGTGGACGTTGCAACATAATCAAGTCCTGCCAGAGGGGGAGGAAATACTGGAACACCAGGAGGTACTTTTCTGTTTCATTTGAAAGATTGTTATAATGAACTTTTTGATCTTTATTATGCTTCATTTGTCAGTTTAAGTGTTACAGTGCACTTTTTGGATTGAGATGCTGATTTTAATTTCTCCACAGCCTTCAATGCAAGATTCTTCTCAGCCATCAGCAGACACAGAGCGTGGACACACACCCACTCAGAGAGAAAGCACCAGTGACATTGACTATTTCGAGAAGTTTACCCTTTTGGATGTGGTGGCTCCTGGAGAACCAGCAGAGCTGCAGGAGGAGTTTAAACAGCCTGCAGCAAAACTCCAAGCTGAGGAACAAAAGCCTGCTGGAGAAACAGCCACAGGCGCCCCCTCTGCATCTGAGGACTCTTTCGTGTTTGTTTCGGACGTAGATATTGTTGGGGAACACCTTGATGAGGTCTTCTATGGAGAAGGACTTCCTGCTGATGCACTACATCAGAGAGAAGAGGACAAGACTGAAAGCCAAGGAGGGATGAGAAGCAGACGAGAAAGCCAGAGGTCAACGAAGGGGAGCGGATCAGTGTTGTTTGAGAGTGAAGAGACCACTCTCACGCCCATCTTTATCTCTCCTGGACCTCCTAAGATCATTGACCCGATCCTGCTGGAGGAGCCCACTGCCATGTCCTTCATGTACTCTGACCTTTACGAGGATGCTGTAGGCGAGAGGAGGAAGAGTGATGAGGAATACTCTGAGGCAGAGAGCGTGGCATCTGAGAAGTCTTACAGGAGACGTTTGTCAGATTCAGAGGAGGCACATGGGTACCTGGAGAAGTTCATTTTAAAAGACGAATCTCCTACGCTGGATGTTCAACCAGAGCCGGTGGCCAGTGAGAGCGAAGGAAGGATGATGTGGCCGCAGAGTAAGTTTGAAATGACAGGATGTTTAATACGAGTGCCAGAAGAAGAAAAGAAAGAAAAGGTAAAGAAGGAGGAACCAGAGGTGCAGGAAGTGCAACTCTCTGAGGCTACTCAGGAGGAGACTATAGGAGTGACCTCGGAAGATTCAGGTCAAGAGTCTAAACCACCAGAGAAAAAAATGGAAGATCAACAAATGAAGCTTGAAGATAAGACAGACAAGACCGAGTCTTCTGAGTGCAGCTCAGAAAAGCCACTTCCTGAAACTCACCAGGCGAACTGTAAAGTAGACCATACACAACAGGGTGAGGGTCATCAGAGAGAAGAAGAAAAAAAGTGTGAGCAAAGCTGCACTGAACCTGAGCATGCCTGTGAGGAGGTGTTAGAAAAGACTGATGAGAAGACACCTGTAGTGCGTGCAGATATAGAAGCACCTGTAAGCAGTGAGGTGCCTCCTGCGGTCAATATATCTGAAGTACAAGCAGAAGCCTGGAAGACGAGTTTGTCTGAGGAGGTTGTTTCTGACACCAAAATAGAGTCTGCTGATGAAGAACTAGTAACCAAAGCAGAGGACTTAGCTGAAGTGAAGGAACCTGAGACTGTAACACAGGAAACGTTCACTCTGACTGAACCCTCGGCTCAAACACCAGCGTCACAGCACAAAGAAGCCAAAGATGTTGGACCTGTTGAGGTTATCACAGACGGTGATGCTGCAGTGCACACTGTTGTGGAGGTAACGGAAAAAGCAGTGAATGAAAAAGAGATTCAAACCCAAGTTTGTGTTGATCTTCAGGAAGTGAGAAGTATTCCTGAAGGACACGAACCTCTGACAGGGGAAACTACTGCTGAGGACAAGTTGGATAAAGAAGGGTTAGAGGTCACAGCCATGTCCATTGAAGTAACCAAGCCTGTTTCAGAAGCAGTCACGATAGATGCAGATGAGAAACTTCATGCAACCCTTAAAACTCAGCAGACACAACAAGACATGGCTGATGGTGAATCAGACAAAACAAACTCTAAAGTACCCGCAGAGACCAGTAGGACTTTGGTTCAAGATATAGTGACCGTAGGTGATGAGCTAATCCTCCTCGTCCCCAAAGGAGAAGCTGTAGAGATGGATGTAGAGATCAGCCAGTGGTCAGAGAAAGATACGGTTCCTCTCCCTGAGTCTAACAGCACAGCTGAACTTCAGGCACCAGTAGAAGAAACAATGATGGAGCCTGAAGTCAAAGTAGAACCAGAAACCTCTGCAGAAGAAAAAGAACAAACCAGGAATGATTTCGATATGGACTATTCGCCACCTGCACCTGTAGAGGAAGCTGACTCCAAGGAAGCAAAGATTCAGAGACACATAGAAGAAGACAAAATCATCTTTACTCCCCAAGAGGATTCATATGAAGTGCACAGAGAGGAAATACATCCTGAACAAACAGTCATAGAACAGATGGCAGAGATTCACGAGATGGAAGAAACGAGCGTTATTAAAGCAGGTCTAGTTCCACATGTTGATCTGCACAAAGAGGATGTTGAGCAACAAATGGAGCAAGATTGGGGATTAGCAGAGCGCCCAGATGTGCCTGATGTTGAGATGGAATATGAAGTGATTTCTAAACAGGATGCAAAGGAGATACCAGAACTTGAAACACAGAGAGATGTGGCTGGGCTATTACCACAGCCTACTCTGAAGAAAGAAGAGGATGAAGAGATGGTGGTAGAGAAGGTAGATTATTTCCCAGAAGAAGAAGAAGAAATGATTGAGGCTGACTATGAAATAATCGACGCAGAGGAGGAAATGCAGGCCCAGTTAACTGCTGAGCTACAGGGGATGGACTGGTTCTGTCTCACCTGTGGATTTCTGATGTCAGAGAAAGACTGCATGTCTGGAGAGCATCACAGCCACGATGTGACTGCCGTGGATACGGCTTACGAAGAAATAAAGGTAATCTAATATTGAAGCACAGCTACACACGCAGGGCAGCACAGTGGAGCAGCGGTTAGCACTCTCTGTGTGGAGTTTGCATGTTCCCCCCATGTCTGGTTCTCTCTGGTTCATGCAGTTCGTGGGGTTAGGTTTATTGATGTTTCTAATTTACCTCTTGGTGTGAATTTGAACGGCCATCTGTCCAGATTGTGCTCTGCCTTTCGCCCTATGGCAGCTGGGATAGGACCTACATCCTACAACTAATGCTGATGTAATTGCTCTCTATGGTACCTCACCTGATTTTGTCTAAAACAGCCTGTAAGGGGTTACCTAGCCTACAGTGGTTATTTCCTAAAGCCTGAAAACAAAGCCAAGAGCAGTAGTCAGGATATAGTTTCCTTTCTGAACTACGATATAGAGTGCAATACAAAAAGTGGCACAGCATCATGAACTGAACAAAGCAGAACACCAGTTTTTATACCGTAAAATCAAATCAAAATTGTTTATTTTCTCTGGTTCTAGAAGGTCAAAGTGGCTCCCGACTGTTTCATCATTCAAACATGTAGCTGCTGACACAGCACAAAAACCACACTCATGACTGATGAGTGCTGCAATCAAATAGCAGCTCATTATCCTACATCTCACCAGTGTTATGAACTCTTGTTATGAACATCACACATTTTACGGGCATTAGTTTATAATAAACTGGTCTTAGATTAGTCAACATTTCCATTCAATGCCAACAGGCCGCCACTTCTCAGGCTGCAGCCAAGCACATTGAATTGTAGTGATGCAATGCTCTGCTTTGATCGGTGCAAAGGTCCAGTGTGACATCATCACGTAGAAAATGATATGCAATCCGTACACACACACACACACACACACACACACACACACACAGGCGCGCTTTCCTCTCTCGCTGTACCTCTGGGTGAGCTTAGGGTCAGCCATCACGTGTGGAAATGAAACCTTCTAACAATCAGCTATTTTAGTCTTTTTCCTTAAATTAAAATGTAAACAAACACAGATCTGTGTTTTTAGGCTGAAGGTTCAAGACACATTTTATTGCAACAATCAGAGAAAACCCCTAAACACACACGCCTCACTAAGGGATAAGTTATTTCGGCTTTTCTGTGTGGTCTGTCAGGAAACATCTGACAACAGGAGAGGGGTATGTCAGACTTCTGGCACTTAAATGAAGAGAAAGTTGGAACAATTTTAAGAAAGATTGAATGTCATTTCCAGCTGATATTTGAACCAGGTCTTGATGATGTGTGATCCACCATAAATATGTCAAGTATTGACAGCTGTAGAGAGTAAACAACATAAAGATCAAAAGAGCAAAGCTCTAATCTAAGTCTGACTTCAGCACCAAGAAGTGCAGTATATTCAAGTACTCCACAGAGGAGGAAAATTAATCCTGGCATGCTCACCAAGAAAACTTAGCAAACCTGTGTCCGGTCCAGTTCTCCAAGCTAGAAATTACATGCACTGCTTCACTTCTACATGCACAGGGGGCTGTTTGTCAAACACGTGTTAAAGTGCTCTGTAATGTTATGAATCTGCTCTTAGATGAGAAATTCATGGCATTCAGAAAAATAAAGACTGGCTTATTTTAAGCATAAAACATTAGCCAGCTGACCCTCAGACTAATTTAGAACTAAGATGTCAGGGCCCATAATTTGTGGTTGAATATTATGGAGCCAGCAGTGTGAAGGGAAATACCTTTTCAAGACCACAGTTACTGCTTTGAAAATTTACTGTGGTCATGATTGCTAATAACTCAAAGAAGTGGCTGTTGTTTGGAAAAAAAAAATCTTAATTGAATACATTCAGACATATGACTAAAGTCTGGCTGTTGGTAAAGCTAAAGGCTATCTCTGTGTGACTGGCCCAGGGTTGTGTGTGCAGGTATGTTCACACGTTCTCCTTCAAACACCTGTTCTGACTCTTAGCAGTGAGGAGGTCGGTGTCAAGAAGCAGAGAGCAGGGAGCGATCAGTGACCACATCTTGACCCAGTTAAATGTGAGCTTCTTGTGCTGAAGTGGTGACAGGGGATCGCCGCTGCTCTTCTTCCTGGAATAGCGTCTCTGATGGCTCTCCTTAAAGCTGCAGCAGACTCGTATTTTAACTTCAGGATGAACCCGTTTTATCTCTCTGAATAGTAACAACTTGTGGGAGGGATTTGTTTAATCTTTAAACAAGATAAAGAACTCAACAGAGCAACTGAGAAGTTGTTATCATGAGTAAAAAAGAAAGCATGTTGTTTTCAGTTGGTTAATAATGTTGTGAAAGATGAAACACCTTCTGTGAAACCCTGGCAGAGATACCAGCCCACAAAGAGATCTGTATTCTTGTTTATCTGCTAGATTTTCTTTAAAAGGTTACAAACTCTGAGAGAGCTTTGGCTCAGCTTTGGCATCATATGCAAAATATTTCACTTTGCACCTCTGCATTATTGTCAGAGTGCTTACAACTGATATTTCAATAAGAAGAGATCACTTGGAAGAACTGAACATCATTTACTGAGACAGAAAAACTTTTTAGCAATTAGACTTTGACGATGGTGGTACAAAATCCCAGCACTGACAGGATTTAGGACAGGAGCCCCCCGAAGTCTAGATGCTGGTGGTGGTGAAGATGATGACTACATCCAAGCCTTCTTGGATGGAGCTTTAACTGAGGTGTCTGTGAGGTGGAGATGGGGAGGAGAGTCTGAAAGGGAGAATGACGAGAACACAGATTTAAACCACACAAAGTGGATGCTGATTGGCTCAAAGAAGGTAGGCAAGAAGATGACTGGACTAGAGTAATGATGTCAGTATTGAGACTGACAGGATGGGGAAGCAGTAGTGATGTAAAGAACAGAAAAGCAGCTGAACACCCAGGAAAGCAGGGAGATGAGTGATTGCAGACCTTCCTTACTGAACTTACGCACAAGCTTCATTTAACCTGTAAGTGTTTGTAAAACAGGAGTCGCTGAGTGGTTGGATCTCAGAGCTTCAGGAGAGATCGGAGAACATCGAGGACTTGGTGTCAGAGCTGGAGCTTGCCTACAACTCTGTGGAGGTAAAGCATGCTTTAGTTGCTCTAAGCAGCACTGTTAGCTCGTGGTAGAGTTTAATCAAAAGCCTCTCTTTGCTGTTTGTCTGGCTCAGGATCAGTTCATAGAGAGCGAGGCGGCCATGAAGGCTCAGAACAAGGAGATGATGGATGTGGTGATGGAGCAGTACAATAACATGTCTGTCAGCATGGAGGAGGAAAAGAAGACCAAGCTGGAGCAGCTCTATGATCAGATTGTCTCCTTCCAGGAGAGCATTGACTCGGCCAAGGCCATTCTGGAGACCGCAAGCAGAGAGGCTGAGACTGAGGCCAGCGTGAGTCCTGAAGCTCCTCGGGTTTATTGCTCATGAGGGTTTGTGTCAAATTTCTAATAAAATCTTCTTCAATCTGCTCCCCCACTAGTCGCCTGAAGACATTCATGCAAGGTAATTTGCTTTCAATTAAAGATTTGGGAACGAGTGTGGTTTCCCAGGACTTTAGTGGCAACCAGTTTGGCATGCTGCTTGACCTCCAGAACCTTAACCTGTGGAGCATGCCGGTATGCTGGATATTAAAATGCATGAGTGAATTTTTGTTTTATTATTGCATATCTAAGAAGTTGTGACAAAAAGTCAAAAAGTGTTAATTTATTTAACCAAAAACATGAATTTAACACAAAAAAGTTTTGCCAAGAGGTGTGAAGGTCAGTATCATCAGAAGACAGATTTTATAATTATACTGATTGCCACAAAATAAAATTCCATGTGGTGTGTGCATGGGTGAGGGTTTCTAACTGATCTACCATAGCATAGAAATATATAACATATAGGCTGCGTTTCCCAGGCATGGATTAAATGTAGTCTTTATAATGGAGATCGTCACTGAATTTTTCTTTAAGGTTAGGTTCAGGCTTAATCTATGTCTGGGAAACTGGATGATAAAGTTGGACAAGTGAGCAGATCGCTCACACTTTAATGCTGATTCACGTTGTGGTTTATGGTCAGACTTACAGCAGCTCTGGACTCAGCTTCGACAATGGAGCTGGGTCCCAAGGGACTGCTGGTGTTTGAGGACTATGCCAAGGCCAACACTTCAAGCTCAAACCTCGCACAGCGAAAAGGAATCCCAGGTGGGTCTGCTGTGAGCTTACCCTGTGTTTGCAGATCTCGTGATATCACATGTACGTATATGTGGCATAAAGCTTCCTGGTGTGTGTCTCAGTGCCCCAGAGGCCGACACTGCTGCCGCAGGAGCCGGGCTCAGCCACCAGCACCAGCGTCACAGTTTACTGGAAAGTCAACCCTGGAGATATCATAGACTGCTTCCAGGTCTACTGCATGGAGGATCCACAGGGCGGTAAATACTTACAGGATGTTTCTTAAACTGAAAAATTGTGGAAGACTAATAGTTGTAGATCTTTTTAAAAAATAATGATGTTGAACAGTGAACAAATTAAAAGGTTTCTGAGTATATAAATGTAAGGAGATGTTTGTCTTCAGGGTTACATTTGAGGTGTTTTATATCTGTGGTCCACAGCTGTGTCAGAGGAGTACCGTGTGACAGTAAAGGAGAGTTACTGTGTCCTGGAGGATCTAGAATCTGACAAGATGTACAAGGTTTGGGTGATGGCTGTCAACTATACAGGCTGCTCTCTGCCCAGCGAGAGACTCACCTTCGGAACTGGTCAGTCTGCACGCCGGACTTATAGCAACAGTTATCAGACAGTTATAGTTGTCTGATAAAAAAGTTGAAGAACTGCTTTCATTTTTTCCTGACATGCTTGACAGAATTCAGATTTCTCCTCTGCTATATTAAGACAATGTGCTTGGAAACAATCTGGCTGTTTGTAGTTTACAGACGAAGCAAGAAAAGTCCTGCAAAATCATAAAGGCATACTTTTCATTAGTTGTCTCTCTCTGGCAGCTCCTTCAGTGCCAGTGATCGACACAGAGCGCTGCAGCATCCTGTGGGATTCAGCTACTCTGAGGTGGAGCTCAGCAGAACAGGCTCCTGAACAGAGTTACACTTTGGAGTACTGCCGACAGTATGAACTGGAAGGAGAAGGGCTCAGGTGGGTGTTAACCAGACCGGTAAGCACACTGACACATGTTACTATACTAGATGTTTATGTAAAATGTTTGTTTGTGCATATATTTTTGCTGATGTGACTCCCAGATCCATCTCAGGTATCAAAACCTGTGAGCAAAAGATTCTCCTGCAGCCCAGTGAGAATTACCTGTTTTACATCAAAGCTGTGAACGAGGCTGGAGCCAGTGAACAGAGTGAGGCTGCACTCATTTCCACAAAAGGTATCAAGAACACACACTTCACAAATCATGTTTAGAAATTTAAAGGATGTACATGACATCATGGGCATGAATGGTACAGTAATGTGGTGCTTTAGATTTCTTTGTATTGTTCTTTTTCCAGGCTGTAATGATTGTGCAGCATACATCTTTAATGCCTTACAAGAGAACAAGAATTGTTTTGTTTTTTCTCTAATCCACACAGGGTCAAAAGTATGCATGCAGGCTTAGCAAGTTGCACCCCAAGAGATGTTTTTTGGTAGCCATCAATAAGCTGACTGAATACTACTCTACTTGGCAGAATCGGTAGAGTTAATTTAAATTGGTAAAAAGAACAGTCCACGGAAATCTTGATTATGATGATTTTATGTTCACAGGTGTGCAACCACCCTACAGAATTTCTGCTCCCCTGCTTATGTTTTTATACTCTCTGTTACTTTTGTCTTGAGGGACGAGGTTCCACCTGCTGAAGGCATCAGCTCATCCTGCTCTCCAGCTCTCAGAGAACCAGACCACTCTGCACTATTCCCAGGATGCACACAAAACCGCCTCGCTCACAGACACACAGTAAGTGTAACCCAAGAACATATCCAGTAGACCTTATTGGGAAAACTCTTTTTAAAATCATCGTGTCCTAAAGGTGTCCATCCATCCTTGGTGAGCTGCTGCCAGCACGAGGGATCTATTACTGGGAAACCAGCGTGTCACAAAGTACGGCCTACAGGCTCGGAGTGGCATACAGCGCAGCCAACAGAAACAGCTCACTGGGGGGAAACAGCCTGTCCTGGTGTTTGCAGTGTACTCCCTCACCATCAGGGTAAACATAAGGAATTTTCACCCATTGCTGTGATGTTTCTGATAGTTTTGGTCTTTAACTTCCACTTTTCTCTGTCTTTCTGCCCCTCCAGTTTCAGGTATCAGTTACTCCATAATGACATTCAGTCCAGCGTGTTTGTAACTGAGACGCCTGACAGAGTGGGCACTCTCCTGGACTACCAGCTCGGTCGTCTGTCTTTCTACAATGCCCAAAGCGGTCAGTTATTAGGCACCTTCAGACAGAACTTCACTCAGCCATGCCAGCCCGCTCTGGCTTTGGAGTTGCCTGGCAGCCTGGAGCTCAGCATGGTGCCGGTGGTGCCGGAGTTTACCAAGGACAGCTAGCTCTGCTAGTAGCCTAACACAGTGGAGAGTTTACAGGTCACGATGGACTCTTAAAATGTTGAAGAATAATGTAGAAGAGATGATTCCTCTAAAGCTAATATATGGGTTTGTGTGTTGTTAGATGATGGAAGAACGATCACTTCAAGCATCCCTGGGTTTCTTGAAAGGTGGAATACAAATCTAAGTTATTATTATCAGTACTTCAACCACATAAAGCTTTAAAAGATAGTTTTCTGCAATTGAATTCAAATTATATATGTATCTGGGTAAAAAAAATATCTAAAAAGGACACTGTCAATTTAAAAAATAGAGCTTCTATTTCATATAAATGGATTTAAATTAAGTGCTTTGATTTATTTCCCCCATTGATGAGCGAGAATGAAAAATGAAATGTGAAAAATGTTATAATTCTGAACCAAACATGTGACAATCTTTTACTGTTTTTGTAAACGTTTTTCTAATTTCACCCAGTTCATTCAATCCCTTCATCACACAGATGCTGTTAGTAAATGCTCTAATAACATATAGACGTCCGAACACAACCACTGCATAATTAGTCCTTCAACAAATTATTACTCAAGGTTTTTTTGGGGGGGGGTTTTTTTGTCACCACAAAGTTTTGGACTGAGTTTGTGTCTCCAAACATACACTGTGGCACTTTTTAAACTGTTTCATAATGTGAATATGTTTGTTTTGTGTAAATAACCTTTTTAAAGAGATGTAATCAGTTCTTTGTTTCTTATGTGCGACTGTCAACAAATGCAGATCAGCTGTTTTTCTTCTTCTGTCTTGTAAAAACGGATTTTTCTGGTCTGAAAGAACATGATTATTTTTCTATCTGCTCAACTGAACTAATTGGTTTGACTCATTTACCATCCAGCCATCCTCCCCTTATCAGGTTCAGGGTTTGATGAAGCCTGTCTCAGCTGTCACAGAGAGGCAGAGTACACCCTGGACCGGACACCAGTGTGTTGCAGGGACTGTCGGAGGAAGCTCTACATAAACTCCGCATAGAAAGGACCCTTCATTTGAACCAAGCACCTCTGTGCTGCAGATGTGTTTTGACTCATTTTCCTAATAATATGTCACCACTAGGGGGCCTTGGTGCTCCGTTAACTGTATTGCTGTCTTTTTAAAAATAATCTTTCTGGAAGTTATGAGAACTGTAAACCTGATCTGAACCAAATGACCACAAAAAGAAACTGAAATCTAATTATTTTCCAGACAAGCTTTTTTTCTTTTTTGGTCTTTGTCCTAAAGATCGTATTTCCACCCATATGTATTTGTTACTCCATTTAGACTTTCAAATCCCCTTTTATAAGCAGGTTTGTGAGCCACAAGCGGTCATCACAGTTACATGCTTTTGGAGAGGACATTCGCAGTTATTGCGTCATTATTTTCCAGGCAATCACACCCTTTCCCCCTTCTCGCTCACCTCTGACACCTTTTATCATTTCTGGGAAAATGGAAAGAGGGAGGGAGCAGAAATGTGGAGGGTACACACATGCAACACATCAGTGACCAGATGCTCCATGTGATGTACTGGATTCTTCAGCTGGAACCTGGAGAAAAGCCCTCTGAAGAGGGACAGCCTTCCTGTGGTGGACAACACTCTGCTAGAGCCACCAGATTTTTCTTGATGCTTTTTAATATTACTTGACAAACATATTGTTCCAGCACAGAAAGGCAGAAGATGACCGAAATTTCTAACAGATCCAAAATGTGGTATTTATTTCCAGCTACTGCATTGGCTTCCCAAACCATCCAGGAGAAATCTGAGCAGGATACTCGCCTTCATGTGACTGACTTGGACAATACCTGGAGTCAAGTATGCGTCGTTTCCTCTCAGCTTTCTCTGCGATTAATTTTTTTCCAGGCTGAAGGCCAAAACCAGACAAAGAGCCCTCTATCCTCCCAACATCTAAACAAATGATCACACAGTCAGTCAGAGGTACGGCAGGCAACAGAGAAATCTTCTGTAATTGTTACTGGAAAAACCCAAAAGCATGCCTTGAGGATGGAGGAAAGATCAGCATTCAGAAATTAAACAGGATGGCGAGAGTCTGTGAGAAAGTTCTTGTCTGGTGTTAGAGGACATTTTGACTATTGTTCAATCACGCCACAATATTCAACAATACTGGGGGGAAAAAGCCAGAAACTGTTTTTATCATATATGTAATTTAATAGACACTTACAGATTGTGCAACAGAAATTACAAATATAATTTTGGATATATGTATCAAAATGATGAAGGACACAGTTAGCATGTTGACACTTGTACAAGACACGAGAAGTCATGAAGGCACACTTTTCCCTTATGGTCCTTACAAGACGGCTGACCAGCATCCCCCCACCCCCACCCCCAGCACATCTGTTTCAGAGCACGGTGCTTTCAAGGGCATGCGGCCATGAAGTGAGTTTTTGAAGGTCTGAGGTGAAGAGAAATCATATAAAGGAATCACACGGAGTAGAAACGCTTCATCGAGGGAATTTCTAACTTTGTGGTCCAAATTATAGTGTTTTTTAAAAAAAACCAAAAAAAAAACCAAGATAACTAATGAGACATTTCCAACCCTTTCAGTCTGTGGCACAGGAAATTATAGCAGCACAAAATTGAAACAAAACTGAGCGAAAATGGTAGTGGGAAAAAAGAAAACGAAAGCAACAGCAGAAGTGAATTTTCTTACAGCCACATGACATCGTGAACAAAAAAAACATGATCCTCGGGTCACACACAAACACATTAGTCCCACATATAATGCATGGATGGCCCTTCTCTTACCTTCGTGTGTCTAGCAACAACATTTTGAACAAGCTGCTCCTCTTTAGAGGAAACAGGAAGTCAATTTCATTGATTATCCTCATAACAATATTTACAACTGTACACTCTGTACACAGCAGAGGAGCTGAAACAACGTTAAATAAGTTAAATTAGTTACTCTTATAGTCATGTCCGCGCACATACTGTACATTACACCCGTTCAAATGTTAACAGAATTTATGGAACATTTTAAAGTGGACACGAGGAAGGTACTTAAAGACATCCTTGGTGGTAAAACATGTTAAGTGCTCTAGCTTAAAAGTGCTCTACTGTAGTGACCAAGGTCTCGAAGGTGTCCTTTAAAGGAAACAAAAATAGAATGAAAAGGTTAAAAGAAAATCTGCCGAGTGGTCCACATTCAGAGGTTAAACTGTGCTGCTGATTTTCCCTGCTGAACTTTTTCTTTGAACTTTCTGTGTCTTTCTCATCAAGCACCACTTCACAGCAATCCATCGCTGACCACATACATGCACGCTTCATTTTTTTTTTTTTTTAAAGCCTCACATGCATTGTCACTTCTCTTCCAAACGAAATCTCTCATCGTTATCTTAAAATAGCCTCTTGTATTTATATAGTTATGCTTCCATTCATTTTTTGTTTGTTTGTTTGTTTTTTAGAGTCATGTTCTGAACAGCATCTTATGTGTGCAGGGTGCTGCTCTGCGATTCATAGAGATGGAGCAGGATTTAAAGGTCAGGTGTTAGGCAGGAGTAGAGCTCTTTGCACTGGACAGACTGGGTTTGGGCTCTGGTCTGTGGGGTTTGTGCTGTGGGCTGCTGCGCAGGTTGTCATCCATCTACAGCAAAAGGATGTACAGTTTAGTTAGTGCCCACAAGCACAAGCGAGAAATGAAAACACACCATAAACACGACTGAGATGGTACCTGCAGAAAGCAACTATGAACTCATGCAAAAGAAGAGAAAAAGGAAAGCAGAAGCACCTTTTCTATCAGATTGGACTCTTTGTTTACAAGCTGAGTTAGTTTCTGGAGGTTGGCATCCATTGTTTCCTGAACAGGTGGGAGAGGACCTGGAGAGAGATCAGGCGAGGGAGCACAGACAGAAGAAGAAGAGGAAAAAGTAGAAAGCAGACAGTGAGCGGAACAGGAGCCGTGTTAGACCATTTAACACCCAGAAGTAAAACCAACAGAAGAAAGAGAAGAAAGAAATATGTGCGAAGAATTAAAGTGCTGATGATGTTCTGTGTAAAGATGTTAGTTGTTTCAAGCGCTTAAAAAGTAAAAGCTATAACCACTATAGAGTATTACCAGCTTGTGCAGCAATCTTACAAAGGTGGTCCGAGCTGAAGTAGACTGCGAGGATGTTGTCACAGAAGCCTGTAAGGTTATCCAGCTGTCTGAGATGGCTCTGCAGAGGGCTGCTGGGAAGACTGGCTTTATGAAGGGGAGCCAGGAAACCAAACACAAAGGCATCCAGACTGGTCGGCCTAAGAGCACAAACACACACATGTACAGAAACATACATTCAGACATGTCAGGACTTGACTTATAGAAGGTCTTCATAAACCCTCAATCAGAAAATCTGTAAAGCACTTTTTCCCTGCACAAAATAGAGCTGCAAGATTAATCAACTTTTCATTTAAAATTTCACCTTCATGACAAATGATGGAAAACAAAAATGATGCTTAAAATAAAATATTTTGCTGTGATAAAATATTCCCGATGTTGTTTTTCCCTTTCCTAAGAACGTAAATTCACACAGTGTTTAATTCAGCTTGAGCCAGGATGATGGGAAGAAAGTATTTTATTAAAAAGAGCGATCACAAAGGAGTAAAAGTTGTAACCAGACTTCTATATATGAGCTAACATGGGATCTGTCCTCATCAGCACTTGCAGGCTCATGTGGTGGAAGCTCAGGCCGGTGGTCACTCCATTCTGGGCTAAAATGCTGACACATGCTACCAGACAGTAATGAGAGGGCAGGAATCGAGCACGCTACAAGAACCAGTGTTGATCATCACCAGTCAAGCCCTCACATGGAGCCCCCAAAGGGAGGAGAAAGAGAGGACAGCCAATAAACACCTGGTGAAGAGTACTCCAGGTAAACACCCAGAAAACCTACAGAGGTGAAGGACTAAAGAATAAAGAACTTTGTTTATTCCATGTATTCATTTTTAATAGGTTTTCAGCTGAATTGCAATCCAAGGAAAAGCAAAGATAAAAAAGTTCTCAAATAAATCAGAATTATGCGAGTTTTTCAGGTTTTTTTAGTCTATTCTGCTTCCCCATAGCAGTCTAACTGTGGAGTGTATGAATGCTTCTCTAACTAAACACAAAAAGTATGCAAACACTGGAGAACTCACGAGTTGCCAAAGAAGAAGTTAGCTGTTCCCAGTCTGTAGGAGAGCAAGTTCAGGCACTCTTTAGCATCACTGTAGATCTACAGGACAGAGAGAGAGAGACACATTTACAGCTCTGAAAAAACAGAATCTCACTCCAGGCGAAGTTTAAACTGTGTCTAAGCGATGCATCGGTACAGAGCGGCGTTTACCTTTCCCTCCACCTCAGAGATTCTGTGCAGCGGCGCCTCTCCTGTGGTTAGAAGGATGCGGGAGAGGGCGCTGCTGGCGAGACGTCCTGGTACGAGAAAATTCAGCGGGAACGGCGAGCGTGAGGCGAACCAGGGCCGTGTTAGATTGGAGTAGTTTTCTGCATCGACCCAGAACGTGTGCAGCTGTGGGACGCAGACATCACCCTGTTAGCTTACGACCACATGTTGTCAGGGAAACAGCAAAAGGAAAGACTTACCAAAGCTGGTCGCAGCTTCTCCTCCAGCAGAGCGATGTAGGCCATCGTGTCTGCTCCTTGTCTGGCTGTCAGCTCATAGTCTGCATTAAACCTCTGTTTAAAAAAAAATAGATGTAGAGATTTATAGATTTGGCTAAACAGTTTAGGACACATGCTGAAGAAGCAGGCACACTCACTTGTTTCCTCAGAAAGTTAAGAATTTGTGTTGGTTCTTGAACTGCAGTGTCGCCACAGAGCAATTCTGGGACAGTCACTGTGATTAATAGAAAACACACATTAAAGTTGGATATTACAACTGAGTAATGTCTTATTAAAGACAATCAAGTTCATCATGCTCAATGTAATTTACATTTACCAGCCACAACGGGGAGGCTGGTAATGCTTTAATCATGTGTGTGCGTACTATCAAGGAAAAATGTGGTCTCTTGAGAAATAAACTGTGGGAAGAACTGCCTCAGAGATGGCTCTGAGTACTCTGGCAGGCGTTTACACGGAAGAGTTTGTTAAGTCTGTACCACAACCGTGCAAAACGCAGTCGCAAAATCTTTGCAAGTGTGCTGCAGAGATCAAAAGGCATGGTTCAGAAACTCACAGATCTTTGAGTTTTAATATGTAAATATTTATTTAATTTAAGATGCATGAACAGATACAAATATTTTAAAAGAATGCATGAATTATGCATTCTTTATAACTATATGTACAGTTATATATTCTTTTATGGGTTCACTGATTCTCTGTTTAAGGCATGCAGAGCCTAAAACTGTAAGACGGTGTTTATGGGAGGGTGCAGCCCACCTGTAATTGTTTTCCATGTCCAGTCTATTGGAGAAACTGCGACTTTTGCCCCAGAAAACTTGGTGTATGCCTGAAAGAAAACACGGGTTAGGGAAGGTTTTTAAAAAATATATCACTTATAGTTCAAATGTAATGTTATGTTGGAACAAATGATCTAAGAGCAAAAGTACTACAGGATACAACTACTTTCAGGGAGATGAGTACTAGACTTTTTAGAGCCACAGTGCAGGACTGTGACACTTTAATCAAAGTTTTACACAATCTCAGTCTTGTAGTACAGATGAAAGCTCGCCGCAATCGAGCAGGACTTTGGCATCGACTGCAAATTCTAATTTGGCACAGGGACACTATGATTACAGCGCTCACCTTCAACAGCTCCAGAGAAAGAGAGAAAACGTAAATAAAATAACAAAAATTAGAAGAAAAATTAAAAAGGCATCAAAATAAAGACCAGCAGGTGCAAAGGTTAGGGCTACAGGGGACTATTGTAAAGGTGTGTCATTCCACCATCTTTTAAAAAACTGGGGCAGATACAGATATCTATTTTTGTTCTATTCAGATTAAACTATCGATTGATTTTTTTGGTGTTTTTTTCAGTACAACTTGGCATATTTGTTCAATCCATCATGAAAGTGGAATCAAAATAACATTTTGTGACTAAAAAGTTTAGTGTTAATAAAAAATACTATACATGTTTTATTTAGCAGTATGTAACTTCATTGCATTCAGAAATTTTCACTAGTTGTCTTTTGCAATGTGAAGTTTTTTTTTTAGTGTGTTCTCAAATATGAGAGTATACAGGACAGCTTTAGTTTAGTTTTTTCAGATTTTAGCAAATCAATATTCACACAGAGTTTTTGAGATATTCATGTTCAAACACTGGTTCGGATTTTTTTTAAATGGGTTGACGCACCAGTTTTCACAAAAATATATCTTGAAACACAAAGCACAAGTTTCAAACTGATCATTATACATGTTCAAACTTTGAACCATAAAATGTTTAGGCAAATTTGATGATTTGAATCGAAGAGACCCAGCTGCAAAAGTAAAGAGACCCTTTAAGTAAAAGAAAGTCACTTTCAGTGTTTACAATGATCTACAACACACATAAACACATAACAGCAAATCACAACATACTATAACTAAACCATAACTAAATCAATACATAATTATTTTCTAAATCAAGAAAGGTTTGCCAAAACAAAATGATGCATTCAAAACAAAAAAAATTCCACATTTGCTTCCAAAAACATTAAACTACATTAAAACTTCTGTTTTTAAATTGAGTAAAAGGTTCAAGAAGAAATGAAGAGGGCACACTCTGTCCTGCTCCTTCGTACGATTAAATTGTAAGGCTGTTAAAGCCATCAGAGTCAAGAAACAAAATTATTCCATTAAAATCTGACATTTAAACTAAGAAAAAGTGTCACCTTGTGGCAAGAGCACCCAATGACAGATAACATGTTAGCAGCAAAAAACTGTTAATTTTCGGACGGTGTTATCAGGTTAGCTATCATCTACAGCTTTTTAGCGAAAATCCTTCAAATACACCTGAAAATATAAATATTTTTTAAATCCGAGGCTCAACCAGCTGACCTTGAGAGATCACAGCTTTTCAAACAATGGGAGTGACTTATGACAGCCAGCTACACATGAAGGACAAACCCTGCAGCCAGCACAGCCGTGACTCTGTGCTTGGGACATGAAGTCCAGCTGGACACGCTGTTATTTTCTATCCTGCACATCGATGCGGCTAACTTACCAGGCAAGCTGCAGCAGGTAAGTTAGCACGGAGGCTAACCACAAAGGACAAGAGAGGAGACGAAAAGCAAACCGGAGACGTGACGTGCCGTTTTAAAAGCGGCTCCAGGTGCACTGAGCGTGTTGTGTTTGTAAACAGGCTGTGAGCTTACCAGAACTATGAGGGACTCGGTGTGAACAGAAGGCAAACCCCAGTCTCCTCCCCAGCATCTCAGCTCCATGGCAGCCGCCATGTTTTGGTTCATTCAACGGGACACTGACGTCACAGGGTACCTTTCACATCAGAGCCTCCAGGGTTAAAAAAAAAAAGAAAGGAAGGAAGGAAGGAAGAAACAGAAAAAATCAAGTCACATAACAAATATTAAGCATTTTCTGTAACTCTTTTTTTTAAAAATTATTAATTCTTTTATTTATTGATTCATAATTCAGTACTGTTCTTTTTTCTTTTAAAAAAGCGTTGTTTTTCAGCCAAATTATTTTAAACAAAGATACTGGCCCAGCTTCTTCATGGCTGCTTCCACAGTGTGAAACAGTCTCTGTGGGACTACAGGTCACATGGCAGCAGCATTATGTGTTTAGGCACGTACCATAGTCAGCTTGGGGAAGTTCAAACCAATTATCAGAGTGGAGTAGAAAGGAGATTGAGACTACTTTGCGCATGGCATGGTTGTTGGTGGCAGACATGCTGTCATTTATTTTCCCCCACACAACCATCTCTGGGGTTTACAGAGAATGGTCCAAAAAGAAGTGAGCAGCAGTTCTCTGGGTGAAATTACCTGGTTGGTGTGAGAGGAGAATGACCACACTGATTTGAGCTGACAGGGAGGAAACAGTAACAGTGAAGCCAATAACTTTTTTTTTTTTTTTTTTTTTTATCAGCGAGGTATGCAGAAGAGCATTTTTAAGACATAGTACTTTGAAGCCTTAAGGCAGGTGGGCTTCACCAGATGCCTCGTCTGTCAGCTAAGAACAGGAAACTGAGGCCACAGTTCACATGGGCTCACCAAGATTGTACAGGGAAAAACATGTTGCCAGGTCTGATGAGCCTTTACTGCTGACACATTCAGATGGAAGGGTAAACAGAATGAAAGCACGGATCCATCCTGCCTTGGATCAACTGTTCAGACTCCTGGTGGTGGTGTAATAGTGTTGCAGATATTTAGATATTTGGCACTCACAGATGGTTCCTAGTACTAACTGAGTATCGTTTAAACGCCACAGCCTACCTGAGTATTGTTGCTGATCACTGTGCCCATTGTCGGATGGCTGCTTCCGGCAGGATAACAAGCCATGTCACAAAACTCAAATCATCTCAGTTCTTCAGCGTGATAGTGAGTTCAGTGTACTCAAACAGCATCCTCAGTGACAAGCTCTCAATCCAGTAAAGCATCTTTGGGATGCCATGGTTTGGGAGAGTCACATTCGATATTTGCAGCAACTGTGTGATGCTATCATATCAATATGGACCAAAATCTCTCAGTAATGTTTCCAGAAGCTTTTTCAATCTATGCCACAAAGGATTAATGCTGGTGAAGGCAAAATGGGGTCCAACCACTTTCTAGCAAGTGGACAGTGAGTGTATATTATACAGCAGCTACAGTAGTTCTTAATTTATCCTTTATTTGTTCCTTGCCTTGCTCCTTAGATACTTCCAGGCAAATTTGGAGCTATGGTGATGAGGTTAGCAAGAAAAGCAAATACTCAGTGAATAAATGTTAATTGTAATTAAACTCTTTGATCAGCAACTAAGTCATGTGGTTAATGTTTCTCCAGTGTTTTATGCTGCTATTATGGCAATACTTCAGAGCCAGAAATGACATGCTGAAAAAGTCATATCACTCAGTTTCTCTTTAATATTCTCTAGTTTCATACATTTAAAACAGCAATCTGTCACGAAACACTGATTTATTAAACAGCAGCAATGGAACAAGCAATCGTTTCATATTTAGATTTCCATGTAAAGTAGTAATTTCCATTTCAGTGTTATTTTATTGATTATTATTTTTACCCGCCAGAGCAAAACGTCTGTCCAAGAGCTGATAGGCAGACTGTTAAAGACTGCCAGGTGTTTGTTCAAAGGCCAAGCAGCCAGACACAGGCAGATGTACCGCAATCACGCACCGAGGGATGGTAAATGTCTCTCACTGGCTCGAACCAGCAGCTGAGATGTTGAAATGTACTTGAGGTTAGTTAAAGGAGAAAGCATTAAGACGAGCACCAGACATCTATCATCAAATGTTTCCAGGACTGAAAACTGCCCCGAGCCTCGCCCTCTCTGCTCCTCCTTTCCTGCATTCTCCTTCTCAAAAGAAGCTTCGCAGAGGTACAAAGAACCCGTTACATTAAATCAGTTTAAAATTAAAAACATCTGCTGTAGATTTATGCAGTTCAGCTGGCTTACTGAGGATGAGCCAGGGCATCGGATCCTCATTTAGGGCACACATTCATGATGTTTGTGAAAAAATAACAACAGCCAGCTGGAACCAAAATGTTCCTCCCATGAGCTTCACAGGCATCTGGTTGGCTGTCTCTATACAGTGTGATTTAGAGCACTTTTCAGCTACTTTATTACAAATCCCCCAATGTAGCATGACTCTAAATAAAAACAATGGGTCATAAATACATAAATCCCGCACACATTTAGCTCGTACAGTATGTGGAGAGAAAAAGTTTGACAGTCATTTTCAGAATCAAACAACTTTCCAATTCCCTTTTTTAGTTTTACATTTCTTGTTTACAAATTATTTAATCATAATTGCTCTAGCAAGGGGACACTCCCCCGCCCAGACTATTAAAATGGTCTCTTCACTGTGCCACTTTCGTAACAGTAGCGGACACTCCCCTTTGCTTTAAAGGCTGTGGCTGTGGACACAAGACCATCTCACCTCTGCTGAGATTTTGGTTCAAGATCTGGAGTTTTTATTTTCAGCCTGTGTGAGATCAGCTTATTGATCTTCAGGAGGACAGTTCAGAAACAGGACTTCTTTTGAGGTGTGCCCCCGCTTTGAAGCGCTGATGATTGGTATGTGCGTCAGAGCGGCAGCTCTGTCCCTGCTGCTGCAGCATCTGGTGCTCACTGTCACAGCTCAAGGTGTTGGTAAGTGCTGGCGGCATCTCGCTGTGCATGCCCTTCTGCAAAGCATGACATATTTTGTTTCTGTGTTCTTTATATGTTAAACTTAATCTTTTCTGCTGATACATTCCTAAAAAGCTTTTGTTTGAAAGTGAGTTGCACAAAAAAAAAAGGGAGGGAGGGGGTAGCTGTGGTGATGATGATTGCTGGAAATTAGGTTGGCTTTTTTGTGGTTGTAGAGTTTTATGTCCAGGATCCAGAACAGTCTGACCTAAATAAGGTGGTAGAAGGACACTAACCGTCATCTGAGAACTGCATTTGCAAATCTTTGATTTTCCTGGAATCTACATGCAGATCTTTCCGTGCAATTTCTTGTCACTTTGTATTATTCCTGAAATTCCACTAATGGCAATGTGAAAGTGTGTGAGTGGGTGTTTGTGTGCGTGAGTGTGAGGCAGCGGGTTTGTTCCAATGGAAAAAGTTTACTGCTGGACCTTTCTGCAGCTCCCGTCTACCACACCATAAAAACACACAGCAGGGTGCTGACATGAATGCACACATGTGCACACGCGCAAACACACATACACAAGTACACTGTGACACATAATAAAACACCACAGTGCACTGACTCAGCAGCAGCAAAACAAAGTGTGCTGGGAGTCGCAGCCAATAAGACAAAATACTGAAAATACTTAGATGAACTGGTCATTTGCTTTCTTTTAAAAATATGTCTTTTCTCTTAAGATTTCTTCTCACAATTGTGGTATAGTGCTAATCCAGTGTTCTCCTTCCTGTGTTAGTCTACGACCTGCTGGTGTCACCAGACTGTCTGCCAGACTTGCTCCAAGGAAGCTTGAAGAACAAAGGAAGAGATGAGGCTTTCCTGCTTTCGTCCTTTAGGCTCCACAGCAAGGCACCCACCTCTCTCTTCAGTGTCATCAACCCCACAGACAACACTAAATACCTTGACCTCACCATGCAAGCCAAACTGAGCAAAGGTGAACACTGACACATACTGAGGAGCCTGTGGCAAATGCAGGCCACTCTATTCTTTGTTTTAGCTTCTTTACAGCTTTCATTCAAGCATCTCTATATCTGCAGTGACTGTTCGTTACCAGAAGACTGATGGCAGATTTGGTACAACCAGTTTCAACCATGCATCCCTGGCAGATGGACAAGAGCACCACGTGATGCTCCATGCCAGCGGTCTACAGCGTGGCCCTGGTCGTGTTCACATCTATGTAGACTGCAGGCTGGCTCACACTTTGGATGGTGTGCCAGCCGCGTTTGGGTCACTTCCACAAGGTCCCAACAAGGTGGCACTCAGGACGCTGCAGTCAAGAGGACAGGTGAATGAGAAGTTTGTAGCTGAGAAAAAAAATGTACTGACGATATGGTGCATGGAAACAAAAACAGTGACGTTTCAAGATCTCATTTTGAGTATATTATTTTGAATAAGAAACAACCCCATGCTTCTCTTCAGCCCGGCTGACAAAGAGTCAGAGCTCCGTTGAACCGAATATTCGGTTGTATTGTAACTGTAACCAGTAATGACTTCATGAATTTCTTTAAAAATAACATTTTAATAATTAGAGAAAAAATTACATCCATCTCACAGATGTATCATTACATACAGCTGCTTTCAATACTATTGATATTTATTTAGAGTTTTTCCCTCTGATTGATCTTTTTGGGTCAATGCCAGTAATTACTTACTCCAAATCATCAACATGTCCTTTAGACCCCGTTCCTACAAGAGTGCTCAAAGAAGTCCTACCATTAATTAATGCTTCAATCTATCTCTATTAATCAGCTCTGTACCACAGGGCATCAAGCTGGCAGTAATTAAACAGTTACTTAAAAAAAATCACTTCACTCAGTTATCTTAGCTAATTATAGGCCAATCTCAAACCTTCCTTTTATCTCTGTCACGGCGAGTAAGATGAGCCGTGTGGAAGTAATAAAGGAGGATCCAAACGCAGGCTCTTGTAAAGGTGTGAAGGTGGTTTATTAAACACAAAATAAAAATAGACAAACGGCAAACGGAAAATGAACTAAACTATACTGGGAACAACTAACTACTGAACACGAACATGAAGGAAGCTAGACGATGGTATATGATGGTGACAGCAGGGAGAACACACGACTGGAACATGGTAGAAACACAGACGAACCAGCAACTACTACAGCAGAAGACACGACTTAAATACACTCAGAGAAACACAGGGAGATTACACACAGGTGGGGGACACAACTGGGAGTAATTAACGAGACGAGACAAGGGAGGTAAACTGAACACACCCACATGAGACGCAGACCTTCACAATAAAACAGGAACAAGACATCACTACACAAAGACGCAGACCAGACACAGAACTAAACCCACACAAAACATGAGAACACAAACCCTGTGAACAAAACCCTAAACCAGAACCACTGTAATATAATCTATCGTAAATAATCAAGAACCCCAAAACACTCCATAATGCAAAAATAAACCCAAAACATAATAAACTTAAAATGCTGGGTCGATATTAGATATATAATTTCCTCTTCACACACAAAGGTTAACTATGGCGTTCCTCAGGGTTCTGTGTTAGGAACAATTCTGTTTATATCATACATGCTTCCCTAGGCAGTATCCGTACAAGGCATAGCATACATTTTAACTGCTATATAGATGACACCCAGTTCTATCTGTCAAAGAAGCCAGAAAACACACACACACAAGTTAGTTTAACTGCTGGAATGTCTTAAAAACATAAAGACCCGGGTGACCACTAATTTTCAGTTTCTAAATTCAGATAAAACTGAGGTTATGGTTCTCTGCCCTAAAAAATAAGAAAGAAATATGATACGACTAGTCATTATAATTAATTATAATATTATAATTAGAATATAAAGTGCTTTGAGGCAACTGTTGTTGCGATTTGGCACTATATAAATAAAATTGAACTGAATTTAATATTCCAATTAAACATTCTCACTCTGCTCCTGTAGTTTATTCTGTTGTTGTTTGTTCTATAAGGGTGAAGTGACAGACTTGAAGCTAGTAATAGAGGACACCATAGACAATGTGGCCACTCTGCAAGACTGTACCATGGATCAAGCTGAATCTCTGCAGCTGCTGGGTGAGTTACAGCACGCTGACTCACATCACTGGACATTTCTCTTCTTCCAGATGTGATTTTGACTGTCTAATTATGATTTGCAAAATCTGCACAGCTCTGCAAGGTGGCAGGATGATGCAAGATCAGGCCACCATAACAGAGCTGAAGAGCATGTTATCTGAGATGAAGGAGCTGCTCAACCAGCAGGTAACCTTTTCTGCATGCTGGTCTTGTGTCTCTCTCTCATGGATAGCTACTTGGATGGATTCAGGGGCTAAATACAGAAAAAAAAATAAAATGAAAAAGGCATCCGAGCATTTTTAACACAGAGCTTCAATAAGCAGATCTATAATGATGATGTTGTTTATTGCTTTTATGGATGTTTTTCTGAATGCACTTTGATGCTGAGATAAAATGAAATGCCTGGGGGATGCTGGTAAAGAAGAGACTTCCTAGGTTGTTTGGTAAAATAGGCTGCATTTAAAATAAAAGACGGGGGCATATTCACAACAGAATTGGTTTTGCATTGTAACATCAGCTTTTTGCTGTGAAATGTGAGAATCCAGACTGTGAAAACCTGCTGCTTTTGTCTAAAGGTGTCTTGTTTCAAGGATTTGTGTAACCCTTTGCATCAGACAGCCGAGTAAAAGCAAAAATCACACATTCAACGTAGCAGCAGATAGAAGTGCATGGTTTCAGATTACCATCTAAAGCAAGGGATTTATTAGGCGATAAGACATGAAACTGAGAGCCGGAGGTGATAACAGACTATTATCACATTACAGAGAGAACTGCTTATGTAAGGAAACACTTATCTTGGCAGAAACACATTTAAAACCTTATCAAGCCTCAGTTGCATTTTTACAAGTTATTGAAAGGTAAAAATCTGGTTTGCCTCCTTTGATAAGCTGTAAAGTGATGACACTAATACCCAAGCACACAGTTTATTAACAGTTTTACACTCTGTGTCTTTGTGCCTAAGATTAAGGAGACACATCATCTGAGGAATATCATCACAGAGTGTCTGAGCTGTGGTAAGCAATACAGAAACAATGTACTGATTTACAGTATTTAGACACTAAAGGGACCTTTTAACCTTTATCTTTGCCTGTGTGCTCCAGACAGAATTAATGGCGATCCAAACAAACATCCTGTTCCAACGCCTCAGAACTTTGTCATGCCTGACCCCCCGGCTCCGTGCCCACTTGGGACCTGTTTCAGACAGGACATGTGTGTCCGTTCCCCATCGGGGTCTTTCCAGTGTTCCCCCTGTCCTGATGGATTTACAGGAGATGGAGTGTATTGTGATGATGTAGATGAGGTATGAATTGAGTACCACTGAGTCCAAGTAGCACTATATATATATATATATATATATATATATATATATATATATATATATATATATATATATCATGAACCGAGGTTCAGTGCACAAGCTGGACCCAGAAGCAGAGCCAACACACACAGGAGTACGAGAAAATAAACTTTATTTTAACTGAAGGTGTCCCGGGAGGGTAGAAGGAAAAACACGCGTGACACTAGAGAAACCAAGGAACCGAGAGATGAATCGCGCAGGAACGCCGAAAACGGGACTGTGGGAGGCTGCAACAGAAAAAGGAAAAGAATTATTGGGGCGCGGGGAAATAGCAGCATACGTGGGGGAGAGTATGAGTCTTACGGTGAAAGCGGGGCCGTGGGAGCCGGAGGGAGGGGTGAGGGTCCGCGGGGGAGCTCCAGGAAAGTCGAGGTGACGAGTACTGAAGGCGATCCAAACTCCAGACGGGCAGGTGGACAGGCAGGTGGCTCAAAAAACACGCCGAGCTGTTATCTGAGTGCACAGGACAGAATTAGCGCTCGGTCAGACAAATGAGAGTTTTCACAATCGCTTTCCCGCAGGTGTACGTTACCGCTGTGAGACGACTAACGGACTGGCGTGGAGCAGCAGGCTGGGCTGGATCAAATAGTCCACCTGATGATCGCCTGGGATGGGATGCAGGTGTGGAGTTAACAGCCACGCCCGTGGGCGTGGGCATCCCATCAGCTCCTCGGACGCCGGGCCGCGGACCATGACAATATATATATATATATATATATATATATATATATATATATATATATATATATATATATACCATTACCTAGGATTCGACCATCTTGTTTTTCTTTGTGTTTCAGTGCCAGTTTAATCCATGCTTTCCTGGTGTTCGGTGCGTAAACACTGCTCCTGGCTTCCGCTGTGAGAAATGCCCCCGAGGATACACTGGACCAGAGTTAAATGGAGTAGGAGTTTCATATGCTAAGACTCACAAACAGGTAAAACAAAATAATGCACTACATAAGAGTAATTCTGTTTGATTCACTGCTTACAAAAACTTTTATTTTGTGTACTTTATGCACACTTTCTCTCAGGTGTGTGAAGACATAGATGAGTGTCTGGGCCCGCCTGAGAATGGAGGTTGCACTGCCAACTCACACTGCTACAACACAGCTGTAAGAATACGGGATCTGCATGGTGCATGCTTTCAGTGTATTGTTTTTTCACATTTCTGACTCTGAACTCTGCACAGGGTTCCTTCCGCTGTGGAGAATGTAAAGCTGGCTTCACAGGTGACCAGAATACAGGCTGCCATGGTACCAGACTTTGCCCCAACGGTCAACCAAACCCCTGTGACATCAATGCCGAGTGTGTTGTGGAAAGAGACGGCAGCATTAGCTGTATGGTAAGACTTTGTGAACAGAAACATAAATATGAATATGAATAAGTTTATTGTTGTGCCACTCTAAACAGTGTATTGAAAATGTCATCACCACCCACCCGACCCTCTTTTTTGCATGTGTGTGTGTGTCAGTGTGGGGTTGGTTGGGCTGGCAATGGCTATGTGTGTGGAAAGGACACAGATATTGATGCATACCCTGATAATAAGCTTCGGTGCAGAGACAACAACTGTATCCAGGTACTACTTTCAACATACCCCACCATCTCTCACATTCAGTTCATCCCAGTGTTAAAAAAAATTGTGCTGCTTGTGTTTTCCTATTCGTTTTCCAGGATAACTGTGTGTTTGTGCCAAACTCTGGCCAAGAGGATGCAGACAGGGACGGGCTGGGTGACGCCTGTGATGATGATGCAGACAGCGATGGCATTATTAACATAGACGTGGGTGAACTTTGACTTTATTTATTTAATTTTTTTAAAGCATGACAGATATATTAGCCGATATATTCCATTGACCATGAAATGAAATGAAATTTTAAACAGTAAAAAAGTGATGGGAGAAACATACTCCAGCCAGGAGTGTTGACGTAACATAAGTTATCCACCAGAACTAAAAACAACTAGCTAATCCAATCCAATCTAATCGGTCTTCATTTTTCTAACCCAGGATAACTGCTGGCTGGTTCCTAATGTGGACCAGAGGAACAGCGATAAGGATGTCCATGGCGACGCCTGTGACAACTGCAGAACAGTCGAAAATCCTTCACAGAGAGATACAGACAGAGACGGTCTGGGGGATGAATGCGACAATGACATGGATGGAGACGGTGCGTGCGCGTCTGTTATTATCTACTTAACACACAATAACTGTTTTACTCACTTAATTTTGTTTTCCTTTGCATCACCGAGTGTCAATGAAATCACTTCTGCAAATAGGTTGAGTGGTCATCATAGTAAAAAGTGTAAAAGACTGACTATTAGTGAGTTTATTGCATAAATTAACCATGACTAATCTGGGGACATAATGTGAAAACAAACAAAAATGAAAAAGTAATTGAACTTTTTTAAAGGTTATCAGGTTACACAGCATGTCTGGATCAGCGTGTCCAGACAGGATGCAGACAGAGACATTTTTGTTGCTTCAACTGGACTGACCTGTGCTTTATCTTTCCAAAACATCCTCCTGGTCTGTTTCTAATCCACATCCTCTACCAGTTAGGTCACTTTTTGAAAAACAACTTTTGTGTAATTTTAAAAAAACAAACAAAAAAAACAGTGTTGAATGTAAAAATGTTCCAACTGGAATTGTAAGCCTGTTTTCAAAAACCTTTCTCACATACCTCATTTGATTGGCCTTTCAGGTGACCTTTCATTTGCGCCACTGGAAACACAGTTTATTAGCACTGTGTTCCCACATGCAGGCATTTACGCATGTTGCATGTTTAGACTCTGTTTGGTGGACGCTTTTTGCTCAGTTTGGCAGTGCTCCGAGCCTCTTGATCGTTTGGTTTGGTCTTTAACTCCAAGGCTGGATTGCTGAGTGCTTGGTCATGTCTGTCTCCTCACTAAAAGCATTTTTCCACAGTCGGTCTCCGCCAGGCATCGAAGGCCACTGGAAACTATTTCACCTTCGTCTTAAACAAACACTGCCATCTGTTGATGTGTTTGACTGTGCTGAAGTCTGCATTCTGTCAATGTTCTTTTGTTTTGTTTTGTTTTACACATATCCTGATACTTTCTGTCCTCAGGCTTGAAAAATATTCTCGACAACTGCCCACGAGTCCCCAACCCAGACCAGAGAGACAGAGACAGTGATGGGGTGGGAGACGCCTGTGACAGCTGTCCTAATATGGCCAACCCCAACCAGGTAACAAACCACACAAGGGCATGAAACAGATTCATCAGCTGTGACACATCTGACCAGCAGTGTTTGTTTTGTCTACCCTCAGTCTGACTCAGATGATGACCTTGTAGGAGATACCTGTGATGATAATATAGACAGGTAAAGCCCACATCATGATCTGTGGCGTAAAAGTCTACAAACATCTGTCAGACCTTTGATTTTCCCTACCTCGTCTTTGTCAGTGATGGTGACGGCCACCAGAACACAAAGGATAATTGTCCCACAGTCATCAACTCCGATCAGGTGGACACGGACAAAGATGGAATGGTGTTTATCTCTTCTTTCAGTTTCATTCATTCAATCCAGCAGCAGTTCATCCTATATAGTCCTCAATTATCCACCAATTTGTTGTGTTTTTTTTTCTTGTTAGGGAGATAAATGTGACGATGACGACGATAACGATGGCATACCGGACGAAGACGACAACTGCAGACTAGTTGCCAATCCAGACCAAAGGGACTCTGATAGTTAGTATCTTTTCTGTGTTGTGCTTGGATTTGCAGGAGCGAGCGCAGCGCAAATTACTGTTTTCTAAGCGGCGTCGCTGTATTTCAGACAACAGACTCGGAGACGCGTGCGAAGGAGACTTTGACAAAGACAGCGTCATCGACAGAATTGATCACTGCCCAGAGAACGCTGAGATCACCCTGACCGACTTCAGAGCCTATCAAACCGTGGTGCTGGACCCAGAGGGCGAGTCTCAGATCGACCCCAACTGGGTAGTTCTCAACCAGGTAAAAATGATAACATCACCTCAGTTTCATCGATAACAGTTTTTCTTCAGCTTCACACTAATTTTTTCCTGACAGGGCATGGAGATAGTGCAGACCATGAACTCTGACCCTGGGCTTGCTGTAGGTAAGTATACTATCACACACCCATTCATAATTCCCTTACCTAAACTTAATCAGCGCTGATCTGCGTTTCGTGTTCAATTTGCAGGCTACACAGCTTTCAGTGGCGTTGACTTTGAGGGAACTTTCCACGTGAACACAGTGACAGATGACGACTACGCCGGCTTCATTTTTGGCTACCAGGACTCCTCTTCCTTCTACGTAGTGATGTGGAAACAAACAGAACAAACCTACTGGCAGGCCGCGCCCTTCAGAGCCGTTGCTGAGCCGGGAATACAGCTCAAGGTGTTGAGGATTAACACTTTCCACCATAAAGACCTCCACTGTACTGTTTAAAAGAGTATATATCAGTAAAGATTTGGTTTGATGAATTTATGTCTGATCTTATTTGTTTTTTAATCTCCAGGTGGTGAAATCAAAGACAGGTCCTGGTGAATATCTGAGGAACTCCCTTTGGCACACAGGACACACCGTTGACCAGGTGCGTCTACTGTGGAAGGATCCCAGGAACGTCGGCTGGAAAGACAAGGTGTCCTACCGCTGGTTCCTCCAGCACAGACCGCAGGTTGGATACATCAGGTACAAACACATACACCTCGTCACGGACACGTCCACATTCGCTCTGTGTGAACTGACTCAGTAGTTTCACTTTGGGTATGGAACTAGGGCTCGCTTCTTTGAGGGTTCAAATCTGGTGGCGGACACTGGTGTGATCATTGACACCAGTATGAGAGGCGGGCGCCTGGGCGTGTTCTGCTTCTCTCAGGAAAACATCATCTGGTCCAATTTGAAGTACCGGTGCAACGGTAAGCATCTGCAAGCATCGGGAGACAGTCGAGTCATCCATGTGAGATGTAGGTATGCTCATTTGATTTTTCTCTTTGTTTGCTTTTTCCACAGACACTATACCTGGTGACTACCAGGATGTGCTCAGAGCACAGAATGAAGGGCAGTAAGACACAGGAGAAACAACTTAAGCCCTGCTGTAAACATAGATTAAAGGGGCAGAGCGGCGGTGCTCTGAGAAGAGAACTAAAGTCAGATTAATGTCAGAGGAAACATCATGGGCAGTTTTAGGGATTGCATTTTGAAGTTTTAGGAAAGCAAAACATTGGGCATTATATACATAAATGCAATGTAACTGAAACAGTGCATTCACTTTGCAGTTTTTGTTTATATCTCTGAAATATCTCCTTCAGTTATCCAGTTTATGAATGCACTGTACATCTTAAGTACAATAAAATACTGAGCATTTTGCAAAATTCAAAGCATGTTCCCATTATTACAGTTAATAAATAAAGACACCCTGTGTTGTATCAATGGATGTTTTATTGAAAGAGTGCGAGCAATGCAAACTCCATGGCACCTACTTCGATTTATTTCAAGCATACAAGATGTTTCTGTGGTAGTATACAGCCTTCACAGTGGGTCTTTTGATTCATTTTTTTAATATATCAAAGTTGCTCAGCACCACAAAATGTCTACATTCATACCAATAATTAAAAGGCAGGGGAAAAAAGTTATATAAAGCAAAAAAATTCAAACAAAAAGCTTCCACACATCTTGGATGGTTTTCCAAAATGTACATAGAAATTATAAAAAAAAAAAAAAAAAAAAAAAAACATGTTAGGAATCCAATTAGACAAAAGAAAAGCAAGAACTGAAGGAATTAGATACAAAAAAGGATTTGCTTGTGTAATATATCTTGTATTTTTATACAATAAAAAAAAACAGTTACATAATTAACACAGGAGACCCTCTGAAACAGGTATGTATGTAAATTCGGCAGTAAACTCAACATCCAGTGTTGAATAACTTGCTGATAAAAGCGGTCGTGCTACTTTATTCTGACCACAATGATAAAATGGACGCATGTAACAAAGACGAGGCAGAAAGCACTTATAACTGTACAGAAAACAGCTGGTTTAAGTGTCTATGTATGCATGCAAATATATAATGCTTTCAGTGAGATGTTTCTCTGTAACAGATTAGTAAAGAAATGAGTAAACTAAGTATTTTCTGGTTTTCTGACATCTACCTTTGGCAAATGTTTCTCATCTGTGTCACTGCAGCTCTTTGAGAGAGGTGGCGCTCCGCTAACGTCACTCTTGCGTTAGTCAGGTTGATTTTTTTAAGAGTGCTGCCGTGTACAACAGCGACGATGACTGGAAACCTTTCAATGACATGAAATTTTCCTAAGAAAAGATCTGGCTCAAAGGGAGCACTGACATATTAAAACCTTAAACATTTTGCTTTGAATCTAAGTGGAAACTTCACAACACAGAGTGTCTAATATTAAAAAGAGCTGTTGCATAGAAAACCTCTACAAAAGGGCACAATATAACAAAGCGTCAACATGTACAGCTTAAACACGAGCCTGAGAGATGAGTTCTTCAACAGAGTCAGGGACAAATCTAATTCAGTTCACACCGTATTCCTTTTTTGATTCCTTAAGACACATTTAAATAAATACAATATCTTCTGTAACATCTTAAACTTGAAATAAATATGTCCCAAAACCTTGATACAACTTTGTGATCTGACTGTACAGAACTAAAATGCCTGGGTGAGCGTGAAAGCAAGAGAGACACATAAAGAAACACACTTTCAGGTCTGAAGTCATCTTTAGGGGTTGAATGATTCCCAATGTAACTCAAATCCCATGATTCTTTATCTAGTTTCAAACCTGTAAGCCATAGAAAACTTTGCGTGTCAGTGGTACTAAAAGAAATAATAATAATACAAAAAAATCACCATCAAGGTATTAACAGCTTAACATTGTAAAACAAAGTAAACACTAGCATATAAAATAAAAGGCAACAGATAATCCTCCATTTCAAACACTGAGGGTAGTGTAGGGTTGTGTTTCAAGGTAAGGGAGGTCTGTGGTAGTCTCTCGGCCCAGAGTGTAAGCTTCCGCCCGGCCACATCCAGACCACAAGTGATGTTACAACTAGGCCACAAAGCGCTTTGGGCAGACGATGGGGGCGACGAGGGTCCACATGTAGAGGATGAGACACACCCAACAGGAGGCCATCTTGATCCAGAACACTGACCAGCTCCCGTCCAAAAGCTTCTCAATCTTGTGGTCGTCGTAGCTGCAAGAGACACGCGGTGAGAGAACTAAGCAAACACGCACACTCTGGTTCTTCTCTTCAAGACAGAGCTGATGAGGTGCATTAAAGGCAGTGTAAACACAAAAACCTGAGGACTCAGTGCACTAAAATAAAAAGGCAAAAAGAGAGCACTGATGCTTTGATGAAGGCCACGAGACCAAAGCAGAATAAACAGACGAATATACTAAGTGCATCCTCTTCAGAGATTAATAAAGAGGACAGCTTTGCAAGTCTAAAAAAACACCCCTCAAAAAGCCCAGTCAAATAAAGATATGCAGCAGAAAAAGGAAACCAAACAGACACATAGCAGACATAAGAAATGTTTCAGTGCCAAAGTGAAGCTTTGATTTCAATATTTTTCAGAGGTCTGCTGTCAAAGTGACAGAAACATCTACAGAAACACTTCAGTTCAGTAATTATGTTGCTAAATGTGTGAAGATGTCTGTTTTGAGGTTAGTATGTATGGGAATCACTTACTGAAACCAGTTGGTGGCGGTCATCATGACATAGAGGGAGCCAAGGAAGAAGACAAAGTGAAAGAAGGCGTAGCTGTAGATGGTTCCCTCTCTCTCATCATACACCACATTCTGGCCTGAACCCGTCTTCTCCTCATCGTATTCTTCTGAAAAGCAGTGCAGTTGGGTCAGGGACACATTTAATGTGTAAAAATGTCAGTTAAAAGGGTGGTACTTTTCTCGTGGCTGTTTCTCAACACTGCAACTTTATTTCCAGCAGGTGGCAGTGTTAGCCTGCCCACAATCCCACTTACCCCGATCTTGTTTTACAGTGTAATACTAACCTAGTAACAGTGACATCATCTACGCTTGCTGACCAATGTTTTCTCACCGTACTCAGTCTGGCTGAGGAATAGCAATACCCCGTGTGTGTGCAAACACCATGGCTGAGTCTATACGTGTACAGACAGACAGGCCAAAGAGAGGCTGCTGCCAGGCAAAGAAAGAAAGATGTTGGAGAAGGAGGAGGGATTATTTGACTTTCCTCACCTGTGTCATCTCCAAAGCAGAAACAGCAGCGAGCTCTCTGTAAGGTAAAGGAAACATTCAGGTTACCACTGAGTTGGGACTAAATATATGAGAGATGTGTATCCTGGGCTTAATTTGTTCCATTTACTAAGGGCATCTAATGCCTGGTAGGTATGTATTTAACCAGTCTGCACATTTAATTAACCCACACACAGTGAGGCTGTGCATTTACCTCTGTCTCTGGCTCAGTGTTCCTACACACTCTGAGCGCCGCTGAGCTTCGTCGAGTGGTGGACGTCAAGCTAGAGGTAGAGTGGACAAAGAGAAAGAAAAGAGAGAGATGAAAGGAAGCAAGACTGTAATTCCGTCACTCTGCATTCCCCCCCAGTAATTTGCAGTTTGAGATTGCTGCAGAGTCCAATTTCCTTCTATTCGGGGAATGGCCACAAGAGACAGGATGCCTCCACTTGATGGAAAACATATGTGAACAAAAGCAAAGAGTCATAGTTCTTGTCTCGCTCAGCCATAGCCAATCACGTGCTGCCTCTTCAGAGTCACAGCCAATCCAAACTAGCCTGTCTGTGTCCCCACAGCTTACCATGAAGTAAATTTTATTCCACATCACCTGTAGCAGAAGTGCTATTAAAAGGTTTGGACTGTAATATCTCTATATGATCAAATCAATGAAATAACAAACAACAAGTATTAAAGAGAAAATGTGCATCTGTGCTCGTTAGCAAAAAAGAGAGGCAGGAATTGTGTATGTCTTACCAAGAGTAAAGGACACAGCCAAACAGGATGACGGTTCCCAGTCCAGTGACAATCTTTTTGTCGCTTTCTGTCCCAGAGTTGAAGGGGAACACACATACGGTAGTGTTCACACCATCGATTACCACCACTAGACAGACAGAAATATGCAGACAGAGACAGATGATTGAAGAGTTGAAAGAAATAGCAGGGAGTACAACTGTTTGATGGAGTTCTTTGGAATTGGAGTATTATAGGGAGTAAGGATATTGTGAAAAATGCAGCCTATGCTTGTGCTTGTGTGTGTGCGCGTTCTGGCACCATGTTAGCAGCAATGAAAGGGAAAAAAAAGAAGGAAAAATGGAAAGTTGGTCCAAAAACAACCGCCTTTCTAACAGTATGTAGGCTAACTGTTATGAGTAGGAGGCATGTCCTGACATTTACTTTGTGTCCTAACATGTCCAAACATTTACAATAACTTTTTTGCACATATTTATCTCAGTGTAGATTATCCATTATATATTAAATTGCAAATTCACAAACATCTATATACAGTTTAATTTGTGGTCACATAATCACTACCGGTACTCCCTCTAAAACTCTCACCTAAACTTTGAGTTAAGCCTTTATCGCTTTTCCTGATGCATTTTTTTTATTTATGAACATCATTTCATGCTGTAAAAATTAAGATCTGTAAAACAGTCACTACAAAAACAAAAAAAACTGCATTTGCAAAGTTCACTGAAAGAAAAAAAGGTGGTGGGCTTTGTGAACAACTTTGCTCTTGCTGGGCTGCACAGTTTCCATTTCACAGCATGTGCATATGTGCTTGTGGGAATCTCTTTTCCTGTTCATGGTTAATTGCTGCCATACTTAAGGGAAAAAACCTCAAATTCTGCTGTAAACAAAGTTAAATGACTGTACATTAGGCAAACAGCTCTCCATGGAAGGATGGATGGGTGTATTGAACATGAGAAGGTGTTCATAAGAGCTTTGCAAATGCTAACTTTGTCAAAGCCTAACCTGTGACTTAACATAAATAATCAGTTTTTAAGCTGACACCCAATAATGTGATCACCAATGTGAAGATGCATTATTGTGCATACTCACTTTCTTTTGGCTTGCTGGAAAAGGCTGAGAAGGTGAGGTACATGACATAGACAGTGATGACTCCTGGCTGCAAAAGTCCTGAGTTGGGCTGCACTGCAGGGACACAAATGTGGGAATTTTCATACAATAATAATAATACTATAAGAACTTATTATTATTAAGTAAAAATGGTAAATGGCCTGTATTTGTATAGCGCTTTACTAGTCCCTAAGGACCCCAAAGCACTTTACACGTTCAGTCATCCACCCATTCACACACTGGTGATGGCAAGCTACATTGTAGCCACAGCCACCCTGGGGCGCACTGACAGAGGCGAGGCTGCCGGACACTGGGGCCACCGGGCCCTCTGACCACCACCAGTAGGCGACGGGTGAAGTGTCTTGCCCAAGGACACAACGACCGAGACTGTCCAAGCCGGGGCTCGAACCAGCAACCTTCCGATTACAAGGCGAACTCCCAACTCTTGAGCCACAATTGTGTATTGTATTACAAACATCTTGCCACATGAAACTTCTAGGCTATACAACTATTAGCCCCACCTGAAATGCAAATTTGTGTATTTTAATTTAACTGAGTCAAATTCGATGCTGTGCCTGGTAGAACAGGTCCTTACATTTCTGTATGAACGGGGAGATGGCCAGCAGGGAGACGACGAGGCAGAGGCTGCCGTTGATGCCCAGAAAAATCTTATTGAGTAGACAAGCCTCGGGGTGAGTGTAGAAAATACCCATGAAGATTACGGCTCCGACTCCAACACTGAACAGAACCAGAGTCACAAAGGCCAGTGCTGCGTACCACAGGCGGTTATACTTCACTCCTGAATACCTGCAAACAGAAAGAGCAAAAAGCTAAGAGAGAAAAAAAATCACATGCTTTTCCAGGTCACGTTTGACTCAATTTTAGTTCTACCTGTGTGGGTCAGTGTTGGTTTTAGGGACTCATGAAACTGTCTGTGGGTACTTTATAATGGGTCAGTGGTGACAAAGTGTAAGTGGGGACGAGTAAAACAACATAAAGGGCCCTTCACATACACTCATGCCCCAATATGCAGAGTTTTTGTGATCTGAGTGTTAAGCGTTGTTGAATGATTACTAATAATTATAAATAACACCGTGTGTGAGCCGAGGTTATTATAGCTAATGAAAAACTGAACTGAAAACAACAACTAGACTCTTGAAAAAAGTTAACTGAAGCCATTTTGGGAACATGGAAAAATAAAATAAAACAAAAATGTAGAGGAAGTTTATGAATTGTGTTAATTTAGTAAAAATTGCATATAAACTGTTTTTGCATTCTCAATAGATCCGTATTTCAAAATTCACTATAAACACTTATTACGAGGGACTTTTTGGACAAAAGTGACCCCGATCACACTGTGCAGGCATGAAGTATGAACAGAATGGTGTAGGTTAAGTTAAGAAAAACAAAAAGGCACATAAAAGAATTCAACTAAAAGGGAAGAAGTGAATACAGCTTTGTGCCTTCTCACTGATTTTTCTTGATCTGAAAATCTGTTTTTATTGAGAGGTTGCGCTGGTTTTTAGAAACCAATCTGCTGGATTTTGTGTGTAGGAAGTGGGAATTCCTAAACCATATACATCCTGTGAATCTAACACAGCACTGGCCTGCTGCCAGGCCTGCCCTCCACCCACCAAATCACACTTTCTGCATTTCTTAAAAGTCAAACAAAAAGCATTACAGTGGTCTTATTTCACACAGTGAACCAGGGACTGAAGAGGAAGGTGATGAGAGAAGAAATGTTGCTCTCACCAGTTTGCGTTCCATCTGTGTGCAAACTCCACCAACAGCATGAGCTGGATCAATAGGAAAAAGAACCCGCCAACGGCTCCTATGTAGCGCCAAACTGAGCCAAAATGAGAAGAGAAAGAGACAGAGACAATTGTTTAACTGATGACAAGAGCTACTTGCCAGGCAAGCTGTGCCAGTATTGAAATTGTGCTCCATAAATAGATAGAGTTACAGTGACATTTGTGAAAGTTTATTCAGGTCAGATGACACAGGAAGTTGTTTGTTACTTTACATACATTTACACAGCTCTATGTTAGGTTACCTAATGCACCACTTTACTTATTTAAGCTTTAAAAGAAAACTTTACAGTATTGAAGCCTCAAGCTGAGCGTTCAGCTTTTACCTTCCAGGAATGTTGACTCATTGGGGAGGAAGAAGCCTCCAGCGCAACACGCCACCAGCGCGATAAACTTCAGTAACCAGAATCTGAATCAAGGCGGTGATAATGTTATAAAAAAGGGGGAAAATGCAGATAAAATAACACCATAAAAACAATGATTACTGACAACTGAGACACAGCAGAATATTTAATGCAATAAATCCAAAAATAACAAATTTAACAAATCTCGCGTTGCCTTTACTTGTGACTCTTGTTCAATATTATGAATGCGGCTGCTTTTTTTGATAGAAGATTAAACAAATTCTTCTTACCCATTATGTACGGCTGCCCGGCAGCCCGTGCTGTTGTTGACCCGTATAGTGAAGATACAGAAGAAGAAGAAGAAGCAGGCCATGCCAAAGCACACCTTGTACACAGCAGCGTATCCAACCAGAGTTTTGCAGTCTTCTCCTGCATTCACTGTCTGGCAAAACTCAGCATAGAAGGGGATCTAATTGGGGGGAAAAAAACAACCCAAAACCCCCAAAATACTCAAATTAGATCATCATGTCATGTCAGTGAAAAGCAACCCACCTCTGCTCATGTTTGTCTAGTATGAGGCCTCGGTGAAAGGGCCCAATAGTGTCCATCTATTCTGAGCGTCACGCCCCTAAAGGAGCAGAAAGAGAGAACAGGCAGCAACAACAACCCCTCTTTCTCTCTGTGGAGCCCTCTTTCATCCTTCACTCTCTACAGCCTGTTAAAGGGGCCTTACAACTAACTGTCAGTGTACACAAACAAAAGACATGGATGAATAAATTAACCGCCTTTTGTCAGCGAGTCAGAGGAAATGGGAAGAGGGGAGAACACAGACAGCACGAGCAAGAAAAACATGGAGATTCCTCTTAAAATAAACTGCAAAAGACTTTTCAGAACTACAGTGAGCTGCGTAATACAAAACTGGAGTTAAGGTATCAAAGATAAGGACCTTGCTGTGACATTCAACAGAAGACTGCGCGTCTGTGGCAGAGAGCCAACAGAAGGGACTCGATACGTCGTTCCCCTTCACCGGAACGAGCTGAGGGACGAGTACAAAACGTGCTTTTCAAGCAAACACTGCTTTTTGAGAGCGTTTCAAATCTTTACTTGGGGATAATAAATTGCTTAACTCGGCTTTACTAATTACTGGCAGAATCCTTGAAAGTTGGACACACGGGTGAGATGCCGGCGGATTGAGCTGTCATCACCTCATTGTGTTAGCAAAGTCCAGAGCCAGATCACAAGTAAGGCAAAAAGCCCATTTTTGGAGCTTTTGTCTCAGGTTAAGGACCATATTAGCATGTCCATGGTGTTGTGATTAAGGAGGGAAATGGGGCCGGCTGTTTCGGACTGCTGTAAATCTCTTGAGAAAAGACCGGCGCTCTCATACGCACAATGACTGCTCTCTTAGCTGGGACTTCCCACTGTGCTCGGTGTGTGACTGACAGTGTGTTTATGGGTGCGTGTGTGAGTCAGTAGGCTTTGTGTGGGGCTATCAGAGGCCATTTTGTGCCTTGGATGAGTCTTTTACAGGGGCTCCATTCACAAAGAGACACACAGTAGGGAGTAGTTTTATTACTGCACTGTAGACACTGGCAGAAAGGAAGAAAAACTGCAGAAGAAGGAGACTGGTGAAAAAAAAAGAAGATCACCTACAAATATCACTTTGACTCAAGCAAGCCTGGCTAGTGCCATGGTAACACAGTCAGCTCAAGACATCTTTCCCAGAGATAGAAACATCATTATTTCCTGTTTATCCTGAGATCAATATAAAATGTGAGTCAGCGAGCGAGCAGTGTATCAGTGAACCAGGACATCACCTCTGAGACCTTGTTCCAGACTATATCTACACACTGTGTTGACAGTCTGACTCTCCCAGATGACAAGGATAACTATATTGTAGCAGACAACAGCCGTTATCGTGGCATTCCAGTTTAATGGGATTTTTTTTTAGAAACAGTCACTGGAGGTCATCTTTCATTTCGTTCATTCAGAGAAGAAAGCAAAGGTTCACGAAAGAGTTTATCGTCTCCACTTCAAAGGCTTGATAGGCTCTTAAAACAAACAAAACCTACCAGGCAGGACTCGTGTCCTCAGAGCTGTGGCCTTGCTGCTGTGTAGATACACATATCTGTTAAAATAGCAGGATGTCTGTTTTGCCCATAGCAATACTGTAAAATTTTCATTTTTCCTGTTAGCATCGGCAGTGTTAGCATAGAGGCTGCTGGCCTTGTTGTTTAGAGCAGACGGTGAACAAAATTGTTCAACCACATGACAAAATCTGGTTCAAAATGTTTTTGTTCTTGTTACACTTTCCGCTCAGTTCAGTTTCATTTTCAGGAGGTGAAAAAGTGTGAAGCCGGAGAAGAGTGTACAGACTAAAGAGTGAGGCGAAACTGTGTAAAAGGTCACAGTATTGAGGTTTTTATTCTTTTGTTTACCAGAGGCTGCGAGCTGACATTTCAAAAAGCGAGGGACAGAATTAAGACTTCAAAGACAGGAAAAAATCCTTACAGAGACAAAAAAAAAAGGCAGAAATAACACACACGGGACACAGCCATCAGGAGGACATTTAACAATATCTTAAAGAAGACTCCACACCTATCGAGAAACACACTGGCCCTCTATAATGCAGTTTGTACAGCATATATGGGGGAAATGGTGAACGGGGACCAATTCACCATGTTCAACTGTTTCTATCTACTGAAGACCCAGGAGTCATAATCTATAATGTAGTTTACATTACTGTAATTAAAAAAAAAAACTTACTTCAATTATTATTTCTTTTTTAGATATGCCATCCACTGAGCATGTCCTATTTAAGTCCTTTATTGATATATAATGTAATTACATTTTGGGGGTGGGGAGGGTTGTTGGCAAAACAAAGAGTATGCATGCATTTTGAGAGAATGATGTGATATATGTACTCACGTTCTCTTTCAACGCTTGCTCCACAGTGGGCGACATCATGACAGCACAGAGGACGGTGACCAACAGGAAGTACAAGGCATACATGATTCGGGTCCCTGTGGATTGTTTGATCTTCGGGCAGCACTTACAGCAGCACGAGCAGGCC
This sequence comes from Perissodus microlepis, assembly GCF_051167445.1. NCBI lineage: Eukaryota > Metazoa > Chordata > Actinopteri > Cichliformes > Cichlidae > Perissodus > Perissodus microlepis. Next base: position 17,709,616 of record NC_140472.1, read on the forward strand.
GCTGAGCCGCAGCAGCAGGCCAGCTGCATGCAGAGAACAAGGCAGAAAAGGTGGAAGAGAGAGAGGGACAACAACAACAACTTTATTATCACTCTTCAGAACTTTAAGCAGCTTCTCATACAGACGTTATGTGTTTTTTGGCGGAGCTGGGAAAACCAGGCGTCAGTGCAGTTATCTCTCTCAGCAGTTTCACTGGATAAAAGTAAACTGGTAGAAAAATATTCCCTGAAATTGGCTTATGTCTCCACCACCCTGAGCATGCCCAATCTTGTCAGGCCTGGTTAGTACTTGGATAGGAGACTGCCCAGGAATACCTGCGCGCTAAAAGTATTCCTGCGCAAGAACCCAGAGTTGCTTCCGATCAATTTATTGGACTGTGTAAATATTACATAGAAAACGGTGCTTATGTGTTGTATAAAACTCTCAAGAGTACTCAATTCGAGCACAAAATTACTATACAGGAACCAGTCCATTTAACTACATGTGGATGAAAAGACATGCATGCCATGATATCTGCACACAGTATGAAATGTTTGATAGTTATATGTCATATTTAATCCCATCACTTCAACTGATATAAAGTCAAATATCATATTATGAACATTTTAACACTCCACCCTTAGACTCTATTCAGTTAAGGCAAATTGCATGAGAAAGAAAAAATTGTTATCAGAATAACAGGACCAGGTCAGACTGACATGCAACATGCACACAGCAGAGATAACAAAATGATCTAAAACTAAAATTCTCAGCTTAAATCCTCTTAGTCAATAAACCGTACAAGGAACGTTAAAGGAGGTTTCCTGAGTTGTCTTCATGAGATGCATTGCAAATCTTTTACTTTTAGTTACCGTATCAGCAGTTTCAAATCTATCTGGTCTGTGGGAAACCAAACAGTTTTGTTTGCTATTGCAGATGAGTTTCAGTGGTGTTGTGCAACCCTATTAGGGCAAACTTCATTGTATTAAAAAGCTTTCCATGCTTTACACTCAGCACTTAACTGAGTTTGTTTTCTACTGAACAGTGAATAACATAAAAAAAAGGATCCCCATTCATGCTTCAGTCAGAGCCCTCTCTTTCCTTCACAGAAGAAACTTTTGAGGATTACAAGACAGTGACGGCAGTTGTCTGAACACACACACACACACACACAGAGGCCTACTCTGTTTCTTCTGATAGGCGGTCATATAGGAGGAGGACAGTTACATAAAGGCAGGCCTTGTGTCCTTTAGGAAAGAAGAGGCTCTATAATTCTACAGCACTGGGTCTTTCTGTAGCCACCCCACCCTGCTTTTGTAAGCTTCCTACCCCTCACCATGCAGAATAAACTTCTATGGTGAGAAGCAAAACTTTGTTGTGGGGAGCAGTCAGGTGTGGTGGCACCAAAGTTCTCACCATGCCTGACTGCTTCCCACAACACAGTTTTAGTCAGGGGTGGAGGGCTTGTACGCACCATTTCCATTTCTAAATTAATCCACTCTCCTCCTTTGGGACAGAGCAAAATCTTTCTTGAGCTATGAAATTAGCTCCTGTAATTATGGCATTAGGTGAAAGGCAGTAAATTATAAGCAAATGGCAATAATGACGGTGCCATTTCTGTGGACTGGAACATCCAATGAAGGTTGCACACTGTCTAATGGCATTAGCTTATAGGCCAATGTGCCCACATTTAAAAAATTTTTTGCCTTAAAATTAAAAGATGAAAGTATTTTTTATGTATACGTATTTCTGCATCTGCATTTTTAAGCGGTGTGTCTTCTTGTATAAGACCGGAAATGAGTGTTTATCTGATGCTTTGTTGGTTAATATGTTTTTGTTTCCCTACAGACATGCTAATGCATCCTAGTGAGATCACGTCACTTTGTATTTTAGTCAAAACAGCGGCCTTATCTTACTTCTAGGAGGTTGTGTCCTATGTAAGTGTATAATATAGCTAGGGTGTACTGAGGTTACAAAGCAGCTCTGCAACACTGTCTGGTCTACAAGTAGCACCGTTTTAGTTTTACTGCCTCTCTACAGTATGCATGTAAACACTGAATTGTTTGACTCTTTTGTAGGTGGTCAAAATGTACAAAAAATCCCCCAAAGCAAACAAACAAATATTCACATGCCAGCTTCAGTTCTGCAAAAAGCAACCATAAAGCAGAAGCTTTATGGGTATTTTTGGCTTTTATTATACAGGACTAAGTCTAAGGCATACTAAACCTAATTTAGAAGGAATGACTGAATGATTCATTAATGCATGTTCATGCTAGAGCTGTGTAATGAACTTGAGACATTTCAGGGTACAGACAGTTTTATGTCATTACAGCACATCACGTGGCCGTGTGACATCACTCTTGCAATGTGTTGCAGATGTAACAGGGCAATGGTGGCAGGAGCCAGCCCAACGTAGCCTCAGGTGCGGTCACACTTTTTAAAACAAGACAGAGACAATCCTGTCTGCAACATCTGTCGTGGAACACGTCTAATCTAAGGAAACACCTGGTTAAACAAAATATATCTAAAAACTGAAGTGCATATTGTGTTTGATAGAATGAAAGCCAAACAGCGGAAGACCTGGAGCTAACATTAGCACGTCTGTCGACAGTGTAAAAGAAGTTTAACCTGTGAATGATGATGAAACTTTTAGTAAGACATAGACAGCATCATCAACGCCTTCTTCAAGTATTTAGCTTGTTGGAAAAGTTGTTGCCAGAGAATCCGTCCTTTTTTCACTATGCTGGCTAACATTTTAAGTAAATAATAAAATGTTTCAACTAAGGAGTATGGACTTAGTGTGTAAGAGGAAGATTTTTTAATTGATCGTTTCAAAATGAATTAAACATTGAAAAAAGATACAGTTGATTGCTGAATCAAAGGTATCAGTACTGATATTGGCAGAAACGTGAAACGGCAAACAACAACAGCACAAAAGCAAAAGTGTCCTAAAACCGGTTGTACCACATAGAAGACATACAATGTCTTCATCGACAGCAAGCACTCCCTGCAAGCAGACGGGCCATCCCTGGACTGTCAGTGTATCATGAACGTGCTACTTGTGCTGAACCATAAATTCTGCTTCAGGTGTGAAGATGTGTGTGACTTCATAATGGGGTGATATGGTACTATGAGGTCATTAAGATAAGATGGGCCCTGATTAATCAACACCTTGTACCTGAGGAGGAGGAGGACTTTAAATTCAATTAACTGGGAGCCATTGAAGAGAGGTCAGTATAGGAGAAATACCAACCGTGTTGGTTTATTCAAGCATGAGAATAAGGATGAGCCTATGTGCCTCCCGGCCTCAACACACAGCTTAAGAGAATAAACGGTTTCCTCTTTCTCTGCTGCACCCACGTCTATCTCAATGGGTGATTAATTAGCCACAACAGACTGAAAGTAACCAAGAAAAAAACAGAACAATTTAGGTTGTGAGGGTGTTTAGATTTAATTAGTTAGGGGGTGTTTCACCAGCGGACTGCACGCAGCACGGGGGCCCAACGGTAAACTCTGCAGAGCTGACAGAGAGAGGGGGTGTCATGAGAAGGGGCAACGTCTCGAGGAATTCCACCACACACAGAGACAAAAGGGTATCCATGGAAACCAGCGTTGACCCTACCCACTCGATGAAGCACCCACCATCTCCTCCACTGCCCCACCAGCATATCGACAGGTGGTTGGCGGATCAGCAGTTTGCAGCCCTACTTAAATATCAACAGCAGTCCCCCATCTGTCCCATAGAGCGGCATACCATGACACATTAAAGATGACACATGGCTACTAGCAAAGCGCTAGTCTGGTCTAGAGTTAAATTAAGCCTAGACTCTCACAACCCACACAAAAAAACCTCACCACACTGTGATTGTGGGACTTTCATGTCTCCCTTTTTCGTGTCACCAGAATCTCTGTTTCATTATTTTAATCCTATTCCTTTCATCCTCCCCAACATGTTACTGGAAGATTTAGTGATGTCATTTCTTTTCTTCTTCTTATTTTGTCCTCTTCGCCCTTTGTCTGTATTCTTCAGCTGTCCTTAACTATTTGTCACTGACCCCTCAGTGCTTCAGCTTTTCTAGAGGTGGTGGCAAAGACGATGTTGCCTTTCTTTTACACAAAGACATACCGACTCAGAATCCATCAAGACGGGGTGGATGGGACACAGCGGTGAGAATACACCTAGCAAAAAATCACATTTAAAATAAGGAAGCTGAATAAGTCTGAATAATATTAGCTTCCTTGACAGGGAGTTTGGCCTAAAGATGGACACTTGCATAACAAACGCGACAGTCTTGCATTCCACCCAAAGACGATATCTGCGACGGCTGTAAGCTGTTTGATTTCATGAGGATTACATTCCTTTCACCCCTCTTTTATGCTCTGCTGCCTTTCATCCTTAAAGCGCCCACGATGAAAAGGACTGGAGCATCGTGCAAACAGGAAATGGAAAGGGTGGCCTAAATCAAACCCACCGGGGTAAACCCCACCGCACATAGCCACGCTTATGCAACACAAAGAGAAATGGGTCATACACTATACCACTGTAAGGACCACAAAGGAGAACGAGGATTTCAGATACAGAGCCAGTTGACACCAGTCCTGACAGTGAGTAAACAAGTCCATCTGGCAGACTCTGGATTTCTAAAAGAATAAATGTATTCGGTATCTGTGTTTTGCTGTATAGATTTCAGATTGTGACTTTACGTTTATCAGCAGACGTGTCATGATGCACACCCAACAGCAAACTGGGAAAAACATACACACACACTGACAGGAATGACTCATGAAAACAGGCAAAAACATCCTGACTGGAACAATGTGGAGCGACAACGTCCCCGCAAGCTTAAACCTCATGTTGATTCGCTCATTCGTCACATCTTATGCACTATTTATTCCATGCCCTATTTTAGTTTGGTACACAAATCCTTACAGACTACACTGTAGCTGGCTGCTTTAAAAATCGTTGGGACTTTTTGCTGGTTAAAGCTTAATGATAGCGGCCACTGTTCAAAGCACATTGAATCATGAGAAGCCACTAGCTCTGACACACCCTGTTATCTCAAATTACAATGCTTTGTGTTGCAGGCGGGTTACGGGAAACCAGCAAACAAAATAAAATTTAGGGCAACAGAAGACAATGCGGGATCTTCCTCACATGTCCAGTTGGCGCAAGCTTCCAGACCAAGATCTACTCCCCTTTCCCTCATACTGTTGAGTGACAGCTCCACTATTGTCTATATAGCTAGGCAGCTGTATACACACAGCAAAAATGTATCACTCCACTGTTTCCTGTACACAAAGGGAGGTCTTTGCTCTCTCTCTCTTGGCAAATATACCCCCCTAGCTACAACCAACACAGAGAAACTTTCGTCCGGTGGAGAGAAAAGAAAGTAACAAAAGAGAAAAAAAAAATGTGGTACAGCGAGGAGCAAAAATGAACAAATTCTAGCAGATGAAGGTGTTTGTCATGAAATAAGCAAAGGAACCAAACTAAACAAGAACAGGAAGATGGTCAAGATACAAGGCGGTATCACTTTTTTTTTTTGTTCACACGGGAGGCCGTTTCACTTCTCAGAATCAGTTGTGAGTTTCAAAACACAACCAGCTAATAATAAAGGATAAATTACAGAAACACAGACATATGTGATAAGGGGGAGGTTGAGAAAGAGACATTAACACTGGTTTGTGGCAATTCAGTGGGAAACAAAAGGGATGAAGGGCTGCTAGACATGTCCCGGTTTGGGAAAACAAGTTCCTGCTGCTCGCTGCTGACCACAGCAAAATTCCTGAGGGGAAGTTGAAAACAGCAGACATCTCTGATGTGTACGCAGTTAGAGAGTAATTCTGATCATATGACAGAGCCAGAAATGTATTTTGGATAGGAGTGCTCCAGATGTTTGCAGGCAGAATTCACTAAGGCTGGTTTTACAAGTCGAGTTTAAAAGGTAATCACCTACCCCCGCTGCTGCTTTACAGCTACTGTGTCATGACCCCATTTACTGATGGGTCAGCTCTGTTTGAATGAGTGGCGCTGGCTCTTCACAAACCACTTCCTCTGATTTTTCACCACTCCAACGAGGGCCTGAAGACTTCTTTATCAGTATGTTTGCAGAAAGTGACACTCCATCCTCTTGACTCTTGTACCCTGGTAAGGGTGACTGCTCCATGGCTGCGATGCATAAAGACACCCACATGATTTCAGTGCTCTCACCACACTTTCAGCCAACACTTTGCAGCGCTCTGAACTCCACTCAATGCTGAGCTAAAGCCTTCAACCTGCCCTTGCCCCCATCGCAACATGGCATACATCCCTGATCCCACTAAGAAATTACAAGTGAGCTGCTCCCACGTCGTGCTTCCTGCTGCCTTCAGATCTCTCCCAAACAACAGCCACCCTTGTCTAATTTCAACCTTCAAGCCAGGGAGGAAATTAACAGACCACACACCAGTTTGTGCCACTCTGAACCTCAAGTGTGGCAAATATATTCACACGCACGAAGTTAATTGCAAGCATACACTTTAATAGAGATGGCAAGTAAAAGGGGTGTCTGTGACAGGGATTAGCACACCACCAGCACAGCAAGACAAAACTGATCTTATTCTTTGCCCTTCATTTCCTCTTTAATCCCACTCTGTGAAAAGAGCAGGAAATAGAAGTGACCTCCCTCAGTTTAGGGATGTGCATATGTAATTAAATTCCTAGCCAGATCAGCTCAGCAGTGGTGACCCACTGGTCAGAGCCCAATCTGTAAGCTGTAGAAAACACGCTCAGCATGAAAGGAAACCTCTCTGACTCTGAACCACCACCCTTTTAAAGTATTTCTGTAGCTTCACGGCACTAGCACCTCTCATAAAAGTGATGCAAGCAAACAAATCAAACATCCACAAATTATTTAAAGCAGCAAAAGCAAGAAAATGTTATAACCAATCAATAGCCCAAACAGTCACGCTACTGTTATTACAGGGCACAAAAAACCAAACTAAACTAAAACAAGAACATATGTGGCTTTAAGGGATTTGTTTGCTTTAAAATAACAATCCTTTAAACATCAAAAAGTAATCAAAAATTTGGTTGGCTTTCAATCCACACAGTATGCAACCCAAAAGTAACTGTTTATTCTATACGGAGAAATACTGCTTTAATGATGTATAATTACAAAAATAAAAGATACAAAACAACTGTCCTTCAAAAAGCAACAAAGCACATTTAAAACGGTGCCGAAACAGAAAAGAAACCAAGACAAAGACAGACTTATTGTTTTTGTTGGGTATATAGCTATGTTTACTTTTCAGCAGAGCCTTTCAGCACCTATATATGTAAATAACTGTAAATAACAAGTTAGACCGACCCACAGCTGGCTAGCCTCTTCTTTAGCTCCTTCATCTGTTTCAGTGTTTTAGGAGCTGGGGAATAAGATGTGCTTAAAAAAGAAGTGTAACTGTCCTCCACAGCACTCACTTAATCACAGCCATGGCTCGTTGTTGGCTGTACCCGTCAACACATTTCTGTATTAACGGCCACATTTCCCATAGTTTTGCCTCGCTTTGCTTTGTCCTCTAACGGCTTTACAGTGAAGTTGTCCAGTCAGCTCAATGAGGAGGAGGAGGAGAAGGAGGAAGAATGGGGGTTATAATTAATTATTTCGCGCTGTTATTACATTAAAAGGCAGCTCGATAAGGCTGACGGGAATCACCGAGACTCGGAACAGAGGCTGGCTGGCTTTAGCCGACGGTAACGGCGAGAGACGAGGACAAAAAACAGTAAACAATACGGGAAGGGTCAACGCTGAGCACGTCTCATTGTTACAGCGTTTCAAACCGCTGAAGAGCAACAAACACACGCACTCACACAACAGTAAGTCAGGGTCGGCTATTGTTACTCACCTGCGCGATACAACAAGGAGTACACATGACGAGGGGACAGAATAAATAAAATCCGTTTCAGAGTGAGGACAGCTCGGGGATTTCTCAGCCGCTTTCCTTCTTCCTCCACACAAAATCAGCGACACACGGGGAACCAAAGCGCTTCTGCTCCGTCCACCCAGCCTTCCTGTCCCCCCCTCCTCTTCTGGTCTCTCCTCCCACTGACTGACTGACTGCACATCAACGCCAAACAACAAGGCTCAGCGCAGAGCTGCACCGGCTCTGCCACAGAGAGCATCAGAGAGATGCCTAAATAGGTTATATCACATTTACTGTCATTAAAAAAAAAAAAATACTTTTTGGCATTCTCAGATTACACGTTAGACGTAACACAAAGCCACGTGCCACACAAGTTAGACCCCTGGCCATGAATGTTTAAAATATATGAAATAATATGGATTTTAAAATACTATCAGAAAGCTGTATTATAAGTAAAAAAACAAAACAAAACTCCAAACAAACAAACAACAACAAAAACAAAAAACAAAAACAAAGGGGTGGGTGCAGGATTAAAAAATAAAATTATAAAAATTGTCAACAGCTATATCCAGACACAGGATGACCTGGATCTGATCCCTCCATGGCTCATTAATCATCAGCGCGGAGCTGTTAAGTATAGGTGGTATTCTGCTTATATTCACATTTAATTATTTCAGTTGGGAGGAAATGTCTATCATTTAAGTCACCTGTGTTTTTAAGTACAACAAAAAATGGCAATGAGTCTGACATGCACACAAAGCCCGATGAATCCCTGCATAAAATATATTTCAAATGATATATAACCTATCAGAAATAAGGACATTTTAACATCACATAATATAATTTAATAGCCTATTTATCCCAGAATACTGAAATTATTTTGCCTCAAATGAATTACTTATTAGTCAATAGATGGGTAAAATGAAAGGGCAGGTGACTTGCTGCCACACACTTATACTGTATAATGAACTTGCATTTTTCTATAAATCAAAAGCTGGACTTTATCTCGTCTTTATCATCCCACTGCAGTTGTTCACTTGGCTGTATCTTGCTGACTCATAAGTATGAGTAAGTTTCTCTTTGTCCAAAAAACCCTGCTCGTGGTTTTTAACGGCATGTGTGCAACTGTGTGTTGAGCTCAGCAGTGCAGTAGGAGTCTGTTTGCTGGCCAATGAAGGGGCCTTGATAAGGCTGAGCTGATAAGGCTGCTACTGTAGCTCTCTGTGGCTTGTGTTGCCGTTTGCCAACACTGTCATATGACCAAATGACTCAACACACACACTTTTTGTCAGTCACCACTGCCATTGAGTCACCCCCAAATTGTAGGACTTTTTAAATAGGCGTGAATCACACAGGACTGCCAGTTTATGAACGCATCAAATCAACGGCCCTCTGAAAAGCAGAAAGCACGCATCTGCAATGGCCTGTGTAACAGAATCAGGCATATTGTAGATTGAATGTGAAGACATCTCAGCCTCCATCTTCACTCTAATCTGATTGTGTTTGACAGGAAACCAAAAAGGGCAGCAGAGCATCAGGCCTCTGACATGTCAGAGTGTATCGATCAATGTAACGTCAAAAAGAAAGGACAGGAAGCAGAAAATACAGATTTAGTATCACACTGCTGCATGACACTGAAGCACAGTGTCACCGTGTGAGTCCTGAAGACAGTGCTTTTGCTTCAATCCACCTGCTGAGTGAACAAACCACAAGTGCACTTCAGCTCACAGGCAAAGTAAATGCTGTACACGTGAAGTCAGTCAGTACTGTGCGTGGACTGTTACTGTGTGAATTCATAAGTGTTAGGAAGACGTCAGTTTTCAGATTTGACCACACAGGCTATTAATAAAACCATCACTACCAACCTCAGCACATTTCTAATCCAAACAGGAAACTTCAACATGAGCATATGCAGCTTTTATTGCTGTGACATACAAAATAATAACAATACAAAAACATTCACATGAAATAAATCGTCACATGTTGGTTTGTTTTTCTTTTCCACACACATAAATAGACGTTTTTCCCTACAGGCTCACAGAGTTTAGGCATCAGTGAAGGAGGACCAGAGCCAACACTACTGACAACAGCCCTCTGCTGTAGATCAATCGCTGGCCATCTGGACACAGCAGCATCCTGAATATTTTAGAGTTAACGATTCACATACGCTGGCTACAACTTCTAAAATGTCCTAAAGTCAACCACGCGTGAGGGAGCCTCCACTGGTTATAGACTTTTTTTCCTTTTTCTTTTTCCAGTGGACAGTCCTGAGAAATGCAGGAAGCTGAGCCATGCAGTGGTGATCCTTGGATTTAACCCGGTCCATGGTCAGAAAATGAGCTTCTTCTTCATTGCAGCTGAAAATAACACAAAGGGTTTTGTTATAAACATTATTTAAAAAAAGAAGAAAAAAAACAACTTAAAAAACCTAAGTTAGATTAGACAGACACGTATTTCTGTTCTATGTGTATGTACGCCACATGCTCAAATCAAGCCTATAATGAGCAACGCGCTACCAAGAGGCACCAAGGTTTCTGTTATAAATGTTTCAAAAGTCAAAGCCAGATATTTTCCAAACCACAGAGGAGCTGGAAAAGCTTTGAACCTCCCAGTGACACTAAAAGGTTCCACTTTAGTAAAACATACCCTCCCACTAGCCACGAAACTGTGGGCGCGTGTTCGAATTCAGTATTTTCTGAATTTGTAACTGCAGCTAAATGTACAGCCAACACCCGCTGAATTGCTAGGTTAGGTTTCTAACTTCAGCGAGAAGCAGTCAAAAAACTCACAACATGCTATAAAAAAAGAGAAGAGAAAAAAAAAAAAAAATCAGGTCAGTGTTGGAAGTTCTAAAATATTCAGCCCCTTTAAAGTCCGCCTCAAACGAGTGTCGCAGACACATCACGTTTTTGCTGCTCAAACCACAATATAAACAACATGACTGAGAAAATATTTAACCCAGAGTCAGGGTGGTCTTCTGTGGATTAAGGACACACACAGTGGATTTAGTGCAAATATGAGATCATATACGGTCATTACTTGTCTCCAGGGCTTCGATTTTTCTCTTGAGACCGACTGTCTCCTTCTCCCTCAAAGCCTCGGCTGAACAGTTTGGCCGAGGGAGCTGGGGACCAGGAGTGGGACCAGGCCGATTGCTGAAGTACCTCATCTTCAGAGCCTGCAGAATAAAGGAAAACACCATTTTATACATCTATGTCATCAAACATCAGAGTTGTGTCTCTAATTTGATGTATCAAAGATGCAAGAAGCTGTTTTTTTTTTCTTATTACTGAGATGTGTAATAGAGAAAGTGGAAGATGTGTCGTTAATGCAGTTGTTGAACAATGAGATAGTTCAGGTTTTCTCTCTAATATTATGAGTTATTTAGTGCCTTGCGGTGACTGTTCTGAATTGGTGCTATGTAAATAAAACTGAAGTTGCTCAAACAGAAGGCAAACATTAATTCCTGTGTCCAGTGTTGGGGAGTAACGGAATACATGTACCGCCGTTACGTATTTAAAATACAAAATATGAGTAACTGTATTCCGTTACAGTTACCGTTTAAAAAGGTGGTATTCAGAATACAGTTACTTTGTTGAAATAAATGGATTACTCGGCGGTCTTTTCTTGTTTCATATGTTCGGCTATGCTCTCTATTTTTGGTAATTCCACGCTGGTGGAAACCCAAACAAAACACGCATTAAGAGGCTCTAATGCCTGTGCCTCAATCTCGCGGCCCATGTCACCTCTACTTGCGGCCCGCATAATGAGGTGAAGAAATATTTTTAAAAATTATTCACAAAAATGATTTAATATGAAGGCAATAGGCAGAGTGTTACAGGCATAGCCCTAAAGAATGTAGCCTCATGGGCAGTGTAGTCCGTGCTGCAGGGAGAATGGACTGCCATACCCGTTATGTGTCTGTGAGCGCGAGGAGGGAGAAAAAGAGTTGAAAAGTACGAGTTGTCGCCGACCAGAAACGGGAGATGGAAGCATGCAAATATAATAATAACCACTGCAGCCAAGAAGAGTGCCTGACGAGCCCAGTTGTAAGTAAGCTATTAAGACTCGACTGTACGCTGTGTTCGTGTTTTCCTCCGAAACAATAAGTTCCGTTGCAGCAGCCTTTCAACGCCTCTCTCTGTCTCTCGCTAGAAACGTTGACCCAGACAACAAAGTAAAGCTAGTTTTCGGCTACGAGTCCGACACAGAACCCGACATATTAGCCAGAGGTCCGTTCACAGTTTTATGTCTTTATGGTTCGGAGCCGCAGACCTGTTTTATATATGCGCGGAATAGTTTTCTATACGAGATCGCTGCTAAAAGTGCAGCCTTACCTAATGTCCACCCTACTGTTACTGATTTTATATTAAGATTTAAAAATCTAGCTGTTATTGGTATGGCGAGTAGCCTTCAATAATAGTAATAAATCACACAGCAATAGTACATTCATGTAGTTGTAAAAAGCATGATAATATATTAAGTAATCCAAAGTATTCAGAATACGTTACTGTCATTGAGTAACGTAACGGAATACGTTACAAAATACATTTTGGGGCATGTATTCTGTAATCTGTACACACTGCCTGTGTCAGACTGACCGAGTTTTTATGTCAGGGATTGTCACAGGTGATGAAAACAGGCTCTGTGCCTAGGACTGGAGAAGAAACCAGTTTTCACTGGGAGAGCACCAGCTATGCAGAGCGCATTCACTCGCCTGGATCAGACAATAGCGAGTTTTACTAATATACTGAGACTTCTGAGAAAGAACAAACAACCTACTGCTTACATCTACTACTAAGAAGTTCTTCACACTACACATTTCACTAACACAATCGCTGCTCACCATCACTTCTTCTTTCCAGAGTTAAATCCCTGTGATGTTCTTGTTTCAAAATAATACTCAAATTTTAAAGGTTATAATTTGGACAGAAGAAACTTCGAAGGACGAATTCCAACCAGTGGGAGCACTGGGACTCAGAGGTGCACAAGCAAGCGGCATTGAAGAGGATAACAGCTACTTAACTCGGGTACGGTTTATGTTCACAACTCGTCAACCGAAACATCCCAAAAAACATGTGCATTTAAAAATAAGCAAAGAATAAGGATTTATATTTATTTATCTTTCCTAGCACAAAGCTGTGTGGCAACCACATCATGACTTGTACGAAGATGAAATGTCTACTTTTTGTTTTGCAAGTCTTGTAAAGTCAAGTTTTACAAGTCTATTAGCGGTTTATCTTTGCATTACACTCTTAAAGTAAAGGACACTCTTCACCGGCTGATCACAACGAGAGTCGTACTGCCTGAAGCAAGGCCTGTAATTCTGAGGGAGCTACAAATGAAGCGGCAGGGTTTCAGTGCTGGAGCCGATCTAGCAATCATCAAATAGACTGCAGTGTAAGAATGTTAATATTCTTATTTTAAAACATATCTAAAAATAATTTTAAATGATTTGTTCAATAATATAAAACTGAGAATAGCTACAGTGCTTTAGCTTATTACCTGTGTAGCTGTGGTCCTCGCTGAAGGGTTAAAGGTAAAGAGACCTTGTAGCAGCTCAAGTAAATCGTCTCCAGCTGCACTAAATATATGTTCCAGCGGTGTGCCGGGGAATATTTTGAAGGACACGTAGTCTGGTAGACTACTCAAGCCCTAAAGAGAGATATAACAATAGAATGTAAGCAAGAATCCCCACATTTCATCAAAATTGGGCCAAACTGTAGAAAAAAACAACAACAACAACAAAACCCCCCAAACAAACTCACAGGCCATGTTTCTTCCGTGGGTGTTCCCAGAGCCTCAAAGATCTTAGTAAGTTGGTCGAGATCCGAGTCTCCAGCAAGGAACGGAACCTACAGCAAACGGGAGTGTAGAGAGACATTAGCATGAATATGAAAATAGCTGCGTCCCCTGAGACTGCTCAGGGGACGCAGCCTGCTCATATCTTTGAAGTGAGGTTTATTTACCCGAAGCAGCAACTCTGCCAAGATGCATCCCACTGCCCACATGTCAACACCCACACCGTACATCCTGGCACCAAACAGGAGCTCAGGTGATCGGTACCACCTAGGAAAGACATGAATGAACAATACATAGAGACATATTTTACAGACCTTGCAACCTGGACTTCTTAGTATAATTCTGTCACATTTAACCAGTCGTAGTTTGGTTAAATGTTTGATTAAATCATGGAAAACATTTAAAAAAATATTGCTGCTCTGAAGAACTTCTAATAAGACTAACCCTGGAGAAATTCTGTATTTTTAATGAGGTAACATGGAGACTAATCTGACCTGGTAACAACTTGATGTGTGTAGACTCTGCTAGGGCTGCCAAAAGACTTGGCCAAACCAAAATCAGCCAACTTCAACACCCCACTGCCATCTAACAACAGATTATTGGGCTTCAGATCCTGCACAAAAGAAGAAAAAAAAATTAAGAGGAAAAGGCCCAAAATATAAATTACAAATTAGAGCATATTTATGTGTAAATGCTGCACACAAGTTTTCTTACCCTGTGTAGGACCCAGTGCTGGTGCATATACTCTAATCCCTGCAGAGTCATGAGGATGTAGGCTTTGATGTTGGCTGGAGTTAAGACTAAACTAGTGTCTTTGATGATAACCTTAAAAAAAACAAAACAAAGAACAAGAGTCATACGTACAGCCAGACTTCTCATAATTAATAACATCCATGCATAAATTCATGGTTTTTCATAGCTTTAGGCCACACACACGCACAAAATTAAAATACACTTTTTCTGAGCGGACGAGACATTCAAAAACATCTGGAAAATATCCATATAAAGAAATCATCCAAGATAGAGCAGTTCAGCCTTCATAACAAGAACCATCATCACCTTTGAATGCAGGAGTCTAACTAAAGCCAACCTTGCAGTCCAAAAATATATAGGCTTTTATAATATAGGCTTTTAGCACCGGTAATAAGATCAGCATCACATTTCACCCTCATGTGCATCCTGTTTTTCTGCTGCCTGTAATGGCATCACTTCACTGAGCAGCCAAAAGCAGAGTGATATTGATTATTTTTAAGTGCGTTTATCTTTTTTTGCATCATTCGATTAGGCTCTAAAGCATTACTGGTGGGCGCCTATTTGGAGCCTTTTTATGCTTAGATAATCCAAATAAAAGCCAGAGTAACACCTAGCTTAGCACTGGTGACACTTTGTTTGACCTCTTGTTCGTGCTTTCTTGGATACTCGACTTTAATCTGACCTTACACTACGAGTGTGAACAAAGGGTAAAATTTCCACCTGCTGGCCCACAAGGGAACTGCAGCATAAAAAAGAAAACTTTTTTTTTTTTTTTTTAAAGACATGTTTAACAGATTAGAGATGACTGACAAATCTCCAGACAGAAGCAGTCATAATGCAAAACATGACATCTTCAGGTTTTGTTACAAACAAATAAATAAATAAATAATATCATACAATACTGTACCCTCTAGGCAAAACTGTACTGGAAGACGTTTCTAAAAATAAAATAAGTAAGTCTAAGATTTGGCAGTCTGTTTGTGACTTTAAGAGCTCTAAATGTTATATTATTAATATTTAACTACAGATAAGAAATGTATTCTATTTACTCATTCACACTGTGCTCAGATCAGCTGGGTGTTGTGTTTGTGGCCTTCCAAACACCCCTTTCCAACAGAGAAGTTATAGAGTTGAGAAAATAACATCGACACTTATTTCAAGTTTTTTTTTTTTTTTTTTAATCAAAATACTATTTCGAGTTTAATCTCAGCATTTTGAATTATTTTTTGACCCAATTTTTTTTTTCTTCCTTGGTGACTAAAGCTGAGAAGTAAAATGTATCAGCTGCTCAGGAAGAAATAAAAGAGACAGTTTGTAAGATGCAGTGCCGACAGGTCCCAACAAAGTCTAGTAACATGTTGCACTTTGTTCACCAAATTCACAAAAAAACCAAACAAACACCAGAGCTATGCAAGAATGTTTACTAAACCTGAAGCTGTGAACAGATTGGTCTTCTTAGCCAAAAACCAGTAGCATGTAAAAGTAAATGTGTGAATGGAACAAGATGAAAGCCTAAATTATTATTTGCTCAAAAACTGATGCGAGAATAATGATATTTAGTGCAATTGTTCTTAAAATGGGGAAAAAACCTTCCTGTTTTTAAGGAAAGGTTTATTGTATTACTTTTTATTCATAGTTTATTTTTTGCTTGAAGATTTAAAGGATTTAGAGAACAGACATGTAATGCAGACATGCATTACATTGTTTTATGTTTTCACTTTAAGATATTCACAATGTTAAATGTGTTTTATACCTTTTTTTCCCCTCAGCGTTTCCTTTTCCTTGTTATTCGGAGATATAGGAACAATTAATAAGATTTGTTTGACTAAAAACAAATCTCTAAGTTAGATTTTTGGAGCCGTGTAATGCATTTTTTTATGCTTTTACTTAAACATATTTACACTGGTGAACAGTACAGCACATTGTTATACTGCCAGTTGATTTAACTGTATTTTATAATGTCCCATAACGCTTTTATTTTTAGTTACAATTGTGAATGAAATGCTCCCACTTATACAATGACAACTGAGCACTATCTGTCTCTCTCTCTCTCTCTCTCATATATATATATATATATATATATATATATATATATATATATATATATATAAAAAATCGAGTTACTCGATGAATCATTAAAGGCGGAAAACAGAAAAAATTATTAAGGAAGTGGGAAGCTGCTACCTATTCTATCCATCTATCTACCCCTTTTCTATTTCTATTTAGGTCTCTACTCACCTCCAGGTCTGTTTCCATGAAATCAAACACCAGGCTGATGTTTGATTTATGTCCAAAAGCATCCAACAGCTGCAACACACATAAAACAACAATATTTAGGTTAAAAAAAAAAATAAATACATAAACTGCACAATATAGAAAGATTAAGGTATCTTTCTATACGATCGATACAAGTAACACAAGATTATGATGATGTGCGATGAACATTTAACTACCCCGATAATGTTCGGATGATGGAGCTCCTGCAGCAGTTTTATCTCTCTGAGTGCAGTCCGATTAATTCCTATTTAAAAAAATAAATACGTAAAAAAATCTGTATAAAATGGATGAAAATGAGCTGCAGCATATTGATAGGACCCAGCACTTACCATCTTTAGCCTCAGTTCTGTGGCCAACCTTAATCTGCAGGGAATAAAAAGATAAATGTTTACTGCGGCTCATCAACACAGTGTGAATGGTAGCAGTAAAACACTAAAGCAGCTCGTTTCTTTTACCTTTTTAATAGCAACTATTGTGTCGGTCAGTTTGTCCCTGGCTTTGTACACTGTGGCAAACTGCAGAGAAAAAACAACATTCAAAAACCAAAAGTTAATTTTCTTTTACTTATTTTGGTGAAATTCACTGGCACAAGAAGCAGCGCAGCATGAACCAGCGAGGCTTTGTTGACATTAGCAACCAGCTAATGCTTTGTTAGCTCGCCATCGTGCTTTCTACGGAATAAACAAAGCGGTCTAAGGACGTGCGAAGAAAAAAGCAAAGACACATATCTCTTAAATATTTCTCCCCCTACCTGACCCTCTCCGAGGAAATCCATCTTCTCGTACCGCTTGGCTCTGCTTTTCACATCAAGCGCCATGATAAATAACTGTCAGTGTCGTGCTGAGGCACTTCCTCCTCTGTTAAAGGACCGCAAGTAGTCTTTCCGGGTTAGAGGAAGCTTTAAATTTAAATTGAACAACAGCGACACCTACCGATTTTATTTGTCTAACACCACCGTGAACCAAATTATAGAGCCAAATTAAAAAAAAAAAAACAGCATGATTTATTTATTCTGGATTTGTTTCACTGGATTTTTAAAGGTTTGTGAAATTACAATATTAATATTAATAATACTAACAATACTAATACTGCTACTAATACTAAGATTAATAATAAGTGAAGGGGAGATCTAATCTCAGTTCCAGCCTCATTCGCCTCTGTCATATCTAACATTTTACTGTTATGATGCAACATGCAGTACTGTTATTTTCCTCACAGTTTGTCTTTTTTGCCCCCTTTATTTTTCTTTCACCAGTTAGCAGTTTGACATCTGTCTCCTGGGAGTCTCTTCTGTCAGTTAGGAAGGTTTTGTGATCCATGCACCACTGAGCACATCTCTACATCTCATCTCCATACGCAGTGAGATACCCTCACATCCCACAGGATTAGGCATGGCTCTTCTCCTTTGACCCTCCTCGTCTGCTGCCTCACACGCACATACACACACACATGCACACACGCGCACACACTCGCCACTGACTTTCATTTTTATGTTAAGTTTGACAAGAGGGGTGTGAAGGATCAGCAGGCCTAATACACCCCTCATTCTCCTCTCAGATGTGTGCACATTCATCTGACAGCTCCCAGATGTGAGTGACAGGACCGTATGTGCCCATGCAACCATGCAGAGAAGAGAAGAGAAGAGAAGAGAAGAGAAGACTTTACTATCTTACAATCAAACTTTAGGAACACACGTGGGGGGAGGGGCTTGGGACATTAATGACCACGGCTGACATAACTCAGATCCATTTACATCACTTGCTTTAAAACAAATATGACATATTGATGCCTACTAATTCTGCCATGATTTAAAGGCATTCTTGCGCTCATTCCCCTCCGTGTCTCGGTGAGGCTGTGGATGAAGAGAGACATAAGTGATTCTGGTAGCGTTTGTATAGTTTGTCACTGTAAATCACATGACACTATGGGTAACATTATGCACAACAATAACTCACTCTGGTTATGTGTCACATTAGCAGATGGTGATGCTGTTGAGCGGGTGTGTGCATATTTGTGTGTGTGCGCGCGCGCCTGTGTGTGTATACCTCTGTTTGACGGGCAGGAGGAGAGTGAAACCACAAAGCTGTTTATCAAACTCATAGGAAGTGGGTGTTGTTAAGCGAGGACGTGTCGCGCCACCACATCCTGCTGCTGGAAAGCAGCTTCAGATGGGACAGTGTTCACACAATGTACAGTAAACAACAAATGCAGACCAAATGCCGTTTATGTGTGTATATGCGTGTGGTATGTGACCACCTAATTCTTCCTCAGAAACAACTTTTACACTGATTGCACAGCTATGATAATCTGCTCATTTGGCTATACAAGAGTGTGAGGAGGATGCATTTTGGGTGACCTGTTCAGAGATGTAAAAAAATTAAATAAACATTTATTTTCTCCCTTATTAAAAATTTGCGTTTAACACACATGCTGTTACACACACTCACAGATTTCTTTTAAGTCACTGCCACCCACAAACCATGCATGTCTCTTCAAAATGCCGAATAGAAGATGTGTTGATGGAGTGAAATGTTGAAGTGCAAAGGCAATTTTTCTGCAGAAGAGCAGTGTCACAATCTCAAGTTTGCCTCGAGAATATGCCCCAAAATGTTGAATGATGCACACTGGATGTTCTTTTTTGGTCTTTTTTGTTGGTCATCATTTGCTCTGTTCCACTTTTTAGTGATTTAGGTGTAGTGTTTTGGGTCAATACTTCAGAAATGAAAGGTTAAAAAAGATCCCCGATGGTGTCACCGAGTGTGTAAGGGATGAATGATTCAGCGCTATCGCAGTCAGTGCTGTATCACACACCTGCTGCTGTAGGTTTCTGTCCTCTTTTTACTCACAGAGTCTCTGGGGAAGTGGCTGCGTTCTGTCATCTAGGGAGTTTTCCTCTTTCTCTCTTTCTTTCTTTATGTTTCTGACTCTTTCTCACAGGCCCACACACGCACATGCACACACATACACCACACACACATACACATGCAGCTGTATCTGACCACATGCACAGTTATAACACAACAGGATGTTGTAGGGTGGATGTTTGAGGTGTGAAGGTTCACACAAGCCGTGACAAACAATATCCGTTTCTCAGAACAAATTATTCATTATTCATACGTCTAATAGATGCTGACATTTGTATTTTTACTTTTTTTTCACCTCTATTTTTTTATTGAAGCACATAAACCAGGTTTTGCACACCATTTTTTTAAACTACTGACTTACTGCAAAAGCATCAGCCACACATGGTCCACAAACATGCTTCACTTTGCCCCTTTCATTCTCTGCAGATGTCTGTAGTGACAAGACAATAAGAAAGCAGAAGGACAAACAGAAGGACAATCATTATTTTCCGTGCTGCTGTGTGTTTACAACCAACGCAGAGATTTGTCAAATTGGTGCTGTCAGTCCTGGGCTGCATTGTTAGATGCCAGAGCTGTCAGTCTGAATTAATATTAGGGCAGAAATGTTTTTGTTCACCACTGTCTTCCTCAGGCATCTGAAGCATCTGCGTACACCGGGGCTTGTGGACGACTTCAAGATGAGCACACTTGATAGCTGAGCTCGTACGGAGCCAACATTATGATAATGTCCTTATAAGTAGCAGGGGGATGGGCGCAGTGTCATCTCTTCACATAGACAGAGCCAGCGGGGAGTCCACAGTCAGCTGCATTTAGGGCGTCTTTGTTGTTGTCGTAGCACCCATCTGTATTGTTGTTTTGTTCTGGTCTGTGTCTTTTCTCAGACATCATTATTGCTCTCATTAGAAAAATCTCCATCGCAACCTCAAATGGGGAACAAAGTCTCGCAGTGTTTCTTTTCCTTTCCTTTGTTTGTCTGCGTGTTTGTGCGTGTGTGCGCATCTTCTCTTGAATATGTAAGTCTGGCTGTATTTGCAAACTACATGTGGCCACTTAAATCCTTCAAAGAGGCTGAACACTGTGTGCTGAGCTCCCTTGTTTTAATGCTGTACATACAGAAAATATTCCATTGTTTGCCTTACCTCTTATATAGGCTTATTTGTCTTCTAGTTTGCAGCAGGGTGTCGTAAGAGAACTTTGGGATGAAAGAATATGTGAAATGTAGCACCAAGATTAATTCAAAACCCACAATGGCCACAAGCACAGTGAGGGAAGTCATAGTTGGAAGGCAAAGGAAGAAAAGGCCACTCTGATTTGTTTGTGCGTATCAGGATCTGGAGAGATGGCCCCAGTGGTGTGTTATCCAAAGAGCCATTTACTTCATTAACCCAGTCAGATCACTGAGGCCTCAGTAATCAACCTTGTCACACGTCCCATTAACTTCTCATTCCATCAGCACGGCCCTCGCACCTTCTGACACACACAGACATGTGCACATGTGCACAGATGCACTTTGGTTATGCACATTTGTGTCTGCATCACACACAACTGTGTTTCTTTATTTTTTTTCCCCCCCTCACTGATGCCCATATACACACTCCTTCTCCCCCACTCTCTCAGCTCACCCCATTACCTCCATCAGTCCCAGAGGTCTCGGAGCTCTGATGAGCCCGCCGCTGCCCTGCGAGAAGAGAGAAGCCCCTCGCTGATTGACCGTGAGTCTCGGCTGCTCACAATGTCAGCTCAAGGTTAGTGTGTTCACTCACGGCGCAGTCAAGCTGCGTAGCTCTGTTATGAATACAAGTGCGTTATTAGTATTTTACCTCTGCAGATGCCAGCGATTATAATATTTATAAAGATCCCCAAATCAATTACTGCCATTCACCTTTGCTTTCCCTCTCAGCTTTTGCATCTCTGCTTTGCTCTCTAGTGGCCCCCCACTTGAGACATTTGCCAAAGCATTTATTAATTAACTTGTTTTTTTCTCCCCTCCTACTCCACGTCTTCATCTCAATCTTTCAATCTCCCCTCTCCCCATTGATCAAACCACAGAGGAGCCCAGCATTCGGCTAAAGTGGTTTGAATTCACTTTTATGCGCTGCACATCAAGCACAGGGAAGCATTTACTTTGCATCCCACTTGAGGGAATGAAGATCTTCCACACACAAAATGGCAGGGAGAGATGAAGGAATGAGGGCAGCTCTCGGTCTGTAATAGAGCGTCACATAAGTGGCTGGATCCGTAAGACAGATTGATCTTTTTATGTTGAACTTGATGAGCATGAATGATGCACCAGATTTCCTGTAGCGGTGAATAGAGATGAAAGGATTATCCAGATATTTAGATCATTCAGGCAGGAACGTTGCCCTGCACTGCTGTCTCTTTTCTCCCCATCATAATTCAATATTTACAGTTTAAGCTGGAAAACTGCTCCCTCTTGGCCGCCTGTATCTGGTATCCATGGAAACAGATTTGAGAAGAGAGTGCTGTCTTTATGTGTCCGGGCGCGTGCGCGCGCATATGTGTGTGTGTGTGTATGAGAGAGAGAGAGCGAGAGCGAGAGTGTAATGTTTACTGATACACTGCAATTGATTGGTTGTTGGGGAGCAGCTGTTGACCCCTCTCTCTCAGGGGTCTCTTTGTGTTCTTGCACACAACCCAGATCAATAGACACACACGGACGTGAACACAGACACACACAGATTTTGCTATTTTAAATTTATTCTAGA
The DNA here is from genome assembly GCF_051167445.1 of Perissodus microlepis. Classification (NCBI taxonomy): domain Eukaryota; kingdom Metazoa; phylum Chordata; class Actinopteri; order Cichliformes; family Cichlidae; genus Perissodus; species Perissodus microlepis. Next base: position 17,731,919 of record NC_140472.1, read on the forward strand.
GTCAGTTTCTGTTTCTCTCCTCCAAAACCCATAAAAATCACCCCTTCCCAGATTAATTCAAATTTAAAGGTAGCCTTGACTCGTAGCCATAAACCTGAGCCTTATTTTAATGAATATGTTGAGCAGATCATGCCAAATCTGTTTAGAAATCCTGGGACTGTTGCTTTCACTGTCATAACATTTGGTCTACATAAAGATAAAGTAAAACACGCAGAAATACACACACGCTATAATGTAATACCCCATGCCCTTATATGGAGAGATGATCAAAGGCGCTGTTATGAAAGCGCTCTCAATATAATAAAGACACAGACACACAGACATGCAAACGCAATTGTGAAACTAGTCAATGTGGCACAGCAGGCAACGTGCAAAGCAGTAGCATCCACACTGCTGATGGCATTGCAGATTTTTAACTACAAGTCTGAAATTGTGCCGAGTGTTTACATGCTACTGAGCACACCACCCTGGCTAATGAAACATTTCCCAGTGGGTGCTCTACATAGGGACACATGGGCATGCATGCACTCACGGACACACACACACACACAGACAAACACACACATGCCAGGGATGAGTAACAGCTAGTAACTGTGGGGCACCAAGAGAGAAAGGTCATCTGACATCATTTGCATCGCTTGTTAATGTTAAAGAATGTTTTCCATACAGGGAAGGTCAAGTTTTGCATGGAGACCCGATATAAACATAACTTCTGACAAAGATGAATTAATGGAACAACTCAGGCTTGTTCATGCCTGGTTGATGTGGGTTTTCCATCCTCCTCTAATGTGACATATTAAGGGGAAAGCACCAGCACTAGCACCACACACACACACACACACACACACACACACACATGCACACCCCACTCTAATCTGCCTTTTTTTTTCACCCACTCAACCCCACCCACGCACCCACCTTGTCTTACTCTGAATACAACGTGTCAGCAGCGCAGCGTGGAGTGGCAGCGTTTGTCTCGCTGAACACACACGTTGAATTAGAATAAATGAATACCACGCTCACCAAATAGCACCATCGCAGCTCATTCCAGTAGTAGTGGTTTGTGCACAAGCCATTTCCTACGAAGACAAAGGTGATAAACTTTATTTATAGTTCAGCCCACGGGCTTGCAAAATGTTTCATGTCAAACACCCCCAGAGGATATGCATTAGAACCACTACTGATAAGATTTATGTATTAAGTTATGACTCAGCAGAAGCTGCCTATTCTGGATGAGCAAAGTGAAGGCAATGATCACAGCATCTCTAATATTCTAAATCGGTTATCTTTTATTCATTTGGACTATATGGAAAAAGATAGCTTTTATTGTAACCCCAACCCTGATAAGGATAAGCCATATCTGTTACATCATTAAGGCTGCTAATTGTGTGCTCTTTTTTAAAATTTGTTTTCTGATGACAGAGCTTTTTTCATCTTAAATTAAGTGAAGCCCTTTACTGGTTAAATAAAATGCTACAGCTGAATTATGCCCAATTGTTCATGCAGGTGTTCAAATGAAGCCACAGTAGCTCAGATGCTGATTCAAACAGGACTGGCCAGATGTTGAGCCGAATTAACATCTGTTGTCTGGTATAATTGCTCTGAGACAGTGATTCTCAAACTTTTTCTGGCTTGCCCCCACTTCAGAAGTCAACAGCCCCAAAACACCAATGCATAATAATAATAAAAAAAATCTACAACTTTAATGAAACTTTAGTGAATTTAAACACCAACTCTTAGTTTGCCTACAAATTATATTCACTCAAACTTAGCTGTAGTCCATATTTTACCCCTGTTTGTTTATATCCAGCCAATTAATCAAATCCCACAGCTCTAAGACCATTAAATATTTATTTATCATTACAATTCAGGCATTTTAAAGCCAGGCTCAGTAGACTACAGTTACATAGTATCAGATGCATATTTCCCTTAAAATATTTATTTCAGTCGCAGTCTCTTCTGCTCTGTATGCAGGTACGTATCTGAACCTGTTGAAAAACAGTGCCAAACATGTTTCTCCTCACAGCAGTGACTCAGTCAAAACAACAAGCCTTTTACCAGATGTTGCTTTCCCTATTTGCATTACATTAAAATAACACCGTGCCAGTATGAGAGCAGTCCCACGGGAGAAAGCCCTGGGAATTAGGGGGAGGTTTGGAAAAGAAAAAAAAAGAAAAAAAGGAAAAAAAAGGGAGACTCGTTGAGGTTGTTTGCTGCCAGGGGGAGGCGATGTCGCTCCTCCTCTTCTCATCTCTCCCCTCTGCTTTGCTCTGCTAGAGCTTTTAGTCTGCTGGGTGAGATCATTACCAGACACCAGGCTCCGGGACCTGACATTCACCGATCGGAAAAGCAGAGAGAGAGAGAGCAAGAGCGAGCGAGAGAGAGGCACAGAGAGAGAGAGGTAGAGAAAAGCTTGGCCCAGTGCAACCGGCGACGAGCAACCCCCACCACCATCTCCTGCCTCTTGTGCAGCCCACTGACGACTAAAAGCGCGGTCTTGTCGCTGAAATTCCACCCCCCGCTGCTGGATTTGGGCTTGTAGTCGGATGCGGGCTTGTTTTGACTGCAGTAACAGTCCTGCTCTCACCCCCTCCTCCTCCCAAACCAGCCGAGTAGCGGATTTGCGAGGGATCTCAGTGCCGTGCAAGCTCCCCGAGTGACCAGCGATCCCGCAAGGCATCGGAGATTCAGTGCGCACGGCGGCGGCGTCAGCGGCGGCTCTCCACAGCGCGAGTCAACGCGCCAGAGCCTCTAAAGATCTTATTTCTACCAGGAACTGGACCCAAGTTTCCGATTGGATTTTTTCTCCTCCCCTGTGCGGCTACCTTGATTCTGCCACCAGATCGACTGCAAATCCTATTTTCTCGCTCTCTTTTTTTCGCTCTTTGCTTTCCAAAGCACCGTTGACGCCATTTTCCCCGGGATTTTCTGTCAAAAAACATATCCGTCTCTTCTGGCACCGTTTGACAGCTCCACGGGAGGCTGTCACCCCATCCGTCGCTTTCGTAAAATGTCTCCAAATGGATTGTAAATGATCGTGATAAAATATTTACACGTTAGAGCCGAGTGTGAGACAACATTAGACATGGGTAAGTAGCCCCGGTTGACTGACCACATTCCACACCTGAATGCACCTCTCCGGTGAAAAACTGTGTTCGTGTTTGTAACGCCACTTGGCCGCCCGTGTCTGCTTTCCATGTGTGCTGTTTGAGCTGCCTGTCACCTCCTACAAAGCCTTCCACATTCTGCCCGCGAGACTGTTATTCCTTAAATGTGAAATTTCTTGCAGTCACATGCCAGCAAAATCGCCCGAAACACACGCGCACGCGCGCACATGCTCGCGCCACCACTCAACGAGACGCACACCAGCCCCAAACAACTGTGGTACTACTCGGTCTCCATCTGTTATTACTGTGTAATACCTTGGTAATTAGATGGTGGTGGTAGGGGGCGGGTAAGAGAAAACAACCAATTAAGGCCAATGGGATAAAGTGTCCACTGCTCAGATCAGGGTTTAACTCAACCACAGCTCGGCCTCTTACGTTTAAATCTGTTTCTGCTGTAGTGGACCACCTGCGCCTTCACTGACATGGACAGTCCATCACATAGCATCACAATCTGTGGCATGCAGCAAGCAGATGGTTGTCACTCTTTCGACCTGTCAGTTGTTCCTTTATCTGAAGTTAAGCTGTGATTTTTGTTTGCTTGTTTGTTTCTAAATGTTTTCAGTGTTTTGTTGTTGTTGTTGTTTTAGAGGGAAAAATGTGATGTCATGTTGACTTTATCTTTATTCTGATTATCATCATTTTTTACTAGTAGCACAGTGTGCACAAACTGTAGCATCGTCATCACAGATGTGTGCCCAAATGTAGTAGCTTGGTAAAACAGCTCTGCCCACTGTGGTTGTATTTATCAGCAGGTCATCAATTTCACGTGGGTGTCAGAAACTACGTGTCCAAATGCCATGGCCCTGTGGAGGAAGGTGAGGACCGGGGGTCGGTGGTTATCATTAGCACCTAGAATCCTCTGTCACAACCAGACCACCAAAAGATAAACGGATAAACATGACCAAGTCTCACTGCGGGCTGACGTGCGATCAGGTTCTCTTGGATATATATGAGGGCTTGATTTTATAAAAAGAAAAAGAACAAGGGTTAAAGTAAAGGACAACTGTAAGAGAGGTGCGTGAGTAGGTGGAAGGAAAGGAGGCTGAGGAACGGATAATAGAGGTGATTCAAGCTCGGATGGAACCATCGATCTTGTCTTGTTAACAGTTTCAGCTCCCCCAGACCTGGCGGCATTTTTGTGGTGCGAAAGTATGAAACAGGCTATTAGACTCCCGGTTAAGTAATGAGATGCCTGCATGCCACCTTTAAATTAAAGTATGAGAAATCGATTAGGTGTATCCCCTTCTGCGCTGGATACCTTGGGTCGAAATAGGATCACAGAGAAGGTGGGTGGGGGAGGAGGGAATGTGAACGGGATCCAAGGACAAATCTAACTGTTGGCAGGCTCTCTTAACAGAATATCAGCACTGGAGCACCTTTTGGCAGAGCGCACAGAAAGAGGGGAGGGAGGGATAGGGAAGTGGAGGGGAAAGGGAAGAGGTAGCAATGAGGAGAGGGGAGAGAACAGAGGTTGAGGGGGAGTGAGGTGAGGGGAAGGAGGAAGACAGTTGGGGAGTAGGGGAGGTGTTTTTGCTGACAGCCATTTTGTGGCTTCTGCTGCAGTTAAAATGGTTTAACATTCATCTGCTTCAGCCGGGGAGTTACGTGAGGATGGTTTTAGTGCTACCTGGCATATGGCTCATCCAGTGGATGTGCGCGCGTGACTGCGTGAAGCAGCTTTAAGGCCATCTTTTTCAATTATGGCTGTCCCACACATGATATTTTACGATTGTCCTTCTCGCTGCCCTGCAGCTGAACACATGCACATGAACTGGGGAGAGAGAGAGAAAGAGAGAGAGGGCTTTATTTTGTATTTCATATCCAAATATATATATGCATTTATCCTGCTGGGAAAAAACCCAGAATAGGCACTTTTTAGGGCTTCCATCACCTTGCTCTGCTCCGAGGGACTAATAGACATCAAACTTGAAACCTCACGCTGTGCCCATTGGACTTGTGAATACTAGAAATCTGGGCCCATTCTCTTTGGTTTGTCTCCAAGCAAAGACTGGACCCTTCTAGAAACATTGGCATATGTGGCTACCCTTCACTTGAGAGCCCGAGGAACAAAATAAGGGGAAAAAAACTGCAAATGACAGCCAGACTAGGATCATCAGCTCACACCAAGATGCTCATCTACATCCAGGGATGGTCGTGCTTCTGCTACGTTTGCATAAAAAAGCATGAAATTTAAAAAAAAAGGATATTCACCTTGTGCAATCACGCAGGCGTTTGGTGCGTGTGCGCGCGTGCATCTGTCTGCATTTGTGTATGAGCTATTTGTGTGTGCACCTCAGGCACTGGGCTGCTGGGTATGCAGCCTTAAAAGGTTGTGTTTCTGCTGCCATCCCTCTCTCTCTCTCTCTCCCGCTCTGTGTCTCTCGCTCACACTTGGACTCCCCTACCTGTTTTGTCTGCCGTCTGTATCGTTCACCATCTCCGTTCTGTCCATCTGTATTCCATTATCAATGCTTTATCATAATTGTAAAAGTACAAGGCGAAATGTTGGAGGACTGTCTCATTCACAGCCTTTCACATCCAGCACAGGCAATGACCTTATGCTATTTGAGAGGGAAGCTGGTTAGCGCTGGCAGTTTTGAGAACATAATAAAGCTATTTATGCAGCGAGTCTGGCCTCTTACAATCACCCTGCTGTCTGAGGCTGGTCGAGGTGTGTGTGCGTGTATGTGTGTGTGTGTGTGTGTGTGTGCATCGCTGTGTTTGTGTGCATAAAAGAGAGAGTGAGAGCGGGGAGAGGAGACAGTGAGGCTCAGGCTAAGTAAGTGAGGGAGGCCCGAGGAGGGGTCAGTCTTACATAAACTCTCAGCTTGTCTGCCAGTAACAGAACTAACACCGCTTAGGGCAGCGAGCAGGGAGGGGAGAAGGAATAGTCATGACCCAGCTAAGGGGCTTATGCAGTAATGGCCCAGAATGACCAGAATTGTACTAATGCACGATGCCATTTTGCTGTCATACTGAGCGATAGCTGTGAAGGGGTACTAAGTCGTAGGCACAGAGTGGATGCGCGTCTATTTAATGTGTGTGTGTGACTGAGTGAGTGATGTTGTGGTTGGCAGCTGTCTCTTTTTCCTGTCTTTGTCTTCAGTCACATGACATCCAGGGCAGCTTTCACACATGCCATTAGGGCGAGTCACCGAGCTGACATTAGGAACTGGGAGGCTCCTGAAGGACCAAAGGGGGTCATGTGGGCACTGTAAGACCAGGCTGGGACTACACCTGGACTGCACCGCCTTTTGTTTATATCTGTAAAACTTTGTATGCTTAAAAGTGTGATTGTACAAGCACGGCGATGGCTGTGGAGTTTGCGGGAATGAGTTTCTAACTTCCAGGCAGTCAGCAGTTTTCATTCTTGCTGGCACTCTTGAAACAGGCAATCCATCAAACTGAGCATTATTTATGTCTCAGTGTTACTGATTGATGTAACACTTGCTATGGTGTGGTTGTGCACTGAGCACAGTCTGCTTTGAAGACTCGTGTTAGTCAAAGAGTTAAATGAAGGAGGCTCTGGGATGTGAAATTTTACCCTGCCAAGAAAGCTTTGCACTTAAATTCTTAGTTGTCACGATGTCACTCCCCCCCCACAAAAAAAAAAAAGTGAATTTGGTATATTCTTCCATTAAACAGGCTGCTGTCAAGGAGCTAAGTTTAAAAACCAGTTATTTTGAATGAAAACCAGTGATTTCCAAGGTAGGAAATCAATCTGAGAATGTATTAATGTGCTTTGGGAAATGTTTGGCAGTACAGCCATGTGAGCAATTTGGGCTTCATAAGCTTAAACATGCAAAACCGCTGTTACGCTCCTTAAATTTTTTGATCCTTGACTGCCACTGGGCTACCAGAACCTACATCAATAACCCTTGTAAGTGGTTTCAGATTGGCAGACTTTACGGTTAAAAAGAGGGTTCGTTGAAACAAGTCTTTTTTGACTTTTGTTTATTTAAGGGCATGCAGAAGAAAAAGGACACACGGCTAACTTTGAGAGCTGGACACTGTGTGCAGTCTTGCAATGGTTTGTTGGAAAACTTGCTGTGGATTAAGACTGCTCAGTCACACTGCAAGCATGTGCTCTGAGGCCCCTTAGATATTATGATGGGATCAGCTGTTTGTACAGTAGCGTGGGCTGGTACAGTACAGCACACTGAGAAAACACATACAGCTAAAGGAAAATGACTGTAGTAGTCATGCCAGGGAGTGTATTAGGTTAATAGGTATGCAAATCTTGATATATGCTCTGAGCCAGTTGTGCTCTTTCAGATCTTTTTAAGTCTGCGGGAAGCAAGATCCCTTTACTTGAGTCATGTCGACAGGTAGTGGTCTAGTCTGGGTTCACATCAGTGTAAATGGTGTCAGGCTAAGCTCAGCATGTGAGACAGCATTCCCCACTTCCCACTCAGTCGTGCCTCATGTCATATTGACTGATGGGATTCCCTCGAGCTGTAGTGAGAAGTGTAGTCCACTGTTTGTTTTGGTTGCTTTCTGTTTATACGCCTGTGTGTTAGTAGGCCTGTGCAAGCGCACGTGTGTATGTACGTATGGCGTGAGCGTGTAATATGGATCTGCGTCTGCACGTGCAATGATCCAAAACAGAAATCCTGAATCCTCCTGACAAGCAGCGGCCACAGTGTTTTTCTCCAGAGAGCAGGAATAGCAGCAGGGGGTGCAGCATGTGTACGGCAACGTTGTCATTTTGGATGTGCGTCTGTGTGCGTCTGGTTTTTTTTCTGTGTATGTGTGTAGCAATGCGGCTGCATGCGTGTGTAAAATGGTTCAGACGCTAGTTTTTCCAGACCAGCTCGTAAACCACATCTGGGGAAAGAATTTAGATTCCTTCTCTCCGTCTTTCTCTGCTGCTTTTCCTTTTCCCCCTTGTGTGTTCCCCTCCCTCCTCCTTCACTTCTCTGAAGAAGAAAAAAAAAAACAACAAAAAAAACGGAGCCAGCTTCGTTCAGTTTTTTTCTGTCTTGTGTCCTCAGGCTAACTTCAGCCTGGTTTTAGAGCAGAGAAGAGGAATGTCTTATTTTGCACTGATCACTCTAGTGTCTGCGCAGCTCCGCTTCAGATCTGTCACAAGGATGGAATAAGTAATGAAGGGTGAGAGAGAAGATTTAGCAAAGAGGGAGTAAAGAAGAGAGCAGGAAGAGAGGAAGGCAAGTGGGTGTCAGAAATGAGTTTGTTTATGCGAGGTACAAAATGCAAATGATAGTTAGGCAGCATGCCTCTGCAGCTCTGTGATGAGTGTGTGTTTGTCTTCATACTTAACAGGCAGGCAATGATGGCGATGACAGAGAACAGGCCTGTGCTGAGAGGTAGCAGTGGAATGGAAGCTATGGGGATGACAGAACGGGTCTCATACGCCCTTTTTTCCTAATTATGTCATTCACCTGCTCTTTCCGCAGACTGTCCCTGGCTTCGCTGTGTTCCTGTGGGACAATCAACACAACCTCAGTAGCTGATTGACAACAACCAACCAGCCCGACAGACTACTGCTTTCTATCTTCCTATTGGCTGGCTGCCAAGGCTTCCCCCATCCTGACTGGCTCTGGTGGGAGAGTGGATGGAGCAAAGGGATCTGGTTGGCTCAGCCCGACCCAAAGAGGCTGACCTTCAGGGAGGTAGGGTGGGGCCAAATGAAGGGGACCAAGAAGGAGCAGGAGGCATCGGGTTGGCACGCAGCGATGATGTGATTAACGGTGCCATCAGTGAAGGTGAGGGGTTAGAGGAACAGGGGGACGGGCTAATGGAGGAGCAGGAGTTCTCCATCAAGGAAGCAAGTTTCCAGGAAGGAAGTCTAAAGCTGAAGATACAGACCACCAAGCGCACCAAGAAGCCCCCAAAGAGCCTTGAGAACTACATTTGCCCACCGGAGATCCGGACGACCATCAGACCTCCAGTTGGAGAGGGCAAAGGGGGACGGCAGGGGCGAACAGGTAGTGGAGGAGGGGCGGGGCGGGCCCCAAAGGAAGAAGAACGAGGGCCCCCCAGAAAAAGGGTAAGTCATGACACTGTGATGCAAGTTTGAGCGTTATTGAGTGAAAAAAAAGGCTTCTCTCACTCTCGAGATCTCTGAGTTGACCGCTCCCTTTCTCACACACACCTTTCTCGGTAGCTCCCTTCCCGGCTTGGTTACACGGGGTCAAAGTTTGCCCCGTAATTGAAACCAGCCTAACTGAGATCACACAGCGACACACATACAAGCACACAACACACACTCACATAAGAGCTGAGAATAGGGCTGACATAAGCAAGTGACAGCTGGCGTCTGCTCTCTCCATTTGTGGTCATATACACAGAGACCTTTACTGTCTCCTCTCCTCTCCTTTCCTCTCCTTCCCTTTAATGAAATCAGCTTTTGCGGGTCAGTGCCTTCAACGCCGCCCCCCTCCTCTTGCCTCCATCACACCCTCTACACACTATACTGGTGTTGTACAGGTCCTTGGGGGAATCTAGTGTTTGCAGTGTGTGTTGACCTACACAGTGGTGTGCGTGTCCAAACCTGACAGCCATCTCGATGTCACCGAGCTCGACAGGCCAAGCAGGAGTAAAGGCGTCATGTTGTCAACATGATGTTGTGTCGTGTTTTCCTCCGCTGTGCCTCACTTCTGTGGCTTCGGCTCTTAATTGGCTCGTGAGACGCGCCCGTGATTGGTGTTTTTTCATCAGTGTCAATAACAGTCCTGCCTAGTCTCCATTCAGTAAACGCTTTGGGTCAAAGTTCAAGCGAGGGCTGCTCCAAGATGAACATGATATTGTCACTTGTTGGGATGTTTTTCTCATTTTTCTCAAGTAGATGGATTTAGAGTAAGGCAGTGAAAACAAGTGCAGCATTCAGCTATTTGGGGCTTTCATTTTACTTGAAAGGGTTCGCACATTCAGGCTAGTCACCATCGAATTATCTGCCACCCTGCTAGCTACAGAGGTATTGTTAGGCTATTAAAGAAGTTTTTATTGAAATTGTTTTCAATAAAAGTTTAGTATATGGCAGTCAAGCAGTGTGGTACAGCACCTGCGAGGGCAAGAGTGGCAGAAATAAGTACAATCATATGGCAGGAAGAAGACAGCAGAAAATAGACAAAACCGCAGACTAGAGTGCATATGAGGTTAGTTTTTAATATAGCGAAGGGTTGTTTGAAATATCTTTAGTAAAAAAAAAAGAAATCTTTGTTGACTTTAGCTTTTATGATGTGTTTAAAGGCTGTATTGTAGTTTTAAGTGTTTACCTTACAAGTGGAGTGTCATGAGTAGTGAGAATAAACACAAAGAAAACTAATTTTTTTATTTCTATTGACAGTAGGCATGTCAAAACAGTAGAATTTTAAACTTGATACCGATACCCGTGAAAATATTTGGTACTCGTCACGACATTTATATTCCAAAATTAAGAGGCACATTTTAAAAATATATATTAGAACAAATGATGGTCCAGTCAAATGTAATCAGCTACAGCCCTGTTTCATTTATACCTCTGCTTCTGACTACTTGGTATCATAATTCTTTGCTGAGCAAAGCTGCTGAGCACTGTTTCTGTCTAGCTGCCTGTGGACCTTTCATAATATAATACTTATTAGACACAAATAATTCTATTACCCTGTCAACTTATCACTGTTTAGTAGCAGTAGTTATAGTAGTTTAGTAGTAGTTTACACACTGATAGGCAGGATTGTGAATAAAGTTTGCCGCTAGCATTAGCAATAGCTGCTACTTTAGCCGCTACCTTATGATAACCTAACTAATTTGGCTAATATGGCTGTCATATAATTGCTAATAGTTAAACTGGCCAGGGCAAAACTTCTGACTATTGTTTAGCAAATTTTTGTTGTTGAAATGAGAACTTTATTAACCTCAGGAAACTCTTCGTAAAGATTGGGGGTTTCAAACTTTAAGATGCTCTGCTACGTTTTTTGCTAGTGTTCGTGTGTTCACGTGTTCAGCTGCTAGTGAGGGCAGCGGCTGCACGCCTGTCTGTTTGCAGAGGTGCTGTATGAAGTTCTCTGTCAGCTGGAGGAAGCAAAGCCGGTGCCGCTGACATCGATACTGTTGCAAATGAGTATTTCAGCTGATTGTTTTTTGTAGTATCAATCAAGGATCAACTTTTTCTGATGACACTATTCAGTACATATGCTGCTTCTGGTGAAATCTTCACTTGACAGTGCCGTGCCCCATGTCTTAGTAATTTGGTGCATAATGAAACCCTGCAACACGTCAATTCAATGAGCGCCTCGGTCGATATAGTAGAATTAAAAAATGCATTATTGGCAGGTTGTTAAGTCACAACTCAGCGAGCAGATTGTTCTCTAAATAAACTGGGAGTGAGTGGGTGTCAAGTGTCGCCCCACGAGTGACCTATCCAGGCAGCAATGCTAATGCTAACCCGAACAAACAAAGCATTTTCAGTAGTGTTGTGTATTACATGTGAAATAAAACAAACTTTGTAACTTTACAATTGTCCAGACTTCATGTGTGAAAATGGCTTTGACAAGTTGCACATTCATAATATCTTTATGGGAAAAGGTTTTGTTTTTTACATTTTTTAATGAATTGCTGGATCGTTCTAGTCCTCTCTAAGTTTTTGGTTGTTTATAGATATTTGCAATTGGTAGACAACGGTTTACGTAAAGATTGCTCGCCAACATGATTGCTCTACACTTGTGTTTTTCCAACAATTGGAACACTGGCTTGGAAAAGAAATTCATGGTCATTTCTTTGTTGCCGGCAGATTTCAGTGTGATTTACAGCCACAATTTCCAGTAGTTGTCTTCAGGATGTGTATTCTTGTCTGAGCTTTTCTGTAAATAAAGTATGAACAGGCCTCTGAAAAATTTCAGTGTTTACATCCATTAGTAAGCTGAATGAGCTGAGCTCGGCGCTGTGATGTTTTTAGCAGCCATTCCTAATCTAGCGCCATCGGCCCCCACTGGGAAGCCCACTGCTACAGTATGATTGACAGGGGTTGTCATAGTGACACGGGCAGCAAGCTGGTCTCTATTGAGGTTTGAGGTTTGGGGAGGGGAGAGGGGGGTTGTGGAGGATGTGTTGGTGTTGATTCAGATCAGTTTCAACCCTTCATCCCTTGCACTCTGTCCCTCAATCACACCCCCACCATCCCTCTCCCCCTCTCTTTCCCCCTTACATCCTTTCCCTCCATCTAGCCATCACCTGCCACCCCAAGGGTGTAATACAGGCAGGCTCAGTGGAGAGGAACGGGTTAAAGAGAGAGGCCGGGCTGCTTTTTCTGTCTCACTCTTTTTCTGTATGTGTGTGTTGAGGTTAAATACTCTCTTTGTGGTGTACGTGAGGCTGTGAGTCAGGAGGGGGACGGGAGGTGAGGGGGAGCAGATGGACAGCCTCTCTCCTCTCTGTTGTATTGTGTCCACATATATGCTTTCTCCCTCTATTCTTTTAATCAATCTCTCTTTCCACACGTTTCCCCCTCCAGCTTTTCTTTCCCTATGTCTTCCTCTTTCCAAGCACTGTCTTTCATCGTGCTTTTCTCTCTCTTTCACCCTCTGTTGTCTTGTAGCAGATGGCAGCGTGGGGCAGCAGCAGAAGCAGCAGCAACAGAGCAGAAGCCAGAGTGTGAGCAAGAGAGAGGGGTAGAGGGGAAGGGGGTCGTGGAACGAGGAGGAGGAGGAGAAAGGAGGTGGGGGTCAGGCATATGGAGAGCCTGGTTAAGGGGCCTCCTCAGAGGGAGTGTGTATATGCGTGTGGTAGTGTGGTGAATAGAGGAGGGGGAGAGGCAGGATACAATAGAAGCCCATTAAGACAGAGATTTGACTCTAATAGACAGAGAGGGAAAGAGACAGGCAGACAGATAAGAAGGCAAACATGTAGAATGGTGCAAAGAAACAGATGGAAATTGTGTTTTTTAGCCATTCTTTCTTTTGTAGCAGCCTAAGAATCTGCCGTCAAAAAGGCCCCTTCTCCTCTCTTCCCTCTGCTGACTTGTAATAACATTAAAATTTTAGGTTATTCCATGTGGGAAAGCTGTCGTTTTGCAAACCCCAAAAACAGCAGCCTAAAAAGATAAATCCGAGTTATGCAAATTGCCTTTTTACACTAGAGACGTGGCAGAATGTCAACAAAGGCTGTTCTTGCAATCCCTTGTATTAGTATTTACCCCTGACCATTTTATATGATTGTCCATATTCACAGTGTAAAATTTAAATACCGCACGGATCCATCGCTGGCATTGATAATTACAGTGCACAGTGCAGTGCATCACATTTTATAGGCTTAAAAGTTATATTCATTTGACTCTACGCCTGTCAATGATGACCAATAATGGCCTGGATTTATTTACCGCTCTCTATAAAATGCTATTTATTATGCAGTGAACATGGCTGCAAAGGCAAGAGAAAAGAGCAGAGTTAGCCTGTCTTAAAGGGAAGGGAAAGGGGAGTTTCATCCACCTATCATCTTCATAGCGAGCATCCATAACCGAGGAAGTCAATGAGGAAGCGTAGTGTGTCAGAGGACAGACCCAAACACACATTAACGGGATATGATGGGCTCCCCTTCTCTGTCTCCAGCTGACATCACACACATGCTGAACGTCCTCTCACACACGGCTCTTTGTCTGGGCGCGCTGTGTGTGTTTGGAAGATGAATGTGTGTGTTTTAATGGATTGGGTCCTGGGTCAACCACTGCATCACTCCTCCAGACACACACTCTTCTCGCGCGCACACACTTAGAAACACACACTGACACGCAGTTAGCGGTCCGATGCCTTCACATGGGGGAGCGTGCGCTAGCTAAAATACATCCACTCTTTTACTATCTCTTCTATACACACACACACATACATACAAATCATGTTGAACAGCGATTGCAGTTAGAGAGAGTGTTTTCCTGGTTATCTGTCCAGTTCCCTGGACGTGCCAAATGTGGCTCTTAATCCATTTCACTATCTGTGGGGAGAGATAAGCCAGAGCTTTTCCAGGAGTCCAGACCAGGCCTTGTGTTGTTGTTGTTGTGTGTATATGTGTCTGCGTGTGTGTGTGTGTCTGTATTAGTGGGTGCACGCGAAAGCTCGACGGTAAGACACACACTTATCTTGTCTTGACAGCCCCTCTGCTTGGTGGTCCTCCTGGCTATGTGTGTGTGTATGTTGCTGCTTGGTGGTCTCCCAGCAGTGTTTGGGATTATTATGTGTTAGTCAAGTGCATTCACAAGGAAATTAATGCTGCCACAGTCGCCACGCCAAGTGTGTGCATGCAGTACGTGCACATGCGTGTGTGTGAAATGGTTTGCCTTTTGATGTGAGCTTTTTTATCCCTGGCTGAAATGGCGGTTGGTGACCTGAGGGACTTGATGAGCTCATAAAATAGGAGTGTGTATGGGTGTGTGTGTGTGTGTGTGTGTGTGTGTGTGTGTGCGGGCGTCAGCTTGAGCGGATAGCATCGTGCTTACCCACAGAGAGCACCCCCTGACTGATTTATGAATATGTATGAACATGAAATGATCACCTATAATATGGCCTGACCCACCTGTCATATTGGAGTTTTTTTCTCTGGTGACTGTCACTGTGGTCCAAAGACCCAGGCTTTTATATTCAGTGTGTGTGAGTGTGTGTGTGTGTGTGTGTGTGTGAGTGAGTGTGTGTGTTTGTGTACGTGTGCCCTCACTGTGCTGTCTTTGAGAGTACGGATCGGGAATGCTTTAAAGGGGCGTTTCCCTGTAGTGGATGGGGGGATGGGACATGTGAATGTGTTTGTGTGCATGTGTGCTCGCATGCTGGGGAGGGGTGAGTGATTTAGCACCGCTGAAACACCAGCTGTCCATCTGTGTCTGACCCCCCATACACACCCCGTGCACACTTGAAACACACACAGACACACACACCGACACGTCTCCTCGCGTCTAAACTCTGAGCTGCTCTTCAGTATCTCTCAAATCTGAAGAAAGTCCAGACAAAACACAATCTGTTCATCGGCCTTTCTCCCTCCAAACACAGGCACACTCGTGCTCACATTCATCATAACACAGACTTACATTAATTTCCTTTGGATATAACTACTGTTTGCTTAACCCTAACCCTCAAGCCAAGTCTTCCTACTAAAATTTAATCATTTGCCTTATTATCAGAAGTGAGATGAATCCCCAGAAACTGATTGTCTGTCCCTACAACACACACACACACAAGTGCACACACACATCTACACACACACACTAAGGAAGACTGCTCCCTAATAAGCTCTGCGGTAGTGCTGGTGCTGCAGTGTATCCACAATGAATGACTCTGCAAGGTCACTCCTAGTGAGCACATGTAAATGCTACACACAAACATTCACACACACACACACACACACACACACACACACACACACACACACACACACACACACACACACACACAGCCACACAAAGGAGCGCTGAAGGCTGGCAGCAGAAGAGGTGAACTTTGACCCTGCTGGACATTCAGAAGTCGAGGTGATAGCTGAACTCCACAGTTGTATAAGCCCTAGTGTCTGTGTGTGTGTGTTCGTGTGTGTGTGCTGTGTGTGTCTGCCTGTGTGTGTGTGCTGTATTGTTTGTTTGTGAGAGTGGGTCAGGGTTGAGACAACTGGAGTCTGGCCTTTGCTTTCTTAGCCTCAGGGCTGGATTTGGTGTCTGTGTACGCGCATGTGTGTGTGTGTGTTTGTGTTGACCATTTGGTTGGAACTGTAGCTAATTTCTCAATCAGACACACACATACCATCTTCTCAATCTGTCCTAAAGGTCAAGACCTATTCATTCACTATTGTATCCAGTCTCAGTGGGTTGCTTTTCCTCTTAAGTCTGATGCAGGGCAGCAATAATAGGCAGTCTAGCTGAAGGTACATTTTAATAAAGACCTGAGGCAACTACACTTAAAGAAATGCCAGTGGGTCACTTAGGCAGCATCTGCCAGTGAACATGAAGGCATTTTGTGTTGCCTTTTTTTTCTGGCAAATATATTTTTATATTTTCTAAAAACAAAACAAACCCAAAACAAAACAAACATATCAGGTTCTGTCTTTTAAAGATACAGCTGATAGGCTTCAGCCTTTTTCAAACAGCGTGACATTACCCAACAGAGATGCACGTGAGAACTGTCTGAAGCTACAATTAAACATCAACTTCGATTAATTTAACCTGCTAGCTCTGAAATGCAAAACCTGTGATATTGCAATATTTTTATTTTTTTGCATCATGCCTGTCTACATTGGGTAGTGTAGACAGGAAAGCAGGTGAGGGAAGAGAGGAAACTTGGACCTCTGCATTGGCCTTTTGCATATGGCTAATGTAGATGTATGAACTATACCAGTATCAGTGTAACAGATATTTGATTGCACAGATTTGAACAGGTCATTTACTAGTTAAAAGGTTGGTGGTTGAATCCCCGCCTCACTCAGTCTGCACGTCGCACGACCCAGCCCCAAACTGCCCCTTCGATTCTGATGTGTCCGTATAATGAAGCCTAGGTTATACTCTGTTGCAGACATGGAAATGGACATCATTCATCAGTCATTCCTGTTATACTTCTCTAAAATCTGCTGCTTGTGGTGGATGCTTGGTTGGTGCATTATAATGAAAAGTTGGCATGGACAGCTCTACGTGGTCACAAAAAACTGACAGGTGTCTGCACTGACCCTCGCACCTTCTGAAGATGTCATTTACTTTTACCAACTTACCATAATTTGCCACTGGGATCTAAGTGGACCCTAGCGGACTTTTGGACAGCAAGCCCTTAAAGGCATAGCATAAAGTGCACTATAAATGTGTGTGTAAATGGCTGTGAAAAAAGTGCTTTGAGTCTTCCATTACAAGAGCTCTTCCATTACTAAGTGCCAGTATGCTTACCATTTAATAATCTGGTGAATTCACAGCGAGTGACTGGTTATCCTGCCATTTGAATCCTCTAGTAAGGCAGTACTCTCACCTAAACCAGAGTATTTCTAGCAGTGAGAACATGTGCAATGTCTAAACCAATATTTGTGGTTCTCGTGTCTAAAAACCTCATATGGGTCATAAAAAGAACAAAAGTCAAACTTCCTGGAATATCATTCCTGAAATTAAAATAAGGCATAATAAGCTTATGTTTACCTCAAATTTGCTGTTGTTTGCTGCTGTGGCCAAAATCACTAAGTTTCACAAAGCTGTCATGGTTTTATGCCACTGGGCCATTGTTGTTTTTCTCACTCTAGGGGGCTTCAGCCTAATAGCAGAACTTTCACAGACTTCCACTGTTCCATTACCAACTCGTTTTTTATAGCATCAGGATGATCCCTGTAATGTAGATATTGACTGAAAAACCAACGAGAGATCGTGTAATCTCTCTTTACTGATGACTGATCCAGGCTATAATTTTATAAAAAGCATAAAATATTTATTACTGCACTGTTGAATAGTTGTAAACTCAACTGGAAGTTATGACTTGTTTATAAAAACGTAATTGTAATACATCATTTTGACATTGTTTGCCCTTTTTTATTCATTGAGGTCTTCAAAAAGAACAGATTGCAATAAACATCAAGAGCAAACTGTATAGAAAACACACAGGCCTGAATTTGATTTGTGCGACAGCACAGCGGTTGTGACTCACTTGACTGTGGGATGATCTGGAGGGCAGCCATTTTTGATGTCCTCTGCAGGCACGGATGATGTTGAGTCACAGCATCATGTGTTCCCGGTGGCTGCTTTGTTAGTGTGGCTCCATCATGCCTCTGCCCCTGTGGTTAGTCAGTGTGTGTGTATATGTGTGTGTGTGTGTGTGTGTGTGTGTCTGTCTGTGTGAGGAAGAGTGTATTCTGTGGTTTTGAGAGGAGGTCCGACAGGAATAGATGCGGATGTTTGGTGAGAGGAGTGAAGGAGACGGGGAGTCAAAGGAAGAGAAGGGAAGAAGGCGAAGAGTATTGACTTTCACTGTGTCTCACTGCAAGTGTGTTTGTCAGTGAAATCTGATGGGGCCCATCAGCTGTCTGGGATGTGCCTGTCAGAAGGTTGGGGGCGTGTGTGTTTCTGAAAGAGGTTACAGTGTTCACAACACATAATTCGATAAAAGACATTTTGGCATTTACAAATGTTTTCATCAAATTTAGTGGATTCATCTCTACTTATTTTTTTTTACACTGTATTGATGAATTGTATTGCACGGATGGATACGAGAGATTCACCAAGCCGACCTTTTACAGTTGTAATCCTTCCTTTAAGATAGGTACCGATACCAAGCCACAGTCTGATAACAGCATTAAATTATTAAGCTGTTATCATCACAGCCTGGAATTTCTTTCTTTTATGCATAAGGCTCAACTTCAACATTAAAAAATTTAATGTAGCAAATAAATATTTTCTGAATTGGTATTTATTAGTATCCGAGATAGGCTCCAGCCCCCACATGACTGAGAATTGGATAAACTGAAGAGGATTTATGGTATTTGAAAGCATATGAAATTAAAAGTAAATAATGTATTTGTGTTAGTCACCCGATAGATCACGCACTAGTTTCGCTTTCAGCTCAGTGTGAAAGTCATCAGGCTGCTGCAAACTGCTGTTACATATGGTGATGCTCATGCTTAATTTATGGTACCGCAGTTGTGTCCTTTTGAACAATTTCCGACCTACGCAAAAACGCTTTTGTGCCATCTTCCAAAAACCCAACAGCACGCAGCATGCATGCATAAGGCTATGCCGAACGCTAATTGGCTGCAATAGGCAAGGGAGCGACAAGCAGAAGTGCAAACAAACATCAAAGATTATACATATATATATATATATAGAAATATATATATATGTAGACGAACGGTAGAGCTTTCCGTACGACCACAACAGAAGCATGTTTGAGTCCTCAGTCTGAGGGCACCGCCTTTTACTGCTCGTCACACACATTGTGTGTGAAGTGGAGCCTACTAAAGATAGTTAATGTGTAAAAATAACAGGTTATGTTACCGTAACTTTAGCAAAACCTTCCGTACAACAAGTGTTGTATGAAATATGACAGTGAGATCAAGTTTAAAAGAAAGAGGAAGCTCGCTTAACCACAAATCAAAAACTGTTGTAAAGATACAAATAAAAGCTGTCGGTGGAGCTCCAATTAAATACCTCCACCCTGTTACACCTTTGCTTTTAGCTTCCTTCATGCTGCTTTAGTTCTCCTGCTAGCACCTGACGCACTGCTGCTAAAGCTGTAAAGCTAAACTGAATGGATCAGCTGTAGATCGTCACTGACTTCCGATTCAGTGTTTTGAATGCGGATCAGATCGATACACAATCTAAACATCGTAGAAGTGTATCGCTAAAAATTTTCAACCTAGCCCTTCCAATATTGGCCAGGCTCTAAAACTGTTATTATTCTTCAAGTGTTTGGTTTGAAAAGATTCTGAACTTTATATAAACACATCAATGCGCTACATGTTTCACACTGAACATTCAAAAGCATGGAAGCCAGCTGCTTTTTACAGTCTTTTTCTTTCTGCCCAGTTTTATCTCTTTGCACCAGGATTTGTAAAATAATCATGCTGCACTTCTGCTGTTTGTTTATGCTCGTTGTCTCTTAAGTATGGATACAGACATGAATAAATGATATAAATGTGTCTGTCTATCCTCTGTCTGTGTGTCTGTCCCTTGGGGCAGCTCAGACTAAACAAACAGCTGTGTTTATGAAGCAAAGAAGAGCCACAAGGGTCCTCTGTTTACTGGTCCATTTCAGCACACAGGCATACAAAATGTTCACATGCACGCACTGAAATACACACTCACGAATGCCCCATGCTCCTCATCTTTTACCTGCCCCGCTCTGTTGCTTATTTGACCCCTGGTGTTTTCTACTCTCTCTCTTTCCCTCTGCCCCCTCTGCTCAGTGCTCGCTCGCTCTCAGACCGAGAGGAATGCCACTTTGTGTGACCTCTCACCCACACCAAGGAGGGGTGCTGCTTTAGATGAGGGAGTGAGGGGGCAGCTGCAGTCATGTGCCTGGGCTTGAAGGGAAATGCACATACACACTCACACGCACTCACACACACATACACAGAGAGCCAGGTTTCTAGCTAGCTAAAGGACATTAATTCTGGCAGTTTTGTATACGCATACATGTAGTTGTTGTAGATGTGCTGCTCTCCTTCACCCACCTCTTTTTGTGACCATCTGAGAAAGTGTAGGATGCTGTGGTCTGTGTGTGTGTGTGTGTGCGAACACACGAGTGGAGTGCAGCCTCACACAAAGGCGTTATTGTTGGTGAGAGGGGGCCTGAGGGGAGGCAGGCAGTCTGATTGGTTAAGACTATTGTGTCTCACTTTGCCCATTCTCCCTGTCACTGAGGATGTCATTACGGTGGCTCTCTAACTTGTTCTCCGTCTCCTTCCTTGCCACCCCCACTCCCCCACACCCTTACAAGCCAGAGATCATCTGAGGACTTGAGATATTCACAGAAACATTCAGACCGAGCAATGAAAATGTTCCTTCGCAAACTTCAAAACTTGCCTTGCAGACACCAGAGTCCTTCTGCAAGACGTATATTTAGTCATCCATTAACAATTGTTTGCAGGCATTTTACATGTGACATGTGGCATGACACGCTAAGGTGTCCTCACTCCATATGCCATGACAAGCAGAAAAAAACATACATGAAATATACACTAATACATGAGATGCATGGCTAATGTAATGTGCAATGAGTTTTTCATTTGCTTTTCTTTATCAATATGAGTATGATATTGCAGTGTTATATAGTAATATATGCTGGATGGTAAAGAAGCGAAAAAACCTGCAGGTAATGTGGCTGCATATCGATTCACTAACCAGACAGACAACAATAACTTGCAGTGAATTATTTTTAAGTAGCTAATCAGTGAGTGGGGCTGTTACAGACTGCTGTTTGCCAGAGAGGAAGTGTTTAATCTCAGCGCAGCTTCTGTCTTGAATTACCCATCATTCCACACAGGAAGTCATCCCTTAGGACTTTGAGCAGCTCATTGGAGCTTAATTGTTTCCTGTTGTACAGAAGTGCTATGATTGGGTCATATGGTGCACAGAGTAAAGTGACCAACACAATGCGTTGGTTTTATACTATGTGCAGCATGCCTGTTTTGTTGTATAATTTCCTTACCCTAAAAGATACGCTGTTCTAACAACTTTCTGTAGTCATGTTGCATCCAAAAAGCATTACACTTGTTCTAATGTTGTACATTTTCTTTGTTTTTAAACTTATGTGCTGACTGACATCTATAGATTGTTTGAACACGTACATACAGGGAACAATTTGTGGATAATTGCCATTTAAAAAAAGTCAAATGTGGTTGTTAAAGCTATTCAAAAACCGGGCACACCAGCGCCCATGCACACCATTAATGCTAATAGCAGGGATTAGATATACACTATATGTAGCACGTAAATGTGTCTGTCATTACTGAGGGGGTGAAAACCTCCAAATGCACCATAATAGCATGCTTCGGTTCAGCCAATCACGGGCTTTGTTCAGATTGAGTCATCTACCTCTGAGCGTGTCTGAAGAGAGTGTGACAAGGAGACTCTTTGGTGTTTCGCTGCTATCTTTAGGAGCACTCCAATCTGAAGGATTACTGCTGTGGACGTAGGAGGAAACATTTTACTTGAGACCTACTGCTGTGCCTTGAATGCGGCTTGTGCTTTACAGCTATCTAAAGGAAGAATACACAATAGATCGAAGGCTTGATCATGCTCAGCAGGAAGGGTACATAAAAAGGCACGTAGGAAAGAAAATACTCCAGAAAAAGTTAGCTCGAGCCCCTTTTTTCCTACTGTGGCTGTAGGCTGAACACATAGTTTTGGAATTGCAGCATTAAGTGGAGAGTGGAAGTTTTTCAATGGAGCCCAGTTTCCAAACTTTCCCACCCAAGTTTCCCAGATGAAGCTTTGTCTGGCACAGATGCCACCAGATCTGAGATAGTAAAGCGCTGGCTGAGCGGGAATATGCTGAGTGAAAACAGACATGCAGACACACAAACAGAATTTTAGACAGTAGGCCTGATCCCAGTGATCCACAAACTGTCCCACCTTGACAACCCCTCCTTTTTCCTCCCATTTCTCCTCCCTCTTTTCTCTCCCCTGCTGTGGGTTGCCTCAGGCGCATGAATGGAAGTCTTTATTCCCGGGAGAACTGGTGGGAAGAACGAGAGAACGAGAAACAAGGATAAGGGGGTTGGCAAGGAGGGAGGGGGGAGGTCTGTGAGAGTGGCCACAAGATCAACACAGTGCCACAGCTCCTCTTTTCTCCTCCATCGCTTTTCCCTCCTTTTCTCTGCGCTCACCCCTCCGCCCCCTCCCTCTTCCCAACCCGCGCCTTTCTATCCCGTTTTAAGTGCTGTGGATACAAAGCCCTGTTAGTATTCATGGTGTTTGTTTGCAGAGGAACTCTGTGTGTGTGTGTGTGTGTGTGTGTGTGTGTGTGTGTGTGTGTGTGTGTGTGTGTGTGTGTGTGTGTGTGTGTGTGTGTGTGTGTGTGTGTGCAGACCTGTCAGAAACACAGATCACAGAGAAGCAGCGCTGTGAATGGAGCTGGGGAGAAGCGGGCGGGGTGGTGGGGTGGTAGTTCCCACAGGAGGAAAATGGTCAGCTCCAAAAAAAAGGGAAAAAAGAAGAAGAAAAAAAGGATGATGGGATGAAGGGGGGAGGGGGGGTTAGTGCACAAGGCCACGGGCGCAGAGGGAGACAGTATGGTGTCAAAACCAAGAGAGGCTGCGTGACAAGGTGTTACAGAGAGGAAAGGAGAGGATCATATCAATCATAAGGTTTCGGAGGGGAACCAGTAGCAAACGAGTCTAGGCACCTCTCTTCTTGTTTTTCTGCTGGTCCTCTTCTTCCCTCCCTTTCTGCTGCTCTCATTCTTTTAGTTGCACCCCATTCCTTCCTCCCACTCTCTCCCTCTCTCCCTTCTCTCTCTCTCTGTGCCTCTCTCTCTCACTCTCTTTTTCTCTTTGTGTGTCTGTCTGGACAGCTGCCCAGTTCCATACACAGGGAAAAATGAAACACTCTAACCGCTGGGCGTGCAGCCAAATAAAAGGCTGCGAAAAACTATTTGAAGGGCAGCGTGTTTGTGTGCGCCTGTGTGTGTGTGTGTGTGTGTGTGCGCGCGTGTGCGCGTGCAAGGAGGTTGTGTATATGTTTGCCCCTGTATATGTGTGTGTTTATATGCGGGTCTGGTTGTGAGATTTGGGTGTGCCTGTTTAGGGTGTTCTTTCCCAGTATAATGGTGCAGCCAGGGTGCTATGTGCATGTGTGTGTGTGTGTGTGTCAGGGAGCGGGAGCAGTTCCTGAATTTCAGTTTGTTGGTGGAGAAATTAAAGGTTGCAGGAGAGGAAAAGGACAGCAGGGACCGGCACATACCTCCCCTCACATCAAACTGGAGGATAGAAGAACACTGTGTTTTACATCCAGATTGTCATTTAAAACAGCCTGCTCAGCGTGATACATTTATACACACACACACACATGCACTTATTTGTCAGTAAATATATGCTGACTCATTTGCAAAGTGCCTTTCAGTTGGGTGATTGCAGCACTTAGTCACATATTATCCATGACCTCCTCCTCCTGTGCTCTGACCTTATCTGATGGTTACGTCACCACCGGAAAGGAATGTACAGCTCCATATCTGCCTGCACTCAGGTGTTGGACAGCCAGCATTAAATCCATGTTGCTCCGGTGCTGATCCAGAGAAAGACATCTTAGAAAAAAGGCAGTTGACTCAGCCGTGTTGTAAACACAGCCCCAAGAGCTCCAAGGGCCCCGGGGGGAAGAAGAGTGCGTCAGATGGGTTGAGAAGCAAAGATGCTTTGGTTCGGCCCTGAGCTGGTGTTTATCGTTATGTGATCAGTAGGGGTCTTGTAGAAAGATGGCCTGTGTGGAAAAAGGTTGAAGCTTCACAGTTCTTTTTCGCTTGTGAGCTGCACACGGGTCAGAGTCCAGTGCTTATGCTCATTTCCCGACCGCTGCCCCCTGCTGCAGGTCAGCAGTAGCACAGGGAGATAATGGCTTATTCACAGAGTGCACCACAAGAGCAGGCAGTGTATAAAACAAACATTAGAAAAAAACCCATCTGAATCAATTTGCTTGCTTATGCAGGCTCTGGAGACCTATGAGTAACAAGTTTTTAGTGCATGGTATTGACCACCAGTGTGGTGATGAAAGGGCAATACAAAGCATGCAAGTGCAAATTTGGAGTTCTTTATGAAATGTAAATCAAAATGTGAATAAGTGAATGGTTAAGTGAGTAAGCTGACCCTGTCAGGAAAAGACAAAGAAGGAAAGTTTCACTGTGCTCACAGCAACAACAACAACAACAACAACAACTATGGGAGTGCCTCAGTTTGTATGGCAACTATTTGTATTTGCTTGCTGGAATATCAGACAATGCGTGATTTTTCCCTGGAAATGCTTTGTCGAGTATAAGAGGCATAGAGGAGGGGAGACGGAGGAGAGTGGTAGAAGGGAGGAAACTAAGAACAAAAAGCTGAACCGGTGCCAGCAACCCAGCTTCAACCGGAAAAAAGTAGGAGGAGGGGGCTTTCTATTTCTTAATTTTTTTTTCTTCTCTTTTGCTCTCCTGTCTCTTGTAGGAAAGGTGTCCCTCTCTTTATTATCTCTCTGTGGTTGCTTTGTGGTCAGTGGGGAAGATACATTTTCTCTGTGTGCGTAGTGTATGTCTGCCGGTCGCACTCTTAACCGCCCCCATCGCCCTGCTGTCTGTTTTTTTTCCTGTGCCCTCCTTTAACCTGAAACAGCAGGTATTCTAGGACAGGTTAAATGAGAAAGCAAGTGTGTATCAGGTGTCTGTCATCTTACCCCTCTGTGGACTCACAGCGCCTCTTCTCCAGTGTCAATGTGTATACACACACACACACATATACTTCACAACTGAAAGGATACCATGGCAGTGCGTTCAGGAGATAAATTTGAGCGTGCATTTACATACCTGCATTTGCTGGCTTCGTTAATCATTTACAGCGCTCAGCATTTGCGCACGTGCCCAGTATGTGTTTTCACCCATGTGTTGTGAGTGTTGTGCCTCTCAGCGTTTTTGTGTGTGTGTATGTGTGTTTTTGTGCTTGTGAATTCGTGCAGACTGCTTCTGGCCAATAAACAGCTTCTGCAACAAGTGTGGAAACATAATGAGTGTCACTACTTGACTACCGACAGCAGTCGGGAGAGCAGAGAGAGTGATAGGGAAGCAACAGAGGAGATGAAGGCTGAACTGGATGTTAGCAGGGAAGGGAAATATATGGCACTCTTGACCTCGCAAATATGTACGCTGTCATAAAAGTGCACGATAGATTTTATTGTTGTGCGTCTGCGTGGCTGTGTATATTTATCTGTGAAGAGGAGATATCTTATCAACTGACAAGGAGCTGCTCCATCTAGACCAGATTAGCGTTTTCAAACGTGTGTAGCCGGGATTTTGAGTCTTTGAAATGTGTGCATCTACTGTATACAAGCGTGAGTGTGTGCGTGTGCACTTGCACGCCCCTGTGTACATGCTGAGAGGCAGGCCTGTGGTTAGGTTACATCTCCCTGCAGCGCAGCAGAACAGTGTCTCGTTGCGTCATACTGAGTCTGTTAATAACAGGCTAAACCACAAAGGCCATCCGCTGCTCTATTTCTCATCTTCCAGCAGTACACTGATTATGCAGCAGTGATACATTAAGCAGAGTTATGTGGGGGCAATACAGTATATTAAGGTTTAGTATTTTCTCCTTTAAGTGGACAAGTCTAACCGAGCAGAGGCTTACTTCAGATTTGTGGCGTTTCAGTGAAAGAAAATGTATATAAATTATATCTTACTTCCGGGACATATGTTGTGCACGGCGCCTTCTTGACAGCATGACATTGCAGTTATAGTTGAGAAAAGCGTATGAGAGCTGTCACAAACATAAATATGATCTGCAGTAAATAATGATGGATCTAGTGCAGG
Organism: Perissodus microlepis; assembly: GCF_051167445.1. NCBI lineage: Eukaryota > Metazoa > Chordata > Actinopteri > Cichliformes > Cichlidae > Perissodus > Perissodus microlepis. The sequence goes on from NC_140472.1 coordinate 17,758,005, forward strand.
GACGCAGCTTCGCTATGCTACTGTGTTTAGTACTCAGACACCCCCAACTTGATTCCCTTAGCTCTCACAGCATGCAACATCCTTGCCACAGGAATTTAATTACTCTGTAAACAAGCCTTTTGTTCTGTTGCACACTGTTTTCTCATGCACGCGAGATGCATGAAAATCTTCAGATCTACTGCAAAAGCTGTCATATTAGAGAAAATCAGAGATGTGATAAGTGCTGACAAAAAAACGATAATATATGCTGAACTGGTTGCTGTGCTATGCACATGTTATATCTGTGGAGATAGGCTAATGTTAAGAAGACAGGAAATAGAGCAGTCATAGTTTTACAATCACATTATCATTATCATATCATTCGTCTATCCCTGCAGCTATATAAGGCTGTCTCATGATTGCAGTTTAAATGTAGTCACCAGTCTTTGTGTCTCTTTTTGTGTCATCCCCAGACATATGAGCGCCAGTTCAGAATGCCAGAGCAGAGAGAGGGAGGCCTGCTGCAACTACTGGGAGATAATCCTTCTCTCAAACACCAGCTTCGCAGCTCCCTCCATCCTGCACACGCACTCTCGCACACACAGCAAACGCAGCTCTCCCCCACTCAGAAATTTCAACACACTCACGCACCCCAGCACCAAATCGGTACAGACTGGATTCCGTCTGCAGCACCTTCTGCGTCTCCAGCCCATCCTGCGGATTCTGAGGCAGCCAGAGACTTGGCAGCAGACAGCAGAGGCTCGTTGCTAGATCCGAGCCAAGCTTTCTCACGAACGGCGACGCAAAGTCCCTCACCTCAGCGGTCTCTGACTCCAGATCTGCAGCTGCCAGTGGTCACAGATGCCAGTATTCTCAACTTGACCTCTCTCAGCAGGTATATTTTAATTTCCTTGTGATGCATGATATCATGAACTGTGCACTGTGAATGGAATGTGAAAGTTACAGTAGTGAAATTTAAAAGGAAGATGTTTTAATTAACTTGACACGGTGATTCAAATTAGGTAGTAAGTATTCTGCGCAGTGTTGGTGAAATACAAAACTATCCATTCTCTTCATTTTATCGCACTCATCCTAATTATTTCTCTGTGTAAATCTCTCCAGGGGGAAGGGTCTGCAAGAGGTCAGTGAGCAGCTCTTTGGGAACATTAAGAGGAAGTACGGCAGGAAGGACTCCCAGAGGATGCTCTGTAATCCCCACAGTGCTGATTCACATTGGGGACAGCCAGAGAAAGGATCAGAGAGCCCAAATAATTCAGAGGAGAGGCAGAAGTACAGGCAAGAGGAGACAGCTGAGCGGTTCCATGAAGAAAGAGAGGAAAGGAGAAAAGAGGAACGAGAGCGAGCAATTGCTGGGAGGAAAGGAGACGAAGAAGACAGAGGGATGCCCATGCTGGCAGAGGAAGCGAAAGGAAGAAAGAGGCGGAGAAGGCCTTCTTTTGACGAGTCGTTTTCTGTAGAGGAGCAATCTCAGCAGCGGACTCTGGACTCTGATGCAACAGAGAAGCAGCAGCCTGGGCCTTTAGAAGCCAGAGGAGCACATAAGATAGAAACTCACAAAAATGATTCTCGATTCGTGAGTCAAGCTGATATCGGCGCAGAAAGGCTGGATAAAGCAGAAAGAGGAGATAAAGTTGACAAAAGAGAAAAGGGAGAGAGAGTGGACAGGGTGGAAATGGGAGAGACAGTTACAAATGGGGCTGACCAAGAGTCACATCTGAGCGCAAACAGGATGAAAAAGAACCCCTTGGGTCGTCCTAAGATCAGCGCGGACACCCTTAAACCCAGAGATCCAGCTCACAATCACATCAGCAAACCCAGTCTCAGCTTGAACCCTAGATTCCCCTGCCCAAACCCCAGCCCCAGCCCCCGGAGTAACATCAGCCCTATCCCCAGCCCCAGACCCAGGGCAAACATCAGCCCCAGTCCAAGCCCCAGATCAAGAGCCGATATGAGTCCGAGCCCAAGTCACAGCACCAGCTCTACGGCCAGTTCCAGACCGACCAAGGCCAACGACAGGTGGTCCTACCTGAAATCAAAAAGCCATGCCAGCATTACATCACCGCAGAGAGAAACCTTGGGTAGCCTCGCAACCTTAGCTGACCCGCCCTCTGCTTTCCCCATTACCCCTTCCAGCCCGCTCTACACCAACACTGACAGCCTGACAGTCCACACTCCCATTAAGAGGAAACGAGGACGCCCCAAGAAACAGCCACTCCTAACTGTGGAGACCATTCACGAGGCCACTTCCACCTCACCTCCAAGCCCATTGGCCCAGGAAACCACTGCAGGGCTAAATCGTAGGAGGAAGACGCACACACTGAACACTTTAGTGCAAATGGCCTCCACGATGACCAATGCCAACAGTCTCAAACTAAAGCGTGGAAGGGGGCAATCCAGGCCAGTGAATAAGACGAAGCTTGGGAAAATGCAGAGCATCCTGAATGAAATCCTTTCAGGATCAAGTCAAAATGGCACTCTGGCTCTGAAGTCATCTTCTGCTCCTGTTACCTCAGCTATGAGTGCCATGGCATCCACCATTGAAGCTCGACTGGGAAAACAGATAAATGTGAGCAAAAGAGGAACCATCTACATTGGTAAGAAGAGAGGGCGGAAACCTAGAGCAGAAACTCAAGGCTCCACTCCTCCCAAAACCACTCGGGACAAGCCAGCATTGTCTGTCTCCACATCGAGTCTCTACGAATGCCCCGCAGTGCCTTCCTCCACCTCATCTCCCAGCTCTAGTGCTCCGTCTATAAGAGCCAGTCACTCTGATGCTGCTATGCCCAGTTTGCAGCCCATTTCAGCCTTGCCCTCTAAACCAGCAAGCAGGAGCTTTCTCACTGGGGGATGGAAATTGTCTCCTCCTCGACTTCTGGCTAATTCACCATCCCACCTGTCAGAGGGGGCATCAGTGAAGGAGGTAACTCTGTCCCCCATCAGCGAGTCCCACAGTGAGGAGACTATTCCCAGTGACAGTGGGATTGGGACGGACAACAACAGTACCTCAGATCAAACTGAGAAGGGTCATGCCTCTCGACGAAGGTGCAGTAGACTGCTGTTATACTCCTTTACTTGCTTTATAGGCATTTTGTTCTGTATCGAATAGATTGGCACCCATTCATTTACCTGCTGTTTTAATGTGATTTATGTTGTGTTTATACAGGTACTCATTTGATCTGTGTGGGTTTGAGGCTGCGGAGGCAGCAGCTTTGGAAGCATCCAACAGAGGTGGCAGAACACGCTGCGAGCGCCAAGTAACGGCTGTAGATAACTTTCTGTCGCAGCAGGAGAAGAAGCAAAAGCATCATCGGCGGAAGAGGAAGTGCCTACAGAGTCGGGATCATCTTCATTTTCTCTCTGAACTGGACGAGGTTAGAAACACTGTAACAAATCCTGCGTGTGAGCCTTTAACAATCGCTCTAATGTACAAGCGTGCACTAAAGGGTGTGGGTTTGTTTTTCTAAATGTTTCCTGTTTCCTTCCTCCCTGTAGGTCGTGTTAAAGCTCCAGCAGTTACGAGTGTCTCACAGACGATTCACCTGCTACCCCCAGCATCCCTATCCTTCCATTTTCCGCCTCAACTTCCACCATTACTACCCTATTACCTACGACTCGTACCCTTGTGACTCCAGTTCATACCTCCGCAGGAGTGCTGATCTGAAGGCTAAGAGGAGACGCGGTCGTCCAGCCAAAGCCAGCGAGCCAATCACATCAAAGCTGCCTTTTGTTCAAGGATATGGTTATCCGCTGGCAGGGGGAAATTACTATGCAGCACCGTATGCGATGCCTTACGCTCCTCCTCTGAGTCTGGGCTACTTTCCCCCTACTCCCCCATTTTATCTGCCCCATCACTCGCTAGGACCGGCGCCCCCATCTCCCTTCATGAGACCTGCTGTGCCCCCTCCCAAGGCTTTCCACTCCAGCGGACACTCAAAAATCCAGCCTGGTGCCAAGCTTTGCACCACTAGTGGTCCACTTCAGGGGCCATCTGTAAGGGGAGAGGGTTTGGGATCCCTGGGCAGCAGCAGCACAGGTGGTCTTGCAGGGGTTCGTCTCCACAAGAGGAAGCACAAGCATAAACATAAGCACAAGGATGAACCTCTTCTTTCACCACGAGACCGGCAGGACTTGGGAGGGCTTTTCAGCGGAGCTAAGACCAATGCACGCCTCAGCATGCTGAGTGAGAGGAGAGACTTGGCCAGTCAGGGTCCTTCAAAGCTTCTGGACAAGCAGAGGAGCAATGGCAGAGGCTCTTCAAACCTGGGATCCAGCTTAGGGATTTTTGAGTCTGACCAGCTGTCATCACACTCTCTTGCTGACAGTCAGTTCCATTCCCTTCAGACTGGGCAGCCTAAAAAGAGCTTCATGGGCAGCTATAGTAGCCAGTCGCAGCGGTCAGAGTCAGCGTCTGACCTATTTTCGGGGTCACAAGAGGACGAGTGCGGCGGAAGGAGCAGGCGGACGAGGCTCACTGTGTTTGGAGATCAGGGCTTAATGTCATTCCAAACGACGAGGCAGGAGCCAGAACAGATGAACAAGTGTCCCAGTCCCTCCCTCACTGGTAAGAGAATACACTATATTTATGAGAAAGCACACTGCATTGTATGTTGGACTTATAATAAAAACAGCAGCAGTTGTTTTCTACTCACTGGGACAGCATGATAAAGCACATTGCTTTCTTTAATGAAGTGTTGGAGGTTTGAGGTTTGCCTAAAACGCAGTAACTCCTGTTGTTTGCTTGTCTTTGCTTGTCCAAGCCGTTCATTCATGGCTATACACAGGCTCACCCAGTGTTCCAAATCTGAGCTGTAAATATCATTCACTGTACAGGGGCCTACAGAACCATAATGTGACTCCCTAAAAGTAGCATCCAGGAGCTGCATTTTCCAGTCTAAACTACAAATGTGCTCACCCTGTTAAATATCTGCACACCCGCTATAACATCAACACGGCCACCACTTTGAAGCAAATGGTTATGTTAATGTATTTGACTGCTCTGCATGACTGATGTTCATTTACAATTAATATACTGGAGATTAGCATATAATTGCACAGTTAGAGCTCCGGTTCCCATTGTGCTTGTAGAGGGGGGATAATGTTTAGCCGAAGTATGTTTTATGTTAAGTTACATGTGCACAGATTTGCGTTTTGGATTGGTGGTGAGAGAGATATGTCCTTTACAAAATAACAGCAACGTTGTTGTGTCCATTATCTTAAATGTGGTGCACATGTTCTGTTACGTGTTTATGTGAACAGACAGCGGTGCGTCCAAGTAATGTCCAAAATGTATGAACAGCTGTTTGCACTTGTTCCTTAGTGATTTCCCAATGTTTATGTGCGCTATATAATGCGCGAGGGAGTGAAGAGTCCAGACACAGGCTTACTTTACCTCTAAATAAACCCATGAATGGATCACACGTGGAAAGCTTATGATCTGAAGCATCGGCAGCGTGTAAGCAGCTGACATTACCAGCAGTGGACCTTATTACATCACATCACTACTTATATAAAACAACAAGGTTCCTATCTGTTAGACAGAAGTAGGAAGCCGGAATTTATTAATGAAAGAAAAACTATACAAATGATATTTGATACATGATACTATGCTAGCCCGTGGAACTGGAAGAAAGAGACACATACATGCTTTTACTAATCACTTATATGTGATCAGAACTGTTAATGTAGCCAAATGAGAGCATGTTTGCCAAAAAAAAAAAAGGTTATACATTAATATTAAACGCTGTTCCTGAGTGTTAATTGACTTCTGTTATTTGCTGGATTATCACATTTAGTCAGTTAACTGGGTTTTCCCATTTTAAATGTAGATTTAGTAATGCATGTCAAGGTGATTCCTATTATAAATATGCTTATGCACATCATTATCGGGGCTTAAAGCAGACAAAGAGACTGGGTAGCACCGAATTCTCACCACCCAATGAATGTGTATTTTGGTACATTCTGTATTCTGCTGTCTTTGAGCACATCTGGCTGGGGATAAAGAGAACGTAATGCATGGATGGAGACGACTATAATTCACCAATCTCTCCTACCTCCCCACCCTGCCTCCCTTCCCTCTCTCCTGCCAATGCTTTTGCCAGAGATATATTATTCACACAGTATGATTTATTTTCTACAGACACGCCGTAAAAGGCCCTTGCCTGTGTTAAAAGAGCTGGCTGGTAGCCAGGGGTTTAATGACTGGGGCCTAGTCCAGTGGCGGGGAGGAGAAGCCAGGGGCTCAGTTAGAATACACCCCCCCACCCCAGGGGATCCAGGACGGATGACTCATATACACCCCTCCCCCCCTCCCCCCATAATGACTCCTCCTCCCCCAACCCATCCATATTATCCCTCTAGTGTTGTTATACCTCTTCTACCCTCTGTGTCCTTCCCTTCCCTTTTGCTGCTTCTGCAGTTCTTGCCCTTGCTTTCCCCCTCTGCCTCTCTCCCGTGGTTCCCACATCCACACGCAGATTTCCCCTTGTTCCTCTGCCTCATCTCTCTCTCCATCTCCCCCTTCTAGCTCTCTCCTTCTTCCCTTTCACTTTTTGCTTTTTCCCTTGTCTCCCCTCCCCCTCATTTTCCCATTACTCTCTTTACTCCCCACCTCCCCCCCACACACACTCCTCCTCTAGCATGACTTACTGCTTCACTTCACAGCTTTAGTCCAATTAAAACACAGACGCATGTGCATGAGAATGCTCGCTGCACATGCAGGCGCAGGCCCCCGCATACACACAGATATACGGGTCCCCATCCAGATGTAAAATTCATACTATTATCTGAGCGTGCAACAATAAGTTTGTCGGTCATGGACAAATCATTAAGCACACGCGTGTCTCTGCGTGTGTTGTGCGTTTGCTTCTTAAGCAGACCTCGCTGAATCAGTTGTAACTTTCTTACATGAATGTCTGACTGAAAGTCTTTAATGAATAATTCGGAAAAAATTTTTGTGGCAAGTCAAGCCAAGTTGTATTTATTTTGCCCAGTATAACAAATCACAGATTTGCCTCAAGGGGCTTTGCAGTCTGCACAGCATATGACACACTTATCTGGACTGATCCCCAGTCCAGATAAGATAGGACATGTGATAGATGCTCTGTGTACGCCATAAAACAACATAGTAAATTACCAGTGTAAACAGTCAGGATGACAAAAATAATACATAATAGAGAAGCGTAGATTTGGGAGGACATCAAGCAGCTTTCGGTTAGGGGGTCGAGAGTGCAAGAGGAGAAGACGAGGATATAGATTAAGATCCAAAACATCTGGAAAGAGGCACCCACTGCCAGGATAGAGAAGTGACCGGACCTGCGGTAGTCCGGCAAGTCACGCAGCTTGTTTAAACACATGCACAGACCTTCATCCAGAAAAAAAATTACACTAAATGACATACATCAAGGATTATTTTAATCTGTCTCCGAAAAGTGCTCTCAGCTACAGCACAGGCAGTGGATAAGTGAGCATAGCTGTGACTTCCTATTTCACAGAGAAACAGGTTCTCGGTACTATACTGCCTCTCACACTGCTGAAGGTCACTGGTTTTATGTTCCGTGTATGGAGCTCATAAATTTCTGCTACTTTGTAGTGTGTGTGTGTGTGTGTGTGTGTGTGTGTGTGTGTGTGTGTGTGTGTGTGTGTGTGTGTGAACTGAGCATGTGCTCACTTTTGCTGCAGCTCATAAACCACTGCTACTTAGTGCTTTGTGCATTAACTAATTTCACTGTCAGGCCCGAATTTTTGACCAACAACAGCGTGATATTCTTCTGCGGTTTGTATGGGAGGTAGTTAGGCAGCTTTTTATCTTTCCCTTACTCTTAATTCATTAGCAAACAGCTCTGCGCGGTGCTTTTCAAATTTTCATCCCCATCATTACCATTTGGTCTCTTTAGGATGAAAAAATATTGTATTCTGCTAGTTGTGGCAGTTCACTGACGTTGTGCAAATCTTTAAAAAAATCTATTAAATATTAAATGCTCCCCCCTTATGTTTTATGAAAGAGACATATTCTAAATGTCTTGAGCATCATTTTTCACACATTTTCCTGTAACACAGCCAACAATATTTAAAGTATAAAACTGAAAAAGCATCTTTGATTTAATGTACTCATCAAATGTTAGAGCACTGAAGAAACCTGCTACACCATATCAGCAGGAGTCTGCAGGAAAGGAAGAAAGGCTAGAGCGCAGGAATCCAGCAATAGGAGTAAAAAGCTCAAGGAAAAGAGACGAAGCATGTTGCGTGCACACTGCTTGGGGACTGGTGGTTGATTGTGCTTTTCCTCCATTTTGGCTGTGGCTCAGTCCGAGCCCCGGGAACAGTGCCCAGACAGGGAGGAGGGGGAAGCGAAGAAATGGGACATAGATGGGAAACAAAAAGAATGACAGAGACAGACTAAGATCGGGAAGCGGTCTCTGAAATAAAGATGGAAATGAAATGGTGCAGTGTTACCAGTTTAATTGAAAATTAGAGAGTAGCATATTGCCGCCCATGAAGAGACGAGTGGAAGAGAGAATGTGAGTGACGGGGAAAGAGTAAGGATAGAGCAATGTGTAAAGGGCATACTGCCCAGTTCACCAGTGTGAAGGAAACAATATGGCTCCAGTTTCTTCTGCTCAGCCATTCTGAACTGCTGAATTCATTTTTTGTGCATGTGTATGTATGCATCTGTGTGTTTTTGTATCTGTGTCTGTATGCGCATGTGCATGTGGACAAGAGTGCCGATATGTGTGTTTGTGTTGCTGTGTGTGTTTAGCTTTTTGGCAGTCTGTGCTCCAGATGCACAGGGTTGTTATTGTGTAGCGACATATTAAATGGTTGAAGGAGACATTTCCTGCTAGCAGAATAGGATCTCCTCCTCTCCCCTCTTCTCTCTGCTCTCTAGTAGACAATTACAGGATAGGATCTGCTCTCCTGGCTCAGCTGGGATTTGAAAAGCTTACATGAATATCTCAAAATTAGCAGGAAGCTCTTAAAGCAAGAAAAGACTTTCTCTCCATGAGCTAAATTGGCATGATGTCTTTCCTAGTCTTTCCAAGACTGCTCTTTTTAACTGACACGCAAGCACAAATGGTCCTTTCTTTTTATAGACCTTACTTTGCTCTTTATTTTCCTTGACATTTCTCACCTGACTCTTTCTCCCTCTCTCCTCTTCCAGATGTTCCCAGTAAGCGGAGGTATAAACGTCGCGAAGTGGAACAGATCCAGAAGGACGTAAGGAGGATGCATTCTCTGAACTTTGAGCATGTGCAGAAGATCCTTCGTGCCAAGCGCCTGCAGCGACAAGCCAAAACAGGAAACAATGTCATCAAAAGACGACCCGGACGACCCAGAAAACAACCTCTGGAGGAACCGGAGCCGACCAAGACGAGGAAGGAAGATTGGGCTGAGGTTCGAGGCTTGGACATGCTGGCTAGCAGGAGAAGTGATGAGAGGACTCTGGGGATGCCTGTTCTGGAGAGGTGCGATAACCTGCCAGGCAGACACAGCCTCAGGCCGAGTCTGACCCCCGAGCCTCTGGAGTTCTCCAGTCACGATTCCATCTCAGCAACTATTGAGACTGTGGTGCATCAAGCGCGGTCTGTGAATCCGCTGGCCAAAGGGGGGAAACGCAAAGGAAGGGGCCTCAGCAGGGACGAACTGTGGGCTCCCTCCAGTCAGTAGACTCGCAGGAGAAAGCACCTCCAGCAGAACTGGAGAGCAGTTAACGGAGGCAGTGTTTCAAGCCTATCAGATGCAGTGCCCTTAATCTTGGGACTCCTTGGTGCACTTTGACTTGTTTCTCCTCTCTGATTTGTCGTGAGGAATACAGTGGGTTGGTGGAGCAGGAGGAGGGAACACTGCTGGTGCCATCCCTCAGTTTGCTACACCCAACCAGACATGGGCCTTTCAAAGATTCATTGGACCTTTATTTACAATGGCACTATATGGTACTATTTGATACTGAATCTGATGCTCTAAAACTGTGTGGTACTTATGATAGTGTAGGATATTATGTGACTCTTTATGTATCTGATACAGTGATGTGTATGGTACTTTATGATACTGTATCTGAATGTGGCTTCAGCCATATATTTACCAGCAAGGGGAGGGGGGAATGGTTAATATAAAACTGTGCAGCTCTGCTTATTTTTGCCTTTCTGAGGAAGCTTGTCAAAAACATGTGGAATAATAACTTCAGTAATTAAGCCACCTTACCCTATTACTTCCCCTGTTTTGCTCCCATTCATCTATACCTTCCTAGTGTCCTCGCTCCCTTTGAGAAGTAACTGATACTTCCTGGCAGCTCCGCACTCGTGGTCCCCCTCCCTGCTTGACGCTCACCCCAATTCTTTAGCCCTCCCTGGTGCCTGCCGCTTAAATCCATCCCCCTTTGTCCTCTCACCTATTCCCACTAATGTTTTACATCTCCATTTCTTGAGCTCCCTCAACCTACCCGCTGTGTCATTTTTTTCCCTCTCTCCCTGCTCAGGCCTCTCCTGGGCAGTGACATAAAGGCAATATGGTGGGTTAGACTGTCCCAGACTGTACATAGAAACAAAGTCCACTGTTGCCTGCCTTGTACAATGGGAAAACCAGCTCATAGATGTGTACTGGCACACAGTATATTAAATAGAATTGTTGTACCATAGACAATGAAAGTGTGTATTGTTTTATAACCAAAAAAACAGACATGGGTGTGACTCAAGACAAGCTTGTTTTCAGACAGACAAGAACCACATGTATTCATTCATACACTCATTATTGTGTTTATAAACAGGGGGCATTGCATACAGGAGGAATATCAGGTGTATTTTTGGTAAACCTTAAAAAATTGGTTAAATGCACTATTAAAAAAGACAACAACAAAAAAAAGACATACACTTTCATCAATCAAATGCAGCACTTACATGCTTGTTCCAGCCTTATGTTTCGGCATTCGACGGTGTGGTTATCCAGTCCAGAGACCATACATTATTTTAATCAAATTGTATATGCAGGCTGCGCAGCCAAAAGCGTCAAACCGAAGCCCGCCGAGTCTGAATTGGACAGTTCAGCAGAAGAGGGCTCACACAGTCAGTGTTTTGAAAAAGCTAATCCCAGTCTTTCTACTTAACATAATTTTCAATCCATATCCTTGGAAAAATATTTTTGGAAAGTAAATCCAGTATTTAGATTTAGAAACCAAAGTCTCAGTATTCAGTGTATAATTTAAAAGTATCTAAATCAGAGTTTGACAAACTCTCCACCATGTTGGCACCAATGTAAAGCATTCCTATGTGCACTGTAGAATGTAGCCATCTTGGATATTTTTTATTTTTTTTTGCGTGTGTCAATATGTTAAACCTTTGTTAAACTCTATCGACAGTATCTGTGGCTTTGGGTAGTGGTTGGTATTTTCTCGATTAGGTGTTTCTGAATAATAAGCAATGGATCAGTGTTTCTTTGGCAACCTTGTTGAAATTTTGTTTCAGGAGATTCTGTTTTGTTCGGCCGGGGGTGGGATTCTCAGTTGCAGCAGTTCGACTTGTGCCTTATGTTTCTTTCTCTCACAAATTACCATTTGACCTGAGGAATATGAAGCGGCAAGGAGTGCCCCAGACAACGACCCAAAATGTTCATGATTGTGCAAATGACACGTGTGTCTTATTCACGAGAACCCCGAAACTGCCGGCGTCCCTTCACAACTTCCATAGTTAGCATCTTCTGTCGCTGGACACTGCTGTCTGGTGTCTCCCAGCTTCCTCCTGGTTTATTTTCTGACTCATATCATCATAACAGAGGTAGAAGGGCTGGACTGAAGGAGCTATTATATTACTGTTTTAAATCCGCATCATATACCTACCTACATACTGCTATAGCAGCGGAGGTGGACAGTGTATCAGATGTGTCTCCATCCAGTGATATTGATTGTACCCAGAGTCTTAGATATATAATTAAACACCACTTACTCTGCCCAGTAAATAATGAGAGATATAACTGATTATATACTTGGCAAAGGAGGAACAGCCGAGATTTTTATGGAAATCACGTTCTCGTACATTGTTGTTTGCTATGCATCAGGCCATGCCTGGCAGTGACCTTAAAAGGAATTTCTGTTCTGGGTCCACCCTTCGACAAAGAGAAATAAGTGGTCTTATTTACTCAATAAATTGAATTCATGTATCAAGAATTGTGAATAATACCAGTAATAATTTGTAATAAGTTGTGCAGAAAGTGACTATCATCTCATGAAAACTATAGTGACTGCAGCTCTATGCAGTACAGCCTTAACCAGATGTAAAACTACAGTATTAATGTGTCTGTTGTAAATAGTGTTAGTATGTCCATCCTGCATGGATACCAGTTAGGCTCAGCTATGCTGGGACTGTCTCCTCAAACCACAGTAGACCTTATCTCTCTATCAAGGCTGCTCAAGACCCAAGGAACTATTGAGAAAAATGACAACCTCAAGTGATTTTAATATTTGACAAATTCCACTGCCTATTGACAGTTGCGGCTCCGGCCGGCTAAATTACACTGAATGCTAAAACGATTTGCCTTACCGCGCTTTTTAAAAGTTGAGGATAGAAGCCCCAACGTCGTGCACTCGACCAAAAATAGGAAATCCCGGCTGACTTGTAGCTACTTTGCCTGCGGCCAGCTTGGGCAGCGCCGTAGCAGTGAGTAAGTAAGAGGGTTGTTTTGTTCGGGGAGCTCTCAGAGGAAATAGCCAAAAATACACTCACCCTGATGTTAGTGTGCTTAACCTTGCTTTGCTAGGTGGGTCTGCAGTCTGTTGTGGCAAAGATGGGGTCTAGAAATGTGAGGCGGTGAGGTGTAGAGGATACACACTTGGCAGCTTACTCCTTCATACTGTGGTCAGTCAGCGGTCTCTGATGCTAGAGTTAAAGACCCCAGGTGTTGTCTGTCCTGTCTGTCTCTCCTACCAGCCAATGCTTCGGTGCCTTCTAACACTGACAAGTATTGTCCTAATCCAGAGCTTTCACTCTACACAGAGACTGCAGAGGGGATGTGGTTATGTATAGGGTTCAAGGTCACTGTTGTTGTGATGTACTTAGCAGCCAATCTGGACCGGTGGCTACAGGAGGCCCCTAAACACTGATGTAAGGATCCCTTACCTCGTCTTTGGCTTCAGCACCAAGGGCGGCGCAGCAGTGTTTGACCTTACGTTAGCGGTTTGGGGTGTATTTCCTGTAGTCTGCATTTACCACTTCAACACAGCAACTAGGATGAGAGATAATGGCACCTAAGTTTTGATTTCGCCCCTCGTTCAATATGTAGCGTGCTTTGATGTGCATCCTACACATGGAGCAAGGGGGTCGTGTGGAACAGAGCCTCATAAATGTACATGTAGTCATCCTCACAGCATACGTTACCATTTCTAAGCTATAATGTTCGAAGCTGAAAGTGCAGATGAAGCATTGAGAAAACCAATAAATGTACTTCTTTAGAGCACAAAGTGAGCTCTTCTAACAGTGTGGGCATATTTTAGTTTGTATACATAGTGTATTTGAGCCTTTTTCTAGAGTGGGTTTCCTTTATTTGCATGCTCAACTTGATTGTATGCATAAATATTTTAGACAAGCCGAAAGTTGAATTTCAATTGAATTTGAAGGAAGACTTGTACATTGTTTGATATGTTTCTTTTTGTAATGAATTTTTTAATTCATGAAACATTTTTGTACATTGTATGAATATTAAAAACTGCAAATATTTGACATATAGAGTAAATACTAGAGGCGCATGCATATGCATATATCCTTCACAGTATGTATGTGTAAAATGTACACATATATTTTGTATTTGCATTTGCTGGCATACAGATATGTGTCTTAAGCACATATATACCTGTAATATATATGTATATCCATGTCTGCTGGCATGCTTTTGGTCATGTTTATCTTTCATGATCTTGTAGGTTTCTTTTTTTTGTTATTATTTCTCTTTCCTCAAAAAGAAAGGCTCATTCTTTTGCTACCCTTCTGTTGGCTGGCAGCGTTGAGCACTTATTACGAAGAACTACAGTTCAAGTTGTTCATGTTATCCATTGTGTGAAATAATAAATGACTTTATTGACAGTTGATGGGATCATTTGCTTCTTTCTGGTTAAGACCGTATCGCATTCGATTTTCCGATCTGGCTGATTTTGTGATGAGAGCCAGGTGCTTCGTGGGTGTGTGTGAGTGTGTGTGCAGCATGCATGTGCACGTAACGTGTGAGGGGAGTGCGATGACAGGGGACTTGCTGCACTGTTGGTGCTGAATGTCAGATGGTCTCGGTGAATGAGTACTACTCTACAATGTGTCGAGGTTAAACGAGAGGGAATCCTCTCATCAGATTATAGCACAGCCTCATTCAGTCTCACACACACACACACACATACCTACACACTCTTACTCTTGTACTTGTTCATTAACCAAGCCTACATCTCTAAATCCTCACTGCACTAGCCCATCAGTGTTAGTTCTAGGTGGGCTGGGCTGCAGGCTGCTCTGTTATTGGACAGAACTGAGTGGGAAGTGCCCCACTATTGGCTGCTGCCAACTAGTAAAATTCTTCTGTTACCATGGTTGCAGGGTGAGCTGCCCAAATGTGTCTCAGTGTATCTTGTAGTGCTGATTGAACCGTTCGCACCGCCGGTGTTGTGGTAAAAAAAAAAAAAAAAAAATCTCCCCCTTCATTTGATGGCAGTCAAGGCTGCAGTGGTGCTGCACCCAAATCACTCACTACTGATGCCTGTAAATGAGCCCACGGCCCCACTCCACCCTCTGCACAGGAGGATGAGATAGATCACAGTGAAAAAAAAAAAAAAAAGAACAGCGAAACACATCCTGTATGATGGATGTACTCTCAAGCAGAAGCTACAATTAAAGGAGGGAAAAGAGAATCATCAATCTGATGATACGTGGATTTTCTCACAGGGTTTAGTGTCAAACCGCGGTTTACTCTGAGACACTGTGGTTGACTACATAAAACACATGCAATATTATCAATGATTGGATGAATGCCCGTGATAATTAAAAGTCATCTGGCTGAAATGGGCAGACAATAACTTCAGTGATATTACTTCAAAAAGGGAAATTGGAGCTTTCAAAGGGCACCAGCTTCCTCCAGTGTATCCATGCAGAGAAATACTAGCGTGATAACTACAGCTCTGCCCATACGAATATATATATATATATATATATATATATATATATATATATATATGGAGCCACCATCCTGGACGAAAGAAAGAAAACCACTGGGAATTTCTGTCACAGGTACTTTTTGGTATTCCTGTCTTATTGCTCCACACTGTATCTAAAACTTTTCTGTTTCATGACAGTTCTGTGAAGGCTGATCTGTTTATGCCGAATTATTCCAGTAAAAATATTTTGACTGCTGCCACTGTGGCCCACCTGTTTGCACAGGAGACCTTTAAGTCACTTCTGCAGGGGCCATCCCAGACCATTTCCTGGGTGACATTCCCATTACACTCAGTCTCCAACTTTCCTGTCCAATAGAGCCTAAAAATCCTAAAACACACCTTTTTCTTTTTTCTTTTTTTTTTGAGTAAAAATAAAAAGTTTACCAAAATTTTGGGAGGCTTGCATCAGTGTCATGCTGATGGTATTTGAAGATAAAGACTGTCCTGGAAATGCAGGGCTAAATACTTGAACTCATGGAGTGTAGGAGGAGAACATGTTTTATGAATTGTGGTTTGTAGCAGAGGCTGAAGGTTTACTATTCTCAAACTTAAACAAAAGGCTCAAAAATTTGGGAGGATCTTCCTCCCAACCCTGTGTAGGTCCACCCTTTTGTGGAATGTAGATTTGGGGTTGAGGGAGAAGCACAGGCTTCTTAAAATATGCATAAATCAAGTTGACCAGCAGTTTTTAATTTCTAGGGTAATCTACTTAGTTCTTCTGACTTTAGATTGTCTCTTTGCAGACTATAGATTTTCTTGCAGGCAAAACTGACCATTTGTAATAACTTTAATATTTTACAGATTGTAATTTGTAATGTGTTGAATTGTTTTTCTCATGATCCAAAAGCTGTGCGTGTTGAGCATGAGCTTGCTTTGGTGATAGTGGTTTTTGGTAGTATTGTGATTGTGATCTCGGCTTGCTGATTTTTCTTCCTAAAGTCTCACCAACTCCTCAAATCAGTGTTTTAACCCCACTTGTATTCATGCGGCAAAGAAGCAAGTCTGTTGGAAGAAAAAGTACAGAAAGTATTTTCTTTTTCATACCAACATCTGCAGCACAATCGTCCTAACTAACTGTAAACTAAAACAGCTGCTTGTGTCGTCTTCTATTCACGTCCATATTTATGCAAACCAAAGCAGCCTTTGTACCTCTGGAACTTTTATTTTCATGTTTTAAGCCTAAAATAATTTAAAACATATTTTCATACACATATACCACTTGGTGACAGTGTGCTGTAGTGGTTAGCACTGCTGTTTAATAGCAGGCCTGGGGCATTTACTGTGAAATCCGTATGTTCTCCATCTGCCTATGTGGGTTTCCTCCAGGTGCTTGTGTTTCCTCCCACAGGCCAAAGCCATGCATGTTAGGTTTATTGGTAATTCTAAATTGACTGTAGGCTTCGAATTGATAGTTTGTGGTTGTCTCTATCTTTGTGTGATGGACTGCAGTTGCCAACCACTTACCCATTCAGTTTGACTTAGTATGGATGTGTGTTTCAGAAAATTGATGGCTGGGTATATATAGCCTTAAGATATTGTTAATGTGGTCTAATATGTAGTGACACAAGTGGCTTCAGGAAGTTTTCTATAGCAAGTCCTCTATTTTTGACCAGTTTTAAAGGAGCACTTACACTATGCATTACATTAATGTCAAATGACTATTGATAAACATGGATAACCTGGCGTCCCCTTAGATTTTAGTTTATTAAGTTCTCATTGATTTGTGTTACTTTCTCATGTCTTATATATGATGCTGTGTGAATGTCAAAACACTTAGTTTAAGATTTTAACTAGACCTTGAGATCCATTGA
This sequence comes from Perissodus microlepis, assembly GCF_051167445.1. NCBI lineage: Eukaryota > Metazoa > Chordata > Actinopteri > Cichliformes > Cichlidae > Perissodus > Perissodus microlepis. Next base: position 17,774,988 of record NC_140472.1, read on the forward strand.
ATGACTTCCATCTTTTATATACAGTCTATGATATCTCAGTGTCTTTATGCCTCACATGAGCAAAACACGGAGTTGTATTCAACCAGCAGCCCATCACAATCTTCAATGAAAAACAAGACCATCCCCACACCCCCCAAAAAAGGCAAAAGACTGCATTGACACCATACTGCCATTTAATTAGATCCCTGTGCAGTGTTTTATCAGTAAGCCATGCATTAGTGCATATCAGACACCTTGAAGGTTGCAGGATAATTACTTTTTTATGTTAGTAAAATGTTTTTTTGTAATCACTCTTAACCATTTTTTGCTTTAGTTATTGAGTTATAGTGCCCTTTTCTTACGTTGCATGAATCACTGTGGCACATATTCACCCCGCTTTATGCTGTGATAACCTCCAGCTTCATAATTACCAGACAAACTCAAGAGTAATGATTCGATCATCTAACATTTGACAAGAAAGAGAATATGTGCATTTACCAAAATGTTGATCTGCTTCCAAAATATTTCTAATAAACATCAAAGCCTAATACTACAAATACAAAAATCTTCATGGTGAGATTCAAACCGCAGAGCCAGATTTGTTGAAAATCAGTTTTGTTGACCTGAGTCAAGATGCACGAGTGATTGCCAATGAATATCAGTGTCTGTTTGAAGCACATCCAAAGCCACACAGACCACCAACAACAGACAGAGTCATAAATTTACAACAGATAGCCTTGCAGTCCAGGCCAACTAACTAGGAAGCCTGCCGTAACCAAGCATCCTCTCAATTTATCTCTGTTGGTGTTTTCAGAGGATGACTGTTGCTTGTGTTTATGAAGATGGATAGAGCAGGCAACATCTAAAGCACCTCCTTCCTCCCTCCTTCCCTCCTCTTCTCTTCTCCTCTGCACAGCGATGGGAGACACCATCTGGTGGTGAAACGTATCAGTGCGACTACAGTCCCCTCAAAAGCCTTCATGTCACATCCACAGGACAGAGAGCAACAACTAACTCGCTGCGGTTACAGCAGAAAATGTGGCAGTTGAACAAATGCACTTTGTGTAGCAGAGAACAGGGAAGATGCAATGCTATTTTTAAGGATTTAAAGGATAAAACTCTGCCCTGTGACCTGAAGGACTCACACCTGCAGTGCTTTGCTCAGTGATCCACTTGAGAGATCAGTGCAGGAATTACTGCAGCTGAACGATGGTTCGGTGTGTGTGCGCGCGCTGGTGTGTGTGCGAGCGCTGGTGTGTGTGTGGGGTGCAAACAGAAAATAACACCAGAGACATGACAAAGTGCGTTCTGCATGGAGCCGGCCACTGTTGCCACGGTGACAGTGTGACTCAGAGCAGTTTGATGTAGGTGCCCTGTTTTCTGTGTGTGTGTGTGTGTGTGTGTGTGTGTGTGTGTGTGTGTGTGTGTGTGTGTATAAGCATTTTCCTGCATATACAGTATGTAAATGTTTTCATATACGGTTGCAGTTTGTGTGCTTTGTGAAAGACGGGGGGAAAAAAACTGACAAAATTTCCTCTGTGCTGAGAGTAATTTCCACCTCTCTCATGTCTCCTTGGTCACAGTTAGAGTCTTTGTTAGCAGATTGGCTCTGCCTGAGTCTTATTAATGATGCCAACACTTAGGTAATGTGCCTTTTTGATGAGAGTAGGCCACTTAATCTCACTATTTAGACTCCATCTCACACACACACACACACACACACACACACACACACACACACACACACACACACGCCTCCCTCTCAATCCTCCTAATAAGCCTCCTCTTGTCTCCTGTAATTTGGCAGATGAGTCTATTATATGATACAGTCATATTTTATTAATGGACCCCCATAGTGAACACATACACCCCTTAGTGGATGAGATTATGTGGCGCACGGGGAGCGGTGTCTCAGTTTTAAAAAATGATTTCAACTCCTCTGTTAGTTTTCATCTGCGTCGCCCGTCTGCTGCGTTGTTAGTGTTGGGCTGGAAGGCAGAACCACAGGCATTTCTGCTGAAGCTGGCACTGTTCCTCCACACTTCATTACACTTCCATCAGCCCCGTGATAGCACGGAACAGTGCAAGCTTCAAAAGGCCGAAAACAGCAAAATAAAATACAACATTCAATTATTAACTTTAACATTTCTTGGATTTAAAAAAAAAAGAGAAAGAAGATTTTTGTTCCATGTCTCTGTCTCTCGTTGTCTCTCCCACTTCTGCAGAGCTGTGCAGATAATTCATACCATATGTTTCAACAGTGCCAGGCAATTCGAGCGGCAGTGGTGAAGCACGCTCATCCAAGACAAATTTTCTCCAATGCTATATTGCTTCAATGATATATTGTCTTACAAATTTGGGAGTGCATCAACTTTTCCTCTATGTGACTAAGTTCATTTAGAGTCTATGGCCACACAGAAGGCCTCTGTGTAAGTGTGCTTTGCACCAAATTGTAGTGTCATCAACCAAAGTCATGAGAAAATATTTTCTTGATATTCTTGATATATCAAATTAAACATTTCTAGAATTCAGAATTTGTCTCAAATGCTATCAAATGTTGGTGATATTTTTAGCAGTTTATTATATACAGTTGCTAAAAAGCCAATACAGAAAGAAGTGAATCTGAGAGCATTTGCATTACAGCATTCTTTCTCATTTTTTTGGGGTGGTTGTCTAGTCCTGTTGGAAGTTATGAATAGATTAAGGTCTTTATCAGGCACTCATTCCCTTCTTCTGAGATAAAGACAGGCCTGCAGTGGCTTGTCTTCTGCAAACAATGACAAGGATAAGCCATCTGATTGCTAAATTCCCAGGAAACGGTAAACCACATCTCAGCAACAATATCTGTTTGTATGTTTGTGCGTGTAATGTTATCTGACTAAACCGTCACTTTTGTGAACGCAGCCGTGCAGATTTGCATTTGGTGTCAGGAGTTACATGCTGAGAACAGGCATATGATTAAAGTCACTGGACTGGAACTGAGTGGCTGCTCATTAAATGCATGGGACAATGTTTGGTTACGTACCGACATATAGAAACATTTTCAGGCAGTCGTTAGATAAAAACACCTGTGCAGACGCTTCAGTCTGTCAACACAAGAGTCTGTGACAGAGAAGGATAGTTGAAAACAAGAGCTCTAGTCATTTTGATTTCTAGGCGAGATTTGGATATTATGTCCCCCTAACATTTGGATTTATAGTTCACAGGGTATCAGTATCACCACCGTGGGAATCCCCATTACTGTTGAGCTACTGACACACTAACTCATACAAATTCAGACTTGCACATACCAATATTATCCGCATTATAAGTTATCACAGAGTGGATTATATTACACTAATGCTAGTGGAGAACGTCAGAAACCTGGTTACTCATATGTTAATCCTCCTAGCAGTGTTAGCAACTGAACTGCAGATCAAAAAGCTTTAAATAACTCCAGGATATTTCAGAACCAGTTCCCCTCAGACACTTTTCCTTCAGTCTGTCTGCATTAGCTGGTTATTGTAGTGTAACAATGTGTGGTATGCACAGGATGTCAGCGGCAGACTTTCAAATGTCAGATTTATTAATCCCTAAGGAAATTACGTCTGTATGTATGATTAATGACAAAATACTTTCTCTCCCGTTTAATGCCCCTCCAGCTGGCGATGCCCTAGGTGGCTGTCTAGTTAGCCTATAACAAAAAGTAGCCGCACAGGGCAACATTAATGTGCAAGCAATCACGCAACATGAAAGAAATCATCCAATGCATCCAATGTTTATGGCTATTTCTGCTCTTTTTCAGAGATTCTGGTTTTTAAGAAATGCATAGACTTTCCATAAAGGGATGCACATGCACAGGATGATAGCATATGAATCAATGAAGGTAAAATACATTTCATAAATAAAATGAAAACATTTAACTCAGACAATCCGGAGCACACACTTCCTGGATAGGCTGTTGTTATGTTTAAACCACAAGGGCATGTGTCAGATAATTAGACTGAAAATAATCTTAAAGGAAGAGCATGGTTTAAAGCTCCAGACAAAAAACCCTCTAAACACTGAAGAACTGCCCAGACTTCTGTTCACCCCGCAGTCCAGAATGAATGGGCGCTTTAGTGGGTGGCTCTGAGTCAGAGGATAGAGTGGTTTGTCTACCAATAAGACGGTCGTGGTTCAATCCTCGGTTTCTCTAGTCTGCATGTAGAAGTGTCCTTGGGCGAAATAATGAACCCCAAGTTTCCCCCAATGCAATCATCTTAGTGTGAGTGCATGAAATGCTTCAAGACATAGAATAAACAACACTATGAATATATGTTTGGATTGGTGAATGTGGCTAGTGGTTAAAAAAAAAGCCCTCTGAGTGTTCAGTTAGAGTAGAAAACATCTGTATAAGTACCAGCTCACTTACCATTCAGACCCCAAATCAAAATTTCATGGTCCAAACATGTTTTTGAGACAAAAGATGTTTTGATTTCAGGCATGAGGCCGTCACCTGATAGCAGTCACCTCTGACCACCACAACCAGCTGCTTCTTATACACATGTGTAGGTTTCATCTGTGGTTATCTAATGTTTCAAACATCCAGTTATCATCTGCAAACTGGAGCTATCGAGGGAATGTGTATAAATCATTAACCAAAAAATAAGCAGAATGTTGGTTTTCCTGTAAGAAAATCTCAAATGAAACTAAATATCAAATCAAAAAGCAGGTGTATATATTTATTGTATAGCTCCACTCACTCTCTTTCACTGATGACTCTCTAATGAAAGCACTCTGCTGCAGTCCCAGCTGAATTGCAGCAAAATCTGCGACTGTGTTATTAATTAGGAAGTTGAACGACTCCTCTAGCCTGGCTCTGATGCAGTTCATTGAAAGCTAGTGGTAACAGCCACCTGTCAGTCAAAGCTGCAGAGGACCTGATTAAGCACAAGATTAAGCAGTTAAACAGTTGTTTTAATGGGGAAAATTAGCAGCAGAGACCCAGATCTGCTTTTTTTTTTTTTTTTTTTTTTTTTTTGCTGTAAACTTAACAGTGGAGTCTCACCTGTGGAGCCAGCCTCAAGTGGCCCCTCAAGGAAGTGCAGTTTCTGACAGTTTTGCACTACCTTGTTATTTTTCACCTTGGTAATTATCATGTGGGAATGAATTGTACAACTTTTGTTCCTCAATCCTGCAAAATTAGTTCTCACTGACTTTTTGGAGGATGGAAAGGAGGTCAAAGGGTTGGAAATATATGAGTGACACTGCTATAGAAAACAGTAGGTCCAGACTGACCTTTACTGCCCCAATCTGTGTAACCAGAGGTGTTTTTCCTCCCTCTTTGCCTGTTGCAGTTCCAGCCCTCCTGGGCACATTACATAACTACACTATTATTTTTCCATCCCCTGCCTCACTCTGTCTGACTGACATAGCGGGGGGAATACAGATCCAAACAAGGCAATGATAATGACTCGCTCCTTTCTTTTGATCACACTATTTGTCACATGCTCTGCTTTCTGCCTTTCTCTACTTTCTGCTATACCAAACTTTCCTTGTCTTGGTCTCATCTGTCCCACCACAAGTTGGTATGCCTTTGCACCCAATGTGGTAACGTTGCTTTCCATTAGTTCATTTCCCTTGCTTTGAGAATGCACTTGCATGCTGTGTGTACGTGTGTGTATGGACTGTCTTTGTGCATGCATGCACACATGTGCGTGTGTCTCCAGAGTCTCAGAAAAGTATTATTGTAAACATATCATTTGATGGGGAGAGTGGTTCAGGTTGTTGGCCGGCTGCCCTGCTTTCATTTGGAACAGAGCTGCCAACATCTGGACTGTGTCAACACTCACTGACAGTGTTTGTGCATACGCAAGTGTGTGTGTGTGTCTGCGTGTGTACTGGGGTCCCTGCATCAGCCCCAGAGCTGTCAGGCATTGGATGGGGAACAGATTTGCTGAGATTAATCAAAGGTGTAGCATTAATAAAAGGAACCCTCTGTCTCCATGCCTCCAAGCGGCCATTTTAAAAGCCTGGGAGAGTAGCCTTACATCCTCCAGGATGAGCAGCAGTCACAGGCAGCCTGTGCTTTTATCCCAAACAGGTAAAATATAAGAAATATAAGAAAATATAATAAATGTGAACACTCTGGAGGTGAATGCGATCTTCTGTTTATTTCTGGTTATTCTTTGGTGCTCCCTCTAGACAGTATGCTGTATTTCTTCTGGTGCCAAATGTGAAAAAAACACAAACTTTGTGCCCCCCCCCCCCCCCCCACACACACACACACACAAATTCATCTGCAACAGAAGTGTCATGTATTATTTGTTATTTATATGGTAAAAACATGCACAACCTCCCTCAATGATTTATTTAAATATAGGTCAGGATGTGCAGCCGATGCACACAGACTCATTTCTCCTCTCTGAACGCTTGTGTTCATTGTGTTCATGCATGTGCTTCTATGTGTCCCCTGAATATGTGTGCATATAGAGTGTGAGAAAAGCTGCTAATCTCCTCCACAGCTGAGGCGAAAATCTCTGTCCAGCCTTCAGTCTGGGCTGCTGGCTCTGGCTAGCCATCTGATCTGTCCTCACTGGGCTGAAGATATTTGGGTGAAGCGAGCACTGATGTTATTCCTGAGCTCTGGTTAGAGCTGGGCTGGGATGTATTTGGGTTGGCTGGCTGAGGGATGAAGCCTGTTTGCCTACCGGGGCCAAAGACTCTGCAGGGGGCCCTGCCTACTCTGCTGCACCATCCGACAGTTTAATTAGTGTTTCACTGCTGCACTCACTTACAGTCTGCACACACACATTTCCTCCTTTTCCACACGCACACACAAACACACTAGGGCATAGCTCATTAGTCTAATAAAGAGCCATTAGAAGGTTAAATGTGGGTCTCATTAAAGATTAGTCATTTACTACCATGCATAATAAGACTCTCTTGTGTGATTGTGTGATTCTGATAACTGCTCGTATTGCTGTGAAAGTGAAGACCACAGTCAATGTTAATTTACCATGCCATAGCCTGGGATTTGGCTCATCTCCTGCTGAGAGTATAAACACCATGAGAAATGGATCCAGTCACTTCCAGTCAGTGTCTGAGGGCTTAAATGTCATTACATGATGGTGTCTTTATGTTGCGGCTATGCTCTACACACTGTAAATTGTTTGAGATGATTTTGACGAGCAGTGATCCAAGGAGCTTAAAGAGGAAGAAGCTTGAGAAGGATAAGCTGTATGAAGAGGGGTCTAGATTAGCTTGAATGGATTTGGAAGCCCTTGTGGTAGCTCGCACTAAAGGCTGTATTGAAATGTCAGAGATAATAATTTTAGTTCTCTTGTTCCTGAACATCCAAGTCCTAATACCGCTGCCATCTGTTTGAGAACAGAGAAGATGACATCCATCAGCGCAAGAGAGCGAGAAAAAGAAATGTAGAGAAAGCCGCACAGATTCATAGTTGCTCTTTCCAGCCCTCATCAAGCTTATCTGATCCAAATGGCGCTTTTGTCTTAACTCGGACTCTAATAACATTATAGTCTTGGTCACGGCCACATAAAAAACAGATGAGCATGAGGCATAAAGGGGAAAAATCAGTTTTCAAGAAGGAATTAAAATATTGGAGCTGCCAATGTTTAGACTTAGTGGATAAAGCCCCCAGGCAACTGGGGATGGAGGGGGAGAGAGCAAGAAGCTGTGAGAATGTCAAACAGCAGACGGCTTTACTGACTCAAGACTTGGATTAGCCATCTGAAGCCTTGTTTTAGGAGTTACAGTATCAGTGAACAGCCCGTGACTAACCTTCAGTGTAAGACAAAGGGTTAGCTGCATATCAATTAGAGAGATTTTCTTTGTAGACTCTAGAACTGAAAATGAGCTGTTAAACTGGTAGACAGATTTACTTTTCCACCTTTTATTTCTTCTTCTTTGCCTTCCAAGTAAGAAAAAAAGAAAGAAAGACATGTTCACACTTGTAAAGCCTCCTGCTCCCTGTGACACTGACTTTGAAAATGCTTATGTCACACAGCAAAAGTAGAGAAGACGTGACTGTCGGCTGCTCCCGTATTCACAAGAGGTCACCACAGTGGTGGCAGTTTTTACACTGGATCCCCTTCGTGATGTGGCCCCAATGAGATTTGTTCAGTCCCAGGACTGAACCAGGGATCCTCTGCTTTTAAGGCAAATTTTGCTGTATTTGCTTTTATTTGTAGTTTCATTCGTTGATATACATTGCAAAGCTTTTCTATATGTCTTAACAATCAGCTCATGGATCACACCTGTCCAGTCCATCTCTTCAAAAAGGGAAAGTAAGGGACAAACAGCAGAGGGAACAGATGGGCAGGGTTGCAACCAACCAAGGAAGGAAGGAAGGAAGGCAGGAAGGAACTAAAAAAATGATCCCAGGGCTCAAAAGTCATGGAACTGCATCCTCCGGAATGAGCTACTGGCACAACAGAGAGGCTGGATCCAGGGTAGATTTCACCTTGCAGCAACGAGAGCAACAACCAGTGATCAAAGTTTCTGCTGAGACTGTTGTAGCTGTTTATTTAGTTTTTGCCTGCCAGTTGTTGTTTTTTTTGAGTTGGGAGTTTTAATTGAATACATTTGATCCTAGTTTATTTGGAATACTTGGTAACCATCCCCCTTTCTTGCTGTTCTTTACCCGATCAAAAAGGGACTTCCTTTTTACATCTACAAATAAAAAAAAAACCCAAAACCACAAACAAAGAAAAAAAAACCTGTCCTTTAACTGGAAATGCCAAAGTGTCATCCTGAGAGCAATAAGGGGGAGCTGTTCAAGGCTGTGATGTTCTGAGTAATACAGTATTCAGCGATTTAATATTAGTTTCATTTTGGCAACCCATCTGTCTGTGTGCATGACGAGCTAATTTAACACTGTCATAACTGTTTGGAAACAAGCCCACACGAAAAGCAGGCTGATTTTTCCGTGTTTCTGTTTTTTTTAAATACAAATTGAAATGTCTGTCACCTCTTAATTAATTTTAATCGATTATTTGCAGCGTTTCGGAGCAGTGCCATTGTTAACACGGATCTTCTTCGACTGTTCGCCATGTTTGTTTTCTTTATGCGAGTGTGATGTGTGCGGATAAATTATTTTGACTGACACGATTCACTTGCAGGCAAACTTGCTAATTTACTGTCTCTCAAACAGATGTCACATCACGCCTCCTGCAGTCAGATCGTCGCGAGCGTATATCACATCTGCCCATATGTGCTTACATCGACTGTCAGAGAGTCTTTGTCGCTGGGAGTTTGACGTCTCCAGCTGACTTTCAACAACTCACAAGAGACTCATTACAACAGCATATAAAAAAGTTTTAATCATCAGCTAACTGTTTTCTGTCTCTATTAAACACAGACTATGTTCCTATTACTGAAGTGAGCTACTGGCCTAATATCATTCCCTTCATAATGCAGACGCTGGTTATCTGCACCTTAGGGGGAGATGAATTACCTGGAAAGTCTCTGCTGCAAAGATACATCTCTAACAGAATTATTTTTGGCCCCTCAATCCTGCAGGCGGTATGACTGCATTTTATTTATGTTGCACACCTTCAGCACTGAGCACAGGAAGGAATCTGCTCGTTACTGAGAGGAACAGGTCATTATTGCAATCTCACAAAGGATTTTTCACATTGAGCAACCGAGCATGTCACAGTTCCTAACATATATTGTCACAAACTACTGAGATCTAATGTTTATGGTTCACAACTCCCTCGAAAAGTGTGTGAATGTGTGTGTGTGTCTGTGTGTGTCTGAATAATATCAAAAGTTGGTTTGGCCAGGCGCCATGCAGCTGGAAGCCATCATAGAACCAATTACTTTCTGTCTTTTGCTCTCCTTTGCTCGGCCTCTTTCTCTTCTTTCCTTGCTTTGTCGTCCTCTTGATCTCTTCCTTCTGCTCCCATTTTCTCCGTCTGTCTGATTTTAATTCTTCTGCGTAGTCTTAACTCTCATCCTCCTCGCCCCGACAGATTTAACCCCTCCAGCACCACCAAAGCATACTTCCACTCATGCTTTTGTTTTTCTTTTAATCCTTTCTTGCATGAAGACTACTTCACCTTCCTCACAGTTAGCTTAAATGCACTTTCTTTAGGTGTGATTCTCCTCCTGAAATGCGTAATGTTTGTGAGTCGCATGCTCCGCCAACACGGCAGACAAATTTACAGTAACATGTCGGAGCTGCAGCTCATGCCATGACGAAGGGCGTCAAGAGTGTAAACACTGATTACAGATTGTGTACTAAATGAATCGGAGGTGGGGGAGGGGGGCAGTGAAGGATGGAGGAAGTGAGAGACTTAACAGTGTAAACAAATGAGGAGTGTAATGAGGATAAAGTACCGCTGTGAACAAGCGAGCCTTTGTTTTCCCTTATACCTGCGGCTCTCCCTTGCTCTCCGGCTGTTGAACACACACACACACACACACACACACACACACACACACACACGAACAAATGGCTGGATCATGTCTGGGTTTCTGGGAACTGCAGTTTATTGAATGTTAAAGAAAGCGAACAGCATCCAGAATAATGTTTGTTTTGTTTTTGTTTAAATGGAAACATCAAAGTACTGGTCAGAGATTTTTGGAACAACAGATGAATTCATCCAGTCATCCAAAAGTCATTTATAATTCATGTTGCACGGCTGTAGATACAGATATTTTGTGGCAGAATGCAGATTTAGTTTACTTTAACATGCTATTTTGTGTTTATTATTCACTTGAACAGTCTGAGCGCCCATAGCCTTTGTTTTTTCTTGAATTTAATTGTTCTGCAGTGTTAAACAATATGCACACACTTACAGTACAACCTTGCACAAGCTTTCTCATAACTCCAGTGTGCACACAGCTTTGGGTTTAAAGTACACAAAATATCTGCATAAGTGTTTTTCAGACTTTTCTGGAGTGAAAACCCATGTCCATCAGAAGACAGAGTTGTTGAGGTGTCTACCCCACCCCCAAATTAAGTGTCTACAAATGCTCTCATAGCTTGTGCACTGTGCGGTGATACAACACTGAAGTTGTGTTTTTGAGGGCTGGAGGTTTTTTATAAGAAGTGTTGTCAAGTTTATTGTGCTAACTGCTTCATTCATTGCTTGTTTGCGGTCAGGTATAGTACTTTTAGCCTCAAGGCTTGTCTATGTATGATGCCACACATCAGCACAGCTAGCTCTGAGCATTGCAATTCTAAGTCTAAAATGGCAACACACTGCTCACCCAACTGTGCATTTTAGTAAAAGGTCAGCAAAGCAGAATATTTGTGGTAATCTTTCATAATCTAATCTGCCCTTAAACAACATATGCTTCTCAGACAATATCTGTGGTCACATCAAATTGTAGAGAAAAACACCACACAGCAGTATCAGTGGTATCTGATCTGCTCTATCTTTCCCACATAGATAATAAACAAGCCTTGAATGATTTCTGCAGGACTCATATTTGACCAGACATTTTTCAGCGAGTATGTTATGTTTTGCAAGATCCTCAATAACCTGAAAAGCAAAATGTTTTTCTTTCTCAATCTATTTCCACATATTCTTTTTTTTTTTTGTATTTTACTGTCAGCATTTTAGGATTTTGAGGAGTCATTTTGGTCATTAACCATAAAACTATAAATCAAGTAATTTATGCCATCATTTAAAAAAACTATTTTCTGCAATTAATTGCAAATTAACTTGTTTTAACACCCTTTCCTTGACCTTCTGGCTTTGTCTCAGACTCCCAACATCAAGCCACGGATCATTAGGACTATAATATAACAGCTTTCTTCAAGTAAGAACTCATTCCCTTGCAATTCCTCAAACTATTGAGTTAATCAATAAATACAACAGTCATGCACCTAAGACTTACTGTCGCATGATGGCGCTGAAGGTGTGTTACAGGTGTGTAGGGGAGCAGGTCTCTGATACTGGAGGGTTTTAGTGACAACAGCTTTAATATTAAGATAGAGACTCTACACTTTATGAGAAGTACCATGTTGTGTATATGTTAATAATGCATGCAATTAAAATGAGAAATATCTGTGCTGCAAGAGAAATCCAGTAACAATGCAGTTTTTAAAAACAGTCCATGCACGAGGTATCAGAGCTGATTTTTGTGCAACATGACTTTATAAAAGAAAGGACGACTTACCTGCAACCAGTGGTGGCGGTGACTTTTACAGAAATGCAGGTAGAGATAATAACTACTATAGCTGAATAAATATTTACTATATTACCAAAGAATAATTATTATTAGGTAAACATGACAAAGTAGTGGAGGACTGTTTTCAAACCATTACTTTAGAAAAAGAAGCAATAAAACATTAGGAGAACACCTCACTACACATGAAACTGAATTATGAAAAGTTAAAATAATTATAATCCAGAAAAATGTTCCCCATTAGTGTTAAATAGATTAATATTACTGCTGCATAACTTTAGGGTTGAGCTCATTTATTTAAATATAAATTTACTATATAATTTAATACTATAATTTAGATTTTGTTAAATGTCCAGCATTATATTCTATAAATCATATGCCTGTGCTGTCCAGTGAGGAACATATATATAGTAAAAAATAGTTGTTTGTAAGTTTAGAAAGACAGACCTATATTTGATTTTTTTTAAGGTATATTAAAATGTGTTTATTTAAAAAAAAAAAAAACCTGCCAGTTAAACTTATTACATTCAGACATTCTCACAGATGCTAATTTGAAACTTTTGGCTAAGCCTACACCTGCTCAACTTGCCTGTTTTATTAGATGGGACACGGTCAGAGCTGCTGTCCCCACGCTGTCATGGTTATAATTATCCTTGTTGATGGCCAAGCACGTTAGCAAAAGGAAAACTCATCTGTTATAATGTTAAATCACTGAAGCTTGTTTAGTTGCTAATGGTAGCAGAGTTTCCATATTAGGCGCAGATTGTAACTGATCTCAGAGCAGCAAAAGCTGACCCAGTGGCAGCTTGCCTCACCCTCCGGTTTTCCCTGGCTGTGTCCCAATTCAGGGTCTGCACGCTTGAAGTACGCATTTTAAGTGCGATTACGTCACCGCCAGGCGACGACGGCTGTCCCAATTCGAAGTGTACTTCAAATGCAAAAAAACAAAACAAAACTTCAAATGCATACTCCAAATGCGCCGTCGATTTCCCCAAATATCCCACAATTCATAGCGCGGCGGTGGTTGTGGATATTTTTCCGCAGAAGGGAGCGGCCGAAGAGTGAACTGTCAAAAGTAAGTGCTCAATATGACGTCACTTATTTATGTGCGAATGGTTGTAAAGCATATATATATATATATATATATATATATATATATATATATATATATATATATGTATATATATATATATACATATACCAGAATACCAGAGGTGCAAAACACCAGCTACTGGTAGACAGAACAGTCAGCCGAGACTGCAAGACCAGACAAGAAGGCCTATGACTCAATGCCCCACAGCTGGATCCTGGAATGCTTAGAATTGTACAAGATCAACAGGACCCTAAGAGCCTTCATCAGGAACTCAATGGGGATGTGGCGTACAACACTAGAGGCCAACTCCAAGCCCATAGCACAAGTCACCATCAAGTGCGGGATCTACCAAGGAGATGCTCTGTCCCCACTGCTGTTCTGCATAGGCCTGAACCCCCTCAGTGAGATCATTAACAAGACTGGCTACGGATACCGACTACGGAACGGAGCAGTTGTCAGCCACCTCCTGTACATGGATGACATCAAGCTGTATGCCAAGAGTGAACGAGACATCGATTCACTGATCCACACTACCAGGCTATACAGCAATGACATTGGAATGTCGTTCGGACTGGAGAAGTGTAGTCGAATGGTAACGAAGAGAGGGAAGGTAGTCAGAACTGAGGGGATTGAACTACCAGAAGGCAACATTGCAGACATAGAGGACAGTTACAAGTACCTGGGGATCCCGCAGGCGAATGGGAACCATGAAGAGGCCGCTAGAAAGGCTGCAACCACCAAGTACCTGCAGAGGGTCAGGCAAGTCCTGAGGAGTCAGCTGAACGGTAAGAACAAGATCCAGGCCATCAACACCTACGCCCTGCCCGTGATCAGGTACCCTGCTGGGGTAATAGGCTGGCCAAAGGAGGAGATAGAAGCCACTGACATAAAGACAAGAAAGCTCCTTACCATGCATGGAGGGTTTCACCCCAAGTCCAGCACCCTGAGGCTGTACGCTAAGCGGAAGGAAGGGGGCCGGGGACTGGTGAGTGTCAGCACCACAGTCCAGGATGAGACAACGAACATCCAAGAATACATTGGGAAGATGGCCCCAACTGACCAAGTGCTCAGTGAATACCTCAGGCAGCAGAAACCCAAGAAAGAGGAGGGAGACGAGGAACCATCATGGAAGGACAGGGCCCTGCACGGTATGTACCACCGGCAGATAGAGGAGGTGGCTGACATCCAGAAATCCTACCAGTGGCTGGACAAAGCTGGACTGAAAGACAGCACAGAGGCACTAATCATGGCAGCACAAGAACAAGCTCTGAGTACAAGATCCATAGAGGCTGGGGTCTATCACACCAGGCAAGACCCCAGGTGCAGGCTGTGTAAAGATGCCCCAGAGACAATCCAGCACATAACAGCAGGGTGCAAGATGCTAGCAGGCAAGGCATACATGGAACGCCATAACCAAGTGGCCGGCATAGTGTACAGGAACATCTGTGCCGAGTATAACCTGGAAGTCCCGAGGTCAAAATGGGAGATGCCCCCAAGGGTGGTGGAGAATGACCGAGCTAAGATCCTGTGGGACTTCCAGATACAGACGGACAAAATGGTGGTGGCTAACCAACCGGACATAGTGGTGGTAGACAAACAGAAGAAGACGGCCGTAGTGATCGATGTAGTGGTTCCGAATGACAGCAATATCAGGAAGAAGGAACACAAGAAGCTGGAGAAATACCAAGGGCTCAGAGAAGAGCTCGAGAGGATGTGGAGGGTGAAGGTGACGGTGGTCCCCGTGGTAATCGGAGCGCTAGGTGCGGTGACTCCCAAGCTAGGCGAGTGGCTCCAGCAGATCCCGGGAACAACATCGGAGATCTCTGTCCAGAAGAGCGCAGTCCTAGGAACACCTAAGATACTGCGCAGGACCCTCAAGCTCCCAGGCCTCTGGTAGAGGACCCGAGCTTGAAGGATAAACCGCCCGCAGGGGCGAGATGGGTGTTTTTTATACATATATATATCATAGTAATCTGACAGTACTATAATATTGGCCATATTATATTTACACTACCACAGTGAGATGATTTTAGTCTCGTGACCAACATTAGCTAATTGTTATTTACTAACTAATCTTGAAATGACTGTTCAGTACAGAAATGAAGCCGAACAATCATGTTTTACAGTCCCGTGGTCTCAGCCTCAGATACTCAACTAATCACAGTGATGTCATGACAAAAATGAATGACCAACAAAACATTTTTCTCCTTCATTTCTGTCACACAAAGCTGTATGTAACGTTTCTCGCTTTTAGTGTCATGGTTGCTAGGCAACCTGAACAGCGCAACGAAGGCTAGACCGTCCCATTTCACAGGCCTCTCACTTCCGCACTTCTCGTACTTATAGTACGCACCGTACGTAGTACGCGTAGTGCGCGTACTTCAAGCGTGCAGACCCTGAATTGGGACACAGCCATTAATGTTCCCTCTAATTTTTCATGTGTCTGAACGAACACACAAACTTCCTGAGCGATCCCTTGGACCACTGTGAGCGACATCAGATGTGTGCACTGTGGTCACGCCGGCATCTAATCCATCCAAGTTACATGGTTTATTAAAATAATCAAATTACAGCATTTACATTTATGTTAGACTACTTTTATTTAACTGCTTTAGCCCACTTACAATAAAAAATTTAAAAAAATCTAGTCATTGACCTGTGTAGTATGTTAACACTATTGGAAGTAAAAATAACTTGAACTCCAATTTCGAAAACACAACTTACTTTTTTCTTCTTTTTTTTTTTATAAAGCTCTGACTTGTATTATGAGTATGAGTCTGTGGTCTGGGAGAGAGTCCTGTAAATCTCTGTCTGCAAAATATAGTATATAATGACCAATGCTGGGCAATTAATTATATAGTTACTTCTTCAAAAAAGTAACTCAGTTTGGCAAACAACAAAGTTTTTTGCAGCTATTTTTTTTAATGCAGCCAAGGCATTTTTAAATAAACATTTCAAACTATTTACAGAACAATCAGCTGTTCTGCATCAAATCTGATGCCACACAAATTATTTGTGCCACTCCAAAAAATAATTTCTGTCCACTATGAGATAAAGGAGAACAACAGCCTGATACCTGCAGGCCTGACAACAGGAGATGTATCACTCCTGTAACACCTGTAACATTCAGCAGTCGCCTCATTGTTCTGACACACACAACAAAACTACACTACACACTAACTACATAAGATTTGCGCTAAACGTCTCAAATCTCTCAAAAACTTCCCCCCGTTTCTTAACAACTGGATGCCACGTTGCCATGTCATTTTTTGATTGGTCGACATGGTACTTTTTTGGACGAATAGGAAAGGGAGAGGGGGGTGGAGTTTGTTTTTGCTCACAGGCGGAGAGCGCTTTCAAGCCTTTTTTCTTATAAAACGCCGTTTTTACCGTTTCTTCGGGCAGTAAATATAAACAACGATAGTATTCAGCAAGGAAACCAAACATTGCATATTTTTATCGTAACTCTGGTTTTACGTGACCTATCAACACAATTTAAAAACTGGAATAAAGTACACACTTTTTCCGTCCATTGTTACGTCTGTCCTGCTCACATCTCCAATGGTTGTACACGTTGTCATAAACGTGGCTTCACTCCACATCAGCCACGCCGCTTTGCTAGCTAAAACACTGGTGTCGGCACATAAGGACGCTGTCATAGCTTGTCAGCAACGTTGATTAGCTGCGTATATATGAATGTAAATCGCATTATTGGCTGGACTATGGGATAAGGTGGCATCGTTCTAATCCCATACGGGAGCAGCTAGTCACTTACTGACTAACACTGCAAAACAGAATTGTTAAAGTATTAATTTTAATTTCAATTCAGGTTAGATTTTTTTTTGTGCGCAACAGCAGATTTTCTGTGCGCAGAGACCGTGCCAGCAGTGCGCAATTGCGCACATGCGCAGCTTAGAGGGAACATTGGACACAGCCCCTGTTTCCTGTCAAAGACCCGTTTATCCATGATGCACGGGCAAACCACCAGAAACAAGATGCTGCTCAGTTTGCCTAGCTCCAATAATTGTTAACACGAGATGGACACAAGACCTCAGAAACAAAGACAACAACACTTTGCTATAAGATTAAAATAAGCACAGACGTCAGCAACAATATCCAAAAGCGGTTTAAAAATGGCAGTAATGTCAAGGACGGATGCACATATTCATTGACAGGTGAGGAGCTGTAAGACAGTTCTGTCTGAGATGAAAGGAGAGGGATCACTTTACTTTAGTATGTTTTAATTGACGTCTATAAAACGTACCAAAGCACTGCTTGCCTAGCTTGTTCTCATGAAACGTCAATACAAAGAAGTAAATAATAAATTGAATAGAAATAATATTTTTACAGTCTGGTAATTGAGTATTTGACATCCTGAGGATGAAAACTGATAACTGTATTGGTTTCACCTTGATAAAAACAGTCAGTATGAAACACAGGATTTTAAATGTTTTTTGTTTTTTTAAAAAAATCTGGCTTCACAATATGCCTTTTTTTCCTCCTGACGCTCCTGAGGAGGCAAAGGAGCTTAAATATTTGACCATTTTTGTCCTGTTATGTCTTTTTAGCACAGCACAAATATGTCAGGAATGCAGAAAGTGCTGGGAAGTTGTTGTCATGAACACATACACACACATTTGCACATTTTTCAAGTGAGTGGTGCACCATAAGAATTAGAGGTGTCTTTCACTTTAGAGCACATTGTACAGACTTGCAATTATTCGTAGCAAAACTGTTTTCTTGGCTAGTTCGACTTGGAGAGAACTCATGCAGACACGGAGAGAACATGTAAAAACCCAGGACCTTCATGCTGTGAAGCAACAATGCTAACCACTGCAGCTGTCAGCATTGTTTCTGTTCATTGAAGTTTCTGGACATTCATTTGTCTTCTCTTAAAGTCCCACCACAGCATTTCAATCAGGTCACCCCTCCATCACTGTGTTTGACAGCTGGTATGAGGTGTTTGTGCTGTAATTTCCTCAGATGCTACTTGGCAAACCTAAGCCCTGCTGTCATCTTCTTTTTAAAAAGAAGATGTCTTGTTTTTTTAAATTGTACAGTCCTGAACTTTTAACATTTAAGATAAAAATCAGGGCCCATAGAGTTGAAAATGTGACTCCTGGATTTATTAAAATTTCTCTGAGCATTGTGCGATCTGACCTTGGGGTGAATTTGCTGTTCATTCTTGGGAAGATTATGGCATTGTGTTAACACACATCTGAGTGAGCCAGAGCAGCAAAGTGCCAAAACGGTTTTTATAGATGTGCTCACACTTGCTGCTGATCAGTTAATCAAGTTTGATTAGCAGCTCATGGCTGCTACTTACCCACTTAATTCTTATGGAAACAGCCAGGCTTTTTCAAATGATTGTGGATAACACCAAATAACAGTTAAAGTTAGGATGGGTGTGTGTAAGCGAGTGAGTGAATGGCCTGTTTGTGTGTGTGTGGGTGGGTGGGTGTGTTTGTCTGCGTGTATGAGAGAGTGTGCATGGCTGTTGGACGTGGTCATAGAGGGAGGGGTTCACCCTCCCCGCTGCTGCCCCCCCTGGGATGCAGGTGCTTGTTGGTTCCAGGGCGCATGGCTGTCGTGGTCATTGACCTGCTCCCTTGGTGGTCCAGGGTGGCTTGGATCTCTTCCATGTCAGGGGGGGTGGCTCTGCAGGGTACTGGGCTGCCTGACACCCCAGGGACCCTGATCTCGGATTGCACTGGTATGGCCGGCCTCTAGTGGAGATTGCTACCCATGGCCGCTGGTCTTCTGGGAGTCCCACCCTTTGGTTGTGGCCGCACCATCTGGGGATTCCTTCCTTCTCCTGCTGGGATGGGCGCACAGATGACACCAAGATATGTGGCCGCAGGTCTTCGGTAGTCTTGGGTGCTGCGGATGACCCGGTTCTCCTGGATCCATGTCTGTCTGCCTCTGCAGCTTCACAGCTTTTTTTCAAATACATTTCATGACAAAGACACAAGCACACTCTACTCTCTCTCTGTCTCTCTCACTCTCACACACACACACACACACACCCCACAGTAACTTTGTTGATTTATGTACATCTGCATTTTCAAATTGTTGTGTTCCAGGTGTTGTTTATTTTTCTTACAGGTGCGGCAGATGGTGATATATTGTGCATTTCTATTTGTACTCCGTCCTTTTATTACATCTTCTCCTACCCCCTCCTTTTTTTTCTCCTTGCCTGTCTTGCCTTGGACATTGTCATACTGTATACTGCATATAATGTAATAACTGAAACAACACAAAGAGAAATGAAGAAATAAACAGATAAAAGAAACACCTGAACAAGAGAAGCCTATAGAGAATTTATAGAGCTGATCTTGGAAAAGCAAAATGTTTGGCACAACAGTGCATTCAGATCATAATTGTGATTGCAGAAGCTGCCAGACAGCACAGGATTTAAAAACAAAATTACAAAATAAATAGAAATAACCTTTAAGTTTGAAGTTGCATCACTTTATACAAGGTGACAGAACCAATAGAGGCCTGCAATAATATTTTATAAAGCATGAATATGGCTGTTTATGTTAGTCCTCTGTTTAGTCATAATTTAAAAACTGCCATACCTCTCACCATGAAATAACACTTACATACCTTCTAAAGGGAATTCTTCTCAGCCATCAAGAGTCTGTTTTGTCGCTACAACTCTACTATTTGGCTTAATTTCCTTCCAAAGCATTGCAAATAAAAGGGACAGCGGGTTAGCAAAACACTGAGGCCCTGTTCATGCTTACTATTAAAATGCATTTTCAGCGATCTGATCATGAGCGAACAGCTCTCACTAAACAAAAGAAAAACAAATCGAACAAGCATCACACAAAGAATGTCTCCCTGTGCTGAAGGGGCCACTCATGAAAAGGGGGCGGAATAGCAACAAGTAACACTCTCATGCACACACAAACACATACAGATGGAGATGTGGCCGGGCGTCGGGCCAGACGCTCCGAGAGAAGGAAACTCACATTCTTGTGATGAGGAGTCATCAAGTATCAGGTTCCATAGACTCTGGCTGAGGCTGGAGCCCCCTCACCACCTCAGTGCGCGCGCACACACACACACACACACACACACACAGAGCGGGACAGAGATAAGTCAAAGAAAATAATAAGAAGAGATAAACACACGCAAACACAGCCCACACCATTGTGTGTAGATAAAAATGCGCAAAAATCATGACCTGCTGCTTCTTGTAACCTTTTAAGACCTGTCTGTAGAGACATTAGGATAAAATGGTAGGTTTAGTTATAATAGAGAAATGTTTATTTTTCTCTTTGAGTGTTTATACAATTAAAAAAAACAAAACAAAGTTAAACAGGTTGAATGAATGCAGAGGAATGTCCCGGCTTGTTGCAATGTGAAGCATCCAGGTCAAATAATCATTATGGAAGGAGGAGGTAGAGTAACGAAGGACTGATGTGTAATTCAACCTGGTTCCACTAGATGTCAATGTCACTCTGTCTTTTGCTTTAATCAGCCACCAGGTTGAATTCTTTAAGTGTGTAGTGTGAGTGTTTCTCATTAAATGAGTGCTTTTATAAAAGATTTTGTACACAGTTAGGTAAAAAGTAAAAGATTTGGGGGATAGTTTGGTACTGTGCATGGATTTGGATGATGTCTAACATGTGTTATTTAGTTGTATTTTAATCTCAGAAACAGCAAATTTTGACACTTTAATATCTTTCGAGTGACAAAGACAGATTACCATTACATTTTGAATTGGTGTCTGGTCCCTAAGTTGCGCGTTTTTTTCCTATACATAAAGACATGTACCACAAGTCAAATGTCCTGTAAATCTGAAATCATGCTGACCTGCTTGTCACAGCCCACTGAAGCCGTTACAGTACATTCAATAACACGGAAAGGTCCTGAAACGACAGATGAGATACTGATGGAGAACAGGGTGATCTGTCTACTGCTGACACAGATTCCTGTAATGTCACCTTACTCATTCAATATGAACATTTAGTCTACTGAGTAAACTCAATAAGCTCAGAGCTGGAAAAACATTGAGCTACTTTAACATGGTGGGAAATAGTAGAAGCAGCTGTGGGTGGACTGGCCAGAGTTTTACAGTTTTTTTTTTTTGTTGTTGTTTTTTTTGGCATTAGATTAGAAGATTAGCCTATATCAGAAAAAAGTACCAAACGAGCATTTGAATAACCATTCCTGGAAAGTTCTAGTGTGTTCTGTTTTGACCAAAATATTTTGCCAAACCTGTTTGTTGTTCATTCACGCCCTCATCTTCTAACTCATCTTTCATATCCAGCAATGAGTAAAACTCTGCGGCGGCAATCAGGGCTGCTAATCATCTCTGCAATTACATCATAATTGTGTTTAATGACAAAATAAATGCTAAAGGAACAAACAAACAAACCAATCTTCAGTTCCATCATTCATCTTTAAGTGTATGTGTGTCAGCTGGTTGTGGTAATGCTACTTGGATACGCGGTGACGGCGCTAAAGTGTAGCAGATTAAACTTAATCAATTCAAGCACAGTGGGAGTCGTGCTGTGTTTATCCTTAAATTACTTTACATTACAAACTCTTCTGTCTGTTTTTTAACTTAACTTTTAACTAAATGATTTCCTATGTGTGTTATAGCCCATTGCCAGTCATTCGGGAAGGTGGAGTACATTTTCCTGAGAAGGGTTTTTAAAGTGACTTAAAACAGTTTTGTTTTTTTTTTTATTGTGGAAATGTTACAGAGTTTTTCTTCCTTTCTTTCTTTGGAGTTGAGGACTGTTTCTAACCGTGTCCAGGAAGATATGAGTGAGGCGGCGACTATCACTGCTGAATTCCAATGATTCCTGCAGAGGATGCACGTGAGATGAAGAGGTGGATGTGAGGGAGAGATGAGGTGGAGTTTTCTTTAGAGCCTGTAACTACATTATAAAAGCCTTCAGCTGAAGGATCTCTAGAGCAGCTCTAGAGAATCTGGCAGCCGTCTCTGCCTCTGCCTTTTCTGGGACAAATGCCTGGACCGAACTGCACAAAGGTAGGGGCACTGGTGTTTAGCAAAGCCTCTGGAAGTCCAGCAGGGCAGTTAATGATTTTTCTTTATGAGATTAACAAATATCTGTGGAAGATTAGAGGTCTAGTGTTAGCTCAGTCTATTTCATTAATTATAAGACAAAATTGATCACAAACTCTTGAACAGAATGTAAAATATAGCAATGTAAAGGCACTTTTATTGCCAAACGAACAACGAATCATGTGGGAAAAAGTAACAAAAGTAAAGACACTGCAAAAAAAGTATTGTAATCCCCTCCAGTAACACTCAAGTTTAAATACAAATTTAAAATAAAGGGTTAAAAGGGCTGCATTTAATCGAGCATGTAAGGAAAGAAGGCATTGATATATATTAAAATTTCCTAAGATATGAGATTGCATTTTTCTTTTTTTCTTTTTTACATGTTTTGATAGAACAAAGGTACAGACACAGTAATGAATCATTTATTGTCCCTCAGGGGATATTTCAAAGGCCACACTTAATAATGATGTAGAATGACTTTGAAGCACAGAAACGTGACCGCCACCAATATACCAGTAATCATACTGAAAAACAAAACACATTCACGTGGGGTCAGTATGTATACCAATGGTGTACCTTGTTATATATAAATTGAGTAACAGCTACATCTCTGCACTGTCAGGAAGTTCAGAAGATTACCAGCAGCTCCAGTTCTGACGTGCTGTCCTCCAGTGTTTCTGCCACCACCTTCACTGTTAGTCAGTATTCATATTTCACCTCAACTTATCATGACTCAAACTGTAATTCTGAAATTAATTACTGAACATACTGCTGACTTCAGGAGCTCCAGCCCCTGATGGCACACCCTGACTTACCATCTCAGAATGGGAACTCCCAGGAGGACAGGCAAGAGGACCGAGTGCAACCTGCAGGAGCAACAGCCCTGCAGAAAGCCAGGGCCCGCTTCCTCAAAGGAGTGTCCTACTTCTCTGGAGACATGGAGGTGTTTGGAAAATGGATGGAAAGTAGGTTAACATCAGCAGCTTACTTCAAATTTAAAGTTTGGAACTAAATAGAAAGTAGTTTTGCCAACAGTGCAGGTGGTATAACAACCTGGGACATAAGATAGTTGTGTTAAGTAAAAAAAAATTTGGTCATGCTATTTTGTAGAAAACTTTCTCACTGCTAATGCCGCCTTTTCATAGGAGCATGCATGAGTCATTTCCCACATGCATATCCTCTCTGCTGATTATGTTAGTAACCCTTTCACAGCCTTTGAAGATGTGAAGTGTTTGCTGGCAGTCAAATATCTCTCACTGTCGCATCTTTCAGAGCAGTTCTTCCTGCTGCGGCTGCTGGATTGGGTCTTGCGTGGCGCGGCCCAGGTGATGTTTGTCAACAACCCCCTGAGTGGCCTCGTCATTTTTGCCGGCCTCATCCTGCAGAACTACTGGTGGGCCCTAAATGGCTTTGTGGGCACACTCTTTGCAACCATTTCCGCTCTCCTATTGCAACAGAACAGGTGTGAGCACTCAGGTGTTTTTTTTCCTGCCTAACTGATGCTATCTTTAAATACTGTCAGTCTTAATACCAGAAGGCTGGCTGAGAAGTCATTCTTGATGATTATCTGCTTGGCAGTAAAAGAAAATTTATCATTTGGCTTGAGCTAGAAAAAAAAATTGATTCAAAAAACTTTCCTTCAGGGGTGCAATAGCTGCAGGGCTGTACGGCTACAACGGGATACTGGTGGGTCTGCTGATGGCCGTGTTCTCTAACGCAGGAAACTGGTACTGGTGGCTTCTTCTGCCGAACATCTTTATGTCCATGATGTGGTAAGCCGGTAGACCGAGAAATGGTGAAACTGTGCACTAGGTTTGCATCATAAAAAGTGAAAGGTAGATAAAGAAAAGTAGATAAGCCAATCATGAATCATGAATGCCATCAGTTGTCATTTTCGGTGTCATAATAGGTTACGTATTGTTCTGAGACATTGTAATAAAAGCAAACAAATGAATGAATAAATAAATAATACAAATTATTTGCTGTAGTTAAGTAGACAAAAGAGACCATATCAGTCATATACAGATCTGTCATCTCTGCTCCTAAAAGCTGGAAATGTGTAAAAAGAATGATTGATCTACATCGATGAGTCATAACAATAAAACCACAGGATGTCTGGGTGCCTCCTGTAGTATTTAGCACTGGGATATTAAGAGCACTCCCTGGTATTATGGATCGGGCTTGTTCCAGGGCATCACGTTTGATCAGAGTGCAAAATCTTTGTCAAACTCTTCAAAGCATTCCTGAGTAGTTTCTATAATGCAGTGGGGTGCATTGTTCTGCAGTGAGAGGGTGTTCCTGTCAGGGTGTGCTCCATCTACCATCTACAACAATATTTTGGTGGGCGGTATGAAGGCCAGGACCCAAGGTTTTTCCAGAAGAACAATACAGGTGTTATTTACGCTGCCTTTCCGTGATTTTAACATTAGCGCAGACCGGTGTGATTGAACATAGATGTACTTGGCTCATTTTGTAAATGTGAGTTAAATGTGGAGCAGATTTCTGATGTGATGCCTTTTCATGTCCAGCCCCATTGTGTCCAGCGCCCTGGCATCTATCAACAGTCGTTGGGATCTTCCTGTTTTCACCCTGCCCTTTAACATCCTGGTGTGTCTCCACATGGTCGCCACCGGCCACTACAACAACTACTTCCCCCAAGTCCTCATTCAGCCACGCTCGGAGCTGCCCAACATCACGTGGGCTGAGCTTGACGTAGCAAAGGTAGCTGAAAGGAAATGATGACATGCAGATTTCGCAGCCTTTTTAACTTCAGAAGTCATGGTCTTGTAGCCGAAGTTTTAGCACATCCTTTCAGCTAACAGGTTAAAATAATGTGGACCTATGTTGTTAACTATATATGCAACTTTAAGTTGTTCACAAGTTAAATACAGCTGCACATCCAATAAAGCGGGCTTTACATTTCTGCCTGTACACTTTCAGCTCTTCATGTCAGTGCCAGTAGGAATAGGCCAGGTCTATGGCTGTGACAACCCTTGGACTGGAGGCATCTTCATCATCTCCCTCTTTATCTCCTCCCCCATCACCTGTGCTCATGCTGTCCTGGGATCTGCAGTGGGAATGGTTTCAGGTGAGAGGATGTCACAGTGTCTAACCAGGCAGCCGATATTGTAAAAAAAAAAAGGACATGCCATGTAAAACTTGTTGGGTTTCACTCTATTAAGGCATCATTTTTTTTTTTTTTTTTTACATATTGAAGGAATGAAATCTAGACACTATCAGTATATAGTAACTCCTGCAAAAAAAAAATGCTGGTGCAAAATGATCAGGAGGGTTTTAATTTACTAAGATAAACCAATCTTTGGGTGAACTAAATATTTTGCAGGTCTGGCCCTGTCGGCTCCGTTTGGAGACATTTACTTTGGCCTCTGGGGGTACAACTGTGTGTTAGCCTGCATCGCTATTGGAGGAATGTTTTATGCTCTCACCTGGCAAGTGCATCTGCTTGCTATCACATGTGGTGAGTAAAAAAATTACAAAAATGCATTCTCTTATCTGCAAAATAAGGCCAAATGACAAGCAACCATGTGCAACCTTACCAAACAAAGGCTGTTATTTGTTATCACACTTTATCATTTACATCAAACAATTTTTCCCTCCTCCTCTGCAGCTTTTTTCTGTGCATACCTTGGCTCAGCCATCGCCAACATCATGTCCAGGGTAAGTACATTTTATTCTCACTCCTATTTTTATACAAACTGTTAAAAAAAACATTAAAACATGTTTCAGAACTGTTTTTTTGTTTTTTTTCCAAATCCACAGTTTGGTCTTCCAGCCTGCACCTGGCCTTTCTGCCTGTCTGCCCTGACTTTCCTTCTCTTAACCACGGGGACCGAAAGAATCTTTAAGCTGCCACTGGCCAAAGTGACGTACCCTGAGAAAAACCTGAGATTCTTCTGGAAGCTGAAGAAGCAGGAAAAGATGGAAAAGGCTGAAAAAGAGAGGAAAGAGAGAGAGGAGCAGCAGAGAGCTGTTGAGGAAGAAGTGATAATAAACGAGAAAGAGCAACTTAAGATAGAGCTAGAAAGAATGGAGCAAGGGAAAACAGAAAATGAGGCTCAAGAGGTTAAAAATGACTCGACGGAAGTTGAAGTACCTTAGACAGCCGAGGGACCTGGAGATGAAAGAAACACGGAAAATGATTTGATCGAGGTCACACTCACTGATTATCTTTAAAGCTAGATTTATGTATGAGTAATGTATGAGTAAATATGTGGTAAATTTCATTCAGAGATAATGTATGTTTCAATATTCTGGTGGTTCTTTGCAAAGCTTATACAAATATGTGTGGTTTTATATATTTATAATACCTTTTTTTAAACTAAAAATCTGGTGTGTGTGTGTGTGTGTTTCATTCAGTGCTTAATAAAAACAGAAAAAAACCGCCCTAAAGTCACATCAAATATACTCAGGTTTCGCATCGGTCAATCCCCAACTGGCGAAATACATTGGTCAAGTAATGAAGATGTTAAAAAGAAGGACTTCTTAGTTATTTTTCTCCTTTTTTAATATAATGTAAAGAAGTTCACCCACCTTCATTTCAAGCTGTTAAGACTACAATGATCTAGATGACTGAAAATCTATGCAGACATAAAAAAGCTGTTTTTCATGCAACAGTTGTTGGAGTTCAGCTTTTTAGAGTAGTGCGTTTGATCAGTTTGAGCTGTACTCCAGCGTTTTGTGATAAGAACTACTCTCTTATCACAAAAAACTTTCTCTGCTCTCTTAAAGTTTAATGGAGTTATCTAGGTTTAAGTTAAATATCCACATTAATGTTAGTTTCAGAGCATGTAAAGGCTACGCTGATCTCCAGGGTTCACAGCAGATTTGTCGATTTGCTGTTATCTCGTGTCTGCTTATGTAATTGGGTTACATAATAAGCTTTAAGCATTCCAGAGCTTAATGAAGGGGAGGGGAAAAGTCAGCTGCAAAATATAACAGAAAAAGGTGGACACACTCATAAAAAGTGTCGTAAAACTTCCTCATTGGAAGTTATTTACCACATTGTAAGGTCGCAAAATTTAAGTAATATGTCAAACTACAGTCAAGGTAAAGAGAAGTATGCCCTCAGTTATTTCTAAAGTTTTACATGTCAGAATATGAGAAAAATAACCTGGTCCTTGGCAAGTCTTAAGCTTCAGCTGTCAGACAAATGACCTTGCATTTGACTCTGGAGTACTTTAATAGGAAGAGGAGCTCATGGTCAACTCAGTGACTCCAAGGTGTCCAGATCCATGCTTGATAGTTGCAGATATGGTGCGTTTCGTCTTCACCAAACACGGTCTCATCTGTCCAAAGGACATGGTTCTGTGATGATGAGATTTCTTTTTAGAGAGAAAATGCATTCTCATGGCAACCCTTCCAAAACAGCCTTTTTCTAAAAGAATAAACTGTCTGCTACTTAACCTTCTTAATTCCTATGGAAGTAGTAAGGCTATACCACTCCTGTATTTTCACTTGCTTGAGGTTGTATTTACCTAATTACATTTTTTTAATTTAATTGTACTTTTGTATTATTATTTTTGTTTTGATAGTAAAACCCTGCAATTTATTGAGGGTGTACTTTCATTTTACCTGAGATTCTGTAACTTTAACCTTTCTAGAAGCTTCTGGTGCGTTCTTCCTCGAGCCAAGAATGTGAGATCAAAAATAAAGATAGTTCTTAAAAAAACATCAGATAGCTGTAGGTATGTATGCCTACTCGGATCCTTTCAGCAGTCGGTCCAGAACACTGATAACAAAAGTGCCAAGTCCATTATTTCAAATTCAGTGGAGCCAAATATGAGACGAACAAAACCATCTCAGGAAGATTTGACTGGATTGTTTTCTGTTAAATATTTGTGATTTCAAGTAATGTTTTACATCATGGCGTGATTGCACTGTCACTTTAAAAAAAATCTTGTGCAGTCTCAATCAGCTTAGTATTTTAACAGTTGTTTGTTTGTCATTTCTTTTCTTTGCTTTTGTCTAAAGATAATGTGCAATTTTTTTTATTTTGCAAAAGTAACTACTACTAGAATGAGTTACTCTACATAAAGTGAAACTATCTAGAGGTGACTGAGCGTGTTTGTGCTGCGGGTTTTGAAAAACAGCCCTCGTGACTTTGTAATTACATAATTTTATATGATGTGGAACATGATTACTGTGATCTGAAATGACTGCTCTTGCTCATCTGATCTACTGAATATTTCCACAACATTTCCGGGTGTCTTTTAGATGACAAATGAGTGTTTGTCAGTGTAATTGCACGGCATGATCTGAACATTAAAATCTTTTTATTTTAATGCACCGTTAACATGGCATGCACAAAAATGTCTTTGCTTACCAAAAAAGAATCTTTACACCACATTATTAGGTACGCCTGTTCAGCTGCAATTTGAAGAAAATATCTAGTCACCCGATTATATAGCAGCATCTGCATGCAGGCATTTAGACATGGTCAAGATGATCTGCCGATGTTCAAAATAAGCAACAAAAAGAAGAAGAAAGGTGATTTAAGTGACTTTGAACATGGCATAGTTTTTGCTGCTAGACTGTAATTCAGTAATTCAGAAACTGCTGATCTACCCAACCACCTGTGGGTTTTACAGAGAATGGCCTAAAAAAGAGAAAATATACACTGAGTGGCAGTTCTCTGCATAAAAATATTTTTATGCCAGAGGTCAGAGATGAATGGCAAGACTGGTTTGAGCTGATCAGAAGGAACAAGTAGGTCAGATAAAACCAAGTATGCAGAAGAGCATCTCTGAATGTCAAACTCTGAAGCAGATGGGCTAGAGCAGCAGAAGACCACACCAGGTGTTGCTGCTGCAACATTCAGCTGGCAGGGTCACAATTTAGTGTAAACAACATGAAAGCATGAATCCATACTGCTTTGTATCAACAGTTCAGGCTGCTGATGGTGGTGCGATGGTGTGGGGGATCGTTTCTTGGCACAAATTGGATCCCTTTTGGATACCAAACGAGGATCGTTTTTAAACCCATAGTCCTACGGTTCACCAATCTTCTGATGGCTGATTATATCATTCCAACTGAGCACCTTAGGGATGTGGTGGAACAGGATATTCTCATTATGAATGTGCAGCTGACCAATCTGCAGCAACTACGTGATGGTATCATCTTAATATGGGCCAAAGTCTCAAAAGGAATGCTCCCTGTTGAATCTATGCTATCTTTGATTAAAGCAGTTCTGTCATTTTTATTGTTCAGTTTATTGAAAGGCTTTTAACATTTTATTTCATCTGCCTGTTCAGGGTAAAACCTCCCACAGCATCTGCTAACACCTTCTCATAAAAACACATTATTATTGCACCCTGACCATGTGTGTCATCTGAGTTCAGGAAGCTGCTCTTAGATCACTGCTTCCTTGTACTCTAGTGTAGAACAAAGAAATGCTAAAAATCCTTCATTCCCTCGGCTATAACACCTTTGTTCAATTTTAGTTCTTGTTATTCTATTTAACTATTGTATTGTTAATTTTTATTCTTTTTTAAACATTATTGTTTGTTGAGCTTTGCCTTGACATGCTACAGTAGTTATTGCTTGGTGTTTAAGGACTCTAGATTGTGTGAGTAAGTTGTGCAGGTAACCTCCAAGCAAATTGCCTTTCTTTGGGATTAATAAAGTTATCTGAATCTGAAAATGGGGTTCAATCCAGTACTAGCAAGCTCTACCTAGTGACTGAGTGAAATATAAAATAGTTTTGTCTCTGTTACTCTACCTTATTAAATGTGCTAATTTGCCATTTAGAAATACAACAATTTAGACTGATATGAAGAGCGGCAGTTTGGCAGGACTGCAGAACCCACTGTGTTGTTAGTGTCACCTGAGACAGGTCTGCACAGAAACTACACAGTGTTCTGTCAATTATGTAATGTGAGGCATGTTCACTATCTAACATCTGTGTAGCACAAAAGTTATCAAAAGATCTGAAGCAGCCGTGGAAAAATAGTTACATAATTGTCAATGAAAGTCCCCAGATACCAACATAAAGCTTCACATGTACAGTTCTTGATGAAAAACAACATATCGCCATTATTCAGCAGTGATCTGACACCAAAAATGGCAGTTTAGACAAACACCCACATTAGATGATGAGTCTTTGCCATTGTCTCACTGAATGAGGACCTGCAGCACCTGCATCCCCGGTTGGTGACATTTTACATTCTCAAAAGCTTTCAGCAACTTTCAGCATCTCTGCTGCTTTGATTTCCTCACCAACTGTCACTCAGCACTGGATCCTCACAGGGCTGCATTCTCAGCCCCCTGCAGTTTGCCCTGCACACATATGACTGTACACCAATCCAACCAACCAACACCATCTTCAAGTATGCCGATGACACCATCGTAGTTGGGCCCATCTCTGATGGAGATGAGACAGCATACAAGGTGGAGGTAGAGAATTTGTCCTGCTGGTGCTCAGAAAATGGCCTGAAGCTAAACGTCCGCAAAATGAAAGAACTCCTCATGGCATCATGGCAACACCGTGGCCCTGGTAAAGAAGGCACAGCAGCACCTGCACCACCTGCACCGCCTCTGTGTCCATTCAGATCAAGTCATTTCTTCGCACTAATTCCAAGCACTTCGCAACCCTTTCCTTTTAATGTGTGCCTTTTCTATTGTTTTGTGTATATTCCCCTTGTTTTGTGTATATTCCTATTGTTTTGTACATATACATATAATTTTGTATATATTCCTGTGGTTTGCTATTTATTCTTTCTGTATTACTATTTATATTTTATTCCTGCACAGTTGCTGTGGAACACTCACAAATTCATTGTACATATACAATGACAATAAAGAGATATTTGTGAGAGGATAAGGCTCACTTGTTAAACATAATAACAGTAGCAGTCACAAATTCTTCAGAAAAGAGCAACTGAGAAGAAAAACAAATAGATGCAGGTATTAAAGAACAGAAGTTTGGATAATTAGCAATAGTTTGAACGTGTCTGCTTGATAGACTTCTGATCAGTTCGTTGTGTTGCACACGTCACTCACGTTTCCGCATTCATAGATCATACAAGAGATCAGAGTTTATCTAATGTTTTCTCGTGAGTTATGCAATGTTTTGAAGTGCTGATTGAACTTATGTAACGCTGATCCGGTGACTGCGTCAGCCTCTCCTTGTCCTCAGTTGGGCGTCATTGGTCACAAGGTTGCTGTGCTTTTGAAAGATCAGATAACCTTTTAAATAAATGAAACATATGTGGTCATGTGACCTGATAGTCATCTTTGGTCTGCATCTGTGCATATGTTGAGTAAACAGAATGAGATGCTTTGATTGCACTTTATGTATCAAAACATAAAAAAAAAAAGTCACCTGGCCCACCTGGGTCTTAAATTAGATTAACACAACCTCAAACGAGCAACATTTTTACAGTGCTATTTTTTACATTATTTAATAAGCCAAAATGCAAAAGCAGTGTGTGAAACAAATAAGTGCAACCTCAGTGCTTCCATAGACATCGGGAGGGTAAAAAGCATAGGTTGAGCGTATCAACTGCCTCTATAAAAGCTTTTTCAGATGTGTGTTAACACAACGCCCAGAAAGAGATCAGAAGTGAACTTAGTGAAACAATTGTTGCTGCCCATCAATCTGAGGAGGGTTACAAGGCCATTTCCAAATATATATATATAAGAAAGATTTTTCACAAGTGAAAAACATTCAAGACAATTTGCAGTCTTCCCAGCAGTGGCGTTCCAGCAAATTCACCCTAATGTCAGTCCTTACAATGCTCAGAGCAACTACATCTCACATTCTACAGGCCTTACTTAGTATGTTAAATGTTAAAGTTCATGACTGTGCAATTAGAAAAAGACTGAAAGAGTCTGACTTGTTTAAAAGGGTTGCCATGACAAAGCTTCTTTTGTCTAAAAAAGGACATGACAGCATGACCTAGGTTCACAGAGTTGCATAAGAAAAAAACAACGAGACTTCTGGAACAATTTCCCTCCTATAGAGGTGACCAACTTGGAGAGGTTTTTCCTACATGCACCGCAGCAATGTTGGTGAACCCAAACACAGCGTGTCAGCACAAAAACCTCATACTAAATATCAGCACGGTGGTGGAGGAATGATGATTTGGGCTTATACTCCAGCCTCAGGATCTAGGCACTTTGCAGTTGACCATAAACTCCTCAGTATACAAAAATATTCTAGAGTCAAATGTTTGGTCATGTGTCTGACAGCTCAATTCCAACAACACCATGAGCCAGTCAAAGCTCGCAAACCTCAATGAATGAAGCAACATTGTGTAGAAGAGTGGGCCAAAAATCCTCCACAATAATGTGAGACACTGACAAAGTCATACAGAAAACAATTACTACATGTAATCGCTGCCAAAAATGGTTTTACAAGCCACTAAACAACTGGGTGCACTTAGTTTTTGTGTCTTTGGGCTTGTTGGATGGATGGAAATAATGACACAGTGTGTGACATGTGTTCACCTGAAGTTGCATTTGTCTAATTGTTAGACCTGGTAATGGATGGATCATTTTTCATTATGTTCTGATATATAAAACCACAAAAATGACAGAAGCTGCATTTTATTTTTAACCATGACTGTATAACACAGAAATACTTCAAATCTAAAACTTTGCAGTAATAGCTGTTTTGTTTAAAACACTTAAGCTTCTTTTCATTTGTGGTATGAGTACTGCTGTATAGAGAACAAACTGGAACACTAGTAGCTTCAACACAAGCACTGTAGGTATGCAGATTTTACAGTCATGTGACCATTAACCTCAATCCTATCAAACTGGGTACACTGTCAAACCCGCATTTCACGTGTTCTTTATACTACCCTAAAATAAAAAAAAATACCTATAATTTGCGAGTTTGGGACCTATCCAGTTCAATCGGTATCACACAGTATATCGATATGCAAGGTACACCAAGTTCTCGAAGAATGCTTGATTTAAAATAAAAATGACAACTGAAGTTTGAATGGCTGGATTTATGCCAGTTATTTTATATATGGAACCAAACAACCAAACAGTCCTGTTTTACCTTCCCACTGTAAGGATCGGGCATCTGGGTTTTACATGAATACATCCAAACATAGTCAGTACCAGTATCAATCAATCTCGGACTGTAAGAGCATGAATTAGGGCAGGTAGAAACATTTACAGCAGAGCTGTGATGGCCTCTGGTGGTGCAGCGGAGAAGTATCATTGATGACTTCCGGTTGTTTAAAGCTTCCAGGTTTCCATTAGGCCATTAGGTTTCAGGATGAAATCCTTTGTCATAAAAACTTCTGAGTATCATTTGGTTTTGGTTGTTTGACTTTATGTAATGATTTGGTATCCTTTCATTACTAACACATTACCCGGTCCATATCTGCATAGATATCCAGCATGCTTTTCTTTTTAACCACTGAGATCTGATGTGTTTTCTAAGTGTTTCTTAAACGTTTTTGAGCAGTATATAAACTATACAAACCTTTTGGAGGAAGAAAAAAAAAACCTTTATTATTTATATTTTTATTCAAATGAAGAGCAACAAAATGATAAAAGCATCTACAGCATTTCATTAATGTGCAACAAAAAAAAAAAGACAGTCTGACTGGCTTTACTGCACATGTGGTCCTCTACCGTAGCCCTATCATCACATACTATGATTGCCAGGACTCTGACAGAAAATGAGACATGAAAATCAAACTCTCCGGCTGATGTAACAAGACAGTAAGGCCTTTCTAAGGAAAATGAGCCAAAATCATCAGGAGGATAAAAATGCAAGGATTCCAAAATATTTCTGTAAAGTCATTATAGATATAATGGAATAAATAAAGGGGGGAACTTTACTGGTAAAGTGTAACCAAATCAGTACCATCTCAGTTCTTCACAGTTCTCCGTACACCATCGTTCTCACCTGTTCACAGGAATAGTTGCATTCTCCGAAATAAAAAAAAGACCACCATTACCAGCAACTGTGCACAGATGCCTTTGTAACAACAGTCTGTACTACTGTTTTGGACATTGTTCCATTGATGTAAAAAAACAAAAAAAACAAACAATATTATGACCACCAAAAAAGAGATGCAGGTCTCCTGAATGTAATGATCACATTTCACCTGCCAATCATGGCAAGCAATAGAGTGAATAAGTACCGCTTTGGCTGAGGGTACAGCTGTACTTAAATAACATCTTGTTGCAAAACTGGAGGAGCTATCTCAAGACAATAAATAGTGAACATACAGAGGTGGTTAACACTGGACCAACTTTAAACTTTCTGCATTCCTATTTTTGGCTGACAAGTAACAGCTTACTGAGCAAACTATCAACATGGATTGTTCTTCTGTATACTTTGGATACTTAAATATGCACATTAGCCCTTAAAACACAACATTCATGAGCAAATGACCTCCAGGTGTTGTCTCAAATCAAGAGATGCAGTAAAACACTTTAACCAAGACTCCTGATCAGGTAGATGTGTACAGTTCCACACACACACACACACACACACACACACACACACACACACACACACACACACACACACACACGAAAGCTAATTTTTAAAATGTTTAAAGTTAAGATGTTTAAAACGGTACATCCAAAACTGCAAGGGAAAAGGCTTTGGGGTTGAGCATATTTACACTATAATTACAACTTTACAAGCGCATAGAGCCAAAGAGTGAGTCTGTAAAGTGACTTCATTGCAGGCAAGTGATCCAAATTTAAAAAGAAAAAAAAAAAGCTTGTTGATTAAAGCTTGGCTGGGATTAAAGTTGGGGGAGAAAGAAAGGAAGGAAGAAATGAATGTTTAGCTCCAGTGTGCACTGCCTGCTCTCACCTAAGACACAATGGCTATTATTTTGAACCTGCACTATTTTTTGTACATCATCTACAGTACACAGTGGGATATTTTTTTCAGTACATTCATTCAATACCAACACACTGGCATCTACTCATCAACGAACAAATCTTGTAGCCCAACCATGACTAGTATAGCAAACACTTGGGATCGCATGAATAATTAGTACAGGCTGACAGGTAGATATTCTTCCAACAAAAAGACACGTGGTTACTTTAACTCTAAGGATAATCCCATCTATCAAGTAACATTAATTTAAATTCATCATTGCTGAGGAATCCCTGACAGCTGCATCTTCACATACACAGTAATATTGACATTAATCATACTATTGAGTTTATTTTAAAGTGGCCGTTTTACAGCTCACGATGAAAGGTGCCTGAGAGGTGGTTGGGCCAAAGGAGTGTGGGTGAAAGCATGATTGTCTGCTCAGGCGTGAGGTTTAGATGAGAACTGCGGAAGAGGTTTGGTCAACAGCATAAAACATGAGGAGTGTGTATTGCATCTGACGACCCCCTGTCACACGCACACACACACAATCAGAGCCACCCTGAGCTATCATGTACAACTTACAGGACCAATCTCAAAAATTAAAACAACCTGTCCAACCAGCTAGAGCACAACCACTGATTAGCGCTCTGGTCTGGATGAGGGGAGGTAAAGGACATAGTCCTAAGATAGTGCAAATACTGTTGTTGTCTCAAAGAAACAGCCCAGTTGCTTGTTACTGGGGTGGAGACTTGTTGGAACATCCGTGTTACAGCCATCTTCGGAGTGTAGGCATGTTCCTGTCCATCCAGCGCTGATTCAGCTTTATGGTTTCCAAAGCTTCCTGCACGCTCCTCATCTGAGAGCCACGCTCCTTCAGACCAGAGAAGAAAGCCTGCACCTATAAGACATCAAAACACACAAGCTCAGCTCACGAAACAAGTACACTGAGAGGCAAACAAATGCATTCTCATAAGAAATGACTTAAGGACATACTTTATTAAGTTGTGCCTGTGTGGAGGACTGGGAGGTAACAGATTTGATGATTGTCTGGATGGCAAAGGAGCCAATAGGGAACCTGCAGCCCAAAAGACAAAATCGTTGAATTTTCAGGTGAAATTATCTCAAAATGCTTTACAAAGGGAAACTCTGAGACTAACTTACTTTTCTATGAGGCGGTCCCAGTTCTCTTGTATGAAGTCCCAGGCAAACAAACAACCAGCAAAGCTCTGACACATAGTGCTGATAACCAAAGGCAACTCCTGAGTCTGAATGAGACTTCCCCTCAGACCAGACGACAGAATCCTAGAAAGAAACCAAGTGTGTCAAAAGGACCCTGATTGTAACCACACAGCGTGGGGATCAAACAATCTTTAGTATAAAGAAGTACATTTTGAAAGCTTTAAGATGGGATAGAGGAGAATTTTAAAAAACTGAAGCCATAAACCAAAGTGTAATGCTCTTTGCCACTCTCCCTTAAAAATGTGCCAGAAAACAGAACATAGTATTACTTCAAAATAACTGGGACGTCTGTGGTCATTACAATTCCCAGATCAAAGTGAAAATGCACAAAATCTTCATTTGCTGACTTCTTGTTGAACTCTAGAAACATTTTTTATACTTTCACTCCTGTATACTAATGCTGGTATTATCACAAAAGGCTTAACAATACATTCTATTGAAAATTCAGGGGAGTTAATGACTTTACTGTAAAGCCATCCAGTGGGTCGAATTGGACCCTTTGGTGTTTGACACACGTTTGACACCACTGCTGTACATCTCAAAGGTTTACAACTATTATATTAACAGGTTTTAAAACAAATAACTTCTAATATACAAATCTCAACCTTTTAATAACAACATTTTCACGACTTGTTAAATATCCATGATAAATAAATGCAGATGCACAGAGAGACAGGGCAGTGTCTAGCAGATGCTGCGATTCACCAGTCACATCAATCTATGATCTATATCCCTGCTCCCACTTATGATCACAAGCTCTGAGTAGTGACCAAAAGAATGAGACCGATGCAAGCAGCAGAAATGATCTTTCTTTGAAGGCTGTCTGGGCTCTTCCATGGAGACAGGACTCAGTGTAGAGCTGCTACTCCTCTGTTTTGAAAGATCCCAGCAGAGGTGACTAGGATCCCTTCTGGGCCCCTTTTGGATGAGATGTTTTGTGCCTATCCTACCAGTAAGAGCCCCTGGGGCAGACCAAGGACATGCTGGAGAGATTACATCTGGGAGCAACTGAGTTTACACCAGAAGAGCTGGTGGAGCAAGGTCTGTGCTTCTCTGCGTAGGCTGCTGTTTATTCACACCCGCATGGATGGAAATAAATGGATGGACTTACTGAAAAAGACATCAGCTACATTCTAACATAATCTAGCATCCCCAAAATACAGTCTAATCAACTTATTGAAGATCAGTTTATTTAGATGTGTGGGGCACCATTATACATTACAGTATAATGATGCCCCAAAGGCAGAATAAGTTTGAAGTAATTTAATAACAGTTTTCCACCTGCTGAGTCAGTAAACATCAAGACTGCTTATGCCAGAAACAAAAAACAAACTATAAATACTTCGCAGGGTCAGTAACAATTTTTACATGCAAACTACAGTAATATAACTACAGCACTGACAAGGTGAGTAACTGTGAGACCTTGAGTATGTCAAACTTTTGCTCTGGTGGAATCAAGTGAAGTCATTTTAATGGCATCGCAGGACTTTGACTTGCAGATGAAATTAATGGGCGGGGAAACGGAGTGTAGACTTTGTTAAAACAGCGCATAATTAACAAATGCAAAAACAAAAAAAACTTACTGTACTAAACGTTGTGGGTTCTGAGTGGATGCTAGGCCCTTTAGCATTTTCCGCTTCTCTGAATCGTACGTGGCATGCACATATATGTTGAAAAGAGCGTCCCAGGTTTCATCAGACTGGCCAGCCACTGTAAATACAGTCTGCTGCAGATCACCGGGAATCCTATGACAATAAATACAAAAGAAACAGACTTTTACTTTTGCTACTCAATTCTAATTTTCCATTAGGTCCCATCACCTTCCATAGAGATTGAAAATGTGGCGTAAAACCGCAAAGGATTCTGGGTACGAGTGGCAAGCGGTACTAGCACACGCAGGCTTTCACATGAAAACAGTCATACAGTGATAAAAAGAAACACAAAGAATGGCATGATGCTGTTGTATTATTATCTGCAATAGCCGGTCGCATAACAGCCACGGGAAGCCGATGGATAAAGAGATCAGTTGTTATTGGATTACGTTGTGGAAGAGAAATTGTTTAAGCCATGTTTCCAAAGTAACAAAGAGCCGACGGATGGTCTGGATTGCAGCCATTCGAATACCAAATATAATGTCCCAGAACACTCCAGTTCACATATTAGTCTGCTCCAAGCATTTCCACAAAGGTAAGTCTTCTGTTTAACATGATTGTTGATGTAGGTTACAAATAAGTCTTATATTGATTTGAATTGAATTCGTTGCGCTATGCTGCTTTGTTCACTGTGGCTTTGCGGGCTAATGTTTGTTGTGTTTTGTAGGAAAACCAGCCTACAAAATGCTGGAATGCAGACTGGGCACCCTCTATCAACCTGGGTCATACTGAGTTTAAAGCTGCTACCACAGCGGGATTTGATCGGTTAAGAGAGAGAGCTCAAAACAGCCATGAAAAGTCCCACATATATGTGCCCAAGTGTTGTATTGAAGCAATCAAGTGATGAATAACTGTTTTCCAGTATGTTGTTTTGATATGGTTTTTTGGCATTGTTGATTTGTTTTTCACCGAAGCAGCTAATAATGCATGATGGAATACAATGTTGCGTCTTTCCTGTAAGATTCTATAATAGAATGAAACAATAATGCCAGTTATAAATAAAGACAATGAATCGAATTAATTCTTATTTTATGTCTATTAGATCTGAAAATGTTGTGTAATACTACAACCTGAAACGACAAATAGATTGCGTTGGCCAGGAGATAAAGAAAAAAATGTAACAACAGCTGTGAAATGGAATAGTCCAAATCACCAAAGTAAACTGGACCTGGACTTGTTGTAGGGATCTGAAGTTTTTAAACATTTTGTGAGTGCATACACTCACACTTAGGACCATATAATAATAAATATGTGCGTGATGAAAGTCGGGCAGCACGCTAACATCCTTACTCCACTCTGTATGCTCGTATGGGTCTGACCCTTTCACTCCTTAGATTTTTTCCTCGTACTTTTTTTTTGCCTTTTCGTCAAGTCTGTCTTTGTACGGACCTGCCGTGTTCACCGTCGTTTTGTACACAACAGTTTTTGGGGCAAATAAAATGCAAGTAGGGATTAAAACCGCAGAATTAATGATTACCGGTGCTGGAAATACTAGCTCTTGATGCAGTGTTTTGATTTTGTTGCCACTCCTACCCACAATGCAATGCACGAAAGTCACGTGGTCTGTCAATCTCTATTTCTAAAATGATATTTGACTAATACTGTTCACCGTGTTACCAGCTTGAAACGAAGCAGAGTAAGACAATGAAATGTTTGTTGTGCTCTGGACGTACCTGAAGGTACCATTTGACTCCATGTACTTTTTGAACAGGGACGTGGCCTGCTGGGTGCAGTTTTCATCATTCAGACTACAGGCCATCTCCAGCAGAGCAGAGCGCAGCTCCTGTTTGGACACATTCTCTTCTTCTTCCCATGTTTGATTGGCCATCAGATTACGAAATTTGCTCATAATAAAATTCTGTCAAAAAACAAACAAACCCCAAAACAAAACACATTCATTAGCATGATAAAGCCAAAACGCAGATGAACTAGGAAAAAGACATGCTCTGACCTTATCAAAGATACGTTATGTGTTAAGTGTCAAATCAAAGTCTGATTTTTTGTAATGTTAAAATGTTAAAAGATGTAGATTAATAGTGAAATTAAAGAACGTAATACTGGCCGTTTTGTGAAATGTAACAATTGTGTCAATCGTGTTTACTGTTGAAGTCACTGCTGCTAGAAGAAGCAGGAGGAATTGTGAAGTGTACAGGGCTATACTCTCTGCTCAGATCCAGAGAAATGCGGCAAAACTGATCAGAAAACTCTTAACAGTATAAATGGATGACAAACCAAAGTACATTGCAAAATCAGTCCAAGAAAAACGAGACATTCTTCAATGGCCAAGACATTCACCTGATCTCAATCAAATAGAGCAACTTTTCAGTCAAACTGAAAAAGAAGACAGAGAGACCCACAAATAAGCAGCGGCTGAAGGTGGCTGCAGTAAAGGCTTAGCAGAACATCTTAAGGGAGAAAACACACCAACTGG
Source organism: Perissodus microlepis (assembly GCF_051167445.1). Classification (NCBI taxonomy): domain Eukaryota; kingdom Metazoa; phylum Chordata; class Actinopteri; order Cichliformes; family Cichlidae; genus Perissodus; species Perissodus microlepis. The sequence continues at coordinate 17,815,380 of NC_140472.1, forward strand.
GGATACCTGTGAGTCCTAGACTTCAGGCAGGACTGCAAAGGACTTTTAGCCAAGTATTGAAAACTACCCTTAGATACAGCTAATGTAAAGTTTTTTATTAAACCCCCTGAATTAAAGATTCAAGTCTGCACTTCAATCACATCTTGGCAGTTTGATTTAAAATCCATTGTTTGGGAGTCAGAAGCAAAACTTTAAAAATTCTGTCTTTACTGAAAATCTAATTTCTTGGGTGTGAGTTCAATACCTTCATGCGGGATGCAAGATTAGACTCCTGTCTTTTTTCAAGCTGTCGGTAGATATTATTGAGCTGTAAAAGGGCCTCTGTCACAGGAGAAGTCTCAGTGTCCGCTGAGACATATTTCAGTAGATTTAGGACCTGCCGGAAGGGCACACGTCCCAATCTAGTGACGACACGGGACAAACGAGGAACAGCGGAGCATCAAAATGAAGCAGAAGAAATTTAAAAAAAGACTTTCATCACTAAATACAATTAAAAGACTTTGATACCTGGAGAGAGCAAAGATGTTATGTATAAGTGAAGCACGGTCCTCGTGTGTAAGAACGCCGACATTTGAGATCAAAGCTTGACTAAGAGCAGACCAGCCATCCTTTCCGTAGTCCACTATGTAGAAGCCTGTATTTTTGTAGTTCAACTTCAGCCAAGTTACATTTTTTGACATCTTAAATGTGTCTGAAAATACAAAAAAAACAAACAAACCCCAAAACAAAACAAATAAACACATGAATACACTTAAAACTTTTCATTCGAGAGCAGCTCAGCCAAGGACAATTAGAATCGGTTTCTATTTTAGTCTTTTACCTGATTTATTTTTCAGAGTGAAAACCTGTCTGCACTCAGGGGCCAAACTACAGCTGTCGTTCACGTACGTCACTGGAATATTCCACAAGCTAAACAGAGTGCACACTACAGTTAGCACGGTGGTGTCCTTATGATTTATGTGTGTCTGTCTGTCTGTGTGGTAATGTGTAACCCACCTTGACGTATGCGTGGTATTGTCAGATGTGAGCAAGAAGTGCTCCTGTGTGAGTGTCACCTGGTTTCCCATGAGGTTTACAGTGACCAGTGGGAAGCCTTTCTGTGATGTCCACGATGTCATCATCTGCGATACATTCATGTGGTGCGTGGACTTATCGGTCTGAGGATAGGAAGGGGAATATTTGATCTGTGTGTGCAGCCAAATGTCACGCTTTCATTTTTTCCCCACACATGAGAATTAGTGTGGAAGGGGAGTCATATTTTGCAGCTATATTCTCAAAATTTGTGGAAACAATTACAATTTCTAGTATCCAAATGGCAACAAAGTGTACACTACTCACAGAATCTATCCAAAAACATCTCTTTGATGAACAGATCAAAGATAAACTCTAAACTATGAGAGACTTGTTGATCAAGTTGTTAGCATTGTGGCAGACAATAAGATGACTAAGCAAATGAAAGCATCAACTTTAACTGAGGTCATTAGGTTGAAACACTCTTGTCACAATTATATAGTCTTTGTGTCTGTCTTGTGCTCTGCCATCAAAAGGGAATAAGCAAGAGAACAAGCAAGGGAACTATTCTATGTAGAGCATATTAGCTACATTTGAATTATAGGTTGACTGCAATACCTCAGCAAAGAGTAAACAGAATAAAAATATCTATTAAAAAAAGAAGTTCTAAATAATCTCCATTATGAGACTATTTACCAAGTTAGAAAACAAGTTAATATAACATATCTATATTTAACAGGGCTATTTTCAAAAGGCCTTATAAGAGCCTACTCAGGACTCATATGTAATCATCTGTATCTTGCATAGTTGCAATGCTATCCACTAACAAAATCTTTCCTTATATGCAAAGACGTAAACAGTGTAAGTACAGATAAAGCACTTGTAGTTGCTGCTACAGTAGATTAGAGCCCAGCAGGCATTATCTGTTTACTATTTTGATATCAGCAAGTATAATGTTGATAGATGACAAGTAAAAAAAAAAAGTAAAGCAGGGACAGGAGAAACACTCTTTAACCAGGTTGTGAGTGTTGGTGTTACATAGTTTGTTCACCAGAGGGCACTATGCATCTTCCTTTTGGTAACATGGGTGTTTGGAACTAGGATACATCCTGGTGACTAATTTTCTAGCCGTTTAAATGAGAGAGAAAAACTTTGTTTACTCAACGAGCCCAAAGGTCAGAACCTTCTTACAAATATTTCATTTGTATTTTAAGGGCTATATGAACCCATTAATCATATTTCTTATTAGACAATCGTGTTTTAAATGTTGCTTAAAGGTGCGGCAGTTTACATTCTGTATAATGTTGTAAATATGCACAATATCAGATTAACTTACAGCCTTTGGCTAGCCATAGCAGAACTAGCAGCAGTAGCCTCAGTTTCTTCCTGTCTAGCTTCTACACTCCAGTTTACTCCAGTTTATTCTGGCAAAGCCAACCTACAGCTGCTCATGCTTTACTATAAAGTACTACAGATAAGCGCAGGCAGCACTCTGGCAGCCATCTGTTTTACTTTCCCCTCGTTCATTTACAATTTCCTTTCACGGACACAGAGAGAGGTGTGTGCAGCCAACTGTAAAGGCTGCAGTCTGACAGTGCCCAGTGGTTGTGTAACATCTTTGACAATATCTTACGTTTAAAAAATAAGAATGCTACATATAACCAACTCCTATTTCTAGCAGCAACGTTTGAACTTCTAGTCAAATAGTCATGCACATCTCTTAACACAACAACCAGCTGATCCAAGCAGATTTAGGGAGAGTGTAAATGAGTAAATAAATAGGTGTTGTGTGACAGAAAGAAAAAAATCTGATTTTTAAATCAACAAATATTGGTATTGGTCTTAAAAATACTGTATTGGTCAGGCTCTATGGTAAATTTTAACAAGGCTACATTTTGCCACAATCACACTTCACAAAGGGAAAAAAATAACCAGCCACTGTGTCAGTAAAAACACACATATGCATGAACATAAAATACACACCACTAATACCTGTGTGAGGCTGTTCCAGAGGTCATCAGTGTCTGTATTTAATCCACTGAACTGTTTGAGATATTCAATGATACCCTTTCTGAACTGTTGATCTCCGGGGAAGGAAGCATTCAGCATTAGAAGAATGGATGCACCCTGGAAGACAAAGAATAATAAACTAGCAATAAACTATCAAGAATTCATGTGAGGGTCACTATTTCCTTAAATAAACAGCTAGAAATCAAAGTTAAGTGAATTAATGAACAGCATGTGATGTACTTATAAGTCAGAGTTTACCTTTTCATAAGAGACAGAGTCAAACATCTCCTCTACTTGTTCTGTTGTATTAACGTCTGTCGACACAGCGTGCGAGGAGTTTAGTGCATCTTTGTCTAGGGCTCTGAACCGCACTGAGAGGAATAAATTACCCTGCAAACAAACAGGACATACTGCATATGTAGGAGCACATAACATTATCTGATTTAAAACTATGACAAATAATTTGGCAAGCTATACGGCAGAACGCACAGTTTCCAGGTCAGGCGACACTTCCTGCAGTGACATGTACTCCATGTAAGTGGCAAAGCCTTCGTTGAGCCACAGGTCATTCCACCATCTCATAGTCACCAGGTTTCCAAACCACTGTAAAACAAAAAAAAACATTGGACATGTGAACATATTCACTGTTTCTTTTCACAGATACAAACACAAACAAAAGTACCTGATGAGCAAGCTCATGTGCTATGACAGAAGCCACCACTTGTTTTTCCAGGAGAGAAGACTCTTTGCCCACTAACAAAGTGGTTTCCCGAAAAGTGATTAGCCCCCAGTTCTCCATGGCTCCTGCCAGGAAGTCAGGAATAGCTACCAAGTCTGACACCAGAGAAAGACAGCATATGGGGTTGTGTAAAAACGGGACAGGGGGAGAACAGTTACACAAGGATAAAGCACAGAGTGTGTATAATTAAATATCCATTGGTTTACTCACCTAGTTTTTTGAGAGGGTAATTAATGTCAAAAAAGTTATTGTAAAACTCCAGCAGTTTAGAGGTTATGGTCAGAGCATACTCAGTGTGCCCATTTTTCTCTGGTACAGAGTAGACTGACACCTAACACAAACAATAAAAGGTATTTATATGTATACACATATATATAGTTTATCAACAACAGCACAGCCTCACTGAAAAATACATTTAAAAAAAAATATTTGCAGAGGCTGAACTGAAACAGAAAAATATTTCTCTGCTAGACCTACCTGGGTTTCTGAAACATTTTTGGTGTTAGGGGTGAAGTCAGCAACGATGAAGGCCACCAGGTAAGTGCTCATGTTAACACTGGTCTTTTCAAACTCATCCTGCACAAGGCCATTGGAGAGATTTGTGGATTTTGCCTGAAATACACAAAACAAGGATGTATTGAGGTCCTCTGCAATAAATCAGTATTGTTGATTTATTGTGGATGAATACAGCAGTGCAGCACACCATCTGGTAGTATTGACTGTACCCCCACCGTGACCTGAGAAGCCATAGTGGTTACAAGAATTACAAAGTCTTCAGGACAGGATATTATTATAATTATGCTTTGTAAACTGTGGTTACATAGTGACAAAGCACAATTGTAAGTTTACTGCAACTGACAGTATCTTAAAAAAATCGAAACTCTGTGAATTCTATAATACAGTGGACAAACCCATCATGTAAGCCTCCTCAGAAGAAAGCATATTTCATTTTGTACATCCAAGCGGGTATGTAACAGCTGGCATTAATTTAAAATTGTCACCATTCAGCATCTGTACAAAAAAAGAAGAATCACTTCTTCAAAAGCCAAACCTCTATTAGGATGTTAAACTCTCATGCTACTGTAACCAAATGTAATTCAAACCTTGTGTCAGTTTTAACACATTTAAATCTAGTCAGATACTGCCAAAAATAACAAATGAACAAGTGAATAAAAATAATTCAACCACATATGAATGAAGCCTTATAAAACACCGAGTAGAATGTTTCAACCATTAGTATCATAATGCAAAACTCATTCATTTTAAATTACCTTGGGCATGTTTGAAAGAGTCATGTAGGTTTTTTTTCTGCTGATTTTAATCAGGAATGTCGCTTTGAAAGCTGGTTCATCAAAACAAGGGAAGGCCTTCCTGGCCGACAGCGGCTCAAACTGTGTTGCTGCTAGGACCCTGGGGAAAAGAGGGGGATGAACATGACCATGCTGGAAATGTTTAAACTCCATAAAACATTTTCTTTCTGTATTTGTTATTTTTAAAGCACTCATTTGTTAGACTGTGGCGATGAGATGAGCTGACTCCATAGTCTGTACTTATGGCAGAACCAAAACTCCAACAAGACATCCCCGTGTGAGCAAACGCTTGACAACAGTAGGAAAGAAAAAAACCCTTTTAACAGGAAGAAACCTCAGCAGAACCAGGCTCGGGAAATGTCAACCATCTGCCACTCCAAGTTGAGAGTGAAGGGAAATGGAAGACAGCAGAGAGAAACAGGTCAAAAGGAAAACTATAAGAGAAAAGGCAGGAGTTTTATAAGTACTAATGATTGAATGCACTAGTAGTGTACAAACACACAGGGAGTGAAAAGAAATGAGTGAAGATGAACTTGTCAGTGCATCATGGGAAGCCCCCAGTAGCCTACGCTTAGTACAGTATGAGTCAAGGTCATTTGACCCAGGCTTGACTGTAATCTTTATCAAAAAAGAAAGCTTTGAACCTAATCTTAAAACCTAAAAGTAGAGTGGGAGAAGCCGTCTGTCTCTTCAAGTCCAAACTGGGTGCTGGTTCCAAAATACACGGACCTGATCGATGAAGCCTCCGATTCTACTTTTAAAAACTGTAGGAACCAAAATTAAACCTTGAATCTGAGAGCAAAGTGCTCTAATGAGGTGATATGGTCCTAAGAGGTCTTAAAGATAAGGTGGGACCTGATTATTCAAGGTTTTGTATATAAGGAGAAAAATTTAAAATTAAATTCTGGTGCAAATAAGAGAAATACGGTCTTTCTTTCTAGTCTCACAGCAGCATTTAGAATCAAATGAAGGGTTTTCGTGGACTTTTAAGGACAGCCTGATAACAATGCATTACAACAGTCCAGCCAGAAGTAATAAATGCATAAACTAGTTTTTCAGCATCATTCTGACAGGATGATTCTAATTTTAAAGATCGTGTGCACATGAATGAAGGCAGTCCTATATATTTGCTTGATGTGCACGCTGAAGGACATATCCTGGTCAAAATGACTCCAAGATGACTCACAGTGTTACTAAAGGTAACACTATGAGGCCATCTGAAGTAAATATCCTGTTAGATTTTTAGGGCTGAGTACAATAACCTCAGTTACATCTGAATTTAGAAGTAATTTAGGCCTTTATGTGTTTATGACATCCCTGTAATTTAACTAGTTGATTTGCATGACCTGGCTTCATGGATAAATAACGCTGTGCATCATCTGCATAGCAATGAAACTGTATGCAGTGTTTTGTTATAAGGTTGCCTAAATGAAGCAAGTATAAAGTAAAAAGTATTGGTCCCAGCACAGAACTCCACGACTAACTAATTGGAAATCTATCCAACAGATATGACTCAGAGCACTGCAGCACAGTTCCTCTAATACAAACAGTATGTTCTAATATCTGTAGTAAAATCTTGTGGTCAGTGGTAGCAAACACTGTACTGAGGTCTAACAGGACAAACGCAGATATGAGTTCATTGGTTCATTGCCAAAGGCCATTAGAAGATGTTTCATAACCTTCACTAATACTGTTTCAGTGCTATGATGCACTCTCAATCTTGACTAACTAGTCTAGTTAACTAGTCTTTCAAGATTCTTTGAACTAAAAGGAAGATTAAAAACAGTCTATAATTAGTTACAACAGCTGGAACAAATAAGAACTTTTTAAGTAATGCCTTAATTACCGCCACCTTAAAAGCTTGTGGTAAGTAGCCTGCTAATAAACAGCCAGTGAGCAAGGGGTACCTTTTGTTTCCATCCTTATCAATGTAGGAGCTGTTGTAGAAACCATCATATGCGTTTGAGAAGTTGGCAGAATATTCCATTGTCAAAACACAGTACTGGCCTGCTTTCAGCTCCTCTGAGAAATTAACAGCTAACTGCTGTCTGGGTTTGTATTCCAGTACAGTCACATCACTGGCCTGCCCATCACCCAACTGGAAGAGAGAAAGTGTTAGTCACATACTAGCAGACAAAAAAAAAAGTAAATAATTTATTCATCAGAACACAAAAAATTCTCTTCAAACCCACTTTGAAGGTTGCTTTGGTAATGTTGAGATTAGCACCATGGAATACAATGCGGTTTGTGCTGTGAAGTATAGACATGTTGATAACAGTTCTGCCCGTGAAGGTCATTTTGTCGAGGTCGGGGTTCAGGGTGAGGTCATAGCTGAGAGGTTTTATGCTTTGAGGGAGTCGGAGCTGTGCCCATGGAAACAAGTCACCATTTGTGGAGATGGGGTAGACTGGCTCAATGGGATTGGTCTTGTTTGGCTTATGACAACCTGCCTGCAGAGGATAGAGAGTTGGAGTGAGCAATGAATGTGTGACTGAGCATGGAGAAAAATAAAATGTTTTTGCTCTAAAATTGATATTCTTGAAGACTAATTAATATTTTCCTTACTTTGGTAAAGGTGCAGCCAGGTAGGAAGTAGAATACCATGGTCACTGAGGCCACTATCACGAGGAATAACACACATACAACTATGGTACGTGATGAGGGTCGTGAACATGACCTGAAATCAAAGAGAGATTAACATTACTTACACTAACTCATTTTAAATATGAAGAGGATCTCTCTGCTAACTCGATTGTCAAGTTTTGGTTAATGCGAGCTTTCATAACCGGCATTTAGACAGCGAGTATAAAAATGATCATCTTTCAGTATGAGACAGTTTGCCGGTGAAAGTTGAAGCCTTCACATGCGAAAGTTTTTTATTATGTGACAGGATGTGGTATCTGCATACAGCTTTTTTTTTTAACATTTACCTTATGTAGTCAATAACAGGACTTTGAGGTTAACCTGCACAATTATTTTAACTATGACTGTTGCTATATTTAATGGTTACTTTTTTGATCCGGAAGCACAACTCAGACTTAGACCATCTTAGCCTGTGTTGTCATTGCTGTCATTTCGTTCTTGGCACAATGACATAATATAGTTTTAAAACAAAACTGGAATTGTAGCCACAAGGTTTCTGACGGGACTCCTAACAGCATGTCTCTTCATAAATATATATTTGTTTTTCAACAGTACTAACAACTCTGCTGGGCAAACAGGGACTACCAATGTTGTTGTACATGCTGTACTTTTATCTTCCGACTCACTAAGTCAAAATTTGTTTTCCAAAAATACTCAGATCATATAATAATACTAAAGTATTTATGAAGCCCTATATGCCACAGAGAAAATATAATTTTTTAAGTAAACTTGCTGCACATTATCCCATATGATGAACCCTACTTTACCTTGGTGGTGCCTGTCTGGTGTAAGGAGAAGAGTTGGATCTGTGAGCAGAGCTTCGGTTCATAAAAGACATGCCCAACAAACGTGCTGAAGACTCGCAGTCCTCCTCATCGTCATCCATGTCGTTTTCCCCCAGGCCTCGCACAAGTAACCGTGAACTACGGGGTTCATATGTCACTTCATCTGGATCAAGAGCAGGAAACGTCTGGAGAGAGCATATCCAGTAGGTTCTATTATCCTCTGGTTAAATCATGCAGATTCCTATTCATTGTATAGACTTTCCATGTAAGTTAGTTAGCACGGGGTAAAATGTCATATGTAGAGGGGGTGACGAGACTGAGTGCAGAGGAATGAATGATAAAAACAATAATCAGGTAAGAGAAGGGTCCAGATAACAGGTAATGAAAGAAGATGTGTTTTAATAATGATTGTAGCTGTCCTTTCTGCAGCTGCAAAAGGATCGAGGAGCTTTAAGAGAGGATTTGGTGACTATTAGAGAATGAGAAAGTGTAAAGACTTTATCTATAAGGCTGTATGATGCAGCATCACTGCGGTGACTGAAAACTAAAACTGCATATGAAGTATTACCATGATGAAGAGATAGCATTGTCAGACAGAAGCAGCTTACAAATACTTGCCCCAATTCGCTCACATTATCAACCCTGACATACTGACATACCGGAAAGGCTGTGGAGTCTTTGGCTAAATCCACAACATCGGGCTCTTCTTCAAACATGCTGTTCTCAATCATGTTCCTCGGCAGGCTGGCACGCTCTGTTTCACAAAGAGGAAGAGAAATCAGACAGATGCTGCTCAAAAAAAGGGAAATGATTGAAAGGAGAGAGATGTAACAGAATAAAGATAAATTATGTAGAATTACAGAGTAGCAGAAGAGACTATCTGGCACAAAGAGCAATGCTGTCACTGAATGCGCTTTCAACACAAAGCCACGTTTCATAAAGTGCTCACAGAGTTTTTGCAATTTCCCGTTATAACACCTTCTTCAGTATTTCCTGCTTCTTTTATCTACACAGAACAGGTTTATCAGGTTGTTGAAAGACTAAACTGCAGACATTACAAACCTGGAATAACTTCTTCTTTACAGGGAAAAGAAGTGGAAAAAAGTCCCCAAATAGGAAAACGTTAAAGCAAAGACTACTCATCACTAGACCATGTCACATGCAGTTTTTAAAGGCGTGCATTTCCTCAAACTAACCTGCATATGCAGCTTTATGACAAGAGAAGGCCTTGTTTTACAAACTTTAAGCCACTGCCTGGAAGCCAGACTCTCCCCACAGTAATTCCTGAAACAATCAGAGGCATGTTCAACTTCCTAATTCAATAACTAAAGTATTAAAATGCTGAACTGTGCAACTCTGCAGTTTCAGCCCCACAGTCCATTCATGGTTTTACAGCCTAAACAGTTTTCACTTTCCATTTCATGGCTGTAAGTGGAAAGCACAGAAAGACACTGAACACCTAAAGTGTTTACTCAAAAACAACTACAGCAAACAAAGATGAGCTTTAACTCCCAAAGAAAGTCAGCAGACCAGAAATGTCAGAGGTGAATTATTTTGCTCCTTGTGTGCTCAGTACAGTGTTTCTGATATGACAGCGTGGGTCGACACAGTCTCTCGGTCTGGACCACACTGCTGCATGATGAATATCTATAAATAGGTTAGGAGCTAAGCAATGGGCAAAGTGGAAGGTCTACAAGGGTTTATAAGAATAGCAGCGCCTAAACACGTTAAACAGATATTTCATATGAGCAAAATGACATTCTCAGAAGAGAGAAGTGGTTATGGTGATGGTTATGATTAAGCAGGATAAATGTAAAACACCCACAGGTCTGTGTGTAAATACACTAAAGCAGTTTATCTGCAAACTGGGGTTTTCCTGTTTATGCAAAACAGGTACAAATCCAACAGCAGACTCACAGAACTACAACTAAATATGTGCCTGTGTTTGGCAGGTGTGTCCCCAAGTAATAAAACACAGAAAACACACTGCAAAATGGCTCACTGTTTAAAGTTTATAGGAAGGGAGAATATGTAAACGTTTTAACATCATTATCTGATGAAAATGTGATTGCGAAATACAAGTTTGGTCTCAGAAAATCACAGTCACAATCAAACCTCCTTACATGCACGCAAAGATACACAAAAACAGGAAGTCAAACTACAGCGATTTTGCTGCTGCTGCTACTTTCCTCTGAGCTGTTATAGTGTGTACACAGCCCTCTCTTTTGTTTGCTCTAATAAAACAATGCACGCCCTGGGACCATAACAGAGGTTATAAACAACATGAGGGGCTGGGAGCGTGACTTATCGGCGCTCCACGTCAGGAGAAAACACAGCAGCTATCAAACCAAGCACACTTAAATCGAGCGAACAGTGCTGCTATGCTGTTACAGATAACTTGAAACGTAACAGGGTGCTGTGTTAACACAACCTCTGTTCTTAAGCTGTTAGAAATGTGTTTCACTATCTTTATTTCAGTTAAAATATTTAAGCAGCCCACTGATTGATGCTTATGGGGAAATGAAACTCGTATGCAAATGTAAGTGTCATGTCACGGTAGGACTATCAACAATCAACAAGATCGATTCTGAGAGTAAAATTAAGGAAATTACGCAGCAAAGACAAAGCTGCTTTAATACAGTTTTTAAAAATGTGTCCTCGGGTGAATGTCACTCCCAGCCAAATGTCCCGACAGTTATTAGCTGGCCTGCTGCTGTTAGCTTGCTCTTTTACTGTACCTTCTGCCCGTGTCTACTTACCTGAACTGTTACTGTCAAACAAATCCATGGTAAGATATCTCAAAAGATCTTGTCCCGTCCAAAACAAAAAAATTGGGAAACCTCTGCACTCTCAAAGACGCTAGACAGCCGAGATGATTTTATCGCTGGCAACAACCCACCGCAGGCTCCCTGACACTACACTAGCGGTAGCTAACTACGTAGTAGCTAGCCTGAAACTAGCCAACTTCTGACAATTGTAACCGACTGAAATACATTCAGTTAGGTAACGTTAGCCGCTTTCCATAACTTTATCGCCCATAGCTGTTTATTCAAGTTAAAAAGCGAGTAAGGGGCGGTTGTCCTTAACTAATACACCTTGAGCTAAAAACACATGAACTACTCTTGCTCGCTAAAACGCTCGGCAAACAACAAACACACGAGCAAATGACACTTTTCCTCCTCTCCGATCAGTTGTTGACGACCTCCCGTCAAATTACAATACTCACATCTGATTGGATGTTCCCACCGCGAGGCGGGGCCACGTGCACTACGGATGCATGCGCCCCAACAAAAATAGGTTTTTTGGTTATCCTGAGAGGACGACGTTCGTGTATATGGTAAATACAGCGTTTTTATATTCTATTTTTGATGTGCATGCATGTTTGTGTAAAGTGGGGGAAATAATTATTTCATTCCCTGCTTACTTCCAAAGAGAGGACCAGTGCCTAAATTTTATGATAGTTTCATTTTAATCGCGAGAGACATCAAACTATAATCAAGAAAAACAGATTAAAGTTATACGTTGATTTTCATGTCATTGAGGGGACTATTTGATCCCAAGCAAAACAAACCCTTCTTGACAAGCACAGCAGTAACATGTTTTTTGGAGTTGGTCACCGGGGCCCTATTTCAGGAAGCCGGCTTAGTGCAAACTCTGAGTAAGTATACCCTGAGTGAACGAAAACTCTGGGTCTTCGGTTTCACAAAGCGAGTTCAGATGAAGCCTGAGTGAGTCACCATGACGACACACTCCGTGAAGCTAACCTGCCCCCTAGCAGGTTTACTGCAACTAACCCTGACTGTCCCCGCCTCTTTGTCGGAAACCTGACTGTAGGAAGTGTCAGACATGGCGTGCCCCTTCCTTGAAGAGCCAGTAGATGTTGAAGCCCAAATTCTCCGCAGAGCTCTCCGCCGGGAGAGAGTGATTAGAGCGCGTTTGGACATTTTATCATTTCCTGATGATTTTCTGTGTGAACGTTACCGTTTTTCAGCACAATCTATAATTCATTTGAATAACATCCTCAGGCCTAATATTGCTCATGTGACACATCGCGGACATTCTCTCAGTTCTGTACATATTATTTGTATTGCACTTGGTTTTTTGGAAACGGGAGCTTTCTGTATAATATTGGTGACGCTGAGCACGTTTCCAAGGCTACCGTCTGTCGGGCAGTCAGGAATGTTACAGTTGCACTGAAACGTCTCCTGTACTCGTTTGTGGTGTTCCCCGGTCACAGACCCACAAGATTTATCAAAGAGGGATTCCACAAAATTGCAGGTATCAGGATGAACAAAACTTAATTCATGATGTGGTGATACTTGAACTACTACTTAAATTTTACATTTATTTTCAGGGTTCCCAGGCGTGATTGGCTGTATAGATGGCACTCACATTCCAATCATTGCTCCTTCAGTAAATGAAGGAGACTATGTGAACAGGAAGTCTTTCCACAGCATTAATGTACAGGTACATAGTTCCCTGTAGCATTTCAAACTAACAAATTATTTCATTATAGTAATGGATGCTAATTTGTGTTCTCTGCACTGTGAAGATCATATGTGATGCTGCCAACATTATCACAAATGTGGAAGCCAAGTGGCCAGGCTCTGTTCATGACTCACGAATTTTTCGTGAATGTACACTGAGCACAAAATTTGGACATGGTGAGTTGAAAATACTTTAAAATATATAAAGACCAATTGCTACAGGGACATTTGAACTGAAGTGTATCCTTCTGTCTTAGGAGAGTTCACTGGCTACTTGCTTGGTGATAGGGGGTATCCATGTTTACCCTATTTGCTTACCCCTTACCCTGACCCTGAACCGGGCCCACAGCAGAGATATAATCTGGCTCATTGCAGGACAAGAGCCAGAGTTGAAATGACTATCGGAATGCTTAAGGCCCGGTTCCAGTGCCTTCAAAGACTCAGGGTCACCCCAGAAAGGGCATGTGACATTTTTGTGGCATGTGTGATTCTTCACAACATTGCCACAATTAGAGGAGAACACTGTCCTTCTGAACCAAACATCAGCAGTGATCCAAACCATGAACATCCTGACCCTCCCACGGACATACAAGATGGAAGAGCAGTCAGAGACACCATATGTCACAATCATTTCCTTTGACCCATCACCTCAACATGTTGAAAGAAGAATAAACAGATTTTTTGTTCAACTGGCTTTATTGGTCGCCTGTATTTCCTGTACACAAAGTATTAATAAGTATATTATTATGTTGTTCAAACACTGAAATAATTCGTCCATCTCTGACCACTTCACCCACCCTTAACTGATGTTCCAGCAGTAAAATCTCAATCTTGGTCTTTTGGATCTGCTGCTTGAAGTGTTCCATTTCCAAGTTGCATTTTTTTATTTTCTTGATCAAATAGGTCTTGTACAGCTGCTTTACAGGGAGCTATTGAAACACAGAAAATAGCATTGACATTCATAGTACATGCCTACTTAGGTTGGTTGTAAATCAGTGCTGAACATCTTACTGAGGAAAGGTTTGTTGGAGAAGTGGCTGGACCCTCTTCCTCTTCATTTCCATCATCACTCTGTTAGAGACATAGAAAGTCCATGGTTTTATTATAGTACCACATTTTATTCAATTGTTATATTTTCCATTGTAAGATGTAAACCTCATAAAGTGTCTCTGTTGCTTCCTCCTCTGTAACAGCTGTCAATGTTTCTTCATTATTTTCCTGTAGTAAAGAAATTAACAACATTGCTGTTCTACTGTAAACTCATATAATCTGTGGAGTATTAAGAGTACTCACAACTGCATGTTGGTCTGGCTCAACAGGAGGCTGCACCAGATGCAGTACACCATCACCATCAACTGATAGAATATGAGGTTTATACAGGTCACTTATAACTTACAAGGGACCAAATGGCAATTAACAAACATATACCAATCACCTTACACTTCATTGTCATTATGCTCTCAAAGACAACCAAGACTGAGGGAAGGCAAAATCAGTAGGAAAATAACTTCACTACAAAATAATTCATTATGGTAAAGAGTTTATCAAATGAATGAGTAGCACTGCAAAGGTGACTGTGAAGAAAGGATGTATGCACATCATGTATTATTTTGAATTTACCTCTTATGTAGGCACTTGTGTCTTGTGGGGTTATTGACTCAGAGGATGTCCCCGCAGAGATGCCTTCAGCCACAGGGCGCCCACTGTTTTGGCTGAGGGCCAACTGCTCAGCCTCTGTGAGTGGTGGTGGTGGAGGACCCCCACCTGTTTTTCGGGCCTCCGCTTTTTTTCTGTTGGCTATAACGGGTCACATTTGAGCATACAGAGTAAGCAAATATGTACTTGTAATGTGCTCAGATAATTTCAATAAGTGCTTACAGGAAGAAAATTAATGTAGCCTCTAACTGCAATTGATTTACATAGGACAAACAGACCAAGCACTATGGCTCATAATACAATTACACCTTACCTGTTTGGACTATATTTTTATATTTCATTTTTACTTGCTGCCAGGAACGTTTGGGGCCTGTTGGGTTGCACCTGCGCTCACATCACATCACAAAATAAAATGTATAAAATAAAAAATAAAATATAATAAAATAACGTGTTAAATGGGTGGAAATCCCTAGATCAATGTTTAAATTAACACTCACGCATTGACTCTGTCGGCTATGTTTTGCCATGCATGCTCCCTTTCTTTTGCAGCTGAGGCTGTGTTACTTTTTTTCCGCAAAATTTGCATGTTATCGGCATATGCTGCCATCAGAATTTCGGCCTCAAGCGCTGTAAAATACATTGACCGCGCCTTCTTTCCCTCCGTCTCCATGGTGACTCGCTTAATCTGTGCTCCACTAATCAGGGCTTTATGTATCCTCGTGCGCGCGCTTAACTTGGGGTTAAAGCAACTCCGCGTTGATTGAACTAATTGTTATCAGGCTTTCTGAAACCGAATATTCCGAGTTGGACAGTTCGGGGTTACTCAACCCTGAGTATCGTTTTTCACTCTGAGTTTTCTAAACCGGCTTCCTGAAATAGGGCCCAGGTTTGTTCCCTCTCCTTTAGGGTTCTTGGTTGCTGTTTTTCAGCTCCCTCCACAGATTTTCCGTAGGACTGAGGTCTAGAGACTGTCTAGGCAACAGCATGATCATAATTTGCTTCTTCTTTAGCCACTCCTTTATGGACTTGGTGGTATGTTTTGTTTTGGTTTTATCATCCCCGACCCATCTTTAGTATTCTGGCTTAGGGAAGGAGGTTTTCATCCAGATTTTACAGTACATGGCGCCGTCCATCAACCCTTCATTGTAGTTAAGTTGTCCTGTATCCTTAGCAGAAATGACCCCAAGTCTTCTCTGGATCATTTAGATGTTCACTGGCAAACTTAAGACAGCCTGTACTGTGCCCTCTTGAGCAGGGAGACCTTGCAGGCACTGCAAGATTTCAGTCCATTACAGTGTAGTGTGTTACAGACAGTGTTCTCTGTGACTGTGGTCCCAACTGCCTTCAGATCATTAACAAGCTCCACGTTTTGGACTATGTGTGTGTTTTTGTTGTTTTAGTATAATAACAACAAATAAAGATTTATGATAGGACAGAACTTAAATAGGAAGTTACGATGATGATTATACTAAACAGTGGCGATGTGGTGGGAATAATAAGCTTATACTTCTTCCTACTCCTTTATTCTCTCCCTTGTTTTTGTCGTCATGCTATTTAAATTGTTTTACTTTCATTTACAGCCTAAACACTAATGATAGGCATTAAGTATTTATACCAAGACCCTAACATAATATAGGCGTACACAGTCTACACTCAAGACATAAAAGATATGTTTCAGTTTATGCAACAAAAACGCAGATACAGGAGGTACAACAAACTCTTTTATTGTCCATGTAGTGAACCGTGTTGGAATCTGGCCATTTGTATAGATGTGGTCAGGGTGAAACTATTACTTACACTGTGGTGGCACTGTTGTGCATTCTTTTTCTCACGTGTGAAAATGTGGGGAAAACAATCTTCATTTAATTGCTTTTTCATGACATGGCTGTAATGTTTTCTTTCCACATGAGGGCGTAATAAAAAATCTTGAAAATTTACAAAGTTTATTTCTTTTTATGTTGTTGATATATATAAAAAATTACAGCTTAAAGCAAACAAGTCATTGCATTTGATTTGAATACTGAGGAGCATAGCTGTGCATTAACTGTTGTGTTTAAGAATTTGATTTTTGTAAGTACTCATTTAACTGTTCGTATTTAACTTCAAACCTGTTTGTTTTGATTCTGATGTTTGTGAATGTGTAACAAGGCTTCTGTTTCATTATATGACTCCTTTAGATAACTGGCTTCTGCTCATTGTTCTTGTTCAGGCCTTAGTAACACATAAAGAATATGGTAAAGCCAGGAACTGTGCAGTGCATTGGGGGTCAGGAAGAACTCCATTCCTTAAAACATAATTAACTACTGTTTGCTTTTAATAAGAGTCCGATCTTAGCTATATTTTTCCAGTTTATTTCTGTATTTACTAAATTTGACAAACTTGTTTAACTCTTTTCCTCTTTTGGTTTACTGTCATGTGACCTATCTTTCTCAAATTCTGCAGACTTGCCCCTTCTGACGCTGACATTGCTTTTTTCGTTGTTTGTTTTTTACCAGCTTCTCAAATTTTACTTGCGTGTGGCTGATGTCAAAGTCTGTTTATGTGAGAACAACTGTAGTGAAAAACTAAAAAAATATATAGTCCCAACTCAATGTGAATTCTGATTATATTTGTGGCTCCCTAATGACTTCATCACTGGTTGCAGTGAGTAGTCAGACTTTTGTCTGTTGTAGCCGTTGCCACCCCTGGCCACCCATGGGCTCCGCCCCTGATGGTGAAGAATCCATTTATGCTATGTTTCTTGCCTCTTTGGAATGAATCTCTTTGTTTCACACACACTAAAAATAACACAAAACTTATTCTTATACAAACCATTACCACTTAGCTGCCAGTAATTTTTAATTCTTGTTTTAATGAACAAATTCCCTGAAATTCACATGTTTTGTATTTACAAGTCTGTCAACCCTTCAGTGATTTCAAGCATATACATTTCTGAATAAAAAACAAATAAAAAAAAACTGTGAGATAGTCCCTCTGTGGTATGTTAAAGCCACCACCTTTGTCCCTGCTGTCTTTCACTGCATCTGCTCATTCAGCCATTTTCTCAGCGTCTCCAGGTTCCTCTGAACCCAGCGGACATTTTTCAGTACATTGTCCAGGGCAATCTGAGTAGCTCTCAGCTGAGAAGCCTGTTCTTTGATGGACTCAAAGAATGACTGCACCTGGGGGCAAAAACACAACTATTTAAGGGAAAACAGACAAAAAGTTCAAAGAAATCTACTTGTTCAGTTATAACTGCAACAAGGCTAGCACATATTAGTTATTTGACCTCTCAGAACAGCAATATACAGTACCGGCGTCTGGGTAGTTGTGACTGGAACTATACTTTCTTTTTAACATTTAACATTTAGCTTCTAACTTTCTTTCTTTCTTTCCTTTGGGCATTGGAGTACAAATTCAAATACAAAAAATAGGATTCTCTATTATAAAATACTGTTTGACATGTTTTAAATGCTTGGCCACAATACTTAGATTTTCTTTAAGTGCTTTGACGTACCACGAGGCATGTTTAGAAATAAATATTAAACATATAATCAACTTTTGAAAAACACTGTGAAGGTGAGCTAAATATTATGTCAGTATATTGCTGAGTATCTAAACTTCTTTGTGGAATATAAACCATGTTATTTACCTCAGTGAGTTCTTCTGGAGAGGAAAACTGACTTGTGGTGCCAATGATGATGTTTCTAATGCAAAATGAGCCCAGCTGGAACCTGCAGACCAGAAAGACAACAGACAAGAAGGTCAAGACAAATATATCTGAATATCCAGACTGTGGTGCTTGTATGATATGGTACTTTTAAACACTACAAAGCAAATCTAAATCACAAGGTCAGTTTGAGGGGGGGAAAAGATTTCACTGAATATGCTATAGTTAAAAATAGCATTAAAAACTGCATTTGTATGGCACGCTTTTAGGACAGTCTCTGTTATACTGACTTCTGAACCAGTGTGTCCCAGTTCTTTTTCACAAAGTCCCATGCAAGGTAATGTCCTTTCGGATTTCTGGCTACCATCAGTATTAGAGTGGACAGATCCTGGGATCGAATCACCTTTCCCTCCAAACCCAGCTCCAGCAGGCTGTAACAAAAACACAAACATGAACACAAAGACTACTGACTAAAATTTTCAGCTTACCATACACTTCAATAAGTAGGCTCAGACTTTGAGGTTACTAATCCATACATGCCTCCATGTTTACCACAAGGTGGCAGCATTTTCCAACAACAGCATGAAGACAACATACCCTTCAAGTTTGCTGGTGTCTTTGCTGCTGGTCAAAGCATACAGGATCGTGTGCTTTTGTGCCTCAGAGAAGGAAATCTTGTATGTGTGTAAGAGCGAGGCCCAGCCATGGTCATCCTGAGCTCCAACTGAATACACAGTCTCTGCCACATCAGTGGGCAGGCTGAAGTAAACACAAACACAGACGTACATATTAGGGATATGGTGACATATCAGATTATATGAGCTCTCTTAGGACAGGAAAGAGCAGTTGTTTATGTGAATCATATATGTGGTTGCTGACTGTGAATGAGTGTTGAAGTGTAGTTTAGATATACTTGAGGGTTCCGTTGGACTGGAGCCAGTCGCTGAAGTGCTGACGTGCCCGCTTCACACAGGGAGGGTCATCCAGGTGACAAGCCAGTGACAGGACCTCAGTCCTAAGACGTCGCTCTGATACAGTGCCGCTGTCACTCCACGTCTGCTGGTTGATGACGGCACGGAAAAATCGCAAGATGTATGCCTGTAGAAACACAGGACAACAGAAACAACAACTCACATTAAACTAATGCCATAATGACATAAAAAAATCAAACTGTGTCCTGCGTTCTTACCCCCAGGTTATGTGTTAAAACTGACTCATCTCTTTTCTCAACCAGATGGTAAAAAGCTTCTAGATATCCCAGTCCTTGGAGGAGAGGCACTGTGTGCGTTTCCAGTAGCAGATAACCAATTAAGTCTAAGGCTTTATTGAGCGGCAGATGACCAGCGCTTTAGAAGAAATAAATATAAAGAGAAGATTATTGTTTTCTATTTTACTTTTAGTAATCAAAGCTGTTTTCTTATACAGAAACCTCTTGCTAGCTCACGTAAACCACAAACAGTTACACACACAAACAGATACTTACGTGACCAACTGAAAGGCGTTGTGTATCAAATGAGTTCTGTCTTTGTAGCTCAGAGCAGTGTGGTTTTCCCTCAGCAGATTAGTCATCACATCCCAGCCACCATCCTCATAATGAACCATGTAATAGCCCGTCATATCGGAGTTTACCTTAACCCAGCTGGCTTCCTCTCCTATATGTATACTATCTGAATAAAACATATACAGTAAAAGATGGAGCAAAGACCAAGATAATGGCAAAGAAAAGTGAAAACTTTTTATTCAGCTTTATTCAATTTTATATTCCCCTCTTACCTGTAGGTGATGTCATCAGGTGTCTGTGGATGGTGCTGGAACTGTCTGTCTTATATGTCAGAGGAATATGCCAAAGGAAACTATACAAAAAATAAATTTATACTCACAAAAGATACAAATCCTTCATCTTAAACAGAAGTCATGGTAGTAATACATAGAGGAGTTACATGTAGAGTAACATAACAATGTGTTAAATAGTAGAAAATTTTAGAAAGGCATGTGCGTATTTACCCCTTCTGCAAAGTGGACCACTGAGGGTCAGAGGGCAGCACTGTCCTCAGGAATCTGTCCTGTCTAAGCAGCAGACGAGCCCCCTTCCTCGTCACAGTTACCAGAGGGATACCTTTCTGCAGAGTCCACGTGTTCATCATGGCTGTTAGGTTCAAATGTTCCCCAGCAAACAGGTACTGTAGGAGACAGTCCACTGAAATTAACATGCAACAACAATCTTATAAACTATGTGACATTTATATGAGGTAAGCAGTGAAGACGACCCAGTGAGTTTATTTTTAAATGTTTGCTCACTGCATTTTTGGAGGCCTGGCTACTGCTGTAACAGTGTTTCCCTGAGATGAAGTCCTCCTCTGAGCAGGTCTGAAAAACAGAATGAAAGTGATGATTTTATGCTGCCTTTTCTTATAAAAGTCACATTAAATTTATGTTATAATCAGTGGTGGGCATTTTAAAGTAACAAACTACTGTAATCACATTACCTTAATCAGCAACACAGTAATGTAATACATTACTGTACTAAATTATGGGCAGAAATCTGTGCCATCAGAAACTGAATTTGAATAAGTTAAATTTGAATTTGAATTGCTCAGATTGTATTAGACTAATTCAAATTCAGTTTTCAAAAGCATTTATTCAAGTTACAATTCAGATTCAATCTGAGCAATTCAAATTCAAATTTAACTTATTCAAATTCAGTTTCTGATGGCACAGATTTCTGCCCATAATACTCATTAGGATAGGGATTTGTCTTGGTGTGTGGGACTGTAGCCTAAGAATTATATTGCTAACCAGTAATTATGTGACAATGCATTTCAGGTCATTTTACAGAGAAACATGAAAGTAATGTAATGTAACGAGCAGCGTAACAAATTACTTTCTTCTGTAAGTAATTAAATAAAGTAACAAAGTAACAAGCAATGTTTATTAAATTACTTTTTTGAGTAACAATCCCAACACGGGTTATAATACACTACAGTCATGGTTCTTATATATATATGGGTTTTGTTGTCTCTGTAGGTGCTCAGTCATCCAACGCTTGATAGTCTTTAAGATGAAGGCAATTAGACTTAATTTTCACAAACAGTTGCCTTTATTTCAACTGCTTAAGACTGTGGGTTTTGTTGTCCCTGATCTTGTTCCAGACTCTGTGTGAGTGTTCATGTTTAGTTAGTTTTCATGTTTCATTAGTTATTAGCCTTCTTGGTTAACAACTTTTTTATTCTGGAAGTTTCACATTTTCTGGATTTACTTCCTATTATTTTTCTGCCATGCCAGACTGTTTTGCCCTATATAGTTGTGTTTAATATCATCACCTGTCAGATTGTTTGTCCTTAATTTTTCTACCTCTTGTTTCTGGTCTTTCTTGAGCTGCTTTTTGATTCCTACCTTGGTTTTTTTTCTAGCCAATTAGACTTTCTGTATCTCAGCTTTTTTTGTTTATTTTTCTTTCCTTGTAAATTTGGGACCTCTCTCTAGCATATCCTGACATGTATTTCATTTAATTTTTGGATGTGATTGTTATAATGGGATTTTAAATTTGCTTGACATTGATAATCCATTACAGTGTACACTGTGATTGCTTTTTTTTTTAAAATCAGTCTCTTGTTATTTTTGCCTGGAAAGGCAATGCATTCTTTTTTTTCAGTCAGTCTGCACTCATTACAGCTTTACCAGGCACAGACAAAACACTGACTGCAGTAAAAACAGATTTAATGTTCACTCTGTTTATTACTTTAGCTACTCTAAGCAACTTTAAAGTCTGAGCTAATCGATTTTTGCACCATGAAATGGAAAACCTTAGCTGTTTGGAACGAAAACAAATAACAACAAATCTATAACACTGCTGTTACCAGAAGTTTAAAATGCTTATTTGTAAAACCTACATTAAAAAAAAACTAACGACTATCATCTGATGGAGTCCCAGCTGTTACAGAAACCATTATAAGGGTAGTGTATTATTATTCAACAAAAATCTGAGACAGAGTCACGTACTCTGGGTCCCAGTATTCCCTCCTCTCCTCTACTTCATCCTGCATCTTCTCAGCGATTATGGTTAAGACTACAAATCTTTTTATACTGAAACCTTTAAGCTTGTCTCTGCAACTAGAAAAAAAAAATCCTTTTATATATTGAAATTCTGGATTCTCATCCCAAAATTTCAAGTCAGTAACCCAAAGTTTAAAGTTATTTTCTCAATTCAATTTGGAGTTACTTTCTTAAAAGCTAGTGTTTGTATGTCAAGTGTTGTGTTAACATAACATAACTGTGGATCTGTCACGATCTGCTCTTTCATGATAACGTCAAGATGACAAACTATCATAAAAAGGTGAGTACTTCAGAAATAAAAGGACAAGCAGAAGCTTTCGATGAATATCTGTTCTATCTACCTGTAATCAAACTCTTATGTCGCCTTTTTAGTTTCATGATCTACTAAAATAGTTTGGACCACATATGGGAAAAAAAAGCCAAATAATGTAAACTATATCTCTGTCAGGCTGCGTGTTACTTTGACCATCTCTCATAATTTACACAAAAGAAAACGGTGCCTTTTGACACAGTTAGTGTAATTTGGGTTCTTACGTTGGCCAGACTGTCCCACAGATCCTGATTGTGTGCATTTTTGTAGCTGTACTTGCGGAGGTATCGCACGATCCCTCTCTGAAACACTTCATCTGTCAGAAAGTGTCGCAGCATGTGCAGGACACAAGCGCCCTGGTAAGAAAGAGAGAAAAGGTCGGGACAAGTCCTGGAGGCTCAAAGGAGTGTTTACATCAAGCAAAAGGAAAAAAAAGGTTTTGAAAAGATTTTCTGTCATAGAAACATTTTGAAACATGCAAAGACAAAGACATACTTTGTCATAAGAGACTGTGTCAAACATCTCTTTGATCTGAGTGGGGTTCTCTGCTGGGCTAGATATTGGCCGAGAGGAGTTCAATGAATCGTGACCCACAGCTGCAAAGCAGGTGTGCAGCAGATATTCCTCCTGCAAGAGTGAGCACACAATATGAATATTAATCTTCTTTCTCAGGTTTAATATTAATCTGTCAATCAATGATTAAAGCACATACCACTTTGAGGTCCGGGTAAGTGGCTTCCACAGAAATGTACTCCATGTATCTGGCAAATCCTTCATTCAGCCAGATATCGTTCCACCACTCCATGGTCACCAGGTTGCCAAACCACTGCCAGCAAGAATTATAATTTTGACTCTTTCTGTAATAAAGTGATTTCCTGACACCATTTAAACCTGCATGTCATTGCTGTATGCATACACTGTCATACTCCCACCTGATGGGCGAGCTCATGGCCAATGACCATTGTAACCCAGAGTTTATCAGAAACAGAGGATGTGAGGGGGTCGTAGAGAAGACTGGTCTCTCTGTAGGTGGTCAGACCCCAGTTTTCCATAGCACCAGACTGGAAGTCTGGAATGGCTATCAGATCTGAATGAAGAGCACATGGATCAGGATACTTATAGTTTATATTTCTGGCTTTTTTCTCAAAGCAAAAAAAAAAAAAAATTACCTTGTTTGGGTAAAGGATAGCGGATGTTGAAAAACTCCTCATAGAAGTCTAGCATTTTAACAGCAACCTCCAGGGCGTAGTGGGTTTGTTGCCACTTCTCTGGGGCTGCATAGATGGAAACCTTCAGTGAAAACACAAGAAACAGGCACTTAGACTGAGAAAGTAAGGAGGAAATGAAAGCATTTCATACGAGACATTATCATGTAGACCACACCTGCACCCCAGAGGATGTTGTTCCAGTGACAGACTTAAAGTCACAAATGACAAACGCCACGAGGTAAGTACTCATCTGTACACTTGGAGCAAACTGGTCCTCAAGCAAGTTGCCGCTGACTTCAACTGTTTTGATCTGAAAACCACAAAAACTCAATTGAAGTGTTTTTGTTTTGTTTTGTTTCATTTGAACATTTGTGACAACTGGCACATATGCAACACTTACTACTGGCATGTTGGACAGAGAAATGTACTCGGGACGTCTCCTAATTCGTACAGAGAAATTGGCTTTGAAGCTTGGCTCATCGAAACAAGGGAATGCCATTCGAGCACTTGTAGGCTCAAAGTGAGTTGAAGCCAAGGTTCTAAGAATAGATATCATCAGATTTTTAGTAAAGACACTTGTAGGTATGTGTAAGATAGCTTACAGTCCATGCTGTGGAATAGTACACCTGGTCTCACCTGGTCTCTCCTGTACTGGTTCTGTAGGTGCTCTTATAGAAGCCATAGAAACCTTCTGCAAGTTCTGCTCCAAACTCGATATACAGGAAATACTTCTGCCCACTGCTGAGCACTCTGGGAGAAAAAATGCCTATCTGCTCATGGGAAGGGTTATGAAGAACTGGGAGGACCTGGAACAGAAGGAGATTGATGGGTCTGATGTAGGCCACAATGACAAATGAGCTGATGTGCATTCACAACTACCTGTTCTGATAGATGAGCGAGGTTCTGGTCTAATATGGTGGCTTTGGAGATCTGAAGACCCTTGCTGTGTAATACGACCCAGTTTGTATTGTTCTGCACATCAATCTGAATCTGCACTGAGCCAGTGAAACTTAGACTTGTGAGGTTGGGGTGCAGGAGGAGGTGATAGTGAAGAGGAATGATGTACCTGAGATAAATTAAGACATTGACAAATATCCATCAGCTTTCTTGTTATTGATTTATTTATTTTAATACAATATTTAAAAGCGAGTGCAGAACTTACTTTGGTAGGCGAAGGCGACTCCAGGGGAAGGACAGGTTATCGATACTCAGAGATGGTTCCCCTGCAGGATGAGCAGGAGGGCTTGAAACCTGTTGCGAACTCTCTGTGGGCTGAGACCCAACCAGAGATGCACTAAAGAGGGACAGCACCAACAGCCTGGCAGAGACCATTGCAGACTAAATGAATTTCTACAACCGATTAGAAAGATGCCAAACTCTGACGTGACAGGCTGACAGATAGTGTTAATATCACTCTATCATATCCTGAACACAGGGAAAAAATAAGAGGGGGCTGATGTCACTGTCAGACGATGATATTGAGGAAGCAAAAGCAAGAACAGCAAGCTCTTGGGACTTCTTTCCTTAAACCTGAAAGACACAAATGAAAGATCATGAACACATGAGTCTCTCTGACGAACCCTTTATTCTTCTTCTTATCTGTAGAGGTCTAAGAAAGTCCTCCTTCCAAATATGGCAAATGGTTTCAAAGGTGCATGCTGTAAAATTTGGACAAACTTTAATTGATGAATTCTGTGGTTTTTACCTATTTCTACTACCAAAAAAAGATTTTTCAACACTGCAGGACTTAAAGTGACTTCACTTGGAACCCCTGGTCTGATGTTAATTTCTCTTCCTCGCACAGCGAAGCAGCAATTAGAGAAAGGGCTTACAGTAATGGTGTTATACTGAACCACGCTGCTGGATGTTAGGCTACAACATGTCTCGTCCTGAAGGAGAATCCAACATGTGACAAAAAAGCCACATGACTTTCCATGTGGACAAAACAAAATAAGGACACAGCTATAACTGTAAGGTGACAACAGCTGCAGGAGCTGCAGTTCAAATCGGGTTACCGAGACATTAGTTGTGCTGTACCATAGTGAAAAGATAAGGCTGCTTGCTGCAACCTCTGAGCTCACCAGAAATGCACCAGACGGTGGAAGAGAGTTTAAATGTTGGAGTGTGCTAAAAAAGCCCCGTCTAAAGTCTGCTTCAGATGTAAAGTTTTAAAGAAATGTCAAAATGCGTTACCTCAGTCATTTTAGCTTCATCATGCTTCCTTTAAGGCCCTGCTGTAACTTTCACTTTCCCTTTTAAGTTTCCACCCACTAGTGATGACACAAAACTCTTTGTGTGCGTGTGTGCATGCATATGTGTGTGTGCGTGCGTATCATATGTGTGTGTGTGTGTGTGTGTGTGTGTGTGCAGGTGTAACGTACAAGAGTTTTGTCTAATGTTCTGGGTTTGGTGATATTATCAGTTTCTCACCTCAGATCTAACAGCTGCGAGCAGGTGTGTCTCTCCAGTTACTGCAGCTACTCTCTGCTGCTGTCCAAAATACTCTGTCCCGTGCTCTGTCCCGTCCTCTGTTTTGTCCTCCGTTTTGTCCTCTGTTTTGTCCTTTCTCTGTAAATGCAGATAGTGCTTTACATATCCAAAGCTCACACAGTCCTCCTGTCTCTTTCTCTCTGTCCCTGTGTCTGTGTGTGCATGTGTTTGGGTTTTGTGCAGGCATTTGGGTGGGGGCAAGGGGGTTCCATTGTTAGTATAAGGTCACAACAATGAGACATGTGAGTCCCCCACAATGCAATGCTCCTGCCAAAGCCAAATGGCATGCCCCCATTTAGCACACACATACACAAGCCACACAAACACATACACTAACGCACAGAACGATCAGTAATCATAAAAGTCACTCTAACTGAAGCTGACATGACTGAGCCATCCAGGGGTCTCTTTTACCTTCCTATCATCTATTTGTGGACAGGTAAGATGTTTAAATATATTTTAAAATATATCTTTTGAATCAATATGAAATAATAATTAGTCTTAAATGATCGCATGAATCATGAATGTCCACAACACTGACTTTAAAGAAGGATTTCTAGAAGTTTGGTTTTAAGAGCTCTCCTCTGTAACTGTTGCAAGTCAATAAAAGTTAGTTAATTATTCACACAGAAAATAGCAGGTAGGAAATATCCTTCATCTCTGGTGGCATACATTAATTTTAGCTCCTGGAGTTACTACATCAAATTCAGAAATACATGTAGTACATATAAACATATCACCACTTTGATTATAAAACATATATGTGTGATAAGAGCTCAGCAACGAGAATAATTCATCACTGCAAAGATTTGCACACATCCCTCGCACACAACTTACCTCTGTTTTTGATTGTTTTTAATTTGATCTTCCGTGCTCCACCTGAATCAGGAGGGGTAGAGGGCGATGTGCTGACTTCACTGGCACCTCCAGTTCACCTGTCAGGGGAGAGGCTTGGTTGGACCCTGCTGGTGTGCATTGTGAATGACTTCAGGAGAGGCCACTTGGAGGTCAGCTGGAGCTCAGCGTCAGAGGGTCACATGCCCACCACGCCATACAGCATCGCTTTAACCAGGAAGCACCATGTCCCCAATGTGGTGGCTGTTATCACTGTGACAACCAGAGACTGGCCATCATACAGTTGCTCAGTAAGTCGCAAGAGACACTCAAAAGGCAAGAGGAGACGCCGAATCACCTCATCAGGTAAAGATGACTTTATGTGACCATATCTGTAAATTTGGAGCTGGAATTTCACATTTTATCTTTTCAGATCATCAAGACAAACTGTGCCATGAAGAAGAAAAAATTAAAGGTAAAACTTTGTTGTTGCTCAAAAATGAAAAAAAAAAAAAAAAAAAATTCAATAAATTGACACACGAGAATATCTTATACTGGTCTGCATGGTTTGCTCTCAGGCATTGATGTGTGGACAAACACAGTGGTTATCCTGGTTATGAGGCTGCTTCTCATGAAGATCCTCGCCTTTGACACTCTGATGACCATTTATGTTGTTATTAAGTGGTAAGAACCAAACACGCCATCATGCAGTACATGGATGTACCTTTGCATGCAGGCATGTCATTGATTATTATAAGTCTTTAAATCTTCTTGTATTTCTATGAGTGTAATTCATTTGATTTTATTTAATTATGTAAGTCTGAACGGAGTATTTGACTTTTCAGATCGATGGAAATGGGTTTCTCATGCAACATATGACCTTGACAAGGAAACTAACCTAGAAAGGATAACTGTTTCTGGTCTGAAGTCTTCATAGAGGAGTTTTCTTCACTGGAAGATAATGAGTATGTTCCCACTCATGTGGTTGATTTTAAGGACATGGTTTGATGGATTAAACGGGAAATGATCCATTGCCAGGATGACAGGAGTATGCTGTAACGCTTAAAGACGCGCCTTTTTCAGCCTTTTCACAGAGACATCCAGGTGTCGCTGCCTTTGGCAGTTGAAAACAGATCGTGTTTGTGAGGCCAAACCTGTTATCTGATCAAAAGCTAACCACAGACAGATGGCTTAATGCTTCTGTTAAATGTGTGTATGGGCTTCTGTGGGAAGGTGTGTGTACAGTCTCGCTCTTATTTAACTCTAAACTCCTGTGGGTGAATTTCAGCTCAAAGTTTGTTCATTTTTTTTGTTTGTTTGTTTACTCATTAATACTGTTTTACTTTATTAGTATGTTCATTTTTCTTTTTATATTCCTGTGAATGTAAAATTAATAGACAGTAAAATCGAACTGTGTTGACTTTCATGTTTGTTCGCTTTTTTAAATAAAACACTCACACAGTTTATTTCCTTTTTTTTCCTTTTTTTGAGAGCCTTGAGTAACACACTGACATATCAACAGATCACCACTAGGTGGCAGTACAATCACATCTGACATTTTTTAAATTATTATTTAACAGCAAGAATATGGAGCTTAACTTCCTCTACGGGGCACTACGTTCATAAATAAGTTAAGTATTTCAACATTGATCAGTCACTCTTCACTCACACATGTTGTAAGAGACCACAATGCCAAAAAAAAAACTGAGATGAACCAATATTGTCAAACAAACTTGGCGTAATTACAGAGAATGTTACATGTTCAAAAGGCTCACAGGCTTTTTTTAAAGGTAGAAACTTCTACCAGGTATCAAATTCTTAAAACACAACGCTGATGCAGAAAACACAGCCTAGCGTGATAAGGTTTCTTCAGTAATTTGCACTGTTTTCTCTCCAGTATTTTACATGTATCCCAACAAGGAGCAGCTTGTCAGTTCCAACAAAACCAATCTACAGTAGTAAGTTTAAAAACTAGGGAGAAAAAGACTCCGAGAGGGTGGAGGGTGCTGGTTTGGTGTTGAGTTTTGATTTTCGCTGCACAAGAAACAAAATTTTTTTTTAAAAAAAAATCTGTCTTTGGCTCAAATTATACGAATAATAAAAAAAAGTATACTGAGTAAAAAACACGAGCCTGTAAAGTCACAGCATCTTGGCAAAAAACGCGAATCAGCTGAAATGAAAACACTTTGACACATTAAAAGAAAAACACTGAAGCACCCACAAACACACAGACTCACACAAGCAGTCAAAGTCAGGCATGAGAAAAACAAAGTAGTACTGATGGCATTCGCTGTGACGAGTTTCAAAATACATTCAACAGAACAGCTCACATTACTTAAAATAAAATGCTGAAGCAAATCAGCTAGTACTTGTTGCACTTAAAAATAAATGACATCTCCTATTGTTCTACTTACTTTTACTGTGAAAGGATCCAAAACCAAATCACAGAGCTCCAAAGTTTGAGCTAGTTTTAATGGAGGACATGAAGTGAAAGAAAACAAAAAAACACTGATGTGGATTTGTGGGAAAAATTAAAATAAAGTGCATTTGTTAAAACAAACCTCATCATCTGAGGTATTCAAAAAAAATCACATCAAATGGCACAAAAACAAACTTGACTCCATTACACTGTGCACTGAAGACAAAATGAACTATTTACAGTCAATTTAAACACACAGAGACATTTGTGTCATTGTCAGGTGCGTTCTATCCAAAGTTGAAGACAGATTGTAGAAGCCATCGTGACGTCTTGTTTATTTTATTTTGCATTTTTTACCTCCAGAGAGCTGATTCTCTTATAGTTAGTGACACCAGCATGTCCTGCGTCCACTGGGAGGTCTTTTACCTTTAAAAAAAATTAAAGTCCTAATAACTGCTCAGGCTGCTGGTTCCTCACTGCAAGAAACAGGTGCCAGTGTTAAGTATCAGTGCTCAGCAAAAAACTTCCAAACCATTTATTTGTAGTGCACACACATACCCAGACCTACACACATGCAGGCGCACACAAAGACTCCCGCTATTACATCAACACAGTGCTCAGAAAACATGGCAGGAGCAGGGCAAGCCGTTTGAAATTTTGAGAATCAAAGTGTAAAGAGGAGGTGGCAAAACTACGGGGGTAGATCCTCCAGCTGTCCCGGTGTGGATGGAGACTCTCCATATCCTTCTGCGCACTGTATGCGGCCACTGTGAAGTTAGCATCCCCGGTGGTCAGGAGGTCAAACACACAGGAGTGGAAGTAAATGTCCTCTACCTCCAGTTGCTCCCTGCACCGCTCCCTCGCCCCCTCCACACCAAAGACCTGCGTGGAGCCGTAGGCGGATGTTTGTGTCTGTGAGGAGTAGCTTGGCCAACGTAGCTGCTGAAGCTGCAGGCCAAGCGCAGGAGGGGAGACGGGCAGGGGAAGATGCCCCGCCTGGTCGATGCGCTCTGCGCTGGGGCAGCCGTTCAGGCAGAGCTGCAGGTCCTGGGTGGCATCGTAGGCCTGAGCCAGCTCCTCTGGGATCCGCACCGCCAGGGTCAAGTAGCGCCCCAGTTGGCGAACAATTACAGTCACGCCGATGTAGCCAGCGTGCAGCTCCACGTGGCGCCCTGGGCTGCGCTCGGAGATCCACAGAGCCCGGACCTTCCTGCTTGCTCCGTCTGCACCAGCAGAATTGTGCATGGGGTCGCCACTGCTCACGGTTCCATCATCAAAGGCAGCCGGAAGGTTGTCCGTGACGGCCTGGTAGACCCTCTGGTCCGTACAGCCCTCGTAGGGTTTGAAGATGATGGTGATCTATAAAGCAGCAGAGCATCAGGTAACTTAGAGGAACACTTCAAATGTGTTCAGTTTACAGTTATTGAGACATTTCATTAATTTCATTTTACATGATAGACACAATTGTAATCAAAAAGATGAATAGAGCAAGTAAATTGAAAGTAAATTAATCACCAACTAATTTAATAATTTCCTAATGAATTTCAGTGGCTTTTGGAGCCTGTCAATGAAATATCTTTAGCAAGCAGACTGCTAGTTGAACAAAACAGAAAATATGAATATAGCTGCACTTTGGTTGATCAGGAAGACAGAAAATCCTAATAAATCATAAAAATAATAATAAGCTGCAGTTCCAACTATCTGGTTAGTTTAAACCTTTTAAACAAATGTACTCTGGTGTTTGATACATTTCCCTTTTTTGTGTTGTAACTGAGCATCCTGGGGTTCCTAAAATTAAAGAGTCAATTTATTCAGTTTAGTTCATTTTATGCACTAAACTGTTAATAATTGAATCAAGAAAAAAAATCTCATGACAAGCAGAAGAAATTTCCATCTGTCTGTTTTTCACAAATATCAACACTCACCCACTGCACAGGTCACCAACTCTCATCAGGCTACATTTGAGAAATGACTTAATGACTTTTTAACAAGTTGTAATTTGACACAGCTATGCAAACATGCTGACACATGCACGCACACGAACACACAGGCTGGCAGAAACACACACAAATACGCACACACACACACACACACACATACACACATAGGGATCCAGTGGTGAGTGGAAGCTGGAAGTGGTGGATGCAGGGTGTGGTGTGAGTATTACGGTTAGCACTAGCATCATAGTTCCGGTGAATGGCTGCTTTGTTCATATGACAGCCGTGAGGAATGAGACCTGGCAGGCCATTAAGCCTGGAGGGCCGTTAATGTGTGTGAAAGAGTGTGTATGTGTGCGTGTCTGTGTCCTTAATAATCGTGACTAATAACTTGCCCCACCTCTGACACAAGGTCAAACTTACAGCTCCAAAGTGTAGCAGCTGTACTATTTGCTTAATGTGTGTGTGTTTCTGCGAGTGTGTGCGTGACTAAGTGTATGCACGGGTGTGTATGTCCTTTAATAATTAAAGCTATCGACTGTGCTAGAAAGTGCAGATGATCACGGGGAAACAACATTGCTTCTTTAACACCACAAAGATCACCTTGTGTGGTTCGTCATCCATTTAGTGGTGTGTGCCTGCGTGTGTACTTGTGAGTGAGCGTCTTCTGCACTGTGTGTCCTCTAAGACACACAGTGCCGTAAGCAGAGCGCAAGGAGTGCCACTCGTGAGCTTATGAGACACACGCACAAGTGCTTGCAGACACACACATAAGTAAACAGTGGGTCCTTTCACACATCTCATTCCATGTTATTAAAGGTCAGGCTGTACGCAGCCATTAACCAAGTTAGGTTTCTAACACTGCTTCAGTCACAAGAGTTAAGAGTCACAAGATCGAGGCTGTTTGCCTTACACCTGTGAGTCTATGGGAGCGAGAAACACTCAGCATGAGAGTCAAGGAGAGCATGTTTTCCAGTTTGACTTTGATAAGATTTCTTATTCTGACGTGCATAAAAGTAGCTTGGACGTCATTATGGAAACCCAAACAAGAGATATATAACTAGACTGTTAACCCTGCTTGCACTTGTAAGAGTGTTTCAGCTTCAAAAATGGAAAAATAAGAGACCAAAAGCCAGTTTCCGGTTCCTTACCTTATTGGTTGCTGTTGCACTGGAGCCAGGAACCACAGGAACATTAGTGACCTGCACTGAAAGGTAGTCGTTATCAATAAGAGGCCATGCTCCCTCCACTTTACAAGTCTGGAAGCTGTCCTTGAATGTCCTCAGGTGGGGGTCACCAAAGAGCCCACAAAACAGGTACTCAGCCCGAGAGTGGCTGTGGCTGTGGCTGTGAGTGTGTGAGTGTGAGTGAGCGTGTGCATGGGATTGCGTGTGGGCGTGCTGAGTGCGGCTGTGATAGTTGCATGGCTCAAAGGGAATCTCGGGGTGTGTGGGAGAAGTGGGGCCGTCTCTGGAGCAGTTTCTCTGGCTCATTAGGTCTGAGATGCCCAGAACAGCCGAGTGGAAGACCAGGTTTCCACGGCAGGCCTTTGCTGTCCTCTGAGTGCAGGCCGAGTACGCACGCAAAGCCTTGCAAAATTCAGTGTGGAAGCCATCCACCGCAGGGTTCAGGTGGGAGGTCAGGGAGACAAAGTCGGTGGTGCACTTCTGGATACGACACTGAGGTGTGGCCACCTGGCACTGACCTGAAGAGGACACACAAATAGAGTCTGGAATACTAATATATAATACACACATGTCTGATAATTTAGGCGTGAACTAGACACAGTTATGTCTCAGTGGAAGTGAAAGGGTTGTGCAATCACACAAGACTACCAAGGTTACGTGTGAAGAAAGCTTTGATTTTAAGCACGCAGTGATATGAGTCTTTTTACAGTCTAATAAAAACCTAATAAAACTAGAAAAAGAACCAGCTGTTGATTGAAAGTCTGGATCAATCATCAGTGCCGCTCTGTGAGCGTAATAAACCTGAAGTGTAATAAACCAAAGAGCAACCGGAGAGAGGGAAGACGAAGCATGTTTTACCACAAGCAGTGAGATAAAAGTGCCCATACAGCCAAGGAGCACACAGCATATAGAGCATTATAGACAAAGGGAACAGGGCAAAGCAGCTGTGCTGTGAATACAAACACAACACAGTGACTTTTTGAAGCTAATAATCTTCGTCAGCAAGGTGCTGAATAATTGTGTTAGTGACCCTGGGTGGCTTCTGCAGAGGAAAAACATAATCAAAAATGCACCTCGTGTAGC
Organism: Perissodus microlepis; assembly: GCF_051167445.1. Lineage (NCBI taxonomy): Eukaryota > Metazoa > Chordata > Actinopteri > Cichliformes > Cichlidae > Perissodus > Perissodus microlepis. Next base: position 17,849,191 of record NC_140472.1, read on the forward strand.
CATCAGAAACAGATTTCCCTGATGTTTTATCTTTTTCTGCGTTTCTAAATGTAACGAGGGTCAAAGTCGCCTTTTATATCATAGATCATCGGAGAGAGAGAGAGAGAAAGATAGAGCGAGAAAGAGATTAGAGACCAGACCTAATGCATTAGTCACAACGTGCTCCAATTAGATTAGGCCAGAGAGAGAGAGGCTCTGCAGTGTATGAGCAGCTACACACACACACACACACACACACACACACACACACACACACACACACACACACACACACACACACACACACACACACACACAGCAATAGCTATCTTAGAAAGAATGCTGCTTGTACTTCCGTTAACCACACACAGTCGGTGATCTTTAGATGATGGTCTCTTAATGGCCAAGAAAAGGCCGAAAGTGCAAGAGTTTTTACAGAAACGATCACTCAAACGTTACTCCATCACTTAACCAGCTGGCAGCACACGTCCGCTATTCTCTGTCGATTTATCTGATTTTAGAGCATGAAGGAGTGTGATGCCACCAAATGGGGGCAGTAATGCTCTGAATTTTGCTATTCGGGGTGCAGGCACGGACCCTCACTCACACCGCGCTTTAGAATCTTTCTCCTAACTGTTAAATACTGACACCAACCCACAGACACACACACAGGCTGCCTCCTATGCCAACAACCGCTGCACAGACAGGTCTGAGTACTGAGGACACAGTGTGTCTTTGACTGGTGCACCAACAGCCTCCTTCTTTCCCTCCAATCTAGCCTGCAGTACCCAAATGCGACTCCCAATCTAATCAGAGCAGTTTGTTCTCTTTCAGAAGTTATCAGGATCATGAGCTGCTGCACAAAAAGCACTTATTCACTAATATTTTCTCCGAAGGATAACTTAGCGAGAAGCAAGCTGACCCTCTGACTGCAGGGCTCTGGCATTAAACCATCGATCTGCAAAACCTTACTGACGGAAAGCTTCTGTTGAAGTTTACACCACTGTGTCGCTCCCATGCTGACCCTGCACTCTGACCTCTCGGAAATAAAAACTAGGATTTCCATATGATGCTTAACAATGTTTGTAATATTTACACGTTACATATTAAAGCACAATTTTCTTATTTGCTTCTGAAAACATTCATGTGATCTCCTTTGTAAACAGTTTCTCTAAATTAGCATATTTTTTCCCAAGTAAAGCCGAGGTGATGAATACTCCGGTGGCTGGCAAATACTATTAAGAGGAGAATACACAACTCCTCGTGTGTTTAAAATTGCCTTCAACATTGCTCCTTATCCTCTGTCTTCCTCGCATTCAATATAATCCCACAGGACTCGAATCTTCTTCTCTCTCATATCTTCAGTTTTCTCTCTTTTTTTTCCTTTGTAGCTTCAATCACTTGCCTCCTTCAGCACTATTCTGCTTTCAGCCCCCTCAGCCTCATTCCCTGGCCAGCCTCACCTCCTTACTGCCTCTCTTCCTGAGGCACCTTCTCTACCATCAGACAGAGGTCATAAGATCAACCAGCTGAATCTCAATGGCTCGGTTTAGCTTTTTTTTTTTTGCCTCCCAATCTCGCTGCCTTCAACTCCTTTGATCTCTGGAGATCAGGAAAGGATCTACTGGGATCATTTCTCAACCAAGGGAATAGCTCCAGAAGTGCTTATTGATCACCTTGTTGTGTGCACTCTCTCACACGCTGAGCTCAAATCACACAAACACCCTTTCCATAGCTTTAAGCTGCAAAGCTTTACAGGAGCTCACTCCAGCGTGCACTCTCTCTGTCGTCGGCCAGACACTGTGAACAATAGTCAATAATTCAGACCCTCCTTCCTCCCTGCCTAAACAGACACATGGGGCTTACAACAAAGAAATGTATCTAAATACCCCAAAACATGTACAAGTTTTAACAAATAAAACATTCTGTTTGGCTGGACAAACTAAAAAAAGAACAAACAAAAAAACACATTCTTTCCAGGTGACGCACGTGCAACATAGGTGCCAAGAGGGTCTTTAATGTGAAGTGGGTCTCTCTCTGTGTTCCCATTTTGTCCGACTGCCTGCGCTGTGTTAAACTAATTACTGGAGGTGTGACTGCTCTACAGACAGCCGACCCCCTGCACAGACAAAAACACTCAGACTCAGCCAGATTTGATTTTTTAAATTTATTTTTTGCTGCCTTTTTGCACCAAATGTAAAATGCTTCTGTATCTTTACGAGACAGAAAATGACCAGCAAACAGTTTCACAAAAAAGTAAAGACCTCTGCAAAGCCACAGAAAACAGAAGTATGTCAAAACTGTCACATTTGAGTTTAGTGTCAGAAATCCTTGCAGACACCTTGTTCACGTCCAGTTAACAGGCTCTTCATTTATTAAATTCATTGGGGTTTTTTGTTGTTGTTGTTTTTCTAACAAGCCTTGGATGATTGTAGGGGTTTTAAAAGATAAACATCCACAAATATAAAGAGAAATATGTTGGACATTCAAGAATATGTTCTTAAATTAGATTATCTGATCCTGTTTCTTACAATAGACATTATTAATCAGCATCAGCTCAACATTACATGTTTATTTAGGTTTGGCCAGATTTAAATCACAGCACAACTTCTTTTTACATTTTATGATGTGCAGCGGTGGAATAGATTGTTTTGTTTGTTTGTTTTTTCTGTAAATGAGTGCACTAAAAGAATTGGTTTATATGGACAAGAGGATAGGTAGCTCGCTCCTGCCTTCTCTCCCCCTCCTCCATGAGCCATTAAGAGGCAGACAGGAGAATGACGGCCCAGGAGAGAGGAGAAACTCGATCCGTGCTCAGACTGCTGCACTGCCGCTTTAGAGAGAGCCATTGTCAGGCAGCACTGGGCCCAACACAAGGATCAACCGCACAGTGATTACAAATGCTTAATAACTAACAAAGTGTTTCAATCACCATCAAGTGATGGCGACTGAAAAGAAATGTTGTTACTATGGTTATAGCTGATGGAGTCCGCAGTAATTAGTTCATCACTGAATATGAAAGTAGATAAATTACAGATCAGTTGCTACTGGGACCCAAAGAGATTCTGGGTGTTGCAGTGTTGCAAGTGTGATTAGTTACCTATGTGAGCACCGCAGCACAGAGCGATGATCAGCAGTAGAAGCGGCCGGAAGCGGCGCACCATAGACGGGGAGGTGAGGCGCTCAGCCCCGCGGCAACAGCATCCGGCTCTCCCCATCCCCGTCCATGCAGGGCCAGGAGGGGAGAGTGGACAGACCTCCAGAGGGCGAGGACGGGTGGTGTCCAGGCCTTCTCACTACTTCTTCTGCCCCTTCTTCTTCACTCTTCTCTCCTTCCTCTCCTCCACGGGTGCGCAGGGGCATTAAAACACAGCTGCTCCGCGGAATGCAGGGCGGAGGGGGAGGTGGAAAGGCACAGAGAGGAAAGAAAATACAAAGTACAGCCAGAAGTCACTTCGTCGACACTTTTACTTTTTTCTCTCCTATACAAATCCAAACCCCACGTGATTGGAGTGCGCTCCCGCTGCAAGTCGGACTTTTGCCTTGATTACGATCACTCTCCTCTCTCGTTCAGAACACGCACAATCATATCCCTCCCTCCCTCACCGGCCAGGCGGAGGTTTCTCCTGCTCTCCTCCCATTTCACTTTCTCCTCCTCCTCCTCTCCCACCCCAGCAAATCAATAGAGAATCAACCAAACCCTGCTGGCGGAAAACCCGCCCATACCACATTGATAGAGAGAGAGTGAGAGAGAGAGAGAGTATATAAAATAGGACAAAAACAAATAAATAAAAATCTGATAAAAGTTATGAAGTCTAGGTAAAGCAGCACTGTATAAACTAAAATAATAATGAGCTTATTGATTTATTCAATTCACTATTTAATTGCGCACGAACAGCAAGAACATTAGAACAAAATACAAAAGGACGTCGAACATTTGACGATGAACAAAAATGTTATTCAGAAAAAAATCTTAACTCATGTTTAAAATGTAAAAGGAATAGAAATACTAATGCAAACATGTTGCAAAAATAAGGGAGGCTATTCAGTAGCTGTGGAAATATTAACGGATTTTACAAGGTGTAATTAGAATGGCAATCATTCACAGGTGAATAAGCCTCTTAAGAGTAACAATAAAATCACATTTTATATTTTAGTACTGATAGGATTTATATCATTATTAGTACTTCTAGTTTGCACAAATACAGGTAAGTGCAAACATTTTCCCTTTTATTTTGTATGTCTGTTGTTTCTCAAATCCCACATCAAATAAGTGTTTAAAAATTATCCATATTACACTCGAAATACTCCAAAAGGACACCTCTTAATCTCATAAGTCATATCCAGCCTACTCCATGTGTTCCCCATGGCTATGATATAAATCATAAATCATACAAATCCACTTATTAAACTCGGGGATATACAGTATTGTGCAAAAGTCTGTCTTTATATTTTTCCAGGCTTTTTTGTGATTTTTTATAAAGTGGTCTTGAGCAATGCTTCTCCAGGCTTTCTAAAGATCTTTCACAGTTTTGATTTGTTTTGGACATTTTCTGCTTTTTTACTTATTTTCACTTATTTTCAGGTATAGTCCTTATACCTGATCATTTGTTTGTTTGTTTGTTTGTTTGTTAAGCAACTTAACACTGACCTATGAATCATTCAAGCACAAACTGGTATCTAACACCAGTGTAGTGTCTACACTTAAACTGTAACTTTAGACACTTGGAAACTAGTAGTTTGATTCAAAAACACAGCATTTGTTTTAATTTCTTTAGTTGACATGATGTGCTGTGTGTCCTTAAATTTGGGGATTTTTTTAATGAAACTGCACAAGTGAAAGACCTCAAAAATGATCTTCAGCAGACGAAAAGTATCTAAAATAATGTCTTTAAGAAACAGGAACAAATCCAGAAAAGACCTGATACAAGACCTGACAGATGCATCTGACCCTGCACTCCATCCATCTACTGTTTGCTTAAGTCTCATCAGAAATGGTTTCAGTGGAAGGGTGGCTGTCAAGAAGCTATTCTTAAGAAAGGGAAACCGAGAGAAAAGGCTGAGGTATGCCAAATTATACAAAAACTAAAGACTCAAGGCCTTTGCACAGTATTGTAATTAATAATTAATTAATCAGTGAAATAGCTGGATGTTTTGTGTGCTGTTATTCAGTCTGTATTCACTGACACAGTGGCTTAGTCCATGCTTGAGTTTTTATTTTGTGCTTCCTAAGAATTAAACAAACTGAATGGAAAAACATGTAGCGTACATTAAACTTGATTTAATAAGTTTGTATCCTTCCTTACTGTATTGGAAAAAATAAAATAAAAAATAAAAAATATGTTGACAGACACAGAACTAAACACAATGCCCAGATGATGTCTGTAACACACCGTCCAAACATGTTCACACCGAAACCATCGTAATGCTGTAAAGTAAAAAGAACAAAACTGCCAAAAGTTTAGGAGGGAGTGTAAACAGAGATAATGACAGCCACTAAATATATGCAAAGTAACTTGTGCCTTGCTATCTTTATTGTTCCAGCTGTAATTCATAAATGAATAACTTTCTGAAGGTTGTGGATTTAAGATCTTTAATAGCAACAAAAAAAGAAAAAAAATTGAAACTGAGCCAAGCCTGCTTTTTCACGTAAAGTTTACAGTTGGGTAAATTTCAAAGCAAGCACCGAAGCATCTACAGTTAGATAATTTTTTACTAAGCCTGCAACTCTCCCTTTGTTTGTTCTCTGTCCGTACGTGCAGGGCTTCCTGGTGTAATCTTCTATTATCTATTACGTTCTGCCAAACTCTACAACCCTGGCTTTAACCTGTTTATATGGATGCGAGTATAAGCAAGCACTCATCAAATAACCCTGCTCTGTGGCTACTTTATGTGCTGTGTGTCAGAGCAGCTGTAGCATGACTCGGATTCAGTCACGGCCACTCTGAATGCGTCTCTAAACTAAACACAGAAGTCATGAAGATTTTACAGTGAGTGTGGTCAGGGCAGATAATGTGTGTCTGCTTTTTATAACGTGCATGCTGCTGGTGAGGAAGGCTGTCTGAGATGACCGAGGAGATCTTGTAACATATTGCTTTGCAGTATGTGTATGTTCATACTTTTTAACTAATTTTGGCATACTACACAATAGCATATGCATCTATGTGTAGTATGTGCATGCATATTTAAAGAAAAAATTAAAGGGGAAAAAACAATGTAAAGTGTAAGAAGAAAAGCTTGAATTCACCTTGGAGTTGAGTCCAGAAGTCATACATTTCTGAGTCTCTGATCTTCCAAAAGATATTTTCTCATTTGATGTTTTGATGATGGTGGTTGAGAGAGCTAGTTTAAAATATCCCATAGGTGCTCATTTCGACTGAGATGTGATGAGTGTGATACATAAACAGCATTTAATTGACTTGATTTCCATCATCATCAAATCGTTTAGTGACCCCCCTCATGTCTGGTGGATGGGGTTATTGTCACTATGAAAGACACCACTCTTACCAGGAGAGACATATTACATCATAAGATAAGACTGTTATGATCACTCATAACAGCCTTGCACTGATTTGTATCGAACCTTAACTCTTAGGGGACAAGTGGACGCAGATCAGCAGTGAACTTTAGCCATACCAGAAGATCCCTGTGATATAGAAGTCTCAAACAGAGACTTTTGAGCTGGAGGTGTTATCACATGGTTTCATGATCACTGACATTGACATTTATTAGTGGTAGTGTTTTAAGGTACTTTATGGTAATTCAAGTATTGCTGTTGTGATGCTATTTTATACCTCTACTCCACTATATTTAGAAGCAAACAGCACTTTTCCACCATTCACCCACTTTCTTCTGCTTATCCGTTTCAGGGTTGCAGTTGCCCTCATCAAAACTGTCATAGCGTGAGGTCATAGTCTGTCACATGTGACCTGCAGGGCTAACGGAGAAACACTAGTTAAGCAGACATACATCTTTTATCAGAAGCTAGAGTATTCAGGGAGAATCCACTCAGGCATGGGAAGAACATGCAAACTTCCTACAGACGGACCCCAGTCTGCAGATTTGAACCAAGGACCTTAACTACTGTGAGGCAACTGCCCTAACCACTTTCAAGAATAAAAATGACTCACAAAATATAACACATTAGATTTAGATTGAACTGCCCAAGAACATAAGCAACTTAAAAGAGAAAGAAAAATGTTGGCTAATCTATTTAAGTTAGCTGTTAAGTTGCTGGCTATAATATATAAATAAATAATTCCATCAAATTATTTTAAAACTTAAAAACATCTATAGCCCATATATACCTTGGTACATTAGACAGCGCTCCTCGTTACCATCAAAACACCAAATGAGGTGAATTCTTTTGGAAGACTGGTGTTTATCCTGCCAGCAGAGCCTGGCTAAAACTGTTTTAGGGCTCCTACTGGTCCAACATCCTGCTAAGACCCATAATGTTATTTAACTGTAATTTCCCACCCAGCTGTACATCCTGGATACCTATTATGACAGAAATTAAACAAGCAGTGTTTTTGACAGTAGAACAGCCTCCTGACTGGCCGGTCCGTCTGTGATGCACCTCTCAGCAGGATGAAGCACGCAAGGTGAACATTTCATTTATGCTGACAAACGGAGCACAGACTGGTTAATTCAATTACATGTGCGCATATCTGGTGCTTTTCATCAAGACTAATTTCACATTTCATTCTAATAACCCATCTGACACACACACACACACACACACACACACACACACACACACACACACACACACTTGTTTTCAAATCTTCCAGAAATGGACTCCATATAATACTTAAAATCACATTTTGAACCTCAAAATTGCCTTTAAATTAATGAGGAGCAGGATTTGGTCCCCACTAATATAGTAGCATACCAATTTTTGGTCCTCACAAAGACGTTTAAGCAAGTACACACACACACACACACAAAACACAGGATCCTATTCATGAACATTAATTCTATATTCTGTACTAATTCATTTAATCAATTACACCACAGCTGAGACCAGAGATCTGAGCACACCGAAATTAACTCACCCCCCTCCAAACACACACACACACTTTGTCCAGTAACACATGCATTCACACACCCATCCATGAATGCATGTGTTACATACAAAGGCCATCTGTTTCCAAACTTCCAGCTTGTCTTCACCTCCACACCTCTGCCTCCCATCTCCACTTCTGCCTTTCTCCACCTCCGCCCATACCTCCCCTAAACCTCTCTACTGCAAACAGCCTATCATTCAACAGCTCGCACCACTCACCATAATACACCTGTGTGTTCATGTGTGAGTGTGCCAGAGTGTGTAAGTCTTGACAGCTCGCATTGTTGCAAACGCATCAAAGGCACAATATCAAATTACTCCCACACTTGTGCTTTTTTTAAAGCCATCCATGTAAAATTAAACCCATATTTTCAAAAACTCAACAGTTTAAAGTGAAAATCTCATGTTTTCAGCACACACACACACAAAAATACAGCTGTATATTATAAATATATTATCGATTATTTTTTGTGCTTTACCTGCAGGGTGTTGCTGTGCACTTTATCTTGAAACACATACGTTACATGGCAGCATCAGAATGATGAAACTCAAAGTACTTCCATGCATAAATTCACCCATTTACACAAACGTATCATCTACATATGATTTAAATTTGAATCTTACATTCAAACATGAGATCATAGGTTGATCTGCTCTACAGTCTGAGCCAGTTTAGAAAAACTGAATAGCATTTTAAATGAGTTGGAATATTTACATGTTTTGAAGGGGTTAGGAGGATATTATAAAGTCAAATGTGGAAGCGGAATCAAGTGTATTATAATTTGTGTGAGGGCATCACGCTCTTTTATTAAAAACAACAACAGTGTCACACAGTGAAATGATCAAATGATGCCATGAAAACACTGTGAAATACAATCAGACAGCATTATGTAAAAACAAAAAAATGAACAAGTAGCCCAAAATTGGACTTAATCACATTCCACCACTTCACCGTACGCAGCATTGTAATAAACTGTGCCCTTCTCATTCTCTGTGCCAGCCACCAAAGCACACGCACAAAAGCTCCACACACCTGATTCCTGACTCATAGATGTGTGGTAAAGGTAAGAGGAGCGCACGGGTGTTGTGTGTGTGTTTGTATTCCTGATGTGAGACGATAACAAAGCAGATAAAATCCAGCTATCAAAGCCTCTCGTAACGCAAGTGGAAACCAAATCCTTTAATAGCCTTTTTGATAGCTGTTTCTCTCCCAGGCCGAACTCATGTTGTGTTTTACCTGAGTTGGCCTTATCAGACCATCCTGTGTCTGCCCACTCACAAAAAAAGAAAAGGCAAATGAGGCTGAGGGTGGTTTCAGGTGCCTCAATGCAGAAAGTGTCAGAGTGGAGAAAAGCAAGAACTGTTATCGTGGGGTAAGTTTATCTTTTTAAAATGCTGAAGAGAAATGTAACGTCATCAGAGAACTCAGATCAGCGGGAGGGAATTCCTTTAATGGAGGCCAGAGTGGGAGATTATCACATTGATGCTTCTCTCCTTACACTCTCAGCCCCGGCCTCTTTATCCCCGCACAGTCCGTTGATGTGTATTGACTGAGTGGCATTAGCATAAAACCAAAATAAAAAACCTGCCTTCCCTTCTCTCACTCTCTCTTCGTGCTTTCTCTGTGCTTTCTCTTTTGGGAGAGTTACCCTACCTGCATAAGTACAGCTTTAAGATACATTTACTTTATTAGCATTTTTTTAAACTTCCTTATTTTGTATATATAAAATATTACGCCATTGTGGCATTGATCAATCTATTAAAAATGTGAAGTAAAGATAAGATAGCTTATCTTTAAACGCCTTCACTATTGAAATGTGGTTTAGATTTGAAGCATGCCTCACCTCCCCACACCCCTTTTGTTTTGCAACTGTTCATACTCATAATGGAAGTGGTGATGATGGTAGTAATCATGGACATATGATTATTTATCATTTATGATCGCACTTTTGTATGAACAAAATGAACGAATAAATCCATTCTGCCTTATATCGATGGCTTAGACTGCTGGTGGTGGTGTCATTTTCTTGGCACGCTTTGGCCCCCTTACTACAAACCAAGTATTGCTTCAATGCAACAGCCTACCCAGGTATTGCTGCTGACCAAGTTAATCTCTTTATGACCACAGTCTATCAATCTTTGGATGGCTGCTTTTAGCAGGAAAACGGACCATGTCAAAAAGGTCCAATCATTTCAACCCGACTTCTTAAAGTTGACAGTGAGTTAACTGAACTCAAACAGCCTACACAGTTCCTGGATCTCTATGCAATAGAGCACTTTTTGGATGTGGTGTAATGAGAGATTCCTATTACAGATGTGCAACTGACGAATCTGCAGCAACTGTGTGACTCTATCGTGTAAATATGGACCAAAATCTCTGAGGGATGTTTCGAGCACCTTTTTGTATCTTCCAACCCCCTACTGTAACTAATACTGTAACTAATAAAATTACTGGTGGGAATATAATATGTGGAATGAAATAATGTCCTAAAATGCATAAGCACGCTAATAGATAGCATGGATTTCATATTACAAGTCTGTGGATGCCACTCTTAGATGGCAAAGATATTTTTAGACCAAGTTATAAGTTCTTAGGGATGTAAATATTTCCTCAACTACTGCTGCTGCTTAGTTTGTGTTCATTAAAGCTCAAATCAATATATCAGCATTTTAGCCCAGATTAATTTTAGATCAAAACAAACACTGGCGTTCGAAATATGGGCTTTCTAAACACTCGTGTTATCAAATGTTTTCCTGCTCCGCTGGGACACGAGCCTGTTCTAGTGATTTTTCATTTTTTTTCTTGCCACAAATGGAGTAAGAAAGATGTCATGGATAAACCTCAGATAAACAAACAAGAGAGTTTTGTCAAATTCACACATTCTTTTTTCTGTTTTCTTCATCATTTCTCTCTTCCTTTCACTCATCTATCATTTCATCCTTTGTGTAAAAACATCTGAAGCCACGCAGCTGCATCAGACGACGCGGTGACAATGAAGCCTCTGTTTTCTCTGGGCAAAAACACGCACATTTGCACACGCAGAGCAGTGAAGAGGAAACAGCTGAGGGATGTAATAGGGCAGATGAGGATCATGGGGTTGCAGTTTGGTTTGGGTCAGGGTGAATGTTTGGCAGCTGCGAGACAAAGACGCGCTATTTAAACTGCCTCTCTCTCGCCTCCAGCTCGCTCTGCAGCTAAACTTGTTTTGTCAGTCAGTTTGCCAGCTCGCATTGACTTAAAAAAGCAGAGGTCTTGTGATTCTTGAGCAATCATTTCAGGATAAAGAGACACGCTTTTGTGCACACCAGCGCAGCGCCTCCAAAAACTGGGAAATTTTAAAGCCTGTGAATCTAATCATAGTGATAGTTGTTCTACTACTTTGATCCCGTTACACACACATACACACAAGCATATCACTCATCTATCTCCCTGTCTCACACACACACACACGCATCCAAGTTTCTTTGATGGGTTTCCACACATGAATATAAATGTGTAACACTGAAGCTTCTCAGATATGTTGAGTCTTGTGGTTACAGATGGTCAGCTTACACCTACTGCTGGGCCGTGCACATCATCGAGTGGTAGACACAAACCTCCATCAACACACACACATACAGAGAGAAAAGACATGGGCATCTATAAATCACTCACACACCCGAGCCATATGCTCATACCTGTCTGCAGCCCAAACACAGGTGAGCCCCTCACATTCCAGCAGCTCATAACCTGACGGAGATATAAGAGAGAGGGTGAGAGGGTGGAAAAGCCCGGTCTCTTTCCTCTATCCAGCTGTGAGTGCCTCCCTCTCTTCTCCTCCCATCTCTTCCCCTTGGGATAGAGTGCTCACAAAGTGGCAGATGGGTGGGATGCATAATGCATAGACTATTTGGGGGTTGGAAGGGTTCTGTGTGTGTGTGTATCTGCGTGTGTGTGTCTGCGCGAGTAGTCAGTCCATGGGGAGTAGGCTGCGGAGTCATTATAGATCTAATGGTTGTGTTTTAGATGCTGCACTGTGCCAATCTCATTTGAAGTGCAAAAGCCAAATGAGTGTGAAGCGTTTCATTACTCATGCTCTGTGTGCGCTCACTTCCCCTCAGTTTGAGTGAGACAACAGATCAGCAACGCTGTCACAACTTCCTGACTGACATTTTGGAGCAGTCTATGTAAATATACATGTGTGCACATTCGTGTGTGTGCTTTGAGGGACATTTAAGGTGGATGTTGGAGCAACTGGATTGGGTTCTTTTGTTCTCCACAGTCATGGCTCTTCTGCCTCCTTGCCCATGTAGACCTCATGTAGACATTATTTCCCTAATTACTGTGATTACCACACGATGAGGCCAATGTATCATAATGCTGTGTAATTATGCAATCAATTGTGAACTAACAAGGCCTCCTCAGGCATAGGTAATGGATTTTAGGCAGACAAGCTGAGCTGAGGCATGACTAATAAACCACTGGTACTTATAATTAAAAGCTTTTCTAGAAGGAGGTTCCCTCTCACACGTGGCAGAAGTTTGAATAGCATTCGGCAATGACGAGAGAGAAATCCAGCAATTTGTCACACCCCCATCAACATCAAGGTCTCTCTTGGGCCATTTACTTCTGTGGGAGTCAATGAGGAGAGTATAAGGTGGACACTCAGAAGAGAAGAAGGGAGCTTGTTAGCTGATGGAGGCAGAACCGGCTGCAGCAAGAGAGGCAGCACCAGTTTAAGCAGACAAACAGCAAGAGGAAGGAGGGGTGGGGTGGGGTGGGGGGTGCAAGAAGGTAGAAAACTGAGCGAGAGAACAATGGAGACAAGACAGAACAAGAGAGAGCTAGCAGGTAGTGGGTCTCTGGAGATTCATTAGGCTTGTCAGAAATTCTGGCTGTGAATATGCTTGCACAGCAAGCTCCTCGGTGGGTACACACAAACATACAAAAATACACACACCGGGTGAGTTGCTAGAGGTGTACGAAGCTCTCATCTGCTGACAGTCAGGGATGAAAGCTGGATTGGGATGGTGGGATTTGGATTCACACTGTGAAGACAGCAGGCTGCGTGTCTCCAAATGGCTGCAGCGGGAATTAACATATTCCAACTGGTATTAAGTTTTGTGCTTTGTGGCATCTCAAATGACGAGTGAAATATTTATTTTGTGTAAATGTGACCTGTTATCAGAGGTGTCTTCTTTTTTGGGGGGAGGGGGTAATGGTGAACACAACATTAGCTTATGCATCAGCTAAAGTAAATTGTCTGTGTTATTTAGGAAAGCTGTCACACCCTCTCTTTGTGCTTCAGTATCCTCTAATACTGCACGCTTGTTTGAGGACGGTTTGAGTATGACTTGTTAAAATGCTGCTGAGTGAAACAGAAACAGATTGAAACAGCAGGTAACAAAAGCTGCTCGAACAGAAACCAATTTCTACACGAGAGACTGTGCTCCTCACTTTTTCCTTTTTCTGAAATCAACGTGCGTATTATGGTTGTTTGTTTAAGGTGAAAAGCTTAGGATAAAAAATGACTAACAGATGATGAAATCACCTGAAATGTGTGATGCAAGCTTTGCAAGTTGGAGAGTCCTTTGTGTGAATATGTGCTTATGATTGCATGCATATGCATGTTCTTCTTGGCACAAGAGTGCTGTGTGTCTGGGCTTTGGGCAGAGTGTAAATCCCAGCATTTACTGTAGGAGGAAGACAGAATCAGTGTCTGAATCCCCAGCTGTTCTCTGAGCAATTTCTCAGCCTAACCGAACACAAAGAAATATTTACTGTACACACACAAAAGCACTTTTAGACTTTTAGGCGCGAAGACACATGCAGAGCTTGCTGACAATTATTACAATTTCTTCCTCGCTGAGAAATGTCCAGTGCACGAAGTGCCAGCTGCCAGATGCAGCAGAGACAGAGAGGATCCTAGCGAGAGGTTGAGAAAAGCTCCACACCAGCAGCTGGAAACTAGATGACTGTTCCATGTGTTCATGTCTCGCTGGAGATCCATAAAGTTTGACCAGTGCAGCCTGGGACCCATCCTGTGTGTTGTGTGCTCTAAATGAGAGAGACTGAAGGAGGAAAAAAGCCAGAGGCAGAGACGCACCTGCATGTATTCATCGGTTTCAGGCAGGTATTGTGTTTCCTCTACATGTGGCTCATGCTATACACCACATAATATTTTATACCATTTTCTGTCAGCCTTACTAGCACTGTGCTGCCAGTGGGCACATATAAATAGTCTTTTACTCTCTGGAAAAGACATTTTTTTTCATATAGGCACTGACACCATAGTTACACTATTTGTTTTCTTCTCGGTTTCTGTTGAAATGATGAGACTGCTACAGGGCATCTCTTTCTCTCCCCTCCTCCAGAGGGGACTCAGCTGTGGGCTCGGGATCATGGGACTATGTTTCCGTGACAACGAGACATCATCATTGAATGCTGATGCTAAAATAACAGACTGAATAATTTAGACTGATCCATTTTTAAACAGCATGTCAATTCACATCACTGGCCACAGACACCACTTTTGGCACCCTGCAGACAGGCCCACCCAGGCCGAGCGAAGGGTGGGGAGCGAAGGGTGTCCGAAACGCATTTAAATGCCCCACTGTCCTTAAAAACAGTCAACAAGGTCAGTGCTGACTGTTGATTTTTTTATGTTTAATTAATATTTGAATAAAAAAATTAACATTCTGATACAGTAAAGCCAGGTTTAGACAATACTGAGATTCTGGCTGGATACTTGACTTGCTTTAAGAGCTATGGGGAACGCCTGTCATGAAAACCGAAGCAGAAACAAATGTGTCCTTTCTTCTAGTCATTAAGATTGTTGTTCAATCTAAAATTCTGTCTGCCCATGATTATGTTGATATTGTCTGAACAATGAAACTGGAAAAACTGGATTTAACTGCTTTAAATTGAATGAGCTACATAAGGCTATAAAGCTAACACCTCCTGTTTCACTGGAACATTTTAAGGTTACATTTGTATCAGCAATCAAATTAACATGTATAATGTGTCTTACTGTTTACCGCCTTTAAAGTATTTAGTAAAAATAATAACATTTTTTTTTTCTAATTAATATCCTCTGTAAACAATGTGTGACTTCCACATCATTAATCTGACTTGAGGTCTCATTTTTCAGAACTTGTTTAGTTGTTTGGTGTTTATGTCAAGACAGATGAAAGCAGGCCAGTTTAATGAAAGGAGCAAATGGCTCCATGATCAAAGCTCAAAAGACGTCATCCATCAGGGATAATTTTCATGTCTGATTTCCTCATTTAAATCCATCTTTAAAAAAAGACACATAAATTAGCATTGAGGACTGACCATTTATCAGGATGAAGCATTGGGGCAAAATGATAATAAGCCGGTTTAATTAATTGAGACAGATTTGAAACGCGTGTTATATCACAAAGTAAAATCTGGACTAAATGAGAGCTTACTGCCTGGGGAGGGCAGCGGATTTTTTGAAATAAAAACTGTTTCAGTTCATGTACTTTTATAAAATCATACATCATTTTGAATATTGGCCCACAGTTTCATGTTGCATTTTATTACGTTACTTATTATCATGTATTTGGGCAAAAATGACACCAACCACGAGCGCTCAGACTTTTTCTTGAGAAAAAACACATGGTTAGCCTTTCAGTTCATAAATTTCCACAAATATAACTGAAGCCAAAACAAAAACGGACACATGCATGTTCACACGTCACCCACAGCTTTCGCTGATTGCTTATTCAGATGGAACCTCGGCCTGAGACCCAAATATCTGCACACATGATTTATCCTGCTGTCCTCAAGGCCCGAGTGTTGAGAAATATTCAGACACCATTGTGTCTGCACATGGTTGCGAGAGTGTATGTTTTTGTAAAGCTGCAGGATGCACGTGCATGTGTGTGTGCATGTGTGTTCTCCCGTTATTTTACAAGCTCATTCACAACCACACACACGCCCAGTCACCAGGGGGCTAAACAGAATAATGGAGCAGGGCAGGCAATCGGCCTTGCAGGTGTCTCCCTTCTCTCTGTGTCTTTATGTTTGTGCAGCATCTCATTATCTTCGCTTTTCAAAATCATAAATGTAGTCCACGTCTTGAAAACAATGGAAAAACCCACAACTGTGGGTTTAAGAAGAGTGAAACTGACACAGAAATGACAGCATGAGAAGCTTATGACTGTGTGAATTAGAAAAACTAAAACAAAGAAACATACTGATTATATGTTTTTGTTCTCTCCCTGCAATATTCAGTACAGATTATTCTTTCTAGTGATTGAACAAATTTTGGTAAAATTTCCAGTGTCAGTTCTACTGATCAGTATTTGCATAAAAATGCCCCCAGTCTGCATTTTTTTTTTTTAATTCTTTCTTTGTTTTCTTTTTCTTCGTTTTTTTCCTTCTCACTCTGTATTTTGAATTTGACCTCCTTCTTCTGGGGTTTTGGGAAAAAAATCCCCCTGATGTACCCTGTCATCTTTTCAGACACACTGAGACACACGGATACACAAATTCTCTGCTCACCCCACCAACCTTCAGGCGGTGCACCTGGGTACAGCTCTCACACTCACACATGCAAACACACACCGATGTAACACACATTCACGTTCCCCCGCGTACGAATCCATGGTGCACACAATAAAAAGACACTAAAAACTGCTTGGGCAGTATGCAGACCCTAAGCTTTGTTGTCAGGTGGTCTCCCATTAGGTCTTATAACAGCTACAACACCATGACCACCTGCAAAATTACACACACAAACACACGCAGCGTGAAAACCACTCAGAGATACACAGCGGGATTGATCTCCTTCAGTGGTATTGATTAGCCTACCCCCAACTCAGACCAGAAGATACCAGCTGTGTCAAGCCATTTACTTCCTGAAGCTCTCTGTCTCCTGCGTGGAACATGAAAATAATGGTGCTGTGAGCTTCTTCTCTCAGAGAAATTGTGCTGGCTGCAAAAGCGCAAGAAGTCCACAGGGAAACGGTTACCTCAGATGAAAGTCGCTCTGAGCCATTTTTAACCCCTGCCCTGGTCCTACTGGATGTCTGTGTGTGCACACTGATGTGTGCGCACATTACACCGTACACAACTTGAACTGTGGTTGGTTTGCAAGTGCATAGTAGGAATTGTATACACTCATGCATGGAGACACTGGGAGCAGCATGAAGGGAACTCTATATTTATTTTATAGTTTTGCAGTATTTTATTATGGACGATGAAAAAGTTATGTTACATTATTGATAAAAACATGAATTTGTCTCTTTTGCAAAGCTACAAGCTGAAGTCTTGGTGTATTATTACCACGCAAGGCTTTTTAATCTTGAATATGTTTTGTTTTTTTCTGTCTTTGTCTGTTTCAGCAACTTATCTTCTGAAATCATTTGTTCTCTCTATGATCAGATTATGGCACTGCAGCTAAAATCGGGACAATGAAAAAACCGACAAAAGATTAAAAACTGGATTGACAAAGGGAAAGATAAAAATTGGATTTTATCAAATTCAAAACAAACAAAAAAATTCTTTGAAAAGAAAACTTTTAGAAATTATTTATGCACCTTGGAGAAAATTCGGATGTATAAAGGAAGCCTGCATTATGAAAGCGATGAATCATCTACTGTGTCAAATTTGAAGCTGAGTAATTGTTAGATTTTAAAGTGATGATTCCAATCGTATGACTCATATTTCAAAATAGGATATTATTTCCTGTAATTTCGAGCAGTGCAGTTTCCTCCGTATCCCTGCAAATAAATTATTCATTTTACTGAACTACTTTAAATAACCATGTGAAAAAAATACAAAAAGCCAATACCGAAGTCCACAAATTGCCCAATAGATTTCCTGCTGTGCAGTAAGAACTCTACTGGAGTAAATGCTGCTCCAACCCAGCTTCAGTTTGGAAGAAAATGCACATAAATGCATGCATTTCATCAGGGAACATGTACTGTAAATCAAATGAGGTCACCTGTGGCCCTGCAAGAATTTGTGTGTATTAGGGGAGCATTCAGAGCTATCAACAAACCCATTTATCACGCCATGCCTTGAAGCCAGTGCTGTGCATTGAACTCATTCATGTTTTCAGAGAAAGGTTAACTGAACAAACAGAGTCTGCAACTGAAGAATATGACGTGAGTCTTGTTCGCTCAAGCAGCGCTGAATGGGTGCCATGAAGTGTGTGCTTTGAATGCAGTGCACTGAAAGCAACATTACAGCTTGTTTGCTCGGCTGCTGCCAGTAGCTGTCCACACCATGCACCCACCAGCAGTACTGCTGAAGGGAGTCCACATGTACAGTCATGAAAAAGAAAGCTAAGTACACCTTAACTGCTTCCACAGGAATTAAGATGGTAAATAGCAGCCAGGCCCCGCTAATCACATGGAGTCGATTTAATGATCATCAGCAAGTGTGACCACCTCAAAAAAGCAGAGGTTTTGGGAAGCTGCTGCTCTGGAGCATTCAGGTCTGTGTTAACATAATGTCAGAGGTGAGAATTAATGAAGTACAAAAACTTTGTTTCTGTGCTCAAGTATAACTTTCAGGTATCTATACTTTATTTGAGTATTTTTTTTCCTAACAACTTTTTTTTTTCACTCCCTACATATTCTGGACAAATATCTGTACTTTCTACTCATTACACTTTCAATACAGGCTCATTAGCAGTATAATTTATAGCGTTTATACTCGGGGATCAGAGTGGGCTGGAATGAGTGCAGGTGTCTGTAAGTTGTGGTCTCGATACTTTAGCATTTAGCTAGCCCTGCCCAAGAGGAGTGAACGTTAAGGAAATAAGTTTTTTTTTTCCGATGCAACATTTTTATCAGCTCAGCAAACATCAGCAAACACAGAAACTGTTTATGTGCAGTCTGTTGCAAAGTGTTCTGGTAACTAAAGGGCCAGCTGCCGTATTTAACAGGGACAGAACAAAGTGCAAGTTAAATTCAGTGTTCGTGAACAGCAGTTTTTCAGAATTTTGATCCTATTATTCTTCCTTTCATCTGATTGGTCAATGTCATGTCAATCACAAATTTAACTATCCAATCAGAGAACAGATGGGTTTGGCTGTTGGAGGGGCACTTTTTTGAACTGCAGGTCCTTGAAGTGTAATACAGTTTGAAGCTGGAGGATCTCTATATAAATATCTAGAAGCTATGTCCCCTAACTTTCAGCAGCTGTTGAAAGGATAAAGTTGTGGTATATCAGTGGTTAGAAATACCATTATTACTTTAGGATTAGTTTAACACAAAGTCAGGGCTGACCCGGGACCATTGCTGTGAGTCACAGTGCGCAGCATAAAGGTCCTTTCACATCGGATGCAGGATGTGCTGCTAATGCTAACTAAAAGCAAAGGATCCAGAATTTGTTGTACTGGCTGCTGAGCTCTGTGTAGTGATGGTAAATTCGATTCTTTTTACTGAATCGAGTTTTAATGAGTCACTCACCAAAGTGAATCTGGTTTCTTGAGTCATTTGAGTCATTGAGTCAGTTGACCAGAGAGTGCAAAAATGTATATTTTCACTCAAACTTAATTTGTTTCTCTTTTCATGTAAATCCTACTGCTAAGATGAATGATTGTAAAAGAAAACAATTATTTTATAGAGCAAAAAAGAGCAAAAAAATTCTAAAGGGAACATTTATTAATTTTTATTTTATTTTATTAGTATTTTCCTTAAACGTGTCAAATATATATTTTCTCATCTAAATGTCCACTGAGCTGTGAGCCAGGGGGCGGTAATGCGCCTTAACATTGGTTGTCAACCAAGAAGAAGAAGCTGTGAGCCAGGAGGGAGGGGGTGAGTGAGTGATTCGTCTATGCCAGGGGTCGGCAACCTGCGGCTCTTTAGTCCTTATAGTGCGGCTCCGCGTGGTTTGGGAAAATAAATTATAAGTATTTAGCTTAAGTGTAATTTATTTATGTTAGTTCTTTTTTAACTTGTAGTTCTAAATTGGAAGATTATTGTGATATTGAAATATAAAAATACTCAAAATAATTGTCACACTGGCGGAAGCCGGTATACCCGCCGAAACGCCGTGCATTTATCGAGACTTTCAACCCCAGGTAGGCCAATTATGGACCTTCGGATCCACATTATGTCAGCAGCTATTCTCCTTCGTGAACTACAGGGAGTGCAGAATTATTAGGCAAATGAGTATTTTGTCCACATCATCCTCTTCATGCATGTTGTCTTACTCCAAGCTGTATAGGCTCGAAAGCCTACTACCAATTAAGCATATTAGGTGATGTGCATCTCTGTAATGAGAAGGGGTGTGGTCTAATGACATCAACACCCTATATCAGGTGTGCATAATTATTAGGCAACGTCCTTTCCTTTGGCAAAATGGGTCAAAAGAAGGACTTGACAGGCTCAGAAAAGTCAAAAATAGTGAGATATCTTGCAGAGGGATGCAGCAGTCTCAAAATTGCAAAGCTTCTGAAGCGTGATCATCGAACAATCAAGCGTTTCATTCAAAATAGTCAACAGGGTCGCAAGAAGCGTGTGGAAAAACCAAGGCGCAAAATAACTGCCCATGAACTGAGAAAAGTCAAGCGTGCAGCTGCCAAGATGCCACTTGCCACCAGTTTGGCCATATTTCAGAGCTGCAACATCACTGGAGTGCCCAAAAGCACAAGGTGTGCAATACTCAGAGACATGGCCAAGGTAAGAAAGGCTGAAAGACGACCACCACTGAACAAGACACACAAGCTGAAACGTCAAGACTGGGCCAAGAAATATCTCAAGACTGATTTTTCTAAGGTTTTATGGACTGATGAAATGAGAGTGAGTCTTGATGGGCCAGATGGATGGGCCCGTGGCTGGATTGGTAAAGGGCAGAGAGCTCCAGTCCGACTCAGACGCCAGCAAGGTGGAGGTGGAGTACTGGTTTGGGCTGGTATCATCAAAGATGAGCTTGTGGGGCCTTTTTGGGTTGAGGATGGAGTCAAGCTTAACTCCCAGTCCTACTGCCAGTTTCTGGAAGACACCTTCTTCAAGCAGTGGTACAGGAAGAAGTCTGCATCCTTCAAGAAAAACATGATTTTCATGCAGGACAATACTCCATCACACGCGTCCAAGTACTCCACAGATTGGCTGGCAAGAAAGGGTATAAAAGAAGAAAAACTAATGACATGGCCACCTTGTTCACCTGATCTGGACCCCATTGAGAACCTGTGGTCCATCATCAAATGTGAGATTTACAAGGAGGGAAAACAGTACACCTCTCTGAACAGTGTCTGGGAGGCTGTGGTTGCTGCTGCACGCAATGTTGATGGTGAACAGATCAAAACACTGACAGAATCCATGGATGGCAGGCTTTTGAGTGTCCTTGCAAAGAAAGGTGGCTATATTGGTCGCTGATTTGTTTTTGTTTTGTTTTTGAATGTCAGAAATGTATATTTGTGAATGTGGAGATGTTATATTTGTTTCATAGGTAAAAATAAATCATTGAAATGGGTATATATTTGTTTTTTGTTAAGTTGCCTAATAATTATGCACAGTAATAGTCACCTGCACACACAGATGTCCCCCTAAAATAGCTAAAACTAAAAACAAACTAAAAACTACTTCCAAAAACATTCAGCTTTGCTATTAATGAGTTTTTTGGGTTCATTGAGAACATGGTTGTTGTTCAATAATAAAATTATTCCTCAAAAATACAACTTGCCTAATAATTCTGCACTCCCTGTATGTTAAAAACAAACACCGCTCACGCCTCACAGATGACAGCTTACAGTCCCACGTAAAGATGAAAGTGACTTCGTACAGCCCCGATTTGCAGACACTGTGCGCAGAGGTTCAGGAGCAGAAGTTCCATTGTAAACATACTACAGCAGACCCGACGCTGTTTGCATGAACATGCTTTTCAGCATCTCTTTATTGACCACTTTTCACACACCGTTGCTGACGCATACAGCTGGCTGTAGCTTTTCAGCTCACAGCCCGACACATACCAACACAACAGCATAGAGAGCACAGAGGTTAAGGCAGCAAGGCGTGATTGCGGGTGCCTTTCAGGTGCGTCTGCCTCCCCTGCAGCAGCGCTGCAGACCACGCCTTGCCACACACATTAACCAGGTAAAAACAGATATTTAGGCAGAATTTTGCAAATATCTGTTTTTCATCTTTTAGCAGCATAGTGCTTTTTTTCCAATTATTTTTTAAAAGTCAGGTCAAGGCTCCAAAAGCCCAAAGGCGATATAAGGGTGGAGGCTCAAAACAGTTTTTGTTTGCTACATGGATCATTTTAGTTCAGCTGGGTGTCTTTCCTTTTGTTATATTTCTTTAAGAGTTCAAAATGTGTTAATTACATAAATAAAATGTAATTTTCTCTGTAGCACTTCAAGGATTTCATAAGCAACACACCGTAGTTGTTCACACAAAGCATAAAGGTAAAAAACAATATATACAGTGTTATCTTAATTTTAGATGTCAAAAAGTATTTGCGGCTCCCAGTGTTTTCGTTTGCGTGGAAACCGGGTCCAAATGGCTCTTTGGATGTGAAAGGTTGCTGACCCCTGGTCTATGCTACGATTCAGCACAGCAAGGGAGGGGGTGAGTGAGTCAGTGTATCCTACTTGTTTGAGCTGTGAGCCAGGAGGGAGGGGGTGAGTGAGTCCTGAGTGATTCGCTTACGCTACGATTCAGCACAGGAAGGGAGGGGGTGAGTAACTCAAATGTGCTGTTAGCATATTAGCTGAGCGATGCTACTGTGAACCGAGGAGCTATTGTCTTGATGTGAGCTTCTACTCAGGGTTTTTTCTTCCAGTTCAGAGCAGAAATGTTTTTGTTAAGAAACTGGCTGTTGTTTTTTTCCCCACAATTTTAATTATAAGCTAGATATATTTCTACTAATGGAATTAATTTGCTAACAGCAACAGGGATGAGTCAGTGAGTCAGTGCACCTGCTCCTTGTCGTTTCTATCTCGGACTTTATGTCCTCTACAAGAGTTTCTGTTTTTTTTGCTAGTTCTTCAAATGTTCAATAAAAACATGTATGCTAATTCATAACGAAGAAAGCTTTGTAACTATCCCCACTAGTGAAGACTGTCATTTCCAAACACTGTGCCCCCCCGCGCTCCGCAGCGTTGTTGAAAAGGCTGAGGAAGTCCCTGTATTAGGCACGTAAACCTGTGACACAAAAATCACCAAAGGTGATGGCGATGAAGGAAAACGCTGGGCTGGCATGTAAAAGGGCATTTATTCCCTTCAAGGACCTGAAGCTCCATAAAGCACCCCTCCAATAGTCAAACCCATCTGTTCTCTGATTGGATAGTTAAATTTGTGATTGACATGACATTGGCCAATCAGATGAAAGGAAGAAAAGTAGGGTCAAAATTCGTACTTGCAACTTGCAGAGTTTCACACGTATTATTTTTGGCTAAGTCCACATACAAATCTCTTTTACGCACACACAAATTCTTTTTACACATACAAATCCTGATTTGCAAGTACAAAACTGATTTACAAGTACAAAATATTTATGACCACAATTTGAGCCCATAGGTTTATTATCGTGTGATCCTTCGAGCGCAATTCAGTTCTTCTTGCTTTGTAAGTGCAGATTGCTGTTCGAGCTGCACCTGTATATAAGCATTTTAAACATCCCTCTGATCTGACAGACTGCTGTTTGGTTTGAGACAGAGGTCCAGCTCTTTTCCTTCCAACTCAATATGTTTGTGAGCTGCTCTGCAGTCTCTGCCTTCCTCTATGCTCTGCCCCCATTTCCCCCCCCCCCCCTCGGCCTTTCAGTATTTTTGACAAGCTGGCATACTCAAAGGGCATTGTCAAACCTTAAGTTATGAAATATAGATATGGAAAAAGATGTACAGAGACTGAGGAAAAGTGGTAAAGATGATGAATAGAAGGAATGTGAGAGAAGTGTGAAAAAGAAGGAAGATGGAGTGAGAGAGTGAGAAAAGAGATATGAGCTCTCTGTGGTAAAAGACAATAAAGTGTGAAAGGTTCTCCCTTTGTTGGATGTCCTCCCCTCAGGGGCTCTATGACAGAGAATGCTGCAGAGCTCCAGTTAAAAGAGGAAAAATGACAGGAGCCATTTCTCTCCTTTTCTCTCTATGGTCTGTCATGATGGTTGTCTGTGTGTCTGTATATGCGAGTGTGTGTCAGAGAGGGAGAAAGAAGAAGAATATGAGACAGACAGAAAGCAAGCAGGAGGAAGCCCTTGGGGTCTAATAAATCAGGCCTGCATTGGACAGGAGAGTCCTGGAGAATCTTGCGTGGGAAGACAGGTGTCCATAGCATTCTGGGGCAAAGGTTAGGATCAGACACATCACTCATTTTATACAACACACACACACACACACACACACACATACAGACAAGACTGAACTTACTCAGAGTTAAACTCATTTCCTCCTCATGTACCTCATTACCATGTCAAGGCACTCGCTTCATATTTGGTTCAGTTTAAAATGTGAAATACTCCTGTGATCAAATACTGAACAAAAAGCAATGAAAGACACTAGCGTTTATTGTCTTTCACAGTGTTCCTCATTCGCTTTGCGAAGAGACAGAGTCTGACACCTCAGCACACAGCTGTGGTGATTTTCTCGACATTAGCATAAAAACAATTCACAGACTGAAGTTAGGAATAAAATAGATATTTTTAAAATGTTTTTTTTATTCTGCAGCAGAATTACAATAAGTTATCTGCACGTAACAAATAGGAATTAAAGTTTTAGCTGGAATTAAAGTATTTGAGTGTCCAAAAGAATTCCACCTTCACAATGCTGCCTCTGCGCTGTTTGTGTCTGCATGCCATGTGTTTGTGAACACATGTTCATATGTGAGAAATATGTGGGTGACTTGTGCAACCCTGGATCGATATTTTTGTTGCTGTTATATATACAGGGGGTCCTGGCAAAATGGAAGTTCATACTTGCTTCTGGGATAAAGCCAGAGAAGCCATTTCTGCGTGCATGCGCGTGTTGCATGAGCACGCCTCGGGGTTACGGATAGGGGAACGTTGCGTGCCTCTCTTCTCTGTCCTCCTTTTCACCCTCACAGATGTGGAGAAATGAAACTGCTACATGCCACAAATACGCGCAAACACAAATTGTGCACGCGTGCACACGCACACCCAGGCCCAAGTACACACATGTGCACACGTGCAGACAGTCAAAGAGTGAAGGGTCCTGCAGAGTTCATGAGCTAGTGAATAATAAAAGCTCCACACTGACTTGGGCTGTCTGTCTGCTGTAAAAATGGCCTGTCTATGACATGAATATGATTTTTGAGTTTTGTGTGTGTGTGTGTGTGTGTGTGTGTGTGTGTGTGTGTGTGTGTGTGTGTGTGTGTGTGTGTGTGTGTGTGTGTGTGTGTGTGTGCGTGCGTGCATATGTGTAACTAGATGAATTATTCACTGTTTATTGAAGAAGAAGCATTTATGTTCCCAGGAGTGGTGTTCAGAGGCAGGCCTCACCTCTCTCATCTGGCCCTCTCCATTCCTATCATTGCCTTCTCTCCCTTCTTTCCTACACAACCCCATCACACTTTCATCAACTATTTCCTTTATTCGAGCGGTTGTTTCTGGCATGCTGCTTCTGTGGGATAACAGCACTTCTGCAGTTCTTCCTTTAAGTCCTTCTATGCCTTTAGCTCCATATCTATGCCTGTCTGATTCCACTGACCTAGTTGAGAAACAATGTTCTGATAGTGAAATCTCTGAATGAGTAGAGGGATGGGTTTCATCGCCTCCTCTTTGGGGCTACGTTAGCTGAATTAGCATCACTTCACTGACTAGACTCGGTCGCACAGTTTTAGCCTCAAAAGTATTGCTGAAAGCCAACTTTAATCTCTCTCCTATACACACACACAGAAGAGGGTGCGAGCAAATTCACACACCCACAGCCACATTGGTTAAAACACAGTTAATACACCCACTAATCAAGCTCCCAAATTACCAGGAAGAGGCTTTCACACCTGGGGACCAAACTCCTTGCATCTAATTGGTCCGCTGAGAAAATTGCTAAGCTTCAGCACATCTGCAGGGATACATACGCGCAAAAATGCACACGTACATACACACATACACATGAATACACACAGAGGCGGTCACTCTGAGCCAATCAGCAAAAAGCTCCTTGGGCAATGTGCACAGTTCCATCCTTTCCTTTATCCATCCTTTATCCCCTGGTTCATCCCTTGCTTTCAGCTCCATCGGTCCCAATTACCACAGCCAGGCACCCCAATCCCTGGAACAGAACCTCAACACACTAAAACACACACCGACACACACACCATCACATGCACACATAAATACAGTGCACTGACCATAACCCAGATTCCACCATAAGAAACCAGTGGTCCAAATTTTTTTAGCCTATATTCATATCTTTACTATGTGGGTGTAGTGTTCTGCATGGGTGTGTGTGTGCATATGTGTGTATATGTGTGTGTGTACGGGAGTAGGTGGTTTCCCATCCGGAGCAGCCGTTGTACTGCTTATTAAACAAAGCCTGTTTAAAGCTGTCCTAATCCTTTCCCATAGCTATCCCTGACTACACATATAGACACACACAGATTTCTGCACAGATGTTGAAGTCCAGTGCTCAGCAACACATTTTGTCCTCTGCAACCCCAGACGACAGAGAAAGAAAGAGGGAGAGACGGAGAGAAAGAAAGGGTTAGCTGTGCACACAAGCTCATATAAACACACACATATACACACATACACTCCACACTGCTACACCAGTGGGTACCGGAGGGTTATCTTCAGTCCCAGATGGGCGACTAGCCGCCAGACCTTTAAGAAAATATGGTGTGTGTGTGTGTGTGTTTAATATTGTTAAATATGCTTTAGAAGCCCTTGTACAACCTAAACCGGCACACCCAATGCAACACAACTCCAACAAAAGTCTGCATCATCGTTTAAGTAGTACTTATCAAGATAATTTCATTGCATAATTAATTGTGCACACAGTGAAATTATCATGACAAAAGAAGCATGAGCAATAAAGTATATTGCTTAACAGTAAAGCTAGATTCTAGCCTATGAAGCCAACTTGTTTGGTTTGATTAAACTGTGAAATATATGCCTTGTAACAAGTAGGAAATCCCTGATTCTATTTTTTTGGCATTCGAATGTTAAAAATATTTAAAATTTTTACATTTGGTAAATTTGCAACATTGCAAAACAACATCTATGGATGCCCTAGTCATTTAAAACATATGACTGCATGACATTGACCCTTAAATTTGCCAAATGCAGTTCTGATTCTGTGATCATAGTCCCCTCCGATCAAAAGTGATGATTTCAGTTTGTTACAGTTCTTACTATTTGCTTAGATCATCTTATAAAACTGCCATCGAACCAGTCAAATCTTCTACAGGTGCTCAAACTGTAAAGCCACCTCCTACATTTCTCCTGTATTAGATGTGGGTGATAGCAGACCGTGTGTGGCTGTGTAATCAACATAAATAAAAAATAAATTATTACAGAGCAATGTTACATGCCATCAATCATAATAAACTTATGTGGTGGTACATTCTAAACTAATAGCTCAATAAACTAAAGTATTCAAATTAATATTCAATTACAAATCCTTGCATTTAACAAACATTAAATGGTCCTGTGAATGAGCTTGATTTGAGTTTTACAAACTGCTGTTAGGTGATTGCTAGGCAACGTGGTGATATCATAATATAATCATGCATAATGAAGGTTTTGTGGCTACAAATGAGATGTCGCTGTTGGGAAATTAAAATGACAATGCTTTTCTCAAGTGTAGGTGCAAAAACATTACAAAGCTTGTGAGTAGGTTACTATGTGGTTGCTAGGCAACATGATAACATCTTAATATCTGATATAAAGAAAAACCTCCAGGAGCCTAAGATGCACCTGTGAGCTCAGTTTGATTAATTAATTAATTTTTTTATTTAGCAGAAATCACAGCAACAGTCACATCAAGGTTCTTTTTATTGTAAGGTAAAGACCCTGCAATACTAAAGCCCAACAATGAGACAACCTTCTATAACCAAGCACTTGGTGATAGTGGGAAGGAAAAACACCCTTTTAACAGGAAGAAACCTGGGGAAAAAAAAGTTTATCGATTGACTGACCTGTTTTTGAGTTGGATTAGTTTGTTAGTACTGGGTGAAAAGGTGTAAACAGAAGCTATTGGCAAGTCACATCGCACAAGCTGCATGAAAGCTGGAGTTTACCACACACATCTGTTGGAACTGGCTGAGAAGACAGTAATGGAAGTCAGTGTTTGAATAACAACTAAGGAAGCTCTGAAATGATTTGACTTGCTGATTAAGTTTATAAAACAGGCAAACATTAAAAAATGAATATATTTCAATTCACCTACATGTTAATGTTTTCCTTGTACCATATATGCAGTGCTTTGCTACAATGTACATTGTACACTGTATACAAACAGCTAACAACAATGACCTTGACTTGAGTTTCAGGTTGCACCAGGAAGGTCTGCTTGACGCCCAATAAGAAAATCACCTCTTTATATCTACATCTCAGACATAGTTGTTTAGCGTGTGTGTGAGTATGCAAATGCAAATGTGTTAATGAGGCTTATGTTTGGAGCTGATCACTCACTAAATGTGCGAATAAGACATTTGCCCACATCTGTTTGTCCACAGCTATTTGCTGAGGTATTTCCAGCTCTGGTTTGTGAGAGCACACTGTGACATGGGAGATAATTGAAGCACATATGCCGACCCCCACTGTGTGTGTGTGTGTGTGTGTGTGTGTGTGTGTGTGTGTGTGTGTGTGTGTGTGTGTGTGTGTGTGTGTGTGTGTGTGTGTGTGTGTGTGTGTGTGTGTGTGCAAGCAACATTGACCAATAGACATAATTACCTCAAAATGTGTCTGCGCTCTTCAGTCATCACTTATGTAGATTACATCCCCAGACATGTTCTGTGCAATAATACACATGCGCACGCGTCTCTTTAACAAGCGCGAACCGAAGTAGAGGTGATTTGAGGAGGTCTGGGGCCTGTTTGAAGAGCTGCTTCAGAAAACATTGCCAATAATTGCAATGCATCTCAATGAAGAGTCCTTAACACGGACGCAGCTGTCAAAGGCACACACACAGACAGACACACACACGCTCACAGTTAGAGCTGTCTTTTCAAAAGTGTGTATTAGTATGTGCGTGACCACAAGGAGCGTGGCCACAAGCTGCTCTTTGTTTCGAGACAAAGAGCGGGTCAAAAACATCATTAGTCTGAGACTACAGGACACCCACACTCACACACGTTGAACACACACTGTTTCCCCAGATGCTAATACTGATGCCAGCAGGGGCTCTGTACCGCAGTGAGACCCAGTCAGGCAATCGCTCAACACGCAGTAGGAAAAGCATCATTTCTCTTTGATGCACATAAACTCACAGAAGCATTTTTAAATTGCATATTTTTTATGACACTGATAAAGACAAAGAGGAGGCAAGAACAGATCTGTGCTACGTCTGTTGTTTCAGCTTTGACAAAGCCACAAAACTGAGTTGTAACGAATCAAAGCATAAATCACTCTTCATTGTGTTTGTTCATCTTGGTGAGGCGTGAGACAGTGCAGTCAGCACCTATGTGCACACCATCACCTCATACATACACACAAACATACACATCTAGCACTATTCCCACCCATTCAGATGACTTTCCATTCATATCGAGGTCCTCACACTATCTCATATTCATCACCTACTGGAAACCATCATTGCTGCTTTCTTAATCAAAACTCTACATTTGAACCTAATCTTAACCCAACTTTAAACAAGCTTTAAACAGTTCATGCTGAGCTTGCTGTTTGTCCATAAAAGAAAAGCCAATAGCCCCCCCCACACACACACACACACACACACACAAACACACAATGTGGCTGTATAAATAGATTATGTCTTCACAACCTGACCTCAAAACTCAAAACTGACATTGGCCTAATGTAAAGCTCTGACATCAGCTTTTAGAGGCCTAAATATTTAATCCAAAGCATTTTTTTTTCTTGTCACAGCTAAACATTTTATGCTACAGAGCTGGAATATTTGTTGTTTTATCTCAGCTGTTACTGAAGTGAAGCTGAGGTGAATTCATTCATTAGACACCTTTATTTTTATGCTCCTGTTTAACTTTTCCTCTTTCGCTTTTTGTTTATTCTGCCTTCTCTTTCCCCTGCATGACTGCATAATGTAATCCCAATCAGGGCAGAGGAATGAGGAATGCTGTGATGCTGTGAGCCTGTCCATACAAAAACACACACATGCACGCAAAGTACACCTCTGCCACTATAAACACACCGAGCGCTCCGCTCGGTCAGGTTCGTGCGGAAAAGAAGGGTGATGACAAAGAGATGTTACACCTCTCTGTCTATCCTCCTCCACCTCCTCCTGCAACTCTCGTCCCTTCCCCCATCCTTTATTTCTAGTCACCAAGGTCGGGCCACGTTACAAATGAAACACTGCTCCACCTTTCTCTTATCCACCCCACACGCACACACACACACATAAACACACACGTAGGCTGATAAATGCCCGCTGCTGTAACTCACTCCCAGCTGTGACATCATTAATACGACATACTGTCCACTGTGACATCATTAATAAAAGCCAGGATGCTGACTCTCCCTTAATGGCTCTCTAAATATGACAGGCTTGACATATTGTCCGTGTGGTGGTCCTGTGTTTGTGTGTGCATGTGTGAGTATGTGTGTATAACGAACAGAGAGGCCTGCGCATACACTGTTACCTGATTTACACTGCAGGCAGCTGTTTGCAGGGTGCAAGCAAATGTCAGCCAAAGCAGGCTTCCTGTCTTTTTCAAGCAATTAGGGAAACAGTTTCTGTCCTACCGTGTGACACATCACCGTGTGCACACACACACACACGTATATGCAGACTCTGCTAGGTTGATGGCCTACACTGAGCTGAAGATGGATTTTGAATAATTAGGGAGATAATTGCCCGGGCTGGGGAGCTAGAGAAGATCAATGACTGATCTTTGAGCAAGGTCGTGTGTGTTCCCCTGTAAGTGGGGCAAAGAGCAAATATAACTGTATACATGGTTAAAAATCAGTTGGGTTTGGCTGTTATAAAATGCTGCACATGCTTTCAAAACTTCAGTGTCCTACTTAGGAAATAAAAATCAGCATGGACGCAAAACGATGGTAGCATGTATCACAGAAAAGTAGGCGGAAAAGTGGGTTTTTGAAGCTGTGTGCACAAAAGGCAGTGCTACTACAAAAGAGTGTTTCATCCTGTGTCTTTGTTCAGCCTGACATCAGGAGAAACTGACTTCCTTGCCTTTGTTTGTCGGGGGGGGGATAAAATAGGAAAACCAGAGTGATGCAGTGGGGAGAGTGCGGCAGGTCAGCCTGCACCTGCTAAGCAACGGATATATTGTCATGGCAAAGCTGCTTCCCTCTTGTTCTGTCTCTGACGCACACACACAGACACACAAATCTCTGACAAAAAAAGAAAAAGCTTGATCAGAGCCTCCTGCTTCCTCTTAAACTTCGTCCAAATCTTCATCTCTGTCACGCTCCCGCTGCTCTCCGTCTGCGCTCCTCCCTCAGACAAAGGTGAGCACATGTCAGACTGACAATCAGACTTGGAGCTCGAAGCGTGCATATAATTAGCACGCGCGCACACAAAGCGCAGACTGACATACATGATGAGTCGCAAACCTCCCATGGCAGCCAAACAATGAGCCTTGCTGACATTCATCTCCATCATATTTATCTCCTGAAGGACTAGAAAAACGCGGTCTGCTCTTCTATCTGGGACCTCTTTTCTTCTCATTTTCTCTGTACTGCACATTTACATTTCAGGCCTTTATCGTGCTGCCTTATTCACAGTTGCTGGATTTAGAATCATTAATTTAGTATCTAGGCTACCAACAAAGGCAAACAACTGGGACAGCATCACTGTCATCACTATTAATAGAGGTT
Organism: Perissodus microlepis; assembly: GCF_051167445.1. NCBI lineage: Eukaryota > Metazoa > Chordata > Actinopteri > Cichliformes > Cichlidae > Perissodus > Perissodus microlepis. The sequence continues at coordinate 17,881,143 of NC_140472.1, forward strand.
CCTCTGCGCTGCGTGTTGTTATTAATATATATGGAGCAGACACAAAGGAAAACAGCCTAACAGAGGAGGAAGAGAGGAAGACAGAGGGGGCGGCTGCAGGTGTAATGCTGTACCGATTATGCAGTGGCAGGTCCAAGCCTGAAGTCGTTAGCTACATCTCCATATGAAAAGGGCTCTTTGCCACTCTAAACACTATGTATGCATTTGTAATGCAGCTCAAACACAGGACTGGGAATTCATCCACTTGTGCGTGTGTGTGTGTGTGTGTGTGTGTGTGTGTGTGTGTGTGTGTGTGTGTGTTTAAGCAGGTGCTCAGAGGACATATAGTAATCAATCTGATTTCAACCAGCCCTATTTCCACCTGGCACACAAAATAGCCATCAAATCGAACGGCCCTGAGCCCCATCACTCAAATGACAAAGGACACAGAACTTCAATGATATTAAGAACTGACTTTATGATGTCCGCATTACTTTTGCACAGCATGACACCTACCCTGTTTAAATCATACACAGAAAACCTCTGGCAGTGCAGGCCGGTGCGTCTTTGCGCCTCCATGCCTGTCAGCTGATCCATGATCTCAGACTGGAACGGTGCTGCTTTACAGTAAAACTGGCAGCTGACTGACAGCTGAAGTCAAAGAACATGAAATATGTTATGTTTTAGCACCTCCTGACAGTCGCCACGCTGGGGAAGGATAGTTAACCTTAATGGTTTGTTTGGTTTGGAGGTGTGTATGTGTGTGTATGTGCGCGTGTGTTCCTGCATGTGTTTATTTTGAAGCATGAGGGCATTCAAACTGCAGCAGGGCTGTGTGGGCTGATGACTTCACGCACAGTTAATTGGCCAACTCGGTTATTTCCGTGCAACACTTACTTCCACGGGCAGACCTGGATCTACCACACACACACACGAGCAACACACACATGCTGAAATCTAAACATAAAGTCTCTTCGAGCCAGATGTTACTTTCTGCTTCCAAACTTTACTACTGGCATATGAGAGCTGTACTGATGTGACACACTGTCATGCAGTCTTGAGATACTCATATGACACTAATCTCCTCTTTCAAGTATGGAAAACATGTCTGTCTGCGGAAACCGATGGAAGAGTGTTCAGCTACTGCAGCCAAATTGTTCCCTTAGAGATTCAAAAAGTGTTCAATAGATAGAAAAATCTCCTGGGGAGCTTTATTCATTTAGCTCTAAAGGGATGTGGCACATTACTTTTTACATGGCGAAACATTTTCTGCAAAGTGACATTTCTGAGTTTTGAACAGGGCCAGAGGTATTATTGGAAACTCTATCAAACCTGATGGGTAAAATAGCTTTTTCAGCAGAGTAATGTAATGTGCATGGGGAACTGTAAGTACGTACTGCAGCAAAAAAGAAAAAAAATGGTAACCACACACAGTGACAGAAATGAGAAATAACACCATTATGCCTTCTCGGGAAAACACAGAGGGCCGTAATGGAATAATCCGCTAAACACATTAACTAAACATTATACTGTCACAAGGTGGTTGATACGCTATTAACATCCACCACTATTACTGAACTGTAGGGGCAGTATGATCATCTGTAGGGGTTCTGTGGCTGCAAAAGTTAAAGTCCTGAGGGATTTATACACCCTCACACACACACACACACACACAGGGTACAGTTTATTAGCTTCTTATGTTTTTGTGTTTTTCTGTCCATAACAGATCTGTCAGAACAACAGAACACAACAGACTGGCAAATCCAGTTATCCTCCATCCACAGAGGAAATGACCTGGACCAGGCCATCTGTGAGTGAAGTGCGTGTGTGTGTGCTTTAGTGAGGAAGAAAGAGTAGGACAGGGCGGGGATAAGAGTTTGCCGTTGATTCTCATGTGTTATTCATGAGAGCAAGGAGAATTTGCGAAATAAAAGCTCTTTCAAACATTAAGCAAAAGAGAGGATGGCAATGGAAGGAAGTGTGTGTGTGTGTGTGTGTGTGTGTGTGTGTGTGTGTGTGTGTGTGTGTGTGTGTGTGTGTGTGTGTGTAAGACTTCACTTGGCTTTTTGCTGTTTTATCTCTCTCCCTCCATCTTCTGCTCTGCCTTTTGTTTCCATTCTGAGGCTGTCAGACAGAAGACAGCAATGTAGGGGACTGGAGGAGTCCCAGTCAAGCAGAGGACAGGGAAAGAAAGGGAAGTAGACAAGGGGGAACATTTATGGAAAGGCCAGGCAAAGGAAATGAAAATGGGTGGTGAGAGGCTAAGAAAGAGCTACTGGGAGGCAGATGGGTTAAATGAGGACATCAAATTGTGTGACATCCCAAAATGAATGAGCAACATGCTGTTATACTGTTATTACTGTGGTCAGGTCTAAATTACATTTCAGGAAACTGGGGACAAATTGGCTGTCTTGGTCTTTTAGAAAATCTCACAAATTTAAAGCTAACAATTGTCATGCAAATATTAATATAGAAATGCGACGAAAATAAGACCATATCTAATCAGACATGAAAATGATATCGCCACCACCAGCAGCGTGTAGCTGGAAAGTAGTCATCTGTGCAGCAGTTAGAAACCTTCAGGCTAATATTTTATGGAACATTAAGGTAATAGCGCTGCATTAAAAAAAAAAACAATCGTGCTAATTTTAAGTTTGACATGCCAATTTTTTGTCTGGCAGTAATTAAAATGTGTAATTAATTAAATTCCAATTAGATTCTACTAACTAATTTCCCCTCCAATAATAGAATTTTTAATTGCTGTGATTGGGCTCAAGTAACCGCCGCAAGGCACATGTTCATGATAAATGTTGCTATTAAAGTTTTACCACATACAAAAAACACTAAAAGAAGTGCAATCAAATGCACAATCACTGTCAAACACTGATAAAACCAAACAATGTCTTAATGCAATTTGTTTTAAGGAGGATTTCACTGATTTTACATAGTCTGCTTATAGAGTACTACTGCACATGTAATATTAAAAAAAAACCCTGATAACTTGAAATTTGAAAATCACTCTACAACCTGAAATGGTTTGAGGAGAGTACACTAATGTGTGTTTTTTCTATACAGTTTCTTATTTCTTTCTTTACATTGTGAGATGGCTAACACCCTGAGGCTGGTTCTTTCCTTTTAAAAAGAAGTCTTTTAGCTGCAGAACCACAAAGAACCATCTTGTAGCAGTCTTAATCACCTTAAGTCAGATTATGTACATTAGCTCTCTAGCAGTCATTTCACTAGCCTGTTTCCTGCAATCGTTTGATAGTAGCAACAAGGTTTGGAGAGACTGGGAACAAACATTGCAAAGAACAGCTGTCTGATTTGACCTTTCATGCTTTTTGTTTTCACTGAGGTATTGGATCCAGCAGAAACACAAAGGGACTTAATAATTTGGTGACAGCTTTGCCCTTAACATCAAACCAAAGCATGCCAATAATGTAAGGTTCGCAATTCTAAATCTGTGAGAACAAAGTAAGAGTAACAATGAGGAGAGTTACTCATTGCTTTGACATATATTGTCTCCAACTCTTTGGCCTCAGTCACACAGTGACCATCTGGCAACCGCTGCGAGTGGTTGCTGGAGGTTTCTGGCTGGCTCTGGGTGAGATCAGTCACACTATTTTATTGCAAATGCATTTGCAGCCAAGTTGGTGTCACCTGAATGGAATCTGCCATGTATACAAGTGACTGCAGCAACCTACAAGCAATCAAAACAATTGGAAGGAGGAAGCTTTGTGCGCCTCTTTGCAGCTAGTTTCACACTAGTAGGTGTCAGGAACCAGTTGCCAACCGGTCACAAAATCCACATTTTTCTGTAACAACCACTGGCTGTCATATGGTCACTGACCAGTTTATAGGCTTGAGTGAATAAGGCTTTATATCAGTCCATTTCACAGCAACTGCCAGCAACGACTTGCAACCAGTTGGGGAAAAGAAATTTTTCCCTCATGACACAAGTCTCTAGGTTTGTGTTGCTGGGGGCTATGGTTGGTTTTTGATATCAAAGTTTGGGACAACATGAATCTTGTTTTCTATTTAGCTTCTGATAGTTTGCTTATGTTACAGAAATTAAACTAACACTAATTATAACAACAAGGCATTTTTAGGCCATCATGGAGCAGTTTCTTTCTCCATCTGGGGAGTTTCTGTTTTCTGGCCTCCCGAAAATGTCTTACTAGGTCCTGTAGAGGAAAACAGCCTATTTTAATTTAGACAAAAACCACAACATTGACAGGAATTAATAAAGGCAATATTTCTGGTTTTCCTGCATTCATTTTGATACTTTTCACTCTGCTATCAATCCCAAGGTTGACAGTGTTATATAAGAACATTGCTCAGTCTGTGCAGTACTCTTAAAATCCCAAACAATACAGCTACACAGTAATCTCAAAAGCACCTCGCTGCCTTTTAAATGCCTTAAAACAGAACAATCAGTGTCTGGAACCATGTATGAGTAAACTTATTTGCACAATGTTGTCAAATAAAACAAACTGCTCTGCTTCAGGCTGCACATGCTGTTTTTCCATCTCACTACCACCAACAAACTGAGTGCATTAAACCTGCGTCTGGAGCACAGCGAGTGTGTCTGTGAGGTCAATCCCATAAAAGTGCACCAGCAGGTGCCTGCTACAGTACATCACACAGAATTACACATTCAGTCATACACAAACACGGATGAGTGGATACATCCAGATGTCTGGCTGTAGGGCTCATGGATTGTAAGAGCTACTTGCTCCCTTAAATCATCCTTTAGGGAGAATTGTTATTATTTTTTGCTTCCTTGAGAGTAGGATTATTCAGATCAAATAAGGTGTAAGGCACAATTTACCAGATATGTATACCATTTAGAAAACCCAGACATATGACAGATGAATCTAATAGCTGCAGCTTCTCCGTTTGATTTAGATGATACACTGTTATGCTGTTTCTGCCAGGGGGAGGTCTGGTGAGGACTTTACTACAAGCTCTGTGACTGGCTGGCCTCTGGGTGACCTGGAGCTGCTGTGAGTCTAGAGATTCTGAGGAGAGCTACACGTGAAATAGCACAATGTTCAATGTTACAGTAACATGTTTGGATTGGTGGGCATTTTTATGCTTAAGGGAGAAAAAAGTGGGGCAAGAGCCTGCACGCCATTGTTGTGGGGAAAGTGTGTCATTGTGAAAATTGGCTGCTTGTGTGACAAATGTATTCAGAGCTGTTCCACAATGCCACAATGCTTCAAGGTGAAAATGCTCATTTGTACACTTCCTAAAGATCCCTTCGCTGCTTTGAAATTCAGGCGCTCTACTCCTGTTGCTATCTCCTAAGAAGTCGAGGAGACTCAAAAACAGCCATGTCCAAGACAAATGCACAGTTTGGGTGAAAAGACATCAGGTGACCACTGTGTGTAGGTTTCACAAAAATTTGACCAATACTCTCAGACAGGGATCGACATCAAAATTTCCCATCTATTCGATATTAATTGTGTTTCTTCATAAACTGCTACTAGGAGGAAAATGAAATTGCCCACCGCTGGCAGCAGTTCTTATGAATCGTGGACAGATGCTTCGCCATCACAGTGAGTCGAACTGAGCCAAACAGCACCTTGACTTGGCATTATTTCAAATAACAGGTCATAGACATAAACATGACACAATTGGGTGTACATTGGGTGTACTCTGTGTTTTATTGTTGCATGCAAAAATTTTACCCAGATATGTGTAATATAATGTAGCACTCTAAAGTCAACTCAAGCATAATACAGTTTGCTGGCAGGGTTTTTGAAACAAAGGCACAATGAATGCTCTTGCCAGCAGTGCCATAAATGGATAAACAGAGGAAAATCCCAGATGCAAAGAAACTTACATTTCAGATTTAAAAACAAAAAAACATCAGCACAACACAGTTGAGAGCACATTTTATTGATCTCCAGGAAGAACACTGCAAAAAGCAACTCAGCAAGGATCACTACACAAAACAGTGACGGCCACTTTCAGGCTTATGTATGCCTTCGATAGCTGTGCTACTGATAGCACTACTACAGAGGACAGTGCGGCTAAGTACTGAAACTACATGACTTTAAATAACAGCTATTCTGACAGACCTGAAAAATAACTACCAATGAATACTGTTCATCCATGCATGCATGTGCGTAAACATTCGTAGAATCAGTTCATTCATGCAGGCACTGAAGGCAGTGAGCTGCTCTCCCCTGGGAGAGGCATAGCTGCTTCCTGCAGCCTTCAGTCATATTTTAATGCCAAGCCTGAAATTTGGGCTCCTCTTGTTCCCCCAACACATAGAGAAAAAGTTTGAAAGCTGTCTGAAATTGAAATAAAGCCGTGCAGGATGCAATGGTTTGCAATGTATTTTATTTTGCTGTACATTACTGCAGAAAAATTGCACGCAGTGCATATCAGCAGCGGTGACCTCACACATATCTCTGCCTCATTTCTAGTCTCCTCATTTCTCTTCTTCCCCATTTCTTTATTCAGAAAAACATGTTTCTTCCACATAAAAGCTCACATCTCGCCTCCTGTAAAAGCTGGTTATTTTTCCTCACCGTAGCATCTTTTTTTGTCTCGGCCTTCCTTTTGTCCCTTATCACTCTGCTCCCCAGCCTGTCGCTTTTTCTTCCCCTTTAATATCACCCCTCTACTCTCCACTCTGCACCCCTTTCCTTCGCCTTCACATATTTTCACATTTTCTCATTTTCACTCAGTAATGTCACGCTGTCCTGTAGCAAATGTCTTTGTGTAAATGTGTGGATGTGTGTGACAGACAGAGAGAGAGGGGAAAAAAGTAAACTGTGATCAGCACAGATGGACGGACACCTGCTCTGTAATGGTGTTTTGCTCCCTCTGTCACTTTCATGCCCACACACACATACAGCTACTTCAGAGAGGCAAAGCTGGGCACAACATGAAGGGACATCCTCCTCCTCCCATGGTGCAAAGAGGCAGAGTGACTGATGGGAAAGGAAGGAATGGGATTCAGATAAAAGAACAATATGGACCCATCGATGCAGGTCCAGGGAGAGGGGGAGAAGAGAGAGATGGACAAACGTGGACAGACAGGGAGTATTTGGCGTATTTGGCAGATTTGGCAAGTGAAACTAGGCGTGATAAATCCACAAGACTGGGCTTATCTGTGTTCACTTGTGTGTTTCCCTGTGGTGCGTGTTGTCTTGTATGGCTAAGGGAGCAGATCTGTCCAGCTACAGGCCAGACAGTGATATATATCACAGCACTTATATGCAGTGTTGGGACTAACGCGTTATTAAGTAACGCGTTACAGTAACTACGTTATTATTGTGGTAACGAGCACGGTAACTAGTTATTATGCCAAAATCAGGAACGCGTTACTCGTTACTGGGATTTAGATAGGGTCGTTATTCGTTACTTCGTGTGGTGGCTATCGCGGAGCTTCCACAGATTCAATAACATTAGCAAGTGGTTGAGGCAGCAGGTGGATGAGAGAAAGGGGACGCAGGAGGAGGAGAGACCCGAAGCGGCCGCCCGTCCGAGTGTCAGGTGAACTGAACTTCAGGTAAGACGTTATGATCTGCAGTCTATCTGGGTCAGATATAAACCAAGTTTAGTTGGAGTTTATTTTCGTTGTGCTGACTTTTTCGTACTGCGTGCTAGCTAGCATGACGGGGTTTCTATACAGCTGGGTGGGTGCTATGATGTTAATGATGTTGAACTTTATTTTGTTCATACGGTTAATTATTAGAGTTGCCAACCGTTCCCTAAAAACGGAATCGTCTCATATTCAGAGAAATTATTACGCGTTTCGTATTGAGGTGAAAAGGAACAGTTTGTCCCGGACTTCAGCTACAATGAAAAAGACACAAAGCTGGAGTTATTCTGTCTTTGCTGCACAGCTGCCTCTTCTTCTCTCATTCTCTCACCCTCCCTCTCCTGTTGCTACTTTAATCATGAAACTGATCAATGATCAGCTGATCGGCTTTTCCCTCTTGTTTATTTATCGTCCACTTTGCGCCAGAAAGAGGAAACCAGCGGATGTCGCGCTAAACAACAGCAGCACGTTTGATCGGCTGTTGTTAGAATTTATTTAATATTCATTTCTAGTATCAGCTGATGTTTGCTGGAGCCACAGCTGTAAAGCTGCTGGTCATGATATCGGTTTGGATATCTGGTGAGTGGGAAACCAGATGAAACCAGGAGATGTCCTTACTGAATCATCAGAGCTGAACAGGTGATGGAGAAACAGGTTTACCTTTTAGGTGACATGAATGAGTTGAAGGGAAATTATGAACTGTTTCTGAGAGATAAATAACACCAGGATCCTTTTCTAAGTAGCTGACAGCTGGTAACTGTGCAGGGGCGGGTCTAGCAAAGTTTTGCCAGGGGGCCAGGTAGGGCATTAACAGGGAAAGGGGGGCACAAAGAAATACTTTCTTATTTTCATTTCAAATGTCTAGCTTTTAATAAATAATTATCTGAGTCTTACAACAAACAATTGATAGATTGATACATATATACCATCAAAACAGTGAACATCACTGTCACAACAGTGTTTGTTTTCATTCAAAGGCTTTATGATTTTTGCTATAATGGTGGGCCAGTCTCTAGTCAAAATGCCCGGGCTGATTTTTTGTCCCAGTCCAGCCCTGTATGCAGCTCATCTGCAGTCTGGTGTTACCTACATCTTCCTATTCAGAAGGCAGAATTTCTGAGTTCTGAGTACAATCGAAAGCACCACAACTGCAGTTTTTGTGTTGGATGTAAAAAGCGCACATGACGCTGTGACGTAGGCTAGAATCATGGCGGCGGTCAACGACGGTCCAGGCGTGGGATTTCTCTCGTGGAAATATGCACATTATTTTTTCCTTTGGTAGGTGGCACAGTGCACTTGTGGCAAGTAAGCAAGCTAGAAGACTGGCACTCTTGCTGGGTATCCAGTTAGCAACACATTAACAAGAGAAGTCTGAGTAAAACCAAAGTTACTTTCCCTAGTAACTAGTTACTTTGAAAGTAACGAGTAACTTGAAGTAACTGAGTTACTTTTGATGGAAGTAACTAGTAATGTAACTAAGTTACTAATTTAAAGTAACTTACCCAACACTGCTTATATAGGAAGGCCTGACACTGGACCTGATTCCTGTGATGCTGTTTTTGATTTCGAACATTTATTAGTCCAAGATAAGATTGCAAGTGTCAGACATCGAATTAAGCTATGAATTAATACTCAAAGTATCTAATTTTTAGTATTTCAGGCAGAAAAAAAAATCCAATAGACAGAACTTGCAGTCGGACACACAGCTGACTCCCTCTCTTTCACTCAAACACACATCCAAGTTTGATTACCTGTACTCTACCAATACAGTAGTCTTCAGTCACAAGTTATTTCTTTATATTTTGCTTAGAATTTTTAAAATAGAGAATGGGGTCACAATCTACCAAAATATGGCAAATGTGAGCTGATCCCACACTGCTTCAATAATGTCGAGGTCTGGGCTCTCTGGATGCCAATCCATGATTTATGGTGTTCAGTTGTATGTTTTTCTATCCAGCTATGCTCTTATTGCATTTGCATTGTGTTTGTTGAGCTGAAAAAAAGAAACCATTGGCAGTCAGATGCTGGGTTGTAAAAAGTTGATTTCTTAGAAAAGTGTAAACAGAAAACACTTATCCAATGAGCTTAAGGTCTCCATTGCTAAGTCTTCTTCAAACAGCACAATCATTTTATATTATAAATTATGGTCCTGTATAATGAAAAAATGCACGTTAAAGCGTGTATGCATTAGGGAATGGCTACCTTTTGATTGACAAGTTGCAACCCTACAAGAACACATTGTCCTTTGTTTCTCAGTCAGGTCTAACCCTCAAATGTTATTGTTGGATTAAAAAAAACAAGACAGCAGTGATTAGATTTGCTGTATTCAAGGCTTTACAGCAGGAATGTTATCACAGTAGCTATCTCCAATTTTTATACTGTGTATTATTCTCATTTAACAAATAAGATATAATGTATTAATTAGTCAGATTTAGGGGTGTTGATAATCGGATTTTATTACTGATGGGTTGAGTCAGACATCCTGTTTTTATGCTAAGCTGAGCTAACCATCTGTTAGTTTTAAATATGATAATCCTATAAAACTCTACAAGAAAACTATTATACATGTTTCCCAAAACATTAAACTATTGCTTGAATGCTTTATGAGTGACGCATACAGTTCATCAAGTGCATCTATTCTGCATGTTAATGCAAATGTATAATCAGCCAATCACATGGCAGCAGCTCAGCGCATTCCGGCATGTAGACACAATAAAGATGAGCTGCTGAAGTTCAAACGAGTATAAGAATAAGGTGATTTAAACTTTTTTTAACGTGGCATGGATAGATACATTTCTTTCTGTACCACACAACCATCTCTACAGTCTGAAAAGGAGAGAATATCTAATGAGCATCACTTCCCTGATCGAAAACGCCTTAAAGTCAGAGGCGAACAGCCAGACTGTTATGAGCCAATAGGAAGGTAACAGTAAGTCAAATAACCATTTGTTACAACAAAGGTATGCAGAAGAGCATCTCTGAATGTGCAACACATTGAACCTTGAAGTAGATGGACTATAGCAGCAGATGACCACACTGACCAAACTGAGGCTACAGTTCATGCGGGCTCACCATAATTAGACAATTGAAGAATGCAAAAACATGACCTGGTCTGAGTCTCAATTTTAGCTGCAAAATTCAGATGGTAGAGTTGGAATTTGTCTTAAACAACATCCTGTTTTTTATATACAGTTCAGGCTGCTGCTGGTTATCTAATGGTATGGAGAATATTTTCTTGGTACACTTTGGGCCCCTTAGTATTAGTTAAGCATAGTTTAAACACAAAAGTCTGAGTATTCCATCTGTTCATTCATTTATGACCATGGCAGCTTCCAGTAGGATAACACACCATATCCCAAAGCTCACATCATCTCAAACTGATTTATTAAACATGACAATGACTTTACTGTTCTCATATGCCCTCCACAGTCACCAGATCTCAGTCCCATAGAGCTCCTTTAGGATGTGGTGGAACGGAAGATTATCATCATGGAAGTGCAACTGACAAAGCTGCAGCAACTGTGTGATGCTATCATGTCAGCATGGACCAAACTCTATGAGGAACATTTCCAACACCTCACTGAATTAAAGCAGTTCTGAGAGCAAAACTGTGTCCAAGCCAGTACTAGTAAGGTATAGCTAATTATCTGGCCAGTGAATGTATGACAGACTCCATACCTCAGCTGCTGTACTGTCAGATCTATAAGCAGTTTTTACATGAACATATAGCATGCTATAGCTTAGTGCACTTGAAAGTAGATATTTGAAATAAAACATTAAATAATTACAGTTTGCATTTACTTCAAGTGAAGGAAAAAACATGTTTCGGTGCAAAGTTAAAATTGGATTAGGTGTGGTGAATCTTCAAACAATACTTTAGTTCTCAGTTGTGAGGGGCAGTACAGCCCAGCAGGCAAATACGCAGTAAAACCCATTACCAGTAGTTCAAATGAGGTCCCTGACACCATGCATGTCAATGAAGAGAGGCAGTGTGTGAAAACACAGACATGCACACACACACACTGTACCAGCACACTCAGACAAGGACGCGAACACCCTCACTGACCAAAAATCAGGCAACTCTCAAAAATACCCACAATTACGCATGCACTTCACTATCTCATTTTATTCACTTTTGAGCAGATTCACTATAACATAGCCCACAGGTGTCATTAACATTTCAAACGTGAAAAATTATGCAAACACCCTGCCACGCTGTGGGGGCAAGCAGCTCTGCTCATTTAACACACTCCTCCAGCCGCTCAGACGGAACCGTTTTCTCATCTGTCAATGTTCCACAAAAACAAACATCTTGTCAATATCGTGCACTCTCGCATTTACATTAACACACAAGCAGACATCAGGGGTGGCAAGACAGACAAAAAAATAGCACAACCACTGCTTCTAGGGAAAGCCAATTTCAGGAAACAACACACACATATCAACATCTCACACATGAAAGATGGTATCAATGAACATTTTCTGCTCCCATCATCTTTTCTGACCCTATTGGATAGACTGTCCAATCTTGTGCCCAGCAAAACCAATCTGCTCTTATTTCATTTCATCCAAATCAATTCTTTTGCTTGGATGAACTGACCGTAGAGTGTGTCTCCATGTGTTTGTGTATGTGTTTATGTGTGTTTTTGTGTGTGTGTCCATCAAACCCAGTGGAGGTCTATGTGCAGGCCTTCAGAATATGAGGTAATCAATCACATCATATGGCCTTAGATTAGAGCCACATCGATCTGGTCTCAGCTCTGACAAACAGCCTGACCTAGAATACGTCCACCTGGACAGGGCACACACACACACACAGACACACACGCACACAGCGTCTCTTTTTTCACAGCATTTCTAGACCTCCACACAGCACCTCCACCCAGGGGTAGAAAGTACCACATACACACATACCAAGAATATTTAGTGTGAACCGCAGTCTCGCACAGTGCAGTCCCTGTGCAGTAAACATCGAAGGTGGGATGATTTTCCCCGTGGGTGGCTGTTCATTTGTATGCCCCTTTCACTGTCCATCACCTCCACTGCCCCTGTCCAGGAAAGCAAATACTGGCTGTCACATTTTGATGTTCTCATCATAATTTTCAGCAGACCTGGGAATGTCAAACATATTTCTACCTGTGTGACTGTGTCTTCTCTCAGGTAAATGTGCTTGTTTTATTTACTAATGCTGTGTATCATCCCAATCAATGCCCAGTGTTTTGATGAAGGTCCTTGCCTGGAGGGATTGACCAACTGGAAAAGGCTTTGAGATGTGCAGCGCTCACAGAATTGCTAAATCTGAGCTCATGTCTGTGTGTTTGTGTGTGAGTGCTGTGTAATCATTAGCACTAGATACCCAGCTCTCTAGATGCTTACCCTGTAGTGCAGATTCCAGAAAATCAAAGCCCTGAACATCTGAAAGGTGTGTGTGTGTGTGTGTGTGTGTGTGTGTGTGTGTGTGTGTGTGTGTGTGTGTGTGTGTGTGAGAGAGAGAGAGAGAGAGAGAGAGAGAGGTCTTCCAGCATCCCCCTGCAGGGCATAGACAGAAAAAGGGGGCTGAAGGTTGTCCAGCACCTGTTTTACAGTCTAAGGCAGTCAGCAAACAGTACAGTTAATTTTAATATTTGATTCAATCTCTGCATTCTAAGTTAGCAACAAACTGCTTTGCAAAGGTATTAGAGGTTTTCATAACGGGATTTTTCAAATGCATCTGAAATTTAATACAAATTTGATGCAAGAGCTGTTTTAAAATTACAAATGAGTTGTTTTTCTGTTTGTTTTGGGCTTTAACCACCAAGTGAAAGTCAGTTACAATGCATAAAGTAGCTGACTAATATTCACAGTGAACTTGAAACCCCAGCACAGAATGTGAGAAGAGTTCATGAAATCAATGGTTTCAGCTTATTTTGTTTCTTTCTCCAGGATAGGTAGAAAATAGACTGAGCGAAAAACACTTTAACAGTTTATATCTTATTTGTTCACACAGGCCAAATGTTTGGAGTCCCTTTCATCATCTCGGTAATGCCAGTTCAAGTTGTTTTTGCATTTTGGTTTTGTATGGATTAAACAAATAAAACACAGCTGGTCAATTAATCGAATCTTGGCAGTCAAGAGGATCTTCTTTTGGGACATATAATATCACTTCTCAGCTTGCGAAGAAGCCCATTAAGAGATAGATACTATAGTTGCGATCACTTCAATACACAGCTCGAGTTTTGATAAACTGGTACTCTATTCCACTCTGGAATTGCCCTCGGTGAGAGGCAAGGACCAGACATGAGTATATCTGAGGGCACCAGTTTACTGTCTGTATGTTAGCATCTTCCTCAGGTGATGGAAGACTTGTTTCTATACACTTATGAATCAGGGAACAAGTCACGACTTTTGTTTCGAATTGCTGAAGATCAGTTGTAGTAATATCAAGTCCCTGGTTTGGGTGCTGGAAGCTGCCCCAGCTGGAGACTCCACTGGAGAACATGAATTCCATAAGTTCATGCTGCTGGTGGCCTACTTGGAGGAACAGTCTGCCCCAAATGAACCTAAGCAGTGCAGTGTTATTGGACTTATGTGCTAATCAAATTGTCCATAAAGAACACCATGTTCGAGCAAAAGGGTGTTTACTCTAGGCCAAAGGCTGGTAATTGACCTTGTAATCATATAATAAGATTTGCAGGCATATTTTGTGGACAAAGCTGGATCAGGTGTCAGGGGAGGATACATGACAGGCCTGGTGTTTCGAAAAGGATAGCAGGATTTCAAAAAGTCCATGTTCTGCATCTGTATTGCTGTGACAGCTGCACAGAGCTATGACTGTAACATTGCTGTAACCTCTAAACCAAATAATGGACACCAGAAAGGACGGGAGGCCATATCGCTGAAGAAGGAGTCCTGTCAAGCTTGGCTAATTGTGGGAGCTCAGCTCAGGGGTATTTAAAAAGCAAGTGACCTTATGTGTTCACGCTATATGTCAAGCTAACGATCTACTAATTGGTTAGCTACACAAAAGGCTGGCATCACACTTAAGCTCACCTCTCTGTTAGAAAGTGAATACTAATATTTCTGAAAAAGTTTAATCATTCCTTAACGAGTAATCCAAGTGTTATTGTTCCCATGATGCGCCAAGCATTTCTTCTTCACTCACTTATTTTTGGACACCGCTTTACGTTCAATCATTAGTTATTATTTATCTCTGGCTCTCTTATGTCCTGTAGATGTCGCGCTGCGTGCGGTAGATGGCTGCCCTCCCTGAGCCTGGGTCTGATTGAAGTTTCTTCTTGTTAAATGGGAGTTTTTCCTTCCCACTGTCACCAAGTGCCTCCTTAAAGGGGGCCGTGTGACTGTCAAGGTTTTCTCTGAATTATTGTACAGTTTACAGTTTACTTACAATATAAAATACGTGAAGGGGACTGTCGTTGTAACTAGGCTCTATATAAATAAAACTGAATTGAATTGTTTCAATTTACCCAAATTGCTCTTTTCACAATTTAATTAGCCAGCTCATATGAAGTTATTTCTATTTTTACTTTCACACAGGAGCCTGGAGGCCGTTATATCACTTATATGCCCTGGTGAGCAACAGCTAATACAAGACCTACAGAGATAAACAAGTGACCAATGCAGTTCTTCTGGAGGCGGAAGGAATGACCAATGAGAGAGCAGGAGTGATTGGAGTTGATTTACGTTCCTGACATCTTTAACCAAATTACCCAGCATCCCTTGCGCTGTGATTACTGTAATGCAGTCTGTGCTTGTGTGTGAAATGTGCATTTCTGTCTGTGTGTGTGTGTGTGTGTGTGTGTGTGTGTGTGTGTGTGTGTGTGTGTGTTAATTCACTACTCACAGGGCAGCAGCTCTTGCAGAACAGGGAGATGGATTTGGACAGAACAAGCAACATTTAAGACTAACAGACAAGAAAAAAATAAGTGTTTTGGGGATGAATTTGTCTGATTTCTACTGTCTCTGGCAGATATCAGACATGCAGAGGAGGCCCAGACAACATGTTTAGGGTTTTATGTGGTAATGTCATTGATTGCATGCCAAGGCTGCGGTTAGGAGTTCCAGCACTTCTTTGAATTTACGACAATGTAAAAATCTAGTGTTTACACTTCTCAGCAGTGAAAGCTAATTTCACACAAGATGCATTCTCTTTAACAATCTGAACTTGAGTTTATATTGATTTATGCTAGAAAAATACAATAAAACTATGCTGGCTCATGTGTGAAAACTGAAGCCGTGGCCTCACAATTTTGAAATAAACTGGATGCAGTCTGTTGACAGTCAGAGGTACATCCCATGTTGTCCATAATAACGTAACATGCATGCGGGTATGGTTTTTTCTGGTTCAGTGTGGGATGACTCTCTTCTCCAGTTTCTTTACAGCTAAAAGGCTCATCTCACAGACAGCCTGCATGATCCATCACTTCAGTTCATCCTTTGCTCTTTGTGCTCCCCTCTTAAAGACAGATAGTGGGAGACCATCTCATTTCACGCTTGATGGAGTTAATGCTATTAAACTTGACACACAGTTACACTCACATGTGCATACATTCAAACAGACAGACACGTGTGCCCAAGAACACACCAATACGATGCAGCTGCAACCTCAGTCGCAGTTGTTCAGATCCTGATGTTCCCTCAGCATGGCAGCTTTCCTGTTCCAGTCACTCACAGCCATTTTTAGCCTCTAGATGATATGTCTGTACATATATTTGTGTGTGTGAGCACAAATTTGCACCTGTGCTGTGACTGATGCAGGACCAATCCATCACTGATCCCATTACAAGAGTCTGCCACGCAAGGGTTGCAAGTGTGTGAGTGATGGGGAAAATCAGCTCAGAAATGCTGTTAGTTAGCAGCATTCTCGATCACTGTGGCATGTTATTATCTGGCAAAAGCTTATGTGACATGACTCATGCTTACACACAAACACACATGTGTGCCTGTACGCACATAAAAACATGCACATCTACAGTCAAACAGAAACAGATTTGTCTGGATATTTTTGTATATACTCTCCAGTCACCAAATCCTCTCTTTTCATGTGTTGGGAAAACCACCTTTTAGTTTTATGGTCAAGACTTAGATTAATTGACTGCCACCGCTCACTTACCTCTCTATTATATATGAATAGGTAGATCTCCAAGTTTTAATATAGCTGTCAATTTCAGAAGTTCTCAGAGGGAGCAAAATGGAAGGTTTAGTCTGCTTTCACAGCTAAAACAGAAGAGCTGAACGTTTAAAGGAAATTGTGTTTTGCACTGCAAGCATAGTGATAGCTGTAAATGAATGAAACAGAGAATGTGACTGCATTTTTTGTGCACCAGAGGGACAGATAATAAGTTATTATGGACCTTGAATCAAGGAGATATAGCCACCATCCTGGACATGATCCAGGATGGGAAAAGAAAGCTGTCACGGCTCTGTCCAAAAGCTGTACTTGTTTAATCAACATGATCATATGTGTTTATAAAGGGAGTTACAAACTGGGACCGTTTCTTGGCCAGCCCCAGTGGCTCTTTAGCATCTCCACTGTTAGGCTGGTAGTCTTGGCAAAGACGTGTGCCAGCATGTAACTCCCAGTAAAACTGACTGAAGCTTACTTGTTGAAACTCTATAATCAGTAAAATAAAATTTTAATCTCCAAAATGGACATTATCATTTTGGGAGACTGAACATGTGTCACAGAGGCTCAAAAATGATCTCCTAGTTGTTGGTAATGTAATCAAAGATTCTTCCAGAACTTAGATTATAGAGTAATTAGTCAGCAACCAAACAAGGCATTTGTATAAATTTACACAATTATAACATTTAACAACAATAAAACAGGAGCCTAAATGCTGAGTGTGATTCTAAACAACTATATCTAAACTTAAAACTAAAAAAAAGAGGAAAAATCCTGAGTTTTAATAGTTGTTAGTTTGGTCAATATACATATATATATATATATATATATATATATATATATATATGTATATATATATATATATATATATATATTACATCTTGCCTGATGAGGTATTTATGGACATGTTTATTGAGACTCTAGATGTCTAGAAGTATGTGAGCCAACTGTTTTCCTACAGTTTTTATTGTAAAACCTGAACTGATTCTCCTAAATGTTACTTCTGACATATGCCCTCCATGCACTAATAATTCAAACTAAGACTAAAACTAATAAAACTAAACTAAAGACATTTTCAAACAATAAAAACTAAAGTGAAACAAGAAAATTCTCTCAGGAAACCAAGTGAAGCTGAACTGACTTGAAAACAAAAAGTCAAATTGAAACCAAAGTAAAAACCATTGGAAAACTGGAAAATACAAAATTATAACAACTGGTGTGGCACTGTGTCTGAATTGTACTCCCAGCTTGTTACTCTGCAAACCTGACTTCCCAGTATCTTATTTTTCTTGTGCAGATTCAAGAGAGATTGGAGCACTGCTTCACCAGACAGCTCCGACTGAGAGACACTTAAATGAGACGTAGAGACATCCACTCACATAAAGTGCAAACACAGTGATAACAATGTAATAATTTTATACATATATTACGCAGGAGCTATCTTTATAGTGGATGGCTACATATTATGTTTTATGTGCATTTTAACAGTAGAAGAAACACACATGCAGTTTGCACAAAATAAATCATAAAGTTTCAGATATAAAAGCTGTGAGGTGTGAAATTAACTTATCACTTGTTTGACTGTGTATGAGGGTGATAAAGGCTCCCTGCACATCTAAATTGTAAAGTTTTTATAGAGCTGATGTTTTAGGAAGACATAAAACATATGGAGGTTTTCTGTCAGCCTTTCATGGGTCTATGTGTCTGTGTGTATCTCCAGACTAGATTATGTTTCCCCTCCACATATTTTTCCTCAGGCCCTTCATTTGCTGGATGCTTGTACCAGCACCTGAGAGCAGATTATTGTTTAAGAGACTGGCAGCAAAAAGGCAAAGAAAGTGGATCTGCTCTCCTCTAATCTAATCTAATTTGATGTTTCTAAACACACAGCAGCTGGCTAAAGGCACAGTGATGATAACCCAGGGACAAAGCCCACACTTGTTGTTGGAGACTTACCTAAGCTTCTCCAATTCCTGCCTCAATTTAGCGTTCCCTCCCTGAAGCTTAGAGCTGGAAAACAATTTATCGGCCTGTGTGTGTGTGTGTGTGTGTGCGTGTGTGTGTGTGTGTGTGTGTGTGTGTGTGTGTGTGGTGCGTGGGTGGTGGTGGTAGGTAGCAGGGATCCTCTGCGGGATGATAAGTCTGTCATGATCCCATGTTTACTCTGTAGAAACACAACAAGGAAACGTAAACTCCTACAAACACCACAAAGACATCAACCCTTTAAATATATACCGCTTTAATAGGAACACTGGGTTCTTCATTGCATAACTCCAACAGGGTGCTCTAAACAATGTCCAACAATTTTGGTTCATGTTGACATGATATTTTTCATCAATAAGACGTTTTCTCCCAGAGACTACCACTTCCTAGATATTTTTCTCTTTTTCAGGTCATTCTCTGTAATCTCTAGAGATGGTCATGTGGGGAAAAGCTCAGAAGATCAGCACTTTCTTACTTAAACATTCAAACCAGCCTGTCTGGTGCCAACAACTTAAATCACCTTTCTTTCACATTCTGGTGCTCAGTTTGATCTTGAGTATGCATCATGATCACGCCTATATGCCTAAGCACACTGAGTTCCTGCCATGTGATTGGCTAATGTGATGTAATATTTATGTTATCATTTAGCATTCAACAGTTGAACAGATGTACCCAAAAGAGTGGCCAGTGATGCATTTAATTTTGGCCCACGTGGTCAAATATGTACAGAAATGAACTAATAACATTTGCAATAAGGTTTGCAGCTAGTTTAGTTGTCTCTGTAGTCTGTGTTTATCCTTAAATCTATGGTAGGTATGCTTTCACTTTTAAGTGATCATACATTATTAAAACTCCATCAGTAATTTCTTTCTTTATGTACATGTTAGGGGTGGGGGTTCATAGCTTTGATAGACTACGTGTACTTCATTTCACTTCAGTCAGTACTCCAAAGGTCCTTTCATCATTTTGACCTATCCAACTTTAACTTTCATCTTACGCTAACGAGGGGCTCATTAATTTAATATCAAAGGAAGCTGGTTCACTGCAGATCCACTGACAATAAACCAGCTCTGTATACACGGAAAAAAAGATCAGTTGAACACATTTCAAACAATACATTTGAATCCCACTTTGCACAACAAAACACATTACCTGGAGGTGATCCAGTATTTAAAACACTTTAATGTATTAAATTCTATACTCCCAACATTGGAAAGAAGGAGAAAAAAGGAGATGGCCAGGGAGGTGGAATGGGGCTAAAATTGAAAATAGAGCTGCTTTGTGTTGAAACATAGTAAAATGTTCCCTCACCACATCTGGAAAGAAGACACTATCTCACTGTTTCAGCGTGTGTGTGTGTGTGTGTGTGTGTGTGTGTGTGTGTGTGTGTGTGTGTGTGTGTGTGTGTGTGTCCGTGTGTGCTCAGGTGTGCATGCAAGAATGGCTGTTTCACTACATTCCAGTTAATTCCACATTCAGGCGGGGCCACACTCTCCCGCTGTGCTCCCAGTCTGCATGGACGGACACACCACTGACCACATTGTCTGGACTTGTGTATAACTGTCAAGTCTGTCTGCCATTGGCTGCTTAACCAGCTCTTTTTTCTTTTCTTTTTTACCAAGAACATATGCAACAAGACTTTAGGTTTGCCACAACTGAGAGCCAAACAAGCAATCTGTAAGTTTTATTAATGATACAACACATTCAGCATCAATCAAATTTCTACCTATTGCAGCACCAGAATATGAAGAGAATTCCCTCGAGAAATTGAGTTATGGGATGGTATGATGATCTAATCTAAAACAGAGATGGGCTATGATTATCCAGTGAACTTAGAGCATTGTCATGTGCTTTAGTTTGATTCCAGAAAGGGGAAAAAAAAGAGAGCAAAGTACAAAAAGCAGGTAACAAGAATCTAAACACTTTTTGAAAATGTCAGGATTATAAAGGAGCATTCATCATCATTGTTCAAGACAATTAAAATGATATCAGCATTATCTATGAGCTTAACTAGGAAAATTTCACCAAAATAGCAATGTTAAATTACCCGTCGTTTCTCTCCTTAAATGGAAGGTCTGCCTTTTTTTTCCAGACACAGTGTGTTTATAACTCAAGACAGAGTCGATACACAGACAGCGTTTGAGACAAAGGACAGCAGCTCAGAATCTTCAGAGCGCCCTGTGTCACAGTGCCATCTAGCTGAAACATGAAAAACTGCAATGTATTCATTGATAGCACAGTCTGTTTTTATGCAGTGAGATTTAAATATCATTAAACTGAACCTTTAAAATGGACTGTTTGTATAAATTATGGAAGATGCTAAAAAAGCACATTTTTTGGAATCGTTAAGTCAAAATTTCAGGTTATTCAAAATATCAATTTAACAATTTGAAATATCTTTTTTTTTTCTCATTGGCCCGCAGAGACGAAATAATAACTTCCCTCAAATGCCTTAAAACAAAAGTAACAAGCCCATTTTGGAACTGTAAGGAGTAAAAGCACAAAGTTGACAGAAAAATGACTACTCAAGTAAAGTACAGCTACCTGAAAATTCTACTTTAGCACAATAATGAAGTATTTGTACATTGCTTCCCACCTCTGCCTAGTGGTGGCTCAGATTCGCAGTATCAGTTTCCTAATGACAATATCTCCACTCAGATTTTAAAAAAAAAAACCCTCAGCCGGAAATGGCAGTGGTAACCCTGCACACCAAGGATGCTCCTGGCAATTAATTTTTTAGTCGGCTACACAAGGGGGGGAAACAAATAGACTAATCAACTAGTCTAAAACTAAGAAACACACAAAAAAGAGATCCTCCAAGAGAAAGAACAGCAGGACATAGAACCGAGAGACATGCAGTGCAAACTCCAAGGCATGCAGGAAAAATACAGAGCGCTGCAGATGAAGCACAATAAAACAACAGTTGCTTCAAGAGAAGAAGCAACTGGACATAAAACAGAAAGAAATGAACTGCAAGCTTGAAGACATGGAGGAAAAATTCAGAGTGCTGCAAATGAGGCTCGATAAAACACTGCACAGGAATAAAGAGTTTCTTCATGAGAAAGAACAGCAGGACATAAAAGAGGAAGAAATGGATTGCAAACTTGAAGACATGGAGGAAAAATACAAAATGCTCCAGGTAACTCTTAATGAAACACTGCTCCAAAATCGAGAGTTGCTTCAAGAGAAGGAGCAACAGGACATACAACAGAAAGAAGAAAAACTTATTCTCCAGAGGAAAAATTAAAAACTCCAAAAATTTTATAATGAAATGAAGTACAAAGCAGCTGAACTGGAAGAAGAAAAGAAAAAACTGGAAAAACAATGCTCAGAGATGCAGAGTAGCATCAATGAAATGCTGAGAAAAAACACAGAACTTGAGGAACTTTCTAACAACTTGAAGTACAAATACACTGAAATCCAGGCGCAAAAGCAACAATAACAGAAAACACATGAAGACCTGCAGTGTACACTTCAAGAAATCCAGAAGAGAAACCAGCAGTTAGAAGACATGCACAAGAAAGTAGAACAGATAAATACAGATATGAACAAGGCAAAGCTAATAGAGGAGGCAACATTTAAAGAACTGAAAGACAAGCTTGAAGAAAAACAAGCACAATTAGAAGACGTGGAGAAAAGATGCAAGAAACTTGCAACCTCCCCCCCAACTTTTTCAATTTCCTCCATCATCTCCTAATCCTCTGTTCCCTTTTGAGAACACAGGGTTGGGAGATGGGGGGGAACAATAAACACAATTGGCCACATTTTACATGTGTCAGATCAATATCTTCATTCAACAATAGCTGCATGTGTGTTTGTGTGTGTGCATAATATACATGCTTAACTTGTTGGATCCAAATCCCAGAAGGAATTACATAAAACAAGAAGTCAAACAGAAAAACAAAAGAAAAATGTGTTTCTCTCCCTTCACAGCTTAGGTTTGGTTTTACATCCTGATTTGTATCAGCTACCAGCTGACCGATATTAGTTCCTTTCAGATTAATCTAAGTTTCTTTTAGTTGTTGTTCTAACTCTCTGTTCTAACTCTCAATACTAGTCCACTCAGTTCTATCGATTTAATTTAGCCTGATGCAGTTCACCCAATGCTTTCACTCACTGTATGCACAAAGTGGCTAATTATGAATACCCAATAACACTTCAATGAGTTACCAATATGTCAGTAGCTGGTTCTCTGACCCAGCAGTTTATTCCTCTATTTCTTTTCTTAGGTATATTGAAGGTATGTTAAGTTCTTGTTGTGGCTGTTATTAGTTTAGATCTGAGTTTCCTTGTATATTGTTATTCATTGTTTATGGTTAAGTCCATCTAGTCATAATCTCCAAGATGGCCTAGTTATACTCCTTTGTTTATTAAGATTCCTTTGTGTCATCACCTCTGTTAAGTCTCCCTTGTTGGTTAGTGTGTCTAACCTGTCTTGTTTCATGTCTGTGTGGTTCATGTTGTCGTGTTGTGTCATGTCTGCGTCATGTCATGTTTCCTATTTATTTTGAAAGTCTTGTTTCCATATTCTATGTGCTTAGTTTACACTTCCCTGTGGCGTCATTATGTTCATTCTAGTCAGCTGTTTCCTCACGTGTTTTTACTTCCCTGATCACCTCCTTTAGTCTTTGTGTTTCCTTTCAGTCTTTGTCAGATCATTTGTGTTACCACCCGTCTCGTCAAGGTTTTCTCGCGTTTTTTTTCCCTGTTAATCTGCACCACACTGCAGCACAAAACCCTTGCCCCCTCCACCACCATTATTACCATGACCACCAAAACATAACTGTTTTAGGGCCCCCGCTAATGGGTCAAGTGACTTCTTCAATATTATCACTATTTTGCATTGTTCCATATTTGTTTGATAGCTTTTCAACAGTAACACTGATATAGCTTTTAACTTACTGTATTTTCCAACAGAATACAAATGACAAGCAAAGTTCTCTGGATCCGGATACATTGGAAAATGAGGGGGGGAAAGAGCAGGGAAAGATTTACCTTTAACTATCAGTAAACCAGAAACCTTTGATTCTGAGTTTAGACATATGTGGACAAACATGGCAGCAACATCTTTAAAAAGATGCCCACTGTGAAGCACTGTTCATATTTAAGCCAGGGAATAAGGAACAGCCAGCAGCAGAGGAAGGTTTTGGCCAGGCCATTGACATCTGTCATCAGGTTCCATGTCTGGCCAGAGAAATGTCAACCACTGTTTTTAGCGGCTCTCATGAGGACATCAAGGCTGTGAAAAAAGAAAACCTTTGTCCCAATTTCCCACAAACTAGTGGTGCAAGCTACAAAGGATGTCATCCAGTGAAGACAATTTGGAGACAAACTTACCAGCAAGCTGAACTCCAGCCTTCCGGTCTTGGTTAATGTAAGTAATTCAGTGATAATCCAGACTCAGGCTGGGAATAGCATCCATCCATCCATCCATCCATCTATCTTCCACTTAACCAAAGACAAAAACTATTATGAACTACATAATATTGTTCACAGTTTGTGAACAAACTATCTTTTTGTTTATATAATGATGATGAGTTTCTATAGTCTTTGGATTTACAGGAAAGCTTTAGAACAAATGGTCAAAACATGATATAATTGTAAATGCATAGGTGCTATTATTAAGGAAGCACATTCATGTACCCTTTGCTAAAGTGGTTCTCTAAGTGTTATCATATGTGTTGCCAGAGAGGTTCCTGCACCTTGAAACATCTTTTTCTAGAGCTTTCTGTCAGTCTTACTGTGTTGTTCTATACTTAACTTTCCCAAAGAGGCTCCAGTGTGTGGGAGAGCAGGATGAGTAATGTGTCTGTGTACCTAACCTGCTGTAGGGCATTCAAAAACCTGCCAGTAAATCTCTGTTCAACACTTTCTCCCACACACACACCTGACCTTCAGATTTCACAGGGTTGACACAGTGTTTCCTGCAGTTCAGCTTTTACAGATATTTCTTACTTTTTTCAATAAAATGCGCTATGCTTTATTGCTCCTGTGCAAAACCTGTCTCTTATTCACAGCAGTGAGCTATCATGACAGCAGGACTCCATACCACTCAACATTCAAACCTACTGCCATATTTTTATTCTATACTCTTTTACAAAACATTTATCTGGCCTTTTCATCAGGTGAGAAAAAGGTTTGGGTGATATTGGACCGATCGGTTGATAGAGTGAGTTGTCTACCAATTGGAAGGTCAGTGATTTGAGCCCTGAGTCATCTACTTGTCTACCAAGGCATCCTCAGATAAAATACTGAATCCTGATTTACCCCTGAAGCATCAATCACAGCATGACTGTGTGTGTGTTAGAAAGTGCTTAGGCGTAGATAAAAGGGGCGTGTGTGTGTGTGTGTGTGTGTGTGTGTGTGTGTGTGTGTGTGTGTGTGTGTGTGTAGAAAGGCTCTATGAAAGTACCAGTCCATTTACCAGAGTTGAATTGCTTATAATAGGGAAAACACAGGTGTTACTAACAGAGATGGGCAGTAACGTGTTACTGTAATCCGATTACTTTTTTCAAGTAACGAGCAAAGTAAGGGATTACTATTGCAAAAAGGGTAATTAGATTACTGTTACTTTCCCGTGAGATGACATGACAATGACGAGCGAGTGCTACGTTCGTGGCATCAGCTGTGTGCAGATCAACAATGGATAATATATCGAGTGCGGGAGAGAGTATGAGCGTGCAGCATTTAAAGTGTGGAAGTACTGACCTTACTTTGAGTTTAATTCCGGAAAAAGTGACAAAAACATTAGCGTCTGCTGTTCGAAGAAAATTTCTTTTTACAGCGATAAAAAAACCCTAAACTTCCGCACAAGCACTGAGTACGCTGCCATGGGAATGTGAAATTCACAGAAAAACTCACGGATTCTTCCACTGACATGACAGCTGCGACACACCTGCACCAGGGCAAACCTCCGCCTGCCCCACTCCTGCTAAACAGGTGAAAATAGAGCAACAGGACCGCTGATTCTTTGATTTTGTTTATTTTCTGCTGTGTTTTACTTGCATCTATTTGAAAGAGTGAGTGTAAACACAAAAAACTATTTTATTTTATGTGCTGGAATGTGCAGAAAATAGGTTTAAATGTTAAACAAATTTCTTCCAGTCAGAGAATGTTGCATATAATTTAATTTTTGCTTGATGCATAAAGTTAAAAGATTAAAACTAATAAAACAAGTTTTAAAAAAGAGACTTTTTCATTTGATTACATTTTATATGATGGATTATGCAGAAAAAGGGTGTAAAATGTTTTTAAAAAGTAACTAAGTAACTAATTACTTTCAAAAATAAGTAATCAGTAAGGTAACAGGATTACTTTTGGCGGGAAGTAATCAGTAATTAGTTACTGATTACTTTTTTAAAGTAACTTGACCAACACTGGTTACTAATAACATTACCAGTGACCTTATTCTGTCTTCCAGTAAGCCACTGTGAAGGTGAATCACACCTCATTTGTATTCCCTGGCTTTTTTTTTTAACTTATTTTTGATTATTATTGTTGATTTGCTTCGATTCACCAAGAAAAAAGGCTGCAGAGGATGGTGAAGTGCAGGGACACCCGTCAGGTGTGCCTGGAGGTAGCAGAGGAGCGTTCTGATCAGTGGCAGGTAGAGTTGAGAGTTCTGCTCACCCAGGGTAAGTACTGACCCAACTGACAAATGAGATAAGACTAGTATTTTAAAAAATAAATGACAGCCGATGTTCTTCTTTCTATTAGTAGTTTGGGACTGAAGTAAGGGATTGAAGAGGATGTTTGGGGACACTGGCTGTTTTAATATTTTAAACAGACTTTTAGTGTTTTTAAGGATTTGTGCAGATTGTGTCTACTAGAATTTTATTTTTATAGTTATATTTTCATTTCTGTTGCCCCCTGGTTTTTATTCCTTGTTTTATTATAAATAAACAACATTGTAATATGGAAAACTAGGGTGACACTAGGGGGGACAAGAGATTATTTTAGGGTGGCACATGCCATCATATGCCCCTACAGTAGATGCAGTAGATGCGCCCCTGTGTTGGCTAATAAGAGTTAAAACTGTGTCCCTCCAGCAGATCCAATCTGGCACGTTTCCATCTGCTGGCGGGACACAGTGGGCTCTGCTGTGATTGGAGGTCAGGGTACTTGCAGCAGCGTCCAATCCGGCGTCAGTTTTTCTAGAGCCAGAAGTGACGTCTTTTCCGTTCCTAGAACTTCCGCCTTGCACGTGTGTTTACAAGAAATGTGGCACCTTTAGGTTAAAAAAAGCTTGAAGAGCTAGCTCAGTGTAACCGTGTGTGTGTCGGCTAAAATATGGGAAAGTTAAATGTTGTGATATTGAGATATTTATCCCGAGATGACTTCCGAGTCCTTACTGCGGTAAGTACAAAGCTAACTGCTAATTCGGTCCCAGTTGGTTAGCCTGTGCTAAGCCAGCGCTTGGTCAGCTGGTTATTGCTCATTAATGAACTTTTACACATGCCACTGTTACAGCAGCCTGCGAGATGTTAATGTAGTTGTAATGAAGGCGAGCACACATACACAGGCATTCATAGTTCATGTCAGGTAAACGGAACATCGTTTCACTGTACTCCTGTGGTTTAGTGACTGATGGTGGATTCACAAGACGCATATTTAAAACAATTAATTTCAAAATATGAGTGTCAGTGGTAGAAATATTCTGAGTTTGGGATCTGTCATTAGTAACAAACAAACCACTGGCGACATTGGTTGCCAAGCATACGTACTTGTCCTGTGCACAGTAG
Source organism: Perissodus microlepis (assembly GCF_051167445.1). Classification (NCBI taxonomy): domain Eukaryota; kingdom Metazoa; phylum Chordata; class Actinopteri; order Cichliformes; family Cichlidae; genus Perissodus; species Perissodus microlepis. The sequence goes on from NC_140472.1 coordinate 17,908,531, forward strand.
CTCTGAAGAGTCGCTTGATCTGCATATGTATTAATCCTTGCTTTATCTACCTCATATCTGTAATGTGAAATTGCTGCTGCAGCACTTCAGTTGCCCTATAGGGATTTGTCTGCCATTGAGGCTAATATGTTCCTTGTGATATGTGTTAGACCATTAAAGCAGCTTTCTTCTAAAGTTAGTGTTTGTTTTCAGACTTTTAGGCACAAAATTAGGGTCCTGGGTTTTGCTGCATGCCCTCCTTCATTGATCTATGGATCATCGTGACCTATGACGTCTGCAGATGATATTATGAACTCTGTAATGAAAGTAGGGAGCAGGTGGAAGAGAGTCTGGAGAGGTAGCAAAATGGTGGGAACAGCTCTCCAGGTTAAGGGAAAGGGGAGGTTTACAGTAAGACCTGCTATAATGTATGATTTGGAGATAGTGGCACTAAAAACAGACAGGAAGCTGAGCTGGAGGTGGCATACCTGAAGAGACTAATATTGTTGTTGGGAGTGACCAGGAAGGACAGGATTAGAAACATCTAATCATTACATCAAAGGGACAGCTCAGGCTGAGCAGTTTGGAGACCAACGTGGTGAGGCAAACTTGATACATGTGCAGATGGCTAATAGATATATTGAGCGAAGGATGTTGAATATGGAGTGGCCAGCCAGGAGGTAAAGAAGATGACCACAGAGTATGGATCTAGTGAAGGAGGACAAGCAAAGATTGGTGAGTCAATGGAGGATGCTAGGAATAGGGTGAGATGGAGGCATATGATCTGTTGTGGTGACCCCTGAAGGAAGTAACTGGAAGAAGAATTTAACATGGGAATTTTAAGGACATAGAAGGAATGAGCAAAGGCTGTTTTTCCTGAAATATACATTACAACGCAGATAAGCTTGTAATTTAATCTGTCAGCTCACTGGTGATGATAATTTTGATGACAATGATGATAATTTTTCACGCAGGTTGAGATGGGGATGAAAAACCATGAGATTGTTCCAGTAAGTCTTCTGTCTTCCATTGCAAGCCTCAAGCACGGTGGCTGCAACAAGATCCTCAGAGAGCTTGTGAAACACAAGCTTGTGGTCTATGAGCGCACCAAGAGTAAGAAAACTTACAAAAACACTAGCTTTGTCTCACAAGTTATGATGTAAGTGATTAGCTTTCTAACATGATGGCGTGTGTTGATCTCAGCTGTCCAGGGTTACAAGTTGAATTATGGAGGATATGACTACTTGGCCTTAAAGACTTTGTGCGCCAGAGAAATAATCATTTCTGTTGGCAACCAAATGGGTGTTGGCAAAGAGTCGGGTAAGTGTTTTGTTTTGTTTTTTAAATTTATAATCATAATGTGTTTTCTTTCAGGTTTTCAGGCTTTTACCGTCAATCTTTTATGTGCTCATGTTTATATAAATATTTCTTTCTTTCTGTTCACCTTGCATGTAGATATATATATTGTGGCGAGTCCAAGCGGAGAGCAGTATGCTCTGAAGCTGCACAGGTTGGGGCGTACATCTTTCAGGAATCTGAAGAACAAGAGAGATTACCACAAACACAGGAAGAACATGTCCTGGCTCTATCTGTCCCGACTCTCTGCCATGAAGGAGTTTGCCTACATGAAGGTAATGAACCAAATGAGTGAGAGTCTGTTCTGGACCACTTACAAGTGTGATAGAAAAAACTGTTTTGTTGGAGGATTTTAATGTCTGTCTCCTCTTTAATCCCAGGCATTGTACGATCGAGGCTTTCCAGTTCCCAAACCTGTGGATTATAACAGACATGCTGTAGTGATGGAGCTCATCAATGGATATCCGCTGTATGTTAATAAGCCATTGATTTCCTCTTTTTATTTGTATATTAAAATAGAAATAACGTACTGTTCTTACTGGGGGGGGTTTCTTCCATAATTTGTGTGCATTGTCTCACTCTACTAGGTGTCAGGTTCATGAATTACAGGATCCATCAGCCTTGTACAGTGAGTTCATGGACCTCATAGTCAAACTGGCCAATCATGGCCTGATTCATGGAGATTTTAACGAGTTCAACCTCATGTTGGATGACCAGGACCACATAACAATGATTGACTTCCCTCAGATGGTGTCTACATCACACCCCAATGCTGAATGGTGGGTTTATTTGCTCGAGTTTTAAAGTTGGCAGTTAAAAATATTAAAGCATACAACTTATAATTGTCTACTTTTACGACTCCTTTTTGTAGGTACTTTGATCGAGACGTCAAATGTATCCGCGACTTCTTTGCAAAGCGATTCAATTATGAAAGCGAGCTCTTTCCAACTTTCAAAGACATCAGGTAACTGCTTGTACTTTATTTTAGTCAAAACTAGGGATGGGTATCGTTTAGGTTTTATCCGATACCGGTGCCATACCTGTACTTTTGAAACGGTGCCGGTGCTTAAACGGTGCTCAAACCGGTGCTTAAAGAATGGAGAACACAAAATTGGTCCAAAAACCTCTCATGTTCAGCTGTTTTTTTGTAAAAAGATAACAATGTTAGCCTTTTCTACAGCTATAGGGGATTTATGGTATCACTCTTGGCTGGAAGCAGTGCTTAAACAATGGAAAAAACACAAACTTTGTCCAAAAACCTCTCATGTTTAACTGTTTTCCACTTTTTCTTTGGTCATTTTAGCCTTTTTGGCCAGGGTGAAGGGAGTATCTGCCATCAAACAAGAAGACAGCCGCATGTAGCTATGATGATGTTTGCTAGTTCACCTTACATGCATTAATGTAATAACGTGGTTAGCCTACTCAACGTAAATTACACACGAACAACATTAAGCTACTCACGCAGAGAAGAACGGCTGCTGCTGCCATCATCATCCGTCATCATTTCTGCTACACTGGCAGGGCTAGGGGCCAGGACTCTACTCTTCGGGTTTTTTGGGTATGTTGCTAACTCCGTGTCCGATAACAGGCACCACACCCGCAGTAGATGTGCTCGGTGTGAGGTCTTGCAGCAAGCTATCAAATACGGCGCATTTCTCGGCTTTTAAAAAAACCGCTATGCGTCGCCAGGTGTTTCATCGGATTTGAGGTGTTACCTCCTTTGACAGTATCACAGTATCAGCTTAAAGCACTTGTTGCAGGCTGCTGAGTTTGCATATTTTGCTGTGAAGTACAGCCAGACTTTTGACCGCTTCGCCTTGGGCATTTTTAATCTGTAGCTCTGCTCTAAAAGAACGTACGTACCTGGACCCGCCTACTATCCTCGGAAACGTAAAATGATTGGCTGGAATCTAAAGTGTATCACAGCTCAGGAAAAAAAAGCACCGAAATAAAGCACCGAAATGTGCGCTGCTTTTCGGTCTGGTTACTACCGTTTATGTCAGAACCGGTGCCATCATGGCACCGGATATCGGTACCCATTCCTAGTCAAAACATAACAAACATGTATGAATACAGGGAACTGAATTACATTTTAAATGGTAAATGTGGAGGTCAGACTCTGAACTGAAAAGCAGTTCTAACATGATCTCCTGTTTCTTTCCAAAGGCGGTTATATTCTCTAGATGTTGAAGTCTCAGCCAGTGGCTTTACGAAAGACATGGAGAGAGATGGTGCATTGCTACACCCAGCTGGACCTGAGGACGATGAGGAGGAGGAGGACGACGACGACGATGACAATGACAACGAGGATGCCAAAGAGGCAACAGATGAGGAAAGAGAGGAGGCTGTGGAAATGGAGGAATATAAACATGCAATGCTGGAACTGGAGGGATTACGAATCAGCGAAACACCTGCAGAGACACAAGATCAGGACGGTGAAAAGAGTAAGAACAAGGTTCAAGAGGATCAAGAGACTGAGACTGCATCTTCGCCTCCAGGTGATGAAGAAACAGAGAAGCAGTTAGATGAAGAGTTGGAGGAAGCAGAGGATGAGTTCCCAGAGCTGGCAGACCTTTCTGCCTCCAACAAGGAGTTTAAACCTTTCAGGTAAAAGCAGTGGATAGCCAACACAATAAAACACCCAAAATGAAGATTATTCTTTGATGATTATGTGCCACTATTAGATAAATGGTACTGCAGGAAAACGGCATATGGGAAATATAAGACAACTGCTGATGAACTGCTTAGCTCATCTGTGTGGTATGTCCTTTTATGTGATCATTTGTGTTTTGTAATGTTCAAATAACTCTGCAGCTGGCTAATAAAGCCCCAATCATAGCAGTCTAAAGACCAGTCACAGACCTTCTGGCAACCACTGGTTAGTAAATTTTGTTGTACCTGACAGGTTGACAAGTAGTTGTGGGGGTTGCTGGTAATCTAATCAGTTGCTAAACTCTATTGACTCAGGGCTAGAGACTTGTCTGTGATCCTCTGGCAGCTGCCACTTGCAAGGGAAAAGGGTGTTTTCTGCAATCGGTCGGCAAGTGTTTGCTGGCGCTCACTAGTGTGAAATCGGTTGTAAAGAGGTATAGTACTGCACTGAAACCTTCTTGTTATTGCTTTGGTCACTGCTACATTTACAAGTACTTTAGACAAAAGATGCCAAGTTTTCTGCAAACAGTCAAACTACAGTAGTGAAACTATGTAAGACTAATGGAACATTTTCCTTTTGAAACGTGTTGGTGGTAACAGTAATCTGCATCGTAAACCTTGAAGCTGTGCATTCGTTTTTGGTTTGTCCCATGCTTTTTCAAGTTTCAGTACAGCTCAGAGTAAATGGTGAGTGTTTGAGGACAAGTCTGTGTCTTCCATGCAAACTACAGGCAACTGCAGCAACCTGCTAGCGATCAGAGCAGTTAAAAGGTTTCTTTCTGGTGCAGCAAAGCAGCCTAACGACAGGCAACAACCACTCGGCAACCTGTCAGAGAATATACGTTTTTCCCTAGTAACCAAAGCAGTCTCTTATCCCGTGGATCTGAGGCTTTAATAGGATTGTTTGGCAAAGTATTATTGAGACAAGCCAGAAATATTTTTTTTCTGAATTGTTAGTGAATTATAGAGACAATGAATCAAAATTTATGCTAATTTGTGTCAAATTAAGCTGGTTTAATGAAGTATGTACATTACAGTACATTTATGTGCTTTGCTATGATGTAATTTTTATCTCCCTGCAGAGATGCAGATAGTCTTCTACAAATTGTAGAGCACAGGAGGAAAAGGACAGACAGTGAGGCCACGATGGGAAGCACAGGGAGCTGCTCTACCATACCACCAGTAAGTATAACATAGATTTACACTGTTGATATATCTGGTTGACAGGGACACTCTGCTAATCTACCCAGTAACCAGAAACATGGTGACAGATTTGATATCTTCATTATTTGGAAGTTTCAGCCAACGCTGCAGCAGACACATTATACAGTTTTGGGGAAAATCTTAAAATGTCCCGTAGGTGTTGCTAAAGAGCTTCAGTTTGTTAGAAGGGGAATTAACACAGAAACAACATGCCAGCACAGTGTTGTGTCTGGCTTTCAGAGACAGGAGGTGAGTATATTCATCTGTTATGACCTGTTGTTGTTATCATGTGTCCTGCAGGAGGTAATCCGTCAGAAGGTGCGGAGGCAGCTCACCAAACAGCAGAAGGCGGCGCAGAGGAGACGTCTACAGAAGGGAGAGGCCAACTTGGAAACCAAATCCAGGAGGGAAAACCAAAATAACATCAAGTCTAGCATGGAGACCAGTGAATTCTGGGGATAAAGAGAACAGCATTGATGAAATTCATGTTAACACCTTTTTTTTTTTTTTTTTTTTTTTTTTTTTTTTTTTGCTTTTTGAATTTTTTTTGTCTGAAGTTGTAAACACAATTAATAAATACTGTGTATTTATTCAAAAACTCAGCTTATTTGAATCATGACAGAGAAATCAAAGTGGAGGTCACATAAAGTGAAAACTGTTTTGGATGCTGTTCTCATAAAATCTCTTGGTTTTCTTTTTGAACTTAAGTAAAATTTTGTTGCTTGCATACACAAATATGGACTGCTTAATATAGCAAAATAGTATGATTAAACTATGGAAGTGTTTTTCTTATTAAATAAAGGCACTTGTTTTCACAAAACACTTGTTATTTATCATTGTGTTAGTGCTTCATTTTTTGTGTGTGTGCTGATACCTACATGAGCTCTACAACAGATTGAACAATGTTAATTAGCTTCCTGTTACAGAGTCAAAGGTTCATGCTCAGTCTGGATGTGCTGCTTACAAAGTGACTAACGTGGACAGGGATTTAAAATTCAAATGGTGCACATTCATAGAGAGCACACACCAACGCATTAATCATGAAAGGGTGACGGAAATGGATGGGCTACATATTGAGGCAGTCCGAAGGAAGAAAACGAAACATGTTTTTTCTTCAAATTCAGTTAATTTATGCGTAGGAGGCTTTCAGAGAGCGTCTGAATTCACACATGAACAATGGCCTTTCATAGTGAACAGAGTGAGTGAAGCTCAGTGGGCCCAAATTTGCGTGTGAAGTCAAAAATATCCCACCCCCCACATATCCAAAAAAGGCCTGGGTAAAAATTTTCGCTGTAATCCTGAGAACGGGCATTTATTATTTTTTTAAGGTGGACCTCTTCACATAATTTCCTCTTCTGTTTTTTTCATTATAAAAAATTGTGGTTTCAACTTGGCTGCTAGGTCGAGTTTAAACCGTCCGACTGTGCTCAAGGATTAGGCAGCTGCACAGCCCCAGAGGAGGGGCTCAGCATTCCAGCTCTGCACCTCTGTGTGTGTGCATGTACAAGAGGACCGAGGGGCCCTCTGAGCTAATTGGCAGAGAGGGTGACAAAGGTGGTCTGCTTCAAAAGAGAAGCCCTGGCGAGATGGTCAAACAGACGAGGAGGAGGGGGATTTGGGGAGGTGGAGAAAGGGGAGTGGAGGTTCCTTCTAATTTTGAGCCATGGTGACGGTGGTGGCTACTCAGTTACTACTCTACTTAGCTACTCAGAGTCAGACGTGCTGTTTTGGTGGATCATTTTAATAAGAGAATGGTCTGAACGTGTTTGAGGCAGCAGGAACTAAATGCTGAAAGAAGATGAGTGACGTGAAAGTGGAGGAGAGCATCATGTCGTACTTATCACAAACTGAGACTGGCGCCGGCCCCAAAGACTGTGAGTAGGCAAGAAACTTTGTGACAAACTTACAGGTTAGTTTCTACAGCAAAGACGATATTAGAGCACAGCTACAAGTCTTACTGCTTAACAGTGGTTTTTACCACTAGCAAGGCAATAATGCATCACATTAAAAGAAAGTCAGGGGAGTGTTTCATTGTTTTACTTTGTAACATTTCCTCTAAAGCTCAAATAAATGCGAGTTAAGTTCTCCCTGTTGCCATAAATGGCCCTAAAGTGACTTTCCTGCCACGAAGTAAAGGACTCTGGGAACATTTAAACCCATTTCTGGGTCAGAGTGAGCACAAAAGTGTTCGGAAATGCTGATATTGTTAAGTGGTGAGGTGCTTCCCTTCAGTTCCAGAGTCTACTTAAATATAAGCTGTCTGGGTATGCAGATAAACACAGATGTCTGATTTCTATTTTTAAGTCAAAATTTCTGCTCAGCAAGTGTGATGACACAGGAGAGTTAGCAGAATGATATAAGGGAACCCCAGACAGATGAATAACATCTCCTTGATACAAATGCAAGAATTCCTAACAGTGGCCTTTCACAAACATTTTCAATCTTCGTGCTGACATGCATGTATGTGCAGTAAACGTGGTGGCCATTCTTCATAACTTCTGGGAGCAGAAGCAGCTGAATGGTTCCTCCAGTGACTCGGATGGTTTTGGTGGGAAGGGAGCTGGCCAGACAGAGAGCCTGCTGTTGTACGAATCTGCACCTTCCCCTGGTCCTCCGTACGTCTGCTATGTCACGCTTCCTGGAGGAAGCTGTTTTGGTAACTATAAGGTGTGTTTGACATCAACAGTGCTCTAACGACACTTTCATCTAATGTGCTTATATGAATAAACAGCTGTTATCCTTAAAGCCCTACAGGAAATATACCACTATATGCTAAAGGTTGAGTACATAAATAACAGAATTAGAGCAAGTAATAGTAATAACCAGTATTAACTTATGCTACATTATCACTTCTTTCACTTTTTAATAATATTACAAAATTGCTTTGCACCAGCACAATTCAACAAAATTACCAGCAAATAAAAGCCATAGCAAGCTTTTATACAAAATGTTATTCTTTTGGTTTTTAGAATCAAATTTCACATTGTCACACTGACTTTAAAAGTCGTTTTAAAATGATGTTGTTCAGTTTAAATCTCATGATGCTTCTCAATGGGCTCATTGTGATCCAGACAGCAGCCCCCAGCTCAGAGGCAGCATATGATTGGGTATCTGTGAATTCCTAATCTCAATAGTGATGTGAGTTCAGAGCCCATGATTAGCTGCAGTCAAGTGCAAAATTATCAAAAAAATACAAGACTGGGTGCCCATTTATGGATATGTGGGCCCGCACACTCCTTTTGACGCACTTTGCTGGTTTTCTGCTCATACTCAGGTGTGTGAAACTCAAGCAGAAGCTCGGAGGGACGCGGCTCGTGTGGCTCTGATGAACTCACTTGTGAATGAGTTGCCATGTCGACGCATTGACCCTGAGTTCATCGCTCATAGTTTGCGTCAGGCGGCCAGAGACAGTGCTGTATGTGTAAGCTAGTTCAAACACACATTATTACAACTTGTATGTCTCAGTATTAACAGGCTTTGTGATGCGTTTAAAGGTTTCTGTAGAAGATGCATGTGATTCGGGTACCAGTATAGGAACCTACAGTTTGCTGCTTCACTCCTACATTGGAAGGAGCATGCTGGAGTTCCAGGTAAAGAACAAAGAAACATTCATTTCTTTTGCTTTACATAAATATGGCTTCATGACTAGATAGACTGAAAGATCCCAAGCATTACACTTACAATGTAAAGTGCCACTTTGCACTATAAATAGAGTGTTTATAATAACACCCATAATTTAAGTATCAACAGTTTATTATAAGGCAAACATTTTAAAAACAATGCCACCCACAGGGTGGCAATTCTGCCCTTCCTTGGAATCGTTTACCCCTCTGTTCTGCTCTTACATATCTGTCAGACCCTGGCAGAGACATGTGTTATTAAACACCTAATATTTCTACCTTTTGTATAAATAAGCACATGCCTGCAGACAGAAGGAAATGAGGTCATTATCATTCCTGCTAAAACTCAACTCATAGAGATGGATTGTGTCCAAGTAATACACACACTATCCACATGCACATGGGCTGAAATGTAGTCACACTTGTGCACAGGTCTGCACGCAGCATTGAGTATAAGCTTTGCAGCTGTCACTAGAATGTATAATTTATAATTGCAGTTAATGCAGGAGGTGTCAAATAGTTTCGTAGTGCAGCAGAATTGTAAACAGAGCAGCAGGTACAACACGGATGTCAACCTGAAACAACTTTCCATCTGCGTCTAATTATGTTGGTTTAAGTTAATGTATGGACTCTCTGTTTAACAGTAATGTCACTAGTTTCCCAACACATGGCAGCTGTTCACCCAGTTGGTGTTTTATAAATCGAGGTGAAACATACCTTGTGCTTGAGGATTTGTGATAGTTTTGTCAAACCAACCACTTACATGTAATAAATATTCATATTTTTGTCTTTGTCAAACTTACAACGCTAATCTGGTTTGTTAGGTTTAACTCATTACTCGTGGAGCTGCATTAAACTTTCCTTTCTGACTGTGTTTCTTTCTCAACCTCATCTTTCTGTAGGAGATGATGACAATTTTCCAGTTGTTGCACTGGAACGGGACTCTGAAAGCTCTGAGGGAAAGACAGTGCTCTCGACAGGTATGGGTCCTGCTTGATTAAGTGTCAGCATCTCCGTATCTATGAAGTGATGATGGCCTATTTTCTCTCCTCCATCTCAGAGTGTGATTAGATATTACTCTCAGCGAGGACTTGATGAGTACGTGCGCAGCAATATGGCTCTGGATTGGCTCGGATGGGAGCAGAGATCACCGGGTCTCATCGGAGCTGAGTTGCAGGTGGCACAGAGGGAGCTAGTGTTGGCCCGGCGTCGAGGCGTCGAGCTGCGCTTCTACAAGGAAAAGACAGAGATCCTTAGCTTGGCTCTCAGCCAAGCATACATTCACCACACACCTGAGGTCTTCAGCCATTCGCTGAGTCGCAAATACGAGCAAGAGCATCTGCCTTTAGACACATTTTACAGCCAGGAAACAGAAGCCCAGCGAGCCCCACCCTTAAGCCATTTGCCACCGGTCCATAAAAACACACAGCAAACAGCCTCTGGACTCTCTGATAGTCCTTCACCATGCTCAGAGCAAACATTTGAGCCTTTAGATGACTTTGAATAAACTGAATCACAAAGTAGAGGATGGGCAAAACATATTGCCATTTAACTCTATACCTCCTAAAGGCCCACTAGGATTAACCAAGAAGCTCTTTTCTGAAGTGTTTTCTGTCATATTTTACACATGAGAAGTTAGTGAGGGTATTCTTTGCCTATGCAGCTAAAAAATTCTTCTACATCTACATTTGCTACACAGAAGGCAACTAGAATGTTTTTTGTCAGCATGACTGAGAGTTTAAAAAGAGGTTTTACAAAATTGGGTCGAGGTGTTATTATGATGCCCAACCATTATTTACATACAGTTTAGTTTGTGACTATAAAAGTATGGCTCACTGTAATGTATAAGCAGCTTTAACAACAATAAATGTAGCATTCAAGTGATTTAGATTAAATGGTAGAAAACGTAATTACATTTTTAACGTGGACCTCAGTTTTTTATTTGTTTTTGTTTGTTTGTTTTATGAAGAGCACTCTGTCACTGTCCTACATTTTATTTATGCACATTCTTGTAGCAATGTAGCATGCACAGTCACAAAAAAGAGCATTTTCATAGCACTCTATGCAGTCCTACCTAAAGCACCTCTAGCAGCAGTAACTTGACTTTATCAGTCTTTTTTTTACAACTTTGCTTTAGTTCATTTAGGTTTGTTAGCATTTGTTATCCACAGCTCTCTTGAAGTCCACCTGCAGTATTTCAATAAGGTTAAGGTCTGGACTTTGACTCGGCCACTAAACACATTGATTCTTTCCTTTTTCAGCTTTTCTGTTGTAGATTTGCTGTTGTGCTTGGAATCATTGTCCTGGCATGTGACACAATTTGATCAAAGTTTTAGAGTTCATGGTGGACTCAGGGACTGCAAGGTGCCTAGGTCCTGTGACTTCAAAACAAGCTTAAACTATCACCCTTCCACCACTGTGGTGACAGTTGTGTTTGTGCTGATATGCTGCGTTTGGGCTTTGCCAAATGTAGTGCTGCGCATTATGAACAAATAGCTCCACCTTGGACTCATCTCTCAAGAAGATTTGTCATTTGTTCTGATGCAACTTGTGCTGTCATGTTCTTTTTAGACAGAATAGGCTTTCCCCTGGCAAACTTTCCAAACAACTTATACTCCTTCTGTCTTTCGTTAATTGTAACACTGAACATACTGAGGCCAGTGGAGTCTTTCTGTTTGTCAGCTAATCAAATGCATTTGATTAACAGCACCTGGCTGCCGCTCACCCTTTTAGTTCCTATGGAAGCAGTCAGGGTGTCCTTAGTTTTTCACAGGAAATCATAGAAGGCTTAGACACTCTTTTTCACATGACTGTATGTAAACTTGTTCTCCCTGCTTCACTCCTCCCTGCATGTCTAGGCTGCCATGTAATGTGTCAGGTTTTTTTTAAGAACAGTGAAAGATCCTTACCTATTACATGTTATTTGATTGTTTTACATTGATAAAGGACACATGGCAAATGCATAGTTCAGGGGAAACGTTAATTTCGTCATTTTAAAAGTACATTTCAAAATGAATGTTTTTTCTGCCCTCATAACCTGTGACTTTTTTTGTTTGTTTGGGTTTTTTTTAAATATCCTATGTGTCATTTCAGACTGTGATCATTTGATTATGTCATAGTGCATTAGTCAAATTTTAGATTTTAAGTATGTTGATGGAGGAAATTATGCAGTGATTCCACTAACTTGCAGATAAAGACATTTATGACTTTGTAGTGAGTGAAAATAATTATCTAAGGCAGGAGTGTCACACGTACAGCCAGCGGACCACATCCGTGCCCGCCTGAGAATTTCATATGTCAATTATCAATGGCCCGTCAGTATGCAGGAGCAGGCAGGGGTGAGACTTTATATTGATAGGCACACCATGCAAAGACAGACTGTCATCATACCATTATGCGAAACAAGGAATAGGGACTGATGTTCAGTCGTATAGGCCAGGTACACAAGGAGACCAAAGTTGGATTTAAATGCAAGGGTGTCGGAAAAAGGTGAAAAAACGAGCGAAGACCAGTGGTGTGCGATACTGTAAATTTAGGTATTGATGATACCAAATAAATAGAGGGCCAGTATTGCCAATACCAATACTGATACCGACACTTTTAACTTATAAAGGCAGTTTATGTAGGGAAGAGTGCTGTGTAATGATTTATGAGATAAATCATGATGAATTTGCAAATTCTGATTTTAACTACAACTAAATCACTGCACTCTAAGAAATGACACACTGATGTTGGTAGCATTATGTAAATGCTTCATGTTAAAACTAATGCCACCAATTGATTTTTAACTTTAAACACAAGTATGTTGTTTTGAATTTAATTAACAACATAATATTTCAATACAACAAAATGCAATAAATTAAATCCAACGTAAAAAGTTCATTTAAAATGAAGAGCACTTTAATTTAAAGAGGATTGTCCTAATAGGCTCTCCGTACTTCTGAGTGTGCACATGTGCAGTGTGGAAGTTTGATCATCCGCCATTTTCAACTGAGACTTGCATATGCTTAGCATCCTGGATAGAATCCATCGCCATCTGAGGATTATTTGGTAAGTACAACAATTTAAGGATGACAAATTTGATTAATGTATACTAACTGATAAACATCTGACACTTTCGGGAATACTTTTGCATTTTTTTTAAACAAATGATGCCTGGCAAATTTTTTAACACTCTAGCTTGTATACCTCTCTCACATGTTAGAAGTATGAAAACATTTAACAAATATTGTTGAACCTGCTTCGGTGTAATTTTCCAAAATCTTTTGCGATTCTTGTTAAGGTGAGACTTGCCTACTAAGACCGACAGTTTTAAAATTACTCCCAACATCTACCGCACCTGCTCCCTGACATCAGTAATGACCACTGGGAGCGCCAGCGATCCTGTAGTTTGAAGAATGAAATGAATGTGTAGTGTATTTTAGAAATGTGCATCAATTAAGTTGCTACATTGTTTGAAAGAATTCGACTCCATGTTGATTTCTGGTTTAGTGTCAAATGCAGGGATTTAAGCAATTAACACTTTGATTTGTAAAGTATAAGACATGCGTTCATCTGTTGTCATTGAAGTGCAGAATAATGTGTAATACTGTTATATATATAATGCATTTAACTCCTTGTATCAGTTTCCATTGGTTATCATCCCTACAGAAGACAGGAAATCATCAAAGACATGCCATTCATTGCAGAGGTCAACAACAGTTGGCCTGCCCTGTTTTCAGAGACTGAGGTAATTCTAACTAACTTTGTTATTGCAAGTCATTTTCATAACAACCTGTATTTGAAGAAGAACAAAGTACTGTAAATTGTTAATTTTAAAAGATACAAAATGTTTGACTGAAAGTTGTAACATTCTTGCATGTGGCCTCTAATAAAATTAATAGAGAATACTCTCTAGTTGTAATTTTTAATATGTTTCAGGTTGTTGCGGAGTTCACCCGCATCACCATGGCCCCTTTGTTGTCGACTTTCATGGCCAAGCTGGATCACTACGCTGACCACCTTCTTAGAGTATTCAAAAAGAAGGGGGGAACAGCTAAATGCAATATCAATTTAATCATGGCAGCCATGGATGAGGTATGTATTTTAGTTGACCTTGATTGAGCTCTGAAATTATTTGAATGCTTCTTAAACTTCTGTCATTAATCAGAATTTTTTTTCAACTGAATATGTGTATATTTGAATATTTTGTAGATACATGTGAATCAGTGACATGCAGTCAAGTGAGGCACCTTAATGAGAAGTAAAATACTAACAAAAGAGAAATTCAATTTGTACACTAGATTTTAAATTTGCTTTCTGTGTGATTTCAATATTTTTATGGTCAAAATTGCTGTCATTACGGATTTTCTGTTCAAATACAAGGTAAAACGCTGAGAGGGGGCAATGATGATGCTGTGTCTCACCGCGGACACACACATGTGCAATCCCACTGCTGTTTCTCTAAATCGCCAACATACATGTTTGATTACACATGCAATACAGATGATGACTTGATGCAGACTACCTCATTTATTTGACGAATGTGTGTTACATGTTTAATGTTATTGGTCATAAATGTGCTGCAAAAATGCATGGAGTGAGGCTGATGGAGGGCAGTGCTGAACCCTAAAGGCAACATGTATAAGAGGTACACGTATATGGATTCACAGTGTAATCACATTACACTGAGAGCGCCATTGACACAGTGGATAAAGCAGTGCACTTAGGGAACATCAGTAAATTTCACAAAGGACAAATTGACACCAAATCAGTCCTAAGCAATGAGACGCACCAGTTTTATTTCAATGCATCTCCTATTTATAAATTAATAAATTGATGTAAAATTAATGATTTTTCTATAATTGCTTCCAAGTCATTTGACCAATGTATTTACTACACACAAAAATGAGACACACCAAACCTAAATAAATTGTAATGCATCTTCTGTAGGGCTGGGCACTTATTGCATCGCTTATCAATATTGTGATAACACACGTCCTATGTGATTAAAATGATAGACTGCTTTCAAACCTCTAAAAAAATATATGATCATTTAGTTGAGACTATTACTTCCATTAATGTCAAACTTATCATCAGTTCAACAAGATAAATAACTGCTGGTTTGTCTAAATAGCACATTTGCTAAGTTTAATTTGCAGTATTTGTATTTGTGAGGCTGCATTGATAGATTTATAGGCAAAAATACTATTATGATCTTTTATTGTAACTCTTGTTGTTAAGAAGCTTGGAAAGAAAAGCGTCTGGACTTCTTTAAGTTGCTTGAAGACGTTTCATCTCTCATCCGAGAAGCTTCTTCACTGAAGAAGCTTCACTTTTCTTTCCAAGCTCCTTAGACTACGATGACCTAGATGACTGTGAACCTTAACAGACTTATTGTTATCCACAAAATGTCATGATAGGATTTTAAGTCCATATTGCCCAGTTCTAATCTATTTAATTTTAATATTTTTAGGGGCACAATTATTAAATATATTGTTGAACAATCTAGAATTGATTAAAGCAAAAATGAAAGCTTTCACGTAATGTCAAAATTGAAAAGCTTCGATTTTTGGGTTCATATATTTGTTAATCTGACACAGAGGAGTCAGTGCCTTACCAATCATGAACCTCACTGCACGTCACTGATGTGAGTTATGAAACATTGCTTAATCACATATCTGCATTATGTGTTAATATTTTTGACTTTGTTTTGTAAAGAGGTTGAAAGGAACCAAAATAGGAAACTTCTCTCATATTGAGTTCTTATCTCCACCAGAATCCCAGCGTTGATGTTTGACAGGAATGCATTCTGAAAGCTGTGTGTCTACTTAAATGAAAAGCCAGATGACCTGTTCAAGGAATTCTTGGTAAGTTAAAAAAGGAAAACGATCAGTTATTTTCCTTTTTTAAATTTGGGATTGGAAATGGAAGGTGGACTTACTTGTCCATATGTATATGTACGCAATTAACTTATCTTTTTTTTTAATTTTTATTTAAAGGATGTGGATCTTGGTGCAAGCAGAGAAACGGAGCAGCTGACTTTGGGAGTCTATGTTGTCAGACATGAAGGAGCAAACTCTGCAGATACACCTGAGGACATTGGTGTCATCATAGAAGGATGCACTGTGCTGCAAGCTCTTAGTGATGTGGCAAAGGGTTGTGCCCTCCTGCTTGGACTAATCTATAGTCTAAATCTGAGCTACCCAAAGCACCTGAAATACACATTTGAATTTCTTCAGAAGGTGCTGATGGAGTTGGATGGGAACAACCTATCCATGAAGGTGCAGGTTCTGAAAAACAAACTGCTTGAGTGAAACAGCCTGCAGTGAACTATAGAGGACACTGAACTTTAAGGTTCTTGAACCCTTCTCCTTGCACTTCATAAACTGTTCAGTTTGAATTGCCACAAGAACTTCTGCAAGGCCTTTCACTTTTCTGCGTTCTTTGTTCTTGAACCTTTACCAACATCCAACTACACTGAAAAAGACTGCTCCTAACTTTGGACTTCAGTTTAAGTTTTGAAGCAAAGGTTATTTTTCTAAATATGGACAAAAATGACACAAAAGTAATTTTTACCTGCTGTTTGCAGGGCTGTATTGTGGGCTTTTCATTGTAGCCCAATCAAGTTTAAATTAAGTCATGTTAATGTTAAAAATGTTGGAATCACAACACTTTCCAGTTTTAATCATTTCAGTTTAACATGACATTCTGTATCTTGTCTTCCTGCACTTAAAATGCACTTGAATATATGTAAAGATTGTTTAGGGAAAAAGATCTAGAAGCATTTGAATTGCTCAAAGTGTGCTTCAACAAGTTTTACACAAAGTGTTATTAAAGTTAGGTTAACTGAATAAACTTGTGTTCGATTTATTTAATTTACAAACTTAAATAGAGTAAGTTGCAATTCTGTTAAAGTGATTTAATCCTATAGTTTCAGTAGAGCGTGTTTTGGGTGAGTAGATTTATCAGATTTACTTAAAATTTCTTGTTCAAATTAAATATATCATACATTTTATATTTCACTAATCCAGTTGTGTGGAACCGGTTGACATAACTGGGTGGAGTAAATCCAACATGTTATTTCTCAAAGTAAGTACAGCTTGTTTTGGTTGAGTAGGTTTTATTTAGTCTTCTCAATTTAAATCAACAAGGTTAGTTATATCAACATTATGATATTCAGCTAATACAACATGATTCTTTTGATTTGCATTTAATTATCCAAATCTTATCAGATGTACTTAAAATTTCTTGTTCAAATTAAATGTATCATACATTTTATATTTCACTAACCCAGTTGTGTGGAACCAGTTGACATAACTGGGTGGAGTAAATACAACATTTTATTTCTTAGAGTGTGTGAACAATTAGTTAACACAACAAAACACACCCCTCAGCTTTTCATATATTTTGAAACTGGGTTTATTGAGACCTGGAATGTAAATGTTTATGATTTATGATTAGGCTGATGATCAATAATGGGTCAATGACCCTCCTAGGGACACTCCCAATAAGGCTTAAAAATCTGGGACTCTTCACCAACTGCTCTTAGGATTAAAGAAGCTTCTTGGACGAGTGATGAAATATCTTCAAGAAACTTAAAGAAGTCCAGTCGCTTTTCTTTCAAAGTTCCTTAGATTGCTTCTAAAGCACTTTGGGTCCTCTTCTGTAGTTTAAATGTGTTATAGGACATAAATAAAATAGACATGACTCACTTTCAGATATTTTTCATAGTGCATGTTTGAGGTATATTTATTTATTTCCTAAAAAATGATCTATTTAACACAATTAAGTGGGCTACATGCCGAACTTAAAGGATTGAAACAAAGTATCGATTCTATTACAATAATATAGATCTGATACCAATACCAGCATTGGTATCTTTTATCGATATCTGGATCGATCTGCCTATCTCTAGCAAAAACGTAAAATAATCAGCAACTGGCTGTATTTCAATGATATCGGAGACTGCAAAGCTGAGTGCAGAATTTAAAAAATTCAGAGCTGGATACAATGATACCCGTTTTTATTTTTAGCCATTTTCCATTGTGGAGGGCTAAAGGTTTTACACTTGTCCATACCTTAAACCTCACGTGTTGTCCCTAGTAGTAAATGCATAAAAATAAGGCTTTTAGGAAAACACTTAATAAACATTTGCTGCCTTGAAAAAGACTCAATTTACATTGCAGTAGTATGAATGTTACATAAAATAAACTATATACAAGGTGTCTTTGAACAGGAGCGATTCATAAATGTCTGCATGTAGCTTAGAGCCATTTGGCGCAGTGTCTTACAGTTTCTTACAGTTGAAGTCCAAAGAGTCGTGCTGACACGATTCTTTGTTTGTCACAGCAGATTTTCTTTATCGTGTAGAAAACCAGTTAAATATGTAACTTCTTTACACTGACAGAAAGGGGAGTTTCACTGGTCGGGCCGCGATGTAAAAGGAGTTTGACACCCGTCACTAAATATGAACATTTGACAGAAAATCGTCTTTGCCTATTAGGTTTGGCCTAGCTGCTACTCCGTAGAGAGGTGGAGCAGTCACGTGATCAGAGATTTTGATCGAGGAGTTCCTGGAACAAACAAAACAAACAGCAGCCTGGCAGCGGACGTGGCTGTCACTGCGTCTCACTCTCTGGGACGAGTGGAAATTTGATTTCTTATTATGTGAGCAGCAGCACGGAAAACCGAGAGCCGCTGGTAAATAAACAACTCAATAGAAACACCGCCTAACGGGCGAGTGGCTCGGCGTTAGCGTAGCTTAGCCTTCGTACAGTGTCACCAACTGTACCTCCGTGGGGCTTCATGGTTTCGTTTTCCCCAAAATGTGCTGTCTGAATATTTTGTTCACGCTAGGTGGCCTGCTAATCTTGATATTCTCCGCAGATGAATCCTGTCAACGGAATATAAAAGTGTGTTTTGTTTACAGTCAGTGACTGTGTTTATCTTGTCAGCACAACCAGCCACGGGGTGCTTATCACAGGAAATACCTCGCTGTCTGTTCCAGCTAATGGTCGCCTGTTGTTTTTGGTATATTTAGATCACCTATAATGACTGCTCAGATGATCAGCGGTTTTCAGGTGATCGGCATCATTTCCACCAGGAAACTCCTCAGTCAGCTGTTTGTGAGAGTGATCTGAGCTGTAAAAACAGCTGATGCGGACACGAACAGACACTAAAAATGGAGGCTGTGAGACCAAAGAAGAACAAAGCAAAGGCCAGCGGAAAATCTCAGGTGATTAAATCAAGTACCTTACAGGTATTCTTTACCTTCTTCTCTTTTCACGAGGGAATGAAGGGCCTTCAAAGTATAAACGTCCCAAACAGAGTGAGCTCCCCAGTAAAATACATTTCTCTTCACATGTAGGGACAGTTGCAGGTATCCACTTCGATACAGACAGGTGACAAGAATGAAAGTATTGAACCTGTGAACCATCTAGAGAGGGGATCTGCTGCTTTCCCTTGACAGTTTATAATCACTCATCATGGGCATGATTGTCATTGTAGTTTTGAGCTTTTAATGTTTGTTTTTTCGAACTGTTCTTTTTCAGGTTTGATGATTGTACAGAATACATCTTAAATGAGTTTAGAAAAAATCAAGAATTAGGTACACACACTTGAATTTATTTTAGATTTTCACTAAACCACAGAATGTCGAAATTTTACATACAGGCTCTTGCATATCCAAATAATATTAGCAAATTACACCTCAACCAGACACTTGTTGTGCCTATCAACAAAGATTCGGGGATAATTCTGGCTGAATATTTGACCACTCTTCTTGGCAGAATTGGTAGAGTTCATTTAAGTTACCTAGTCTCCTGTTCTTTTAAGCTTAGTCCACAAATTTTCAGTAAGGTCAAGTTTGGGGCTTTCGGGAGCCAATTCCAGAAGCTTAATATTAACCTGCTTTATCCATTCTAAAACAAAATTGGATGTGTATTTGGGATCATTGTCCATTTGGAACACCCAGCATTGTCAAGTTTCAGCCATCTAGCTGTCGATTTGAGATGAAGTTGAAGTATTTTGAAGTGGTCCTCCTTCATTATTCCATCCACTTTGTGCAATGTACCAGTACCACTGGCAGCAAAACAGCCCCAGAGCATGATGCTACCTCCACAAGACTTGACAGTTGATACAGTGTTCTTCAGGTTGAAAGCTTCACCTTGACTTCTCCAAACATACCTCTTGTCATATTGTCCAAATAAGTCAATTTTGTCTCATCTTACTTTAAAACCAGAGAGCATTTGGCCTCTCCATGTAGGCAGCTATAAATTTCAGTTGATCTTGAAGGTGTCGATTTTAGAACAGGAGCTTCTTTCTTGGTCGGCACCCTCGCAATGACAATGTAAAACTCACTTCACTGTGGACAGTGACACTAGTGTTCTAACACTTTCCCATTCATGGCAGAGCCACGTGAGTTTTGGTGGTTCCTGGGTTGTTGCTGAACATGCAATTTCCAGCCATCTGAGGGTAAAACAAATCACAAAGCAAAGAGGAACTATCAGTTATAGTCAGTAAGTATAGTAACCCCATCCATGGAACCAGAGAGGTTCAGTAAATTGGTTTGATTATTTTGTAAATGATGTGAGTCATATGCTGTGGTTTTTTGCAGTGGCCAGGTCTCATCCCTGTTAAACCTTGTTGGGAGATTTTAAACTGAAAACTGAAATATTAGACACTCTGCCCCAGTCACCAAAACACCACAGGGGTAGCTAGCCTATGAAAAAACAGCTTGATCCCTGCTTGATCCTCCCAGAGACTTGGAGCATGTACCAATGCAAGTTGAAGCTGTTGTGAAGGCACTTTGTTTTTCCTCTTTTTTTCTTTCAGTCTGTACTTTTATTCTTTAGAGATTGATAATAAATCAAATGACTTGCAAAACACATAAATTTAACATACCACCATGATCCAAACAACAAAAATATCCATGATTACAAATGCAGATTATTTTTTGGCACATTCATAGCAGTGTTTGTTCTGTACTCACATGACTATGGTCACATGTAAAAAGCTGTTACACAAACTTGGTTGTCCTCCAAGAAGAAATTGATGCGTCATTGTTGATTTTTTTTCTTTTTTTTTGCACACAGCTGGTCAGGAAGCAGAAGCAGGCAGAGGAAGACAAAAGAGCCCCAGCTCCCTCAGCTGTACCTGAGGCCTCCACTTCTGACTTCACTGAGATCCCCCTGAGTCTGCCCTATCAGGAAAAGGAGGAGGAGGAGAATAAGCTAGACACTGTTCAGAGTCCTGAAGCCACAGCACAGTCATCAGACCTGCCCTCTGAGAAGCCACAGGCAGAAAACACAGCATCATTGCTGAGTAAGACTCTACAGCCAAGTCTGAACTCCTCAACAGTGACATCACAGGTCACAGCGCAAGAGTCCAAAAAGGAGGAAGAGGAGGCTGATGTGCAGGAAGCTCAGGGGGCTGGGCTTAAAATTGTGCCACAAACCACTGAGCTTGAAAAGGATGAACAGTCATGGAATCAGCTGTGTGTTTTAACTCAGTTTGAAGCTTCAAATGTCCCAAGTGCCCCAGCACTGTATCCGTCTCTTCCTACACTAGAAGAAGGTTCAGTGATACAGTTCTGTGGGGAAGCTGTGGAAACATGTGGAAAGGAACCTGCAGTTTTGGCACTTCCTGAGCAGGAATCTTCTCCTCCAAGTTTGCGGCCTTTGGAGTCCGTGGCCGACCTTTCTCGGAGCAAACTCTACCCAGAATTACCCAAAACGGCTTTAGAGGTTCAGGTGATCTAATGTACCATGAGATCAAATTTATTGCTAATGCTAAGTTTTATTTACAATAAAATGGTCTGTATTACTGTATTATTTAATCTTTTTGCTCTGTAGCCGTTCTCACTGGAGCAGCTGAGTGTTTGGGAGCCAGGCGGAGGGTTGCGAGCATGGCTGGAGGGGGTTGAGGTTTGTGCAGCACAGTTTTGTGCTCTGGCGCGGCAGGAGAAACACGAACTGACTGAACTGTTGCAGAACTACTGGCGCTGCCGCAGACAGCTGACCCAGTCGCACACACAGCTTCACACACAGTCATCTGAGTGCAAAAGCACACAGAATCGTCTGTGGAGCTTCAGAGATGAACAGCTCACACTTCAGGTGTGTTTTACAAAACATCTATAGTACAGAAAGATCAAATGTCCCACTATTGCATTCGCACTTATAATTTCTATCCTACAGGGTGTGTGTGCAGATCAGACAAAGGTATGTGGGTATCACCGCTTCCAGCAGGCAGAGTTTAGTGAGAGTGTGCAGGCTGAGCTGAGAAGACTGTTTGAAGCTTGCAGTGAGCTGCTCCATCAAAAGGTCGTGCTGCATGCGTACACCGCTCTGCTGTCACGCCTGCAGGTGGAATCATACCTGTACAGTCTTATAAAAGGTGGGAAGAATTATTTTACCTGTACTTCTGATATTACTAGTGTAAAATGTATGTGTTACATCAGTTTTGTCTGTTGCTGTCTCAGATTTTCAGTTAGATGGCCAAACACAGCCGTGTTCTCTCCAACCTCTGAAAGAGGCCATCAGCGTCCTGTTTAGTTTCACACGAAGAGTCCTTGATGACACACAGTTCCAGTCAGACATCCATCACTGGCTTGAGAGATTGGTATACACACAAACCCCAAACCATTTTTCAAACTTACTGCCCCAGTGGTCAAGGCAATTTGTTGTTGCAATCCTTCATGTGTTCCTGGTCTATTCTCCAGGTCGCCGTCCTGCTGCATGTTGGAGGGTCAGGGGAGCACCTGTACCTCCTGTGCCATCTTCTGTGCTGTCCTGCTGGGGTGGGAAAGTGGGCTGCACACTTCCTTCAGGTTAGTTAGGAACACAAGCCTGTCATTTATCATTTTATCACGTCAATTGCTGTACATACAGAGGAGTAGAGTTCTTCTTTATTATCTTACCCAGATCCAAGTTTGGGGGAACACCTCTGGAGTTCAGCAATTTATGCAAGCTCTGGCCATTCTAATGTCACCTGCTAGGTAAAAATGCAAGTCTCTACATGAGTTTCTTCTTTTCACCCACCGACTGTGAGCTATACACTGCAAATTATGCTTTTGGCTTTTATGAGAATCCAGGTCATCTTTTTAAGGGCCAACAGTCTAAGATCTCAGAATGTGGAGCTTTTTTTTTGCTTGTTTTGACTCAGACATCGTGCAGAGTTCCTGGGCCACATGAAGCCGTGTGAGAGCCAGAGCTCAGGTGCTTCTGGACAAGAATCTGGCAACTGGACCTTAGTGGATGAAGGTGGAGAGGAGGTAAGTTTATTAATGTAACAATTTCATTTTGAAGAAAGAGGCACAGTTCACTTCTTTTTGCAATAAACAACAACAGTGAATCATTTAAAGTACGAGGTGCAAGTTCACCATTTCAGATGTACATTTGTACCATAGAAATTGTAAACATGACATGGCAATAAAAAGAAAATAGTTTTTATATCAAAAAAGTGATCCAAATGAGTGACTATAACAGGGAATGCTAGTGCTTTGTGAGCTAAATTGGTTTCCCTGTAAGAAAAACAAAAGTAAATTTATATTTTTTTAATTTAACTTCTCATGCAGTATTGTTAGCTTATTTGTGAAAATAAAATGTAAAATTATTATATAAAATATCATTCAGAAGCAGCTGTAAATAAATGTAGGTACATTAACTCCTCACTGACTATTGTCTGCCCCGTAGATGGTTCCTTGGTGCCCTCTAGGTGAAATGTGGCCAGTTTTGGTGCATACATGCTTACAAAATAAGAGAAAGAAACTTCATCCTCTTTTATTTTTAAGGTTTTATGTATCAGACCACATTACAGGAAGTCAGCAGGTCTTAAAATTAGCACTCTTGTTCAGATGTAGCTCTACAAACCTCAGCCATCCTGCTCTTTTTTAGAGAGGAAACGCTTTCCTCCGTAAACACTCCATGCCTGTTCAGTCTTCTCGTTGTACTGTCATGAACTTTCTTACTGAATAATGGATTTCTTTTCCCAGGTTAATTAGTAGAAACAAGTCCTTTTTTCTTTTCTTTCTTTTTTTTTTTAATCAATGCTGACGTCTTACCTCCTTGACATTGTGTTAACACACCTGAACGCTCCAGACCAGCTAACTGCCAGAACTTCTGTTTTTATAAAGGTGCTCATACTTGCCGATGATCAGTTAATCAAGTGCATTTGATTAGCTGGACCTGACTGCTACTTACCCTTTCAATTCCTGTGGAAGCAGTGAGGGTCTACTTGATATTTTTAGACACTGCTTCTCCATTTTAGCTTTGGTTTTGTTAAATAAACAATGACATGGTATAGGGCAGCGGTCCCCAATCCCCGGGCCTCGGACCGGTACCGGTCCGTGAGTCGTTTGGTACCGGGCCGCGAGAGTTGAGGCTCAGGTGTGAAATGTATGGTTTTCAGGGTTTTTTATCGGTTTTCAGCGTTATTTTGTTATCGTTTTTAGCGTTTACTCGGTTTTCCTTGGTCTTTTCACGTGTGTTATGAATAAATTTTCTTTTTTCGGTACCGGTACTAGTTTTATTTTGTTGTATTTATCCGCGACACCTGAAAGGCCGGTCCATGAAAATGTTGTCGGGCATAAACCGGTCCGTGGCCCAAAAAAGGTTGGGGACCGCTGGTATAGTGGGTCATCTGAGGTTGTATTTATATTATTTTAGGACCTGCTAAGCAACAGGTCTTAAAATCAGATACATTTTCTATTATGTCTTGATATATAAAATGTTAGACGTTAAAGAGGGTGTGCTTTATTTGGAAATAACCACATTTATTGGAAATAACCAATATGTTTTTAAGAAGCATCAAAATGTTATAGTCTCTGAAAATAGGGTCTCTTTTTCTTGTTTTCTTTCACCAGTTATGATGCAGGCGATAATAAATATTCAGTCTGCTTGTTTGTAAAAAAGAGCTGTCACAGATTGTAAATTTGTAGAGAGTGCTTTTTAAAACAAAATGTTCTTGCCTGTCTTCTGATCTTGAGTCACATCAATGATCTGTGGAGAAATTGTGCTAAATGAACACCTATAACCATTTAAATATCAGTCTGCCGGCTTAAAACCACAACTGCTGCCAGTACTAATGTGTTGCCTAGGAACTGTGGTGTTTTCAAAGCTTTTAAAAGTCACATTATTTTAAAAAACACATTTGTGATTTTTTTTTCCAACATGTGTACTGTTAAAAAAAAAAAAAAAAAGCAAGTAGCTTCTGCTTTATATTTTGCCAAAAAAAACAAAAATTAAAAAATGCCAGTCGTAGCATATTGCAAATACTTGCAACATTTAGTAAGTCGGCCCCTAACGACATTGTTGTCTTCTGTGTTTAGGATGAGGACCCAGAAACCAGCTGGTTGTTACTATGTGAGGAAGATCTGATTTTATTGATTACCCAGTTCCCCTTCCAGCAGCTCTACTCATACATGCTTGGGATGAGCAAGCAGGGTAAGAGAGTCAGTCTGACCCATCTGTCTGTTAGTTTGTTTGACTCACGGTGTGAACTAACAGGTGCGTCTGTCCCCAGGTGTGTATGAGCCCCAGGCCTGCTCCAGTCAGAAGATGATGCGGGTGTTTGCTTTCGCTTCCTCACTCATTGAAATTCTCGCTCTCGGTCTACAAACCTATAACAGATCCCGATACAGACAGCTAGTCAAACGAATAGGGCACATCATACGGTCAGTTCGCCAAGCACATAAGCAGCTTCTATGTCCTGACACTTCTCAGGCCATATCACAGTCAGAGGATGCATTAATAAAATGTTATGTTTGGCTTTTCTTTTCTGCTCTCCCCCAGAATGACAGTTTGCTATGTGAGTGATCACTGGGCCCAGTATGTGAGTGTGACTGATGCCGCTGGATCTAGCTCTCAAGTACACTCTCTGTCTTTGGAAAAACTGCAGATAGAATATGATCATCTTTTCCTCCGAGCTGTTTTACATGTACTCAGAAACAAAAGGTGAGGAGTTAGCCTCAAGTTTCCATTTTAACTGGGAGCAATTTACTTTACAGACTTTGATATTTGTTATTTATTTTGTGTGTTTATCCTCTACAGGTTGGGCATTTGGTTGTTTATGTCTGAGATGCCATATGGGACTTTGTCCAGCTCCATGCTCTGGAAGATCCTTTATGTTATGCAGAGCGCAGAGACTGCAGGGCTAGAAACACTCAGCACAGCTGGTGACACATACTCCTGCATTCAGGCTCTCAGAGGTACAATTAAACACACATAAGATACACAAAATTTTAGCTTTCACATCCTTAAAACTTGCTTGTTGAATATGTTAATGCACAGAAGTGTCCACTCAGTTTCATCATCATATTAAAAAGGAACTTTTTAAAATATCCCAAAAACATTCAATTTGAGCTTTGAACAAACTCATTTTCTATTGTACTTCTTTCCTGGATCTAAAGTTACATCATGTTGGTCTTCTTAGTCTGGAGTTGTCATTGTGATTTTATTTTTTCTCTCGGATACAGACCCACAGCATCAGGCGAGTTTTGAACAGTGGCTGTGTGAGGTGAACAGCTCTGACGGCATCTCGCTCCTCACTGCATTAGCACAAATGGCGACACCCACTCAGCGCTCTGACTCACAATTCATCACCACTATAACTCTCCTGATTTACCAGGTAGGGGGGGCTAATTTTTCTGAAACTAGTATCAACTTTGTAACACAACACAATTCATCATCACTGATTAGGATCTGTACTGTCTCCGCCTGACATCCATTTCCTCATTTTTGCTTCAGGTCTCTTATGTGAGTGTGTCCACCAGAGAAACCTACTCCAAGGTGGGGAGGGAGTTACTGGCTGCTATAGCAGCAGCCCACCCATATGTTATCTCGGTGCTCCTTGAGAGACTGAGGGACACTATACAGACTGTGGGAATGGTTGGTATTGTGATTCCATATTAAAGGTTTTAGCTGTACGTAGTTTTTAGTCATCAAATGTTTAATTTGATCCATGTGACACTCGTGTGTTTTTATTTGCATGTTTTGTTTGTGTGTAGGTGGCTTTGTACTTGTGTAAAGAGCTGCCTCTGAGTCTTTGGCAGCCGCAGCAAGAAGAAATATGCGTGATTGGAGCGTGGCTCCTTCAGCATCCTCTGTCAGCTGTAGAGAACCGGCTGGCCTGTGTCATCCTTGAGGGTCTGAACTGGGGGTTCAACACTCAGGTAGAGAGGATGTCTTAGACTCCTGACAGTGCATTCGTGAGTTTGTCACTACCAACCTTCACTAACCTTGTTTCCTTATGTAGGATGGCTCTTTGTTCCTGTCTTCAATTCTCCACAATGAGGTGGCACTGCTGGTGGCAGAAGCCTATCAGAAGTACCTTACAGACAAACCATACAGTGGGCTCATATCAGAGGGAATCAAACAGGTGGCACATTTACACTTGCCTCACATCTGCTGAAGTCTTTAATGCTTATTTCTGCATTACGCATCATTCTCTCTCTTTCTATCTCCTTTCAGGTCTCTTACCTTGCAAGTGTCCTTCGTTTGGGCGTATCTCCTGAAGCGTCCTTTAGTCAGTGGGCATGGCAGCTGCTGCTGAGGCTGAAGCTTCATGGCAATTCTCAGAACCCTAAAGGAGCCTGGGTGGTCCCTGCTTTGGCATCCAACCCACCTCCAGAGCTTACGCACTCTCCTAGCATGCACTCTGTTCTGAGGGCTGTAAAAGCAGGCATCCCGATTGGATGCTACCTGTCCATTGCAATGACAACCGTGGGACATAGGTTTGTATTAACACACTAGGAGAACATTTACGGCTGACTTATACATTGTGAAGGATTGAACTGGTTAGAGATGGGTGTAGTTTTTGGAAAACTCAGCCTTGTTTTACCCAAGAAAGGCAAAAACAATTTGAAAATAATACAAAATATGATAAAATAATTTAACACAATTTGATATACAAATATTAATCAATTAATGTTGCAAATAGAACTCTTGCTTTTCAGCAAAAGTGTATCAGGGGCTAATATAGCTACAGTATATTATGTAAGGTGTAGATGCGCAAGGTTTCTAACTTTAGTTGTATGGCAATCACATGTATAAGTTGAATAATCTTGTGTGGATTTTGTCTTTATTTTTTCAGCCTGGAACATTTCTGTACTGATGGTGTTGGCTTGTTGAAAAGTCTGATTCAGTCTCGCCATCTGAGAGCTGCTGTGCATCTGTTAGATAACATCCTACCCCCAACCTATCCTCTTAGCTACTACCTGCTCAACAACGCTCAGTAAGAAACAGGCATCCTTCGTAACACATGTAAAATCTGCAGCTAACTCGAGCACTGACTTTATTCCGACATCTCTTGTCTTGCTCTTTGTTAATGGCAGGTTTGTAAGCTGTATTCAGTTGTTCTTGCAGTACGACAGCGTGTGTCCTCAGGGCATGACGCAGCAGGTCACGCATCGAGTGGCGCCACTTCTCACTGGAACCAGTTATGGAGACAACGTCCGTCTGCTGAACAGTGTCATTCAGGTGCATGGTGAAACTTTTGTGCATGTTGTGTGCAAGATTCCTGAATTTATATGAGAAACAATGAAAAAAAAAATATGGAAAAGAAGCAGATTTTAATTATTGTGTGTCTGGGAAAAAATGCAATAATGTGCATTTATTTTTTTGTTGTTTAAATTACTATGAAACAGTAATTAAATTACCAAGTATTTTCCTCACCCTCGACATTGCTGCCCCTCTCTAAGCCTTTTCTGGAGGTTTCTTCCTGTTAAAAGGGAGTTATTCCTTCCCACTGTCACCAAATATTGCTCATAGGGGGTCATCTGATTGTTAGGGTTTTCTCTCTATTATTATAGGGTCGACACCTTATAATATAAAGCACCTTGAGCTGACTGTGGTATTGAATTGGCACTATATAAATAAAGTTTTATTTAATTTAATTATTCGGGATAGTTGAACAAAGTTTGAGCCAGCTAAACCATGTTGGAAGGGGTTTTGTTTTATTTTACTTGTAAACACACTCAATAATTCAGTCCTCATTACTTTGGGACTCATTACTCATTTTTTAACTCATCTTTCAGAGTCATGTGGTAGAAAGTTCGAAACCAGGCCTTGTTGGAGCTGCAGCAGTTCTGGAGTTTTGGGTGGGAATTCTGACTCAACAGAACTTGTGGTACCGAGACAAAACAGTCCTGTTCCTCATGGATCAGATCTGCTGCGCTGCCTTCACTTACCACCAAGAGGAATGTGTCCAAAAACTCCTGTACCAGCAACATAAGGTATTTACAAAGTGGTGTTTGATTTGCATGATTAAGCAACCTCTGAACTTCACATTAATATTTAATGAGACACAAACCAAACAGACCGGGAATAAGGTGAGGAAAGCTAATTAGCAGCAATGTTTGGTTCAGTTTGCTTCAGTTTTTTTTACTGTTTTTCATACTTTCTGCAGACTGCTTTGGGTTATCATGGAGACCGGGGTCTGCTCTCTTCTCTGGTTGGCTGGATTTCTGGAAATGCCACACCCTCCTTCATCGAGGGCCAATCCTTGAGTGCTGAGGTGAGAGACAACAAGGGAACAACCGCATGTGTAAATACAATTGATCACATTAGTAGAATTCTCCATCCTCACTGGCCTGTTAACATTTATGTTTTCTTTAGATCTGGTTTGCCTGGATGGTGCTGAATATGGAGGGTGTGTTTGAGGAAGATTCTCAGCTGAGGCGCTGTGTTGAGCATGAACTCCTGTCAGAGCTTAATATCTCCCCCGAACAAGCCTTAAAGGTAGACAGTTTATCAGTAATAGGTTCATTATCTCATTACATGATGTGACATTTTACATCCTTCTTCAGAGAAGATGTACTCTATGACCTTTGAATAAAAGTGAACAGACTATTTGCAAAGCTAAAGAGCAGAAATATCATATAAAGTACTTAGGATCCTGGTCTACTGCTGTTCAATGATTTGGAGTGTTGTGTTTAGGTGATGTTAACAATATTTCTGTTTCTGAGCCAGAAGGCTCAACAGAGGCTTAAGTTGCCGGTAGCCCCGTCTCTGCAGAGGCTTCAGGTATATCGTTGGGCATATCAGGCCGCAGCTACACCACCTGATCACCCCCTCCTACCCCTCATCTGGCAGAAATTCCTGCAGCTCTACCTTAGACAGCCTGGACCTGAGTACGGGTATGATAAACATGCTCATGTGTTATGATCCCCAGTCAAAGAAAGCAGAGAACAGGCAGAATCTGTATCTATCTGTCCATGTGTCTCTAACAGGCTGGCTGCAGGAGGATGTATCGGCAAGAGGTTCTTCCAGGCCTCTTCCCAGGCTGCTTTCCTCCGAGATCTGAGGCAGAGAATACAGGAAGTGTCTGACTTCCACCACGCTGCCAGTCAGGCCCTCCGGGTACTCCCACCGAACACACCCTCATCAGACCAGGGTGACGAAACCCCCAATAATCCCGGACCACCTTACCTCACTTCTCCTCAGCTACATACAGAACTGGTCAGGTATGGTGCTGATCCTGACACAGAGCTTTTATAAAATCTTTCTTATTTTTTGTTTAAAGATCATTTCCTATATTCCAGGCTATGGCAGGCTCTAAATTCTCAGCTGCTTGTTTGTTTGTCTACAGGTTGTTTGGAGTATTTTCTGTGTGGCTGGATGACGAGACTCTGCAGAAGCAAGAAGTGTATCTTCCCTCTCTTCCTCCAGAGTATGAACCACACAGACTGGCACAGGTCATGCAGCGGCATCAGGTGAGTATAATTTTTTTTAATATATATATTATAATATATTATTCATTTATTAATTGTTTTTGTTTTGTGTTGTTTTTTGGGTTTTTTTTGTAGGAACTTTGGCTGGAATATGTGGACCAGGAGCGTCTACAATATGATCAGAGGGAAGTTTTGTCTCTTTGGAAGAAGGTGCAGAGTGAGCCAACATTCCTCCAGACTCAAACCTCTGGTTTCACTGACTACACCAGCCTCAGCAATGGTACGGAGCCAAGCTTTATAGCCAAACGATTAAGCAGGGGTTAAATAAAAAGAAAAAATACAGATACCAAAAATGCAATTCTGTAAGAAGTTTATATACTGTGTGTCAGCTTCAGAACAATAAATAATATATTCTCTGTTCGAGATATTTTTCACAGGAGACATTTTCACTTTTTATTTGTTAGTGTTTTTCCTGCTTTTACATGTCAGAAACTCTCCTGTAATAAAGAATTGTTCTCTTGTTGATTTAATTCCCTTTTCTCCTTTGTCTTTGAGACCAAAATTATGTAGACCAACTATACACAAGTGTATTTGTTTCACTTTTCATATGTGCCACAATCTACTTCTACTTCCAAATCTAAAAATGCTTGCATTTGATATTGTCTTAATTCAGCAAGGGAGCGTATCCTGTCCAATCTGCAGAAACATCCAGTTCCCCGTTTAGCTCCTGAACTGCATAAGCTGAAGGCACCAGTACCTGAAGTGCCTACCGCCTGTCTCACTGACTGTAAAGCTGCCTGTAAACTGTTAGAGCAGGACCTCAGCATTTTGCAAGATCAAGCCAGGTATGTGTAAATCATAAAATAAAAGATTTTATTTTGAATTATCTATAAACATAAACAAGCCGCATGCAGATTCCCAAATAATTTATCTTGGCACCAGGATTGCTGTAGCACGTGAAGCCCAGCAGGTGGCAATGGAGCAGGAGCTGCTGGAGAGCCTTCCTTTACTATTTAAGAACCGACCAGAGCAAGTCACCATGGCCCTGAAGTGTAAAGGGAAGGGTGGACAACCATGCCAAGGAGCTGCAAACATCACTGTCACAGTAAGACCTCTCATACTGCAGGCTAGCCACGTTTTAAGTTACAGATTTGGTATGTTGTTTTATTAGTGTGTGTGTGTGTGTGTGTGTGTGTGTGTGTGTGTGTGTGTGTGTGTGTGTGTGTGTGTGTGTGTGTGTGTGTGTAAATTTGTAGTGTGAGCATGTGCAGAAGCAGGAGGCAGTGCAGACTCAGATAACATCACTGCGCAGGGACATCAAAAAGCTTCAAACCGATGCTATGGCTCCGCCACCTGAAATCCTGGCCCAGGCTGCCGTTCACACTGAAAACTTCATCACGTCAGTACAATCAGATTTTATATCATTCATATCAAGATGCATTATATAATGTATAGAATTTTCCATTTTACATATATGATGGTAGATGGGGAATGTCTTGACTCACGTGCACCTTGTTTCATGGTCTTAGGGCTTTGGTGAATATGCACAAAGCACAAAAATCTCCTGCAGTCCAGAAAGTTGGTGTGTCTGCTTTTTACAAGGTGGTCTCCTTTGTATGTGAGGACACGCTCCGTCATCCACCAACTCGTCAGTACCTGTCTTCATGTGTGGAGGTACTGGGACAGGTGTGTATATGCTCTAACAAATACATGCACATATTGCAGAGTAGCAGTGGTTTTATTTATTGTTGTGTGGAATATATAAGTACAAAAAATGGGTATTTGAGCCAGCTGGAGTACTAGAGAATAACCCTAACCTCCTTGAATAAAGGGCATAAAGCATTATTGTGTACATAAAGAACACACATCATAGATATGTTGGATGGATTAGCTGCGATTAACTACTCAAATTAAAGTGTATTTAATTTTGTGTGTAGGTATTTATCCAGGGAAATGCAGAGGAGTGTGGCCGTGTCCTGAAGACTATCCTGGAGCAGCGGCGGCTTTGCCCTCTCATTTCCCCCTTCTTCACTCCCAACGCAGCGCCCAGTCAGCTGGTGTTTCTCTACCAAGACGTCGTGACATCGCTGTCCCTCGACAGCGCCGATGTCGTTTTCATGCTGCTCACTAAGGTTAGTCCACGTGCAAGTGGAATGGAGAAATGGGATGTATACGCCACAAACCACGTGCCAGTTACAATGTCCACTTCTGACTCTTTTCCCTGCAGTTTGATTTGTCTCAGTGGCTGAATGAAGCCCATCCCGTGTTTTCGGAGAGGACACGTTTGCTGGAATTGGTCCATGGAGCTCTCTGCGTCTGCGGCCAAGACCCCGAGCCTGAGTTTCTCACGCCTTTTCACCTTTTCACCAAACACTGGACCTGGCTTTTACGGCATCATTTCCCCGACCATTACAGCGATTGCCTTCGCCTCCTCATGACCAGTGAGTTGATCTGTTCTGAAGTGATAAATTGCGATTACCCTCGATTTTTTATTTTTTTTTTTTGTCATTTCTTTCCCTTCAGTGTAGTAAAGAATGAAAATTTCCTTAAGAGACATCTTTCTTGGACTCTTATATTAAACAGCCATTTTTCCCTTCTTGCACATCACGTTAGACCCTGACTGCTATTTATTTTAGAAATTGAATCTAAGAAAATGCATTAATCTTCCTGAAAGGATGCAAGTTACGATTAAACTGATTAATGAAAAATGAAGTCAGTTCATTTTGAACAACAGATGCAAATTTAGTGTCCGTGTCAGTGAGTGATTCATCATTGTTTGGCTTTTGTTTTTCTGGTTTTTGTTAAGAGATTATTCCAAATGGAGCCGCTGATGTCAGCTGTGATTACAGAACTAATCAAGAATAATCAGTTTGGGTGTTTTGTTGGGAACTTCTTCAACAGAAGGATTTTTTTTAACCTCCTCAGGCTCATCCAACCAGCTGCTCAGTCCGGAGTGCTGGAAAGTGACTCTGCGAGTGCTCGGCTGTTTACCTCCATCCCGCAGCACCAAGGGCAAAGCTGAAGCAGCTGTGTGCAGCACTGAAGTCTCCACCCGTGGTGTCGCACCCCCAGCCTCCCCCTACAGGTCCCCCATCACCCTCTCTCCTCAGCAGGTAGTCTTGGCGTTGTAAATATATGATTCACATCTCTATTAAGAGTCAGCATGCTGCGCGTTAAGCCGAAGTTTCTTGCAAAATGCTAGTTTGTGTTTTTGTTCAGTTTTATGACGCTTAAATCTTCGTTTTTGTATTTTATTTGTTGCTAACAGGTGGATGAGACAGTCGATTGGCTGAGTGACTACTTTTTACGAAGTCGTCTCAGTAAGACGGACCTCCGCAGCTTCGGCCTCTATGCTTCCTGGACTCCCTACATCGAGGATGTCGTTTCCTTCTGGGACCATTTGATCAGTTGCCTCATCAATGTGCAGCTCAACAGCTGCGCCCGAGAGTCAGTGGGCAGCAGCAAAATAATGAAAGGTAGCTGCAGATTATTAGCTTACATTCATGTCAAACCTCTGATCATTTATAGAGTTTAACTTCTAGTTTTGTGCATATCGGTTGTAATGCATCATTGTGAAAAAGAAATATGGCACTCTCACAGCTCTGCAGGACCTGCACAGTAAGACTGTGAAGTTATTTAAGCCATGGATCTTTCCTGTGGACGCTGGCGAGGGCGGGTAAGTGTCTCACATCTCAGACAGGAACAAAGATCTGCTATCAGTTAGCAAGAGTTAAAACAGATGTGAGCATAGATAGAGCAAATTTTACACAGGGCAGTTATATAAGCTGATCTTTCTTAGTTTTCTTAGTTTCTTTTCACAGGGCAGTCATTAAAGGTTATAGTCATTACTTAACTGAATCACACTACACATTACCCAGAATAAAGCACTGCTG
This sequence comes from Perissodus microlepis, assembly GCF_051167445.1. Classification (NCBI taxonomy): domain Eukaryota; kingdom Metazoa; phylum Chordata; class Actinopteri; order Cichliformes; family Cichlidae; genus Perissodus; species Perissodus microlepis. The sequence continues at coordinate 17,942,880 of NC_140472.1, forward strand.
TAGCATTGTTCAGAAAAAAAAGAATGCATTAATTATTTATTGAATGGCACACAAGAACGTCAATAAAGTATGTCCTTTTTATCTCATTGTCATTAATAGAAGGGACCTGATAGGTGAATTTGCAGTTTGATTCTAATTTTAGAGGACAAACCAAGAGTAACAGCAAATTATGGACAAATAATCTCAATAACTGCATCTTTATCTCAGTAACATCAAGTGTTACCCCTGGCTGGAGACGGATGCGAGTGCAGCAGGATGTATGGTTGGCCTCTACATTCAGATCACTGACCTGCTTCATCACAAGTTCAGAGGCAAGTATGCACAAGCAACAGTTTAAGCTGCAGTGATCTTTGTCGTCTGTGCTGTAATAACACGGAGAAGCTAGAACCATAAAGGATGTGTTTACTTACACGTTGTGTGCGTGTTTATGTTGCAGATCGTCTGCTGCCTGGTCAGAGGGGTGCTCTGTGGCTGTGTATGATGCAGTACTGTGAGAGCTGTACCTCACCACGCACACCGGAGTACCTGCTCTACTTGTATCACACACACCTACGCAGTCTGCCCTGGAGACACCTGCACCCTGACACTAAGCTCATGGAGCAACTCTTCAGTGTGAGATACTTTGCCCCTAGACCCCTAACACCTCACACTGATTTAGACATGTATGTCACAGGGAAGCTTGTTAACCTGAGACCATGATCCTTGGCCCCAGCTTCTATTAGTAGCCTGCACTTACAGAAATACAGTCACAGCTCCTTGTTCTTGGAAAAAAGCTGCGTCTCAAGGCCCCTGTCAATCAATCTTTGAAGGCTATCCTGTGGAATCTATTAGCATAGATAGGATACTTGAATTCATAATAATAAATGTCTGATTTAAAGATTGAAAAGAATGCATGCTTATCTGTGAACACTGAAGAGTAGCAGAAATTAATATTGGAAGCATGAAGAAGGTTACCAAGCAACCTCTTACATTATTCAAGCTAATATATTAAACTTTAAACACTTTTGATATGTGTGCATCATTATGGGGTTTAATACTCCTACTACTGAGATGTTTAATGATTTATCATAAATAAATGCATCAGTGTATCGATATTTACACTGTTATAGCTACTTTCACAGTAACAGGAGCCTAAAATGTGATGTGCACTTTACATTTACCTTACATTAAACAGATTTGTAACTGATACTTTGAATACAGTCCAAAGCAAAAGGATTTGATGTGTTTGGTGCTTTTTCGATTACTTGCGCTTCTTGTGCCTACAGGTGGAGAGAGGAAGTCCCAAGAGCTGCTTCCTGTTTATGGGAGAAGTGTTATGTGAAGTTAACTGGGTCAGCGTCCTGAGTGACCACTTACAAACACCTCCCGGCTCCACAACATATCCAGCTGTGTCAGAAATGGCCACACAGAAAGAGTCGCACACTATGTTGGTATACCTGCTCTACATGCTCGTTTTTCTGGCAAAGGAGGAACAACTCCTGAGTCAGCAGGTGAGTTCAGGCTAGTGTGGTATCGCATCAGAATCAAGAATCAGACCTGTTTCCTTTTTTCAATCATTTTTCTTTTCTTTTTTTTCCCTATTTAACCTCCAGGACTCACCTCTGTTCAGTCTGCTGGTTCAGTCCACATCTCTACCCTGGCACAAACTGGACCTGTCCTCGTACCAGAGCATTCTGGGATACGTTAGCACCCACTACCCTCCCTCTTTGCTTCTCAGTGCTGATTCTGCACCTCAGCTGCTGCTGAAATCACTCCGTAGTGCTGCTGGGCTCCACCCCTGCCCCGGTGAAGCTCCACACCAGGTGAGACGTTACAATCCTGTTTGTTTTCTGCATCAGATTTGTTAAGGTGCCGTAAATCTCTTAAGGCAGGCTAAACCAGCAAATGGATTACTCTGAGAACGTTTCAACTCTTGCTTTTAACTTGATCAAACCAATGACAGAAAATTATAAAATATAATTATTAGAATAGTATTATGCTGTATAAAATATATGGCTTGTGTTGAAGAATATAGGAATTTTTGAACAACTTCTATTTCTGTCAGCATCTCGAGTTCACTAAACTGGCATACCTGCTATAAAAGTGCAAGGTTTGGAACATACACATGAAACTTAAACTTAAGCAGTTGCAGCTTTCGGGGAACTCAGGATGTAAGTCAGAGCCTTGGTCTGGGGCAGATTGACAGGAAAACTCGCGTGTTTCATGGTAGAGCTCCTTGACCCAGAATCCTACCACAGAGCCACTGTGCTGTCCATAACACTCAATCTGTGTAGCTGCTTTAGATGTATGTTTGCAGTACGACATTTTATACATCATCTGATATTTTTCCCAAAATATCCAATGTCCAAAAAAATATATTGGCAAGCTCTGTACAATCCTTCTAACTTTACATACGACTGTTTCAGGATCTAGCAGAAATACGTGGCAAAAGCTGTGAAAAAAAGAATACATTTAACATAAAGCATGAAACTCACTGTAAATGTAAAACAGACATATTTTACTTATTATCTACAAGGTTTTCCTCTCAAAGTAAGGAGCAATAAACAGTTCCTCGCTAGTCTAAAAAATAGTCTAATTTTTGACAAAATGCGGTCGTTTACTTCCATTTATTGTGGGCTTGGTAATTTGGGGCTTTTAACAATTTTCTTTAAACAGTTATTTTCCAAGGGTGGAATGATTGTACAGCATCTTTAATAACTTTAATAAAAAAAAACAAGAATAGGAGTTAATGATGTAAAATAATCACGTCCATTTTCGGCCTGAATTCATTTAAAGTGTTTCATCTGTTTTAGCAGTCAGGAACCTTTAGTTTACCGAAAACTGATATATATTTTATAGTCAACAGTATAACAACAAATAAAAAAAGACGAAAAAACCCTACAATTTCTTTTCTTTTTTTATTTTTTTGTTTTTCGTATCAGGAAGAGACGCTAAAGGCTGGAGCCTACATTTGCTGGTGTGTGCAATCTCTGGTGACTCTGGAGCAAGGAGGCAGCATCACCCTCACCAGCCTGGAGGCTCAACTGGAAACACTTTTGGAGAGCATCATAACCTTCAACCCACCAGGTGAATTGTCCTCACCGTCTTGCTAATCAAAATCTTCAACCATCAGTAAAAACAGTCTTCTATAACAGAGATGTCAAACTCATTTTACGTGGTGGGCCACATATACAGCCCACTTTGATCGTAAGTGGGCCAGACCAGTGAAACTCTCCTTTCTGTCAGCGTAAGAAAGTTTAACTGAGCATTTAATCTCTCAAATATCTAAATATAAGAAAAAGAAGTGCAGTGAATGCAGTAAATGTAATTGTAAGAAATAAATGTGTAAAATTTCAATAAAAGAAAGAAAGAGTCTGTTAGCTCGCAGAAAATATCCCTTTGCTTTTTACTCTGAAGCTTTTTTATTAAAACGGGACTTTCTATTGTAAAGAATTGTTAAAAAACAAACAAACAAACCAAACAAAACAGGAACCTTTCTGTGATTTTAATTGTTTGGGTTTTTTTTTTTATTGTATTGCTTAATTACTTTGGTGTAGTATGATTGGTCACGGGGGAGGTCTTTATCAGTAGGAGAAGCTGCTAAACTTATAAAAATACAGTTAAAAGTCCAAACTGCATGCCCTCCTTCTTTTTTTCAATGCTGGGCCGAATTGGAGTCCTTGCCAGGCCAATTCTGGCCCTGGGCCTTATGTTTGACACTCCATTTCTACAGCCTTATTTCTACTCCTTCCTGTTCCCTTTCAGAGGTGGATTTGGAGCAGAGGCACATGGCGTTCTGCAGTCTCTTCAGTGATGCTTTGGCTTTGCTCAACGGCGTGGGCGTCTCAACAGGCGAGGCACTCGCTGCCTATGTCATTACCTGGCTGGACAGGAAAGGGAGGGGCTTTCCAACTCTTCCCCTTCTCACAGCCTGCTCCCGTTGCCTTGCATCAGTGCGACACATGACACGCATCATGGAGGCATGCATTACAGGGTACTTCAACCATGGTAAGTAACAGTTTAGGGTATGCGGCCCTTTACTTCAGTGCTACCATTTCCCCTGAAAGTTGGTTTAGTCCTTTTCTTTTCAAAACATTTGAAGAGAACGAGAGGATGTCCGAAAATTGACTAATTTTTTTTTCCACATCCGTGATTTCAATTCAGCCGAGGAAGAGTCTGTAAGGTGGGGACCTGTGTTGGCATCGCTGCAGGTGCCCGAGCTCACGGTAGATGACTTCCTTTCTGAGAGCCAATCAGGAGGCAGTTTCCTGACGCTCTACGCCTTTATTCTGCAGCGTCTCAACAGTGAATACACAGCAGCCAATGAGAGGAGGACTCTGGCTCTAATTAACACTTGGACCAATCAGGTCTTTCCCAGGTTTGTCCCTTTCACTCGCTCTTGTGTAGCATGTAGCGTTTGTCCTCTGTGAGCTGTAAACATATGAACATGTTTCATTTGTCTCTAGCGGTCCGGCTGATGAAGCCAAGCTGTTTCTGTGGTGGCACAAATCCCTGAATCTTTCAGCGGAGCAGCTGCAGCCACAGGCAGGCTTGACTGAAGTATCAGGTGTGGTCTTGGGCCTGATGAGGTTTCAAACTAGGCTGCTTCAACTAGGAGAAGAAAGACTGAACTCTGGCCTGCTCGGAGCTATAGGCCTTGGAAAAAGGTCTCCTGTCTCTAATAGGTGAGCTGGCTTGCACATTATTAGTAAATCAAAACACCTGTAGTCCATAAAGAGTAAAAAATGTGTAAAACAAATTTACAAATGTTCATAACCTAACTGTTTATGTATACAATGCTTTAGGTTCAGGGTGGTGGTACGCAGTCTGGCAGCTTTTCTGTCCATTCAAGTGCCATCAGAGAGCGAGCTTCGACTTCAACCTACCACTGACTTGCAGCTCTCTGCAAAAGCACAGCAAGTATGCAAAAACCTGAAGTGTTTCATTTTCTAGTTTGTAATTATCACCTAAAAATAACTTCTTTTTTTCCTTTCCGATGGTTTCAGATGTTGGGGACGCTGGAAGCCATGCCCAGTAATAAGCAGTACGCCGAGTTGGAGGACTCTGTGAATAAAGCTGTCCAGTTCATTCGCTACCCAGGACATTGTCTCAAAGATGGACCCCGGCTGCTGGCCCTCCTAGCTAACCTCCTATACCCCGACCTCAGATACCTGCACATTATCCGCTGACTGTGAACTCACCTTCTACCTGAGAGTAAACAATTGTTCAATAGAGTCAAAAATCCTGAAGGAGCACAAAAGTTTTAAGTGATGAAGACACTTGTTCTGAATTGCCTTTTTATTGTGTCAGCGGGGGACTTGTGTGACAGAAACTTACTCATTAAAGCTGACTGAACATTTGTGCGGAACAAACCTCTTGACTGCTAGAGTACAGTGAAGGAACACAGATCCTTCAGAAGTTTAAGCAATCATGTGTGCTAATCTTTGACATTTAGGCACTTTATTTTCTTCTGATGTTCATGCCTTGTTGCTTTTTGCATAAGTTGCCTGTTGATTTTCAGCTCCATCGGATCTGTTCTTGATTTGAGAGGATGTTGAATGTATTTATTGAAGTAGAACTCATGAATCAGAATTCAGCAGCAGGCTCTGTGGGTGGGAGTTTCACACCTGTACATGGAATCTGACAGGAAAAAAAGATGAAGGGTCCACAGATTATTTAGAGGATGTTAAAGGACTCATTTAATAGACCTATAGGTTTGGTAGTACCTTCTTAAAATAGGGTGTGGGACATACCAGGAATGCTGGTAGTTGGGTTTCATTGCTTAACACAAGTCTTGTTTTTTGCTGCTGATGCTTGCATATCCATGATCCGCAGTCTGAAATATTTCAATCCAAGGTACTGTATACAGTAGGAGGTGATCATGTCTAGTAACAGCACATTTGCCAGTATTATGTTCATTTCCAGCCAAAAGTGCTTTCCTTGTTCTGCCAAAGAGATGTTATTTTCATCTGCTCAGCTACTTAAACCTCCTTAACCGTGATCTCTGGTTGTGTCATCAGTGTCCGTTAAGTCCAAAACTACAGTCTGGAAAAGCGAAGTACAACTTGTCTTCCTTTTGGAATTGTATGTGCAGTGTTATTCAAATTGCTAATGTTATAATGAGGTTTTAATGCTGTTGAAGCTAGAACAGAACTGGACAGCTTTCTTACTTTAATTACTCCTGTCAACTCACCACTTCTGTTGCTCTGTGCCATCTCAGTAATCATCGAGCTGCACTTCAGCAGCCTGCAGCTCGCCTTATCGCTGGTATTATGTGGTGACTGTTAATGTCAAAAGCGTTTCTTTTTTATGAGTCAGTGATCAGGAATGGGTCTGTAAGGACTGCTGCAGGAGGTGTACTCCGTAGCCAAACAGAACAAAAGAGACATGACTGCTCAATAAAGGGAACTGAACACCTCACAGCTGGTATTTATCAATATAACGCAGCAATCTGGGACCAGATGTTGCACATGGAGCCGCTGAAAGCACAAACAGGACAGGTCCAGACAGCAATTAGAGGTACAATGCATTGTTCAGCCTCTACAACAAAACAAAGTTGTCTTTATCTTCACTTTCCGCTCATAATGCTCCCGACGGATAGACTTAAACTGCATCTTCCTCGTCAAAGAAGGCAGTTATGACAGAACCTATTGTGGACTGATTTTCATGGACAGCCACATCCTCCTGTTCTCTTCATATGCACAAAGTAACAGTACATGCCCACCACTAAAAAAAAATTTTGAAAAAGTACTCTTCCCCTATAAATAGAGCCTTTAAAAAGCAGGGGGTGTTGAAAATGAGCTTTTGTGTGCATGCATACATCCAGCATTTGACACCACCACTTCTGTCTCAGAGAAAAACCTATCTTCGGGCAACTGTGGTCTCTATGGTTACTGGAAGGGTGGAAGTGAGAGAGGAGGTGGAGAGGACGGGAGAAAAGAAGGGGAGGTGGGAGATGCTTGCAGACACTCGTCTCCTCTTGGCTCTCGAAAACGGCCTTCGGCGCGTTCTGTGAAGCCGTCGGTGTGTTTGTCTCTCACCGTCTAATTCGACCTTCTGTTCTCCCGTCTCTCAGCTCAGGTGGTGAAGTGCTGTGGAGTGGTCGGTACTTATGTGAGAGAGTTTGCTCTGGAAACATTAGCCTCATAAAATTTCTCCTCCCAAACCCATCCAGCGTGTCCTCCATCCCATCCGGCCTGCATACACATGCACGTGCTCGGCGGGACCCGTTGCTGATATTCTTAGCAGACACATCAGTGTCTGGCAGATCCCTGTGTCACCATGGAAACCCAGCATCACCCCGTTTCGGTGCACACTCAGCATCAGAGGAGCACGTGGATGAGCTCCCAGGCAGTCATCAATGGCTATTAGTTTGCAAACAAACACACACATGGTGCACGGCAGCAGAAATGTGACTCTGTTCTCTGAAAGCTCACCAGTTATGCAAGACCTCCTGCCTGTAATGAATAAGAATAGTCGATTGTGTAACCAGTTCAGTGATTTGATACAGACAGATGCGGATCTTCACCTAACCGGATGTTGCATTGCAGTCAGCTTCAACATGTTTCAGTGGCAGTCACATTCCCAAGCACGAATAGCACTCCACCACTAACCAGTTGTTCTTGTGGGACAGCTGCAATGGCTCAAAGTCCCTCCCCGCTGCCAAAACACACACACACCTATTGAGACGCACAGGAATGTCTCCCCAGTGCCCTGCACAGCTATACGCCAGTTCTCTTCGTGCTTGCTTTATTTTGAATGTTAAGCGTGTGTCAGACAGACTCCTCCATTGAGACGCCCACTTTTCTCGCACCTCCTCGCTAGTCCAGTGAGGAGTGATGACTCAAACCTAAATGAGCCTTTATTTCTCTCTCATTATCTCTCCCCGTCTCAATTCGACAAGAAGCGTTTCACCCTGCTGGGTGTACCTTCCTGTGCACTTAACGCTAAAAGTCATCAATAATGACTCAGACCTCCGCATTACATGCAATTTTCTTCTACTTTTTTTTTTTTTAAAGCTAGGTAGGCTGCTCCTTGATCTGATCTGCACAAAGGAATATTTCTCCTTTGAGATGTGATGTGTGGAATGAAATCTCCCTGCAGTGAAAGACGGAAAAAAAATCTCCAAATAAGGCAAATTTTATTGAACACGATCTATTTAATGTATCTCTGGGGATTTTAAGCACGTGGCCACCACTCTTCTCTACTGTTACCCACACTTTGTCTTTAGGTCCTACATCTGGTATCTGAGTTCATATTAATGTGAACTCAGATATTACAAGATGTGAAATCTTGTAATATCAGGTTCACTTGTACACAAGGACAGTCCAGGGGTCACTCTGAGCTTTAAGACCATTTGTCAACAGGTTTGGGTAAGTTTAACTGTTTGTTTGGGAATCCTCACTAGTAAAGCACATAACCCGATGAAGGCCTAAATGTGGATGCTTATTGCTTACTGATTTGTCAAATTAAGACTTATTATACTTATTATATATACTTATATACTTATTATAATAAGACATTATTTAGAAGCTGTGTATGTGTTGAATCTCTACCAAACATCAACCTTGATGGAGCCATTTTTACTCTCCAACAATCTCCAAGCAGCTCTGGGTCAAGGTTTGGGGTCAGATGGATTATTTTGGAAATGGCTAAACTTGGATTTATAATAATAGGTGAAAGGCTTAAAGATTGGGAGGAAAAAGGGTAATCTATGTGTTGGGGGTAAGGTTAAGTGTAAAAGTGAAAACATTAAAAAATAAGATTTGGGTTGAGGATGTAACGGGTTTTTGAGGGATGAGAAAGCGTGAAAGTTGAGGTTTGGTGTTGAGAAAGTAGGATGTGACTGTGAATAGATGTTAACTTTTCACAAAGATAGAAGATGAAAATGCGTGTGTGTGAAAGAGGGGAGTCATCACATGACTCAGCAGTCAGTGTTTATACCGATTAAATCCAGGCACGACTGCAGGATCACACGCATTAACACACACCGCTTTCTTTTTCCTTTAAAAAAAAAAAAAAAATTAAAGCAAGGTATCAGGACGACGCCTCTCCAAATATGTCCACCCAAGCCCCAGACCTGCCAGCTTGGACTGCCCATAAATCAAAAAGTTAAACCAATGCCACTAATTTAACTTAAATCCTAAATAGAAATCAGCCTGTGCTGTTTGTGTGTATGTGAGCAGACCCTGAACAAAGAGTGCTGCTGGCTGCTGGCTGACAGAGGGTTGGGTCTGCTCTCCCGGCTGCAATTTTCAGACACAGGACCAGAATCGGAAACAAGGCAGCAGCAGCAGGAGGAGCAGGCTCGGTAAGGAAATGTTTTGACGCTTTTTAAGGAAAAGCTTTCTATATTTGCGCAAATTTCAAAGTCGGGTGGACCAGAAAAGAACACGACTGCGGACGAGAAGCGGGGTTAGGTTTATCAACCATCACCAGAGTGAAAGGAGTTATTAAAAACCGAACACAGCCCCGTATCAAAGAAGTTACAATCACTTAGTAACTTTTTCATAGATTCCTTGCGCACCCATGCTTTAATCCCTTTTTAGAGAACGGTATCCTGATTTTAAAATATATATTATTATTATTATTATTATTACCCAAGGTGGATGTGGACTCGAAGGTTCACGGACATTTGTCCGAGATTTTTCAGAGAAACGTCAGGGGGATCTCGGTGTTTGGTCACCGGTTATTTCGGAGCCAGTGATCCTCCCGGCGTCCTGACGTCAATTTATAAGGACCCAGCAGCATCAGAGCAGCAGGCAGGCAGACAGCAGGGGCTGAAGGGAAGAAAGACAGAGAGAGACAGGGAGAAGCCGGGCCATGCTGTTCTGATTCTTCATTAATTGCAAAGCTTCCTGGTAGGATTTTGCTTGTATTTCTTCTCACTGTCCATTTATTCGTTTTTTATTTTTTAGGCTTTTCCTTTCTGTCGGAATGTGAGTCAGATTAAACCCGCCGTTGGTTTTTACAGTGGCACAAATAAAGCTGAAATTGTCACGCTAAAGGATTTTTTTCCGTGGGAGTGGGCTTTACTGTAATAGCGAACGGTTTCTGTAGCAGCAGATAGTCAGGGTGTTTTAGTGTTCCAGATGAAACCAGGCTTTCCCCCTGCCTTGTGCGCTCCCGCTGTGTCCACCGCAGTGCTTCGGCGAAGCGCTTCTGCCTGTCCATTTGGGTTTATATGCCCGGATGGTTAAACAAAACTGGGATGGAGGCAGATAATCATCACCATTATTATTAAAGTATTATCTATACCCTGCCTAACAGGCTGAGCTGGTCGCCAGAAGCCCTGTGATGAATTAGATGAAGGGGGATTCCTCGGCACTCTTGATTTTTCAGCAGTGAAAGCAGCACTTTCTATTTCCAGCTACAGCATCATTAAATAGTGTTCACAGTAAAACCCTAATGGATGCAGTCCACTCTGCACCTTTTCCAACTCAAATATAACCTCTCCTTCAGCGTAGTATCCATCTTAAGACTCTAAAGTAGTCTTGTGTCTCACCAGTGACTGACAACAGCCTGAGCTGAAGAGGGGGTCCCATTCCTGAGAGTGCCACCATGGGGAAGGACTACTACAAGACCTTGGGCATCCCCAAGGGCTCCAACGAGGAGGAAATCAAGAAGGCCTACCGGCGCATGGCGCTCCGCTTTCACCCAGACAAGAACAAGGATCCTAGCGCAGAGGAGAAGTTCAAGGAGATCGCAGAAGCCTATGAGGTGCTGAGTGACCCCAAGAAGAGGGTGGTCTATGATCAGCTGGGAGAGGAAGGTAAGGAAAGGGCGTTCTGGGTCATTTGAGTGCAAGGGGTCAGAGAGTGCAGGCTTTGTTAGTGAAGCCTTATTAAGCCGGGGTTATGATGGATTAAGTTGTTATTGAAATAGCTCAGGAACCATCTCATATCGCAGCTTGGTGGGTTTCAGTCACTGAAGTAATAATGCCGTCTCTTCCATGTTTTCATGTTTATGTGCTGGCACATGTTTAATTTTCTGTTGCTGTCTTCGGTGTCAACAACACTTACCAGCTGTAATACCTTATAGTCTACCTCAGCTGCCCGTGGAGTGTGTATGTAACTCTGTGTGCGTGTCTGTGTGGTGTGCTAGATGACAGACAGATGGCATAAGACCATTACGTGGTTCAGATATGAATAGCAGCGACTGCTGTAGTTTGCATTTGTGGGTGTTCTGTGCATGTGTCTCTGCTGAAAACGTGTGCGTGTAAGTGTGTGTTTTTGTGCGAGTGTGTTGGATGGAGTGACCTGAGTTTCTCCAACAGCAGTGCTTTTGGAAGACCGGTGATGCTGTGGGATTTTTCCCACCTACGCGGGCACCACTCTTCTCTCTACTGTTACCCACACTTTGTGTTTAGGTCCTACGTCTGGTATCTGAATTCATATTACTGTGTGTATTTTAGCTGGTGGGTGTTTGAGTGTGTGCATGTGAGGTCTCACATTCTTGTTCTCTTTCTCTCTCTCTCTCTTTTTTAAATCTGTCAGGCTTAAAAACAGGAGGCAGCAGCTCTTCGGGTCCTCCCGGAAGTTCATCGTACCACTACACTTTTCATGGAGATCCCCATGCCACCTTTGCCTCCTTCTTCGGTGGCTCCAACCCCTTTGATATGTTTTTCGGCTCCAACCGCAGTCACAGTCGCTCCAACGGCTTTTCCTTCCACAACGACCACAGCAATGACACGGAGCAGGACGCGGAAATGGACGAGGATGATCCCTTTACCCATTTTGGGAGGCAGTTTGGCTTTCCGGGGGGGATGAACAATGGCTTCCCAGGGGAAGGCCGCAGGAGGAGAGGCGTACCATCAGAGCGCCTCGGGACCAACCGAAAGCAGCAGGATCCTCCGGTCGTCCACGAGCTGAAGGTCTCGCTGGAAGAGATCTTCCACGGCTGCACCAAGCGCATGAAGATCACGCGCCGCAGGTTGAACCCAGACGGACGGAGCATGAGGACGGAGGACAAGATCCTCAACATTGTCATCAAGAAAGGCTGGAAGGAGGGGACCAAGATTACTTTCCCAAAGGAAGGGGACGAGACCCCTGAGAACATTCCCGCCGACATAGCGTTTGTGCTTAAAGACAAGGGGCACGCCCACTTCAAAAGAGACGGTTCCAACATAATCTATAACTGCAAGATCAGCCTAAAAGAGGTGCGCCTGTCTCCTTTGATTTAACTTCCCTCTCTCTTCTGTCTTGTCTTCTGATTTTCCCTCTGTCACCAGTTGAACTCTCTTTGTTGCTGTTCTACATGTAGTTGGTAGCTTCTGATGTTGATTCCCAGTGGAGCAGTCCCAGGTTAATTTTTAATGAAGATGTGCAAAGTTTGAACTAAAAATACAAATTATTCATGTCATTCAGCCCAGAGAGGTGTGTCTGTAATTTAACAGTGCTGGGTGGGTGGTCATATCAAGGTGGGAGAGTGTGTGCATCAGAGTCTCTGCCACTGCGCTGTGATAGAGGAAGCCAGAATGTGGTGTATTTGTGTGACTGGCACAAAGCCATTATCCTCACTTGTTCTGCACACTGTATGAAAACATATGCATCAATACATAAATAGACACACAAGCACAAAGCTGCACACAAGCGTGTGTGTGTGTGTGTGTGTGTGTGTGTGTGTGTGTGTGTGTGTGTGTGTGCGCACACTCTCCATCTTCAAGCGTATTTGCCAACACACTCCATTAAAGACGGATTGCAGTGTGACATTGGTGATGATCCAGGCTGTTATTACTGTGACTGGCAGGACATTTAATTAGAGGGCAGCGAGTCCAGCACCAGCTCTGCACTGGCTCTATATTAGACAAACTTTAATGTTTCTAATAGCGCTGCCACTCACTGGCCTGCTCTCCACGTGATCTGCTTAATGGCAGGTGCTCTCAAATAGCTGGAGATGTCAGGGGAGATGTTGTTTTTACTCAACTCGGGCCCATTTTTTTTTTTTTAGCAGGTTTCCTCTAAAAGCAGCACTGACTCTCGCACCGTGCAGTTAATGCGCTGGAAAATAAGTGCGTCTGCACACGGAAAGACAATGAAGCCTAAGTTGACGAGAGCACATTAGAGTTTGTTGAGTCACATTAAGCAGGGGATGGTACTTGATCAAACCAGCACAGTGATTAGGTTTGCACTGCAGAACTCCCACAGCTAAAACCCTCTGTTCCCACAGCAGCCAGATAAGAGACTTAATTTCTGACGCAGCTAAAGTTGAGATGAGGAAGCGAAGGGGAACTGTGGCAGGGATGTGTGTGTCAGGGGGGGTATCTAGGGAATATTAGGGAAGCGGGTCAGATGATTCAGTATCCAAAGCAAATAAGAGCTCATATTCCACTGCTCTCCTGAAGATGTGATGCTAAATACTGCAGTAAAATCACAGCACCAGATGCATGCCGCATGCTAGAAAACCTACCACGCATAATGTGGCAAATGTTATCCAGTTCTTCAGTAGAGAATATAGCTTCACTAATGAGATGATTGATTATATTAGTAAAAATCTCTGCAAGTGCTCATTACAAAGTAAAAACCAAAAGGGGTGAGACTGAGGCATGCTGATATTTGCAATCGCCTTTCTGAAGCAGGTATCTCTATTTAGTCATATTTTGGCTGCTGTATGAGTGTCCAGATATTTGGCTGTTCAGTTTTGCTTTCTGCCTGAAGCATGCCCTGATCAGCGGCTCAGTTTAGTGTCTCCAAGTTTGTTTGGCTATGCTATAAACTCCTGGGAGACATTAGCAGAGGTAACATTCAGCCCCGCTGTCTTTTCACTGTGACAGTCAGAAGCAATTTGAGAGTTTACCTCAAATATGATACACTGGCTTCCCTGAAACCAGTCTATATTAGGATCTATAGGTAGGCTCTATGGCAATAATGAAGCCTCTGAGTTGTCTAGCTCCTGTCATTGCTGTAAAATCCACATCCAGGACAACTGTGGCTGCTGGGCTCTAAAGGCAACGTGGACAGCTTTTTTGCAGCTCTCTGGCAAATAACTGCTGAATCTATGGGAGTAAGACAGCATTTGCATTTTGCAGCATCTGTTGTGTGTAGCATTAGCAACCAGTATTTCAGGACAGGCTCTGTGACAGGCGGCCCACACTTGTAAGGACACTTCGGACTATGAGCACGCCTTAAGCTGGCTCTGACAGCTAAATGTAACAAAACTGTTGGGTTTTAACAGTGAAAGTTAACATTAGCATATGGCCCTCAGTAATACAAGTCTAGAAAATGTTCTTTCAAATATAGCAAAAAGTGACTGTGTGTCTGTGTCAGTTTCTAAAGCCTTGTTGTCTGTGTTGAGGCTTATGCAATCAGTGGGCCCTCGGATCAGCTGGCAATGTGTGTTGAGCGTCATGGCAACCTGTCTGTGTGCGAGACGTGTGTTAGTCAATGGAGCTGTCCATAACTGAAGGATGAGCCACTGCTCTCCACTGCAGTCAAATAAATCACCCTCTAATGTATGTGATGGGTTAAAGGATGATGATGATGTCATGGCTGGAAAACTTGGTCCTGTGAAGCAGCTGCTCTCCAGGCCACATTTACACCCCAGTTTCTTTTCAAAGAAACAGGCACAGCCTGAAAATCTTCCAATTAGTACAATAGTGTCTAAGCGCATGGATTGGATCTTGGAGCTATTATTCTGGGCAAAAATCACAATTACATCAGAAGGGATTGAATTTATACATCTCTAGCTATTGAGTATCTTAATCCTTCAGGGATTTGATCTTTTATGATACCCAGGTGATATAAGCGATCTCCCTTTTTATATCTAGCACCACTACAGTTACTTGTACTAGATGCACACTCACTGCTTTATTAGGTAGGTATGTAGTGCTGGATTGGACACGCTTTTGGTTTGCTATAAGTCTGCTGGAAACAGAGGTGCTGGAGATTTTAGTCCATATTGACATGACAGCATCAGACAGATACTGCAGATTTGTCAGTTGCACATCCATGATGTGAAATCCAGTTCCACAACATCCCAGAGCCACTATGTTGGATTGAGAAAGCCATTTGAGTACAGTGTTTAAGAATCCTGTATTAGATTATTTGAGCTTTGTGACATGGTGTGTTATCCTGCTGGAAGCAGCCATCAGAAGATGGGCACACTGTGGCCATAAAGGGATGGCTGTGGCTGTGGTTTAAGTGATGCTCAGTGGGTACAAGCCCAAAGTGTGCCAGGAAAATATCTCCCACACCAGCAGCGTGAACCATTAATAAAAGGAAGGATGAATCCATGCCAAATTTGGACCCTACCATGTGAATATCATGCCATAAATAGAGATTTATCAGACTGAATGTTTTTCCATCCTTCTTTTGTTCAATTTTGGTGAGCCCTTGTAAATTGTAGCTTTAGTTTTTTGTTCTTAGCTGACATGAGTGTGGTGTTCCTGCTGCTGTAGCCCATCTGCTTCAAGGTACGACGCATTGTGCATTCAGAGATGCTCTCTTGCATACCTTATTTGTAATGTGTGGTTATTTGAGTTGTTTTTTCCTTCTTATTAGATCAAAGCACTTCTCTGCTGATCTCTGGCATCGACAAGGCATTTTCACCCAGAAAACTGACACTCACTGGATATTTTCTCTTTCTTGGAACACAGCCTGTAAACACTAGGGATGGTTGTGTTGGAAAATCCCAGTAGATCAGCAGTTTCTGAAATATTCAGACCAGCCTGTCTGACAGCAACAACCACGTGTCACGTTCAGAGTCATTTAAATCACATTTCTTCCTCATTCTGATGCTCTGTTTGAACTGCAAATGCATTGAGTTGCTGCCATATCTAATAAAGTGGCTGGTGAGTGTATTTCATCAGTCTTGGCTGTAAATGCATTTAAAAGTAGCACAGTAACAATAGCAACATGCTGTTAAAATTGGTCTATACCTGATGAACGGTAACATTTTTATCTCCTCGGCTAAAGTTTAATGGAGCCAGTAACAAATGGCATAAGAGAGCCGACCCTTTAACAACTTTAAAATGTTTAATTTTAATTTCTATATCTTTCTTTGTCTTAGAGTAGTTTGAGGAATCTCCAAATTAGGCTTCTGTTCCCCTGTCTTCATTATTTAACCTAACCCTTTAGCTCACAGTGAATTCTACTGCTGATCATTCTCACTGGTTTTCTCTCTCTTTTCCATACCTTTTTATAGTATTTATTTACTGTTTTATTTGTAGTGATGTATTTTTCAAGTGTTATATTTAAAAAAAAAAAAAAAAAAAAAAAAAAAGGGAAGTCCATTCACACAGTTGTGGATTTAAATAGTTCTTTCCATTAAGTGCAAATCTGGTGAATGATGCTCACTGGAAAGCCTGTGAAGTCGTGATAACCGGAAAGTCTCTGTGTTTAGTTTAGCGCTCTCTACACGGACTGGATGCATCAGGCACTGTGATAAGGAGGTGAGGCATGTGAGTGAGTGTGCGTCTGTGCATGTGTGTGTTTGTGTGCATGTGGGGATCTGACAGGCCCTCCAACTATTTACGAGCTCAGCCGATTCCTGCCTCACTTCATTAGTCCCAGCTATGAGACCGTTGCTAAAATTAGTCCCCTGTGCAATGTGGGGCCCTGCAACGCTGACACACTTACACACACTCCCTAACACACATGCACACACAGACACACACAAACACACTCGCACACAAAGACTAGAAAACTTTCCCACTGCCAAGTCATGTTTTCCTAAATGTTCCTGTTCCAAATACTGCTCTTTCGACCCCCGCAGTGCTGTCAGTACAATTTCTTTTCTTCACATACTTTTACACACACCACACCGAAAGCACAACAAATACTGCCTCCCGATAGCGTACTGGGGGACGATATGAAGACTGCAGACTTTAACAAAACATTACATCACCGAGATATTCATGGATTTGGCATTTTATTCCTATTAATGATGTTAACCCTTTTAATCTCCTCTCTTCTCCAGGCGTTGTGTGGCTGCACAGTTAGCATTCCCACGCTGGAAAACCGCGTCATCTCCCTCCCTTGTCACGACATCATCAAGCCAGGGACGGTGAAACGACTCAGAGGCGAAGGCCTACCTTTTCCAAAGAACCCCTCACAGCGTGGTGACCTCATCGTGGAGTTTTCGGTCCGTTTTCCTGACAGGATCCCCCCTCAGTCCAGAGAAATTATCAGACAGCACCTCCCCCAGTCCTAGAAAGACACATCTCTAACTCCTCCACCACAAACTCCAGACTAAACCTGAGGAAAAAAACCACACTCCTTCATCTACTCCTTCTTTGTTTGTAGTTACCCTCATGTCCCTGTGAATGAATACAGCTTTGAACATGTGCTGTGATAATTTAGGGACTTCACAAAAGGAAGAATGGCAGTATCAGGATGTAAAGTACTCATATTTATTTTGTCTTTCAGCCCAAACGCGCGCGCACACAGACACACACAGACCCACAAATACACACACAAGCACCCTGAGCAGCGGAGCGGTGCTGAGGATGGGCTCAGCACGATTCTGGTTTTTAAGGGAACCTCTTTTCTTAACTGTTTTATACGGATTTATCAGTGGTTTTATATGCCATCCGACTCGGATCCTCGTCTTTTTGTGATGGGATAAAGCGTGAAATATTTTATAACAAGAACAGGATTTTGTTTTCCAAACATGTCAAAATAGGATTGCTTAATTTTTACATTAAATGTACCAGCAGGTTCAGTGGTTTTTAGCATAGCCTTTCCTTTGGCACATGCCGGAGTTTTTCTTCTTTTTTCTTCCCCATGCTTTCAATCTAATAAAGAATTGTGCTTGAAAATCTGTAGGCCATTAGTATGATCTGTCTCCCCTAAAATATCCCTAGACATGCAGTGCCACAGAGCTCTAAAAACTCTTCCATTACTCCAATGATATTAGCATAGTTTAGCTGCAATGGAAAAATCTGGGAATGACAATCACGTAACTGTAACAGCAGTGTAAGTTTAGATATCTGCACATAATATCGGTGCTTTCCCTTCTGAGCTGTGAACTGAATAGCCTGGCTCAATATCTGAGGGACATTTAGGTGCCTTAGCCCGGTGTCATACCACATATGTGAACACACATACAGGTCACACTATAATAAAGACAAATAGCCATGAACACAACACATGATGCCCTATGCTGTGTTAGGCGTTACCACCAGGACCTGGTAATTTTATAAAAAATTAATTAAAAAACGGTAAGCAAGCTATGTAAAGTAATTCACCTTACTGTACTGTATGTAAGAAGGATCATTTATAGGAAGTGATTTGATACAAGACTGATGATTTTTGCCAATTCGTCTTTGTAAAGTGCCATACAAGTAATTGCTGGATTTCCCAGAGGAATGCAAGCGTGACGTTAGACCGATTCCTGTGGGAAAGCCAGCTTTGTTGTGGGGATATTCTGCTTTCTCTTGTGGCATTTGAAGGCCATGTCTCGGTGCTACTGTGAGCAATGCCAAAAAGTAGACCGCATTGTTGTCTACTTTTTTGGTTACATGGAGTCCTCAGTTTCCGATGTGATAAATGCCTCTGTTCCCTAACAGCTGTACATCAAACGTTACAAACTGTAGTAGTGCAAATAGAAAAACTGTTCTCTGTCTCAGCTGCAGGGGACGCCCTTGAGCTCTTCCTCGCTGTAATTTGCAGCAGTGGTGAGAATATGTGTGGGTTATGCTGACAGTCCTAGTAGGTCGTATAAATGAGGTGTACAGGAAAATATTTGAATGCTTCGTGTTTGATAAATTCTCTTTTATATTGTGAAAGACAAAACTATGAGATGATATGTTTTTTTTTCTCTTTGGGGAGAGACTTGAATGACTTGTGTGATGGTCCTGTGGCAACAACCAGGCTTAACAAGTGCTGCTGCTGCTAATCAAAGACTCACTTACACTGCTTATTGTGCATATGCCAATATCTATGAATTTTTCAAAATGAAAACAAATAAACCAAATGTGTGAAGTTAGCACTTTTCTTCATTTTCATTTATTGCTGCTTGAGAACAAGTACCAGTTCCTAATAACATTCACCTCAAAGTGGTTTACATTCTAAGAAAAACTCCTATGAGCAAGCACTTGGCAACAGTGGGAAAGAAGAAAACCTCAAGGAGGGGGGGGGAGAAAAGACCAACATGCAACATTATATAAGATTAAAACCCTTCTCAGCGCACAACAGCAACAACAAACATACCTTAACCTGTTAATTTTGCCTCTTTTACACCACCACGGTGGAGTTTAAACCAGGCATAAAGATGTGTTTGAAGTGCAGATTCTCTGATTTCATTAAAGGGGTTTTACAAAACACCTCCATTCACTGCTTAACAATTATGGCCATTGGCTGACAACCAGTTTCATGGCCAACTGAGGCCTGTTTTCTCATTATTCCAGGATAAACCGTAATATGAGATCCAAGGATATATTGATGGAAATGAAGGAGGATGCCATAAGACTGAAAAACCAAATACGAGTAGTTTTCACTGTGTTGTAGACCTTCTGTATTTATTTTCATAATCGAATGTAGACCTTTGAAGGATAGGCCTACCAGAGAGTGTTCTTGACTTTGTTAGATGTTGTTTCTCTTAACCATGCACACAATTCTGTCTTTGAGCACCATATTTGTCTCCTGTTGTACCAAAAGCAAGTTCATCACTTGGAGTCCATTCCAACTCCATATCTTCTATCTGCGCCATTTATCATTAAATAACAAAGGAACAGATCTCACCTGGCCATGAAACTGCGTGTCAGACGATGATTTTTAAGTATCGGAAAATGGGAGACTATAAATGGCTGTAATTTCTAAAAAGTTAATGCAATACTTTTGTAAAATACTTTGAGCTAAAGCTAAAAGTTTGCACTTCACTCACACTGTTCGAGTTCTGTTTGATCTGAAATCTTCTGTGGTTGCGTACAGAGGCAAGAGTGGACAGCATAGAAAGACATTCACAGGTATGACCAATTTAGAATCGCCAATTAAGTTTCACGAATGTTATTCGGACCCTCAGGAGTACCATGCAGGCACAGGGAAAACATGCTCCACTCAGAAAGGCCCCAGCCATGCAACATGAACCAGTAACTGTCTTGTTAACCACTTTACCACTATGACACCTGCCTGTCCTTACCTTGCTTGTAAAGTTAAAATTGTTGGGTTTTCTGTATTTGTATTTTTGCTTTGCGCATGAAGGCCACTGTAATACATTTATCTGACAGTTTTTATTACAGTTGTAAGGTTAACAAGGTCCATCAAGATTTGTTCGTCTAATCTTCAGTCATGGTTTTGTTTAACTTCATGTTTGAAGACTAAATTATCTGACATTTCTTTAGAGAAAATAGTCAAAAGAATGTAAACAAATCTCTGTATCAAAACTATTTTTTCATCTTCCCAGCTGCATTCATCTTCTCAGACATAGATAGATGGATAGATTATTGATTTGATTGGGCATTTA
Organism: Perissodus microlepis; assembly: GCF_051167445.1. Classification (NCBI taxonomy): domain Eukaryota; kingdom Metazoa; phylum Chordata; class Actinopteri; order Cichliformes; family Cichlidae; genus Perissodus; species Perissodus microlepis. Next base: position 17,963,259 of record NC_140472.1, read on the forward strand.
AGGTTAGCAAGATCAAAACTGGAATAAGACTCCAAATTCTGATAGTAATATGGAAGTAAAAATTTAGCAGCCACCAGCACCTCTAAACGAATAAATCTGCCTTGTGACCCTGGTCATGAATGTTTAACAGCGAGCATGGTGGAATTTGGACATTTTCTATCAGCCGTAGTTACAGATAAACATATGAAGACAGACTGACCTCAGCGTGCTAAAATTCTGATGGACTCAACCTTCGACTGATCGCCGGTTCATCTTCTGAAGCGATTCCAGGTACGAGAAGAAAGACTTTATATTCAAATGCTGGTTGTGTTTGATGGTTACTGGTTTAAATGTTTTCTCCTGCACCCTGGGCAGAGCAAAGGGAAGGTGATCTGTGCTGGGAGATCACGTGAAACAACTGCAGTGCCTGATGAGCAAAGTCTGTGTGTGCGCCCCACATGTTGAGGATAAAACAGGCAATTAGTGAACCATGGAAAGGCTGCCTGAGATGTGCTCCAGTAACTCTGCACTGTGACGAATGGCATCTAGCCGCATCAGCCATTTCTTGCGACGGGGCTGAGTTCACAAAGAGTTTATATTTTCACCGAAACACAGTTTTAAGCTCAAATGGCAAAAGAACAGCTAATAACAGAAAAGTGGGTCAGCAAGCAAGACGATTGCTTGTTAAAGGAATTTGCATATGTAGAGTATATGATTCATACACATGACCCCAGCTGTAGTGCAGAGTTAATGAACTCATATGTGTTTTAATCAGTAACTCAGTGTTAGGACTTGGTCATGATGACCAGACAACTAAGCCTCATATGAGCTCGCAAGTGAAGACCTCACACACTCCTCTTTGTCTTTTCTCCGCCAGGTTCTCGGAGTTGGAGCTGTAGTGCAGAGTTAATGAACTCATATGTGTTTTAATTCGTAACTCAGTGTTAGGACTTGGTCATGATGACCAGACAACTAAGCCTCATATAAGCTCGCGAGTGAAGACCTCACACACTCCTCTTTGTCTTTTCTCCGCCAGGTTCTCAGAGTTGGAGCATGAACACCTTTGTGACTCTCTCGACACGGCAGAGGATGCCCGTGATTGGACTCGGCACATGGAAAAGTACCTCGGGACAGGCAGGGACATAAACACTGTCCAGCAGGTCCAACAAATGTTTTTGGACATGGTGGAATTTTAAAGAAAGCTTACGTCTGTCTCTGTGTGTTCTCAGGTGAAGCAGGCGGTGCATACAGCTTTAGAGTGTGGATACAGGCACTTTGATTGTGCTGCTGCTTATGAGAATGAAAAGGAGGTTGGAGAGGCTCTGGCTCTCTGGGTGGGTCCAGGAAAGGTGAGCTTTGGTGGCCTTTTAATCAGCTCCAGGTGCCTTTATTCTCTTCACGTCAGCCACATCAGTAGGCTGGTGTGGACACGTGCCATAAAAATACATACAAAAGTAAAAACTACAAATATTTAGCCGAACTTTTCAAAGCAATCCACATGCTTTCTTGACTCAGAGCTTTAAAAGTGAGCTTTAGAATGATATTAAGAATTGTAGGAGCTATCTGCTGGACCATGTAATAGGGTAGCCTATCAGACACATGCAGTGCTACTGTGAGCAAATTAATTATTATTATTATTATTTATTTATTTATTCATTTTTTTACAATTAAATAGAATTTCCTGGCAGTTATTTCATGTTTCAGGCTTTACAGTGTTAACTGATAAATCTACTGACATTCAGCTAAAAAACGGATAAATATTTTCAGTTTAGTCACATAAACAAACAAGATATCTGCTCCTTATCTTACCTGTGAAGTGTTTTTCTGTTGATTGTTGCTGTTGTTTATTAAACCTGAGGGCCACTGCAGGGTTAGAGATGTATGACAGTTTTAGTTATATTTCTGAGGTTAGGAAGCTCTGCCAAGATGTTTTTTCATCTATACTTCTCTCATGGGTTTTTTGTTGTTGTTGTTTTTTTTTTTTCAAATAAATGTCAGAAACCCAAATAACATAATGTTTCTTTAAAGAAGAGTCCAAAGAGTGTATACAAATCACTGTGTCAGCAAATGGTTTTGATGAAGTGGTTAATATTTGGTCTGTAAGCCAAAACATGTAGATGAAGATTGGTTTTAACATAGGTTCAAGTCTGCAGTTCACTACCATCAGGCTCAAACTTGTCACTGTCTGTAATGTGCCCTGTTCAAGTGTTTCCCTGTATTCAGAGCAGTCATTGGTTTGTATCTGTGTCATACTTTCCGCTCCAGGCTCTGCAGCGTGAAGAAGTGTTTGTGACTTCCAAACTGTGGAACACCAAACACGACCCTCAGGATGTTGAAGAGGCATGCAGGACCAGTTTAGCAGATCTGGGTCTCTCCTACCTGGACCTTTACCTCATGCACTGGCCCATTGCATTTCAGTGAGTAACTACACACACTCAGTAATGTTAATACGTCTCCATCTGGCTGTAACTGAGCAGAGATTGAATTGTCACTTTACCTGAAGCAGCTATTCTGTGTGGGCGTTTCAGGAGGGGGGAGGAACTGATGCCTCGAAAGGAAGATGGAAGCATTTGTTACTCTGACACACACTACAGGGATACTTGGACTGCCATGGAGAGCCTCGTAGATAGAGGGCTAGTCAAGGCTATAGGTCTGTCCAACTTCAATGCCAGGCAGACTGATGACATCATAAGCATGGCCAGACACAAACCTGTAGTAAACCAGGTGCAGCTACATTTTTTCAGCTCTGTTCAAACAAGTCAGTAAACTGTAACTAATAATTGTGTGTCTGTGTTACAGGTTGAATGCCATCCTTATTTGTCTCAAGCAGATCTCCTCTCACACTGTCGGTCAGTTTAATGATTGTTTAACATTCAAACTGGCAGTCATCATTTCTGAGATTAATATGTCAAAGTAACAGGTTTCATACCTCCATCTCAGCTCAGTGGGAGTTTGTGTGACAGCTTACAGTCCTCTGGGCAGTGGAGACAGACCCTGGGCCTCCGCTAATGAACCAAGTCTGCTAGCAGATCCTCGACTGGGAGCCATAGCCCAAAGATACAAGAAGACACCGGCCCAGGTTATACTCCGGTAAGGCAGGAAAACTCAAAGTAATACAATCACCACTAATCCCTTTAACAGTTTCCTCCATTTATTTGACTAATCACATGACTCAATGACTCATTTGCAGGTGGCACATTCAGAGGGGTGTTGTGTGTATTCCCAAAAGCGTGACGCCTTCCAGAATCCAGCAGAACTTGAATGTGTTTGACTTTTCCTTGTCAGAAGAGGACACGAAGAGCATTGAATCCTTCAACCACAACAAGCGTTTCATCGCTCCAACAGTCGAGGTAAGTCACCAAGTTTCCTTGGCACCTAAAAACAATTCTGAACTGCTTCTTCCCCCAGAGCCTAAATATTTAGATGTTTATATACCAAAGCATGAACTATTGTAGTCTCCCTCTGGAGAAGGCTCACAGCTGGTGATTTCAGTAGGTCTTGGATTTTAATCAGTTTCTCAGAAGTGTACTGTGAGGTGTTTGGAGTTAGTTGGGTATAGTAGTACATTAATAGGCAAATTGTTAAAATAAACCATTAACTACAATTTGCATTTGTTTCTACAGAGAGACGGCAAGAGAGTGTGGAGAGATGCTGAACATCCTCATTTCCCCTTCCATGATGCTTACTGAGTCTCCAGTTAAGTCAATGTATACTTTTTAAGAAGAGTTGTCACTATGACTGTAATTTCATAGTAATTTTAGTTCAGTAATTTTGATCAATTTGGTTTTGATCAATTTTCACACACACCCCCCTCATTACATTTTCAGTATGGGGGAAGAAAAGAAAAAAAATCCAAGCAGCAGTGTTTCTCTCACAGCTACAGTGACACTGTGTGGACAGAAACTGAACAGCATCTTAGCCCAGTGACAGCACTACTGATCACGTCTTTATACTTTCACTCTGCTGGCAGCAGAGAACAGACAGAACTCATCAACTACAAACTGCCCTGTAAAGAGTTTTAGTGTCTGGTAGAAGAAGTAGGGGGGGAAAAAACAAACAAACAAAAACTTTGTTACATGCTGTCTTTCTGCAAGATTTACATCTCTGTCAAACAGGCAGATAAATGGCAAATAATACCAGGTACCATAAATGCAGATGATTTAACCTCACTCTGATGAATCAAGTATCTGTTTAACTTAATTTTGTAATGCCTAATATACAAGCAATAAAAAAGCTTAATAGAAACTGACAACAGTTCTGTTTCGTGAGATTTTATTTTCCAACAACATAACCTTGACAAATTTGTAATACATTATATGCTACTGTTTATTTAAAAAAACAAAACAAAAAAAGGAAGTCATTAGCAATATGTTTGTGTTTTTTTTCTCTTTTCTTTCTAGCATAGAATTCCATCACTATAGTCATTCATGTTGGTTGTGATATACTGAGAATGAGGCCACTCAAACATCACCCCCCACCCCAGGAAAAAGAAATCCACAGTCAGTTTTTCCACCTTCCAATTCCAACATCCCCTTACCCCACCCACATCAAAGCCAGGGCAAACCAAGCAGCTACATGCTTTCTCCAAGGGGGAAAAAAAAAAGAAAAAAGAGGGGGGAAAAAAACCATACAAAAGAAAAAAAAGGAACACATGAAAGAAGCACAAAGTCCTAAAAATGTGGAATCTGGTGACATTTGTACAGGTGTGATCCCAGTACTGACCACTGTGGGGCAGTGTATGTTTATCCATACAGGTCATCATCATTATCTTCATTGAACACTGGACCGCTGCCAGTTCCACCAGAGCCATGGCTTGGACCACTGCCGCCTGCAGCACTGGAGGGAAACCTGAAAGGAAACATTTTTATTTATTCTTTATTCTTACATTCAGAGGAAACTTCTCCAGATATCCTTTAAATACACAGCTGGTTTCAGCTTTTGAGTGTATTAAAGAATCTACTCTACTCAAAATAGTCATATTACAGTTAGAGCTGGGCGATATAAGATTTTTTCATATCATGATATGAGCCACTAAAGCATTTAAGTTTCAAAATAGAACAAACAAAACAGACTACTAAATTGTCACTTAGAAACAAAATATTAATTCTAAAAATAAATCGTAGTTTATTTTACAGAAGAAGAGACAAAATTGACTAACTTATATAATATTGCTTTGGAAGTGCTGTCTGAGAGAAATGTTTATGTCCAGGGAGTTGGTAACAAGGATCCATTACCTTAATTAGCTGCTTGAATCCTTCATTTTCGACCGTGTTTATTGGTAGCATGTCTTTAGCAAGACAGTAAGCTATGGCATTCGTTATGTTGCTATGTCTCTCAGCTTTTTTGTCATATGGTAAGACGCTGGAGAAAGCCGACTTAATTGACTGTTGCTGCTTCACAGGGATTCCCCTGGTTGTTTTCGATGACGAATTAGCGCTTTCAGTCAGAGATTGAGCGTGCTCTAGTGGGTGACACTGCTTCAGTTGATAAAAAAGGTTTGTTGTATTTCCAGACTTTGTGGGAACATGCTTTCGGCACAATTTACAGTGCGTGTTACTCTGTTTTTTGGTCAGACTTCAAATAGCCGAAATACCTCCACACTACGGAACTTCTCTGGCCTTTCCTTTCGACAATCTCTCCGGCTTTGGAACCGTCATCGGTGTTCTCTTCGGTAACCTGGTCAACCAAGCTCTCGGTTGATTTTTCTCTAGTCGGCACACTCATTTCCTCCATTACCCGGCCGGCACGGTGGCTGGCTGCTTCCCAAACAAATACACATGTGCGGCTTGGCTCTTGTGCTGTATGTAACAAGTTACGTGACGTGAAGCTGCGGCTGTGATTGGTTCGGCTCTGCGCTACTTAATTTGTATTGGCTATTCATTTTTTTAATAAGAGAGAGAGAGATGAGGTCTATCGCAATAGTTTCATTTTTCTATCGAGAAAAAGTTATTTCGCAATACATATCGTTCTATCGCCCAGCTCTAATTACAGTACAATCAATGAGAACTTAGAAGGAATAGCATCCACATTAATGGTTCTTTTCTGCAAAACTTAAAACTACATGACTTTCAAAATTTAGTATGAAATGGAAGTACCTGAAGCTGCCAAAGCCACGGCTCTGCTGCAGTGTCTGAGCGAACATCTCGTATTTGCGAATGTCATTGTCACTGACGGAGCGGCGAGCAAATCGCATTGCCTCTTCAAAGTGGTCCTTCCTGATCTCCGGTACAGGATCATCCTCTTCTACCTCCTATGAAATCAACATTTTATACATGAGAGACCAGAGGCAGCAGCATTGCAATAGTTTGAAAATGCTCATCCTGATATGAAAAAGTGAACAAGGAGATAAAACAAGTGCTGACCATAGCTGATGGGTTGGTCTGCCTCTCCCTCTCTCTGCGGATCTCGTTTTCAATGCTCTCCCTGATGGCCAGTTTACACGCCCGCTGGCAGATCTCTGTGAGATCAGCTCCAGAGAAGCCGTTGGTCATCTTAGCCAGGAAGTCCAAGTCCACATCCTATCAAACGGAGACAATGTCAAATTTTAACTTCTATTCAGTTACAATTAGTAAGTCACATTTTTTGTTAGCTACTTTTGGCTGCTCCCCTTGTCACAAGGGGGCCATCATATTGGGCATCTCTGCTGAGGTTTCATTTGGCAGTTTTTACACCAGATGCCACTCCTGATGAAACCTCAAAGGGGACATTTCTATTAATGTTCTAAATTGCTTGTAAGACCATTTCTTAACATCTATCTTTGTTCTAATAAACAATCCTGAAGTAATTAGAAGCAAATTTTACATTTTTAACAAAATGACAACATTTCACAGGAATTCAGCATCAACTGTTTGTATGCTACTTTATGCTACAGTAACTACACCAAGAAAAAAAAACCACAAGAGCTAAGTGGGTATGTCAGTTGTGTGAGTAAGTAGCAGCTTTGTCACCTTGCTGATGGGACTCTTGCGGAGGTTGGCCTTCAGGATGCTGACCCTGCTCTTCTCATCAGGCAGGGGGATGTAGATGAGCTGATCCAGACGGCCAGGTCTCAGGATGGCAGGGTCGATGATGTCTGGTCTGTTTGTGGCTCCAATGATAAAGACGTTTTTCTTGCTTGACATTCCATCCATCTCAGTCAGGATCTGGTTGATGACACGGTCTGCGGCTCCACCGCCATCTCCCACGTTGCCACCACGGGCCTTGGCTATGGAGTCCAGCTCATCAAAGAAGAGAACGCATGGGGCTGCTTGACGAGCCTACATGTAGAAGATGAGCACACAGATCAAATATACAAAGAAATCTGTCCTATCCAGCACCAAACTGTTAAATGTGACAGCTCTGATTTAACAAACAATATCCAAATTCAACGACAGACATCCTACAAAGTCTCACCTTGTCGAAGATCTCTCTGACATTAGCCTCAGACTCTCCAAACCACATAGTGAGCAGCTCAGGTCCTTTGATAGATATGAAGTTTGCCTGGCACTCGTTGGCAATGGCTTTGGCCAACAGAGTCTTACCACATCCAGGGGGACCATAGAATAGCACACCCTTGGATGGGGTCATGCCAAACTTGAGGAACTTGTCTGGGTGCTCCACTGGGTACTAAATTAAGTACAAGTAAGGGGGAAAACAGTTAGAGACAACACTAAGCCTTCAGTTTACGACGTATCAGTTGTTTCAGACATTTCTAAATGAGGCTCATACCTGCACCAACTCCTGCAGCTCCCTCTTGACATCATCCAGACCACCAATATCCTCCCAGGTAATGTTGGGAACCTCAACAACAGTCTCTCTCAGGGCTGATGGGTTGCTCTGGCTCAGAGCCCACTGGATAACAGAGTTGATTGTGTTAGTATTGACGCCAAAAGGCAACTACTGGCTATGTGAATACCATCTTAGGCCGGAACTGCTGAAGACATCAGACATGCACTTTCTTGAACACAGAACCTGGCATAGCCCCTAATGAAATTTGCATCAATCCAACTCCAGACTCAGATACATAGTACTGTCCCTACCATGACAGCAACCCTGTATGTAACAGTAACCCCGGTTAACGAAGGAGTATCAGATTGCTTACCTTGAAGTCATCCATGGTGACAGCAAGAGAGTTCATGACTTCAGCATCAATGGTCTCATCCTCCAGGTCAATCAGGTCCATCTTCTTCCTAATGGCCTGCAGAGCAGCCTCAGAGCACAGAGCTGCCAGATCTGCACCCACATGCCCGTGAGTCTCATTGGCTACCTAAAATTGGAAACAGAGAGCTCAACACTTAGGAATTCTTCCCTAGGTTTCCAAGCAATGTGCCTTACATGTGACAAAGACCTACATCTGTAGCTTTATGCAACTCAGCTACTTGATAATGGATGACTGTGTCACAAGGAACAATTATAATACACTGAATGCCAGGCCAAGTACAGTCACTAAGGTTAGCTTGGGAACTGAGTAATGTGAAAGTAGCTCTTCATTAGATAGTATAACAGCAGATTAACAATAGTTACATATAATTACTTGAAACATGTAGTACAATTTTACTTCTAAGTCTCAGGCAATAATAACCATATGGCTATACCCATCGTTCAAGGAATCCGTGTGTTGTATCTTTAAACCACACCAATTACAAGAAAGGAGTTATGTGTACAAACCTGTTCCAAGTCAACATCATCAGCCAGCTTCATGTTCTTGGTGTGAATCTGGAGAATCTCCAACCTTCCAGTAGCATCAGGGATACCAATGTCAACTTCCCTGTCAAAACGCCCTGAAAGTGACAAAGATTAAACCCAAGTATTAGTTTTAATGAGAAACCGTTACATGAATAAGATTATTAAAGTCCAAGAGTAAACTCAAAAGTAAAACTAGCTGTTTATTTAAATACAAACAAGAAAAATTGTTTTTTTGCATTGGTGCATACACCATGTTTCAGGAATGTGGAAACATGGTGTGGGAATTCATGACTGATGTGTTTGCACAGTAACAACCCATCTTAACTTCCTGTTGAGCACATATTGCAGCTGATGCATCCCCCCATCATAGTTCACTGAACATTATTAAAAAAAATAAAATAAAATAAAACATTTACACCCCATGTTTAGCGCCTCGCTAACAGAGAAGTACAACACTATCTGCTGATGTTACAGAAGTATTTTAGTATGAAGACCAGCATAAATCATTCCATTTAACAGCATTCATATTTGAATGTTCAGAAAACATCCATGTCTAACTCTTTGAAAAGCCTTTGTTAGGATGTTTCTGACAGCTTTGACAAACTGAAGTGCAGAGTTGTGAGAAAGTGACCCACAATTAAACTGCAGACCCCACAAAATCAACACACCAGCAGTTTTAAAACTGCAACGACATGGTTTTAGGAGGCATTCAAACAGAACTCTTCATGTTATCTAAAAATCTAACAACTTCATGTGCACGAATCGGTTCAAGTAATGATTTAACTTGAAAAATTATATTTGAATTTGCCTGAAGAGAAGCTGTAACGAACATATTCTGACACTGCTGAATATTATGCAAAAATAAATACATAAATAAATGATTAAAGTCTTAAATTTAAGCCACAAATTTGTAGTGAAATGGTGAGATGTTATAAATTAAATTGCTGGTGTGTTGCTGACTTAACATTTTATGAGAAACAGACACACACAAAGTGGATGTTTCTTTAGGTTTTGGCCCATAAAGTAAATTAAAGACATGCTTTAAATACAGTTTACCAAATCTCCTGAGAGCCGGATCAATGCTGTTGGGTCTGTTGGTGGCAGCCATGACAATGACATGAGCTCTCTGTTTCAGGCCATCCATAAGAGTCAGAAGCTGAGAAACAATGCGCCTCTCCACCTCTCCATGAGTCTATAAAAAAAAAAAAAAACAAAAACAAAAAAAAAAACAAAAAAAAAACAGAGGACATTTTAAATCCCATGTAGAAATTAGAGTGCTGACTGAATTAGAGTACCTAATCAGGCAGTAATCAATACGACAGAGTTTTGGTTCAAGTCGCAGCTGCTAGATTTTTAACACAGTAAAAAAAGAAACTTCAATAAATACATAAATAATTGCTAAACATTTTGTTTTCATTTCCAAGGTCCATAAACTTTTGCATTTATTTCACAAGAGTCACATAATAAAACTGACTGTGTGTATGTATTTAGCCACCTATTCAGTTCCATGATCTTGCTTACCTTTTCTCTCTTTGGAGCAATTGCATCAAGCTCATCGATAAAGATGATGGCAGGAGCATTCTTTTCAGCTTCCTCAAAGGCCTTTCTCAGGTTACTCTCACTTTCTCCAGCCAGCTTACTCATGATCTCAGGGCCTAAGACACAGGCAAACAGTTTGAAAAGCAATCTCACCCATAGTATCAGCTACTGATAGGATTCTCATAAATACTCATTTAAATCAATCACAGACATTAAAAAACAAAAACAGCAAACCCTATCTAAATCCATTCCAGCATCAAACAGTCCTAACTAGGATTACGTAGGTATAGAAGAAATAAATTAACGTTCACACCATTAATCAGAAAGAAGAAAGCTCCCGTTTCATTGGCCACAGCTCTGGCAATCAAAGTTTTTCCAGTTCCAGGGGGTCCGTAAAGCAGAATTCCACGTGGTGGCTGTAAATAAGGGGGGTGAGGAATGAAATCAAATTTAAGACAAGATTTTTTTTTTTCTTAAAATGAAAGTATTTTATGACGGATATAAAGGCGGCAGACTGAATCTCTTTGAACTTTGAACCTCTTGTCAACCATTACATGAAACTAACTGAAACTCAAACAAAATATAGAAAGCACTCTTACTATACTTTGATGAAATACTAGAAATGCATACCAGATATGATAAGCATAGCACAACAGCCCAAAAAAAAGAACAAAAAATGAAACAAACAAACAGAAAAAACAAAAAACAAAAAAAACCCCACAACAACACACATACACACAGATGAAGAATACTCTAAAAGTCCGTGTCATTACCAGTAGGTATTTTCCACAGGTCATTCCTGCACAGGTATACTTTTACTGGAACAGATTAGGATCTCTAGGCTGTATAAATTGTTTAGCTGAGTGGGAAAATTGGACTCATTCTTTTCAAAAATACAGTTAAAATTCTTACTTTACAATTCTAGAAGAAAGCTAAACCGGATTTTCAATTTACATTTTTTTAAGTTAATTTAAAAAATAAAGAAAGAAATAGCCCCAGCAGTCTCACCTTGACTCCTATGGCCTTAAACAGGGCTGGGTGCCTGAGTGGCAGTTCCACCATCTCTTTGATCTGAGCCAACTGCTTCCTTACTCCTCCAATGTCATCGTAGCCCACTTCATTCAGGGACTCTTCCTCATCCTGCATGTTCAAACACAAGCTGTTCACATTTTTGTGCAGTTGATTTTTTCCATTTCTTTTCTTTTCGGTACAAGTTAAACCACACACAGTTGCTGCTACCTACCTCTCTCCGAATTGGCTCTCCCTCACAGTGAATGACAGTATCAGGAGCAACGATGCAGTAAGGGGATGGGTCAGTCTCTACCACCTTGAACTCCACAGCACGCATTCCTCCTCTGACCAGGAAAATGTCACCTTGACAAGGTAAAAGTTGAAAACATACAGTTTCAATAGAGTGGTAAGCTGGTGTACCCTGAAAAATATGCAAATAAAACCTCTGGTCTGACAAAAGAAACTGGTACTCACCTTTGCGGATTGGCCTGTAAGCCTCCAAGAAATATGGCTTCAGGTAGACCTCAAACAGGTTGCCAGTAATTCCTTCTACTGTGTCATCTATTGGAAGAACATGAATCCTCTTTCCGTACTTCACATCAGGACATGGCTGAATGCTGAGGGAGATAATAGCCTTAAAAACACAAATTTTTCAAAAGTCGTTACATTTTTTTATAAAGTTGTGTGCTTTTACATACCTGATGACGTCACCCAGGCGGACCCTCAGATTGTTGCGGACCACCCTGTTCATGCGAACTTTTTCGTCAGAACAGGTGTCATCAGACAGCACAATACACACAGTCTCGCGCCTCTTCTTTCCTTTCATCAGCACTGTGTCTCCACGGAAGAGCTGCAGCTCATCCATTTTGGTCTTTAAACACATTAAACCATTATTTTGTGAATATCAGTGTTACTACCTTTCATGACAAATCAAAGTCTTGAACTTGTTAATAAAGCCATAAACCATTCCAACTATTTACCTGAGAGAGGGAGACCACGCTGTTGTCTTCATTGATGGATTCATCAACAATCAGTCTGTTGGGTCTGTTCTTCTGTTTCAGAATTGCAGTTGCAAGATCATCATTTTTGGATCTATGAGGAACGCAAAATAAAAAAAGTCAAACACAATATTTCAGTACCTTTAAGGTCTCATGTGTAGTTTCCACCACTGAAGGAAAAAAAGTGCTGACCAAGTCAAAATTTGAGGTTACCATCTCAAAATCTTGATTTTTTTCTGAGATAATCAATTGAAATGTTAACGACGCTCTGCCTGGCAATTTTTTTTTCCAAGCCCGCGCATATTATATACATTACAATAAATAGAAAAGGAAACCTACTTGTAAATAAAAACAGTCAAATGTTATCATTACCATGTCATAGAACAAGTCAATTTTAAGTGTAGTAACATCATTAATAAAGTTGACGAAACTGGCTCAAAAATTGCTGTGCACACTGTGAAACTTGTAACAGTTTCTGGCTTTGTCTTTGGGGAAATGCAAAGCACTTTTTTCTACCCTGTTTTGAAAGAAACTTTAATAATGGAGTCAACTTTAATAAAGGAGTCAATAATGTGAACTCCTTCAAAAATTGCTTGTGCAACACTGTAAAAACAACACTGGCATGTCTAGTACTCAAATGGGAGTTCTTGTACAATAAAGTTTTGGTACCTTGTGTTGTTACTGCAAATGCTTAAGTTGTGTACGTCAGTGTATTGTTTGTAGACTTTTATAATGACCCACAGAAATAAGTATTATAAATGTAATTTACAGGATGTGGCAGAAACCCCCATTTTATATTCCATGCCCATGTTTCTACATTAACTCTTGTAATTAAGCACTTATGACCAACTTTGAGGTATTCAGTGCAAACAGGTCGTTTACACAACTCGCCGATTGTGATTCAGTGCTACATACGGACAATTCACGCCATCATTCGTACATTCAAAATATTAAAATAAAACATATGGGTATAATATCGCCAATATGATTCTGTAAAAGTCCGGGACAGTTTATATGGTTTCTCTTTCATGTTGTTAGCACGCTAACCGTAGCTTTTGCGCTAACCCACTGGCGAGTAAGCGAGCCCAGATGACACAGCAAAAGAATTAGAAAAACTTTGTTAGCTAGGTCCTCCCTAAGCACTCGTGCTACAAATGTAGCGTGACTTTTCAGACGTTAGCTACCAACGTAATCGTTGGGTACATATTGCTTACATGTATTATTTCATTACTGTTCAGCTAACGGAAAACAGAATCCAACTAAACAGAGGCATTTGGAATGAGTGTCCAACACTGTTAGCCTGCTAGCTTGTTTGTACTGTGCAGCTATAGCTATAAAGATAGCCATTTAGCTGCCTAGCGTTTTCTTTACTAAAGCCTTTAACAGGTAACATGGGTTTATGCCATTTACTGAGCTCATTTATATTCGCTGTAATGAAAATCTGATAACCAATCTAAAAACGGGCCATTCACCGGTGGGTAGGCCACTGTGTCGGTATGATGTGTGATGGTGGATGGCTGTGGCCTTGCCAGTGCTGCTAAGCTAATGTTAGCATTCAAACACGACAGCGATGACTGCGCTTTGTCACACAGCTGGCTAACGCTCAGCACCGTTAACCGGTCAACGACAACGGCCTGAATGACAACAGTTAGACAAATGTCAACAATCATAGGGAATTGTACAATTGTGAGAACTACACTGTTACGTTAACCAACGGACAAAAGTGCGGAGGATGAAGTGACTGACCCCATTAGCTACCCTGTTAGCAATGTATTAGCATTCCAGCTAACTTTAATAAACTAACGTATTTTAACTTACATTAGGTAATTAAAAGGGATTTGTTGGTTGGTCTTTTTTTCGAAATAAACATTGTCTGAATACACTATGATATTTATACTCACTCCCCTCCCGAAGCCATGGTCGTCCAACCTGGATTACAATTAATAAATAAATTCTAGCTAAATGTTTAAGAAGCTTAACCGGTTCTCTGCTCAACCTTCTCTGAGATTTCACGCGAAAGAGCAGCGGTTTCCGTGCTTTCTTTACACTTATACCATGAACTGGATGCATCCTTCATTCTGATTGGCTAGCGGTTGTCTGTCAAACCCATTAACCAATCAAATAATTGGAGTTTGTTGTTACTGAGTCTTTTGGACGAAGGTTTTTCTTCTTATTGGTCCTTCGACTGAATTCAGCCACCCAATTAACGTTCACCGCGTTGATATAGAATAATCACCAAAATATGAAATTGACTCTTTCTGTTGGTAACAGCAAATGTGTAAGATTAAATTTATGGAAGACAGATAACACATGTATACACACACTTTCAAGGTAAATAATGCATTTTTTCCAAGAAAAACAACAGGATATACTTCATTTATTCAAATTTAAAAAAAAAAAATGAGACAAGACGTTAGATAGCAATACATTTTTGTAGCTTGAAATTTGATCAAAGACATCCTAAGTAAATTATGTTCCCTTAATGGATTGTCGGCTAACCCATCCACAACACCTCATTCCAAACTTTTTTAACACCAGCCATCACACAGTCTGATATATGGTATACATCATTTATCAAGGCAGTCCATCATGTAATGATCAATGTCCAGTTTATCTTAATGGAGATGCTGATGGAACAGTTGTCAGCTAGAGTGTGGTATGGTAACTAAGCTGAGTATTATACTGGAGGAACTGGCATGACAGATACTTTTCCCTGTATGGTGTGTGGAGGGGGGACTGCAGTGTAGCTCATTGTTTTTTGTTTTTTTTGCTTAACCGTTTTTGAAAATTCAGCTGACAGTGCATGTACAGCATATTAAAGGTTTGCTAATGTAGAGAGAACTTTATTGGCTATATCACCTCACCAGACTTTTCTTTCTTAAAGCCAGTTCAGCAACTCCAAACAATGTATCCCCTAATCTTCCATCATTTCATGCATACAATACACATACCCTGTGCCCATCCTTAGTTTCAAATGCTTACAGTAAGCTTTATTTTATTGTCCCTGTAGGTCCATGTTTGTATGGCGTGTGAAATGAAACCCATAGCAAAATCGATCCAGCTCATTAAGTCACAAGTAATTCTTCTTTTGTCTCCAGTCTGATTAGGTAAGGCCAAGTTCCTGTATTCTAAGGCGCAACTCCACAGAGTCCAACAAAGGGCCAGACTGAGGATCCTGTAGGTACAAAGGCAGTTTTCTGCAACACAGACAAAGATTAGAGTCATCATTGCATAGCTAATGTATCTGCATATAGAGAAGTGATTAAACTATCAATCCTAGGGAAAGAGGCAGGGAAGACCCTGGTCAGGTCAGACAACCTTCCACGTAGTTTCATCACAAATTAACATAACATGTGTGTCTGTGGGAGGAAGCCAGAATACCCAGAGAGAGAACCTGCAAACTGTCAGCTTGTATTTTGTGAGGTGACAGTGCTGACCTCTGATAACCACTGGAATAACATCCTGGTCGGGCCAAGTATGTTAAACTCCTGCTAGACAATCCAGCTAAATCAAACTCCACTTTGTGTGTGTAATTAGAAATGATCTCAAATCCCTTTTGAGTGCTTGTTCTTGTTTACATGCAATTTCCAACAAAAAACAACAAGAGCGAGAACAAACAAATTGTCACCTTGTGACTGACTGTCAACCAACAACAATGAAGTTGCTGTTTCATTCATGCTCTATTAAGCCATAAGATGTAATCACTTAATTTTAATTCATCTTTAAGCTTTCTAAGCCACTTTATTTGTCTCCAACTTTTTTTTAGCAATAAGCTACAGACCAACACCTGAAGGAGTGTCAATCCCTGTGCAATTTATTGAGAAACTGCACTGTGTAGCTACAGCACAAATTCCTGATTTATTTAGCTCATCCTTGACCCCAACTAAACGTTTGTGTCTAAATTGAAGAAATCTCCTCAAGGCATTTGAGAGAAATTGCTTTCATGAGAATGGAAGGAATATACAAACAGCCGGAAAACATTTGCACATAGCGAGAGAAATTGACTGAACCACAGAGGACTAGCGATGGCAATGTTAAGGCTAACTCTTTAATACACATTTGACCTTATATTACCTGGTAACATTTTTTGTGTATACTAGCAACAAAAAAAAAAATGGCACAGCAGTATTTTGGACACATCTGAAACTGTGCTGTAGAGAAGGTTATTGAACAAACTGTGATCCACCACGGATAATCCTGACCACCCCTGCAGAATTTACAGGACATGCAGCTGAAAACCTTCTCCAAACAGGCTAATTTAGGTCCTCGCCATAAACACAGATAAAGGAAATCTTTAAAGCTCATCCAGTATCTCCAGATCACAATACATCTGACTAGCTGATCTAACCGTCCACCATATTTTACACTGTCTGACATATGATGTACTTACCTCATTTACACCATTACTGGTTCATTTTATTTTATTGATTTTGAGCCATTTTATTATTGTGTGGTGCAATTGTGTGATGTTGTATTATTATTATTATTGTTATAATAAGCATTTTACATTTGTACTGTATTTAAATATTTAAATTTCTTTCAGTTATATTTTTACCTATCGAGTTTCTTTTTTTCTCTTTATCTTTATTTAACTTTCTATCATTTCTACCTTAATGCATTAT
This sequence comes from Perissodus microlepis, assembly GCF_051167445.1. NCBI lineage: Eukaryota > Metazoa > Chordata > Actinopteri > Cichliformes > Cichlidae > Perissodus > Perissodus microlepis. The sequence continues at coordinate 17,980,072 of NC_140472.1, forward strand.
TCAGATTTTCTTGAAATACTGAAGGCTGTTGTAACTCAAGAATTTCCCAACTTATGGGATATATAAAGCACATCTAATGCTTTATAAATATTGCTGTGAATAGGAGTTAAAAGATGTCCACATCTATTGAAATTAATGCTGAAATGATTCTGCTATCGAGTTGTGCCCTAGCCTGGAAATCTATGTGGTTACAGCAATCTGACAGCAGAAGGGTTATTAACATTATGAAAATTCACTGAATGCAAATTGAGGAAAAGCTTTGAATGTGACTTTATCAAAAGACTGAAACAGTGGCACTGGTATAGCCACATATTATACTGTGGTATTGAGAAACCTGCAAAATAAAAAAAAATGCATGAATTGTATAAAACTTGCCAAATTCCAAGGTGTCAGTGCCTGTCAGTAGATGCAGCTAAGATATCAGTATGAGAGGCCAGTATGACATCCTTCCTGGATAAAAACATCAATGACCTAGTTTTAAGAAAGAAAAAAAAAACCTAGGTGACATCCTTTTCGAGCTGTTGTGTACACAAGATATTCAGAAAACTTGACCTCTAACCTTGACCTTATCATGCTCCCCAACTGTGTCCCGGAGTTCCAGTCACCATAGGATCAAATATCTTCTACAGTATGACGTACAGCAGTTAACATTATAAACTTCAAATGTAGTGACGGCATTTAACAATACAAGAATGAAAGCCTTACTCCACTGAGGTCTGAGTCGTGAGGCTCCAGGTCTTTTCCCAGCAAGCTGCTGCCTCGTGCTTCCTGCCAAGCCTCCATAGCACCTCACCGCACCACAGCCCAGCTCCTGTATAATCTGAGACAACACATACAGCACAACGACGTGTTATAGCACAATACCATGTAAATCAAATCCACACTCAATACAATCCTGTGGTCTACAGCGTTATGGCCCCTCCCCTTTTTGTCTCTGCAGGGTTTCCTCCTGCAGAGGACAGTAGTGGAGAGGGTCATTGGGATAATTGGTTTACACCTGTGTAGCATATTCCACATGGTTTAAGCAGGCCTGAGCTCCTAGGAATGACACCTCCAGATTTTGTTTGTTTCCTCTTTCACACCGATGCCAACATCAGCACATACATGTAATGCTCATCCGTGCATCCATGTAATGACTGATACTTCTGACTCCTCATACCTCATGTTTATTAGTTTTCTTTATGGTAAATAAAACAATGATAAGCAATACAACCTGTCTTGTGTCCCCTATTTGTCACTGAGTGTGGGCCAATAGTGAAGAACAATGTGATAAATGTTACATATAAGAAAAAAAGTATTATATACACTGATGTATAAGATTAGGAGTCTATGACTTATATTATTTTCTCTTTGTATGACCAGCTAGCTACAATGACAGAGTACTGCTGATATATCAAATGTCAGAAATAGCTTCAACTTCTGCTATTCACAGGATTAAGTTACAGCTGTGGCGTGTATACCTGGGAAGGCCTGCAGGCTGAGCTGGAGGTCCCTCAGCGCCTCTCTCAGCTGGTCCATCTGGGTGAAGCTGATACCCCTCCATGCTAGTGAAAGCCCCTTCATTCTTTGCAGGGCGCAGAGATCTTTCCCATGCTTAACATTCTCATCTGCAGCAGGGATCTGTGGTTGGAAATCTGTAATCGACCATAAAATACAGAAAATAACAGAAAGACAGAAAAATCTCCCAAGTATTTATAAACTCATTAAGGTACTCACCTCTGTTTTTTAAGTGCACCTTCACCAGCAGGTTGATGCACCTGTAATACAGAATGCAGTGTTTTGTTTTACAGTTTTTTCTGATGGCTTTAACCCTAACTGTGATTCTTATAGCACAATTCCTAAAACTATTAATACTTATAGCAAAACCACTCACTGAGTTTGCAAAACTAAAAGCACAAACACTGCTTTGCACTCAGTTTGCAATTTTGTAACACACACTTTGCAAAACTGTAGGCACAATTCACTGCACAACACTCTTTTTGCAGAACTTTAAACACAACTCACTGCTTACACTCAATTACCAAATTTCCAACACACTCCTAGCAAAATTATACACATGTATGGCTATCATTAACACTATTTTGCCAACTGTCTGGCACACTTTCACATGTGAAAACTGTTTTAGATAATTAGTCCACTTTGCAATCAGCCTAAGCACTATAAACAGGCCACAGGTAAGCTGTCTATGTGGAGTACAATGGAAGGAGCAGTAAGAGTGAGAAGAGTGAGAATCAGAGGAGGCCGAGGGAGAGGACGTGGAGGTGAAGAAGTTGGAGGAAGAGGACGTGGAGGTGAAGAAGCAAGAGGGTTAGAGGAAGTTAGAGGAAGAGGACAAGGAGGAGCAAGAAGAGGACGAGGAGGGGAAAGAGGAAGGGTAAGAAGAGTAAGAAACAGAATAACTGATGACATCAGAGCTACAATAGTGGACCATGTCATCAACCATGGGATGACCCTGAGGGAAGCTGGCCAACGGGTTCAGCCTAAACTGAGCCGCTACACTGTGGCAAGCATCATTAGGACATTTCGAAATGAGAATCGGTAAGTACTTTGTAGCACTGCCATACTCTAATGAGAAACACAACAGTACCATTCATGCAAAACTACTGAAATTGTTACTTTACAGAATTGCTAGACGTCCAGATGTTGGGGGCAGAGGCAGAATGTTCACTCCAGAGCAAGAGACCCATATAGTGAACATGGTGATTGCCAATAATGCAATAAGACTGCGCGAAATACAGCAGCGCATAATTGATAATGACACCATCTTTCAAAATATACACAGTGCAAGCATTTCTGCACTAAGTCGTGTACTTGCGCGCCACAGAATAAGAATGAAGAAAATTTACAGAGTTCCTTTCGAGAGAAACACAGAACGTGTAAAGTAACTGCGATATGACTATGTGCAGGTAAGCTAGTGTCATTGGTTCTGAATTTGGAAGTGCATACTGTAGTGCTGTGCATGGGCCTGATGTGTTGCATTTGTTTTGTCTTGTCCAGAGAGTGATGGAACTAGAAGCAGATGCAATGGGACATGAGCTACTTTTTGTAGATGAGGCCTGTTTTAACCTCAGTAAAACCAGGAGACGTGGCAGGAACATTATTGGACACCGTGCCATCATCAATGTCCCAGGACAACGTGGTGGTAACATAACCATGTGTGCAGCTATTAGCCAAAATGGTGTTGTTCACCATCATGCAACCATAGGCCCATACAACACTGCACACATTATTGCATTCCTGGACACCTTGCATGACATGCTTACTGTTCAGAGACCAGAGCAGACCCGATATGTCATCATATGGGACAATGTTAGTTTCCATAGGGCTGCTTTGGTCCGCAACTGGTTTACAGACCACCCATCCTTCATGGCACTCAACCTCCCTCCATACTCTCCATTCTTAAATCCCATCGAGGAGTTCTTCTCTGCCTGGCGCTGGAAAGTGTACGACCGTCATCCTCATCAACAGGTAGCCCTTTTACAGGCAATGGAGGAGGCATGTGGAGATATTGACCAGGCATCATGTCAGGCCTGGATACGGCATTCAAGGAGATATTTTCCCCGGTGCCTTGGACTGGAGGATATCGCATGCGATGTGGACGAAATTTTGTGGCCGGACCCAGAAAGACGACATGATGTAGGCTGATTGTCTTTTTTTTTCCTTTTTTTGTGAAATTCCTATTTTGTGTTCTGACTTTGTCTTGGTTTTGATGAGTGTGAATAAACACCAATACTTGAAGTTTGGATCCTTGTATGTTTACATGACACTATGACAAAAGTGTGACCTCAAATTGACATCTGTACACAGAGAAAGCAAAAGCCAGATGTGTTTTGTATTCATACCATCAGTGTGCAGTTGGCGCATTGTGTGCTTAGTAGATGATGGCTTGTGTGTACTGTTTGATATGTAAACACCATTTTTACGAAGGTGTGAAGAGTTAATCTAGCTGTGTTCGCTTTTGCAAGAGAACTACAATGTTTTGATAATTGGGTGACAGGTTTTCTTATTTGTGTGTAGAGTTTTGCAAAAATAGCCAATAGTTACAAAAAATGTGCTTAAGCAATCAGAAAAAACTGTAATAACCAAATTACACAGAAACAAATAAAATTACTTTCATCTCTCACACCTCGTGTAATGAGTCACAGCTTGTTTCCAGTCCTTCAAGTGAGCGTGGCAGTGACCCTGGAGGAGGTAGGCAGCTGCAGCCCAGAGGAGCATCGCCACCTTATCTTCACCCTCCACACTCAGACCCCTCGCGTCTCCTCCAATTCCTTCCTCTGGCTCTTCCAACACCACTTTCTCTGGTACCAGCTCCAGTGTCGTGCTGATGACTTCATTGCAGAGCGCCATACAATCTGCAGGACGCCGGGTAAAGAGCAAGGCAGTGCCAGCCTCCAGGTAAAGCTCCGGCATCCTGGGGAGGACAGAAACCTCAGCATCAACCTGAGGCAAACAAATACATGTCATTGAACCCATTAAGGAGAATTGAATTGTGATTTTGTTTGTTATTATTTTCACTCTTACTGCATGTTGATCCTCTGAGTGAAGAGCAGCCAGCAGATCCAGATAATGTTCAACACCCTCAGTAACCCTGCAGAAACATCACCAACACTCCACTGTTAATACAAGTATACTTTTCTCCTCCTCTCTATTGGCATTTTCTGTTTTGGAGTAGAGGTCAGCTAGCATCCCTGCTGCTCTTCTTACCTGCCACTGAGCACACACTTGAGGGCAAGGCTGTAAAGGACACTTAGGGCAGACGGGACTGAAAGAAGCCTGCTTAGTGATTGGCTACTGAGGAGTAAGGACGGAGAGAGGGGATGGATACCTCCCAGAACGGGCTCTGTAGCAGGGGGCAACATCAAAGTCTGTGGGAAAAGATAGGTCTGATGTTTGATGCAGGCCTGAATTTAACTGAAAATATGTCAGTGATCAAAATAAACTTCTTTATCTTCATCTGTGAGGCTTCTAACTTAAAAATATATGTACATGCAGGGATTACCGGCATTCTTTCTCTCGTCTGCATGTATGGGCTGTATATGGAGAGTGTATGTGCATCACTCACTGAGTGCAGTAGGCGAAGAGCCTGTATCTCAGCCTGTGTGTTTCCCAGCTGTCTATAGATGAGCATGCTTCGGTACAGAGCACACACACAACGGGAGTCTGTCTCGAGTGCCCTCTTGTAACACTGCAGTGCCATCTGTGGGCGGTTCTAGAGACAATCGGAAAGACAAACACTAACTTAAGACAACTGCTTAAAGGCTGCTCTTTTGTTTATATGATTACAGTGCATGTGTATACCATATGAGCGAGGCAGGAGCCTGAAAGAAGGTGTGTATATGCCACTAGAGCCCTGGTAGCTGGCAGGGCAGAAGCCGCCTGTAGATCAGACAATGCTTCTGAACTCCGACCCTCATTCAGCTTTTCTGCACCTTTTTTAAACATGTGGAGTCACACAGAGGAAGTCTATGAATACATCACAGTCATATTTCACCATCATCAGTGTTCATAGCTGTCGCTAGTGTAAAAAGACACATTAGCAACACACAAACCTTTAAACATGTCACAAATACTCATTTTGGAAGCATGTAATAATAGTTTGCTAACAAGGGATCACCAAGGTGAAATGTTAATTTGCAAGGCAGAGAGCAGAAATCTACACTATGACTTATGCCTTATTAAATATGGTAGCATGAGCAGAAACAACTATAACTGAGCCTCAAAAATACATTGCTAAAAAGCATGAATGTAGCCAACCTTGAGCAATAGAAGTGCAGATCTGTAATAATTCGGTAAGCCTTTTCGGTTCCATCACCAACAGAGGACTCTTTGACAACCTTCCTTTTGCCTCGCTTGGACTGCCATCCCCAACTCCATCACATACTATCTCACAAAGAGAAGACATCTGCTCCTGCATGACATGAAAGAATACAATAACTGAATCATTTTAAACAAGAACAAAAACAAATCCAAGATCAACCTTCCATCTCCACTTGACAGATGGGGACTGCACACAGGTCTTTAAATGCTTATACACTGTGGAGTACCATTAATGTAGTTTGTATTACATGCAGTGACAGAAAACACTGGGACAGCATGAATCCAACAAATAACTGTGGGAAAATAGTTTTTACCAACTCTGTGTCAGGTGACTTACCGGTAATTTCTACAAGGTAACAAAGAACAGCCATGAAATTTGAGTCAAAATCAGCACAGTGATTTTTCCCATATAAAGCAGTTAAACAGGCATCTCATGTGGCTAATCAATGCATAGATCCTATAGTTTGTTTAAAACTAAAAAGAAAGTAGAAAGCCGTGGACATAACCTAAAAATCATCTTACCTGTAATTCCCCTATATTTTCTAGCTGGCATTTGGCCAGCCATAGTGCCCACTGCAGACAGAGGAGGTACAAAACATGAGGATGCAAAGCTGTGTTTCCCGCTGATTTAAGCCCTGCTCTCCACAGCACAAGCGGATCAGAAGTATCAGCGTTATTTCCTGTCACCTGTAACACTGTAAAGAACAAGGGCAGGCTGTAAAATTCACACTTGAGAATCTCTGAACTTACAAAAATTTGGATTTGTGGCATTAGTTCCTGAATCATATCATATATGGCAATTTTTTCACACAGAGGCCTACCTCGCTCAGTGGCTTCTTTGAGGAGCAGCTCAGCTTCTGAAAATTGAGACTGAGCAGTAAAGCATACACACGTATTGTACACCACTGCCAACTCCAGCTGCGAGTGATCTACATGAGGAGGGATACCTGCAGAGGAGAGACGCGTAAAAAAAACTGCATTAAGTTAAATTATACGGCGTCATGATTTCCTTTTTTAAATATATATTTGTCACACTTGCATGCTTCAGATCATTAAACTAATTTCAATATTAGACAAAGATAAACTGAGTAAATCAGAATTATTTTTTTTTATTAAACCTTCAAAAAGTTCAACCTTTCATTTCATCAGCCTACAAAATATTCTCCTGTCTTGGGGATCGAGAAGTCTTTGTGTTTGAGCAGTGGTTTTGTCCTTGAACTCTCCTATGGATCCCATTGTTGCCCATTCTCTTTCTTATTATTGAATCATCAACTCTGACCTTAACTGAGACATATGAAGTCTGCAGTTCTTTAATGTTGTTCTGGGGTATTTTCTGACCTCCTGGATGAGGCGTCGCTGCACTCTTGGAGTAATTTTGGCCTCCTGGTCACTCCTGAGAAGTTTCCCCACTGTTCCAAGTTTTTCTCCATTTGTGTATGATGGCTCTTACTGTGGTTCACTGGAATCCTAAAGCCGTAGGAAATTGCTTTGTAGCCCTTTCCGGACTGAAGGATGTCAGTGAATTTGTTTCTCGGGTGGTTCTTTGGGTCGTGGCATAATGTGTTGCTTTTTGAGAACTTTTCACTTTGTCAGACCGTTTTAATTTAAGAGATTTCTTGATTCAGCTGGTCTGGCAGTAATCAGACCTGGGTGTGGCTAGTGAACCTGACCTCAGCTTTCCGAGGTGGGTAGGTTTGGATAGCTTTTTTTTTTAATGAATAGCTCTTGATAAATGAACTAATCATTTACATTTAAAAAATGCTTTTTGTATTTACTCAAATTATCTGCGTCTAATATTAACATTTGTGATGATTTGAAAAATAAAATGTGACAAATATATCACATAGTACCTTGGATTTTCCTCAAAAGTTTGTGAAATTCAGAGGAACACCACCTCAGGCTGGACTGGCTGTGGTCTCGGCTCACAGCACCTCCACCTGCCTCCTGCTGCTGAAACAATCAAGTGAAAGCAAAATGACACCATGATCAGGATGTACCACAGTGTTGGATAAATTTATGTCAGATACCTTCATGAGAGTATTTTTGAGCGCACTTCACATTACAAACTACCATCATGAGGGATACCCCCTACTCCTTTCTTATGTTTGGTATAAGTGGCTTTGTGTAACTTAACGCTGTTCTACATCTCCAATAATAATCCAAAACAATATCATAAAGAAGACTTCATGACTTGTTCTCCAGGTAGAGTATTTTACATAATTGTATAACACCTTAATACATACGCAAACCTCTTCTATTTCTGTATTATGTTACGGTAGGGAGGCTAATATACAATCATTAAAGAAAAAGACAGCACAGAAGGACTTCAGTCTGTCAGGAGAAAAACTGGCTCTGTTTTACATTTTAGCACATGAATTAAACTATGAGATTTTTAGTCATCAAATCTATTCGCAGTTACAGTTTTATTTGATGTTAGTATTGCTAATTAATCGCAGAGCTGTGATTAAATGTAGACCTGCTAGCCGGCCTTACCCACCTTACACTTATTTACCAACTCGTTGTTCTCCTGACTCCACTTCTCGAGTAAAGAGGGCGGCTGATACATTTTAACCACACATCACATCGGTGTTTGGTGAAAAAGCTGGAGTGGTTTCGTTTGAACTTTCCCTCGTTTGTCAAAGAGAAGCGAGCAACGCAGGAAATAAAACGTTACAGGCTGAGTGGCAGCGGGGCTCTGCTGCCCCCTGTGGACACATGTGGGGACGACACCGGCATTCTGCTGACTGACCAGCAGGTGGTGCTGTGACGGAGTCAAGTTTAGATGCTTTCTAGAAAGTTCAATCTCTGGGTTTGGCAGAGCCATGATCAAGCTGTGAGCTACTTCTCTATGGTCAGTAAATTTCCACAGTTACAAAGCTATTTTTTATTATCTGCATGACTGCTGTGTAGTTCTGAAAAAAAGCATCAGCCTCAGTTACATGCATAAACATGCATGCACACATACTCAAACACACAGAAGTCTAATGTAAGGAAACACTATCTAAAACCTTAATTGAATTACAGCTGATTCATCCGTTAGACTTCCGGACTACCATTTTTCTGGATGTCATTCCCAAGGTGACTCCCTGTTTTGTCCCCCAGTTCCAGTCACACCCTGTCATCCCTCCTTCAGTGCATCCACTTGTTCCCTGACGACTGTGTTCTTCGTTGTCTGCCTTCCAACACAGCCTTGCAGCTCTTCTGTTCTCTGATAGTCTCAAATCACTGAAATGTCTAAATATACCCCTCTGAAACAAGGGAAACTCCACAGCCTAAACTCAGTGCACCTGCAAATGCAAGATATCATTCCTCTGGGACAGGTTTCACTTTTTTCTGACGTTTTCCTCTGCATCGATTCTGCTATTTTCCATCTCTGTATCTGTCTCACTCTGCTGCTGTCTGCCCATCCATCGCTTCAAGGACAAGGCCGCTACATGGCAACATCCTTTGTGCTCTTCTATCAAAAGCCTTTGCAGTGGCAGTCATCAAGCTTTCAGCTATATTGAAAAATGTGACTGATTAATTCACCTATGACAGCACAGGAGAGAGGATTATGTTAATTCTGAGAAGCAAAAGCAGCAGACAGACTGCAGGTGACCTGTTATTTGGAGGTCATATTCCAAGCAATATATCTTAGTTTGGCTGTTACGAGATTTTTGGTTTCAAGTAACAGATACTCGTGCTTTCAGGCCAGACTGTTTTCAGTTACTGCAATAACTGCTGATAAACCTCAGATCTGGCCTGCTGCTTATATTTCATGTGCACTTACATTTTGACATGCGCTACAGAAAGTGCCTTTCACAGCAGAATCCTGTCATCTCTGTTGCATTATCCTCATCTATAAAACATGCAGCCAGTGGATGGAGGGGCTGTGACGCATGTAATTCTTATGCTGGAGAACCCCCACCCCCACCACCCCACCCCAAACGTGTGAGACATGATGCAAAGCACACAGAGACTTTGCGTGTTTCATTACAAATGTAGCACATCTGCTATAGAGCACTTAAGTGTCACACATCTATGGGTGTCACTGAGCTGATGACATTAATGTTACAATAACAAAGAATGGCTGAAAATTAGAAATCACTGCTGTCTGCTAAATGGTGGATTCTTCCAAATATTTGTTCATATTAAAGGCGAGGCCTACAGTTTCCCTTTAAGGTAGAATAAACTCACTCACCCTGAGTGATCAATAGGTGCTGTATGTGCTCTTCAGAACTGCTCCTCTTCTCAGAGCAGACATCTCTTTAGATCAGCAGAGGCAGCTGTTTGGGGTTTCTGTGAATGCTGTATCAGTGTAACTCATGCTGCTGTTTTTGGTTTCTGTGTCATTTGTGTGCAAATGACACAGACTTGCAATCAGATTCTGCACATGTTAAAATTGCTCTCTCAAAAAGAAGCAGAAACTAAGTGACGGGAAGCTGCTTTCTGAAAAGGGGAAAGAAGGAAATATTCTTTGTGTGTGTGCCTGTACTAAAAGAAGGAGTCTGTCAATGGCCCAGCAGTTGAGTTGAGTCCCAGGGGGTATGGCTGTGGATCTGCAAACTCACACTGCAGCAGTGAAGCTACAGAGAGCATCAGCAGAACACAGTGGACACCCACACAATCAGTCACAGATGGAAATGAGCAAATTTGCTAAAATCATTTACAGTTTGTCACATTTTAAAGTGGTATTTATTATTAAGGTGAGTTGTCCCTATTAAAGAAACATATTAGAAAGAAGGTCCACCAAGACTTTAGCCACATGTATGCCCACAGTATTCCCATGTGTTTTTAAATATATATATATTTTAAAACTGTGTAAAGAAACCCAGAAGCAGGCATTTGTGAATATGGTTAAAATTATTTATATTACAATCTTGTTTTGAAACATCGCCTAGATTTTTCCAGGTGCAGTTTTGGATGCTTAAAAAACATATCGCATGTTATAGTCCCAATATTTAGGATTGTTCCGTCAGTAAAGTATCCCCTCATCAACACCTCTAATGCCTTCAAAATACATACTTATCATCAGGATCCTACACTAACGGGAGCGAGTATCGTCTTGCCATTCCTGCACAGCCGGTAGTTTTCTGAGGAAAAGGTATCTCTTTAAAAACGAGCGTGTCTTGGTGCTGACTACTGTCTTTTCCCTCCCTCCTATAAAAGCTGATCGCTCTCCCTCCTACTGCAGTCAGTTCTCACCGGCCCAGCCAACATGAGTTTCACGGTAGAGCATCACTTCATGGGCCCGAGCTCGTACCGCAAGGCTCGGCCCGCCTCCGTGTCCTCCAGCGGCTTTCACTCCCAGCGCCGTCGCCTCACCTACAGCCAGCCATCCTCAATCGACAGCTTGGAGACCTTTAACGGCGACATGACTCGGAAGAGCGAGAAAGAGATCCTGCAAGCTCTGAACGACCGGTTCGCCGGCTACATCGACAAGGTGCGCAACCTGGAGATGCACAACCGCAACCTGGAGGCTGAAGCGGCGGCGCTGCGGCAGAACCAAGCCGGGCGCGCCTCGGTCGGGGAGCACTACGAGAGGGAACTGGGTGACCTCAGGGGTCTCCTGCAGCAGCTGACCGGGGAGAAGGCCCGCGCGGCTGTGGAGCACGAGCACTTGGAAGAGGACATCCAGCACCTGCGGGTCAGGCTGGAGGATGAAGCGCGGAACCGGGAAGAGTTGGAGGCTGCCGCTCGCGCTATGAAAAAGTACGTCGAGGAGTGCCGGCTGGTACGCCTGGAGCTAGACAAGAAGCTCCGTGCGCTGGAAGAGGAGGCCGCTTTTCTTAAGAAGAACCACGAGGAAGAAGTGGCGGAGCTCTTGGAGCAGATTCAGAGCGCGCAGGTGAGCTTCGACATGCGGGACACCCTGAAGGCGGACGTCACCACCGCACTGCGAGAGATCCGCTCGCAGCTGGACAGTCACGCATCCAAGACCTCGGTGCACGCCGAGGAGTGGTTCAAAGGTGAGTCCGATCAAAAAAGAGGAGGAAAGTTTATTGAAACGATCAAAAGTCTCCGTGCGTAAAGTCATGTTTGTCCGCTGTCCGTGGTGCTGAAGTGTGCCACATGGATCCACATCGGGATTTATTTGAGGCGTCTCCGACTGTTACGTTGGAATGTTGGTTGATAACATTTATTCATCTATCACATCGAAAACTTTAGAGGTTAAATTACAAGTGACGAATTACGCGAAAGAAGCAAGATAACCAGTTTTGAAATGCGCAAATAAATACATAAAATAATAATAATCACTTAAATAATATCAATAATTTACCTTTTATCTTAGTTGGTGCCCTTTTCTATGACTGCGCAGTTGCGGCATAGTGACCTTTTAAAAAAAAAAATTAAAGGCCAGCCCTGCAGAGGTGAGGTGGCACACAGAGAAGAGACTACGATTAATTTGCACTCTTGCCGGCTAACAGTGGGTGTTCACTGCATGTTTCTCTTTTTGCTGTGCTGATGGATCTGACCCTGGACTTCCACGAGTAGAAAAGTACCTTTCAAGGTCGCGGCGGGCTGATAATGTTTCATCAGTCGGTCGTGCTTTTTACAGCCATCTTCTCCTGGCTGATGTGATTAATAAAAGCACCTGGACGTAGATCTGATGCATAGAATTACTAGCAAAGCAATAAGTGAGACATGATCTTACAGCCACTGTGAGCAGCACTTAGACACAGCGCTTCTGACTTTTATGGTGCTACATAAACACACTGCTGACAACTTTGAAGGCCCAGAAGGGTTTCCTGCGCATTGTAGTTTTGGGTATGTCAAAGGACATATTGGTCTATACCCAATCCCTCTCAGTAGGTGTACATTTTGACCTGGTACAGCTAGTAAAAGGTACAAACAAATTGACCTTCTTTGAGTCCAGCTGACTGCAGCAGTGGTTTATTCATGCTTGGATGCGGGAGGGAGCTGAGTCAGACTATTGACTGGCAGCTGGACAGTGTCAAGGTTACAGAGGCTCTTTGTAGTAACTGTCTGTTCTCTAAAGCAGGAATGGTTAAATATTTTCAGTTAAAAAAAAAAAAGGCCTACGTCTTTAGACTCAAAATGTTCCCCTTTCTTTTAAAAGTATGCATATGTGTCATATTTCAGGCAATTATCTTAATTAAAAGTGATTTCTAAACATGTTATGTACTTTTTAAAATTCGTTTTTTTCCACAGTGCGCATGGAGCATCTGTCCGAGGCTGCTCGGTCTAACCAGGATGCAATCCGTGGAACCCAAGAAGAGATTGCAGAATACCGCCGCCAGCTCCAGAGCCGCACCATTGAGCTGGAGACTCTTCGAGGAACCAAGGAGTCACTGGAGAGGCAGCGTATAGAGAGTGAAGACAGACACCAAGACGACCTCAACTCACTACAGGCAAGGCATCAGCACAGACATGCAGAAAAAGCAGAAATGCACCAATACTGCAAATCTCTTTTCAGACACTTGATGAATGATATGTGACCAGAGAGGATGTTTACGTTTGTTTTGCAGGAAACCATCAATCAGCTCGACAACGAGTTAAAAACTACAAAATGGGAGATGGCTAGCCAGCTAAAAGATTACCAGGAGCTTCTGAATGTGAAGATGGCTCTGGATATCGAAATTGCTGCTTACAGGTTAGTTGGGATCTAAAAAATGTAACTTTAAATTGGTTTCTTTATGCTAAAAGTGATTAACATTTTCATTCTCTGTGTTCTTGTCTTCCAAACAGGAAACTACTGGAGGGAGAGGAGAATCGCTTTGTGTCAGGTGGAGGCCCATACTCCTACCTGGAAAGCAGAATCTCTGCCCACTTGAAAGTAAAAGGAGAAGAGATCTCTGATACAGTCATTGTAGAGGAACAGACAGATGAAACACAGGTGACGGAGGTGACAGAGGAAGCAGATGAAGATGAGGAGGAAAAGAAAGAAGAAGATGAAGAAGAAGCAGAGGAAGGAGAGGGTGAAGAAACCAAAGAAGAAGAGGGTGAAGAAGAAGGTGAGGAAAAAGGAGATGAGAAGCAGGAAGGAGAGGGAGAGGAAGAAAAAGAGGAGGAAAAGGAAGAAGAGGGAGAGGAAGAGGAGAAAGGAGAGGAAGAAAAGGCAGGTGAAGAAGAAGAAAAGTCCAAATCTCCAGAAAAAGCTGCTTCCCCTCCTTCAAAATCTCCTCAATCTAAATCTCCTACTGTCAAATCACCAGAATCTAAATCGCCACAAAAATCACCAGAAGCCAAATCACCAGCAGCCAAATCCCCAATGCCCAAATCACCTGCCAAGTCCCCTGCAGCCAAGTCTCCTGCAGGAGATGAGTCAAAGTCACCCGTGTCCAAATCCCCACCCAGCAAGTCTCCTGAGTCCAAATCTCCTCCTCCCAAGAGCCCTGAACCAAAGTCTCCAGAGAAGGAGAAGGCCAAACCATTTTCTGCCAAAGACACCCCTAAAAAGGAGGAAAAAGAGGAGAAAAAAGAGAAGCCTCAGCCTGTCAAAGAGGAAAAGAAGGAGAAAGAGCAGCCTGTGAAGGAGGAGAAGAAGCAGGAACCCAAAGAGAAAGAACCAGAGAAGGTGGACAAACCTGAAACAAAGAAAGAAAGCAAAGAAGAGGAAACACCAAAAAAGGAAGAGGCTTCAAAACCTGTAACTCCCAGCAAGCCTGCTGAGGACAAGCCAGCCCCCAAGTCTGAGGCTAAAGAGAGTACTCCCCCTGCCAAGGAGGAGGAGAAGCCCTCTGCTCCTAAATCAGAGAAGGCCGAACCTGAGGCAAAGCCAGCTGCTAAAGCAGAGCCTGAGAAAACAGAGAGCAAGAAGGAGGAGAAGAAGCCAGAGGAGAAGAAACCAGAGGAGAAAAAAACAGAGGAGAAGAAGCCAGAAGAGAAGCCTAAAGCAGAGCCTGAGAAAAAAGATAGCAAGAAAGAGGAGAAGAAGCCAGAGGAGAAAAAGGAGGCTAGTAAAGAAGAGAGTAAAGAGGTGAAGGAAGGAGCAAAGACGGAGAAGGCTGAGAAATCTTCTGGCACTGAGTCAAAGGAAAGCAAGGAGGAGAAACCCAAGAAGTAAGACAAAAATGCTGCGTTTCAGGGCTAGAGGAGGAGATGCCAAAGATCTGTGATGGAGGGAGGTGAGGTGAGGAAAGGGCAAAAAGTGACTGAAGAGAAAGAGAAGCTGGATGTACCCAGCAGTTCAGATGGGCAATAAAATGCCCAAAGCCAAGCAGGTAACAGTATGTAAGCAATAGTGATTTCTGTAGCAAATACCCCCCCGCTCCCTACGTATGGCCATTATATGCCCCTGATGCTTCTGATGTACGACTGTAGTGAATGCAGAATGCTCTTAAACTCTTTATCAGAATGTGACAACTGCCCTTAATCAATATCAAGTGCATTTAAACAGGATTCCCGCTGATGGGGGCAGGAGGACCCTGCTGCACCTACGCAAGCCTTCAAGGGTAGAGATGTCAAACCAATGTCTAGCTAAAGATTGTCACAGATATTGAATATGAAAACTTATATTTAGGGAAACACAAATGTTATATTTACAAATGAATAAATAAGGAAGACTTGAATTTTGCTTGTTGTGCACCTTAATGCAGCTTCTCCTTACAGGTGAACTGGAGTGTCTCACTCTTCTAGTCTGCAGTGTTAGGACAATGATGACTGTGCTCTGTATAAACTGCTGAGAATATGCAATATGAAACACAAAAATAAAGAATGAAAAATGAAGCACACAAGGCTTGGCGGCTTTTCTTCATGTATGCAGAAATCCGCAGCTCATTAAAGTGAAGATTAATAAAGTGTCAAGAGAAATTCTACGAGGTGCGATGCCAAAAGGTAAACGCTGCGAGTTATTGCACTGCATTGCGGCTGTGGAGAGGGGGAGCTGTACCCACTCTCCACAGCTGCTGCACCCTTCCTCACGTCCCACAGACCGTGTTCATGTATAAATCAAGAGCAGTGTCGCCGGCTCGCACAGACTCTCTCTCTCATTTTCAAGGCCTGTCTCATTACAAACAGGAGCAGAGGACCCACATTTATCTTAGGATTGTTAATTAAAAATCACCAGAATGATCAAATTGTCCTACTGGCACAGCCATAAAATTAGACAGAGCAGGCTTTTGCTTTGAAACGTATAAATTAATAAGAAATGCAAATCCTCCTCTGTCACTTGTGGTTTGGTAATATTTTGAAATATTCAGAGATTTCTTTTGTTTCACAGAAAAAAAATGTGCGGTTACTTTTAATAGGATTTCCTAATGAGTGCTGGTGAAAAAGACATGCATTACCATCCTACTGAAAAGCAGGTAACTGTTAGATTTGTGCCATCACCAAAAGCTTCTCTTTCTTGGTGAAACACTGACATTGGACACACTTTGGCTGACATTGTGAGGCTCTCTCTCCTGGCACGACTGCACCCCCCTGTAATCCAATTTCACTGCATCTAATAGATGGCTGTGTATTAATGAGATCAGCGACCGTGTCATTAAAAAACCAGAGTCAGAAGACGGAGATTGCTTTGACTGCTGTCACTGCCATCTGTTGTTAAACAGAAATTGATTGTTTTATTGATGATTGTGTACTCTGTAAAGTTTATTTTTTTCCAAAACATTTACATCATTACTAAATGTGACTGCTCTCGGTGCAAACTGAACAAAAGTGAACCAATATAAGATTCATCAATTTTAACTGCTCGTCCTCTTTGGGGTCGCAGAGCCTATCCCAGCTGTCACAAGGCGGGAGAGGTACATCCTGGATAGATTGCCAGTCTCTCACAGGGCGAACAGAGATACACATTCACACCTACGGCCCATTTAGAATCACAAGTTAACCTAACGTGCATGTCTTTGGCCTGTTGGATGAAACTGGAGTACAGGGGGAACATGCACACTCTACACAGTGGCTGGGTGGTGCGTTCATACCCAGTGCAAACCAATCCACCACGACACACTGGAAAACACTTCAGTATTCACATTTCATCATAGACGATCACTCACAACTTTGTACTGGTTAGTGGTGACTCTTAACTCCAAATGGCGATAAGTTGGCTCAACAATATGCTTGTAAGATGCTCCCATGTCTTTGCACAGCCAACAGACACTCATCTGTTGGGCTTCATGTTTGTGCCACTGATAAACTTTACAGTATTCTCAATCTATTGAATCATTTTGTACCATTTACCAATCTCATCTCAACCATTAGCATTTACTGCCCATTTTCCAATAAATAATGCTTCCTTTCTCTTGTAATTACAGGCATCTATTTCCATGCATCTGTGCAGCATTGGATTCCTAGATTCGATTACCTGCTGCTGGACCTTTGCTGCAACACACAAGAGCAAAGGAGAGAGATTCTTCTATAAAGCTAAAGCTAGCTAATCATTAAATGACTGTTTTCCTTGACTTTAGCATAAAGTCAGAAATTGAGGATCAGTATCCTACATGAAAACCAGTTGCTCTTTACTGAAACTATGATGATAAATGAGAAGTCAAAGGCTAACAGCAGACAATAGACCAAATATTTTATTCAATGCGAGAGATCCTCTGTGGAAATGACTCAGCTATAACCAGCACTGAACCACAATGGCATAATAATCAGCGACACCTATAAATAGAGCAGCACTCAGAGAGGTGAGGGTGGAGAGGAAGGAAAGGGGATAAAACAGAAACATTTTGTGTGCATAACAAAGCCTGTATGCAGCGAAGGAAGACAAAAAAAGACAAACTCATTCCAGAAAATAGGATGTTCTTTTATTTTCAAACTGGTATGAAGTGTTTAAAAAGGATACTTGTGTGTCAAAGAGTCACAAAGGTAATCTTGAGGGAGTTAAGAGTGATAAACTACAGAAGGAGAATTATATACATACGCACACACACACAATTATGTGCACACAAATTTTAGCGATGACTGAAGAAACCCTGAGGATGGTTATACTTGAACGGCTTCAGACGATTAGGACCCCTGCATTGAAAGAGACAAACCGGCGGTCAGAGATAAAATCTTTCACCAAATGTATCAAAAAGTTTCCCGCTTCTTTCTCTAACTGTACCTGACAGTGCGTAGGCACATCTTCTCACGGGGGAACTCTCGCGGTCCTTCCACGCTGTCGTCTTGTCCTTCTGTCTCCAAATAAACATCCAGGCAGACGCACAGTCGTGCAAACTGATTGGTCAGGAGCTGGTGCCCAGGACGTGGTCCTTGTAGTTCGTTTTTGAACACGTTAACTTCGCTCTCCATGGCCTTAAAAGTGAAAAAGGGGAGTCAAAAAGTGAAAAATGACTTGTATTTATAAACAATCATACTGAGAGGTTTTGAAATGTTCATACTCGAAGGTTGTCGTCAGTGCGTCCGCTGCGCTCTCCCTTCCAGCTCAGAGAGAGGGAGAAGACAGGAGATATCTCTGGGTATCTGGGACTCAGCACCACTGCAGCATTAAGACGAGCTGAAAGAGACACAGATGGGTTTGCGTATAGAATCACATTCAAAGCAAACAAAAAAAAAAACATCAGTAATATTCAGTTATGCTGTCAGCGACAGGATTTACCTGTGCCTCTTTCAACCACTCCCATAAAGTAGAGATCAGTCTCCTTCGCCAGCCCAGCTTCAGTCACATGACGTGTATATGGAAATTCCTGCAAAAGAAAGGAAATATCAAAATCAGTCACACTTCTAACTAATGCTTTCTTTACATTTGAGTACAATCATTTGACAATTTGTTTTCACTTACCAAGTACTCCTGGTAAGTGATTGTGGTCCAACGTGCCAAACGGGAAAGGATCTTGGCAGGAAAAAGGTGCTGACACTCGCTGGAGATGGGGATGATGCTGTGTTCTGATGACGGGAGCACAAACAAACTTAACAATCTCTTCATTAGGATGATTCAGTGTGCAAGGTTGTAAACAAATAACATACCTAAAGAGGCAAACTGTCTGTGCAAAGCCAAGCGGGACTGGACTCGTCCCCTCAGCAGCTTCATGGTGTTCTCCATGTGGCTCGCACTCAGTGAACTACCCACGCGCACACCCTAAAAAAAAAAAAAAAAAAATTAGCAAAAGTTAACATTATACAGTTGTAACACATGGTGTATACTTGAGGTTAGCACACACGCACCTCCGAAGCGTCACTAGGAAAATGAAGTCCTCCGAGATTCTGAACCCACATGTAGGGATGGCCCAGCTCCTCCACATAATCGCCAAAGGAAATGATCCTAAAAATAACTTATAGGTTAATTCAGCCAGCTGTAATCCAGTACACACCACATCAACCATGAACATTACTTCCTTACCCGACTTTATCAAACTGGTAGCGGTTAGCTGGATTGGGTGTTTCTCGTCCCTGGTCGCTGGTGTAGAGACAGCTGAGGAGAGTGTCTGACTTCAGGAGCTCCCTGGGGGAAAAAAAAGTCATTGTTAGGTTTTTTATAAGGCTGTCATGGTCAGAGAGAGAGCCAAATCCTTACGTTTACACACATACCCTGCGCTGATGGCCGTGTTGAGATCGGTGGAGGTGGACACTTTGGTCTTGACAGTCATAATGTTCAGATTCATCAGGTAGTAGAAGTAAAGATGGAGTACACTGCCATCTGTAGACACAAGGATGACAACACATGGTGTTACACTAATGGACTGCTATCTTAATCTTATATTCTCTCTACTCAATCTTTTCATTAATCCTGCCAGTGATAGCCCCTCTGGGTTTATATTACACTGCAGCGCATTACAGAGCAATAACAGGCCTTGGTCATGGCAGCAGCTAATGGCACCTATGGGATACCGGCTACACCGATGGTCATCATTCTCGCTGCACTCTCTGCAGTCACGGTGAACTCAGTGACACATTGTCACTCACTCACACCTACACCGCTCACTTTTTGCTTTTACTGCACTAGACCGAATGCTGCAGCTGGCAGCAGAGAGGATAACTGAGGAAAGGAGGGGCTCCAGAAATAAAAGCAGAAGTCAGACAAAGAGCGGTGATGAGAAAAACTGCTTACAAGATGTTGTAGGTGCTGCAGAACTACAAGGCTGCAAGCATCTTTCTCACCTCCATCCCTCCGCCTCCCCCTCACTTCCTCCCTCCACCCCCCCTTAGGTAGAGTTACGCCTGCAATGCAGATCTCCCTATAATCTGTCACTGTATTCCATATATCGCCAGCAGAGGGAACACAAGGGTCAAGTGGTGTCATGTCACAGCCACAGTTGCTTTGTTTCACATGCCATCTGATAGGTGTACAGTTGCACAGCACCATATATATATGGTCACTTTACAAGGGTTGGAGCACAAAGGGGCTGCAAATATTTGGGTTGAAGGATGCTGTGTGAATACAGAGAATGCTTTTGCCAACAAGGACATGAAGCACACAGAAAGACTTACCTTTACACTTCAAGTCTATGCCTAGGGACAGAGGGTGCCTCTTCAGCATCTCTCGCCTTTTATCATCCAGCTGGCCACCTGCAGTTGGCCTTCTTCTCTTCTGTCAAATGGACAATAAAAAGCAATTGAATGAAAAGACAAAAAAAGAAAAAAATAATAAATAAAAGACGTAATTCCAGTGACATAGCATCTCTAAAATGTTAGCCCCCGGCAAGTACATTTAAAAAGAATACCAAAAGGAAGCCTGAAAAGCAAACAGTACTCCAGATGAGCTCAAACATGGAGATAGAACAAAAGAAATACACACTGTATACACAATCAAATACAAACCTAAGATCCGGTTACAGTCACCGAGCCATTCTCGGTAAATATTTCCCAGAACACCCCCACTGCCACTCCGATCAATAGCTGCCAGTCAATGCATGACAGCTATGGCTTCAGAGACAGTTCATGTGTCCAGAGCAGTGATTTGTATACTAACAATAGACCTCAGTGTCCTGAGTGTGTGTGTGTTCGTTCATGAGTAAAGCAGTGCCTGATACTCACAGTTTTCTCTTGCTCCTCCTCTGCATCAGAATCACTCTCATCATCTGAATAAAACCAGAATACACAGTTTTAGGTTTGTTGATGAATCCCAAAATGAGTCGTCTGTGTGTTATACATAGATTAAATGTGTGCCTTTGTACCCTGGGAATCTTCTGGAGGTTTGGACAGGGCTTTGGCCTCATCTACATCCCCACTAATTGAGACAATCAGGTTCTTGTCTGCAATAAAATCAAAGCGATCCAAACTTCAATCCTTTAAAGAAAAACTAATATTTTGTCTTGGAAAACATCATTGTCTCTCATCCTTACTCACCACACGCCTGGCCATAAGCATTTGCTTGAACAAACAGGACATAGAGAGGTGGAGGCAGATGGCGGGCAATCTCCGTCTGCTTCTGAGTCTGTTCAAAAGGCATAGACAGGAACTCCTGGACTGGGAGGGAGGCCTGTGAGCATACATAGGAGGCATACGTGGTGTAAACTGTTGGCACGGCAGTTAAAAATTCACCTCAACAAGTACAAAACACCGCTGAACTTTTCTTTAGACTACAAACTATAAATGAACACAGCAATGATACCTGCATGATGGCATTAAGACCTGGCTGCAAGCTTCTCAGATGCTCCTTCTTCACCTCAATGCTCTTCTGAATTGTCTCCTTTGACGCTAGTGATTCCTTGTATTTCTCTGCCAACCTGCATCCAACAACAGACTGTTAACAAGTGTTCAGTGTCCCTATTATCCATTAGAAAATTAGTTTTTAAACACAGCATGCTGCAAATGCTTTGTGCAGGCACAAATCCTTCACTCTGCCTTGTGGTTTGTTTGTTTGTTTTTTAAATACCTCTTCCGTTGTTCAAGCTCCCAGTCCAGTCGCGCCAGTGTGAGTTGGTGGGGGTCATTTTTTGTGAGTTGAGGCCTGGAAATTTCCAGCGGTGCCTCCTGGTAAAACTCTTCTTCACTCACCAAGTCAATTTCTTCATGCTTAGACCTGGAATGTGGAAACGAGTACTCATTATTACTGTGAGACATTTATATACATTTCTGAAAATCTAAGTATAAACTAAAAACAAGGGAACTAATAAGCAACAAACGCTATTCTAATTATTCTCTGTAAGTTCAAGTTAGGAAAACCAATGAGCAATTTTAAATGAAATCCTTTTTTTTTTTTTTACTAACTTAAACTCCAGACACTTGCTGATCTCCTTCTGAAGATGCATGACTTCATACAGCAGATTTTGCAGCTGAAGGTGCAGCACATCGACTTTCTGTTTTGCCTGAGGAGAGACAGAGAGATTGTTAAAGTTGACTCGCAAACTTTAAGTAAATATTTTTAGATGCTTAATACAATACTGAAGTTTGATTGAAAATGTCTTAAGACTAACAAACTAAATCCAAAGGCATAAAAACCCCGATTGCTGACAGAGGCAGCTGCTACTGTTAGGTGCTACAAGGAAACCAAAGTGCTCAGTGGTCAGTTCTGGTTTCGAGGTCAGCACAAAGGAGGCTTGAGGCAGCACTTTTTTAGTAAGCGAATGAAAGAGTGATAGTAACCTAAGCTGTTACTTGGTTTTACTTGAGAGTGCTTGAGACTTGCGTGGGAGTTACCTCGTGTGTCTGGTCTCTGCCTTTCTTTAGACGCATATGAGCAAGTCGATTGAGCTTTTTCAGATTCATGAAGTGGATGCAGCTCTGCATACGTTTCTTCTCAACCTCTGCACACTGAGGAGACATACAACCAGTCACCCTTCATTATTATTGAGAAAAGACACAATAAATGTTATGGTGCTTTAGATATACTTATACTACAAACTCTATGTGTAAGGTGTCTGCTGTACATGAATCGTTTGCCATTAAATCAGCATATAATGACACATTCTTACCCCGTCCTTAGCTCCGTTGGCCTTAAGCTCTTGGATCTCACTCATGAGATTAGCCAGACTCTCACATGTTTCTTTGTATTGGAGGTAGTCCTGCTGAGGGTCCCTGCCATCAAGCTCCACCTCCTCATGATACACACGCACATCCTGGCCAAAAAAGTATATAAATTAGTAAGTAAATATATGTGTGGCGGGGCGTGGCTTGCGGATGCCGTGCAGGTGCGTCCGCCTCCTCTGCACGGCACCGCAGGCCACGCCCCGCCACAATATGACATAAATGTATATTGAGTACAAGGTTCAAACGGGGGGTGGGGGCTGATAACACTAATCAGAAGAGGATGGATGTATAACTATAAGATATTAGTCATGGTTAAACTTGATATCATTTATTTAACTGCTCTGAGAGGTCTAAGTGTGACTAGGTTAAATATGACTTAAAGGTGATATATTTTTCATTTCATACTTTGGTCTATAATATGCTGTGAGATGAGATGAGCTGCAGTATAAAGGATGGATATAAAACACCTTTTTAAAACTGCTCATCATTCAAAGGTATTTCAGTATAGATCCAGAACAAAGACAGCATTATAAATTGCTGAAAGCTGTTGAGTGAACTCTAAATTTCTAAGGATAAAATGTAGGATCCACATTATAAAACACACAGGCAGAATATACCCCTTCAGCTGGAACTGACCTCCTGGATCATTTTAACTGCAGTTTAAAAACTCTCTGTTTCCATTAAGGTTGAGGCAAAAACACATCATGGAGCACAACCAGTCTACAAAGGCATGTGAGGAGGAGATGCTAGCAGCTGGTGAGGTGCGGCCCAAAGATAAACGAGTGACTCAAACAAACAATGCTACCTACACTTGTTAGTTGTGTTCTGTTTAACAGGAAGAGCAAACTGTGGAAGAAAATTACTAATTCGGGTACATGCTGGTAAAAGGAGCTTTTAGCAAGTGATTAAAAAGTTTGAACACCCCATGTAGAAAATATTTTTCAATTTCATTATGCAACAACACTGTGCAGCTCCTGAAGAGTTACAAGGTTAAGATACTTTTGTTACTGTTAGACTAAAGTGTGAAGCAGGTATGTTATACTTTTACTTAAAATTTCTAGGGAAAACACAGGGGTGTCAAACTCATTTTACATGGTGGGCCACAAAAAGCCCACTTTGATCTTATGTGGGCCGAATCAGTGAAACTCCCCATTGTATCAGTGTAAAGAAGTTTAAGATTACAGAAAAAAAATCTGGTAGCTCTTCACCCAGATGCTCTGCTTTTGTGTTGTTAACAAGTTAAGAATTATAAATTTTCTTGAAGTGTACAATCAGGCCTGTGAGACTCCTTTAGACACTCAGCCAGATGCTGCTCATTTTACGTTTTTGCTCGTTTCTTCACATTTTCCCAACATGCTTCCATGTAAATCCAGCGTCCCCGTCTCTCTGTTGGTCTGAACCACTACACTAAGTAGTGTAAATACTTCAAAAGTATATGAGCTTTTCTTCCTCCTGTACTGAAAGAGTATTAAATCAGAATTTTGCGAAAAAAGTGGAAACAACCTCATTAAAGTTAGAAGTTGGAAATCGTGGGTTTGAGGGAAAATGACCCAGGTTTATTTTAAACAAGAGTCTCGCTGTTTGATTCAACAGTCTCTATACCTTCCATTTGAAAATCTAATTCAGATAGAAGATGTATTTGTGTAAAAGGACCACTTTAACTGTATCAACTTTAAAGGGCAGACACTGCTTAGCACATTAGGGTCTAAATACTTTAATTTTAAAATGTATACTAACGTCTGTGCATTACTACCCAAAGCCACTTTGATAATGACACAGGTGATCGAGGAGTCGTGTATCTTCTCCTCAACTTTACCTGTTGGTCCGCATCTGCTCGACCCCGCTTCATCTCCGGGGTTCCTCCTTCGTTGCGGAGAACCTTGGACTTTCGTTTTTTCAGGGCGTCCGACGACATGAGTAGCTGGATAAAAATGGAAAATATGACATTAAAAGCCGTGAATACCTTTCTGTTAGCAAGCTGGCTAATGTTAGCACTGTGCTACGGTAGTTCATTGGATAGCAATCGTTAGTTTTGAGGCTCATTAAACCACATTAAACATGTTAGATGTTAAATAAACCGCAGGCTATGTTCGACTATATATGTATATATAAATATTCACATACCTTCTTGGTGCAAAACCGTTAATCACGAACAAATGAACCAACTCGCTGCTCGCACCGCAAAGCGCCCACTTCCAACGGAAGCCCTGACGTACCAAAACACCTCAAACAGGAGGAAGCAGCAGCAACTGCAGTGCCACCTTCCTGTTATCGTTTGTATCGCATTGTTAACGTTCACAAATAGGGTTTCAATCTGTTGAATAATGCTTAAAGCTACTCTAAAAACTTAACCTTAAAACTGCAAGTTAAGGGTTTGCTAACAATCATATCATGGACGAATATGCTGCAAGTTTGTTTGTTCTTATGCACATAAATAAAAGCTAAAACTATTTTTGTGCAAGTCTTATTTTTCAAGTCATTCCTTTTTTCTATTAAAACCATTAAATGTTGAAAACTATGATCAGCTCAGATGCTTTTCAGTCCGTTAAGGTTCAGCAGGGATTTCTTTTAGGAGACACTTTTCTTGTGAGACTTGTAGGTCTTTTGCCTCTCGTAAAGCCAATTAAACTGTGGGTATAAATGGTCACCTCCACACAGACCAATACGCTGTCACAGACAAAAAGAAAAATGAACAACACCAAAAATGTACTCCAATTACTTAACTGTTGATGTTACAATAGAAACATTGAAGGTAAGCACTGTTTTTGTATGTGTATCAAGAGGACATTATAATGACCGTGACCGTTAAGCAGCTTTTGTATAAAAATGTGCAATATGTGAAAACATATGTACTTTTCACTGTACAAGTACAGTATTTAAAATTCATTTTTGAGCAATAAAGAGAGTCAGCATGCATTCAAAAGTTATTTATTCACAATTCTGACCTCTTAGAGAAAGAGTCATATGATAGAGAAGTTACTTAAAAACAAAAAATATTTCCTGTTTTCCTTACACTTGTCAGACCTAAATATGTCAGTCCACGCTCACTTTGCCATATCGATCAGACTCTGCAGAGATGTGGGTACCCAAGTCTTCTCTCCTTGCACAAACACCACCCCTCGATCTATGTAGATAACAATACGCCCAAATGTGTACAGCTGTTTTCCCTCATGTCGTTTAGCCACTAAGGGCATGAAAACGATGTTGTTCTCCTCCGCCTTGGCCTGGATGAGATCCTTAAAGTTAGTCGGCACACCGGCGCTGATCCCTCTGTGGGCCACGCTCTCGGCGTCCCTGCGCTCCTGCATGGCTTCATACTGGAAGTCCTTGCGTCTCTCAGTCTGTGTGAGATATGCAATGTTCTCCCTTGCTCCAGGTTGCATATAACCACCTGAAATTACACGAAAAAAAGAAAGTTATACTTTAAGTGATACTCATTTTTGTGTGTTCATTATACATCTTCAGACTGTGGAGTATGAACCTATGCCTGAAGAGACCGCACGGTTCATGATGTCCAAAGCCTCATTGAATTTCTCTTTAATGAGGGGCTGGGCCAACAAGACGTCACTAAACATGCTTTTCCAGCCGAGGTACCACTTCGTGATTTCCTCATAGTTGGGACTGTTGCTCAGCCATGAACACAGGACCTATAATCCACAAAAAGCAAAAAAAAAAAAAAAAAAAAACAAAACCCAAAAGGTATAAAATCCAAAAAGCAATTATATGAAACACCAAAATGCTCAGTTCTGAGTACATTTTAATTCACTGACCTGTAACCATTTTGTGAAAAAGTTTTTGTCAAGCAGTGACACGAGGCTGGAGGGGGACAGCATGCCCTCCCAGTCCATGACCCAGTGAAATGGCTCCATCTGCTGCTGGTGAGGGTTGATAACCAGCTCTTCCAGACACAAAGCTGCAGAGAGAAAGATCAGCAGTTGCATGAAGAGATATCAGTGGGGCTACTTGAGAATGGAAACGTGGAGGGGTTCATTTTCATTCATGTCTTTGGCACACTGGTGCAGTTTCCTGTCGATTTATAGCTTCTGTTCAGTTGTTTATCGTATTTACCAGGTCTAAACTGAGTGTATATGTTATAAATCCCCATCTTTTGAATGTCACAATTAAAACATCCACTCTAGTCAAATAAATAGGTAACTGTACTTCTGACTTCTTACACCTGCGCCTAAACCTAATTAATGAGGCAAGGCTTGACTTTAATAAGAGGTTGGCTCATCTCCTTCGATTTTCCTCCCAGCACACACTTGACGTCATCACAGATGAAGACATACCTAGTTTAGGGATGATGTTTTTCACCATGAAGGCCTCCCATGCACCTGGTGTGAATACATCTTTCCACGGCTGTAGGATGAGGCGAGCTGAGGCGTCGCTGGGATGCCAGCGCTGCAAGGCGTTGGACAGTTTGCTCCTAATTGGCGGATAAAGAGGCTCTAGACGTGACTGGAGCAGAGGCAGCCAAGGGTGGATCCAGGAGTGGATAGGCACCGTGTCAGTTAAAGGGTTCCAGTTATCTACCTGTTAAACAGGGAACAAAGAGAGAGGTTTACATGTGACAAAACTGCCTTTGATACTGATGGAGGCATAAAGTCAGTATAGCATATAGTAAACAGTTTTTCACTCATAAATAATGGGAGCAAATCAAAAATATTTCTCTTTATCAGCGTGTGTGACTTGCCTCTCGCTGTAATCTGGGTAAGATCAGCTGCTCCAACAGGTGATCCAGTATCCACAGGGGCAGAAGAGGAGCCCACACTTCTACACAGTCCACCATCGGCCCGACCATACGAGGCTGCCAGCCTGACACGCAAGTCCGCATCACTGGGATCCACACTTCCCATAAGAGTCTGAAACACAAAGACCACACGCATTTTACAGACACATGTAGTTAAAAAAAAAGGGCTGGATCACATATAACCAACATTTATTCACATAAATACACAAAGCACAACCTAATATATGTTTGTGTGTTCAAATTTACCTGTGATAAGGATCCATATTTGAATCTGGGCCACTGGAGTGCATATCCCGAGATTCAAGGATTGCTCTCCACTGACCAATATCTTCCAGACAGTAAGAGCTGTCCTGAAATAATAATTAAAATGTGGTAGAGAATTATTAACATGTAAAAAGGATGCAGTTATCTTAAACGATATACTCGCAAAAGTGTACCTTCAGGGGGTCCCAGAAATGAAGTTTCTCTTTAAGTAACGGATGAACAACAGCTACAGCAAGGTCTGCTAAACCCATCATCTTGTATTCTTCATAATAATCTGTTTGCAAGGTCTCAAAGATGCGAGCACACTCCTGAACAAAGAGAAGAACCGAAAATTACTAAAATGATTATATGAAAACTGAGCAAGCACTCAGTTTCCATCCTGTTCTCACTTTGTCTCTGTTTCACAATTTTTGCACATGTTTTTATGTTGTTTTATTCTCCGGTTTTTAAATGATTTTCTGACAGAAGACTGCTTTGAAACTTTACACCTAACACAAAATTCTAAAAAGGTGTAGGTGCTCAGTCCATTCTCTTTTTATATGCACCTGCAGAGTAGGACCCTCCCCTGGTGGTGTCTCCCCAGATGGAAAACGCTCCACTAATGTCAGCACAGCTTCCATTCTCTGGATGGCATCTTGCTCCGTATCCAGTCTGTTCTGCAAGGCTCTTGACTCGTGGCTCAGAGAAACAACAACATCTTTTTCATGCTGCAGACGTCTGGCAGACTATACCAGGGTTATATGAAAAAAGAAAAAGATTAAAAAAATAAATAATAAATATCTGCTAAATTATAAAGGAAGCCCCAGTTTGCTGATCTAATAAGGAGGCATTATCTTAGTTATAGCCAAATATATTTGGAAAAACAATTTTGGTATCCTCATACCTGTAATATGTCCTGTTCTGTAAGGTCTATCAACAGCTGAAGGTTATGTTCAAGCTCAGGGAGCGCAAAGCATGATCCCTTCTGATCCCGAGTAGACATGCTTGGTGGACCTTCATCAGGAACACTGTGCTTGTTGGATATCTGACTGTAACTGTAGTACACCTTCTGCTCTCTTCCAGTCATGTCTATCACCTAGGCACCAGGGGCAGGTACGGGGTAAAAAAAGGTTAAAAACAAAACAAACAATAATAGCAGAGTGCATGTGCTTATATAGATACACCAAACAACTTCACCCATAGAGTCTAATACTGACTACAATTAACTTTAGCTGCTAAAGTTTGTTGTAAAAATACAACCAAGCCACAGTGCCCTTATAACACACCTCTGAGAAAGGACAAAAAAGCACTAATACCTTGACCTGTGCCAGCTCCCCAGCAGATGCCGCTGTAGCCCGCCCCGCCACTTTGCCTTTAGCTCTGAGCTCATCTGCAGTTCTGTAGGAGTACTTCGGTTTCTTCTTTCCTGCCGACCCTGCAGGATCCTTACGCCACTGGCCCAGCTCCTTCTGGAACTCCTACATCAGCACGAATTTAGATTAATGTAAAAAAAAAAAAATGACTCTACAATTCAACATCTGCTTACACATAGAAAAAGGAAAAGCACATTTATGTGCACACAGTACCTTTTCCTCATCTTCATCAGAGTCCACCACAGGAAAATCTTGGAGAGACTGCTGGGTTCGCTCATTTCCATAGGCTCCGACTGCCCCCTTTCCCTTACGAACCTTTGCTTCAATAGGGTTTACAATACCTGCGGCAAATGAGAGTGTGGAAAAACAAAATAGATCAGCTCTGAAATACACACAATACTCTTAAATACTTCATTAATGTGGCCTTCTCAGCCTTTCCTACCCTACCTTGAGCATTCTTTCCCAGGCCTTTTCCTGGTTGGTAGCCCATTTTCTGCAGTAGTTTCTGCCCAATTCCCCTAGTGTGTTTCTCCCAGCTGCCAATGCCGTGTCCAGACTGTATGCCACCTGCAAACCTCTGTGACTGATTCCCACGGAAATTACCCTAGCAAAACAATTCAGCATATAATTGTTCCTATAAACTTCTTTGAGATATTTATCTGCAATGTACACACAAACAAATCACACATAACCAAATTTACCATTTGGAGTTTTTTGGGTGCACGAGAAGGTGGAGGAGCTGCAGGACCATCATCATCATCAGAGTCATCAGAGCCTCCTTCCCCTTTCAGCTGTTTCTCCTCTGCTGCCGTCTTTCGCAGACCAGCACTCACAAAGTTCACTGGGACAGTGTAGTCTTTAGATCTAGCAATGAAAACACAGACAGCAAACTCAATCTCCTACTAATGGCAGACTTTAAAGCTGTGGGCAGCAGCAAAAACAAACCCACGCCTCACCTCTTGCCACCAAAGCTGGGCCTCTCATCTTCGTCTGAATCCCTGTCAGCCCAGATGCCGTAAGTGGCCTGTTCCTTGGTCTGCCTGTGTCTGTGGCGGTCTGGGTTGAACTCGTTGGCCAGGTCCCAGTCTGTCACCTCAAAGCTCTCAACCTCAACACCCTCCTCCTCCTCATCTCTCCGCCCATATAGGTGTGACATGGACATCTCTGGAGATCATAATGAACAAAATCACAATTTAAAGAAATGTAAAAACTCAGCATAAGTAATTTCAAATAAATTTGCTCTACTTGTGTAAAGGTTTAGGTAAAGCCCTTGGACATGGGATTGGAATAATAAAATACATCCCTCTCCATAGCAACGGATCAAACTCAATCTACTGTTTAAAGCAATGAGTTGTAGCTCAGAGCACAGGGAAAAACAAAATCAAACACATTATAATAAAACATAACATTTTTCTTATTCCAGCTGTTCTCTTTAGAGGTCGCCACAGCAGATCCTCTAACCCTGTCCCTAACATCCTCCTCTAGCACAGCAACACTCTGCATGTCCTCCTTCACTTCCTCTATGAATCTCTTCTGTGGTCTTCCTCTTTTCCTCCTGCCTGGCAGCTCAATATCTTGGATTCCATATCAAACCACTCTCCGTCCTCGTCGTTACTTTTACACCCATCTCTCTCTCATCCTCTCACATGTCCTCTGTTCTCCAGAGCATACCTCCAGCAGTCCAGGCTCTTTCACCTGCTTTCTACTCTAACTACAGACCGCAACGTTATCTGAGAACATCCTACCCGACCTCATCTATCAGCCTGTCCACACTTTGAGGCTCTATTGCTGCAGATTCCAGATCAGCAACAGTGTCGCAAAAATTAGATCAGTATAAATTTAAAGGAAATTTTTATTTTATAGAGACACGTCTTAAACATACACATCACTATCTCAAATATTTGGTTTGCTAGTTGACACTAACGACACCGAACAAATTCATCTCTGTGGAGAAAACGTAATGTAAGCTAACGATAACTAGCTATAGCTAAGGTTAGTTACCCTCTACAGCATGAATGTCTTGCTATACGTAATAATCTCGAGTGTTGAGAGCAGTGTAAACACCATGTTCTCTAACGCACCTGAACAGTTATATAAAGGTCGGCGTGGAGATCAATTGGACATGCTTTCTTTCAAAAACGATGAGAAGTAATCCACACTAACGCTCCTTCGTTTAGTGCACGAAAACACAAGTACTTCCGGTATAATGGTGTTACACCAAAATCTGTACCCCTCTAAAATATTTCGTTGGTTCTTAGTAATGACTGTTGGCGTAGAAAGGGCAAAGATGCGTTTATCTCATTGACTTTGCGAAGTAATGTTCGTTTCAGTAGTAAATAATAATAATAATAATA
Source organism: Perissodus microlepis (assembly GCF_051167445.1). Lineage (NCBI taxonomy): Eukaryota > Metazoa > Chordata > Actinopteri > Cichliformes > Cichlidae > Perissodus > Perissodus microlepis. The sequence goes on from NC_140472.1 coordinate 18,011,406, forward strand.
ATAATAATAAAAAACACGGTATATAAAACTCAGTTTTGTTTTTCCCCAGGTTAATAGAAAATCATATTACATCATACTATTAGTTTAAAAAAGCTTCATATGTTAAATATATCAAATGCATTTCAAAATGTATTTATTTGTTTATTTAGTTAGAAAAAAATGTGCCTACCCACTTTCAGAATTTTATTTTACTTCGTAGTAATTTGAGGCAATGTTTGAACATGAATACCTAAAAATTATTAAAGATAAAAGTCGCAGTGACTTCACTATAAAAGTGAATCATGATCTGTAATTTGGGACACACTGGTTAAATAAAATATTAAATAAGTACATACAAAAATACATAAAACCACACTGCAAAGTCCTATATGAGAATGAATTAATAAACAAAATTAGCTAAAAACAACGTGGCAATTTCTAGTTTGCTTTACAATAATATACATAATTATATATAGTAATAGTATATTTAAAAATAAAAATAAAAATAAATATCGCAGTTTCTGTAAATCAACCGAGCTGTGCATTATTTCTATAGTAATTTAATGACCGTACACCACCACCAGGTGGATGTTATTTGATGGACTACAAATTTGGCGTAACGCCGGAAGAGGAAACGCGTGTTACACCCAAAATATTCCCACATGTTGGTCACTTGTCTACTGAAGGAAAAAAAAATGCGTTTTGTCCTTTGATAATTGGACGATTTTTAAAAAAATGATATGCAGGGGTATTGGTGCTAAGTTAGCATAAATGTCGGACACCGGAGGGGAGTGGCAGGTGGCTCGGCGACGAAAAGGTGCGTCGAGGAGCTCAAAGTCTCTTCAGGTGTCTGCAGCATGCGGCCAGGAGTCGCTGGACGTCGGGAAAACCGTTAAACGCATCAGAGACACCGTGTATGAAATTCAAGTATAGCTCAGCAGCAACACCTCGGACGTCTCATCTTCACCACAGTCCCATAACTCTGCTTTTATTTTACCTCTGCAGGTCTGAACTAAGATGCGAAGAGTTTTGGCACGATTGGAAGGGTAGGTTTTGCTTTGAAAGTTGGGGTTACCACCAAACATCTGGCTTGCAGCTGTGTGTGTTATTGTGTTTCTGCCTTTAGAGCAGCTCTTGGTGGCGGCATCAGCATCTCTTTCAAAATCTCCAGCGGACAAGGACGCTGAGGACCAGCGGATCCGCAGGACATGCCAGCAGCTGGAGTGTGTGTGTTATGGCCTCGGTCCGTTTGCCTCCTGTGTCTCAGCCCGCTACCAGCTTGCCATGTTGCTTCTTCTACTGGAAGTAGGACAGGTCAGGGGAGGCTTCATCATTAGTTAGATGACAAACACTCACACCAGACCCTGCTTGTTATACATATTCTGTGTCTCCCTGTTAATATCTTCAGATTCCTCTAAAGGACTGCTCTGTCTATGATCCAGTCTTCTCTTCTGGAGAGAGAGATGTTTTGAGAGACCTGGGTCTGACTGTACTCTCAGAAAATGAGGTCAGTTGTTGCTCCCTCATGTCCTGGTAATTAAGTGAAACACTGTTAATAGGCATATACTAAAGAGAACTGTGTCATATAGTACATAAAACTTTACAGTTCATCCAAATGTCAACTATATTATTATTTACTATCCATTTTATATTGAAAATGGGGACTACAAAATTGTTTAGGGGAGTAGACTGTGCAAACAGTGTGTGATCCTGTGTGTCTGTATTGTTCAGGAGGGGAAACGTTTGGTAGAAAAACCCACATTTTTTTACCTGATGCATTGTGGGAAAGCCCTCTACAACAACCTTCTGTGGAAGAACTGGAGTGCACGGGGTCTCCCTCTGATGATAATCATCGGAAACAGCTTCAGTGGGATGAGGGATAGGTTTGTACGAGACGACACGTAGACGATGGAGTAAACGTTTAAGCAAGAGCAGTGGAGATGAAGTTGACATCTGTCTGTTTCCCCAACAGAACGATTGAGAAAGAGTTTACGCGAGACTACAGCTACATCAGTAAGGCTGTGGATTTTAGTGTGGAGAGAAAGCTTGCATGCCCATCTCATCTGATAGACGTCTTCAATGACACAGCAGTCATCACATTTCCTTCCAACAGCCTTAATGGACTCCCACAGTCTACCTGGGCAGAGTCACCTGAACCACAGTACCCACACAGCCCTGATTTGGAGATTATACTGAAGGAAACTCGGAGCTAAGGCAGGAGATTGATATAGGACATTTTTTATTGACTGTTGTCATTCATATGACAAGTTTTTTTTTTGATTTTTTAATGGACATGTTGTACTTTTACTTAATTATATATGGTGACAATGATGGGTTTTCATATTAAACATCAACCAAGTTTCAGAGTTTTCCAGTGAGCTAGAACCTCAGGCATCAGACTGCCCTAAACTAAGACCATCAGAGAACCTTAATTTGGTCAGTTCCAGATGTATGGGACAGAAGCCCCACCCACTTACTGTTCAAACCCTCTGTAAGCAGAAGCCAATCAAAAGAAAGCTGGCATAAAATGGAGGAGAGCTAAAACAGCTTCTTTACAAACAGTGACAAATTGAGGGGCTGGGCATGAAGGCCCACTATAAAACAAGGATTATTTTGAGCTGTGGACCATGCAATCTATTCAAGAAGAGCACAAGAATTAAAAATTGTTGGAACAAATCCTGCTCATGTCTGACTTTATTCAGCCGTAACAAATTCTTTAATAGAACTAACATTTTGTGTGTCTGGTCCTGAATTAGCCACGATACAACCAAAGTATGCAAAAGAGCATATCTGAACACACAATGTTGAAGCAGGTGAGATTCAGCAGCAGAAGACCACACCGGCTGTCACTAATGTCAGCTAAGAACAGGAAACTGAGGCTACAATTCACATGGAAAATGATTTGCATGGATCCGTTCTGCCTTATATCTACAATTCAGGCTCGTAGTGTTGTTTGGGAGATTTTCTTGACACTTTGGCTCTTTAGTGCAAACTAGGCATTATTTAAACACCACAGTGTGCCCATCTTCTGATGGCTGCTTCAAGCAAAATAACATGTCACAAAGCACAAATCAAACTGGTTTCCACACCCCACCAAGCAAACACACATTAGCATGTTACAAAAATTAACCTTTTATCAACTCCACAGATTTTATTTATAATCACATTAATGGAAATTCTCATAGGGTTGAACTGTTACATTAGTAATTTTAGTATATAAAGACAATAAGTTGTATTTCTTATGTTTGAACCAATCAGATTCAGTTTTATATAGAATAGTAAGTAACCCTTTTTATTTTACAGTCTTCCACCTTCCAGTGTTTCAGCTCACCTGTGTACAAATAGAACTTTAAATTTGGTTGGTTCGTTGGAAGATGCATCCTGATTTACAGATGAAGAGTTTAGAGTTTTAAAATTCACATGATATAAAGTCATGTCATGTAAGTGCATTAAAAACCAAAAAACCTGAAGGCACACTTTTTAATACACCAAGGTAAAAAAGTTTATTGAAAAAACAAAAAACAAACAAGGTTAAACCCTCTCCGAGTCAGTACTAAGGTAAAATCTTCAGGATAAAGTAATAGTCATTCTGTCCTTCTTGTTCATTGGATCAAATTTCATCAGGAAATACTGGAAGAGTTTTTTTTTTTAATCTTACAGCAGTGACTTTGGAAAACTTTATTACAACTGTTTGTTGGCTTCGTGATCATTCTTCAGCTGGTCCATTGGCAGTGCTGCCATCTCCTTCTCCATTTACGGCTGTAGCCTTGCCTCTGGACTTTGAAACAACATCTGCCCAGCTCACGTCACTTCTCAGGGCCGATGGGCTTGCAGGGACGTCCATCCTTCCATTTATTTCGCCTGAGCTCGACTCCATCTCATCATTTACCGTTTTGACCTCAGAGGCCGCTTTGTCACCTTCTGCACTGGTTTTCTCCTTTTGCTGGTTTTGCTCAGCTGGCTCAATCATATGACCATTAGCTGAAACTTTCCCAGTGCTCTCCAGAGATCCTTCTTCTACTTGTTGGTCCTGCTGGCACTTGCTTGTATCCTCTGCTGGGTTTCCCCCACCCTCTGGTTCCTTCCCACATCCCTTTTCTCGGTCTGAACGTTTCCCTCCTCCATTCACAGCCACTGAGGCGACATTAGGTAGTTTTAGTCCCAGCTCTTTCACCACTGCAGCCTTTAGCTCAAGATGTTTCTGCTTATACTCCTGGAACCTATTACTGTGAAAACAGTCGTGTCATAAGTGGGTTTATACATAAGAAATGCTAATACTGAAATAAGCCACATACAAGCCAACTAGAATTTAAAACACCATTTCTAAAGTCCATTTTTGGGTCCATTCTTGAGATGTGCATTGTCACGTTGCTTTAACACTGGGTATGCCATCCCACTATGAATATTTACCTCTGTGTAATATTCCTGATCCCCGTAACTAGAACCATCTGCTCCAGAATAATGTCGGATGTTGGACTGAGACACTGGGGGAAATGGAGAACAATGGAGTTTAGCATGCTTTACTTTTTCCTTTGAAAGAGAGTTGCGCATGCTTTCAGGCACCTACCTCCACAGTTGCCTCTGTGCACTCAGCTCCTGCCTGTCTGAGAGTGCGTTCAACTTTTACCGCTTGCTTGGTTATGGTGGACAGGAAGTCTTTGCTGCAGTGTGTTTGTGGGTGATCTTCTCCAAACTAAAGAGGGGGGCAGGAAAAAAAATAAATAAATAAAAAATTTAAGTCCATGCAAATACAGTCAGTCACCCACTTTACTTCCTCTCTCACACTTTTACTGACCAGAGAGGTAAAGGCAGTCAAGGCCTCTTTCTCATGTGTCATAGCACTTCTGTAGTCACCCTTAGTGCACATCCACTGGGCCAACAAGTGCTGACTGCACAGACAAGAATCAGGGAGAAACATGGTCATGTTTTGGGGAGAGACGATAATAGACATCTCACTGACTTTTTATTCAAAATATTATCAAGAGTATAAATCACATCTTACTTTAGAGCAGTCTGTAGACATGTGGGGCCAAAGAAGGAAGTGTTAAGTCTCACAGCATTCTTTAGGAACTGGCCTGTCTGATCTTCTGCTAGCACCAGCCCAAGGCAGTTCTACAAGAAGAAAATGTTAGCACTTTCATATAGTCATGTCACTTTTCATTATATTGTCAAAAGCTTTTCTTCTGAGCATTCCAGACTCAAGTCCATCAAACCTACATCCAGTGTTGCTGTGTATGGATGGTCTTCTCCGTGCACTGTAAGCATTAACAGACGAGCTCTGAGGAAACACTTCTGTGCCAGGGTGGTCTCCCCTCCAGCATACACATACACACCTAAGAGGGCCTACATACAAAAACAATGGCAACTGTGACTTTGTGATGACTGGATAAAGTACATTATCTAATATACAAATGTGTAGCTGTACTCACGTATTGCTGAATTGTGTTTGGATGATCGAAGCCGAGCACCCTCTCACTGATGACAACTGCCTTCAGCTGGACACTGCGGGCCTTAAGGAGAAAGAAAGTCAGATGAGAAATTGATAGTTTCATCTATATTAAAAGGAACAGTTTAGGGAGGGAGCAGTGCATACATGTCTGCATCAATCAACCAAAAGAATCATGCAATGCAGATGAGACAAACAAAAATACAGGATCACCTTACACCTACAGCAGCTGCTCAGCCGCAGAAACCCATGTCATGAAGCTCCTGATGCAGTTTGTGCAGATGTTAATGTTTTATAGAGGCCGATTGGTGAGTCAGAGCCTTTGTGACCCTGCTCTAACTTTGTGGTCTGACACACTGGGGCCGAGTTGCTGTGGTTCCTAAATGCTTCCACTTTGCAATAACGCCACTTACAGTTTATGGTGGAATATTTAGGAGGGAAGAAATTTCACAGACTGACTTGTGCAGCAGTGGCTTCCCACTACAGCACCATGCTCAAATTCAGGAAGCTCTTTAGAATGACCCAATCTTTCACTAACGTTTGTAAAGGCAGACAGCATGAGTAGGCATTTGGTTTACACACCTGTGACAATGGGACTGAAAACACCTGAATTCAAAGATTTAAAATGTGCGGCCCAATAATTTGTACATCTGGTGTAATTAATGCTGCAGTGTTCTCTCAAACGTGGCATAAATTGTTTTTCAAAGATCCAGTAAAGCCGTCCTATTATTTTCACCTCTATTATGTGTTAATGTTTGTGGCTAACAGAAACCATTGATCAGTCAGCATACCTCAGCAGTTTTCCCCTGGAGGTAAGCCACCTTGGCCAGCAAGGTGTGGCAATAACCAGCCTCAGGGTGCAGATCGTCACACGCTCTACCATACAGGTAAACCGCTTCTTTTAACTGCTCATGGGCCTGATCCAGCAGACCTGCAATCATAACACAAAGCTTATTTTTCAGTAAATTCACACTGCGGGGAAGAAAAAATAAATAAATAAATAAATAGAGACAATAGTCTGCAGCTGTTGGACTTACCCTTCTGAATGGAGAGCTGTGCAGCTTGATATACTTTAGAGGCATCCACAGTTGGCATGTGAATGTGCTTGACAACAGGGATCATGTTGATGATGTCCTCTGGACCAATAGGAGCTTTGTTTTGGTTGTCAAAGGAGTAGTCTCTCAGTCTCAACTAGTGTGGATACAGGATTAAAAAGTGCCTTTCCCTTTTAATATACAGAATTTGATTTTTAAAAGCTAATTTTGCAACTTAAATGTACATATTAATATCCATATCCTCTACTTGGACTGACAAATTTAAAACTGCATTCATATTTCCAGATGTCTGTTACCTGTACACCAGTCTTTAAACAGAACTCTCTGAGCAAGGAGAGCTTCTGCAGGCCATAGTGCTGCACCAGGTAGTTTGGCCCAGAGCTGTTCCACAAAAAAAAAACAACACAGATTGTTCTCAAATTGATTCTCTACTATTAGATAATAAATGCATGTGGAGAACAAAGGCCATGCCCTCACCCCAGGCTATCAAAGACATAGGTTTCAGCAGCATCCTGGCAGACCAGGTTCCACAGCTCTGCTCCTGTGAGTGTGCTCCAGGGTGTGCTTTCAGAGGCCCCGGCCCCTCGGCCACGCCGTCTTGACTTCTTCTTCGTATCCTCTCCTACAGAGGTGGGCGGGAAGTGGGGAACCAACAGGCAGCTAAGGAAGTGACTGACGGCTGCGGAGAGACTCGGCACATCCACGCCCTACAGAGACATGAATGGAGGCTTTAGTTCATTCCTTGGAAACCACACCTGCTGCCTTTTTAAAAACCCAAGGTGTGAAAACATGGGTGATTAATTGGCAGTCTCATCAAGGAACATTTAAAAATAAAAAATAAGTACCTGGAGGAAACTGTTGAACACCCTTCTTGTTGAACGAATAAAAATTTCAGCTACGGCCGTTCTCTGGTGAAAACAGGAAGGAGGATGTAAGAAAGCAGCATCACCATAAAGACTGAGTTAGGCTTTGTTTTTAAAGTTAAACGAACCATTATATGCCTCAGGTGCTCATTGTGTTCTGACTGGGCAATAGCCTTGACCACATGGCCCAGGTACCGGAGGTTGATGCCTCTCTGATGTAGAGCATTTTTTAGAGTAGCTCCGTCCATTGGAGCCTCACCGTTGTGCAAACAACCCTCCAACTGCAGACACAAACAGGCATCTAGTGAACATGTTTGTTTTCAAAAGACACCATTTGGAGCACATTAACTCTGATTGGACTTACAAAAGCTGGTATCTGGTGTGTGATGATGAAAGCTGCCGCTTCCCTCAGTAACCGTTCCTGCAGCTTTGTTGATGTGCTTTCCCCCGGAGGAAATGCTACCCCTAAAATTTGTACAAGAAGCATGTCATGATGCGTTCTAATAAGAGCTCTGCTATAGCATACTTGCGTAGTTAGTCTGCATACCTGGAGAAAATACATTTGGATTAAAGCGCATCTCAAAGAGGATGTCACTAACTGAGCCCACGTCTTTACACGCAGCTCGGACGGCAGCAGTGGCTCGAGAGTCACCTGCGAAAAAGAAATAAATGACAACTGACTTAAAATGTGCTGAAGTACAGCCATGATTTCAGTGTCCATTCAGTAAGAACTACTAACACTTCTTACCAGATGTGGCACATTCTTCAAATCCTCCATTTTCATCCAACAACTCTCTGACACGCTGAGTGAACTGGCAATGTCTTAAAAACAAAACAAGAGAAACTTAAACTTCACGAAAACTTAAAAGTTTAAAATAAATCTTCTGATTTACTACTCACTTGTGTTGACTGAAAGCCTGCATCAGTTCTGGTCTCAGTCTGCAGAGGCCATGAGGAAAACTCCTTGGAAGGTCAGTATTTGCATGATAATCCTCTGGCCAACCTTCTTTTATACAGTCATTCTTATTCTCATCCTCATTACTCTCTTCTTCTCCTCCAGTCACCGTGCAGCTTTCAGTCTGTGCCTCTGGACAGAAGTTGGCATCAGCTGGGAAACTTCTAAAAACATCTAATAAGTAGAACCTCCCATCAGCTCCCAACAGTCCCTGCGCATCCACCGAGGTGAACAGGGGCACCTGGTGACCGTTGGGTGCCAGGACAACATGTCTCTGCAGCGAAAGGGACTTGGCTGCATGAGCCAACAGTTCTAGTAGCCGTCTACGATGGGGAGACTCTTGTGGTCCTGCATTTACACCATACAGCAAACCTCTGAAGGTCGAATGAGACCGGTAGCATTAAAATCTGTGAAAATTTAATACCACTAAACATTCTTAAACAGCTTCAGGGAGTGTACCTTGAAGCAGGAGCAGTTCCCTGGTCCTGCTCCGAGCCCTCCAAGCCAGGGGCCAGACCCTGGGCAGACAGGCGAACCCCTCTGTAGTCAACAATGGCTGTGGGTATAGTGTGCAGCCCCTGCAGACCCTCCAAGTCACTGTAAGCCTGCACACCGTTAAGCTCCAGCCTCTGAGCAGCCCTGCAAATACAAGGAGGAGGATAAAAATAATCAGTGCCAATATAAAACACAACTACAATGCAAGAGTCATTTTATCATACACAACATGGGATGGATCATATACGTACATCCCATAAGAAGCAAAGGGCATCAGGTCGTCTTGTCCTTTTTAGGGAGTTTGCACTTACCTGCGACCCCTTTCGCCACCAAACACTGCACTTGCTGCCCCCTGGCTCATGAAAAGGCCACCCCACAGGAAAGCTGGGTCCCCTGGGTTTCCATTAACTGGCTCAACAAAACCGTCTACCACAGTCTCGGCCCCTTGCATAACAGTACTCACAAATGCACTGTTCACCTGAGCAAAAAGGAAGGAATGAATGAAGAGTATATGAAAGTGAATGAAAAAAGACAAATACAATCTATTACATCAAGCTAAATGACAGCTTCCATATTTACCTGAAGCACTGCTTTGTCTCTCTGCAGCCTCTCCTCCAGACTTCCTTGAGGAAGATCTCTGGCTGCTTGTAGCTCCTCGTTCCAGTCTGGAGGCTGCGTATAAACAAAGGCATGCGTAATTAGGATCACTGCCAACAGCCATCGGAAAACAACTGTCTTCTGCTATAAACAACCTGTGTTGCTGCCTGATCATCTACTCCCAGTCTGGTGAAGGTGTTTTTGTGAGTGCGTGTAGCGCACGGAGGACCGAGCCAACTGATCGTATGGTAGGGTGTAGGTATCACCTCTACTGGCGGTTGCAGGGGCCTAAAAAGAGGAAAAAGCTGCTTTACTCCAAATACGATTCAGTTGGTTATTTTCAAAGCAATACTAAACATTTCTTTTGCCAATCGAAAGGCTGGAAGGGATGCATATTCAGTGCTGAGGTACTCACTTTATAAAGAACAATGTTGTTACCTGTTTTTGAGTGTGGTAAAAGTTTGTTTGAAGGCAGGACTAATATGACAAAGCAAGTCGGTTAAACAGTGACAAACTGGAGAAGACTGTGCAGGACGAGGATCAAACACATCCTCGGTGGACCTGCAAAAGATGTCAGAGAGAGAGAATAGGATTAAACCAACTTTGATGCAGTCGTTTCATTTTCTTTCTTTGTGTGCATTGGCCCAGAAAGTATGCAAGTAGGTACATATCCAATTCTGAAAGAGTCGGGACAAAAAAAAAAAAAAAAAAAAAAAAAAAAAGTACTAGAATGAAATAGCTGGAGGAACATTTTGTAACCAGTTAGGTTAGCTACAGGTCAGCAACATGATTGGGTATAAAGAGAGTGTAAATAAAGTTGGCTCGAGTTTCACTAGTGCGGGGAAAAACAAAAACAAACCTGCATCTACAAACTGGAAAGTTTCAGAATAATGTTCCTCAACATAAAAATTGTGAAGACTTTGAATATCTCATGATCTACTCATCATCAAAAGAGACATATAGCATCTGCTACAACAACATGCCTTCATAGTTACAGAGTTCAGGTGCTGACGTGCTGCAGTCGAGCTCTTTCACCAACGGAAAACTTGAAAAATTTGGAGCATCATGAAATTAAAATATACAAAAGTGACCCAGGACTGTTGAGCAGCTAGAATGGGACAACACTCCTCTCACAAATGTCCAGCAGCTGGCCTCCTCAGTTTCCAGAGTTTAAAGAGAGGATGCTACAGAGTGGGAAACATGGCGCTGACACACATTTTGAGTCCTGTTGCTGCCATCCAACTCTCTTAAAACAAAAGAGGTACATTTTCTCAGATTCTTCCTAAATGCAGGCCAATGTACCATATTCCAGTCCTCTTCTTATAATGTGTCCACACAATTTTGCTCGCTTGTCATTCTTACATAGTGAGCTTTTGTCTTCTTTTAAAACTTCAACAATCATTCTGTGTGCGATATTCTCGTCATCTGCATACCTCAGGTTATTAATAAAGGTACCCACTAACCACATTGCCTGTCATTCCATCAATCTCATGATGATGCTCTCACAGTACAGAGAACATTAGGTCAGGTGACAGCACACCCTTGCTGTAAACCTTCAGATTTTGATAAATTCTCCAATGTCATTGAACTTTGTTCCCAGTAGAGGTTCTTTATAACTATGAAGTCTTTCCTGTCAGTGTTCAGAACTAATAATAACCAATTAAATATTCATCACTGCTTGTGTCAAAGGCCACAATAAAACAAAGTACAACATGAGTATAAGGATTGTGGGTTGTGTATTATTAGCCTGCTGTTGCTTTTCCTCACCGCCACAGAAAGCAGTTTGATTAAATAAAATGAATTCCTTTACCTATTTAGGAAAAAACCTTTTGGACAGGATGTGATGTCACAGCGTCGCCCCTCCATTGTAACTGCAGTGATGTACAGGAAGTCCCCCTGCAACTTCCTGTGTCCTGGAGGAGGGTTCCAGCAGCTGAGAGACAGGTCCTTCAGGTAACTGGGGGCCTGATGAGGATAAAGTGATGCAGAGTTAGTGAATGTGTTTAGGTGAAACAAATAAAAAGATTCCATTTATTTGTGCACCTCTGGTTGGGAGCTATGTGGGAGCAGGGCCATGAGCGGTCTTTCCGAGGAACCGGGGAGGAGGTAGTCAGGCGGCGCTCCATCCTGGCTGGTTGATTCAGTTTTTGTGTGGCTTAGAGAGCGCTTAAGGCTCTTTCCATTTTGTAAGCTAGCTTCTACATTGGGGAAAAAAAAGAGATTCGACTGAGTTAGAGTCCATTTTTGGTGTACGTGTTACAATTTGTCTAAATGCACAGGGTGTGTGTTTACCTGGCATTTGTGTATGTGTGAGTGCCTCCAGTATGCTAGGTGAGCGTCCTTCTCTCAGTGAATCCTGAGGTCCAGATGCTCTCAGCAGCTCAAGCACACGAGCCAGATGCACTCTGGCTGAGCGGAAAGTGTAAGGCTCTGAAAAGACATGCGCTGGTTAACAGAAAATTTAAATCGACCAATTATAAAACTCTCAGCAATACGACAAAGATCTGATAACCACCTGAAAGTGGTCAGCCCTGTTTTCAAAGAACAAGCCGTACAGAGTTCGACAAAGAAGATACATAAGGAATGTGCTCGAGGGTACATTGTTTCAGCAGCTAGAGGGTGAAATACTTGAGTTTGCACTTATGGTTGCAAAGACTACAACTAAATCTCTGCATCTATAAACCTTTGTGTGATGACTCAGAAAAAGTGAGTCAGGTGTTTACACTGAGCCAAGATAAACTTAGGTGTCTGTGGAGGAGAAAGGGTGAGAGTGTGGTGAAAATATGGATAGGATTATTGTTAAAATTAACAAGCTATGAACATAATTGTGCTCTGGAATGCTCTCCCTCCAACCTCGAGGTCTGCTAAGAACTCAAAAAAAAAAAAAAAAAAAAAAAAAGGTGCTATAGAATTAAAATGTTACTAATGTGTAAATGGGTTGAATTACCAAAAGAATAAAACAGGCAGTAATTGACTTAATAAGAAATTCACCAATGTAAGAATTGTTGAGTGGTAGCCAAAGACAGCTTATTAAAAAACAGAAACATGATACCTTCCACAAGGCGAAGGATGGCACCTGCTTTAAGACCCTTGACGTTTTGCAGTTGAGCAAGGGGATCCAGAGTTGCCCCGGCCAGTGTGAGTGAGAGGTTGGAGCGCGGGCACACCTCATTCCTCGAAAGCAGAGTCATTACTGCATCTTGAACAAGCCAAAAGCCATGGACCTACAGAGATGAATTTTTAAACACACACCAGTTAAATCCAATCTGCGAACACTCAAATATCTACTTGTGAGGAGAACTTCAGACATACAGAATTATCCACAGTGGCAAATATAACAAAGGATAAAAATGATAAACCATAAATACATAGTTCCAGCTAAATTTTAATTTCAATATTTCTATATATAGTGCCAAATCACAGCGATTATTACCTCAAGGTGCTTTATATTGTAAGGTAAAGACCCTACAAGAATAGCCATCACCGCTTTAAAAAAAACAAAACAAAACAAGGAAAATAGGAACAGACAGTGAGTCAGTACCTGCAGCTCAAAGGGCTCTACTCCTGCTCCCTGGATCTTTACAGAAAACGATGTGACGTCATCTAGGCGAATACTGACAGCATCGCTTCCAACAGTCACGCTGTTTGCATCTGTTTGAAGGAGAAAACAGAGGAACAGATTCAACAGGATAATCAAGAGTTCTGCAAAAGGAGCAGAACATGTCAGTTTGAGTGAAACACCTGCTAATCATTTAATCATCATATCTGATTGCAAACATTTTGAAGGACAGCAAAAAGTAGCATCAAGTTTGGGTGAGTTACATATCTCTGAAGGCACCATTTATGTTGAAGTATTTTATTCCCTTTTTCAGGGAAGGCCTTGCTTCCTTCAGCGAGACAAACAATATTTCTGCACCCATTTGAGCAGCATGTCAGAAAAAGCCTGCAGTCCGAACCTGCCACCCACTGAAACATCTGGCACATGATTAAAAGAAAAATATGACAAAGGCCCTGAACTGTTGAGCAGCAAGAATGAAAAAACCTTTCAGCAGCAGATGGCCCCCTCAGTTCCCAAACACTTGCAGGGCTGTTAAGAAGAAGCGGACACATGCAGCACGGTGGGAAAGGAGCCTGACTTTTATGGAATGGTTTGCTCGAAGTATATACTAAAAAGAAAAGATTACAGCTTCTCAGCTGTAACATTTGGCACGTTCTTGCTGTACTACTTGCAAATCATTGCCTTCCTTTTGCATTTTACCTACCGTGATGAGGCAGGGACTCAATCTGGGCAACATTCACAATACTCTTGCTTAGTTGCCACTTTTAAAACAGAGTCAAACAACAAAGGGATAGTAATAATTATTTATCACGTTCTTCCCACTAATTTCCTCTAAAATGAGTATGAGCTAGGATGGAAAGTTTGGTATGTAACAGAGTGCCTGAAGGAGAGTGTGAATTTATACAAGTAAGAGGGGAGGGGGGGGGAGAGAGAGAGAGAGAGAGAGAGAGAAACATGGGGAGTGTCTAGCTTTTTACACACACTTGCAGGGAGAACAGGACTTGGCGTGTTCCACTAATGGAAGTATGGCTAAACCTGTTGCATTTGCATACTGGCCTACATGCCATCTCAGAGTGAAAGGACAGCCAACACCCAACGCTGCTATGTAGATAAAAGCAGCAAACTGTGACACAAAACTAAAACCTAGGTGATGGATCAGGCTTGCTTGCAATGATGCATTCACACAATGGCTACTAAAACATAACATGCACATTGCAGAGGCCAAAAATAACTTTGATCTTATCTCTGGCTACTGTCATTCATTCACTCTGCAGCACAGCCACAACTCTTGCTGTCAGTCTGGGACTACTTTGCAACTGGAAAGCACCCAAAACAATAGCAGTTTGTGATTGGTCGTCAGAATGTCCCTCCTCTCCTCCACTTCTCTTTTGGAGCTCGTACAGAGTCTATATTGGCATTGATTCCTGAAGTTGGCTTGCACTATAATCGAGCTAGGAAGCAAAGAAATGTATATGCTACAGCGCATTCATGGTAACCATGCAAAACGGTAATTGTCAGAACATTCCTCTGTACTTTGAAATTACCTAAACTGTCAATCACAGTTCAAAGATTAATGACATTTTTTGAAAGAAAAACGCCCTCGGGGCAATTTAATTGGTGACAGGCTAGCGCACATTCTACCTTAACTCAATCAGCATGTTATGTATGAGGGGAGTGGCAACACGTTAGGAGGTCCTCACAAGAGTGTGGCAACTGTTTTGGACAAAAATCAAGAAAGTGTGTCGAGTTTCACTTCTTAAAAAGGTTGTAAGTGGATATTGTAAGGCCCCTTACACATCTGTGTACATATTCCTATTGATTTTAGCTGCATCACAGCACGTGTGTATGCGTGTGTGGCACTCAATAAATGCGCAAAATACACAGCAGGAGATGCTTCAAGTGGTCAGGAAGTTGGTAAAAGCAGAAAAGTAGCACCGGCCATGTTCAGAGCAGTAGTACAGTGCTGGAATCTCTCACCCTCCACACATTCTCCTGCTACAAGAGACACCCCTCGCACAAGCACAAAAAGGAAGAAAGTGCCAAAGAGAGGAGCGCTCACGTAAAACATATCCCACAGACTAGTTCTTACCAGCCTTGGCTTGATTTCTTCCTCCTCCTCTCCTCACTTTGTCCTTCATGGCTGCCTGCTGAAGTTTTTCCTGGAGCTGTCTTCTTGTGTTTTACTTCTTCTGTGGTGGAAGCTGCTACCACGCAGTCGTGTTTAAAAACTCCCGGAAAAAAGACCGAGCGAAGACAAGTGGAAACGCGCAGCCCTACTGACTGAAGGTAAAATGCCTGCTCAGGACTGCAACTCCTGCCCTGTCTACAAAGCAAACTTAGCTTATCTGCTCTCCCTGTGTAAAAAGCCACACCCTCCTCTTATTGCTCCACACAGGCTCATTACTCCGGCTGTCTCACACGCTTGTTGGACTGGGTGTGTCTTTGTTCACTCCTCCCTCCAGAAGCCCTGGAGTAGAAGTGAGAATTAAAGACTGCTTTGACACCAGTCCAACAAAAACTGCTTTTGAATCTAAGTGTTTTATATTGCATTATGTGGAAGCTCGCTCAGCGCATTGGTCCACACATGTCCAGATGTTAACAAAAGGGAATGATGAGGCCGTGTTCTGTAATCTAACGCCAAGTGAGTGCTGCTGGGTGCAGCTTCTGGGCTTCTTCATTTGTGACAAGTTTACTCAGAGTCTGCAGAAAATACAACCGTGAGAAAGCTACCCTTCCACAAATGGGTGCGCCCGTGTGTGACTTGGTTACTCATCTCTGTTGAAAAGTGTACACCTACTACAGTCACATTTTACGCATACCTGTGCAGATTTCAGTCCAAACACGCATTGAGATTTCTGGGTTCGGCTGCTACAATCTCATAAAACTATGTTTTAGTCTTCTACAGTGTGCTCGGTGGTGGTGTTATAAAACATCTCTCAGCTGAAAGTCAGGGAATATCCCTGTGGGGATATCTTATAATATCCCCACAGGATCGAAATATCCCAGGTTATGGTGGATGATGGCTTTTTGACACTCGTCACGTTTACGTTTTTCTATATAACTGGATGAATGCACAAGTATCAGAGTAGGGTACACCTCGTTTTCAGCACAGTGAAACACCCCGTACCACGTTAGGGACGTAAACGTAACGTTACATTCAGGAGCCCCTTGTAGATTTCATTTTGATTACGAAAATGCAGCTCTTTAGTTCATGTTTTGTGATACTATTCCTTGGGGTTTTAATGTAACTGCTCTTATAATAACCTATATATAAAAATACTTTAATGATAAAGATGCGTTTATTTTATTTTATAAAGACTAATACTAACACTAGACGCTATGGTTAAGTACTTCGCCTTCTAATGATCACACTTTGTAGTACAGGCATCGGAGAAACATCCAAATTGATGTAGTTATCCCGAGTCTGTGGTTTTGACCTACATTGTAGTCAGTCGTGAATGCTCACCAGTAAAGTTCATATTTCCGAGGTCACTGCAATCTAGCATCTTTTCAGGAGGCTGTCCTCGGCTAACCGAGCTAGCCACAAGATAGAATAAACAAACAATTTAAATCCTCTGCATTAGGTCTTTGTGAAGTTGTCGGTGAGTTTAACTTAACAGCTGTCTGTTACTAATGCTGTGATGTCTAATAACACTGTTTGGAAACAAAAAGAACTGTAATAATAGCGTCCCGTCCAGCCATTGTAACTCAGTTAGCATAAACCTCAACCAGCGTTACAACTCTTGGCCTCGGCGATTGTGTTTTTGCATCCTTTAAAATACAAGGCTTACAACGTAGCAGTTAACCATGAACATTGTTTTAGTCAAGATAATGTACAGCGTTTCCCTGCCACGTACATCATCACAACTTGTGATACAGCCGTTGTGTGAGTGAACTTTTAGCTTTTTGTATTTCCATTCTGTTCACCGTTGCTGACCAGCAGCTAAGGAGACAGCTGTCAGTTTATCCTTGGAGCTTAGCTGGCTCTTCTTTTCTCACCACCTGTGATTCTCTCTGTGCCACAATCTGATGCAACACTTTCATTCGTTTTGTAATTTTTGTTTTTACATGTTGTAACAGGTTATGTATGGGATGCCACTGACTGTCCGTGTCATCCATGCAGAACTCGGTTGTTACATGTCCTGTGACTGTGTGGCCTCCTGCCCGCTTCATGTAAGAGTTGATCATCGGGCTCATGTCAGTCAGTGAAGGTGAAGAGGGGGGTCTCTTTCGGGCTGCCCCAAGCGATAACTCCCAAGACCTGCTCGACAACCCCACTAAGACAGTGGCCACGGGGAGCACACCTGAGGATCAGGTGAGGGTACATGCATAACCATGGGGGGGATAAATGTTGCTGGATGCAGCAACACTAACCCTAATATGAATTTAGTCCTAACCTGTTTCACCAGACATAAAAAAGTGACAGAAGGGACTATACATAAAATGAAATGTAGCATAAATGACATCTTGATGCATGCTCAATCATCCAAGTAAGTAAACATAAATGACATATTAGCTCTCACTAAAGTGCATCTGAGTTTGAAAAAGTGCTGTTGATTTGGAGTTTACCAGCAACGATGTGGCTTTCCCCAAGCATCTGTTTGAAATCAGTTCTCAGTAAGTCTCAATAACAGGATGTAAAGTGTAATTGTTTGTAATCTTGTCTTCCCTGAAAAATGGCTTCAGTGTTCTCTAATTACTGACTGGCAGAAAGGTGAAAAGGAAATGGTGAGTGTGTGGCTAGTGAAATGATTAGGGCAGGGGTGCTCGCACTGTTTAATAACATGCCCAAAAAACAATTCATACTCTACATCCCATTTTTTTTAATTTTTATTAATAATTAAACCTAAAAAACAAAACCCCAAAGGCATGAAGGATAGGCTTGAGCAGTCAGATTTGGAGATTTTTATGCTTGATCTTCTTTCTGATGCAACCCCCAATGGATATCTGTCTCCCCCCAGAAAGGAACCAGGGATCTTTCCCTTGTTAGCCAATTGTGTAAACCACTACTCTGTAGAGCCACTTAATAAAGGACAGCAGGATAATGGGAGTAATTTTTAAACTTCATATCCCAAAAGGTGATTATGTTTATCTGGATGCAGTGTTTTCAGTGGGGGTGACTTCTTTGCCTTTCTGGGACTTCCTTATTAAGCATGCATCACAATATAAAAGCCATATTAATCTAAATTAAGATTTTGGATTCCCAGCCTGTCACCGGCCAGTCTCTAGGCCTGTCTGACTGAGGCTTTAACTTCACCAATCTGCAGTTTGAGAGCCACTCTGGTAGTGTGTAGTAGTAATAGATGGACATTAAATAGTGTTTATTTTTTGTGGTTTGACTCATTGTAAAGTTTTAAGTAAAGCAGGTAATGCAAAAGTGACAACAGTCCTGGTGTGATCATCTGGGCTACTGTCAGAATATCTCTGCCTGTGACTTTGGAGTTTTATCATTTACATTCCTGATGGTTTGTTGCTTTTTTCCCCTGCATGACATGTCATTAAATATGTGGTACAGTTAGTTGTGTGCCTAACAAAGTCTCAGGGAGATATTTTACTTGCAAGATAACAGCAAGATTTAATTCCTAGGAAAGGTGCTTCGGTCACATTCCACTTTATTCGCAGTCATTATAAATCTGTCCAGATGCTTTATGCAGAATGATTTGGCTGCTGTCAGTAATGTGGGCGGTTGTTGTGTCAGGCACTGTTTGACACAATGAATTGCCAAAATTATTACTGGCAGCATTGTGTGTTAACACTGGATTTTCAGTGGAAGTAGATTGTTTACAAGCTATAGTTTTATCAGTTGTGGAAAGAAGAACAGACAAGAGGCAGCTTGTAAAGAAACGCATAAAGTAGGGCTTTGTGCTTCTTACAAAGACAAGGCCTAATCCTGTCTTTCCTGACACCCCTTGTTCTGTCTCATGGTTTGGGCTTGCTTCATAGGATTTTACAGAAAGGCACAGCCTGGTTCAGACTTCTGAATTTACTGGTTCTAATAATTGCTGAGTTGAACAGTGCACTGTTCCAAAGACAGTAAGCACAGGAAGAAATACTGATGTCAGATTTTGATCATGTCGCCATAATTTTTCTTCAGGCTTCACCTGTGGTGGACGAAGCTTCTCCTTCTTCAGCGTCCTCTTTCGAGATGCTTGACATGGAGTCAGCTCATGCTCCTTACCAAGAAGTGCAGCCTCACTGGTTCTTCTGTCGACGTGCTGATGACAACACCTCCTGGCTTCCTTTCAGCAGAGAAGACTCTGACAAACTTGAGAATGCCTTCACCAACAGTAAGAATGTATTTTACTTGTACGTTATAAAAGATACTGTGTATTTAAATTATTACAAATGGATAGTCTGGGGTTATATCAGCAGGCATTTTTCTGGCCCTTTGTTGACAGTAGGGTGTGGTTGGAGGGTACGAACATGTGTTTGTCAGTTTGCTTAACAAAGGTCATAAAAATAGATTCTATACTGGGAACAAACAAACAAAATCCCATTTGAAAAGCTGGTTAAAAAATAAATTTTTATTAAAACTTGTGATTTTCCTTTAAGGAAAATGCCAGGAAGTAAGACCTGATTTTATTGTATCCAGGAAAAACTGCATAATCCCTGTGTCATTATTACAAAAGTTGGAGTGAGTTTTCCTGGAACAACTGATGGAAAGATAAGGCCATTTGACTGTTCTGTTAGGACATGCTCCCTGCTATTAACAATATAACCAACCGAAGTTCAGTTTCTGGGTTGGTTTGGGTGTGTCTTAGTGTTCTTAACTCCCACTGACACACTAATGTTTTGAACATCCCCATCCAAAGGAAAACAAACACAATAATAAAACAGCAGTATAAGAATGTAATTTTAAAAGTATGACTCATACATTTTAAAAGTATGACTCTTTGAACAAATAACATACTCCTCAGAAAGATGTACTTATCAGTAGATAATTTTACAATATTTAAAGACCAAAGAAAGAGTCTAAATCTACGTTTAGGTGGGAGCATGTAGTTTTATTATTATTATTAATATTGATCTTGTGTGTGACAACCGCAATGAAAATATGAATGGTGTTGTACAAAATGTTGTCAATAAAGGTTAAGTTGACAAGTAAAAGAGTATGAGTCTCCATTAAACTAAAGACAGGGACGGTGTTTCTAACAGCAGGTACATGATTAAATTATTTCAGAAGAATAAACTTATTGTTCACTTGGTGATGCTGATGAAGTCACCGATGAGTGACCAGTAATTGCTGCAAAGTAAAACGTGTGATCAAATTTAACTTGTAAAGTAACTTCTTTAGTCCTGTAAAAATAGCATACGCTGTAATTAAATCAAAGCACCAGAGTGCTTTCTTTCTTTATATCTGCGTTTGTATGTTTTTACCTCGCAGTCAGCGACGAGGGCGAGGAGGATACGGTGGTAGCTGTGGAAGGGCAACGGTATGATGTACATGTCAAGGAAAGGAAGCGTTACGCTGTGTATTGGGAGCAAGCTCCCTCTGAGGTCCGCAGGTGCACCTGGTTTTACAAAGGAGATAAAGACACCAGATTCATGCCTTATCCTGAGGATTTCAGCAAGGATCTGGAGGTAGTCAGACACAAATAATGAGCTTTCACCAGCACTCCTTTCTTCTCTATAGCTGACTACTTTCTAACTTTATAGTCTTCTCAACTTTGGTCTTAAGTAACACTTTTAATATATAAATATTTTGCAGGAAGCCTATAGGAAATCAGTGACTTCAGATGAATGGAAGAAGAAATTGGATTTTCCCACTGGAGAGACTGTCATCTTACACAATCCGAAGGTAAAGCCTGCTGTTAAAATATCAAAGAGTAATTCTGTTCATGAGACTGCCACTCAAAGAACTATTTGCATACTTAAAATGTTTTTTATTTCACTGAATTAGAAACAAAATGAAAGCAAATTACATTTATTATATTAAAAAAACAACCAGGAAACAGACCTTATTTAGATAATAAAATATTAGAGATTTTCTCTACTGTGAACCTGCTGGGTAAAATTTTAAAAAAGCCACCCATTGCCAAAAACAATCTTCTTATGACTAATGTGATGTGAGCTTGGAGAGCACTCACAAAATTATTTAATAGCACTCTCTCTCTTTTATCTTATAACAACACTGGCTGATAACCCAGAGCTGTTATCACAGGAAACTTATCAAATTTTACATTTTGGCAAAGAGCGGGTGCTGTGAGCCTCTTTAATCTTTTTGAGAATGGAAGACTTAAAACATTTGATTCACTGACAGTTCAGTTTAATACATCAAATCTTATACAAATATTTAGAGATCAAACACTTTGAGTCTAAGCTCAGATGACTCTGAACTGTTAGATAGATTTTTATTATTTTTTTTAGATATCCAGATGCTGTTCTGAGGAGTTAACTTTGAGCCTGGGTAAACTTTAATGGCAGTTTGCAGCAGGCATAAAAAGTTACAGTATAATATTTTACCACACATCTGCACATGTCCGTTCATCTTTTGTAAGTACACAACAGGAACCACTCCAGACTGTCCCAGTTTGAAATGTAAGCCTCGTTAACACCAGGTTGCATTGCAATCAAATGTGCCGGGCACCACTATGTTCAAGTGTTAATGCAGCAATAGGTCAACAAGTTTCAGCAGATCTGTGTCTGGTTTGGAAGGTCTCCGCCTCTTCTAAAGAAAAGAAAGATGCAATTCAGCCTTTTTTCATGTTAGCAAGGAAAGCTATAATGGTGATGTGGGTCAGAGATGAGATCCTTGATTGACACACTGCTCCCTTTTCCATGTGGAAATCACAGATCTCAGAGATGTGAATAAAAGAAAAACTTGGACACTTTATTTATGGAAGGACTTTACTTTTGCAGCAGGAATGGGAGAGGCCACTGGAACTTGTTGGGGTTGATTATAATTTGTTTAAAAGTAGATGACACGGACAATTGCCACATTTTTTTGACTGGAATCAAATGACATGGATGACATTTGTTCATATATTACTCATTGTTGTACTTCACCAAACTATTGTGCAAGTGTATTGTTTTGGGTCACTATTATTAATGTCACAACTTCTCTTGCTTTATGTATTATTGTATCAGCATTGTTTTTTGTTTATCTTTAAAAAAAATGATTAAAAAAAAAAGATATAATTAAACTTATTTGTCACCCATATAAGTCTCTACCCACTGTTTTTCTTCTCAGTTGATAATGCAGTATCAGCCAATAGGATTGCAGGATGACTGGGTGTCCTCCCCCTCAGAACATACCCGGCCAAGAACTGTCAAAAGGGGAGTAGACAACATCTCTGTAGAAATACCTGATGGTATGTATGATAATGTAGTGAAAGCTACTCGTCACCAGTTTCAGAAAGTATCCCACACAGTCAGCGCTTTAGGCTCATCATATTTGTACGTGTTTGCAGGTGAACCAGAAAAGGTGGACCATGTTGTCTTCATGGTGCACGGCATTGGCCCTGCGTGCGACTTACGTTTCCGATCCATCATACAGTGTGGTAAGTTTCTTTGTTTATATGTATATATAAATGTTCCCATGTGTGTTTATGACCTCTTTTAATATCTTTCCAGTGAATGACTTCAGGAGTGTTTCCCTATCCCTCCTGGCCTCTCATTATAAGCGTGCTCAGCAGGAAGGTCAGGTGGGCCGAGTAGAGTTCCTCCCAGTCAACTGGCACAGTGCTCTACACGGAGATGCCACTGGTGTTGATGAGTAAGTATGAACAGAAATTGGACATCGACAAAACAGGATTTCTCTGTTGCAGTTCAGCTCATGACCTTGTTAGACGCTTTTCTTGTTTTCTGATTTGTCTTGTCTTCCCCACTTTCCAGGGACATCCAGAGGATCACTCTCCCCAGCATCAGCAGGCTGAGACATTTCACCAATGACACTCTGCTGGACTTGTTTTTCTATAACAGCCCCACTTACTGCCAGACCATAGTGGACACAGTGGCCTCGGAGTTCAACAGGCTACATGTACTCTTTAAGCAGAGACACCCAGAGTTCAGCGGGACAGTTTCAGTAGTAGGCCATAGCCTGGGTTAGAGATGTGCAAACACAGAAACTCTCGCAATCACAAAGAAGTGGGACCTAAAATGCAGAGTTTTAACTTTTCTGCTTTGCCTCTTGTTTTGCAGGTTCACTGATCCTGTTTGATCTGCTAACCAATCAGAGGGATGAATCACAAGCTAGACAAGGGGTACAACATGACATTCCCAGCAAAGAATAATGAAACTTTACTGATTAGGAAAGATTGTATATTTCTTCATGGCTTTTTCAGTTCTATTTCCTCTTCTACTTAAGATCTCTAGTGAGCCCTGTCATCTGAACTGCAACACACTGGAGCAGACTCTGAACAGACTGGGCCTACAGCAATATCTGGATGTGCTGCAGAACGAAAATCTGGATCTCGAATCTCTGGTAACACATAATGAATATACACACTGAGAGAACTGAAGGTTCTATCTATGCATTACATGTTGTATACTGTTCACATAATAACACCCACTGAGTCATTTGATCTGACTTAAAAACCCATTGATCTTCTTTTTTAGGCTCTTTGCCGTGACAGTGATCTTAAAGATTTGGGAATTCCTCTTGGACCTAGGAAGAAGATCCTGAATTATGTCAGAAGGAAATGGCTTCCAGAGGTCTGGCTCATTTCAATTATGTGGATTTTCTTTCTCCTTTTTTTTTTTTTAGAATTTGTACTTGAATGAAATGCAGTTGGAGAATATTGGTGAATTTTAGTGATTTACATGAATATGCTAATTTACTTTCCTTTTTTTGGTTTAACATGGTTTAAGCCATGTTTGGAAAACCTGCTGATAATGTTTTATATTTCTTATTCATAACAGGACTGCAGGATGGGAGCAGTGTGTCAGGCACAAGGGCCACAACTTCAGCCTGAAGTGACAAGTACTCAGGATGGCAATGAGTCTTCAGGATTACCACCTCAGCAGTTCCACTTGCACAGGCCGCAGTCTGTCACTAGTGCTGTGGACTATGAGTACTTCGATGTGGGCATTGGACAGGTACAACACATGCAGACAAATACACCATTGTTATTTTTGCTCAGGGGGTGAAGCTTTGATGCATCACCTTCCTGCTTCTCTCCTCCCCTCCGCCCGCTTACCTGGACAGACCAATGGAGGCATAGCCAAGGGACAGGTGTGTCTCACATGATGTCCACATACTCTTCGGCTTTGTCCTTTGCTGTCTTTGACCTAACTGTGTCTGGAGTTTCTGTTCATATATACTTCAGTCAGAATAGGGGGCTCTCAAGGGAGCTAAACTACAGCAGATCAATGATAAGAGAACTTTTGTGCCTAAGTCACATTGTGCCATTATTAGGGTACCGTGTTTGTCCCATTGAAAGGTACATCCCAGTGCCATTGTCTGTCTGTCCTCACACACATGAGTCAGTCCTGCATGAGTGGCCATCTCCCTGGTGTCCTCCTCACCTGCTGGTGTACTTCCTGGATGTTGTAATATTTTCAGATGGCACAGCTAACCAAAGGAGACATTTCTTATTTGTGTGTGTGTGTGTGTGTGTGTGTGTGTGTGTGTGTGTGTGTGTGTGTGTGTGTGTGCGCGCGCGCGCTACAGCAGAATCTGTTTAAATTATAAGTCACTGTAACTAGCTAACCCCACCATTTTTCGACAGGTATCCATTGATTACCCGCAGCTTGAATTCCACCCTCAGACGTTTTTTGCATTCGGTTCTCCAATTGGTATGTTTCTGACTGTACGTGGGCTTAAACACATCGATCCAAACTACACCTTCCCCACCTGCAAGAGCTTTTACAACATCTACCACCCAGTGAGTAACTCCTTACTTAACTCAAATGCCCACTCTGATTCTGCACTCATCTCTTAAAGGAACATCACCTGCCAGTATGAGTTGGGGAAAAAAGAGGAAATGAAAAATGTTAACTGCTTTAGATTAAGGTAATTGGATTAAAGTAGACAGCTTCTTTGCACTTTACTACTTCTTTATTTAGTTGTTGAATTGAAGATTAAAAGATTTGCCAAAGAAATAGTTGGTATATAGACAAGCACCTGCTGGACTCTTTCTCTACTCACATGATGAAAGAGGTCATCTTTTATGCCTTTTGTCTGTGTTTAGTATGATCCTGTTGCCTATCGGATAGAGCCCATGATTGTTTCCGAGGTGGACCTGGAGCCCATGCTAATCCCTCACCATAAAGGCCGCAAGAGGATGCACCTGGGTATGATTATTTCTCTGTACTGAAATAAGCTGTACTATTGTAGGAACTCATTTCCGTTTCTCTTTGTTTTGTAGAACTAAAGGACAGCTTGACCCGAATGAGCATGGATTTGAAGAACAATGTTCTGGGATCATTACGGACTGCGTGGCAGTCCTTTGCCAGACTGCCGGTTGCTGCGCTGCCTCCAGGGGAAGGAGGAGAAACTACAACAGAGAAAACCCTTGAGGAGACGCAGGGTAAATAACGCATGTTCATTTGCTTTATTTGTGTGTGTTGTGTGTGTTTGCGTGTGTGAGCGAATGTGCACACGTGTGTCTAACTCAGTCTCCTCGTACTCCTCTCACCCCTCTCTGCATGTTGCCCTCCTCTGTTCTGCTCTATCTGGTGTTTTCTTCTGCTTCCCTCACCCTTTACTACTTTACTATGAACCTCAGCCTCAGCGGCAGTCACTGCTTCTACTAAGAGGGAAGACAAAAGGGCTAATTTTTGGACTAAAATACTGGCGTGGTCCAGTGCCATTCATAGGCATTACTTTCGAGGTAAGCTAGCATAGTCATTTGCGTGGGGTTGATTAACAAAACAAGTAATTAACTCATTGTAATTTATAGCTGCTGTAACATTGGTTTAATGACCTTTTAGTCCTCTCTTAGAAAGCTCTAAGCCTATGAATACATCATTACTCATCTTGACCTAGAAAACTAACATGTTTCCAGTATTCATACAAAAGAGGCAGAATTAATTATTTCTACTTTGCTGCTCAGTTACAGAGGTTTACATCGGCATTTACATTTGCTCATATACAAAGAGTGAATATGATGTATTTTTCCTGTAGCTCATTACTGACTCAGGCTCCGTTAGGCTTCTGCCTCCCGCTCTTCCTTTTAGTTCTGGCTGGTGGATCCTCAGTATCATAAGCCGGTGTAACTAAAGCAGTGGACTGAACAAGCAGCACTAGCAGTTTTAAAGCAGTCAAGTTTTCTTTTCTTTCTTTTTTTAATTACATGAGAAATTAGCTGGCATATGATATTTATCTGTAGACCTCGTGCAGTAGCTACATGTGGGTGCACGTCCTGCAATTAAGTGACATGATACCGTTTTGTTTTTTTTTGTTTTTTTTTATCTCAGGACTCACGGCTATTCATTTACAACTTTATTCTAATGGAATGTTATTTGAGAGTTTTTATGTTTTAATGTCAGGATTACAAGCCAGTACATGCAAAGATAGATTGAGACGCTGACAGCCAACAGCAGCAGGTTCATCAGAAGTGCATTGGGGTTTTGTGGGGAGCCTCGAGGGATTCATTGCAAGCTAACAAGCACATCAGTCAAAACTACCCCAACTTACTGACATTTACTCATGATTTGCCTATAATTTTACGCGTACCTGATACTGCATCAAATGAACTAAAATGTCATAGTAGACAAGTATTGACAAACCTCCTTCACTAACATAAACCCATAAAAACACATTTTGTTTGTTTTGCTTTTTTTAGCCTAAAATGTATATTAACTAATGCCATGGGGTAGCGGTAACCCCATCTGACAGGATCTATGATGGTAGTATATACTGATTGATGTTTGGAGTAGACTTCTCAGAGTATTGTTAGTAGTGTTTGCAGAAGTGGATTTAGCTGCACTGTTTGCATTTAACTTGTATTACTCTGTAAATTTAGTTTTGTGTTGCTCACTGCAAACAGCACATGCTTCCCTCTTTGCTCTCACTTAGTTATCTGTTAATTATTTTATAACAGAGGGTAAGTAAAAGCAAAGAGCCTCTGTTGGGTTTTGTCATGGTTTCGGTGCGTGCAGCCTTGTTTGAAATGATTTCTGTCCCTTCAGGAGGGTTTGATGAGGCAGAGTCCTCAGAGTCAGTGGAAGAAAGAGAGCATCGTGAGATTAAAATGGGGATGTTAAATGGAGGTCGACGCATCGACTATGTGCTTCAGGAGAAACCCATTGAGAGCTTCAACGAGTACCTGTTTGCCATCCAGTCTCATCTGTGTTACTGGTGAGTTTTTCGTGTCTGTGCAGGGTTGATGGGAATGATTTAAAAATTTTTACTTCAAATAAAAGGTTTGTCTTTCTGCTTGTTAGGGAATCGGAGGATACAGCTCTACTGCTGCTGAAGGAGATTTACGACAACCTAGGTGTGGCTATCGAACAGCCACAACAGTAGGAAAGTTGTATTAATGAAGAAATGTTTGCCTGATTTTAGGAAAATGAAGGACAACTGATAGAGCCAGAGTTTGTACATTATTTTTCCAGAATGCCTTACTGTCGGGATGATACATGCCTGCCAGAATCTATCCAAACCCTTCAGTAGTGACAGTTTGACTCCAGTCAGGTGATCTAGGTTCACCTTAATTTAGGATGGCAGCTGCTTCTTGCCACTACAGGAAGCACCGTCATGCTTCTGGTTGCACTATTTTTAATCATTCTTTACTTTACTCTTCTTTTACTTCAAGTTGCTGAGTTACTGAAATATTGTGCTCACAACTACCAGAAAACGCACACAATACCTTTGTACTTGTTTGTCGTCGAACTAGAACTCATTTTCAGGTGGCACTTTCAACAAAAACATATTTACGATTTCATTAATAAAATCAAAATAGCACATATATTCTTTTATATTTATTTATAGTCTGTAAAAAAAATTATAGATTTCCCAACTCTGTGCACAGTCTGCAATCACACATGTAGAGTTGTTTTGTTTGACTTAATAGGATTTTTGCTTCATAAACAGGTAAATGAAAGTTTATGTTTTGTCTGTTACGTTTTTCTGGCAGCTCTATTCTCTCTGCCCACATCAGAGACACTTGAAACCCCAAAGCTGCTTTCCCATACATTTGTGCAGTGTTTTGGTAATGTTGGTGTCACTCCTGTTACTTCACAAACATACTGCTGTTAATGTAAGTAATGTTTGTGTCTAACACATGTATCTGTATGAAGGAACCATGATGATGTTTGGAAATGCAGGTGTCTTTTTGTATGCACTCTAAGTGTGGGTTGGTATTCTATGTTTTAAGATTGTGTAAACTAATGAAAAGGTCACATTCACCCACTCTCCCTTAGTTTTGTACCATTTCCTCTTTACCACGTCATTGCTTCTTTGCATTTGGCCCAGCAATGCATCGTCTGTCCTAAAATATAGTTGCTTCGGATTCAGACTACAGTCTTCGGGCAGTTGTAACTTTGGCGTTATCTACGGGTCAGATTTTTCTTATCTCCGTCTTTGTACTGAAGTTTTGTAAATCACCCTTTCTGTTTGCACTGCATGCACTTCTTTTTTAAAATAGCACAGAGTTTTGCAACATATTCTGATCCTGTTTCAATTCTTATCCCCTAACATGTTAATGAATATTATGCACATGGCAAAAGAAGTTTGTTGTAAAATTCATAAGAATTTCATTTCAAGTACAAGATGTATTAAAAGATGTTTCAAATGTATTTATTTTATATAAAAATATATATTTGTTGGAAAATATCAGTATTATAAGTAAGATAAATTTGCATATCAACCAACATAATGTCAATACTAATGAGTTAAAAACTGTGTGTGTTAGAGTAATTTACCTTTGTAAGACTCTTGTTATCACTATCAGGGTAGCACAGCCCTCTGCATGTGACATTTGCATAAATAATGAATTAACCTGCTCAGCTGGTTCTTTTTCTTCTTTTAGAAATGCACTAAATGCGCCGTAACCATGACGATGTTCTGTAGAACCTAATGATTGTCTGTAAATTTCACTTTATAAACCACAGCCATGATAAACAGTAGAAAACAGGACTGAATAGTCAGAATAGTCCATGAGTCTTCTACAAAACCATAACCATTGTTTTGGGCACTTTATACTGATATACTGTTATATACCAAATACAAAAAAAAAATCCTTTCTGATACCCTGTAAATGTGGTTACATGTTTTGTGTGCCATAATAAAATATTCCAAATGCGTTGTGCTTTTTCAGGTTTATTGAAGCATGATTGTTTTGAATTTGAAATAAATAAATAGCTTTTGTAGGTTTACTTCTACAGTCCATGGACTTCATCGCATGTTGTTTCATTCCTTAAGACACTCCACTAGACCTTCACTGCAGCCACTGCTGCTTATTTGTGGGTCTCTGCTTTCAGTTTTGCCTTCAGTAACTGTAAAGCTTCTCTGTTCCATTTGCACTGTGAAGTGGTATCTGATCAGCATATGTCCCTGTACACTCACATCATCAACAAATGCTAGTGGCCCGGTTCCACTGGTATCCACGTATGTCCATGCCATGACACTGTTGACTGATAAAATTCTAAAAATGCAGCCAAGTGGGTTTTTTTTAAAAAAATATCAATTTCAAACTATTTACAGAACAATCAGGCAGAACAAACTGCAGGTTTTCTGCATCAAAAAAGGTGCCACACAAATTATTTGTGCCTCTCCAAAAATTAATTTCTGTCATCTATAAGATGAAGGAGAACATCACAAGCCTGATAGCTGCAGGCCTGAAAGCAGGCGGTGAATCACTCCTGTTTTCTACCTGGAGACAGTGTTTAAATTGCAATCTGCCTTTAGTGGCTTTTTGGCAGCAACTGTGACATTCAGCAGTCGCCTTGTTGTTCTGACCAATGACTGTGTGCTCCATGTTTACTGCAGTCATAGATAAAAATATGTACCACAGCCTCATCAGGCAGGTTTCCATGACAAATTTTCTGTATATGTATATTAAATTTCATTTTCGTGATTTTATGAGCTTTTTCAAAAGTGTATATATTTTTTTTAAGTTCATAGATTTTTTTAAATTCTTTTACTTTATTTAGTTTTTAACGTTTGGTTAGAAGCAACACAACAAAAAACTTTCTCATTCAATTCAGATTTGCAAAGTAATAAATCCTTCAAACGAAGACGAGGTGATGTTTTAAAGTAAGTAAGAGCAGCCAAAAAAAGTAAACCACACACGAAGGACGCAGCTCATAATTGTCAGATGTACGATCTCATTGTCGTTACTATAGCAAATCACTCGGGCATGCGCAGTTAAGTGATAAACACACTATCAGTCGCAGCGGTTGAGTTGGCCTGCAGATTTGGGCAAAAGCAATGAGGTAAGTCAAAGTCTTGAACTTGTTTTTACGGTTAGTCTTAAAGCTTTTTGTCAGAGGTGTTTGTCTTCGTTTTAATGCTCGTGTTTTCTTGAATGCATGTTGCAGGTCAAACGATAAAAAAAAACGATAAAACAGTAGCTCCCAAACTGAGAGACCACAAAAGAGTTCATGCTTGTAGTAATAGCTGGTAAATTGTACTTTTATATTTTCAGCGCATTTCCGTAGTTGTCCCTGTTGGGTAAAAATGTGTGTCATTCAAAAGCTGGGACCTCCATACTGAGCCTCGTGTGATTCACTTCAGTGGGAGGAAATTATGTGCTAAAGCTTTTGGGTGACTCCAATTACTGACCCTGCAACACTCTGAGGTTTTAAACCATTCTTCCTTTAATCATTAGAGACAGACGTGGTCAGACTGACTTGAATCAAGAGCTGTGGTTTCTTTATTTATTCATTAATCGTCTCTGCTGCACTGTGACTCAGCATGAGGATTGGACCAACCCTATAAGCGCTTTCCTTCAAATTAATGGTTAAACAATAGCTTTTTTATTTTCATAACAGTTTTTAGTCTTTATCAGCCTTGATTAAGCCTCTTGTCATTTTAATCACACTGTATGACCTGATTCTGAAGTAAACTTAGAGGCTGATTAAGGGTTAAGAGGTCAAAATCTAACCAATCAACATAAGAAATTAAAGTGTACAAACAATACTTCCTTACAGTGAAAGGGCATGTTTGTTGTCATGTTAAATCTATTTTTTTTTGGGGGGGGGGGGGGCTTTGGGTCACAGCAGGTAGCGGGAATGTGATATAACAAGTGGAGCTGTGTTTTATGCCACCAACTCTTTCCCTCCCCCTGGATGTCAGATCTGTTATTCAGCCCACGAACAATAGAAGAGGCTCTCTCTGTCTTAAACAATTCTGTCAAGTCTGCCAGATACCCCCGTGACACACTGGCACACACACTGTATCTGCCTCCTGTCCAACTCTTTATGCTTGATCCTAATTTTCCCCCGTCACACACACATTTAACTTCTCTATCTTTCTCCAAAGGGCAGTGCTATTGGTCTGGGGTGTGTGTGTGTGTGTGTGTTTTGAAGGAGAAAGAGAGGGAGATGATGAAGCTTGGGAAGTAGAGCAAGGAGGCGGGACTTGTCACCATTCACGTGTAGTGCTGATGATGCTCCGTAGAGCATCAACAGAGTCTGTGAAAGAGGAAAGAGGAGAGGCCGCTTGGTTAAATAATAACTAGTCAGCCATGAGGAGCGGTGTGTTGCGCTGCTCTGAAGCTGAGCCAGACTGTCGGGAGGAGACACAGAGGTGAAACTCGGAAGTGGAAGAAGACATCTGGGACGTACCTGTACCAAGCACAGACGCTGCTGTTGCCATGGGGGGCTCTCTCAGCCAGCACAGGAAGGGATCTGTCAGCTCTCCTCGCAAGAAGAACAGCATGTAAGGCTAGATTCTTCATATGTTTGTCTGCGAGCGTGGGGAGATGCTCCAGCTCTTTGGTGTTTTGTCTAACGTGGATGCTTCTGTCAGTGAGGGGGAAGAGAAGTGGGAGATAAAGTGCAGTGTTGGGACACTGAAGCAAACAGGACTTTCTGTGCTAGGCAAATTTGCCCATCGTGGGAGTTTGAATACTAGTTAGGTATTCAAATCAGACTAAAGGCAGAAAGCAAGCGAGCTCGACTGAGGAGTGGCGCAGCTGATAACATGAGCTGAAGGTCTAAAGCAGTTCAGTTTTGACAGCTGCTGTAGTTACCACAGTATAAAACACAATGCTGCTGGCAGGTTTTGATTATGCCGCTGTGACCCTAATTCTAACCCTAATCTGCACTGCGTTAATCGCACAAATTGTGCAGTCCATTTCTTTCAGGTACTGCAGATTCCTGTTTCGTTCATGCATCGTGTTTGACATCCTTAAAGACCCGTGAGATGTGAAAACCGCAGCTGTCTGGAACACTTATATTGAAAAAAAGGGCATTTAAATGTTTGAGCTGAGGCTAGAAAGCACCCAGTCACCGCTCATCCTCTTCTTTTTCTTAATCCTTTGTCACAAAGAGCGAGTCCTTTCACTTCGTCCTACTTAAAAGCTTTTCTAAGCTCCTTGTAGCAAAACAACAGTTTCGCATTGTGTGTTATTTTAGTGGTTCTTGTCAGTGGCTGTTAATATGAGAAGCACTGCCGCCATGTACTGAAACAGATATTATTTTGGAGATGGCAGCAGAACACAGAGAGCGACTGTAAGAAAAAGCTGCAGAGAACTCAAAGGGACAAACACTGAGACAAAGCCGTGTTTAAGAAATGCTCAGCTGGTTTAAAAAAAATCTCACCGCTCAAGCATACTCCAGTCTTCTGTATCCATCTGTGTTTTTGTAAGGTCAGATGGGGGTTGGGGTCCTCTTTGAGAGAAAACTGGGAAACCAAACACTGCTGTGGGATTGGAGCTTTCAGCTTAGGATCTAAATTTAGTTGGCTTCATCATCCATTTTATATCCTAACTGGAGCAGTCTTAGATGTACACTGTTTTTTTTTGCTCTCCAAAGTGTCTCACTTGGGAAAAAGCTGCCCTGCATTTGGAGCTCATTTCCGTCTCCATGGTACAAATCAATCTAACGTGGAGTGAAATGTCACTGTCTTCATGTATTGTGAATACATGAAGATGTGACAAATCTAAGGATAAGCATTGATTTTAAGCATAAGGCTTCGCTGTGGGGTATTACCAGCATAAAGATGAAAATCACGGCTAAATAATTGTGAAGTTAACAGGTAAAAACTTTGATTTGCACCATACATTGGATGTTGAAATGAAGTTAAGAATAAGTATAGCTATATTGGCTTTCTAATGGCAGTTAAACTTGTTTTGATTTGATTTGAAGATATGAATGTAAATACAAACATAAGTTGCAGTGGGGTGTGTCGACTCCCTCCCACACTATGGACATGAACTGTAGTGTGGGAATTGTGTGCTCTTTTGTTCCTGCTGTAGTCCAAAACAGTAGCTCAGCTGGTGCCTGTGCATCAGTCCTCCTCTCTTATTCTCTCATCGCCTCATTCTTTCTCTCTTTGTTTTATCATGTCGCTGTCAGTCGGGTTATTTTAGTGCATTGCAGCACTGCAAGGGCTTCGGCTCTGATGATTGTAACTGTGTTCACTCCGAGCTAGTTTTCCGCTCTGACGCAAATAATTGAATGTTCTCTATAAAATATTCAGGAACTCTTTCGCGATGTGCTTCCCAAAAGCATACCAAAGAATTTGGAGCACGAGTCTCTCTTTGTGTAAATTTATCTCTGTGTGTCTTTTATAACAGCCCTTCCCAAACTGAAGAATGCCACCGCCCAGACTGAAATCTGAAAATCTTCTGCTGTCCCACCAAAATTTTAATCACAGCTCTGATCAGCACATCAGATTAAGATAAAATAGTTTACTGCTTTACAATTCTGAACTGCTAAAATCTCATAGACAAAAATGTTTTATTCACAACAGAACATAGAAAAGCTATTGAATGTTTAAACATAGACATTTTACAGTTTCATGAAAGATATTTGGTCATTTTAAATTTGATGGCAGCAAAAAAAGTTGGGACGAGGTGACAAAAGACTGGAAAAGTAACGATAGACAGATTTGCAAATCTGCAGGAAAACTGCATTTACAAACCTCACTGCATTGGCTCTGGAATTTTTCTGGAAAACCATTCACTCTGCCATCCACAAATGCAGATTAAAACTTTCATGCCATATTGATTGTCTGTTTTAGTTCAGACGATTAATATGTGAATGGGATCCATAAATGCTGCTCACTTCTCTGGACCAAAGCTTATTTAAAATGGACAGACGCAAAGTGAAAACTGTTCTGTGGTCAGATGAATCTGGAATTCCTTTGGGAAAACATGGATGCAGCATCCTTTTTAGTAGGTGAGGTGAGCAACCATCCAGGCTTTTTTAGGGAAGGTCTTGCATATTTCAGCAAGACAATGCTAAACTACATGCCTCATCAGTGACAAGAGCATGTCTTCATAGTACAAGATTCCACGTGGTGAACTGACATGCCTGCAGTCCAGACATTTCACCAACTGAAAACACCCAGAGCATCATGACATGGAAAATACAACAAAGGAGACCCAGGGCTGTTGAGCAGCTAGAATCCGATATTCCAGCGAGAATTAGAGAACATTCCTCTCCCCAGAGTCCAACAGCTGGTCTCTCAGTTCCCAGATGTTTACAGACTGTTGTTAAAAGAGAGATATGTTACTGCCAAATTCAAAATGACCTTGTATTTTTCTTAACATGGTACATTTGAATTCTGTTTTTATTCACATTTCACACAGAATATCAACTTTTTTGGAAATGGGGTAGTAATTATTAACAACAGCATCAGGTTTCCACCTACCGACAGATGAAAAATTAAAGTACCAGAAATTTTTGTAGTAAGTTGATGTGGCAACAAGTGCAGCAAGAACAACCTGATTCTAATTCTATGCTAATTCTATAAGTCTGTGTAACCTCACTGGAGGGATGAGGGCTATTATTTCTTCATCTTGGGGTTTGATGATGGTTTTGGAGAGAGAGCTGTTCAAAATCTCCCACGGGTGTTCAACTGGGTTAGTATTTGGTGATTTTGAAGGCCCTTGTGAATAACTGGCACCATTTTCATATAAATCTAATCATGCAGTGACCCCTTGTGCTCTATGGAGAACATTTAACATTTTTAAAGAGGACACTCCCATCCCATCAGGAGTGAAATATTTAGGCTCCCAAAGATGACACCTGATTTTTTTACATTTATTTTTTGTGTCATGTCTTTTGCATCCATGTTTTGTATTATTGAATCGCTGACTGAAGCTGGTGTTGGCCTTTGTGTCATTTCGTTTTTCTTACGTGAGGAATAGTTCCATAAATGACCACTAGATGGAGCCATATCTTTTAGGAAGCCCAACATAGTGTTCTGTTTGGATTAGATAATATTACAACAGACTGTCTTTTGTGAGACATTAAACATGCTCTTATGTAAAAGGGAATCCAGGCTCTGTTATGTTTGTATTCCACCAAGTGGAAGTTGAATCTGTTAAAAAAAAAAATATATAGAAAAAATGTTACTTTTTAATTTTAGCCATTTGAGGTTGGACGCAGTAGCACTGGTGTGTACGTCACATGACATGTTTGCCGTTTAGCATTTGTGCTGTGTGATTGTTGATCAAAGAA
Source organism: Perissodus microlepis (assembly GCF_051167445.1). NCBI lineage: Eukaryota > Metazoa > Chordata > Actinopteri > Cichliformes > Cichlidae > Perissodus > Perissodus microlepis. Next base: position 18,046,873 of record NC_140472.1, read on the forward strand.
GAACCATTCAAGGATGACATTTTGCGCATTCACTCGAGTGCAGTTTCTAATTGAAACACAGCCGGAGCTGAAATCTAACATTAAAAGAATGTAAGCTGTAATTACACTGGACACAAAACATGCTGATGACTCTGTTATTCTTAGCTGTACTGGGGATAGAAACATAAAGTCAGGTTGGGATGACTGTTATAATCAAAGGCTTTGTAACCTTTTGGGGCTGCCCAAAGTCATTTCAGCTACAGCTTAACTTTATTTTTTTCTGGTAGAATGTGTCTTGCGGCCAGGAGAAAGGCAAAAAAGCCAAATAATAACATAAAATACACAGAACAGACTAAAAGATGTAAAATAAAAATGTAAGACGTGAATAAGTGACAATAGTGTAGTATTCCTTGGGTATAAAGGCAACATTTTCAACAGTTTATCATAGCAATCTGCTCGTCTCGTGAGACACAGGGCCACTTTTTGTGAAAAGGTGAGCTTTTGTCCAGCTGATGAAGAGGGAAACACAAGAATGTCCAAATTAAAAAATACTTGATAAATTTCAAAGTGAAATCATGTCCAGTGTAACAAAAACTGTTATTAGTATTCATCTAAGGACAAAGAATATTTACAGGCAGTGTGTAAACTTTATACTGGCGCTAAAGTGAGCGTCGGGCGGCTAACCTTATATCATCATGCAATGGATTAGGCATAGAAATAAACAGTTTGTGATAGCTGGGATGCCTCACTAATTCCTTCTTAGTCTACACACAAACACACACTTATCTCTTCCAGTATCACATCACCTCTGCTGCGGCTCACAGACATGTTTATCACGGCCGATATATATAGCTCGTAACCACACATGCTCCTTTCAGTCAACATCTATTCCGTGATTAAGGATGTGCATTCTTGCTACATTAACTGACGGCACACCCATATAATAGACGTGGTCAAGTGTGTAGGAGTGTGCCTTTTTAATGTGCCATAGTCGTTTCTTTTTGTTTTTGTGTGTGTGTTACTACGAGAGCCGATGACCACTTATAGGAGAACGTGTATGTGTGGGCTTTGACACTGTTACTTGTCTGTGCTATTTGTGGTTTCAAGGTATTACATAAGAGTTGATTTTTTTCCCCTTGTATTTTCCTCCTGCTTCTGTCTGCGGTCTGTGCCTCTGCCAGGGAGAGAGTGAGGGATATTTCCACTCACAGACGGTGTACTGTTTTACTTACTGTTTTCCTCGTATGGCCAGTTCACATCTCCAGGTGTTGCAGGGTGAAGAGTTTGTGCAGCACATAGTGTATATCACATATGGCTACTTTATTATGATTATGTAATGATCATGATTATTTGAACTTTGAATGAACTTGTATTTCTCATTCTACACTGGACTTTTTGAGACTAAAATGTTTCCAAACAGCTGGCTTGGTTTTAATATCTAAAGCCATTGTTGTAACTGAAATTGAATAAATAATCTTGCATGGCCTTTTCACTTCACCTTTGTGTGCTGCTTGAAGGGCTTTGTTAGCTGCAGGCAGACCGTCCTCTCCAGGACAGACAGGTTTGTCTTCTCATCTGTCCTGATAAGGGAACAAAGGCGACTAAAAGCAAACACAAACAAATGTTTGAGATTCTTCTCCCGCCCCAAACGTTCTTTTTCTTTTCTCTTTCATATCCCAGATCTTTTCATTTCTATTATCTCCCTCTTTCTGCCTCTCTTCTTTCTAACACTTCCCCCGTCTCTGCGCGCTTAATTAAATCAGTCTTTTCCGGTTGCCATGGCTCTCATTTGCTCTGTTTTCGCTGTCGACTCATCATAGGCTGAACAGAGCCTCTTTTTATGTGTTCGCCAGTGTGTAAAAAAAATATGTGTGAGTGCACTGGTTAATCTTTCCCTCTCTCGCTGCCTGCGTGTATCTGTGGATCAGCTCAGTGTGATAATAGCGCTCCTGTCTTTCCTTCCACGTGTTTTGTGGGAGCAGTAAATGGCAGGACGGGCACCTTCGAGTGCAAATAAAAAGCATAAGCAATAAAATGCTTTCGTTCTCATTCCCAGTTCACCTTTTTCACAGTAGTTGGAGCTTCTTCCTGTTATTAGATTATTCATGGTTCATGTTTTTTTTTGTTGTCAAAGAATACATCTCATCTGGCCTAGATACCGTGTGTGTGTGAGAGAGAAAGGGAGAGAGGTATAAATGTGAAAGCCTGGACTTACATAAGCCACCAATGAGCAACCTCAGATGCATTTGTGTGAGCAACGATGAAGCTTTCAGCGAAATACTTTATTCCGCCGGTGTCGTGCTGAGCTGCATCGTTACTGCTGAATTTAGGTTTGCTGTATTGATTTGTCCTCAGGCTGGCTTGGATCGTTTAAGTGAATAGTAGCTCTGTTAGTTGATGACATATTACTAGATCAGCAACTTTATTCTCAGCTCAGATTTTACTTGCCTGCATTATTATAAATGTAAAGAGACTATTGTTAGTCCTCGTTAGAAATATTTGATCTCGAATCCTCTTTTTCATGCGGGCCTCTGTGTTGCCAAGTCAAACTGTTACAGCAAATTAAGCTAAAGTACCTTTCAGTCTCACTAAGCAAATTAAGTGACTGAGCAGCATCTCAGTCATTTAATTTGTGAGAAACATCCTTCAATCCATGATAATAAAAAGCCAGGACGTCTGTTTTAAAGCAGCCAAAATTGTAAAGATTTTATCGCATCTGGAAAGCTCTCAGAGTACATACACCACCCACTTTGTGAGATGTGCCTTGGCCTTGACCTCTTTTTGCCTTCAGAATTGCCTTAATTTTTTGTGGCACAGATTCAACTGGAAATATTTCTCAGAAATGTTGGTCCATGTTGACATGATAGAATCACACAATTGCTGCAGATTTGTCAAATGTACATCCAAGATGTGAGTCTCCCGTTCCACCACATTCCAGATGTGCTCTGTTGGATTGAGTTTTGGTGGCTGCGGAGGCCATTTGTTTACTGTGAACTCAGTGTCATGTTCAAAAGTTGACTTTTATCCTGATAGTCTGTTATCCATGGTCCTGGATACACTGTAGTCATAAAGAGATGGATGTGGTCAGCAACAATACTCAGGTTGGCTCTGAGGTTTGAACGATGCTCATATGCCAAGAAAATATTCCCCACACCGTTACGCCAACATCACCAGCCTGAACCGTTGATACAAGGCAGGATGGATAGATACTTTCATGATTTCTGATCAGCCAAAGTTTTTGCCCATGTGAATTGAGCCTGTTTCCTGTTCTGAGATGACAAGAGTAGGACTCTGTGTGGTCCTCTGCTGTTATAGCCTCTCAGCTTCAAGGTTCGATTCAGAGATGTTCTTCTGCTTATCTTGACTGTAATTATTTGAGTTACTGTTGCCTTTCTATCAGCTCAAAGCAGTCTGGCCATTCTCTGGCTCTTTGAATTAAAAAGGTATTTTTCTTGAGAGAGCTGAGGCTGACTGGATAGTTTTACAACTCTAGAGGTTTTGTGTGACAAGCATAGTAGTTAGCAGTTTGTGAAATGCTCAGAAATGCTTGTGTCTAGATGCATAAATGAGTGCTTTGAGGTTTATAGTTGTGGGGGGAGGGGGTGATGTTGAGTAAATGGGCTTTATAGCAGGGTATAATTTCCAGATAGCATTTGCACCAGTCTTTTCAGAATACTTCATATACTTACAGCTTTTAAAATGTATATATGCCCTATTAATTCTTCTCCCTTAGCCTGATCAACTCATCCACTTTTTCTGTAGTAGTCTGTCTGTCCCAGAGAAAACAGACCCTTCTTGCCTCTTTAAACAGGAAGCTTTGGCTCTCCTTTCCCCCCCTCTCCTCGCTTAACCCTGAAAGGATCGGAGCGGGGAAAGGCAACCTCCTGAGGACAAACAAGAGAGTTAGCAAACATGTGGGAGCAGGGCGAGCTGATGTCTGTTAACCAGCTGATCGTCCGCCCAGACAGAGCGGAGAGTGAAAAAAGGAGGGGAGCAGAGGGAGGAGTGAATACTGATGCTCCAGTAATCTGTGCCGTGTGAGTCAGTGCTGTTTAGAGCAGAGCGGCAACAGAAGCAGCTGCAGCAGTGTGAGGCACGTTTCTCTCTCACGAACGTCAACAAAGCAGAAGAGCAGGATGGGAAATCTAAGCGGCTAAGCAAGAGGAGGAAGTGAGACAGCAAACAGACAAGGCAAAAGAAGAGGAAGAGAATCAAAAACACAGATCGTGCACTCGTGTTCGCCTTTCTTTTCTTTTCTTTTCTTGCGGCACTCCAAGATAAACTGCCAGTTTCGTTGACAGCAGTAGTAATCGAAACAGAGGAAAAGGAAGGTCACTATTAATTCTTAGAAGTGTCGTCACGCTCGGGACTGAACGTGTCGCAAGGATGTCCTGGTTGTCGCCGGTCCAGTGGGCGAAATGGACGTGGTCAGCAGTGACTGGAGGTTCAGCTGATGATGAGCAGCCCGCAGCGAAGAATAATGGAGAAGACATGTAAGAGTGCATGAAGTGAATAGAGAAACATAGCTGCTGCAGTATAATAAATACACTCTGATAGAGAAGATTTGATGCCACGGACTCTCGCGGGTTGATTGTGAATGTGGGTGTTTGTGTGATGACTTCCCTGAGTCATGCTGACAGGTGGTGGTTGTATACAAAGAGACAGGGCATCACTTACAGCAGACAAACTGCCCAGAGCTGTGATAATCTCTGATGCTTTCCTGTGCTGAGGATTGATGATGCTGTCATTTGCTAAAAACAGATTCTTGTTTAAAACCCAGGCGCTCAGGTTGCTGTTTCACGAGTGTCTGTTTTATGTGCACCGTCGTGTTTCTTTGAGAAACCAACGGTAGGACTGTCTAGGCCTGTTTTTATGGGTGTTTGGGTGTTTGTGAGGGCTCTGTGGTAGTTGGAGAACAGTTGCTGAAAACTGTGGGCAGGAGAAAAAAAGCCACAGTTTCCAAAGCTTTAGATTTTTTTTTCTTGTCCATTTCTAGTCTCTAAGTAACCTTCCAAGATTGCAGCCGTTGGGGCCGTCACTGGGATGTGACTCAGAGTGTGTGTGTGTGTACACAGTGAGGGGGCGAGTGGGTATGTATATTAGGATTAGCTGCTGATGGTGGGGTTGTATGGAGCCCCAGAGTGTCAGTGTGTTTGCGTGAGCTGGTTATCAGAGGTGAAGTGTGGCTGGGACTGTGAGCTTTGTTGCTTGTTGTGCTGTCTTTCATTAGAGTGCAGACATTTTGATGTGCTTTGAAGTCACACACACACACACACACACACACACACACACACACACACACACACACCCTCGCTGTTGATGTCCCTCCTTTTTTTTAGTCTCTCCACAGTTTGGAAATAAATTTTGGCTGGTTGCCGTGGCAGCTGACACAGCAGACCCAAAGACTGCGTGTGTGTCTGTGTTTGTGTGTTGCGGGACACAGTGTGTCATTACTAAAGAGCAAAGGATGCAGGTGGCCTTGTAGTGCTTCACTTCCTCTCCTCTCCCTTCCTCTAACTTCCTTTAAAATAAAAGCACTTTATGTTTGGTCACTTTGAACTTTCAGCGCTATTGTGCTTGGGTCACTTAAAAAAAACATGAATTCCATACTGAAAACCTGTTCTGTGTTTGTTAGAAGGAACAAGACGATCCAACGCCCCAAAACAGCATTCAAAGTTTTATAAACACAATTTAGTAGCTGTTTGTAGGACATATGTGCAGCTTATGAAGCTTTTCAGTGCCTCTCTGTTCTCACAGACAGCACACCGTTGTCTGAAACGCTTTCTTTAAACCAGACAATGTGATGTTTATTTTTAGCCCATCTTCTAAAGATTTTTGCAAATACAATGTTGTATATTGTGTTTTCTCATTTTCAGCACATTTTATTTTCAAAAGGCAACATTTGACTTTTAGTTCCAGATAATATCATGAATAGTTGAGCTCAGTTGTTGCTCAGTTTCATGAATCTATTCATTCCTCTGTCTCACAGTTCGGACTCCGAGGGGACCTTCGAGACTCCAGAGGCCGAGTCTCCGAGTGTTGTGAAGCTGCTGGGCCAACTGGACAACTCCAACCATTCAGGTGAGATTGCTCAGCTGCTTAGCTAGCCCAGTGTTCGTACACTTGTCAGAATCCACCCTACCTGCAGGATGAGCGTGATTGGTGGTACAGAAAAGGCAATGAGTCTGTGTCCTCTTATTTAACAGACATGAATTGGTTTCTCGTCATTTCATAAACAAAATAAGCTTCATGCTTGAGAAAATGAAAACCTGATTAACAAAATTGGTAAACCACATTTATTCTATTAGCTACACATATTCAGTTATTTAATCAGCCAATCACATGGCAGCATTTAGGCACACAGACATGGTTAATATGAGCAAACTGAGATTAAGGAAGGGTAAGAAAGATGATCTAAGTGAGTTAAACAGCATGAAAACATGTATACATTCTGCTGTATGATGTAAGGGTCTGTAACCGTTGACCATGTCCATCCCTTTATGACCACACTGTGCCTGTGTGTCTTCTGATAGACATGGACGCAATTAATCTCACACTGGGAAAATTCAGTTATTACAACAAGGGTCAGGAAGAAAAAGTTAATTAAAGACGTGGTAAAAAAAATAATAAAAATAACAATATCACCCCGATTTGTATGGACAAATGGTTACCAAATGCAGTAAATTACACAGAGATTTTTTTTTATATGTACTTACAGTGCAGTGGGAATGATAATGTTTACAGATGGGTTTTTTAGCTGGTATTTATCCTGCGTGGTTATTGTGCAGTCTGACTGCTGTTGGGATGAAGCACCTACGCCCTGTCCTACACTGTGGCTGCAACAGTCGACTCCTGAATGTCTGCTTACATCAGGATAATGGACCATGCCACATATTTCCAATCATTTGTGATTTTGTTTTAGCTCTGAGAGGGGTGTTAAAAGCACCTCTGCGCATGAAGCCTAATCGGACTGACTGCTGACATTACACACTCACAGGTGGGGCTGGGTAACAAGCTGGTTTTTCTTGTGTCACACAATGCTGAAAATTAGTCTTCCATACTTTCTATAACATGTATTTGTTTTGGTACGGAAGCACAGATAATCCATAAGCGTTTTAAACAATACCTGGCCTAATTCTCAGGTTGCTGCCAAGATTTCCAGTGTGAAAGGTTTTCCTCATAAGATGTCTGATCTAAATCTGCACTGAGAGTCAGTTTAGACAGGCGGACATAAAGAAAGATGTCACAGTTATTGTTATTGCTTCAGAATAATAGCTTGTTGAAGACTATTACTTTCATAATTATGCCTTCTTTTTCGGGTTGGATTTGTTTTTGCTTTCTTTTGTAATTTGGAGAAAAGTGATACTTTTGTTGTAACAGTAGTATTTACGCTAGTGTGCGTTTAAAAATGTTCAGACAATGCAAAGTTGCTTTGTGTAACTTCATACTGGGAATATTATGTTGCTCATTATGCAGTTTTAGCGTGCCAGAATCTGGTCTCGGATCAGCGTACTGTGATCTGCTCAAAGTGTGCTTATGAAAGGTAATCAGACATGTAAATGAGCTCACTTCAGTGAGGCACAGACTTGCAAATGACGTGGGTTGAATCCTCTCTTTTTGAACCTGCCAGCAAGGCCTACTGGGGTGCTTCTCACCCCCTCTTCCTCAGCTGTCCTGCTTTCAGACACGCACAGACACAAGTACCACGCATTACCATGGCGATGGCGTTTCTGTGTGGAAGCAAATGTGATTGTCACAAATGTTTCTCCATGTCCTTTAATGATGATTAAAAAGTGATTGATTTCGTCTGTGTGTGTGGATATGTTGTGTCCATTTTGCACGGATGTGTTATGTAACCACAGTATATGTGAAGCTGTGCCACACAGTAATAGAGATTACCGTATTTGTTATTGAAAGTAGTTTGCAGACAATAGCATTCTCCTTTTTGGGCTGAAACAGTCAGTTAAGTTAAAAAAATCTGGGTTAGTTTCATGAATAAAAGATCAACTGTGGAGAAACTGATACTCGGGTTCCCTATAATTAGAAGACTTGTGGTTCTGGGAAACTACTGCCTTTTCTTGGGAACATCCACACGCCACAATCTAACTAGATGTATTATTTAAACAATAATGAAGATGAAACCTTAGGCAGTTGTGTGTATGCTTGTATTTGTTTCTCTGTTCCCCATCAGTCTTCTGTTCCTTTCTTTTTCAGTGAGCTGTGAATCTGTAATTCAGCTTGATGTTGTTTTTGTTGCTAAGCCACGTGGTGGTGGTGCATACGTCCTTTGCATGACTGGGTGTGGTTCCTCTACATCTGTTCCTTGTCTCCAAAGGGCGTTTCTGTTGTGTGCCTGAAAGTATCCTGATTTCAGCTGAAGCTTAGCTGAACTTATTCTGTGATTCAGTGAGCCTCACGTTAGCATTCGATCAGAGCAAACTGTGTGAGAAAGAGCTGAAACCACAAAGCCTCGATTCATGTTAGCGTACGGAGAGGTCCCTGTTGCGTTATTAACGGGCGTAGTATTGTAAGTTTAACAGTATGTGGATGGGTGAGGGGGTCTGACTTGTTATAGAGATTCCTGTGTTTCAGCAGCAGTGTGATTCAGCTGCTGCTGTGGTTGTTAGCTAGCTCTTAAAGAGATGTATAAGGACACAGGAAATGAAGTGTTCTTTGAGGAAGCCAGCAGCCATTTTAAGTGCTCTAACAGGAGAAGGAAAAGTTTCATGAATCACTGCAAGGTTAAATCCTCCAGAGACAGATGCAGTCTTAACATAGACACAGGATGGGGATGTGAGGTTTCATGGTTTACAATCAGAGAGTCTGGAGGAACTGGAGGAGTGGATTTATAGATAGCAATGTTTTGCACAAGTTATTACATTTAACATGTTGGTTAACACCCCTATTGTATTCTTTCATTAGCAGCAAATTATGATGCCAAAATGTTAGTGTCAAAGTTACAGTTTATTATGTGCCTTCTAATCCATCCACCTATGGATGCATCAGGGGCAACTCAGGGTTCAGTAACTTGCCCAGGGGAACTGTGACAAGCAGCCATGGGGAGCAGAGTTATTATAGTTTTTGTATTTTCTGAGTAGTTTTTTATTTTAATTTCATTTTGAAATTTTGTTTAATTTAGTTTCAGTTAGTTAGTTTCCGCAGTGGATTTTCTTGCGTCAGTTTAGCTTTTATTGTTTGAAAGTGTTTAGTTTAAGTTTAGTCCTTGTTATTACTGAATGGAGTACATATGTCAGAGGCAAAATGCAAGGAAACCAGTACAGTGTCACAAAGTCTTGTATACATCCAAAGTCTTTATAAACACATCCATCGAAGCCTCATCAGGCAAGTTGTAATGAAATTGTTACTAAACTAAAACTCAGAACATTTGCTGAGTTTTCCAAGCTAATTAAATATTTTCAGGTCATTTCTTTGTCTAAAATCTAGTTTTTATCTTTATTAGAGTTAACCCTTTTTTGTAGTTTAAGTCAGGTCAAGTCAGCTTTATTTGTATAGCACATTTAAAAGACATCAAGCGTCGGCCAAAGTGCTGAACAGAGGGACAATGTAATTAAACAAAAGAAAGAATTTAGATAAATGAGGTAAAAAAATTGTAATAACCTTGATGGGGAGCTGGGTAGTAAACCTTCCGATTGCCAGCTGTCCCGCTCTACCTCACGATATACTATATGGACAAAAGTATTGGGCCACACCTCTCAACCTTTGAATCCAGGCGTTTTCCGTCTTAGCTCGCCCTTTTCCCTCATTTAATTTCTTTTTTTTTCACAGTACAAAGGTTAACTAGTTAACTTATATGACAAACTAGCTAAGTAGTGACATTTAAATAGAGGATTCTTTTTGTTTCTAGATTTTCAGTTCTGTAGTCTGTACGGAGCAGTTCATTGACTTTTTCCAGCTGCAAATCTCAGATGAGATTGGCGCCCTCTTCACCTGCCTCACCAAAACATAACTGGATCCTTTGCAAGTGATCCTGTACAGACGCTTGTTTGACACAGATCCTGATTTTATTACAGCTGTTTTCTCTCGATCACTTTCGATACAGCTCTTCAGGATCAGTCACATACATACATTAAAAATATCTTTGCAGCCCTGTGGCACAAGTAGATCGATAAAGGCTGTCAGCAACATATGAGTCTGTTTTTAGGGTTTTGCATCCTAAATGTTGAAACTCTCACTGTAGAGAGTTGAAAACAGCTTCCGTAAACCTACATTAGTGCGCATTTTAGTCTCCACATGTGTTTAAATCAGCATACCCAAATTGTAAATAAACTGACTTCTATTTTTCGTTTTTTTCCACAGTTTTTCCTGATGTTACAAACCACATTCTGAATACAGTCTCCAGCCAGGATCTTGGTACCGCTCCATCCCAAGAGGTCGATTCTCTGAACAACCTTACCAGCTCCTCGCCTGACAACAGCAGGTTCAGTTTGGATCAGAACCTTAATTTGACCCTCAGTAACAAACCCGAAGTGGTCATTTCCCCATCAAAGACTCTTCCACAGGCTGCCCGGCCTCCGACGCTGTCTGTCGTCTCTCCGCTGAACAAACCCGATCCCTCCGAGGTGGATGACGAGGCTCCGGTGACGTCCGACTCAAGCCCGGATTCAAACTTGACTCTCAGTCATGACATTAGTGTGGATTCGGATTTGCTCAATGGCAACATGGACTCTGACATTTCGCTACCAAGCACAAAACTGACCTGCGAGCCCAAAGGGTCAATTATCACGTGAGTACGTTACAGACTTGTATACGAAGCCCTGTCCTTTCCAGTCATCAGCCATAATCATCCCTGTTCCAGTCGGTGACTGCAGTTACACAAATGCTGAATCTGAGCCAAGGTGACTCACACATTTTCAAGCTGAACAAGTGCTTTTCTCTTTTAGTGGCTGTAGGGAACAGTACTGAATGCTCACTATTGTCCTCAATGAACCTAGGAGATCAAAGTGTTCCCATTTTAATCAGCCGTGGTCGCCTGTTGTGTGTCTTGAAAAAGTCCTGTGAGCTGTTTTTTCTTCTTCTCTTCTTTCTAATGAAGAAGTAATATTCAGCATTATCGTGTTTAATAATGCTTTTTTTTGCAGTAGTGTTGGTTTTATTTTAAGAAGTTTTAGAATTCAGTCAGAAAAGATTTTATTTAAAATGCCTGATTTTAACCCGTGGATGCTGATGAAAGGCTGGATGTTGTAGTCCTGTCTTCATACCTGGATTAAGTATTTTTAAGAAAAGCTTTGTTTTTGCAAAAAGATTTCTTTCTCTTCAAAGGTATTAACCTCCTTAACGTTTCTGTAACCCCCTCGTCGTACGATGTTAAGATGTCAAGCATCGCCCTCTGGTGGTTTTTAACCAGAACTCCATATTTACCACTAATTCGAGCTTTTAAAAAAGATTCGGCACAGGCATGGTTTTTTTTTTTTTTCCTGTTTTTTAACTAATGGATGGTTTAAAAAGCAACTTAACTGTTGTTTTATTAACATATCCCAAAAATGATCCTGATGTGAAATGGCATTCGGAATTTTATTGATATTTCTTTATGCATAAACTCAATGTGCTTAACACAGAAGATTAAAACAAAGAAACAAATTTTACCAAATTAAAGTCAAAAACACATTATAGTTAGTTATAGTTAGTTTTGAGAGTTCACAATATCATTTCAATAATTTTTAGTGTTACTTATTTTATTTAACAAAAGTGGGGTTTTTTGGACCTAGATTTTTTTTATTTTAGTTTTAGTTATTCAAGGTATCTGAGTGAACGATCACATATGAGGGTAAAAATAGCACCGGCAGGTAGATGTTTAGGACATGTTTGGATGATCTCTTTATCTGCCGTCTAGTTTTTGCCTCAGTTTTCAGTTTACTAAAGAACAATAATCCTGCACTCACCTTGTGTTTACCCTGACCCCTATCCTGTCCTCTCCTGTGTCTTTCCTTCCTTTTCCTTCAAACCCTGTCATGCTGTGTCCCTTTTCTCTGTGTGGCCTCAGGACTGCTGAGCAAGTCCATTTCCTCTGTGTTCTGTTGTAAGTACTTTGTAACTGTAGGTGCAGAAATGTTTGTGTGGTGTAACTGCAGCTCTTTTTTTTTGTCTTGCATACATTCATTAATTCTCCTTTGATCACAAAGCGAAGGTGGAAGAAATTGTGGAATTCATTTTATTAAGTAGATGAGAGAAATGGTTAGTGGTAACCCTATACATCCCTCCAATGCTCTGTGCAAATGTTATTTAAATTTGGCAAACAGCTTCTTCATTAATCTGCTTTTTTTGCTGTGTGTAATTCAGCACTTTTAGCAGAGCATGCGAGCTCAGCACACACAAAGCAAAGCTATGTGGCCCAGCTGTAAGGCTTCCTCTGTCTCCTAATTTCTCTTCTCGTCATCACACTTGTCCACATGTATGCACACACGGATGTGATCTGTTTGTGTTAGTGCTGATGTTGTCGTTTGCCTTCATATTCAGGAACTCCTGCAAAGTAAAGCAGAACCAGCCGATCCAGAACGACTTTAACGGACAGGTAAGCACTAATAGGTTTTCTGCTGTTGAGCAGCTTCAGACTCGTTCATTAGCACTGCAAACTACATGCAATGGCTATGGATGATTGAGTTTGCTGCTGTTGAAGGATGACCATCATGGAGACCACGCCACAGATGAGGAGAAACTGGCGAGCAGCGTCGGGGTCAAACCAGAAAAGGACCAGAACAGTGAGTCAAATGATTAATTTAGGTTTATTTATACTTTTATACTATATTTACTTTTCTCATGGCCACTTCACCATAATACACACAGTACACAGGGCACACACTATCCCAATATCAGATAACTGTTAATAATTGTCAGCCTGCATCAGCTTTCCACTTGGATCAAACAATCAGCCAGGGTTAATCAATACTGCACATCAACTAGGTCATCTTTGCTGTACCGTCACATACACAGTAATCATTAACTTCACATGTAATTTTGCATCACATTGAACCCTGTTACTTTGTGAGTTATGAGCATGAGAAAGTGAAAGAAAATCATTATGAAAATGTGCTAGGGGCCTAGAAGCATTGAAATACAGCTCACATTCACAATAATTCAAATGTATGTACAGTGAGTGAAATACTTACATCATAATTTTAAAAAAAAAGTAAATGCAATTAGATTTTACACAACAAAATGTTGTTTAGAAGAATACATTTATATTTTGTGTACTGTAACCTAGTCTGTTACATTATATGGCACTAAATATGACCCAGTGACTGCTGTTTCCTTCTAGTCCAAGATTGCCAGGTGACATCCAAACCTGAGGCATCAGACTGCTGCTCTGTGGTGAGATACCGTCACATTTTACCACCCAGTCATTTCCCTACATCTGCTGCATGTACAATCCATTTAAAGACAGCAAAAGTCTTACTATATAGAGCAATTTCACTGTTAGACCAATGATTTTTGGCTTGAGGCTTTCATGTTGGTCAATGTGCTGTTGGAGCTTTGACCTTTTTAGTCTTTTTCCCTCCTCCATGCATCTCCATGGAAGTAGGTGAAGTTGTGCCAGAAACCTGTGCTCTGCTCTCTGGTCTATTTATACATCATCAAACTAGAAGCTGTCCTGCATATTCTTTGTTTGTTTGCACCTTCCATGATAATACCATCTAGTGAACACTAGGTGGGGCTAAAGCAATATTTTATGTCTCAGGCAAAGCTTTTAACATTCACTAGTCAAGTGTTTGACTCACAGTCGGCTTCTCATTTGTTCTAGTTTGCTTAGCGTCTGTGTTAAAAATAAAAACGTTATAAGAAAAAAATAAAGAATAATGGCAATGAGCACTTAATTGTAAGCTTCCCATGTAACATATATAGCTCCAATAATTATGACGCTTTATGTGAAATAGTAAATGCCATTTGTGGACTACAGTTTGGCTATAAATATGACTTTGGAGAAATACCAACGCACTGATACCTACCTTACCTCTTAAAATTCACAACTGGACAAATTATTTTGAGATTTGTGGGACTTTGATGTTGCGACCAAATTTTAGCTGGATGAAAAGAGGGCAAAATGCAGCCTTGATGTTCAGACCGAATTTTAGGCAGTTTTCAAGTAGAAATGGTAACATCTCTACTTATATTGTTAAATAGACTGTAATCAACAGGATTTATGAAGGGATTATATATAAAATAAAGAAATTACCTGTTTTGCAAGTATCTTTATGACTCTGCATTATTGTACCTACATTATAAGGAATCCGTTTCTTTTTGGCCACTTAAAACATCTTTGTGGAACTGTTATATTATATCTGTTGCAATTTCTGCTGCCATCTTGGCCAGATCTGTCTTGAAAAACATTTCTTTTTACGTCAGTGACACTTTTTAGCGGGATAAACAGAGGATATATAAAAGTCACTTTGCCAAAAAAATGATTGGAACTTCTGCCTTGTGACAGGAATGTTGTTTGTGGCTCTAAATGTAGTCTAGTATAAATGCAGTCTGCAGACAAAACACTCACTTTAAAAACAATGGCTTTGACATGTCCTGGCATGTTCCAGCACTATGTGTAAAAGTAACAGTGGTACTTTGCCGCTTCATAATAAATTAATTGATACTTCTGCACAGTAAAAATAGAAAGATTGTCTGGCTGAATGCTCAGTGTGCAGTTTAGAGCTCAAAACTAGTACAGTACTGATACGATGACTTCACTGTGCTGCAGGAGGTATTTAGTGTCTGCCACTGTGCTCATGTGCTCAGGTGACAGATGGATTATGATTATCATTCAGCAGATTAGAATATGACAGCCGTAATCCAGGGAAGGACAAAACAACAGAGGAGAGAGAGACGGAGAGAAGGAGGAGGATTGAGGTCTGTAAGAACGCCGATCGAAAGCCAACGGCTGGTGTGAGGTGAAAGATGAGCAGTTTGAGAGAAAAATAAAAGGAAAACAAAGAGAAGGAAAGGAGTTGGTGTGTGGAATATCTTCATATAACAGAAAAGTTGCACAAAAACAAGAAAACAGCACAGTTTACATGGAATATATGGTGTAAATATAAAACGGCATTGAACGCTAAACCAGTACAGAGAAAAAGTTTGTTCAGTTTTATGGGAGTTTTGTTGAATGCTGTTTCCCAAAATAGTGAAAACTGTTTGTGGCCTAGATAACTTTAAATTCTCGACAGTTTAGTGGGTAAACCGCTTATTAGCCCCGTACAAAAGAAAAAGACACAGGAGAGCATGACTGATTTCCTTCTGCTCTCAGCAGTATGAAGACACGTGCAAATTGAAGAACAAGTCGGGGGGAAGTGAGATGCAGAAAACGGGAAGTCAGGTCCTGGATTCCATCTGCATCAGTGAGGCAGAAAAACAGGCTGTTCTCACCCTTATCAGAGAGGAGGTACACTCTTCTATCACACTCATTCATCAGTGTTGCATGTCATCAGTGTACTTATTTATTTATTTATTTGTATTTTTTTACTTTGACAAGGTTTCATTCATGCACACAGTTCATGCTCACAGGAAACGTCTTCTTTCAGATCATCACTAAGGAGGCTGAAGTCAGTGACTGGAAGAAAAAGTATGAAGACTGCAGGAAAGAAGTGGATGAGATGAGGTTAGAAATATGAGAAACCACTACCATGAGAGTGGTCGCGTAAGGTTTTGATAAACTATGATAGGTTAACTTATCTCGCCTCTATCACCTTTAAAAGCAGAATGAATGAATATGTAGCCCTTAGAAACCATTCTGTGTCTTATTACAGAAAGATTGTTGCAGAATATGAGAAGACAATCGCTCAGATGATTGGTGAGTGGAAATACTGAGAGATATATTTGAACAATTTTTTTTTTTCCATCAAATCAAAATTTTCCATTAAATCAAACATTTCAAAGAATTTGTGTTATCTCTTATCGAGCCTGCAGTTATGATTTCTGATGTCACATCAGTGAAAAACCAAATTCCTCCCTGCTTGTGATTAAAAATGCAATATTTCAAGCAGTTGAGTCTGAGAAAAAGTTGTGTACCACGCCTTAACAATAGCTGCTTCTTCTTCTGCCAGAGGACGAGCAGCGCAACACTGTGAGTGCCCAGAAGGCTTTGCACACAGTGACGATGGAGAAAGACGCTGCCCTGGCAGACCTGAACTCAGTGGAGCGCTCGCTTTCTGACGTCTTTCGCCGTTACGAAAATATGAAGAGCACCCTGGAGGGCTTTAAGAAAGTAAGGGGTATATGCCTGTCAAGTCCAAGTGCTGTGATGATGAGCTGGTAGTAGCACAAATTGGAGGATTGTAAGAGGATTAAGGTCAGAATAAGGTTGGATGGTATCCTGTGATTAAGGGCAGTGGTCTTAAGAGCAACAATACAGGTTTAGATCAATATTTCATGGTTCCCATCTTCGTCAGATGCCACATAAAAACTAATTGTATGCTGAAATCTTTACCTCAGTTTGGTCCAGGACTTAAATAGACTCCTCACTTTATGTGGTTGTATTGGAAAGACTTCTAGGTGTAAACGTGTTAAATCACAGTGTAGGGCATTACTCTAGTTAAAGACTCGAGCTAAGGGAAGAATTAGAATAACAAAAGCATTCACTGTAAAGATGACTTCTAAGGTGCACTGTGTTTGTTTCCTCATGGAGAATGAAGAGGTGTTGAAGAAGTGTGCACAAGAGTATCTGGCCAGAGTCAAGCAGGAGGAGCAGAGATACCAAACACTAAAGCTGCATGCAGAGGAGAAACTGGACAAGTATGTAGAGAGCAAATATAAAACTACAATAAGAAACGAAACACTCGACAGATTCAGTTTCTGTTAATTATCTCATTTCATGCATCTCTTAGAGCTAATGAGGAGATCGCTCAGGTGCGTGCAAAGGCGAGCGCAGAAAACATGGCGATGACCGCCAGCCTGAGGAAGGAACAGATGAAGAACGAGTCTCTGGAACAAGCCCTGCAGCAGAAGGTGAATTGCATTATGGATACAAAATCTGCTCTGAGCCCCTTTTTGTGTGTAGTAGTGATGGACGGGCTGACAGAGGAAGTCAGGCAGAAGGCTCTTTGGACTATTATGTTTAGAGAAGACATTGTCATTTATAGCGAGAGTAGGGAGCAAGTGCAAGAGAGTCTGGAGAGGTGGAGGTATGCACTTGAGATAAGAGCAAGCAAGACAGGTGTGAAGTTGCAAGGAGCAGAGATAGTGAAGGTGGATGAGTTTAACCTGGGGTCAGCGATCCAAACAATCGACAATGCAATTCAATTCACTTTTATTTATACAACGCCAAATCACAACAACAGTCGCCTCAAGGCACTTTATATTGTAAGGTACACCCTACAATAATACATGACCCCACAATAATACAGTAATAAGACAGTGAAGAAGAGAGTGCAGGCAGGGTGGACATGCAGAAGGGTGGTGTGACAGAGGTGCATAGTAGGGATGAGGTGAGAAGGATGCAGATGATCCGCTGTGGCGACCCCCAAAGGGAAAAGCCAAAAAAGTAGTTGAATACAATAAATAATCTGGACTTGGACTGGATCATTTCCAAATAAGCGTACTTAAAGAAACAATCCGATTAATATTTACATATGATTTGCACTTGTATTTGTTAAACTAAAGGGATCATGCAGCTGGCTTGCACTGCCACTCAGCTGAGGTGCACACCATGAAAGTTTAGTTACAGCTTGTCACACTTGAACGATCACGAGCCACTTCCTTCTACAGTGAAGTTCGCTAAATAGAAATTTGTTCCTACATGAAACTGCTTACAAGAAAACTTTTGTTGTGTTTTTTCTTCTTCTGGGTATCTAGGTCATGATTTCTGGCAAATGACAGTGCTGCTGAGTTTTAAAAAAGCATTTTTGGTGGTTAGATGGTATTTAATTACTTTCCTCTATTCTGTTTTTTTACAGAATCAAGAGATCGAAGAACTGACAAAAATCTGTGACGAGCTGATTGCCAAAATGGGAAAAACAGACTGAGGATTTCTTTATGGGAATCAACCATGATTGTCCGTTCCTCTGGCCCCGTGCATGCATTCAGCCCTGAAGCAGTTCTTATACCCTGTACCTGCCCTGCATCTCAGAGCCTGCTTATGTACAGACGTCTAAAGTAACTTCTTGTATACTACGATTGCACTACATGTGACAGGAACCAAGAACGCTCTATACATGTTAATTACGTGTGATTATCTTAGTTTGTTTTGACTTCGTGCCCATTTTGAGGCCATCTGGGGGCCTTGTGCTTTTGTCAATCATTCCAGCGAACAACAGCTCACTTGTGACTCAACTTAATTTTCCCAGCAGCTTAACCGCTAAATTCCCAGCAACTCCTCATGCAGGGTGACATCAGATTTAATCTAGGTCGAGATTTGTTTTAAAGTTACATTTCAGCTCAGTTTTGTAGAAGGAATATTTTCTATAAAAGAAGCAGTCTATAAAGTGTATTTTTCTACGACGCAAACGTGGGTTTTATGCTCACCAAGGAAGGCTCAGGGGTATTTCGTCAGGGTTGAATGAGGTCAAGGTTAAAGTCAAGCTGCACAAAACGGGAAGAAAGGGGTTTAGGATCATTTGAGGAAGTACAGCAGCCCACAGAGGCTTTTGTTTGTTTGTTCAGTTATGATATTGAAAGCAAGCTGCACATAATTAATATCATTTGTTTAAACTGGTTCAGACGGCGGCACATTTGGGATGCTCGACAATTCAAAAAGCCACAGAATATTAATCAGTCACTTTATATGTAAAAAAATTAATTAATTAACCTGACAATCACATAAAAATTCACGGCTTCATCCTGTGTGCATAAACACAAATTTGACTAACTGGTGTTAATGATCGCGAACAGCTGGAAAGGAGAAAAAGAGTCACTCTGTATGTCGGCTGAAGGCTAAAGGCTATTATATTTTTTTAAGTGCTGCTGTTCTGTGTGTCAACAGTTTTTGTTTAACTTTCAGTATGTCACCAATTGCTCACTAAATCACATTTATCTCTCAGACTTTGACACCTTTGTATTTTTTTCCATTGCTTATGTGCGATGATGAACATGTGAGCCTTATTGCTTGTGTTTACAGCAGTACACTAGTAATGCAACAGAAAAATATCAATTTATTGCATGTTTACTTTCACATCTTTGCATTTTTCAGAATGCACACAGTTTTTTCTTAGCACACCAATAAAAACTAGATCGGCACAGCGCCGCAACAACAGTAAAATTAGAGCTGGTTCCCATTTTATACAGAAAAAAAGTGTTCTCTTTTAGAAAAACAAAAGAAATGTGTGAAAAGATCAAAGCTCATTCAGGTTTTATCATAAACTAAAAATATAAGCCTTTCATTTTGGTGTTGGTACTTTTTGGTCAGTCACTACTGTAACTTTCTTAATGTCGGATAACTTAATTGGCTTTGTAACTTTAGCCCCTGTAATTATTTAAATATATATTTGTGAATTAGAAATGACGATCTCACTCCTGTGTAGAAGCGACTTGAGCGTTTGTACATCCTTCCTGAATAAACCTAAATAGAATTTGTTCTGCTATGTTTGATTTTTGTTTTCCTGTCTGAGTTCTCTGTATGTGTCAGTGTGCATGTGATGGCCGCAGCTTTGGACTCGCTGCTGATTACGATGCATACCGCTTACATTTTGCACATACATTACATTTTTTATGCACACTGTAAAAAGCTTTAGTAGTTAGAAAAACAAACAAATTACCTCATAATTCTGTTAATAACACCAAACTCTAACTGTGTGTCTCTCCCTGGGAAAGCTTGCTTTAAGTCAATTACAGCAGTGTGCTGGCTGTGCATCATAGATGGAGATTACAGCGGTAAGACTTTAATGCCCTCAGACACCTTCCCCTCCAGCTCCACCTCAACTTCCCGTGTCTCCTCCATCAGACGCTCATCTCGGCTCATCCACTCTTTCTCTGGACTCTTGAAAAGACACAGTGACCCATCGCCCTGCTGCCATGAAGACTGCTCTGGCTGTGCTGCTGCTCATCTCTCTGGCCTGCCACAGTAAGTTTTTAGGAAAAGGGATCAACTTTGCTGATTACATACTAATTGGAGACTTTGTGGTGGAGAGAATCCATTTTTTGGGGAGAATTAGTCACTATATTTCAAATTAAGCCTGTCTGTTGGACATACTTAAATACCTTTGAGTGTGGCAGATGTTCCCCAGTCTCAAATTGTAGGAGGCGACAGAAGCTGGATACTCTGCTCAGTGTGTGTGTGTGTGCGTGTGTGTTTACACCTGTGTGTATGGGTGAATGGACTAATAAGAAGGTCGTTGCATACCTGCATGCTTGCAGCCACTTTTTGAATATGCATGCTTAGTCTCAAGCCAGGCACTCTCTCCTGTTCTGTCTGTGAAGGCCATGCTCTCAAATGTCACACATGCGTGGCGTCCAATGAGGAAGACTGCAACCGTCAGGGCTCCACCACCTGTCCTCAGTACGCTGATGCCTGCTCCACCATCACAGGGCCCAGTGAGTAAACACTCACACACATATACATGTACAAACACACACAGAAAAACAAGCAGAACCAGTATGATGTGACTGGATACAGTAGTGCCTCACTAGAGGTCAGCACAACACTGACAACCCACTGCTTGATTGTGTCACAGATTCAGGAAACCAGTGCTCCTTAAAATAGTGCTCAAACAGTTTCCATTTCCATAAAAAAGAGTTTTTTTTTTTAGTCAATATTAAAATCCATAAACCACAAACTAATAAAACTCACTTAGCTGCTTCTCTTTTCTCATGCATTTAGCTGAAGGGGCTGTGGCAAGACCTTTTTCTGTTGGTAACAAAAATCTAAGATTGTTATTTCACAGAGTGAATTCGTAACAGATCAGATGCATCTGATGATATTCTAAGCACTAAAATGACCTAAAGTTTTTTTCACATATTGGTCACATGACATCTTTTACGTGTGTGTCCATTTGCGTGCTTGGAAAGTCTTCAGTTACTTCAACGCAGCTTACCCGTCACCCTCTCTGACCCGATCTCTTTCAGACACAGTTATGAAGTCGTGCACATACAAGGCCTTCTGTGACAAGGCTAACAGCGGCACTTCCGGAGCCAAGATGCATTGCTGCTTTGGCGATGACTGTAACGGGCCCCACAAGAGTCACAGCCACGGTGATCATCACAACAGCACAGGGGCAATTTCTTCCAGCCCAGTCCTGCTGATCACAGCCCTGCTGCTGCGTATGGCCTTGAGTCAGCTGTAAATTCCTCCATCTCTTCCTCCCTTTTTTTGTTTTGTTTTCCTTCCAGTGATTCATCACCTCCTCTTTATCTGTTTTATTTTTAAGTTCAAAAAAGGGATTTGAGTTGCAGAGAGTTTCATGTGGTTTGTGACAAATATCGTGTTTCAACGAGGGTTTTTGACGGCTGTGGTGGAAGGGAGTGTGGTCTGTTCTGCAGGTACAAGCTGCTTTAAAGCAGCTTCCTTTGTCTAAGTTATCATCCTCTCAAACAGTACCCTTGTTCTCTGTAGCAGCTTGTTGAATTTAAGAGGATTTGAACCTGGGGAGTGTTTGTGGTGAATAAATGTGTACAAAGTTAAGAACAGCTCACAGCTCTGATGCACCCAGGGGGGGACTCGGGTGTGGTTTTGGTAACTAAGTGCTGGGGTGCCTCACTAGTTTAGTGCACAGCTAGCTTGCTTCACACCATAGAACCACAAAACGAATCTCTTTCGCACGGTAATCTGAAACTGATTTAAAAGGTTTAAAATTGTCTGTGATGATGCTTTGTTATTTTATCTGTATGCAAGCTTGTCTGAATAAAGACCTAATCACACCCTTGTTTCGTGTGTGGGTGCAGTGCATGGTAAACTGTGGCTAAGGTACCCTTGGTGTGGCATTTGACACACTGCTCCTCACTAAATTTGTGTTTATGTTAATGTCTCTGATGTAAAAGCACACCTCGGCCGTCTTCTGTACAGTAAAGGAAACATTCAGTCTGTGATTTTCAGCAGCAACAGAAGGGTCTGCTGAAACTTCAAAGCTTCCTTTTGCAACAGTGTAAGTTAATTTCTGTGCAGTCGCCACAGGATATGAAATCAGTGAGGTAGGTCTCCGTCCTGAGGCAGGTCATATGACGTGCAACCACTTCCTCTTAACAGGAGGACACAATTTTTCCGAAAGCAACAAAAGTGAACACAGAATCCCTCCTGTGAATGTAGATATTTGTTATTTCAGCACTTACAAAGGTGTCGTGCTCAGATCCAGGAGAGACTTTACATGTGTGAAAACTTTAAAACCAGAATCTTGACTAAACTTGGAGTGAGATGTTGAAACTGAGAGGTCAGGTCAGTTCACATTTTAAGCCCTCTTTTTTTTTTTTTTAATCACTCAAGTGTTTCATCACAGACCTCAATTGTGGTCACTTTTGTGTAAAGGTGGAATAAAGCAGGCTTTAAGCATTTTATTAGAATACGCTGAGTTTCTTTACATCCTGTGGCAATGTCAGATGGATGACTTATTTCTTTACACAACATTTAACACTGAAGTTGCTGTTTTGCAAGTTAGACAAATTTAAGATACTTGCTAAAGTTTTATCTATGAGCTCTTCAACTTAAGTACCCATAGAAACTGCCAATAAGGTAATGTGTTAAAAAGGATCCTTTCTGTATAAGTTTAAAGCCTGAATTTCCATGAACACCTTTGACTGACAGCCTTAAACTCCTCCACACTTGCATATATTTGCTTTTGATGTGTCTTCTTTAACTTTGGATGTTTGTCTCTGATAGCACTGGGCTACACTAGTGCTTTGTCGTTGTGCTTCAACGGTCGTGCTTCGGGATATAAGGTTAGTAAATTATAAGTCTGATAACCACAAATGCTTTCTCATGGAATATGTTTTGCATATTTTTTTTGCACGGGATCACATGCAGCTACAACACTCAACTCTTCCAATAGCACGCACTAATCGGCATAACCGACCGTTTTCTCTTTATCTAAATAATGCAGGACTTTCATGCAGGCGTGCGGCTGCTATTGATGACACTGTGGTCATGTGACACGATAATTTATGGGGTTAAAGGTCTGCAGAGGAGCTCTATCAACAAATACACTTACAACTACACGACGAAGTTGATTTTTTTTTTTCCTTTTTAATGTGTGAAAGCGTTTGAAACAGTTTAAAGGGTTCCCGTGATGCAGTTAATATCTTTAAATTTGAACAACAGCCCCGCTTTTGGTGGAGAACCTTTAACTTTAGGCTTACTTTATATATATTTTAAAGCACCAACTGTTTGTGGCATAACATCTCGCACCTGTCAGCCTCACCTGCCAGCGGTAATGACACGTGAGTCTTGTATTCCTGTTTATCCAGGTTTACACTCCCTTCCCTTTCAGCTGTTCTATGTGAACTACCGGGTTCATCTGAGCGTGTGCGTCTCGTGTTTGTCGTTTTTTTGGGTTTTTTTTTTGCAACTTAAAACTGAAGATAAAAGTAGTGTGTGTGTGTGACAGAGGGAAAAAAAAAGACCTGTTCAGATTAAAGCAGCAGCAGACAGGAGGAGGAGGAGAGCCCTGCTTGTGCTCATGGGACGCATAGATCACATCCGGGGCTGGTTTATTCTAATAACGAAACGTCCAACCCGGAAAAAAGGACAAGTCTTCTGTAATCGGATCACACAAACAAATTGAAGAGGGTGTCGGAGTTTCACGCACGCCGGTCTTGCGAATATCCACGGCTTATTTTAGGTTTTAAAAACTTTATTTAGCATGCTTCTGTTCACCAAACTCGCGTCTCTCTCCGCTGCTTCGTAGCCCTGCGGGGCGCTGGCTTTGGCGCACGCCGACTCTCCATAGCGGGTAAGTTAAGTCGACAGGGGTACTTTGTGACTTTGTGTGTGTGTGTGTGTGTGTGCGCGCGCGCGGTACAGTAGGTGTGGCTGGCCGTTGAGTCGTTGGATCTGGTGAGTCAGTGCAGGTCATCTGAGCTGAACAAATGTAATGTCTGTCAGGTGTTGCTGAGTAATTGCGCCTGATCACATTTTGACACTTTTCATTGCATGCTCATAATCACGTTGGACATGCACGCGCATGGCAGTCAAGCTTGGTATCCAGGGGCGTGCTGCACGCCGCTGCTTTTACTGTCAGTTAAACGATTTGCTCGATTAACTGGTCCACAAAATGCCAAACATCTTAAAATAGCGCTCCAGACTAGACGAAAACCCCCCAATTGTGTTCCGGATTTCAAGATCCGGATTTCTGCTTTTGTATAATCCTTTAAGATCATTTTATTTATTTATTAAATTTTACATAAAAGTGATTGTAGGGAGTGTTGAAACTACTTGGGTGAAGATTGTTTGATGACACAACAAACTGTATTTTTATTTTTATTTTATTAAGGAGCTATTCACAGTTTTCACACCTCAAAGTTAACTCAAATACCAGAGGAAGAACTACCGAGCCTGTCTTTAGCAGCTCTGGGGTGAACTTTGATAAATCTGAGAACAAAGTAAAGCATTTACCAGGCAGAACAAAAGATGCTGCACTGCTGTAATATGTCTGTAACAAGTTCCCCCAACGATTAAGAAGAACATGACTAAACCTCTCAGACATGCCACACGTTGGTCTAAGAGATTTACTATCAGTTTCTGTCAAACTGTGTTGTGTTTGCACACAGATGAAGCAGATATGTAAAGGTGCTGTAGGTGGTTTTCATTTCATTACCTTGGATGTGGTATAAGTCAATTAATATCGCTGCTGTGATCTGTACATTCTGTTTTCCTGCACACAAACTGATGATTGCTCTGTTTATATTATCCTGCCACGTTTCAAAGCTAAGGTACTTGATAGAAATGTAAAGACAGTTGAAATGACATTTGTCAATGTAGTTTTACCAAAGATGCCACAGCTTCGCCGCTGCTTGTCTTTATAATGGCCAAGCCAGATGTTTTCTGATGCCCAAAATGGTTTATTGTGCACATGGGTGCATGTGTGGGGAGTGTGCTACTGTCAGAGCTGACCTCTGTGGCATCGTTTTCATTTTTCCATTACACCAAGACTTTCTGTAGAGCGCCTCTGTATCTTTGACCTATTTAAATAGCAGCAGACTAACACATCAGAAGCACAACCCACTAATTTTTTCAAAGCAGTTTCAAAATGAAACATTTTCTTACCCACGAACTCAAAAATAGATTCACTGGAGATTCATCGGCACGGTGAAGACATAGTCTGTGTTTGTCTTCTGTTCCTCTGAGCGGGTTGTCTGAATATTTTCATGGAAATGTTGATAATTTCCATCTCCTGAAGGCTTCCGAGCCAGGACGAGCCCGTAAAAAAGTACTGGCAGGGCGCACGGCCATTCAGTCTTGATTATGTATTTTATATGACTGTCACGTTATAATTTTTGGTCTTGTATAAAAAGATCAGTCACAGATGTGGCCTAGTTTGCCATCATATTACCTTTGTGGCCTCATTACATTCAAGTTTTTCCATAGATTCAAATCTAGTAAGGATCTTCCAAATGGATCTATTAATTTATTTGATTATTTATTTTACTGGGTGCATCCAACTTTGGAGTTTGTCTTTGTGATTACTTCACATTTAGTTGACAGAGATGCAAAAGAGGCTCCGTCAACAGTGAAAGTTCCTTTGGCAACTTCAGGAGGACAAGAATATAAATGAAGCCATAAGCCTTGTGGTTCCCCATTAGAAAAATAAATACTATGAGATGTTTGCCAATTGATAAAATGTAATTGAAAGTCTATAGAGCTGAAGCTCTCTGGGCCAAATGAGCCTCGACTGTGTTGAGGAATCAGTCAGCAGCTTGGTGATTCACACGCATGGCATTGTTTCAATGAACAAATCTCACCAGCTTTCTCCCCCTCCTCTCATCTTCTTTCTTCCCTCCCTTGCTCCCTGCCTTTCCTCCCTCTCCTCTCTCCTTGCTCCTCTCTCTTCTCTGGCCAATGGAAATGTGCGTGTGTGCAGATCATGAGTGCAGTCTGTAATTTTTGGCTGTGGTGGAGGGCCTCAGCTCAGCCTCGGGCTTCAGGGTTTGCTGCACAGCCTCAATCACGTCACATGAAAAACTGCTGAGTGCGAGTGGTCTATTTCTTCCTGCGTGTGTGCGCGCATGCATGCCTGTGTGCGCTTGAACACTAAATGAAAGATGATTTATCCTCCACATCTGCCTGTCTTTGCCTCCTGTTGCTCCCTTCACATGTTGTCTCTCTTTGTCCATCCCACTCGAATCTTTCTCTTCCTAACTGTCCGTCTGTCCCCAGTGATATGTGATATCGACAGCATGCCGTACGTGGACCGGTTGAACCGTGTGTGCGGCTTCCTGGACATCGAAGAGAAGGAGAACAGCTGCCGCTTCCAGAGACGATACTTCATCCTTGACACGCAGGGAAATGCACTGCTGTGGTATATGGACAACCCTCAGGTGCTCCACACGCGCATGCACGACCCACACTTTCACAAATAGCAAGAGGAAATGAAATTGACCAATAGTGGTCATATAACCTTGGACTCTGAGCCAACGACGAGTCTGTGTATTTGTGTTTGTATGCAGAACCTGCCCAGTGGAGCCAGCTCTGTTGGCAGCCTGAAATTAACCTACATCTCTAAGGTAAACCACTTTCATGACTGACTCCGCAGTGTGGTTGCATACAGTAAAGTCCAGCGCACCAACTTAGTTATCTAAAATGCGAGCACACAAGAATTCACAGAATACACACAAATAGCATGCAAATTTGTGCAAGAGTTCATAGATACACAAAGAGGTCAGAGTTATCTCTAGTTAACGGTCACATGCAGCGCAGAGCTGAGGCAGACGCTGTGAAGTTTTCCAGATGTCAGCGCGCTCACTGAGGTAACCACAGATAATGACATCTGGCTCCTCTGCACTGCAGCGCTGACGGCTTCTCCCTGGACACTCAGTCAGAGCTATGTCAAAAATGTGAATCTTCTATTCCTCTGTTTTTTTTCACTCCTTTCAGTTTATATTCACATTTCTTTTCTCTTCTTCTATCCTCAGGTGAGTGAAGCTACAACGAAGCAAAAGCCCAAGACAGAGTTCTGCTTTGGTGAGTTTTTTAGGGAGGAACAGAGTGACGCTGATGAAATGCTTCACAATCACATAATCTCCCATATGTGATAGTATTGTCCATTGCATTTAATGTGGATATTTACGGAACTGATTTCTTCTCCGGCAGTCATCAATGCACTTTCGCGACGGTACTTCCTGCAAGCCAATGATGTGACCGACATGAGAGACTGGGTGGCTGCTCTCAACAAGGCCAGCAAGATAACAGTAAGTGCCGTTACATGAGAAAATGCTTGATCTAGCAGTTATTGGTGGTGTTAGGGTGGGGGAGTGGGGGTTGTTTCCACCTGAGTGCAGGAAGCTGCAATTTTGCTGCGGTGGGACTGAAACCAGTTTGACCCAGGCGGCTGCAAATGCCAGCCCGTTGCCCACAGATACCCCTTCACACACGCACACACACACACAGACACACACACACATGCACACAGACACATTGCTGAATGAGGAAACTGTGAATGTGCAAGAAGACGAGTGATAACACAAACGTCACTGCGGTGAAGGTGTCGAAACTTGTTCATATGTATTTGCATAATATTTGTGTGAGCTCAATGAAATGTCCGGGAGCCTCGTTGATCAGTGATATTCAGATGTCTCCTGATGGAAGGTAACAGAGAAGAGTGTCTCTCTGCCTCTCTCACCTGCTCACTGACACAGGAAGCGGCACTGTTCACTCTTTTTCACTTCCCCATCGAGGGCAGGGCTGCTCTGCCGCCTTTTTTTTTTTTTTTTTTCTTTCATCTTTTCTTTTTCTTTTTCTGAGCGAGTGTAAAAAAGGAAATCATGATGTAATTGCAGGAATAAAAGTAGCACGGGGGGGAAGTAAAGTTATTAAAATGCATCTCTTAATATTTGTCTGTTTGAGCTAGATGTGTTGCAGTTTATTAGGAAATTATACATTTAGCTGAATGATTCAGCTGTATGACCAGTTTTGGGAAACTGTAGGCTAGATAACGGCTCTAAAAGCAGAAAATGCAGCACAGCATCACACAGCCCTACTATTGTTTTTACTGTATGACCAGCATGCACCTGCAAATCTGTTGTTTTTCTTCTTTTCCTGCTCCCTACTTGATATACACCCCACGCTAACATTTGCGTGTCTAGTGGGCTTTATTTGCTTGGATACACTTGGTTGCGCTTTCGTGCATCAGTGGACTTTGAGAAAGCTTGCAATCTCTCATAGCAGATCACATTTGAGGTGTTTTTCAGTTATCTCTGCAGTAAAACAGTCACGGTGTTGTGGCGAGCGTATGACTAAAAGTATTCCCAGAGTGAGGAAGCGCGGCTGTGGAAATTAAACAATTAAGTCCTTTTATTTGCTCTCAGAGGTGTCCCGTCTGTTCACAGGTGCCTAAGTCTTGCCCTGCACCTGTGAGGCCTGATGTGACCACAGTGATCAGTGACGCTCAAGGAGGGAAGAGACAACAGGCCTACAAGGCTGAGATTATTGGCGGCGTGGTGGTGCACACTCCTATTCAGGTAAAATGAATAGGACAGACACACACACACACTTTTTTTTAGCATTATAAGAATCAAAACTGTGGCAAAAGCACACAAAAATGCGGTGTGCTAAGCTAGTCTGAGTTATCGACAGTGTTGGTTTCCGTGACCATGATATCTAAAGTGATAATAAAGATGGTTTTCATGAAATGTTTCAGAACGACAATGAAGAGACGGAAGGGAGAGAGAGGAAGGGCAACAGGCCGGGTTTGCTGAGATGTGGTTACTGTGTTAAACAGGGAAATGTGGTGAGTCTCATAACAGGTTCAGACTGAGACTGAGTCTGAGTAAAAAACAGCATGAGTGTGGAAATGGTAATGTGGTATGTGTTTCAGAGGAAGAGCTGGAAGAGGCGGTTTTTCACCCTGGATGACAACGCAGTCAATTACTACAAGACTGAGTCGGTGAGAAACCAGGGTTTTCATGTTTTTGCCCCTGTTTCTACATGCTTCAGAGTGACTGTTATCTTTGTCTGAATATTTTTGTCCCAAAATTTTGAAAACTACAGTGTTATAGCAGCCAAAACATTAAAAAATAACTCACAATAATACAAAAACAAAAAATCTGTCCTAGGAGAAAGATTTTATCCGATCTATTCCACTGAGGGACATTCAGAAGGTGCATGAATGCCTCGTCAAGTCGGGGTGAGTAAAACATGAAAGTTGTCTGAGTCTGCCAGCATTTTTGCTTTCCCTCTGTCTGGTTATCGCTATACTATGTAAACAATTGTGAATACTTGCATGTGAGCAGATGATGCACTCTTAACCGGTTTTAAAGTGTTGCATTGCATGTATGGACGGACAAGTTTATCCTTATCATTTTTAGATGAGTTTCACAGGTTTTAAAAGAGGCCCTTAAATATAAGTTATAAATGGTGTGAACAAAGGTAGTGAAAGTTTGAAATAATGAGGTCAACATGTGATCGTTATGAGCCAAACGTGTAGGCTTCGGTCTGATCTAAACCCAGATTATTTTTTTTCTACTCATAACTCTGTGAGCCTTCTCAGAGAAGCTCCTCTCACCTGCTGCCCAAACCTTCTGTTTGCGAGAGGCAGCTAATCAGAAGACAGCTGGCTCAAAGGGAGCAAAAACAAATAGCTTTAGACAGATGATAAACTGAAGAACTGCACCATGGCTCAGTATTAGGAAATTAGGTTACACTTTATGATACGCCCCATGACTAAAACTGTAATTCCTCTGTAATTAAATTAAACTTTTTTTATTTGAAATTACAATCTAATTATATTTCCCTACAAATGCTTAAAGGTAGGTAGACTACCAAAAGGTGTTAACAAGTCAGGATTTTACAGGAAACACTGAAATAATTGCACTGTGTAAGTAATTTTATGCCGTACAGTAATTTTAAGTATTGCATAACTGAAATGCACTCCATAATATGGCCCCTGCCCCAAAAAGTACAGCATACTTACAGTATAAGATGGGGAAATATTGTATTTTTATCCATAAAATGACCAAGAAATTACAAAATATCTAAAATTACTTACAGTATCATTTCTGTCTTTTTTTTTCCTGTAAAATACATCAAGTTATGCACTACTTAGATTTATTTACAATATAATATTTTTTTGGTTTCCTCTAGAAACCTGTCTTGTTACCCCCTTTTTATTCTAGTGTACCGTATTTTTCGGACCATAAGGCGCATTAAGCGAAACAAGCATTAGCATTCATCCTCCAGCTTCACTGTTTATGTTATGCTAGCGATCACGTAGCACATCATTATATACCAGCTAGTCCAACTTCAGTAACCCTACAAACTTCACTGCTGTTTCGTTTTCTGTCTTCATTTATGTTGGAAGTTATAGCAGAGCTGTACGTTTTAATTTTTTCAGAAATCTCTCAGTCAGAACATCATGTTTCGGTGGAAACTAGCGAGCTAACTGCCTGCTAACTTCTAACTCTGTTAAATTTAATAAATTCTGTTTTCATGGATGCCTGGATGTTAAACTTAATTGTTACACCTGGTAAAGCAGCAAAGCTGATCATTTTATTAATGATGAAAGAATTTAGACAGTTTTTAAGTCTCAGTGATGCCGCATTGTACGTTTGACTTTGGGACCTGAAGGGAAGGAGTTTTGGACCCAGATAACTCCGAGGTTCCTGACTACGGTAGCCGCAATGCTCAAGCGGTGCGGCTTCGTTGCTTACCAAAGTCGTACTAAGACATTTTTTGACAGATGTTTGAGTGCCGTGAACCACATAAAATCGGTTCGAGGTCAGTAAGCAAAACCAGAATTCATACATAAGGCGCACTTTCGGTATACATGTCTTTAAGTATTTGTAGGTAGGTAAATATAATTAGATTACACTTTAAAATAAAATACATAGAAATTCCATTTAATTACAGGGGGATTACGTCCTTAGTCACTGGCCATATTATGAACTGTTGCAGAAAATTAAGAATTATTTAGTATTGTAAATTCACAGCTACTGTAATCAAGAGTCCAAGAAAAACTGGAACTGCAAATGATCATCATAGGTCCCCTTTTAAATATCAGTGCAAGATAAAGTTTTATATATTTTATAGTTTATATAGTTTTAGCTCATGATCCAGTATTAAAGTTGGACACTGAATACAACTTGACAGCTGGAGAAGTTGTGGATGGTCTTAAAAAATACATGGAAAATATTTTTGTTCAGATCTTTAGTATGAGTTTTTGGAGTTTTTATAAATGGACATTACAAACAAACTTTATTTTCATGTCTACCGTCTTATTGTATGCACTGTTACAGTGTTTTTCCCCCCTCTGTTGAAACCTCTCTTTCTCCCTTAATAATTAGTCACTTTAGGCTTGAAGTTGAGCTTCAGTTGCGAACCTATTAGATTCATTTGTATATACTTGCTGAACTTGAATGTATAAGTATTGTAAATGACACTGTAAAACACACTCTAGCTTTTGTCCCTTTCTTTAGCTGCTTTAAGTTTTAACTTTTTGCATCCATCAGGGAGCTCCTGCTTAGAGACAACCTCTTTGAGATCATCACCAGTAACCGAACGTTCTACATTCAGGTAAAACCTTGTTCTCCTTTTCTATACAACACAAGGCCTGCATTCATGAAATGAAGGGAATGTCCCTGTTGTATTTTTAGATATTTGAATAAGAACAGAGAAGCTCTGTATTCCCTGGAGACACCGTCCTGATCTGTCGACATGTTTTCTCTAAATGCTCTGCTGCTGAAGTGTGGCGCAGTCGCTTTTTTAAGGAGCATGCGAAGTTTGTTTTTGTGAAAGGGGCACAGCCATCTGTTACCATAACAACAATAATATCCGTTCCCCCTCCTCTCCCCCGGGAGAACAGCTGACGGAGGCGTTGGGGGCTGGATCAGATAGGAAGTGCGGGGATAGAGACAGACTGCAGGCATGAGCGCTTTTGTTTGTTTGTGCAAGGGAAAAAAAGGAAGTGTGAAAAACAAATAATAAAATTAAGTAAATAAAAACAGGATAACCACAACTTCTCATTCCGTGTGTGGACACTGTAATAAAAAGTGATCTAAGCTAAAATAAAGATGAATATTGGAGTCCTTACACACCTTTAATAGCTTGAGAGCGGATAGTGATCTCCTGTCGTGCATTCTTTCCAAACATAAACACATGACAAGTAAGTACAGTTACCACCGAGGATAATTTTTGAGTACTGTTCTAGCTTTTTTTCTGATAACATCAGGCAATTCCCATGTAGTGCCAAACCACAATAATAGTTGCCTTAAGGTGCTTTATATTATAAGATGAAGACACTACAATAATAGAAAACCCAAACAATCAGACGACCCCCTATAAGCACGCAGCTGACGACAGTGGGAAGGGAAAACTCGCTTTTAATAGGAAGACACCTCTGGCAGAATCAGGCTAAGGGGTGGCGATCTGCCAAGACCAGTTATGGTTGGGAAAGGGGGACAGGAGGAAAGACAGCCAGAGATTATTAATAACTAATGATTAAGTGCAAAGTGGTGTATAAACACATAGAGAGTGAAGAAGAAATGCTCAGTCCACACCAGCAGCCTAGATGTATTGTAGTGTAACTCAGGAAGGGTATGGGGTCATGTGAGCCAATCCTAAGTTTAAGCTTTATCAAAAAGGGAAAAGAGTGTCCAGGGTTGCCAGTTTGGAATTTGTCTGTGGAGCTTGCTCCAAAGACGAGGGAAGCTGAAAGCTCTGTCTCCCATTCTATTTTTATGATTAATATTTGTGTTGCTGTCGAACACCAGCGATATCTTTGCTGATGCCTCACTACCTGCTGAAGCGAGTTCTGGTGCTCTGCCTTTGGCAGCTGGGTAATTTGAGCCTGGTTCTGTTGGAGGCTTCTTCCTGTTAAAAATGAGTTTTTCCTTCCCGCCATTGCCAGGTGGTTGCTCATAGAGCATTGTTTGATTTTTGGGTCTTTACCTTACAGTATACAGCACCGTGTGACGACTGCTGTTGTTGCGTTTTGGCCTTATTAAAGGGCAGGTAACAAGCACAAAAGCTACCATGAAACATAACATGGGCCCTTTCTCTCTACAGACAGACTCGCCAGAGGAAATGCATGGTTGGATCAGGGACATTCAGATGAAGATCCAGGATTTCAGGGGTCCCTCTAAGGTAACTCTATCTTCAGAAATGGATAATTCTTTACTTCTAGCTAGAAGTTATTGGGAGAAAAGTGTAAATCCTTGCTTACGATTGACAGCGGGGATGCTTTTGTCTCTTTAATTGCAGGGTTTTTCTTTTAAACGTGCTTCTTCGTGCTATCGGAGTTACAATCCTTCCTCTACATCTCGTGGTTCGCAGAGTGAAGCAGATAGGAGACCTCAGCTGGTGAAGTCCTGCTCTGTGGCGCCAGGATGGCAGCCCTGGACACCCGTTCCATCGTGTGAACCGTCTATCATGGATAACGAGGATGAGGACAGCGCCTTCAGCTCTGTGCCACTCTCCTCTTCGTCCACCTCCTCATCTGCTTCCTCCTCCTCAAACTCCCTCTCTACCCAAAATCCTTGCCCCGTCACACATCCGGCACCTTCGGCCAGTGGACTGGGGATGCTCACAGCATCCGCAGATGCGGCGAGTGGGCGTCGAAGGCACCGCTCGCAGCCTCAGCCTCAAACCGGCTGCAGCTTTCCCTTCAGCCTGGATGACGACAGCATCCGCACCACAGACGTGTAATCCAGAGATGTTTGAGGAGACTCCTGCGTGGGCTGTGCTGACACCTGTTTTTAAATGAATGTGACTCCTATTGAAGGGCCACTGTGACCATCTGCCTCAATGCCAGGCCGTGAGCTTGGTGCCCCCTACTGGTGAAGTAGCACTTATACAGATGAAGGATGCACCCGGCTGCAGGAAGGCTAAGAGGCACAGTGTTTGTTGTACACAGGCCTGTGAACAGATAAGATGGAGTGTTTTCTTTTTCCTTTTTTTGTAAGTGTAACTTCCTCTGAAAACTTGAATGATTTTGTTGATTATTGCCGACTGTAAAATGATGGCACACGCTTTTCACTCTGTGGCTTTGCTCCTATCAGCAGGACCCCATTATCACCCCAGTTACAAGTGTTCACATTCACAATATATTTTTATGTCCAAGCTTGTTTTTGTGTTTAAATGTATCAGACGGTTGTGTTTCTTTTTTTTCCGGGCCAACAGTGTTTTCCTTCTTTGCTCTTGAGGGGCATCGTGTGTGGAAAAACTTCACATAATAATTAACAAGCATTTTATACCTGTTGTCTTTCATGTGTTTTGCCATGAAAACCCTCAGAGGCAAGTAAAGGGGGAAAAAAATCTGGTGATCCATTTCTAAACCTGCTCTATGTTGTTTCTTCTCTTGTTTGTATGAATTAAGAATGGCTAACATTTTTTTTTTACATTTCATTCACTTTTTGCTAAATGTCATCTATTTGCTCTGTCTTCCTGTAAGGCTTTGCTCTTGCTATAGTCATTTTAGCCACATTACGCCAACACTCCATTTTTAAAGCAGACAAAGCCAGACATGTTTTCCCTTTAGTTGGATTATTGTGTCTTAAAGGGAGCACACAAGTTCACCCATGGCTTGACACGCCTTCCACAACAGCAACTCTAAGGTACTAGGAAGATTGTACAGTTGATGCGAAGAAGAGTAACACTAATGACTGTGTGCACGATAACATCTGTATCAACGCAATTTACTTCAGCTTGTGTCCGCTGGCATGTTTTTTTCGCAGCATGCTGGGAAAACCCAACCCACCTACGTACGTCAAAAGAAAAGCAAGATGGGAACTTTAGATAAGTTCTTAAGACATAACAAATTAACAAATGCTTTAAGCTTAGAACATGGCACAGTGGGACCTGTCAACCTCTCATGGCCAATATAAGCATTACAGAAATGGCAAAGGGCAGGAAATTTTTTTTTTTTTTTTTTTTACTTGTTTTCAGTGAAAAAAACCCATAGAAAAGCCCGTTTTTCTCACAAAAGGTTTTTCTTCCAGCTGTTTTCCAACATGAGAAGAAAGTGAGTTGGAAAAATGGTTCTGACACTGGCAGCCTTTGCCTCTTTTTTTTAAAATGTGCCAGAGCATTTTAGGGGGAAAATTTAATTTAGAAAATTAACCTTGCCAAACCAGCCCTTGTTTTTCATAAACCCGGGATGGAGAACAAGTTAGAGTTTGCAAATGGATCTCTGCAAATTTTTGTTCTTGCTTGCCTCTCAGGGCTTTCGTATCCACCACTATTAATATTAATACTTGGCTTAAAGATCAATTTTCAGTAAGCTGTGACTCTTCCGTTTGGTTTGAACACGGTACCATACTAATGCTGCAGTGTTTTCATGGTACTAATTTAGCTCAGTTGTTGGTAAAGCAGTTTTCTTTTTGCAGAATTATGTGGGAAGATTTGCGACTGCCTTGGGTAATGTTATCTGCACTTTGTGTTTCTTATTTTTACTTGTGTTTTTTTTCTTGTTTTGTCACAGCTTTCACACCATGTACTACAGTTTCCTCTTAGATTATGCCTTTTGTTTTTTACACCCTTGTTAGGTTCACCTTGAGATTTCATTGATGTGGTACCAGGTTTATTCCTGTTTCCGTTTTCTGATGCTATATGCACTCATCTGCCTGCAATTAAGCTTAATTTTCTTTCTTGTGAATAAAACAAGGCTTTTTATTTGTCTAGTTTAGGCTGTTTTTGATTTTTAAGGTTTACAACTTTCCCACCTTCTGTCATGTAATGCCTTGTATGCCCATACAGAGTTTAAACCTAAATACATTGTAACGTTAAGGTTATCTTTTGATCGAAGTGATGCTGGTGAGTCTTAAAAACTTTTTATGTGTTTTCTCTGTAAAGGGCGAAAATCCCCAACTTCCAAACATTCAAAGGGTCAGTGCCAGAACACTTGCCCTTTAACACTGTCACCTTAAAACACATGCATGACATATAGACACAAACACGAGCGTGCATGCACACGCCAATTGAGTGGCCAGAGGCTGAGTTAAGTGAAGTGTTTCACACATCCAGTGCAAAGTCCATTAGATAAATTGCCCTAAAACTCTGTCCTGACCTCTGTCCACTTCGCTCTGTGCCTCCTAGGGCAGCTGTGCGACTGGTGAGGGTGAAATGTCTCCAACTGAACAGCTTAAATTGTGTCAGTATAGGTAAAAAGGCCCTCAGTGCTCGTGAAATGTCAGCTGTGTTGAAATGAGTTCTCAGTCTGTTAAAGACAAAGCTCCTGGAGGTAATGAGAGAAATACAAGCAGAAACACGTGGCAGGAAAAGTGGAGATGAAGCCAGTGACTAATTTTTTACGAGGTTTAGGAAAGAAAAGAAGAAATGAAGTGGATAGGGGGTGACATTCTGGGGAACGTGTACCTGTGTACGACCTCCAGGTTTAAAAACTTCCTTAACTGTGGGGCTTGGCTTGGATCTGAAACTTGAAAGCAACACAGAAAGCTCAGAAGTAATCTGAGGAGTTTCTTGCCTCTCTGAATTTGTTCATAGTTTGAGAAGCAAAGAGATAAACGTCTGGAAATACAGCGTCACGGTAGAAGCCTTCGAGGTTGAACTTCTTTTTCCTGTCTGCACAAATATAACTTAAAGGTCACACAGCACTTCGGTCTGATGCCTGTGAGTGACAGGCAGCTATGAGGGCAGGCAGACACACTGCTCCCCTAAATGTTAATGTTCCCACATGAATGACTCTGCAGCACACTGCACTCTCTCTCTCTCTGCCTCCTGCTCACATTGGTTACACTCTGGTGATTTTAAATGTTACAAAATAAAATTATTTCTCTCAGCAGAAATGATTTTACGATTAAAGCTTGTTGTTGCTTGTACACCGATTTGAGGAGTCTGTAAGTGATGGAGTTAAATACAGCGGGTTTTATTTGTTTCTTATGACATCTTATGATAATCATCTCTTATGCTACCAGTTATTAGTTCCCCGTTTGCAGAAGATTACCACTAGAGGGAGCTGTGATACACCGCACTTCATTCAACATACTATGAGGCTGTCAAAACACTCAATGAGCAGCATGCTTGTAGTTCAGTGAGATTACATTGACCTGCTGTAAACCCCCTAAAAAGTCTGACAAGAAGCTGTAAAGCCTTTCAGCATTAAAGCACTGAAAGAGTATTATAAATCTGAACAGTTGCAGCATTTTCCCAATGATTTTCACACTAATCCCCTGCAAGATATAAGCACAATAATAAAACCAAGGAGGGCAAATCATAACAAAGACTTGTTTAGAAAAGAAGTGTATTATCAGTAATCACAGACTGGCTGTATTATATAAAAATAAACACATTAAAACTAGACAGACTCGGTCAAGTTTTGTTCTAGAGAAAAAATCTTTTGTATATAAATTTGATTCTCCGGGGGTTTAAGGGTTACTTTGTGTTTTGTATAGCTTATAGGCCCTGAATACAATCCAGTGCAAAAATGTAGACACTGTGGCATGAATATCCAAGTGGGACTTGAAGTTTATGTGTCAAGCTCTATTTCATACCCTTAAAATCTCAGAGAAGCTGAGCACAGGTCAATAAACTGAGAGTGTTCATTCATTCATGGGTAACGGTGTTGTAAAGCTCTGGAAGAGTGTGTCTGTGACACTACTTCTAATTGCAAGACTTTCTCGGGTTCCTGTAGTTCAGATTAATAATAGCTAATAATTTAGATTAAACTAGTTAATGTGTAAATGTGTGTGTGCGTGTGTGTGTGTGTGTGTGTGTGTGTGTGTGTGTTCTGGTTTAGTGTGATGTCATATTGCTCTGTTATTAGTCCGTTAATTCTCTGATATTACAGATGAGCAAAGCATTAAATTAGTGCCCAGCAGAAAGCAGAGGCTTTCCAACATGTGTAATATGAAGTCATATTAATGTGGAACAGGTTTTCCTTCATCTGGACTCAGAGGCCCCCTCTGGACCACTGCCAAACCTCCACCCTCCGCTGTTCCCACATCAGACCACCTTACAAACTGGAGGCAGGGGGGGTTTGGAATGTATTTTGCCCTGTGTGATGTGATTGTTTGCAGAGAAATGGGTTGACCTTGCCCTCCAGTGCCACACACACATACACACACTCGCTCTAGCCGAGCTGGAGGTGTGTGAGACAGACCTGCTGAGTGCAGGAGGTCTGGGACCCCTTCACCACTTCCTCCAGACAGAGAACAGAGGATCCAGTCAGCTGAAGCCAGGATGGGACAATAATGAGCCTTCCAGCAACCACCACCACCTCATTTATTCAAACTGTTGCCTCTAGCTTTTCTTCTTCTGGACCAAGCAGCTACAGGATCATACCAAATGAAGAGTTATACCCTAAGAAGCCGATTTAATAATGAGATTAAGCACTCAAAACTAAAGATTAAAATATTAGACGTGGGACTGTTTTAAATAGCAAGTACACGAAAGTATTCAGTCAAACATGAACTTGACTGAATACTGAGGCTGCGTATTGCTCAAAATGGCATGTGTGTGCAAGTGTGTGCCCTGTAAAAATGTGGTTTCCAATAGTAAATGTTTCATTTTCAAAGAAATGTGCCTACATTTTGAGAGCAATCGGATAGTTAGACAAAAAAACATTTGTTCTTAAAGACAAGTTTCAAACTCATAATTTAAATGATAAATTAACGCTCTTTGTTAAGTAAGATTTTTTTTAAAGAATTAGTAGTTCTGTCAGTATTTGGTTATTAATCCGAAGTATTTCTCCAAAGTTTTTATTTTGACGTATCTAATTATCACAAATATTTATAGGCCGTCTATAGAAAAATGGTTAAAAGAAAATTATCATGTTTTAACGTTTATAAAGAAGCGCTAAACTGCGTGTATTTTAAGCGGCAATTCGGCAGATTTCGATTTAGCTTGCAGGCCCATATTAATAATTAATTGACTTTTAGCAAATATTTCTGGGAAACTATATTTAAACTTAAAAAACCTTGTGTTTCGAGGAATAGAGAAAATACTTGTAATTTTCTAAATAAATAAACGGATTGCAACAACCTTCCAATAGCCTGAAAACCAAAAATACATTAATAATATGTTTCTTTTACGTAGGAAGCCCTCTGAAATATATATATTTTTAAATCTTGTATGTTTGTATGTGGGTTTGCTGTTTCAGATAGATTAAAAAGCAGATGAGGTGAGTAATTAAACCAAAGTTAATTGCGAAAAAGTTTATTGTGGGAATTGTCCAGCCTATTTCTTTCTGCAGGACTGTTGTTTCAACGGTGTCATCACACAAATACAGTTTTAAAGAAATGCAAAAGAGTCTTTGTTGTGCAAAAATATTTAAGTCACTTAAGCTGAAAAGCAAAATCTTTGAGCAGTGGACTATAAAATGACGCACGAAGAGCTCCAACAAACAAAAACCTTCTGTAAACAAACATAATAAATGTGACGAACATTATTCAGGCCAATCTTTCTGGCAGGGAAACGCTAATCTGCCCAGACTGTATAGGCTCGGCTACATCAACAAAATAATCTACTGCAGCTTCTCTTGAATTTTCATTTCCCACCTCCCAAAAATGATTGTTTAGAAATGACTTTAGAAACTATGCTGGTACTAAAAATGTGTAACATGTGGCCTATGGAAGCTTTTCATTCTAAACTTCACATCAGTGTGACAATCAGTGGGAAAACAGTGAATAACTTATCAGATCAAAATCCACGCTGCGTGTAACCTAATCGTCACCGCCAGCTTAAAACGCAGAGATGTAGCGTGCGTCTGAGCGTATATACTGTTAGGCTTATTGGCGTGGTGTCCGAGCAGCTCGGAAACTTGATGGATCTGCATTTACACACATGAACGCACACTAGCACACACACAATTACACACAGAGGGTACGGACCCTGTCCCTCCTAGTGGCAGCGCGCTCGCTGCAGTACCCGCTTGCCGCGTTATGCAGGAGAGGCTGTGGACCAAACTGCGGTAACCAGAGGTCTACACCTGGGATTTGGATAATTCAAAACGGTAAGAGCTGCAATTATGACTGCGTATTTGAACCAAAACATAGTCACGTGCAGGTCGATTAAACCTGAGACTTTCTCGTGCGTAAAAGAGCGCTATTTATGCGCAAGAATTGCCTGCAGGAGATAACATTTTTACATTAATTTGATGTAGTAATCTTAGCGTATCGAATAACTGCTGTGTTATGTCCTAAACCAGTATGTCAGTACATGTAAGCTCTAGTATTTTCTGGTAAGCTATTTTAGACCTTGTCCACCTGTCATGTCTAAGATGGTTATGTCGTGAATATCTCGGATATTTTGCTTAAATTATTCATCTGAAAATCTGGTTGATGCTTAAATTAATACACAAAAGATGAATGGAGAGACTGCAGTTAAGCTGAATGGTGGAAATGTGTAATGCTGACCTCCCGGTGACCTCTTCAACTTTCAACTCTGGATGCCTCAGGTTATCAAGATCTACAGTAATCCAGCTCGCGTCAACTCGATGCTGTTGCTACTATAGGCCCCTCCGTGCCCGAATAATCTCCTATAAAAAAGATCTCTGTATCTAGCCTCGTGTGAGTTTATATTTGGGGGTTTATCTTGAAACAACCCAAATCCACGTCACATTTTCTTGGTATGTAGTAGCCTAACATATATGTAGATATATATAAAATTGTGCTTTAATCACTAATATGGCACAGACACGAATCAATAACCTATTAGTACGTAAATAAATCTGCCAGCAGTTATCAGCTAATATGTCTTCTTTTCGCGTGAGGGGAATGCTCACACACGAATGAAAATTTGTCTAAAAATCAGACCACGTCTCTCTTATTTTCATTTTACTCTAGCTTTGCCGACAGTCTCCTTCCACTCACCCATCACGAGTCTAATGTTTATTTAATTCAAGCGTAAAATATCTCCCCTCTGTCCTGAAACAGGAAGTAACAATTTTCTCTGATCAAGCAGGACATTTTCATGAATAATACAGATTTTTTTTTTTCAGGTAGGAAATGAATCAGCGATCATTTTGTCAACTTGAAGTCTGTGTGACATAACACCAAGTGAGAAGGCTGTAAAATACATCATTGATGCTGTGGGGAAAATAGACGCTGTGAGAAAAAATATGTATAAATATATATTTTCATATAAATGTATATAAATAAATAATTCCCCATCGAGGGTACGTGCGTGCGTCTGGGTCTCTGTGTGTGTGTTTCTGCGCGCGTGATTGGCCAGTGTCACAGCCATGATTTGGGCTGCAGATACCGATGCACCGTGCAGACCTATGAGAGCGCGGGGATGGCAAAAGGGGGAGGGCAGAGTACGTGAGGCGGACTTGACTCCATTTGTTGTGAAGGATCTGATGAGCTGGGTTCAGATCAAGGCTACCGCTGGGTCCGCGAGGACAATGGGGAGTGAGCGAGACAAATGAGGAAGGAATTACAGGCGCTGTGAGCAGATCTCAGACTTCACCACAGCTGTGGACGGGAAGCAGCGAGGCGGACGCGCCTCTCCGTGTGCGCGCAGGGAGACAGACAGCGAAA
Organism: Perissodus microlepis; assembly: GCF_051167445.1. Taxonomy (NCBI): domain Eukaryota; kingdom Metazoa; phylum Chordata; class Actinopteri; order Cichliformes; family Cichlidae; genus Perissodus; species Perissodus microlepis. The sequence goes on from NC_140472.1 coordinate 18,088,351, forward strand.
CGAAGAAGAAAAAAAAATAGACCAAAACAAAAAACTACAATATGACAAAGCTGCAGAGGAGACGTGGATTTTTTAAGAACCACCTTGGAAATATTTAAAATTTTTATATTTTTTTAATTAAAAAAATATATACGTATATATACTCGCTCTACAGCCTGCAGAGCGCGCGAGGATGAGAGTGTTTTCTGCAGGGGGAGCAGGGCAGTGCATTTGAGGTAAAGGCCCTCAGAGAGAGCACACAAAATAAACATGCCAGACATACACTGTGGTTATATTTGATGTGCACTTTCAAAACTGCAGGCTGTGATTGTGGTAGCTGTACAGTTCTGTGCACTGTTAACACTGGAATGTAAAGCTTCAGATATCATGTACTGTAAACCATGAACTTAGTGCTTTTATTACGGCATCTGTAAGTGCAGTCCAGTTTGGTAGCTGGGATGTTTAGATCTCATAAAACTGGTAGTGAATCTGAGCCTTCTTCGAAAACAATGCTCAAGATCAAGCTGCACGTTTAATCTCATTTCAAGTGTAAGTCTGTAATTAGGTGATTGGATGAGTTAGTCTATTGTAACTCTATGTGAGCTATTGTAATCTATTGTGAGTGATTGGTCTTTTTAGGGAAACAAGGCCAGGAGTTCTTTGTGGGGGGTTTTCACCACAAACTCAAATTGTGGCCTCTTTGCGCTCCCTCTAACAAAAGACCGTTTTGTCCCCATATATAATTTATTATTATTTAGAAATATTATTCGTATAGGTGCTGACTTTGAGGTTACCCAATTGGCATCCAGAGTGTCAAACAGCGCATAGAATTTGATCAGATAAACCAGTAAAATGGGCGAATGTCTGGTGTGTGTGTGTGTGTGTGTGTGTGTGTGTGTGTGTGTGTGTGTGTGTGTGTGTGTGTGTGTGTGTGTGTGTGTGCATCAGTGGGACATGGCAAACGGAGGGGACCAGTACGGCCTTGCAGAGCCCCCTGACTCGGACTGTATGGATTCCCCAAAAGAGACCAAACAGGAAAATCCCAGCTTCACCCTGAACTCACCAGCTTCACCGCAGAGCGCGTCCAGTCAGCAGGTACCAACCTGTAGCTTACTCTGGATTTTAATTTAAATTTACTTTAAAAAATTAATTCAATGTTGTTGTTTTTTTTTTACCAAACAAACAATAGCTGCTCGTCCAGTCATATTCTGGATGCAGAAAAAAGTAAACAAAACTTTGTCATTGCTGTTGGTTTAATTTGCCACGGATTTGGCTTATAATGCCTATTAATTACTAAATAATTATTTAAATATAACTAGAGTTTAAACTTTAACTCGTGCACTCATTATATTTTTGTACAGGGGATGGAGGGAATCAAAGTTTTCCTTCATGATAGGGAACTTTGGACCAAGTTTGATGAAGTAGGAACGGAAATGATCATCACCAAGGCTGGAAGGTAAAACTGTCGAATGACTTTAACACAAAGTAATTTTTATTGGTGGTTCGTGTTGTCCCGCTTGAAAACAATGCAAATTATTTTTAATGTCACACTTTTGATCAAAACATAAACCTAACGGGACAAAATACAGTACGCGGGTGCCACCGGGCCTCAGCAGGGAAATTTTCTAAAGGAAACCAAATCCCTAAAGGAATCATTTTATTTTTTATTTTATTCATTTAAAAAAAAAAATCAATATTTAATCATATATGTCGCTGTTTTTATTTGTTTTTTCTGGATGTGCTCCCTGAAGGAGGATGTTCCCCAGTTATAAAGTGAAGGTCACAGGACTCAACCCGAAAACCAAGTACATTCTCCTGATGGACATCATTCCCGGAGATGACCATCGCTACAAATTCGCAGACAACAAATGGTTCGTAGGAACATGTCTAAAACACGGTACACACGCTTACAGGACATTCAAAGTCATGTTAGTATGGTAGTGAACGTTGTATGGCAGTGTGTTCGGGGTATAGGTCAGCTTCCCCACCAAAAACATATCTGAATATATAAATGTTTTAAGTGTATGGTAAAACAGAAAGAGGATGATAACAAATATACAGCTATTTAAAATAAATGAATAAATACAATAATAGCTTTCCGAAAAAAATAAATAAATCAAAATTTCCATTTCCAGATCTCAGATTCCGCCATCTCCTTCCCCCTCTTTGCTTATGAACCTTATATCAAGAAACCTCTGAACTTAACTCTGGGTAAACCTTGTTGTTGTGGGTTTATACCCTCCACTCCACCCACGCTTGTGCACTCTGTAAAGGTCGGGTCCTTCTTGCAGACTGGGATGGCCTAGTTCCCCGTGTTTCCCCCCGTTTCTGCCCGCCGGTTACATCAGAATATGACGGGTTCACGGGGCGGACAGACGGCGCAGACCGGATTAAAATCTCCAATTCAGCTGTTTGTGTGTGTGTGTGTTGCTGCTGAAGGGAAATCCGACGGACAACTGACTCTGCAGCGAGATATCTGCCCCTTCAGAGCATCATTTGGTTATTACAAAGACACAAGGGGTCTGTGGATTACCTGACACAAAGTCCCAGCTCAGAGAGTAAAGTTACTGGAGGAGCTCGGTGTTTACACGGTAGCCTGTAAGTCGTTGCTGGTCCGTAGGGCTTTGTTTCACCTTGTCCTGGGAGTTTGTAGAAATATTTTTGTCTTCCGGTGTAGGAGGATGCACAATACTTTCCACAAATGATGAAAAGTTCACACATCACAGACTCCCAGGTTAAACAGAAGCCTAAATCACTTCTGACACCGCGGAATCAATTCTTAATACTTTAGGAGCTGAATGTCCATGGCACTATTGGTAGTTTCCACGCACATGCGCCCTAGTTGTTTGGGAAAATACATATCGACTCGTTTATGCTGTGCAAAGTATCCAAAGTATGTGGGGGGAAAACTCATCTGTACAAGTGTAACACATTATAAAATGTGCAGATGTTTTCTCTGTCTGTTTCTCAGTGACTACAAGGAAATTAGGAAAATAATGAGTAATAAAGATGGTAGACCTTTATTGTTATTTTTCTTAATTATTAAAAAATACAGGTTATGTTAACGATTTCAGACTTTTGCCTGGAAATAGACAAAAACGGGATACGCGCTAGAGCAGTTTAGGAGGAAACGGTTCATTTGGGTTAACCGAGTTAAGGTCCAGATGTGGGTGTCTGCGTAAGCTCCAGCAAAACATAGTTTGTCTAATTAAAGAACCAACCAGGCCTTCTGCAGCCGGCGGCAGCGCTGGCCTGCTACACCACGAAAACCACTGGGACCGTGTGTGTGTGTGTGTCAGTGTCAGAGCATTTTCTGATCCACCGCGTTTCCTTGGTCATAAAGGTCGATAACGGGGAAGGCAGAGCCCGCGATGCCCGGTAGGCTCTACGTCCATCCGGACTCTCCCGCCACAGGGGCGCACTGGAGCCGCCAGCTTGTCTCTTTCCAGAAACTCAAACTCACCAACAACCACCTGGACCCCTTTGGACACGTGAGTCTGTCTGCTTAACAGTATTTTTTTTGCTTGTTTGCTTTGTTTCTGTGTCTGTCACAGACAGAACAAGAACACACGCTCTTCTCTGTTTGATACAATAAAAAAAAGTTTGCCCTTTGAATTTAGTTCCATTATTTTTACTCATAATAAGCATACAAACCATCAGCTGTCCTAATGAAGGTGGCCTGCGGGCCAAACTAAATAGCCTTTATACGCATTTTAAATAATTAAACCTGAGAGGTGTTTTCAGTGTAAGAAAAACGACTATACAAAGTACAGCACAGGTCCGGTCAGCCAACACGGTCTCGGTCAGCAGGCAGGCAAAACCCGAGGAGCCCGTGAAGCTCACTCCTCGGGGTATAACTCACCCGACATCACAACACAACACAAATCACCGCGAGAGCCGCACAGCTCACACTGCACACTTGAGATGAGACACATACGGTTACAGGCGCGTGAGAGCAGATGATAGGCTATCGTTCTGCGCGCGCCTCTTGGTTCCAGTGCATGCGCACGCAGAAAAAAGGGAAAAAAGACGAAAAAAAGGACACAACTGTAATATTTTTATACTTGTTAATTTAGAGATAATCTGCAACTTTGCAGTTAAACCGAGAGCCCCCTGCGTAAACAAACGTGGTCTTGCCCAAATGCGCGCAGAGAGGGCCGCCATCCAGCCAAGAACCACTTGTGGAGTTGTCAGTGTCGTGGGAAATAGTTTAGACCGTGCGCAGAATTCACAGTTTTTAATAGTTTAAAGTTACCAGTATGTCCAAACTAAAGCTTAAAGTCTTTAACAATATTAACGGGAATGAATCAGAAAGTCTAATTAGACATAGCGGAAATAGTTTGTTGACGATCAGTGAGTGCTGAAGACATTTTTTAAATTCTGCATTATACCAGATGGTTGCTCGGGTGCGTACAATTTATTCAAAAGGCTTTAAATGTCATACCAGATTAATAAACAAAGATTAATATGTTGATTTAAAATGGAGTTTCTTTTATGTATATTTATTTCCTTTTTTCTTTACTTTATAGGACAACATGACCTTCATGAATAATTTTTGCGATTTTTCTAACCAATGCAGATGAAAAAAACCAAAACACTTGCAGGGTTCACATTACTGTGAGAAAATTAGTCTCGGATTGTAACTGTATAAACAAAGATCCTTTATTGTTTTTACTGCTGACATTCACTTTGATCCTACTCACAGGTAATCTCTGTTTTAAACATTTATGTCAGCCAAGGATTCTGGAAATCAAAGTACCTTTACATGGGATTAATCGCCACCTGTATTCTAAAGTCTAGATCCAAGCATCTGCTAGTGATTTTCTGGAAACATGACAGGCCTGTCAGTCTCACCTACATAATATCTCCCCCATGTAGATAATACTCAACTCTATGCACAAATACCAGCCTCGTCTCCATATTGTCAAGGCAGATGAGAACAATGGCTTTGGTTCCAAAAACACAGCTTTCTGCACTCACATCTTCCCCGAGACTGCCTTCATCGCTGTGACGTCCTATCAGAACCACAAGGTAAGCCTAATGCAGAGCACACTACGAAGCACTGTTAAACATGGGAAGCCAACTGCAAATGCTGTAGCAAGTACTGGAAGTTTCACAATGTATATGAGTACAGTAGGGGTACTCTAAGTAACACAGATGCATTAGAAGTCCTTATAATGGTATAAGAACCCTTTAATGATGTTTATACAGTTTAACAATTGTTGATGTGAATATAAAGTGTAGAGTGATTTCACTGGCTGAGCTACAGTATGTTACAGTTATTCAAACAATAATGGAAATGGATTTTATAGTCTAATATTTGCACGTAAGAGCTGCTCTACTGTCACATCAGTGACAGATACATGCATATTTTTTGGCCTTTTGGTCAGTAGTTATAGTCAAATTTCTTTCTCACACACACAAAGGCTCTCACACACACAGGCGCACACACACACACACACACACACACACACACACTGTTTGTATTACTGTCTTTATTTTGTATCCAAAAAGCCAATTAGCATGCTCTTTGTTTATGCGTCATAGCTTAGTATTTGTAAACATGTAAACATTAAGTTTCTCCCTTTCTCTGTGTGTGTGTGTGCGTTTGTATGCTCGAGCTCGTGTGAGTGTCAGCCTCTAATGACCTGTTTCTTTCCTTTAATCTGAGCTGAGCTAGTTTCCTCGGCATCTATTAGAAACACAGATTGCTGAAGCTTTGAGCCTCGTTGCTGAATACGTTCACATGCGATGGCTTCATTTTCATCACGTTTAATTTTCATAACAAATAACTGTAACTTAAATAGTTACAGCTAAGAAAGTTTTCTGTCACAATTTATATTTCTATAGTTTGTCTTTTGATTTTCTTTTAGAAATTATAAATTGTAAGAAAAATGTTTTGGTAGACAAAACAGAAGCAAAAATCTTTGTAGCTTTAATGTGACATTCTTCATTTTATTTATTATATAATTAAAGTTGAGGTTAAAAAACCCCCAATAATAATGATTTAATCCATCAGAAGGCATTTTGAGCTTATAACCAATTTGCATTGCATTGTTTTCTGTACATAGATATACTGCAATGTATTTCAACTTTAGCTATAATTATTATCATTATAGTGTCAAGTTTGCATAAAATACTATAGGTAATACATGTACTTCATAATAATAAAATGGTAATAATTGTTAAATTATTATATTTAATACAAGTATGTAATTATAAGTACAGTATAATTCTTGCTTACAATACATTTTATCACAAAGTCTATGTATAAGTTCATATATAAATAAATATATTTCTCAAATATATATATATATATATATATATCTAGTAAGAGTAAGACTGTATTTGTATGACTTTTACACTTACACTTTTGCACTTACACTTTTACACTTACAGTGCTACAATAATAATAATAATATGATATATTACAGTGATAAAAATGTCCAGAAGAATTATTACAGCTCTTTTTCTTCTTCTTCTTCTTCTTCTTCTTCTTCTTCTTATTATTATTATTATTATTATTATTATTAGAGATTGTATTAATTTTTTCAATTCTTTTGGTGAAACATATGATTACTAAAAAGCTTTATAGTTACATGGTAGCTATAGTTAACACAAGCAGTATAAATAAGTAATATGTAAGACACTAATGTGGTGCTAAATAGAAATCAGAGCTCTTTAGCCAGCAGTTTGGTGTGGGTTATCAGTATTTTCAGCACTTCAAAGTTTGTTTGGACCTGAGCTCGTGTCAGATCTTCAGCCGGCTCGCCTCTTGTGTGATGGTCTTGGACTTTGACCAAATGAAATCCCTCAAAAACCGCAAAGATTTACCTCCATGACATAACTGGGAGAAGTTTGAAGCTTTAACATCAAAGCTCGAAGCTTTGGACCTCTAAAAGCTTTGGCCTGAAATCCTTAAACCTGGCGACTGTTTGGGTAAACAGTTTATTCTGTGTCAGCTGGCGAGAACACTGTTCGCTCCGTTAGAAACGTAAGCGGCTGAGGAATGTTGGCCATGCAGAGCTCCAGCAGTCCTCCTTTTAACACTTGGAGGGCCTCCGAATAATAGTAAACCATTGGTTTAGTCAATGGAAAAAAACCCAAAAAAAACAGAGCATGCCTTTGGGCCTGCAGACCTGTGCAAGTAAAATATTGCTCTGCTTTGTCCTCAGATTACACAGCTGAAGATAGAAAATAATCCTTTTGCTAAGGGATTCAGAGGCAGCGACGACAATGAGCTGCATCGCATGGCAAAGTTACAAGGGTGAGTACAGTTTCGTTGATGTGTGTGTGCTTGTGAGCTTTTATAAGACACAATTGCTATTCTTCTTTCTCGACCTCCGTCAGCTGGGAGGGGGAGGTTGATATGATGGGGTACATATGGTCTAAGACACAAGTGTGTCTGTGAGTGGAGCCAAGTGGTATAAAGAGATGTCAGCCATTGTCACCTGAAGGTTGATCTTACCCTGAAACCCCGCCCTGAACATGCAGCACAAACACAAACGCACACCCAGCATCATTTTCTTTGCTGCATTGATAAGTCCATGATATCATGTTGCTGCTGGTCTATTTAGGCTGTCACCACTGATCAGCTGACAGGCCTATATTGTGTCGGGTTGCGTGCTGAACTAATCTCCATTTGAGTGGTGTTGTGGCAGGCAGTTTAGAGGTTTTTGCAAGCCAATGGGATAGGCTGTCACTGAAGGGAGGTTGAGGAAAGACAAGGGGGGAGACAGAGGGTGGGAGAGCAACATTATATACAGAACCCCTGCTTTATTGGAGAGGAGAGGAGGGGAGAGGAGAGGAGATTCTATGTGAAGTGACAGGGATGAATGTTTATTTTTAGAACGTTGAATTATCTCACAACAGCACTGTGTATGTGTGTGTGTGTGTGTGTATGCATGCACGAGTGTGTTACTGTCTCAGTGGGAGTCAGGGCACTGTGGCCCGCTGTCTCCCGCACATCACTGAGTTCACCAAGAGGGCAGTGTGCACAGAAAGAGATCAGAGCTGAAAGGATGGAGAATATCTAAATAGACTTGAAGGAAAAGGGGCAAAAAACAAGAATTCAAGAATTCAACCAAGCAGAATTTAATAATAAGAATATAATAATACATGCACAGATTTGCACATTTGAGAACAGAAGGCTTGTGCTGCTTTCCTGTGCTTGTTACAACATCTGAGATAAACTGTTACCCCATGCTGTAATCTTGTTTTCCTCTCTGTTACAGCAAGGATTACCCAGTGGTCCCTCGTAGTACTGTCCGTCAGAGAGCCTGTTCTTCTGGGAGTCCCTTCAGTGGGGAGGGTCGCGGTTTGCGGGGCTCCCCCGAGGCTGTTGGGTCTCCTTATAGCTGTGAGAATGGCTTGAATGGTAGCAGCCCTCAGGAGCTACTGAGTGCTCCACCCACGCATTACACCCTGCCTCATCCACACCTGCAGTCTGGCCAACAGCAGCAGGTGTACCACTGCACCAAGAGAAAAGGTCAGAGGAAATCGTGTGTTCACACCAGGTTTAAGTAAATCATATAACAATGAAGACAAAGGGAATACAGAGTTTTATTTAATATAAAGTTTTGTCTTTTTGAATGAGCATTCAAGGATGCACCATCATCCTTCCAGTTTCCAGCTTGTTTTCAAAAGCATTCATGAGAATATATTTATCTATCTATATACATATATATAGATAGATAAATAGATAGATAATTACTAACTAATTAGTAATTAGTTAGTAAATTAGTACATTTAACTAACCAACAACAAAGACGTTCATCTACCAGTGCATGGGTGATGTAGTGAAGTTTATATTAAACTATTATTCTACACTCTGCTTGACAAGGAGAGTGTTATTATTATTATTATTATTATTATTATTATTATTATTATTATTATTATTATTATTATTATTATTATTAAATAATTTGCCTATATTTAATTGAAAAATGTTGAAGCTGCGAAACCTCGAGTGATTTTGAAAAAAAAATGTGCTCATTGGCAAGTGATGGCAACCACTTGTTTCAGAAAAGACATGTTTATTATGTTACACTGCCCTGCATTGTTGTATTTTCTATTCCATAATGCACCAAAGTCTTGGAGTAGGTGATAGGTCTGGTCTGGACGCTGGCCAGTTTATCAGCTGACTCGTACTTGGCAACATTTGACATTGTTTGCTATTGTACTGCTGAAATAAGCCAGTACTTCCCTGAATGGCAGCATATGCTGCTCAATAACTTGTATTTATTGTTCGGCATTAATGGAGTCTTTACAGATGTTACACATGTCACATCATGGAGGGCCTGAGTATAAATGTCTATGAACTGTAAGTGTTCTTCTTTTTTTCATGGGAAAGTTTAAAATTGCGACATTAGTGGTGAAATGTGTTCACTGGTGATGGCTTCCTGAGCCCACGGAGTCCTTTCTACAGCAGAATGTTGTCTATTTTAGGGCACCAAAGCTCAGTATTGGTCTTTGGCTTTGTTTTTTATTTACAGAGATTTCTCTGAATTCTCTGAACATTTTATTACCTTTATTTGTATAGCGTATGATGAATTAGCTAAATTGTTTGCAGTTTTTCTTAATTAAGAAACAGAAGTCTTATTTTGTAATTAAAGTCTTATTCTTCAACTTCAAGTCTTACAGCCTGAAAATGGGATCAAATCCAAAAACGTGCATTAAAAAATTAATGAAATAAAATTTCTTAGTTTCACCATTTGACATGTTGGCATTGTGTTATTTGTAATTAAATATAATGATTAAATGATTCACAAATGATGGCATTCTGTTATCTTTAACATTTTACATAGATCCCCCATTGATCTGGGTGCAGTTCTGGTGCTTTGATGTTTATTTCAAGGGTTTTTTTTTCTACAAACAGCATTGCCAAAATTTGAAAGTATTGAAAAGAGTTATAGACAGGCCTACTTTGAAATTTGAAACTTCATGTGTACATTTTTTTTTGTATCTCAGCTACTTAAACTGCAGTAAATGGGAAGTTATAAATTGAAAGCTGGAACTCTCGCAGCTCTCATTTATCTTCAACTTCAAATGGAAAACCAATATTTTTCTTTCTCTGTCTTTCTGTAGTGGAGGAAAACTGCTCCTCGGAAAACCACCAGCTTTCATACAAGAAACCCTTCATTGGTAGTTCACCAAGTGAAGGGGAATCGTACTATCACCCCTCCTCCTATCCCCCTCCTCCACCCGGTCTATCCAACAACCCAGCCCTGGGGCTCACTGACTCTCCTTACAGCTCTGACATGGGACAGCGTCAGGCCTGCATGTTTGCCGGATCGGAGCCCAGAATGGATGAACTCAGCTGTGCATCCTGGTCATACCCCTGCCCCATCCCGACCGCCATGACCCCATTGGAGCCCTACCCGCCTTACACCCCTCATCCACCCTACAGCTCCAGTCCTCGGGGTTCTCGACTCAGCGCTATAGCCCACCAGACCTCTCCGCCACTCGGAGAACACATCACCCACGATCCCTACCAGAGACAGAACTCCGCACCTCCATCTCAGAGCTCCCAAAACATTCCCAGCAGGCAGCTCGGCTCTCCTCTCAGAGAATATCCCCGATACACGCCCAATCTGTCTCCTCCTCTCTACCACACACTAGAGACGCACACACACATCCGGTGTGGAGTGCCAGAATGGAGTGCAGCCTCCTAACTAAACCAGAGGATATATCTAAAGACTGATGAGTGGACAGAGATTCCAAGTCCCAAATTTAAAGAGTCTTCTTTTCGCTCTTCTGAAAGAAGCTGCACTACATATGGACTAAATATGATATTAATTTTGTAATATAATTGTGAAAAGTGTGATCTTGTGCTGTGTGAAGCGGTCTCATCTGTTAGTCATGTTTCTCCCCTCTGCTGGAAGGAGTAGTAGATTGTTGAGGACAGGACCTGGACAACAATGATGCTCCAGATGTTCACAAAAGAAAAGCTCCTTCTAACTGCAAAGTGAAAATCAAAGTTTGTGTTTTGTTGTCTTTGCGTAACTCAAAGACTGGTGTGATTCAAATGTTTGCGCTGTGAGCACTAGACTTGTTCTCCTCTCAGTGACTCCCACTTTTTTTTTGGTATTGTGAAGGATTTAAATTGTGACCCACTGTTAGACAGGCAGTGACATTTACTGACCAAAAGCTCTCACAGCAGAGCCTAAGGGAGACATTTTTCCTCTTTAGTGTTCAAAGCGCAGCTCTATGCTCAGTCTCGGTGAAGGAGAAAAGGCATGAGTTGTCCGAGTGAGCGTGTGAGCCTGTGTATATGTAAAGCCTATGTCAGCTCAGCTCAAGAATGCTATGAGTTCATTTCCAATGAGACAGGCAGTGGTAGCTGCAGGCACTGCACCATCGAGATAAACAGTTTGTTTAGACCGCGCTACAGGCCCAAAGACCTGTAAACACTGTTTCCACTGCATTCTGGGTAAATGCACAACTCAGCGTCACACAGCTGTCACCGTTGTCCTCTCAGTCACCCTAGCCTGACCAATCAGCTTGCTCTGCTCACTCGGAACACGCCAATGAGCGCATGGCTTTCTTTTATCCTTAGCTGACCAGTTGGATCAGGAGTGCAGCGCGTGTTATACTTGCGTGCGTTGGGCCCATTTTTGTTTGTTTGTGAATTATTCATGAGTCCAGTGGTGATCCTTGACACGTGAGGATTGCTCAGCAATCACAAAGAAACACAGAGCTGTAAATGTTGATACACCAACTCCTGTTTTAAGTCTGAATTAGTCCCTGTCATACATACAGCCTTACTTCATTGCTTGCTAGATTTGGTTAGGTACGCACATTTCCCTGCAGTCCTTGGGACACTTTCATCCTTGTAGCTAAATGTGAAAAACAAGCAAACAAAAGAAACAAACAAGAAGTGTGGCCCTTTTTGTGAAGAATAGGTACAGGCCTCTGGTTTATGTGTTAACAGTCTGTTTTTTTTTATATCTCTGCCCAGGTGTTTTAACATGCAGTAACTTGTGATATGGTGCTCTAACATTACAAATTATTCATCCAGAGAGAAGATCTTCATCATTCCTTGATATCTATTCGATTTGTGTGTGTGTGAGAATGTGTGTGCGTGACGTTGAAATAAGAATTGATTGTTCTTTTTAGTTTGTTTTTTTTAGCCCTGTTCCTGCCAATAGTATTTATTACTCTAGATTTGTAAAGAATAGTTTGTTGTTTGTGAAATAAGATGGTATTGTTCGGAGATCATTGTTTCTCTTTGAGGGTTTGTTTCCAGTTTTGCCCTCCATCTTCAAGTGGTGATAAATATTTGTGATAAACAAACTTTTCTGTTCTATGAAATTACAAAAAAAGGGATTTATAAACAGAAATTGAATAAATTTTAGAGAGAAAGTCCTTTGGTTGTAGCATTCTTCTTTGTGACTAGGCAGCAAACACAGCAAGGACAAACGATTAACATTCCCGGCGGGTTATTTAAAGTATGTTCGGCACCTCTGGAGTGGAAACTCTTTTAAGTGGAGGGCAGTTTATCTATTTTGAAGCATGTATGAATTTGAAAGATCTGATAACAAGTGTAAGCTCATTCAACAGTGTTGGAGAGAATTGTTTAAAGTGTAAGAGTGTTTACTATGCTGTCTTATCAAGCATAATGGACCCCAGTGTCTGTTACTCTTCTTCTCAGCAGCCAAACCTCCAGAGCAGTCTGGGAGCTGCACATACCTTGTCCACCTCTTCTTATCTCTGACAGGTTGTTTGGCATCTCTAGTCTCCACCAGCTGGACCGCCTCACTGACAACCTGCTGCCCAGAAAAGGGAGGGGTCTGTTGGGATCGAGGACAAAGGAAGGTGGGGGTGTGTTGGTGGTCCCCACACTTCTCTTAGACTCCTTTCCAAATTGCCGTTTGCCATCCTGCCGTCTCATGTTCCTGTGTCTCCACAAGAAAAACCTTGTATATTGCTACACCTGACAATTCAGAACTGATTTTTTTCTTTTATTGCAAAAGTGTTTAAATAGCCTTTAACCATTGTATTTTAATTGTACTTTATGTTTGTTAGAAGTTTTCAAACTTTCCTTTCCCTTTTGTTCCTTTTGTTCCTTCCTCTGTCTCTCATACACCATGAGGTCAAAGGCTAAGCAGGCAGCTCTTTAGAGGGTCTGTTCCTCATTAACCCTTTCGTCTCCAGAGACAAAGGATCTCTGGGGCCTCCAATGCTACAAGGAGAATCAGAGAGTTTCATGCCTGCTTATAGTGTGAGGGGGCTCTGTGATGTCTCTTTATGGCTGGGAAGTTAAGAGTAAAGCGCTGGGTTAAGTGTTGAGGTAATATTAAACACAGCAAGCGCAGGTTGTGTGTGTGTGTGGTGTGTGTAAAGGACCTTAATTAATCAGTGGAGGACTTTCTCAGACCAGCTGGTTAGACAGTAGATTGATGAACCTTTGTGATCAAAGAGCCTAAGTGGTGCTTATCATTATCTCCCCATCACCCCCCCTCCAGCACACACACACACACACACACACACACACACACACACACACACACACACACACACACATGCACGCAGGCACTCAGAGCTATAACCCTCTCCTCTACATATACTAATTTTCTTCTGCTTATCCAAATCTGCTCATCCAACAGTCTTTTCTAACAGCCATAGAGTGTAAACAACACACACACAGACACATCAAGATACCACATGTTAAAAGACTGACATTTTCAAATGTCACCTATTTGGCCTACAGAGCTACATTTTTGTATAGCAACTAAACCATGAGAGTTACTGACTGCTGGGTCGCATGTTAAAGCTGCTGCCCAGCTGTGCACAGCGATTTCTGTTGCAATGCTTTTTTAAAAGACATCAAAGACTTATTTGAAGCTTTTTTCATTACAGTCTGAACTATTTGTTTGAAAATATAAATGTGCACTGGAGTCGCTCGCGGAGCTCCGAGAGGCATTTGTGTGATGTCCAGCATTCGTGATGTCATTTTGTGTGGAATAAGTGGTCTGAGATGGAGCATAATTGGTAAAGCTGATTATGGCTCGTCTCTGTGAGCCTGACGGTGCTCCGTCTCTGTGGCAGTAAAGGGCGACAAGGCTTAGTCCGTCCTGACTAGCATGGCACTAGTCAAAACAACTGCTACTCTGGAATCCCAAGCTTAGATCAGCCCATTTCCCACGTTTTGAAAGTTTGGGCGTATCTAAGCCTGTAGGATTTTTCCTAAGTGGCTTTCAAGAAACTCCAACATCATTACCAAACCCTGTTCAGCTTCCTCTGGTATTCACAAATTGAAAAGACATCACTGTAAAATAGGTTGACGGACGCATTAAACCATTTTTTCCACATATGTTAGTGTCACTAATTAGAGTCAGTAAGCTCTGTGGCACTAAGAGGACAGCACAATGGCAATACAATAATGTAAAACAATGAATGCCTGGCCATTACATGTAGTGTAACAAAGTAGGATGGCGGAGGTTTATTTGAATGGTCCTATCCATCCTTGTTGTTATTTAAAAGCCACAAGAATGGCGTAATGCTGTTAAGGACGGTATAGTAACAAGACTCAAAGCCAAGCTAATTTCCCCCTAAATGAGAGTTTATGGCTGAAACAGCCCTGAAATCACTGAAGTAGATCTTAATATGAGCGTAAGGGCTGTCAAGGATAAGAGGCCAAGTCGGAGTGTGTGTGTGTGTGTGTGTGCGCGCGGGTAAGTGAGTGTGCTTGAGGTTGTCTGCATGTTGAGTCTGAAAGACAAAGGGAGAGGTTATGGGTCAAACTAACAACAGACAGGCCCGTTCAGGGTCAGAGGGCTCAGACTAACCTGATCAGCGATGGCTGTTTATCTATAGACTTCAGAACCATCACCCTGATGGAGCCTGATGGAGCTTTCCCCTTCAGTGCCGGACTCTCACTTTTAGACCACTTCAGCGCCACTTTTGAAGAATAGCTGATTCCTCTGAAAAAAACATACAGACGCAGCATGGTATGTAGAGTCAGGTCCAACAGCTGAGGCCAACGTCTCTTATTCTCCGTCACTCTCACTGGTGGAAGGTAAATTTGTTTAAATAAAAGGACTCTCTGATGTGAGCAGAATTCATTGTTTTAAATCCTAATATGCAACCAAAGTCTTGAGACCAGTAGCCAAACACATATGACAGACTGAAAAGGGATAGAGGTACTCTCCCAGTGGGCGACGGGCCGTCGTGGAGCCAGTGTCCCGTCTCATTACAGCCAGAGGACTGGAGAGGCACGCTAATCCTCCACACCCACCCACCTATCCACACACATACACACACACACACACACACACAGAGACAAATGGAGATGTACACATACACTGTCTTGAACACAAAGACACCCAAACAAGCATGACAGACAGACACACACCAACCTATTCAAGAAATTACACCCTACACCCTACACTCCCCTGACCTCACTCCGAGCTCTTCATCCAGACAGGATAGGAAGAACAATGATATCACTTTCAGCAGGACTTCACTTTATGTTGCCACTCTGTTTGCACACTAGTGCAGACTAGCTGTGGCCTCACATCTTCCCAGTTCTTAATAACGAAATATTGTGCTTGTTCACAGTGAAGGTTCACGCTGTGTCAGTTGTTCAATTTGGTTTGATTCTGGAGCGGAAACACTGATTCCCCTTCTCTTTATTTATTTTTTAATGATTGTAGAGCTTAAAATCATTAAGCTCAAACAACAACGTGGAAATAATGCGATTTTCTCCCCCCAAATCTGGCAGGTTCAATAAACTAGTAAAATCAGAAACGACTTAGCACCATGTGACAGAAATTTCTGGCTGATTGCTTCTTATTTGATCATATTAATTAGATCAAATAATACATAAGCCACAATTAAAGGGAGGTTGTGGTTCAACTCTTCAAAACAAGTAAAAAAAAGCCACATACCATTGTATTGAGAGATCATCAGGAGCACTCTTAAACTTTGCTCTAGTCTACAGGTACCATTTGCCTCAGCATCGCTTGGCAGGCTTCCCCCTCTCGCTGCATTTCTATTACCCACTCATTCCTGCAGGCTTGTTGCTGCTCGTTTACAAACATGTTTGCAAACAGGCCAGACAAGACCACTGCTGTGAGACAAACACAAAACACAAACATCAATAAACAAATAAATCCACTCACACACATCACTTCCTCCGAAGAAGAATGCATGCACACTGAGGCCGATTCCAAAGCACTCACTCAAGCCTGCTGGCAGCTCTCAGGAGCAGCATTGTTTGGTTCATATGCAGTGCATTTCTGCAGTCTTGTCTCATTATTAATAGATGGTGTCAGAGAGTCGCCGGCCTCTCTGTCTGACAAGGCATTAGCATAAACACAAACTCCCTCTCAATATCTATTTGTAACGCACTGTTGACCTTCAATTATGGATGTATAAATGTTTGTTACCCGTCCACTTAAGTGTGTGTGTGTGCATGTGTGGGCTACAGAAAAAGTAACATTTTTCACTGGTTATGAGACAGATGATTCTTTTTTTTCTTTTTTTTTAAAGTTTTGCACTAATCTAAGTCAGACACTCGAGAACAATCGCAGAATTAAACTTAATGTCTGACATCACATTTTTTAAAGAGCTTTAACCTCAAGATCTGCACAACAAAAGTTAAACTGGGGAAAACTGCACTTCCTCGGATGGCCTTTTCTAGGGTGACTCCAGGAAGCGAGTCCGTGCCCACAGACTTCAAGGCTACAAGTTTGTAGCCTATGGATTTTAGTTATTTAGTTATTTATTTATAACTCACCTGTTTAAATTTTGTTAGTACTTAAAGTTATTCACAACTGAGGATACGACTAATGCACAGGTATCGACTCCTGGAGGAATTATGGTCCAGTGGCGGTAGCACATGGGCAGTCTCTCTGCAGAGTGTCTGTATTCAGATGTGGGGCAGTGCCAAAAACAACGGGTCTGTGGGGCACTCTTGTGCTGTCGCTGGTCCTTCAGCCAGCCATGGTGAATAGCCAAGTCATAACATACAAAGAGCTGAAGTGAAGCTGAGTGTTAAAAACAGTGAACGTTTCCATCGCAGTCACCATCGATGCTTTTCATTCTGAATTTTTTAATTTTTTCATCTTTGATGTCTTTTGTGGTTCTCCCATTCTTGGTGAACACTGGCCTACTTGTCAACCAGCCACCATTCAAGCATCATGCAGTTGGGATTTTTGAGGATTGCATGGGAGCCTGTCTGCAATGGCTGAAAACCCCTTTCCAAAGTTAAATGCCTGTGCAAACAGAAACAGTATAAATTAAACATTAGGTGGCCCTAGCCAGCAGCTATCTGCTAGGCTTTATCTCCACTAATTCAATCCACTCAACTGGACCTCTCCACCATGTTTCTGGTGATGGTGCCTTTTGATAAATAATATAGCTTTCTGCGTGGCTTAATTACATTAACGGCTTGTAGACGATGTCTGTGCTCCAGCTATAGCGAGTGACCCTACTGTCTGAATGTTACAGCAGAAAAGAAACTTGTCTGACCAGGCAACTTTTTCCAGTCTTCTATTGTCAAATTTTTGGTGAACCCATGTGAATTGTAGCCACAATTTCCTGTTCTTGGCTAATAGGAGAGGCACTTGCTGTGCTCTTCCTCTGCTGTAGCCCATCTGCTCCAAGGTTTGATATGTTGTGCCTTAACTCGAAGCAGTCTGGGCATTCTCTGATGACCTTTGTTGTCAACAAGGCATTTTCTTGCAGCGAACTCCCTCACTGAATATTTTCTCTCGTTTGGACCTTTCTTTGTGTTGGAAAATCCAGTAGATCAGCAGTTTCTGAAATGGTAAATCGCTTTACTAGTCCCTAAGGACCCCAAAGCGCTTTACATATCCAGTCACCCACCCATTCACACACTGGTGATGGCAAGCTACATTGTAGCCACAGCCACCCTGGGGCGCACTGACAGAGGCGAGGCTGCCGGGCCCTCTGACCACCAGTAGGCAACGGGTGAAGTGTCTTGCCCAAGGACACAACGACCGAGACTGTCCAAGCCGGGGCTCGAACCGGCAACCTTCCGATTACAAGGTGAACTCCCAACTCTTGAGCCACGATCGCCCCGATGCCCAAACCAGCCAGTCTAGCACCAATAATCTTTACTTGTATAGCACTTTTCAAAACACAGACCTACAAAGTGTTTCACAGTTTGAATAAAAGGTACACATTAAAGGTGAGTGTGCATGTTCGAACATATAGACACTTAAACAGACAAATAATTAACCACATGGTCAGCCATTCATACCAACATACAGACATGTAGTTGCAAACTATGGCTTAAAATAAAGGGGAAAAGATTAAGGAAAAGCTAACCTATTAAAATGTGTTTTCAACAGTCATTTGGAACAAATAACAGACTCAACAGAATCCTAATAGACTGAGAAAGGCTCTTCCACAGTTTGGGCACAAAACAACCTCAAAAGTATGATTACCTCTGGTTTTAAAATCAGAGCGAAGGACTTTATGGAGTGCCTGGTTTAGATGATCGGAGAGGCCAGCTGCAGTGATAAGGTCTCAGAAGATCTGCTATATAAGCTGGTTCATGTGTATGTAGAGCCTTATATGTTAATAAAAGGATTTAAAAGTGTATTTGGAATTTCTCTGCAAGCCAGTGAAGAAATGCAGGAATAGTGTAATTATTACCCCAGCTTTTACCTGCTGGTTGTAACCAGTAGTTATTTGAGTTACGATTGCTTTCCTATCAGCTCAGAATAGCTTGGCTACTCTCCTCTGACCTCTGGCATGTGACATCAACAAGGCATTTTCACTGAGAGAAATGCTGTTCACTTAATATTTTCTGTTTGGCACCAGTTAACATGCCACTTTCAGTCACTTAAATCATCTTTCTTCCACATTCTAAAGCTCAACATCGGACATAACAGATTTCTTTTTTATGACAGTAATCTACTTTTAAACGTTGTGTTACGTAACACTGTCATACATAGCAGTAGTGACTTACACTAAAGAGTTACAAATCTTTATTTGTACATACAGTGCTTAACAAATGCATTAGACCATAAAATATAGATCATAAAAACTAGAAAAACACAAATATTTTTAAACATTCCTCAAAAACTTGTTTAAAACAGAATTATGTTATTATTTGTTTGGCAGTTAAAAAAAACTGCATTTACATTTTTCAACCCACACTGGACTTCTCTAAGAAGTCAGAAATTAATCAAGCATAACATTCATCCATGTGAACTATTTTTTTTTTCTGTTCAGCACTTCATGTGACTGTGGTGATATTAAGTGTAAGTGGACATCTTTAAAAAAAAATAAAATTTGATTATCTTTTTTTTAAATTGTTTTTTGCAAGACAGTAAATTTGAAAATTCATGGATAAAAAAACAATATATATTTTTTATAATTAAAAATATTACTTTAATTGAAGAGCTTGTGCATACTGGTGGGTTAACCATTAGCCATTAGCCTTGATTTGGGTAATTACCAGTACTATTAATTCAGGGCAGCTGTGGCATAAGCCCTAACACTGGGTGGTAGTCTAATAAATTTGTTAAGCACTTTACATATGCATGCAGAATTAAAACGTGTATATCCATGACACTGCAGCAAATAGTCTGCTTCAAGTGCATTTACACCGAAATTGTTCCATGTGATTTAGGAGTGGGAGGTTGCTTGCCACTGGAGGAAAGACACATGATCACCTATGAGACAAATATGACCTGAGTAAGTGCAATTTTGAAATGATGAAGCTATCTAAACCTATGTGGCCCCATATGCCACGATCTAGAGAAACAGATGAGAAACAAAGTAATTGACGTCCATCGGTCTGGAAATGGCTACAAAGCCATTTGAAATACTTTAGAACTCCAGTGAATCACGGTGAGAGTCATTATCCACAAATGGAGAAAACTCATGACTCATCCAGGAGGTCACAAAAGAGGCCAGAACAACATCCAAAGCACTTCTGGCCTCACTTGCCTCAGTCAAGGTCACAGTTCATGATTCTAAAATAAAAAGAGAGTGGGCAAAAATGGCAGCCATGGGAGAGTTCCAGGGAGAAAACCATTGCTGACCAAAAAGAACACAACAGCTTGTCTCATATTTGCCCCAAAACATCTTGATGTTCCCCAAGACAAGAAAATATTCTGTGGAAAAGCTTGACCCTTTTCCCCCGTTACATCTGGCATAAGACTAACGTAGCATTTCACAGATAGAACATCACACCAACAGTCAAGCATGGTGGTGGTAGTGTGATGGTCTGGGGCAGCTTTGGTAGTTTAGGGCCTGGAAGACTTGCTGTAATTGTTGAAACAATTAATTCTGCTCTCTAACAGCAAATCATAAAGAAGAACGCCCAGACACCAGTTCATCCCTTGAAGCTCAAGAGCACTAAGTTATGCAGCAGGACAAAGATCCGAAACACACCAGCAAGTCAACCTCTGAATGACCAAAAATAAAACAATAAATCATGGTTTTTGAGTGTCCTAGTTAAAGTCCAGAATTAAAACATCACCTTAAACAAGTTGTGCTCAAAAATCCTCCACTGTGGCTAAATTAAAACAATTCTACAAAGAAAAGAGTCAAAATTGTTCCACGGTAGTGTGAAAGACTCACAAATGGCAATTGCAACCCTTGGTGACAAGGGCGGTACAACCAGTCATTAGGTTTAGGAGGCATCTGCTTTTTTACACAGAGCCAGGTATGTTTGGATAGTTTATTTCCCTTAATAAATTAAATCATCCTTTAAAAATTGCATATTGTATTTACTGTCCAATATTAAACTGTGTTTAAAAAAATAATTAAAGAATTTTTAAATTTTAAATCACCATCATTATGATAAATATTTTCTCATTGCGTCATGGTTCAGGTGAGTCCACAGAGTCATAGTTTCCACCCCTGGGTGGAGTCGCGGCATCCCTGCGTGTCTCCACGCCTGCTGGCAATTGAGCTGCCAGTATATAGGACCAGAGCTCACCACTACTCTTCGCCAAGTATTCAGCTAACCATATCATCCTGTTGTCTGCCATTTCACCCTGTGGTTATACTCACCTTCATCTCGGCGTTGGTTGGTACTCGGCACCTCTTTGCATCATAGCTCAAGTTGGCTTCACTCACCTGCCTGCCCTCCTGCTACAGTACTCTATGGATCACCCTCACCTGGAAACCACGCTGCCTCGTCCAGACCACTTACCAAATCCTCCACCTGCTAAATGTTCAGAGATTCCAGGTTGATTCCCCCTCCCCTTGTCACAGAATCAAAGTGCATTATGTTAATCTGCTACTTCACATTATTTATAGCCATTCAAGTTTCTACTGTTTGTTAGAGCCACAGATTATCCTACGTAGTTCACAGTTCACAGTCTAAGTTGCTATTTTCCTTGTTCTTGTGAATAAAGGTTTTGCGTTAATCACGCTCACCAGTGCCCCTGTGTGTCATCTGCATATTGAGTCTTTTGGCCGGTTCGGCCTCAGCCGTGGCACACTGGGGGGCTCACTTACATAAGCATTGTGCACAATTGAACAAAAATCTCCAAAATAACAGTGAAACACAGAGATTTATTTAAAAAAAAAACATAACACACAACAGTTGCCTTTATTTTATGACTTTTTAATGCTTACTGCTTAGTCAACTTCTACAGGCCTATTCTGAGCTGTAAAAACCCTGAGTCAGTCGATCACTGAATCCTAACTTTGAGGAGAAAAGTGTTGATGTTGGGAAAGCTTTGTTTAAAGATGACCCCTAATACCTACTGGTTTAAAAATAACCCCAATATAAACACCAAACCAGAGCGGTGCATCAATCTAAAAAACATTTTGGATTTCGATAGATTAAAACTTGATGTAGTGAAACAACAGCATTGTGCTGTTTATCTGCAAATTAATAGAAAATTGTACAAATTATAAGGGCAATAGAAATGGACAGTGATATCACTACTTTCTAACTTCTTCATGTGTTTTATGCCTAACAGACTCTGACCTGTTCGTTTTCTTCTCCTCATCCTCCTGAGCTGTTAAAAGGTCTGCTGGTGTTTACATGGGTGTGATAGCTCAATCTCCACAGCCTCACACTTCACACATCACCTAACACAACATGCTTTTATTAAAATAAGATCTTTCCATTAGTACTAATAAAGTACTTTGTGTTAGTGTGTGCAGAAAGCCAGCCATTCATTAAAAATGAATAGAGCAGCATCTCAGCCTGCAGCTATCTGTGTTGTTGTTTTTCCCCTTCACTGCCTTTGTGTCATGTATTTCTTTGCTTTCTCCTCCATATTTCTCAACTGATTGAACCAGATGTGTTTCTCTGGTTCTGCTGCTGTCACTGTCCACATCCCTATCTTCACCACACCTGGCAATTATTATGCAAAAATAACAGCACACACAGCATTTCCATTAAGTGTTAATGCCGCCTCCCTCATTCATCATGTGGCACTATGCCCCCAGTATGTTCGTGCACTGTAAAATGACCATTTATTCAGTCCTGAATGGGTCTTGCTTTAAGGTGATGACAAGTCTTTGAATATATTATACACACGATCTCAGTCAGAATGTTCAAGAAAGAGAAATATCTTTCATCAAATGACCATGAAAAAGCTGATTTGGACCTTTCAGTCATGGCCATGGTTTCCAGTGCCAAAATTCATTGTTATTTCTCCAGATCAATCCTCAATGAAGGTGTATCTTTAGTTATACAACACAAATATCTAAACAGCCAATCACATGGCAGCAACTCGCTGCATTTACAACTGTAGACATAGTCAAGATGACCTGCTGAAGTTCGAACTGAGCATCAGAATGGGGAAGAAAGGCGATTTAATAGACTTTGAACGTGGCTATGCGCACTGGTCTGAGTATTTCAGAAATCTGCTGGGATTTTCCCACACAACAGGTTTACGAATGGTCTGGAAAACAAAAAAATTCCAGTGAGGGGCAGTTCTCTGATAATGTTTTGTTGATGTTAGAGGTCAGCATAGAATGGTCAGACTGCTCTGGGCTGATAGGAAGACGACAGTAACTTAAATAACCAGTCGTAACAACCAAAGTATGCAGAAGAGCATCTTTGAATGGAGAACAGGTCAAATGTTGCAGCAGATGGGCTACATCAACAGAAAACCACTAGGTGCAAGTCCTGTCAGCTAAGAACAGGAAACTGAGGATGCAATTCACACAAACTCATTAAAATTAGACAATAAAAGTGTTGCCTGATCTGATGAGTCTCAATTTCTTGTAGGATCAATCTTTGGTCTAAACAGCATAATAGCATAGACCCATCAGCCTTGTATCAACTGTTCAGGCTGCTGGTGTTGGTGGTGTAATAGTGCATGATTAGGACATATCTTTTTGTCACACACAGATGCTCTTTAGTATCAGCTTAAACCCCACAGTCTACCTGAATATTGTTGCTGACATTCTTCATCCCTTTGTGACCACAGTGTACCCATCTTCTGATGGCTGCTTCGAGCAGGATAACACATCATCTCATAATGATAAGAACATTTTAGCATGTTTTTTGGAACATGATGAGTTCCACAGTCAACAGAATTTCATCCAATAGCGCACCTTTGAGCTGTGGTGGAATAGGAGATTCACATCTGGAGGATCTGTGTAATGATATCATGTCAATATGGACCAGAATCTTTAATGAATGTCTCCAGCAAATTGTTCAATCTGTTCAATCACAGAGAATTTAAGCGGTTCTAAAAACAAAAGTGGGTCCAACCCAGTACCAACAAGGTGTACCTAATGAAGTGGCTGGTGAGTGTGCATGAATTCCATTCGCTTAGAAACAAAATGTCAAAGAAATTGCTATACAAGTACAGTTACCGAGCAACGGTTTCTACAAAAAAAGGATGGTTAATGTGCTCAAAATGAAGACAGAAAAGTACTTGGGCACCCATTAGTGCCTTTACTATTGATCATATTACAGCATTTAAGTATTTAGATCAGGAAACCTTAACCTTGCAAAGTTGCAAATCAATCAGTAAATCTATCTATCTATCTATCTATCTATCTATCTATCTATCTATCTATCTATCTATCTATCTATCTATCTATCTATCTATCTATCTATCTATCTATCTATCTATCTATCTATCTATCTATCTATCTATCTCTCTCTCTCTATATATATATATATATATGTATATATGAACAGGAATGGATTACAGTGCATACTATGTATAGAATCCTTGGTTCAGTTAAGGCTGTTTCTAGTTTTGATTATTATGCATGCATTTATAGTGCCTTGTCCTAAGAAAAATATAGTTTAAAAACACAATAAAACATACACTTAAGCTGTATAGAATGATTTTGTTTTCTACTCCGCGGCTGCTGAGTGACCCCTCATCTGGGGCTCTCCTCAGCTCTTTCTGGGATAGTGGCAAGGCTGCCCCTCTGTTGGTCTTCCTTGGTCTCTTGTGTTCTGAGGGCCTCTGGATGTCTGGAGTTTTGATCTCCTCCATACCTGCTTCATGCCCTGGATGACGGGGCTGTGGCTCCACCCTCTAGCAGATCATTACATGAAGGAACCTTTTACAGTTTTTCTCAGTCGCTTTGGTGCGTTCCTCAGAACACCATTAACATTTGCACAGCAGTTAGTGCATTTCCCAAAACAATTAGTGCAAACTGCAAAACCTAGTGGATAGCCTGCAAAAGCACGTCACATGCACAGAATTGATTATCCATACCTCAAAAGCAAGTATCCATGTCAATGAAACTGTCAGTGCCATCAAAATGAAAAGTCTTGACACCATCTTTATGAACAAGATAGTCAAATGGCATTGTCATGTTTCCACTATGACAGTTTATAATTTCAGTGTTTCCCATTGCAAAAACAATTGGTGACACCTGAAAATGCTGACGACAGCACGATGGCCTACCTGTACAGCCATCTGAAATGTGCAGTAAAGTCACTGTAGATGTTATGGGAGTCTTGGGAGTAACTGAGACACTGAATACGTACGTTTCACATTTCCATTGTGTAGAAGTGTTTGTAATCCTACAGAATTGTGCAAAAGAAAAATATGCTACAGTCACTTGTTCACTGTAGAATACATGTAAACATAAAATCACCCATTTGGTAGAGCTGTGCACTAATGTGAACAATAAACAGCACATGTAACAGTACAGTAAATCATTCTGGCACATCCAGACGTTCCTGTCTGTCTGGCCACATATTTTCATCTACATCACAACAGATGTTATCCCTCACAATGCAGCGAGGAAAGTATCTCCTGGAGTGGCGAATCCATCCTCTGCAGGACCCTGCTGTGATGTCGTCACATGCTGCATCCATGGCTGCTAGCAGGGCCATTTGCTCATGTGGATGCCGGTCATAAACTTTCCACCTCCAGGCAGAGAAAAACTCCTCTATTGGATTAAGGAATGGGGAATATGGAGGGAGATATTCAACCAGAAGTCTGTCATGTGCTGCAAACCACTCTCTGACCTGATGGGAGTGGTGAAAACGGACATTATCCCAGACAACAACATACTTGCTGAGTTGGCCTCCACCTCTCTCATTCTCAGGGACTAGGTCCCTGTAAAGAGTGTCTAAAAATGTCAGGAGATGTTGGGTATTGTATGGACCAAGAAGGGGGATATGGGTGAGGACGCCGTTGTCTGAGATGGCTGCACACATGGTAATATTCCCTCCGCGCTGACCAGGGACTTCAGTGGTTGCCCTCTGTCCAATGTGATTCCTTCCACGCCTTCTGCCTTTGGCCAGATTGAAACCTGCCTCATCAACATATATGAATGTGTGCAGTGTTTCCCTGGCTTCCAGCTCCAGTACACGCTTTAGAGAGAGACAGAAATGCAATGTCACAATATGCCTGTGTACAGTAACAAACAGTAATGCATGCATTTGGTAAAACACATTGTAGAGTATGTGCTGTGGAATTGCAAGTGTACTGCATGAAACTACGAAGTACTGTAAAACAGTTTGCAGTGCAGAACATAGAAGACCAGCTTTACCTGCACATACTGGTGACGGATCTCATTCACCCTGTCACTGTTTCGTTCAAATGGCACCTCATACAATTGCTTCATGTGGATTTCATTTTTCTTGAGTACTCTGTCAATTGTTGAAATTGAAACAGATTCAATATTGCCAAATACCGTGTGATTCTCTATGACAGCGCTTTGTATTTCTCTCAGCTTTATTGCATTGTTTGCAATGACCATTGCACAAATGGCTTCTTCTTGCTGTGGGGTAAAAAGGGGCCCTCTTCCGCCTCCGCGAGGTTGTCTTACAATCCTATGTGGTGCAGAGTGAACTTTTTGTGAAATTGCAAATACAGTACAGTAACATGTGATGTGTCTGAGATGGCACAGTACAGTACAGTGTATTACTGTTTGCATACCTGTTTTCCCTACGGAATGTTTGGATGATTGAACTGACAGTAGTTCTTCCAATATTGGGTTGCACCCTTCGACCAGCCTCCTCCATGGTGAGGCCATGATTGACAACATGGTCCACAATTGTAGCCCTTATTTCATTAGGAATCCGCCTATATCTGCCTCTTCTCCCTCTTCCCCTTCCCCTTCCTCCCCGCATCCTCACCCCTCTTCCACGGTGCTGACCTTCCATTTTGTGTCACAGAAGTGTAGAAATGGTACACACTAGCTCCTGCGCAGTTTATATATGCTTGCCAATTGGGGATTCACAGGATTCATCCATAATTGACAGTGAACAAGTTGTTGGTAACAACTAAACTTTCACACGCCTCCTCATGAGTGACAGCTGTGATTCACCTGAGATCAATTGTTCAATTTCGGAGACATTTCCAGGAAAAATGATACAGAAAGGTATAGGATTTGCTTGACAGATGGCCAATATTTGGCATGTGATAACTAGTTCAACAATTTTGTGTGTGATGACTCAAGCAATGGATGTATGACTATTAGTTTTATTGGGAACGACTATTCAGCATCCATAGGTATGATTACTTTTGACTGACATGACATAAGCAAATGGAAATGTCAGAAAGCAGCAGGGAAATGTATGGAAGCAACTGATTCATGTCCAAAATCATTAGCAGTTTGTTCAGAGAGAGGAGAAATTGCTACTATGATGTGCACAAATGACTGAGTGTTGTGGAGGTTGAACTAATAGTTATGAGAATTTCAATTCTGATCTGAGAAACGCACCAAAGCGACTGAGAAAAACTGTAATACAAGCGTGCTCATGCTCACAGGTGTACACACAGGTGCTCACACACACAAACTACACCCTTTTTGGCTCCTACCTCAAAGCACACTGTGCGCTGTCGATCTTACGTGCTGCACAATAATGTTTAATATTTAGTATTTACTGTTATATTCCCATAGATCATCATGATGTTGTTTATTATGTTGCACTTTTTTTTTCTTCTGCTTGTTTTCTCTTTTTTCTTTCTCAACAGGTGATCCAAGTGATTGATATATGTATTTTTTGTCTGCTTATTTTGTTGGTTTTTGTTTTTTGCCCTTTATCCCCATCCCTCTTCCCCGCTGTTTTTCTTTCCCTCTTTCTTTCTCCCCTTTCTTTTCCCCAGCCAAGTCTGTCCTGTATTTAGCAAGTGAAAATGAAATAAAATAAACAATAAAAGGTGAATCAAATTGACCATTACGGCAAGGCTGGGATGGTCCATTTGGTAAAGTAAATCCGTTGGGCATCTTTCTTCGCCTTTAGACAATAATTCTGATGGCAAAAGAGCCAAACGGGACAGGCTAAAAAAAAGAAAAAAAAAATGAATGATTTTGTTTTGAGTCATTGAAACAGTTGGAACAGTTTCCAAAAAACTTGCCAGTCTCCAATGAATCCTTGCACTAATTAGACTCATTAGGCTCAATCCAGCGTAGGCCAAACAGTTTCATAAACCTGATCTTGTTTTTGACAGGCTGCAGCAAAGTGTCATCATGTGTGCCTGTGTCAGCCAGTCGAGTGTATGGTAAGAAGCACAGTGTGTTACCACGTGCTTGCGTGCACTGCTCAGTGCTGTCAGAGAGTCCACAGTGAAAGGTGTGATCTTAAGTGTGATTTTTGTGCTCAGAGTGAAATAATCACACTTTTCCCAGTGGTCACACTTGTCAATCAGATGTCTTAAACTTACATTTCAGGGGTCACTTCACTGATGTCAATGCTATAAAAACATTTTTAGATGTTTTTAATCATATAGATGGACAAATTATAAGGCAAAAGGTGCATGAAAAAAGGAAGTCAGAGGCCCCCTGTGGACAGAGCCAGGCTTCTCTTAGTACTTTTAAAAGCTTGTACGGTATCCATGGTATAAAAGTGCAACTTCAATGTTTGGTTCAAATCGTAAAATAAGAGGGTTTCTGACTTTGTCAATAACCACACATGGTCTACACTAATACACATTCAAAACTGGCACCACAGAGAACCTGAGTGTGTGGCTCACAGCACATTGGTGGATGGAAGCTGCCCAGCATGCAATAATGGTGCACCCAGTGGTACCTTAGGAATCCCCCAGCATATCAAGCAGTACCCAGCTCAGCCACACAGCAGTCTGTTTTACCTGATGCCCTGTAGTAGGAGATATATACAACAAAATATTCTATTTTTCTTGTTTGTGGGCAGTATTTTACAGTAACCAGAGTATTTATTTTTTCTAGTTGTCGATCAGTCTTCTCTAAACCTACTAGCTGACTCGTCGCCTGAGCTGCTGTAACACTGTGGTCTTACAGATTAAGTGTTTTGAAAGTTGTTAGTGGGTTTCTAAGTGGAAAAGCTGGGATGTGCCTTCAAAATTCCTGTTATGTGTTGACATTTAACGAGTGGGCTCAGACTTGTGCATGCTATTAGGCAGTCTAATAACTAAGCGTACGATGGGAAGAACATGTGCTATTAACTCCAAATGTTCAAAGACAACACAGTCGTGAGTGGTCCTGCCCATTTGAGCGTGTGAAGCTTAGCCAGAATCAATCTGAGCAATCGATGCTAATAACTTACTAGTATGCCTGCGTGCAAACAGATTGTTAACTAGTGAGATGAGAGTGACAGGAGACATGATGGGATCTGCACCCTCATTACTAACAGAAGCTTATTAAATTTAAGCCTCATCAGTTATGTTTTGTTCCTAGCTAGAAGGAGAAAGTACAACCACAGGTCCTGCATCTGAGCCTACCTTTCTGTGTGGAATTTGTAAGTTTCCTTGTGTTTATGTGGATTCCCCGGCTACTCCAGCTTCCTTCCTCAGTTCAAAAACATGCATGTTAGGATTCTGCATTTATTTTTAAAGTGTGTGCCTGTACATCTTTCTGTTGATTTGCTCACCTCACGCCCTGTGATAGCTAGCTCTTAAAAATGTCAAACATCCAGTGAGTGGCAATTGTTCACATGGATAAGTGATGTTGATGAGAGGTTAGAGGAGAATGTGTGCACATGCTCTGAAAAACTGAACTGCTAAAGAGTGGAAAAAGCTTGGATTAAAAAATCTGTCTTTGGCCTGAGGCGTGCAGATGGTGAGCTCAGAGAAGAACATCATGGACCCAACCTGCCACGAGTCAACAGTCCAGGCAGCTGCTGCTGGTGTAATGATATGAGGAGTGTTTTCATGGTAGTTAGTGTTTGAAAGTTAGCGTAGGTGCTTTTATTGCCACAGTTTACCATCTTGTAATAGTCCATTAAAAAAAGCCATCTCCAACTGGTTTCATGAACATGACAGAGAGGCCATTTTGCTTAATTTGCCTTTTCAGTAGACTTGTAGTCAAGACCGCCTAAACCAAGACCAAGACAGACCGAGTCAAGACCAAGACAAAGTCGAGACGAGACCGAGACAAAAAAGCCTTTAAACTGCAGCCAGGTGCTGCTTCGTTTACGGGTGTCAGGCATATTTATGTGTTTTTGCAATGCACTCGCACAGCCCTCCTCACCGCTGTCTACTGTCTCCCTCACTTACTGAGAGGACAGACACACGCTCCACTTGACTGTCGCGTCTCTCACCCTCTGTTTTTCACATAATGATATTATCCTATATCCTCGCATGAGATTGGCCACAATATGGAGGGATTGGAGCATAGCTGAGCCACTGTGTGAGAGCTGAGCAGCGAAAGGAAATTAAGTGAGGAGCCGGCTCTCGCTCAATGGGAGTCGACTCTTCTGATTCACTACAAAGCGCTCTCTAAGCACGGCTCTTAGAGCTGGTGCTTTTGCGCATGACACATTATCGAACTTTACGTTGTGTGTCGATCTGAGACAGCAAGACTGAGACAGCAAGACCAAAACAAGACCGAGGAATCCGAGACCAAGACAAGACCAAGACCACGTAAAAATGGTCTCGAGACCACATCCAACTCTACTTTTCAGTCATTTGATCTTAATCCACAAGACACTTTTTGAGTGTGGTAGAACTGCATATTACTGGTACGAGAGTGCAGATGATGAATGAACAGAAATGATGGGATGTAATATGACAACCGGAAACAGAAACTCATGAATCCATGCCTATGAGAACTGAAGCTGTTTAAGAGCTCAACAAGTAACAGGATACTGTGCCTAATAAAGTTTATATGATCCTAAATTACACTCCTTAGTTATGCAAGCACCAATTTGTTAATGTTCACTCACAGCCACTTCATTAGGCACATTACATAATTAGGTGCAATCACATGACAGCAATTCACTACTCATAGGCATGTAGACATTTTCAAGATGATCTGTTGAAGTTCAAGCATCAGAATTGAGAAGAAAGGTGACTTAAGTGACTTTGAATGCAGTATAGTTGTTGTTTCCAAACAGAAAATATGCAGTGAGCAGCAGGTCTCTCAGAAAAATAAATCCTCTTTTATGCCAGAGCTCAGATGAGATCTAGACTGCTTTGAGCTGATAGGAAGGAAACAGTACTAACTCCTATAAGTACTGGTAACAACCAAGGTATGCAGAAAATCATCTTAGCACAGTGAATGGAACCAGGCTTGAGGGACTTGAGATAAGAATACACTGGGTGCCACTCTAGTCAGTAAGAACTGGAAACAGGGGCTATAACGCACACAGTCTCACAAAAATCGGACAATATATAGAAGACTGGAAAAACACAGACTTGTCTGGCGAGACTCATCAGAATTTGGCATAAACATGAAAAGAAAAGAGGAATCCTTCTTCCTTATGTCAACAGATCAGGGTGTGTAGGTTGTGTAATGGTTTGGGGGAAACTTTGTTCCCATTAGTAGCAGATGAGCATCTTTTTAAATCTTTATAAGTTTAAAAAAAAATCTTAAACTGGTTTCTTGGACATGAAAATGAATTTACTGTATGCAATTAGCCTCCGCAGTCATCAGATCTCAATCCAATAGAGCACCTTTGGGATGGGATACAACAGGAGATAGGCCTCATGTAATAATAATAATAATATCAATAATAATAACAATAACAATAATAATAATAATAATAATAAGAAGAAGAAGAAGACATGGGATATTTTTCCAAGGCACTTGTATAATTATTAGCTTAATTCGTTCATTTGTTTTGACTAAGTAACTCAACTTGGTGCATAATTTAACACAAAGGTTTCCTTATATGTTCTGAATGTAACAAACTGCATGTTACTGTGCAACTCAATTCTAAATATTTCACATGCTGTGACTGTGTGGAAGTCAAAGATGTTTCCTAACAACCAAACAAAGTGTCTGTCATAAAAATATTTTTCTAATTACTAATCTGTTGTTTTCAAAACATGCCATTTCCAAAGCTCCCAAACGTTTACACTTTTAAAAAGGCTCCAAAACTCCCGAACATTGTTTGGTTGTTATGGCTGGCTGCTCTAAATCTTGACTCATCTCTCAAAGATGGCCTAAACAGTAGAAACACTACTTTAATATACATACTGTTGTCTAAAATAGGTTATCTTACTGCTTCTTCCTATTTTCTTTTTAATCAAAAAAAGTTACAATAATCATACTAACAGGGATGGCTTTTGTTTCAGATGAGTTGCCTCTGACAAAAGCAAAAAAACCTTTTAATGTGATTTGAGCAGATGGCGATATTTGTTTTGGGGGATACACCCTAATGTGTGTTACAGTATGAAGACATGCAGATGCTCTATCAGAGAAACAACGCACAGGTGTAAGATGTTCAGAGTAAACCAAAGCTGAGTCTGGAGGACTCTAAGAACAATCAGCTGTCCTGGTTCCACAGCTGGAGAAAACTTACTCTGAACTAACCAGGTATAATCCTGGATCAAACTTTAATCAGTGACCATTGGGTACACCACATGTCTAGTCTGCTTCTTGAATCAGATCACCTGTATAATGAACAAGAAAAAGTAGAACTACATTCAACATACAGCAGAGAAAATACTTGGATTGAGACAGATCAGGATGGTGACCTTAAACGTCTGTGGAATGAGGTGTAAGATGTGAAGATACTGTGAAATGAGAGGAAGGTGTAGCTATGAATGACAGAGAAACAGGAAACTATCTTGAAAAGGATGCAGACAAAAAACATGTCACACTTGATATAAAAAGAAGAAATCCTGGACACAGCTGAATGTAAAACAAACAAACAAACAAACAAAACCCCTTTAAGTAAATTTCCGTTCTTTACCTATAAATCCACATAATTATCATTGAATAGTTCATTTAAAGTTAGTCCTGAGTTCACTGAACTTTAGAGTTAAAGGCAGTGAACTTGTATTAAGATTCTTGTGACTTATCTTACACTGTGAAACCTAAATATTGGCGAGTACTCTAATAACCTCACAGTGTACCTTAATACACTTACTGACTTCAGTGAGTAACCAACAGAACCTTGTTCTAATGACCGGAGCTTGACTAATAATTCTGATGTGAATCTAGTGGGAAGTGTAACAGCTTTTTAGATTTTAAGCACTGTTACCTCACAGTGAGTGAAGCTGGGGCATTTCTGTGTGGAGTTTGCAACTCCCCATGTTTGCGTGGGTTCTCTCATAGGTGTGAATGTGAGTGTGAATGGATGCCTATCTCTCTGTGTTAGCCCTGTGTCAGATTGGCAACCCGTCCAGCGTTTACTCAGGATAAGGATAATTAGGAATAGAAAGGCTAGATTGATGGGTTAAACAATAAATATGCAATACCAGGGGTTCACTCCCTGCTTTCTGTTTATGACTACCAAATAACAACAATGTAATGTACATCATTCAGCACACAGGGGTCTGCACTGCCCCCCTATGGCCTTTAGATTCAACAGCAGCTCTTATACTGAGTAGATGGGTCCCCCTTTGAACTGATTTGGCTGATTTCACCTGTTTCCAGTGAAAAGTGGAGTTTACATGTGGTGGACATTTGCTGCAAAAGAACTACAGATGTGTTAACAGAAGTCAATCAAACACACCCATGCAGAGCTGAATTCACATCCAAACTGCCAAACTCTTTTTTGTTGACACTGACAAATAAAAATGCTACTCTATCTGGTGTTTTTTCAGTCTAATGACTCTAATGATGTTGACAACATCAACTCAGAATGTTTTTGTTTTTATAAGTAACACAGAGCCACAGAAACTACTCAACACACAAAACAGGAAATACTTGCTGGAAACATAAATACTTCATTTAAAAACAAAACAACATTCACACTCTACAAGAGGAGTGTGTCTTGGCAAAGAAACACTGATGCAATAAGGCATGGTTTATTTGGTCTTCTTGCCTTTGCCCTTTCCTTTGTCCCTTTTGGCCTTTTTGCTTTTGGCCTTATTCTTTAAGGCCTTGCGAACGCTGTAGCCTCTCCACCAGGCCTGGATCAGAATGGCAGCTTTGGTCTTCAACTCCAGCTCTCTGATCTCCTCCTGTCTCTTCTCTTCAGCCAGCCGCCTCCTCTCCTGGATCTGATTGTATTCCATCTCCAGGGTAGAAAAGGGTTTCTCAAACTTCTTCCGCTCATTGTCCTCCATTTCATAAGCATTTTCATTCACCTCCAGTTTGGCCTGAGAAAGGCGATGGTGGCATTGGGGGTGTGTTGTGTCAAAAGTGGAGAAGAGGGAGATGGCAGTGGATATGGTTGTGGAGTGAAGAAAAAACAGAAAAGTGGTGAAAATATAAGAAATGCTTTCACTGACACTGAGCATCCTTAATTTACTAAGGACATAAAAAGGTAACAATGACCTAAAAGAAAACCCAGGACAACACCTTTATTTCCAGATGTTATACAAGAGTAAATACAACAGTTCTGGATTTTAAAGCATAGAAACTTGGATGTTATTTTATATGCTGTGATAGAGCAGATCATGTATGCCACAGTATCCTTGGGCAAGATTATGAACCTAAGTTGTTTTGAGTGCTCAAGTAGAAACGTTATATATAAGAACCAGCTGATTTACCAATTACAATGAGCTCATAGAATAAATATAAGTTTTATGTGTAAAATTGAAAATTAAATGTGTAAACACTTTCCCCATTGGATGCTTACTAGGGGTAACCATTGTTTTTCTTTTCTGAACTGAGTGGTTTCGGGCCTGCTTCCTGAACAAACTGACTGGGATTGTTTTCTATACAGGAACCTATTCTAATGGTCATCAAACTACATCTTTATTGATATAACCTTAGGTGTCAAAACTTGTCATTAAGTGTACAGGGCTGTCACGTGTTAATATTGAGCTGGTACTGTACTGTAAATACAGTAAATGTCACAACTTTGCATGGCAGGATTAGCCAGGATACTGTGGCATACAGTTTACCCAGTTTATTGTGAGGTGTCACATACTGTGCAACTGTGATAACCTTAACATAATATTTTAGGGACATATTCTGAATATAGTAATGAGTAATAAGTTTGTAGAAAGACCCCATGTTAATATTTTACAGACCATTTCTGGTACTTTGCAGTACTTTGCAGTGGAAAGTTTGTACCTGGATTTCTCCTATTTCGTTGTCAAACTTTTGGATTAAGGAGTCAATTTTCCCTTGCATCTTTTCATTTTTCTGCCAAAAAACAATAACAGTGAACATGAGTTTAATGAAAACCAAATACACTACCACAAGTAAAACATGAAACCTTATTGTTACACTAAACGTACCTCTTGGAGTAATCTCTCAGCCTGTCTGTTCTCAAGCACAACATTTTTGAGCTGAATTTTCAGTTGATCAATTTCCTGCTGTAAACGGTCCTGCTTCAGCTTTGACACCTGAATGTGTGCCTGCACCTGTTTGTCTTCAAAAGGCGACATGTTATCATCTGACACATCACCTTCTTGAGGGCTGCACGCCTGCAGCAAACTTTCCAAGTGTTTGATTGTGTTCTCTTTCTGGGAAATCTGTGATATCAAAAGCAATGGATAGGAGGTGAGAAGATGGAAAAAATGAAGATTCTGCTTCTCTAGATGCTAATGAAAAAGCCTTGATACCTTACCTCAGCATCTACTTGCTGTATAGCTTTAGCTACTTCTTCTTCCTCCAGTGAAATATTTTTCTCCAGATCTTTTGCAGAGGATGAAAACTCTTTCTGCTTTGTGATGAGCTGTAGCTCCTCGTCCGGGCTGATCAGAAACTTTTCTACCATGTGGCTATGAAGCACCTTTAATCCTTTAATTAATTTGTACTCCTTTTCCTCTATTTTTATATCTAGTTCTGCCCTCAAGCCAATAAT
This sequence comes from Perissodus microlepis, assembly GCF_051167445.1. Classification (NCBI taxonomy): domain Eukaryota; kingdom Metazoa; phylum Chordata; class Actinopteri; order Cichliformes; family Cichlidae; genus Perissodus; species Perissodus microlepis. The sequence continues at coordinate 18,123,839 of NC_140472.1, forward strand.
GCCATCTGAATGGGCTCGGCAATAACGGAGAATATCCCTGACAGAGTTCTTGAGATCATTCCCAAGCTGAGCGCTCTCCTTCTCTCCTCCGATCCTGGCATCTCTTATTTGTTCTTCAACGGACTCCTGTTTGAGACTTTCTAGTTTCTCCAGTCTTTCCACTAAAATCCAATGTTTTTCAAGTGCCTTGCTCAAGTCCTTGTGAACAATCTCAGACTTACTGTTAAGGTGGAGGAGAGCGGGCAGAGCTGCTGCGGTTTCAATTTTACTGATGCAGTTTTCAAGTATGCTTAAAATAATATGAGCCTCACTAGAGAGGTGCTTGCTCTGTACCAAGCAACCATCTTCTGACTGGCTGTTTGGCAGCAATGCCAACCAATCTTCAGACATGTCAACACTCAGTGGCTTCAACTGGGAAAAAAAAAAAAGTCTGGTTTTGTCTACAGTGTCTTAGCTTTTGATAAAGGCAGTGTGTTCTATGAATGAATTTAGCACGAGTTCGTATATTTCACTTTACTCTATATGTCACACTTGTTAAATCAGAAAACTAATTTTAATATTAGACAGTTTTAGTCTAAAGTCACGGGCTCTTTGTGAAGTACTGTATTGGTTTTATTTTATACCTGGTAAATTAATTTTCTTATTAGCGAGCCAGTTAAGTATCTATAGTACTGTGAGTGGTAAACGTTCTAAACTACACATCGTAAATTTAAAAAATGAAAAGGTTGTTCTCGGTTTTTGTTTGCTTGTGGCACATAAGCAGCTTTTACTTTAGTTGTGTAATATACAAAGTTAGCTAAGCTACATACCTGTAGACGTCCCTCAGTATGTGTATGGGTTTTATTTGTTTTCCTGTTGCTAGGATACCAAATAGCCATTTACCGCTTCAGCATTGGATCATATTACAGATTGCTTATGTTGACAAAATATACACACATATATATGAATACTTTACCATATTTCAAACAAATTCATACAGGTATTAGCTTTAAATTAATATACTATGATGTGTTAAAATTGCCGACTTTTACTTTGGAAATATGCATGGTCACTTACTTAGCCTGCCGTTAACTGCTGCTAGTGTCGTAAAAGTTTGTTTATCCAGTTCTGCCCATAAGTTGTAGGTATCTCTAGAGTTTTTGCGGCGTCGTTCTTGCACATAATGTTGCTCTCAAAAAGATAAAGCTAGACGTCAATTAGCTGCGAGTGGTTATCCGTTCTATGTGTAATCAAATTAGTTGTGTAGCTGTGCGGAAATGGTGCTGCCGCGATGGACCCAGACGGACAGCTTGTTAGCCTGCGTGACAGCGAGCCAGTTAAATCGAAGATAGATATTTGTGACAAGGAAGACACCAAATCTGTAAGCTCCCCAACCCCATGTCTGTTTAGCATACTGTAAAAGGCGCTAGAGCCTGTTTTTGACTATTCTACTATCGATATTTGAACTTGCATTTAACACACTGTTCGGTTTGTCTGCTAATATCTAACCCTGCCGTCCGTCCTCAACAAGATGTGCAGTTCTACTGCTGTTTGCGGAGAGGAGAAAACCTTACACTTATTTAGCTGTTAGGTAGCTTATATTAAGTCTGACAAAAAGGTGGAATTCCAAGCAGGTTGCAGTCTGTTTATCTGCTAGCTAGCATGGAGACTGACGACGATGTGCCTCTCATCTTAACCTGGGACGAAGCAAATAGTGGTCTGCTCAGCGAGGAGCCTGAAAGAGGAGACGAAAGTAAGTCTATACAGTGATATCATCACATACCTCTGTAGTCAAGCAATGCAAACAATGTACATATACACCAAGGAAAGGAACATGATCGGGGGAAGTGGTTTGGTGTCTCTACTGTAATGCTGTCGCAGTAGACATGAAAGTAATACACAGATCCCATTAAGAAAGCACACCCGGCCAAAACTAATGCACTCCTGTGTAACACCTGTGTAATAATCCCCACCTTTAAGAAGGCTGTGGTGTTGGGGGTTCGTTCACCCCCAACATTTTAAATACACTATTAGAGTCAAAATTACAACAGACCCAAGTTTCTAAGATTCAATAAGTTAAATCACTACTTCTGTACAGGTTCAGTCTGCTTCTTCTTCTTTTGGCTGCTCACTTCATAGGTCACCACAGCAGATTATCTCCCTCTATCTCACCCTATTCCTACATCCTCCTTTGTCCTGGCAACCCTCTTTTTGTCTACACCCTTGAATCTTCTCTGTGCTCTTCCTCCTTTTCACCTGCCTGGCAGCTCCATGTTCAGGATCCTTTGTTAAATACATCCACTATCTCTCCACTGTACCTTGCCCCTTGAAGTTTGTCTCCTAAGCCCACCGCCTGATCTGTCCCTCTGATATACTCATCTCTAATCCTGTCCATTCTGGTGACTCCTAATCAAAACTCTGCCACCTCCAGCTCTGCCTTCTGTTTTTTTGTCACAGCCACCATTTCCAAACTGTACATTGCAGCAGGTCTCACTATCATTTTGTAAACCTTCAATTTCACTCTTGCTGCTGTCCTTCTGTCACAGACCCACCCCTCTCTTCTTCATCTCTCTTGTGCCGCTGTTTATCGCTTTGGATGGTTGACACCAGGTATTTAAACAAAAACAGTTCAATCAATACTTTTCTAAAGGTAGTCCAGATAAAATGTCAGCTGAGTATTGAACTCTGATGGTTGTTTTTACTGTACACTACAGTATTCAGAGAGGAGTGTTTGCATAAACTGTTTATTTTATTATAGCTGTATATAGATGGAGTTAATGTTGTTTTTTTAACTTACCATAATGCACTTGTGCAGTCAGAAGCGCTGTAATGTTGACAGTCAGCTGCATATATGTTGCACATCCAGGCTCTGCTGTTTGAATGGAGAAAACAGATTGTCCACCAGGCTCTGGGATCACGTGTGGGTGGAGCATGTATGAGTATCTGTGCATCTGCTTGACATAGTAATCCTGCTGCCTTTGTTTTCCTCACATATAAGCTACAAAATGACCCATCTGAAAAACTGCTGGCTCAGCTTAGAACTGTGTGCCCCTCAGCCCCTCCCCGGTGCATATGGGTAGCGTGTGTTTGTGTGTGTGTGTGTGTGTGTGCGTGTGTGTGAGTGAGTATCATTTTCTCTAGCTCTGGCATGAACAGGAAGAGGAGAGGAGTGTTTTTTCTGTCATATATGGGAGTGGTGTACAAGTGGGACAAGTCCTGCTGTTCTTGCCTGCTTGCTGCCAAAGCCTTCTGGAAATAGAGGGAGTATGAACCTGGACTCTATGAAATAAAGCTGCCTCTTATCACTTGAGTGACAAATCACATGCTTGGATAGAAGTGAGGAATTTAGTTTTTATTGCCCATGTTCCGGACCCTTTATTTTTCTGGGACAAGTAGACATGACTGCTGGATCTGTTTATGTGAGCCTGGCGTCACTGTGTTATTGACTGGGAGCTTCAAACGTATTATTGTTCTCAAACAAATGAGTGGTCGGAGTGGCACACAGCAGACGATGGGTGTACTTCTGTCAGAGTAACGGGTAGGCTGCCACTGGATTGGAACTTAAGCTTCTCGTTTCAGCTCAGTCTGCTGCTGTCATGGTGGATAGAAAACATCTGTGACCTGCAGCAAGTTGGATTCTAAGGAGTCGTGCCCGAAGAGAAAATATGTGATGTACAGTGTGTGGGAAGAGTACCCCAACAGACTTGCGCCAGAGTAAAGTATGCAGCTGCAGAAAGCCGCATGGAGGGACAGCTTTGTTTGAGGAAGAACCTGGGACCAGGCTTGAGTTTGAATACTGACTTTGTCTGGATTTTATCTTGGTCACTTGACTTAATTTATACGATATTATGTTTATTTGTTTTAAGCCCTAACATAGGAGTTTCATGTCTTCCGAAGTTAGTCACTCGCTTTCGTCTGGTATTGCAAAATCAGTTCCTTTTGTGGTTTTTCTGTCTCGTGCCTGCATCCTGTTTGTGGTATGACAGAGGCTTAATAGCAAATGTGATGTGATTGAAAGCACACTTTATTACTGACTGGCAGCACTGGGATCAAGGTTCACGTTGTGCCACAGAGTCAGGAGGAAGTAATTTTTCAGTCTGGCAAAAAATGTAATATCACTCTTCTGTGTGACTTTTGTTCCAAAACAAGCAACTGATTCTCAAAGAACTACAAGTGCAGAACCTCAAGAGCATCTGTGATCATTTTAAAAGGGGTCCGCTCTCCAGAGTCCTTTTGATCTCCGGGATATTTCCGGATCTGTAAGGATTTCATCCGGATCCACTTGTGACTTGGTTTCTGTTGTTTGCATCAGGTCTGTGTGGAATGTCTGGCCATCTGTATCTCCAGATGTGTATTGATGCTGGAACGAGACCAGCATACTGTGACTGGGACACACATGTACACTTGGTCCTTGGAAGTGAGGGATGTTAATACCGTCACACAGCTGATGAATCCAGACTGACAAATGGAGAGTTCGCACACACAGGCAGCTGGTTTCCGTGAAGATCAGTCGCATATCGAGAGCCCTGTAGTGACTTCATCCTTTGCCTTACAGTTAGAACTAGAATGCATTGGTAGGCGGATACCCCTTTGTGTGACTCACATAAATAAGGGGTGTATGAGAACACTCACAGTTAAGTCTTGTCTTCCAGATGGAGGAGGCAGTTATGACGTAGTTAACAACGCTGTGATCTCAACGCCTGGCCCACAAAACTACAGATCCCAAAATGTGTCCTTGCGACAAAGCTGGGAGATGAACTACCAAGAGGCAGCCATCTACCTGCAGGTATTTACAACCAGAGCATTGCTGCATTTATTAGTGTATGCACTCATTCACATGATCACATTATAGTTTTATTATACCTTCTACACTGTATTACTTGTAGATAGTTAAACCTTGTCCTCTCCCTGTGAGCTATATTTGCATCCTGAAAAGCTGCAGGATGTTATAAATCTATAAACATGCAAAACTGTGCAAAATAAAATACAAAGGCAGTGTTGATGTACATGAAAGGAACTTTTTGCCAAAAATGGGATTTTTGTCTTGTTGCTGATACAAAAACATAACCTCATAAGGTTTTGTAACTGTATTTTAAAAAGCCACAATTGGTGTAAAAATTATACCCGACTGATTTTATTGGTTGATTATTGGCAGATTTGTTGATTTATACACAGCGTTTATGCAAAAATCTGACTTTTATAATGGTATTGACACATTCAGCAGAATGCAGATTATTGATTTGTAAAACCTTTGAACTGATACGATGGAGATGCCAAGTTGGCCAGTACTGGTCGGTTTGCTTTTATTTTTCTTTTTAGGGAAAGAAGCAATCTTTATTACAAATAAATTCCTGTTTTAAAGTCTCTCTCTTTCTCACAACATGTTTGAATATCCAACCAGTGCAAAATTAATGTCAAAGAACAAACTCATAAACACTGATAAATCAGACAAGAAAGCTGCTGTCAATCAATATTTATCTGTGTGTCTCTTATCAATGTCTGAATGTTTTACTTTCTAAAATTGGCAGTGGCTCCTAGATTTGGTTGGCCTGTTTTAAATCATTTGAAGAGCTGCAAATTAAAAGTAACAGTAAGCACACTTGTGCATTTGATAAATATACATACTTGTATTCGCTTTTTGTATGCCTTTGAGAAGTTCTTTTTACATCGTTGGTCTGAATGTTGAGTTCTGCTCAGTTTAAATTAAGTGCAGAAAAACATTTTCTGTTATGTGGAAGAAAAAAATTGAAAAACCAATTTAAAAAAAAAAACACTCGGGGAATTAAAGCTGTTTAAAAAATTAGAAACGTTCATATCCATACATCCATCCATCACTTTTGCCAACTTGTATGCACAAATGTGTAACTTTTACATTTTCTGTGTAGGAAGGAGAGAACAATGATAAGTTCTTCACTCACCCTCGAAACCCAAAGGCACTTGCGGCGTACCTGTTTGCGCACAACCACCTGTTCTACATGATGGAGCTGCTGACAGGCCTGCTGCTGCTGATGCTTTCACTGTGCGAGGCTCCTGCTGTACCCTCACTGCGCCTGGATGTCTATGTGGGTGAATCTCTACTCGCTAACATACTAATATGAACTAAAAACGCAACTTTACCTTACAGTCGCAGGCCACTTTATAATTTACATCTTGATAACACTGGGTTGGACCCTTATCCTCTTCAGAACTGTACTAATTCTGCAGATTCATCAAGGTGCAGGAAACATTGCTCATAGACATGATAGAATCACACGGTTGCTGCAGATTTGTTGGCTGCACATCCGTGATGAGAATCTCCAGTTCATCCCAAAGGGGCTCTGATTGAAATCTGGTGACTGTGGAGGCCATTTGAGGACAGTGAATTCTCTGTCTCAGTTTGAGATTAGTTTTGTGACATGGTGTGTTGTCCTGCTAGAAGCAGCCATCAGAAGATGGGCACAATGTGGTCATAAAGCGATCCAAATGATTAGCAGCAATTTGGTTTGTTTAAAGGATGCTCAGTTGGTACTAAGGGGCCCAAAGTGTGCCTAGAAAATATCTCTCATTACACCACTAGCATCATGAATCATAACCCCAAAACAGGAGGGATCCATGCTTTCATGTTGTGTACACCAGTTCTACCAGCAGGTTTCCTTGACATGCCTAAACACCATGTGATATGTCATGTGATTGGCTCATTAAAGACTTGTGTTGATGTGCAGTTTAATAGGTGTACCTAACAAAATGACTAATGAGTGGCTAGTTTCCTTTATAACTTGTGTATTTGATGCCATTCAGGTCCATGCCACGCTGGAGCTGCTGGCTTTGGTTATGGTGGCATTTGAGCTATGCATGAAACTCCGCTGGTTAGGCTTCCACACCTTCATACGGCACAAGAGGACAATGGTTAAGGTAACTGTTACATGTTAATAATTTCATAATTATTGTGCGTGTGTGTGTGTGTGTGGCAGTCGGGTTGCTGTTACATTGTGTGGATCTCAGTTACGGTCAGAGGTCATGTTTTCTAAAAAACCTCGTGAATATGATAACTCAAAAAGAAAGTCAACTGGGTTTTTCAAATTCATACCATAGTTGTATCTACTAATAATCACAGATGACTTTAAATGAGGGAATGTACAAAAAAATGGGAAAACAGAGGGACAGATATGTTTGCTTCTGGGGAAAAGACACACCACACACACACAAGCATAAATGTGAGCAATGACGTCAACCACTTACGTAGGTGATACAAAGATTCCCAACAGACGTCTAAATTAGGGATTAGTCTGAAGAAAGGCGATTAAACTTTGCTATCTGCAGATCTGATGTTATAGTTTGGGATTCAGCTTTCATTATCCTACACTGTACATGTTGTCTTATCTCTTTGCACAGACGTGTGTGTTACTGGTACAGTTTGTGGAGGCCATAGTGGTTCTGATCCGACAAACTTCTCACATGCGAGTGACCAGAGCGCTCAGACCAATATTCCTGGTGGACTGTAGATATTGTGGTGCTGTGCGCAGGTAAATAATGACTTTCACACACACACAGATTCAGTCTGGCCCAAGTCATTGCCACAAAGTAGATATTACATTTTTGATTGAGCACAAATTTGACTTGCATACTGGAAAATACTAGCGGGAACAGAGAGACTAGTCGTCCCCGCCCGGGCGCCAAGCAACCGTCTTGCCATATGAAAGAAAACGGTGACTCAATTCTGTGGGTTTGTAAAGCCAGACAAAATTAAACAAACTCAGTGAGATTTCAGCTCCAACTATCTTGCTAACAAATGTTTCTGAGAAGTTCTTTTGTTTTCTGTTGTGGCCACCCACAAGGCAGTTGTCACTGACGAGGTTTCTTTCATCCAATCAGAAACTTGCGTCAGATCTTCCAGTCTCTCCCGCCTTTTATTGACATCCTCCTGCTGCTGCTTTTCTTCATGGTTATATTTGCTATTCTTGGTAAGAGTGCATAAAGAAACACTTTGATTATTTTCTGTCCTCTATTTGTTAAACTTGTTTATTCAAGCAGAGGAAACGCCTCATGAAGAAAGCTGTTTTTGTTAATGTTCGTATTTGATTAGCTCTTTGTGTCCTCCAGGCTTCTGTCTCTTCTCCACGAACACCTCTGATCCGGTATGTTGAGTCTTCCTTCTCACTTACAAGAGTTTGTTTGAGTCATGTCATTTCAGGGATTTGGGTGGTTCTTCTCTTTGTGCCAGTTTTGTGTCTGGTCATATTTCCTGTCTTGAACCCTATCCTCTCACCACAGTACTTCAACACTATGGAGAACAGCCTTGTCAGCCTGTTTGTGCTGCTGACCACAGCAAAGTAAGCACGGCAATACACGTACTACTGCCGCTTGGTTATCTTTACACATGGGGCATGTAAGCAGTGCTCACCACGTTTAGAGCTTCTCATAAATCCTTTTACCACTTTTGCTTAATCTGCTTCCACATTTTTTTTATTTTTTGCATCTTATGACTCGGTCTGCATCTGATGACATCTCTCTTTCATTTTTGTAGTTTCCCCGATGTGATGATGCCAGCATACTCCAAGAACCGCTGGTCCTGTGTTTTCTTCATTGTATACCTCTCTATCGAGCTCTACTTTATCATGAACCTGGTAGAAGAAGCTTGTTTTTTTTCACAATTTCTGAGGTGTCTTTGAGTCCTATTGAAAATACACATGGCTTGAAGTTTTCCCAGTTACTCATCATCGCCGTCTGTGCCCCCCTCTCCAGCTCCTGGCGGTCGTGTTTGATACATTTAATGATGTTGAGAAAATGAAGTTTAAATCTCTCTTGCTTCACAAACGCTCTGCTATCGACCACGCCTTTCAGCTGTTAGTTAGCCGTCAGGTATGCCTGTTTTAGTTTTTTATTATTATTATTATTTGTAACATGTCTTTCCTTTTTCTTTAACACTGTCAGGTGTTTTCTTAATCTTTTCTAACGTTTCTCTGTGTTACACAGAGACCGATGGGTGTGTCTCTGAAGCAGTTCGATGGTCTGATGCGTTTTTACAGACCACGCATGTCTGCAAGAGACCGCTTCCTCACTTACAAAGCTCTTAACACATCAGGGGCTCCCATGCTCAGGTAACTGTCTCCCTTCCACTTCTCAGAATGAAAATCCTTTTACATTGATTTGCTTTGTCACTGATTTAATGGTGGTGTGTTCTGTTGCAGCCTGCAGGACTTTTATAAGTTCTATGAGGTCACTGGCCTTAAATGGAAGGTAATTAGCCTGACATTTCTGCTGTGTAGCTGCTCTATTTTTGTGCTCCTCTGGTTGATTCAAATATACATTTACTGTCAATCTGTGTGTTGTTTAGGCACGTCGCAGTGGAGAACACTGGTTTGATGATCTTCCACACACAGCCTTCCTCATTTTCAAAGGAAAGTTCTCTTTCTCTCTTTTCTTCTGTTGTCAGGCAAAATAAGATTGGCTCTTGATCCCTTATTGTGGATACTTTCCTCTCTACTTTATTAGGTATCCATTTGCTTGTGAAGTCAAAGGCCTTTCAGTATGCTATGTGTAAGTGTAATCATTGACCTTCTCCCAGCTGCTATCAGTGATACTGATCAAAGTCTCTTATCAAAGTGTTTTTGTGACTGTAGATGTGGTGGTGGCCATCAACGGTGTTTGGATCCTTGTGGAGACGTACCAGCTGAATAGTAAGATCTTTAACCGTAATCTGCAGTACTGTGCAAAAGTCACGAACCCCTCATATCTTGATATTTTGCCTTTAAGGAGCCAGACTTTCTTGTCATTTTAAATTGGTTTTGAGCAATAGTTCTCCATTCTTTCTGGCGGCCTTTAAAAGCTTTTCTTTCGACATTGGCTGCTTTTTTACTTAGGCCAGTCCTCATCCCTGACCGTTTTCAGTGGAATGTTTTTGTTGTTTGATAAACCGCTTAACTCTGACCTATGACTCAATGATAAAAAAGGCCCCTAACTCAAGGGATGAACCAGTGTTGTGTCTACACATAAAAGACAACTAAGCAAAAAAATAATAATAATTATTAATATTCCATCTTTAGGCATATTATTACTAGCACCCTGATGTAGAAAGGGATAACTTGTTTCCATTTCTATAGTTGAATCTATGAAAAACAGCACAAATGAACAACATCTGAAAGTCACGTCCTTAAGAAATTGAAAGAAATTCAGCAAAGACCTGATGCAGGATCCCGAGAGATGCATCTGGCCATTCAGTCGATCCATCTACTGTACACTGAAGCCTCATCAGAAAAGGTCTCAGTGGAAGGGTGGCTGTCAAGAAGCCATTCTTGAGGAAGGGAAACGGGAAGAAAACGCTGAGGTTTGCCAAATTACACAAGAACTGGACTGAATCAGTGGAAAATGTGTCTGATAGAGTGAAGAACAATAAATTTGACATTTTTGGTCAAATCATTGTCAGTATGTACAGAGGAAGTCAGAAAAGAAGTACAACAGTGAGTGTCTACATCCATTTGTAAAGCATGTTGGAGACTCTCATTGTTTGGGGCTCCATTTCAGCCAGTGGTTTTGGGGCTGTTGACAGGATTGTGAATGCAGAAAAGTACTGCCAGATTTGGATTCACCATGCAGTATATTCTGCAAAACGTCTAACTGACAACAGCTTAATTATTTAGCATGACAATGAACTCAAACACATTGGCAATGTGTTTAATCTACCTAGGTAGGTTAGCTTCCCCAGAACCTGGACCTCAACATTATTGAAGCAGTGTGGGATCATCTAGATGGAGAGCAGAACTAAAAGGGAGCCAACATCCAAAGAAGAGCTTTGAATGTCCTTGAAGTAGTCTTCAGTATTCCTGAAGACCTATGCCTATGAGAGTTCAGGCTGTGCTGAAGAATAAAGGTGGTCATACCAAATATTGAATTTCAAGCTCTTAATAATTGCACAAACTCAGTTTTTGCTTTATACACGTATGGTTGCATGTGTTCCAGTGAATAACTGCGCTTAATTTCCTGGCAATATACTAAAAAAAATGCCCCAAGACTTTTGCACAGTACTTAGGCATGTGTTCCAATACTCCAGGTGTTTTACCTTCCTCTCCTCTTGCAGGTGGATTTTCCTGGTCCAAATTGGTTCCCTGGAGTTACATTGTTTTTCTGACCAGTAAGTAGGCTGCATGGCACCCTCCCCACCCAAACCCTGCACCCCACATAGAAAGTCCAGATAGTATTAAAATGTCATAAGGTGTCGAGGATTAATTACAGTCGTTTACACTGTGTGTCTGTCCTTCCACTTTCAGTTTATGGTGTAGAAGTGTTATTGAAAATATCAGGTTTGGGGCCAGTTGCCTATTTCAGCTCTGGGTGGAATCTGTGAGTAACACACATTGAAAACACAAATCTGTGCTGCATCTAAAACTCAAACTGTGCACTCTGTTAAACACAAACAATGTCTAAATCAACAGACTCCATTTGAGTGTGGAAATTTTAGGAATCTTTAATAATTAAATGTGACATGTTGTTTTTCAGTAGGCCTACTTATATTTAAAAGAAAATCACAGAAATGCCTCTGAGCTGATATGAAACCCTGTTTCTCTGCTTTTGCTGGTAATCCTCATTGTGCTCTTCTGTCCAGGTTTGACTTCTCTGTGACGGTTTTTGCCTTCTTGGGCCTCATTGCTCTCGCCTTCGATAAGGAGCCGTTCTACTTTATTGTAATTCTCAGACCGCTTCAGCTGCTAAGGTATGATTTCCGATCTCCTTTAACGTGACAGCAGGTATGCACATAATGGCAATAGTCATTTATTTTACATTCAAATTTCTGTGTGTTGCCTTTTGCAGGTTATTTAAGATAAAGCAGAGGTATCGTAATGTTTTAGACACCATGTTTGAGCTCTTCCCCAGGATGGCCAGTCTAGGGTTGACATTAATCATCTTCTACTATTCCTTTGCTATTGTGGGAATGGAGTTCTTTGCAGATGTGGTTTACCCCAACTGCTGCAAGTGAGTCGTGGTGTCATGAGACGCAAATGGAAAAAGTGGGTCTCTCCATTGGCGATTCATTACTTCATTAATTTATTCTTCCTTTTTTCTCTCCCTCTCAGTACGAGCACAGTGGCCGATTCCTACAGACTGATCAACAACACACAAGGCAACAAAACAGTGCTGGAAGAGGGCTACTATTATCTCAATAACTTCAACAACATCCTCAGTAGCTTTGGTAATAATCCCTTTTTCCTTTTTGTCAAAATTCTGTATTTGTATATTATCTACATCTGTTGTGTGTTCATGTGCGTTATTATTCTGACTGCACCAGTTTTCTAGAATTTTAAAAACATTTACTCATTTTTTGTTTATCTCCAGTGACTCTGTTTGAACTGACCGTGGTCAACAACTGGTACATCACTATGGTGAGATTGAGTTTATCTGTGGTTCAAAATCTGTCGCCACTCGGCAGCCTGAGCACAGATCGTCGGGTGTCTGACTGCTTTTTGCTCTTTCACAGGAAGGAGTGACGTCTATGACGAGCCACTGGAGCCGTCTGTACTTCATGACTTTTTATATAGTTACAATGGTGAGTAGGAATGCGAACAGAGGAACAAAACAAAACTCAGAGGTTTTGCATATCTGAGACAAATTGAAGCCTTTTATTCTTTATCAATGCTTCTATCCAGCCCTGAGGAGCCTGTGTAGTCTTACTTTAATGTTGTCCTCTGCATTCGTTCTCTGCATAATCTACTGAAGAATCAGTGTGTGGGAATGTAACCATATTGCACACAATGTTTTGTCTGTGCACTGTGCAGGTGGTGATGACCATCATCGTGGCGTTCATTTTAGATGCATTTGTGTTCCGCATGAACTACAGTCGCAAGAACCGGGAACCGCTAGAAAATCCAGAGGGTGGGTTTGAGTGTGTGTGAGATTGTATGCAGGTTAAGAGTTGTCAGCCAGGATCTAAATTAAATGTGTTTGTACATGCTGTAGATGAGAATGGGATCGTGTTTGAAGTAGAGGTGAGTCGTGATGACGTTCTCGCCGCTCTCGAGCTGTACAAGCAGATGTGCCCAGGATCGTCTTCCCTCAGCTCTCTGCAGGGAGTCTTACAGACTATGGACAAAAGTGGGGTAAGAACACACGCAAACAGCAAGAAGTCGTCTTCTTCTGCTCTTTAAGTCCCTCTAATTAATTTTCACTCCCGATTTGTTGTGCGCAGCACTCGTCTTTAGTGTACCTAGGTCGCAGGTCTAGGACGAAGAGCGACCTCAGCATGAAAATGTACGAGGAGGAGATACAGGTAAGAAACTAAAGATGTAATCCTGAATACCATGTCAGGACTTGGACTATCATGATGTGTTGGTCTTTTCTGGGTTGTTTCTTAAGGAGTGGTATGCAGAATATTCGAGGGAAGCCCTGCCTGAACCAGACCAAAGCCTGGAGCGGGATCCAGACAGCCCCATGCCTGACTTGTCTCCCTTCCCAGAGCCTCAGCTCAACTCACAGACTGGACCTCACAGCATCAATTAATGCAAAGTTTGCTAGGGAAACATGCACATTGTCATTCCAACATTTTCCTTTCAAGGCAGAAGCTGCAGTAATCAGGAAGCCTGGACTCCCATATTATGTGTGCATATACTGCTGTTGGCCTTTTGTGCCCTATTGTAAATCATGACGCATCTAAACCTGATGCCTTAGTTTAACGGCTCCTCTGATCAGTATTAACACACCCACTGAGTTTTCCAAAGACCAAAATATATAAACACTTAATACTCCTTTTAGCTCAACTGAACAAATTATGACATTTTCCCTCAACTAATGTCTCAGCAGACTTAGAATATTTTACTTTTATATAACTTCTTATTCTGTAATGTATTTGAGTTTATTTGAATAAACTGTTAGAACTTGTCAAACTGATGTTCATTGATGTTGCTGGATTATAACACTGCTGGCTGTAAAAATTACCTATTTACTCTATTTAGAGAAGTTGGAAGGAAAAAAAAAATTAAAGCACATACACTCCAAAAAAATTAAACCAAAATCATTTAATTACCCCAAAGCAGCATGCACAAGTCATTAACATTTAGATCAATAATTAATGGAGACAATTCAGTGTTTCAAATTACAAAAGGCACAGTGTGAGTCGTTTCAGTCCTCCCTGAGCAGACTTTGCTCGCCTGATTTCATTATCCAACCACAGGAACTCTGTGGGTAGTAGTCAAGTGGAACAAAGGTTACAGCTGATTCTTGTAAAAAAAATAGTGCATAAATAGTTGTAGTTGTCATTTTTCAGACCGGCCGCAGCATCAGGTCTACGTAACACGAATCTTGCCAAACTCTGTAAGAAGTGCAATGATAAGGAAGACGACATAGAAGATGAGGAGAAAGATGCCATAGGCCCGACCCAAGTGGAAGCGGCACAGTGGAACGATGACAAAGGACAGGACCAAAGACAAACCCAGAGATCCTGCAAGAATCCATGTCAGCAAACCTTCTGGTTCAACCTGAGAAGGAACAAGAACAAAGGCTTATTATCTTCATAGTGTCTGAAACAGGCTCGTGTAGCTTGGGTTAGATTACGCTGCATCTTAGAGGAGGAGATTACCTGCACGTCGGCATGTGTTTGGAGCATTTGCACCAGACATCCTAAACCCACTCCAAACAACATGTCTGAAGGAAGTAAGAGTCAAGGATACTAAAAACCTCTTTTATACATGCATGATAGGTGTTGTTTTACAGAGAGTCACAAAAACAAGGATACTGAAAATGATGCCTCCAAAGCAGGCGGATATAGCCATCCGTGGGTAACCCTGCCGAGCGATGGTGATGTCAGAAAAGCAGTCTGAAAATAAGAGACAATTTTTTTAAACAACCGAAGTTACATACAGTATGTTTTTGGAGAAAAATACTGAATGGAGTTTTTAAGCATTACCTCCAATGCTGTTTCCCCAGGCCAACAGAGTCAATCCCAACACAGTGTTGCTCAGACGCAGCACAACCCCGAGCATGTGCAGAAGACTGACCACTTCAGAGGCCGCCGCACTGATCAACACTGCACTCACCACAAACCCCAAAAGAGCAAAGAACTGGGGGGGAGACAAGAAATTTACAAACAAGTATCATCATAGCATAAATGTAAAAACTTCAAAATAAAAAAATTTAAGCCCTGTGATGTAGTTTTAATCTTGAATCAATATGAGAAACGCAAATATTTTAAGCCACCTTAGAAGCTTGATGGCAGTGTTGCTAAAACAAAAACAGCAATTACCGGATATCCATCAGCCTCAGCTGTACTTAATTTGTGTTTTGTGTTAATTAGCAAATGTCAACTAAATCAGTGTACTCAACATGCTAAACCATTATACCTGCACTCAAACTCATAGCATCACTGTGCATCAGAAGAGCTAGACATATAAGGGACACAGCACTCAGAGAATAATGAATAAACAGCAATAGGAGAGTTAAATAATGCCAAACGTGGCAGGTGACTTGCCTATGCCCCAGTAAAGCACATCAGTAATCAACAAGGAAACATAAGCTGTAGATAAATATGCAAAAACAACTGGCTCATGAGGTCCATGAGTTTGTATTGTGTGGTAGCAGCTATATCTACAGGGCGTAATAAAGATGCATGTAAGTGTAGTGTATTGTGTTGTTCTTGGGGTTTTTTTTTTTTTTTGTGGTGCATGAAACAACAACAGATACAGAAAACAGAAGAGTAACTGAAGCCTGAATGTGGAGTAATTTTGCACATGTGCAGTAAAAGAATAGCGATAAATGCTTTCTACATTTATTTGGCCAGTGAATTCAAAGTTTTGTTTTTAGCCATTTTTAAAAGACTTGACAGTTAAAGTTAAATTAATACAAGCACCTTTTTCTATCCAACAGTCACACACTTGCACTCTGATGATTGCATCAGGGGAAAGTAAGGATACTTCGACATCAGTCTTCTGATTAGCAGACCACCCGCTCTACTTCCTGAGCCATAAATGGCCTTGACGTTAACGGCACCCAGTATTCCCCAGCAGACTCCTCTTTTAAATACTAATCAGACAAGACACTGCCAAACTTTGAAAATCAAACAGTACTCAGTTATGGCTGCAAGCCATTCTCAGATGTGGAGTTCAAGGGGGGGCAACAGTGCCAACTACTGCACCACTGTCCCACTTGGCTACAGTATTACAAAAAGGAGTAATCATCATCATCATCATCATACTTATTCCACACACACTTACTGAGTGATATCTGGGAGGACAGTCATTGCTGGTTGAGCAGAAGACAATAGCAGAAACGAAAAGTCCCAGCAGGAGAAACAGCAGCCAGAGGGGAAACTGCCCTTGGATCATATAATTTCCATCTGATAGATTAAAAAGAAAATAATGTAATCATATGCTTATTTTGATTAAGACTAGGACTTCAAGCTGCTTCTGTTGTAAAATGTTAAGCACTTACACGCTCCAGACTGGAAGACGAGCACACACACCAGAGGAGCAGTGATCAGGTGGAGGCAGTTTAGGGGGCGTCTCCAGTTTCTGTCTTCTTTGTCAGGGTCGACCACAGGGATACAGAGCAGCAGCAGCACTTCCAGAGGCGTCTGATGGGTGCAGACCAAGAACCACAGAATAATTTACTTTAATTTACATTGAAAGACAAGTTTTGACTGGATTTCACTTAAGTCTGTGAACCAGTACCTTGAGTACTTTAAGGACTTTCCACTTCCACGATTTCCTCCTCCACTTACGGTTGTCGACTGGATTCAAAGAGCTCAGCAGGATCTGACTTGTAGACTCAGAGTAGGGCAGAAGTGGTCGATACTCTGACTCTGCAACACACAGGTGTAAATTATGATCTGATCACTCAGGAATGTGCTGCAGTAAATTTACTTTTGGGTTTAGTTTTTTGTTTTTGTTTTTTTAAATGGAGGCTGCTGCATTCCTACCATACTCCTGATGAAGACTCCTGCCTGTCAGACAGGGAACGTCATCATCTGATGAGTCAGACGAATGAAAGTCTGCTTCAAAGAAAAACAAAACAAAACAAAACAAAAAAAAAAAAAACAACACATCACTTGGAACTGTGTGGTTTTTATTTGTCTGTGTGTAAGAGCGTATGTTTATATATCCAACCTGGAACATGTGTAACATTCTGGACACTCGTGTTGTCAGAATACTTTTGCCGGTTGTAAATGAACGCACTGATGATAACAATCACGACGTACAGGACGTAGAGGCCAAGGTACCCTAGAAAAAAGAAAAACACAGAGACATGTTTTCCAACTAGTTAAAACTAGTCTTGACTATTTTTAATTAACCTCTTCTTTTTGACCCTGTGGGTTCCTCACCAGACCAACGACATTGCCGCTGATCTGGCTCACGATCAATCACATTTCACAGGATATTACAATTTGTGAAGAGCAGAAAGAAGGTGTTAAGTTTACTTGTCATTAGTGGTAAAAACTAATGAGAACTAAAGGCTCACACACAGTCGTATTCAGGACAAATTAATCAAATTTACCACCATGCCATGTTTGAGATCAGGAGTATTATGACTACATGGTTAAAACTAACCACGGCCATTTAATAAAAAACAAACAAACAAACAAACAAACATGAATACATGTAAATGCAGCAGCTTATCAAAGCATTCGCCATGTTACTGATCACTGATCACATCCCATGATGGTTACAAGTGATATTTAAAGCCATCACATCATCTGGTATTTCATGAAGTTCTTGCATTGTCATTTTATGTATCGAGAATCTTAATTTAAGGACTTTGCTAAATGTACCAAAGAACATTCAAGCCATCAAAAAAAACTAAGTAATGTGCATGCAGTTTATGCTGTGAAAATGGAAGCGTGACAGTAAAATGATAAACTGGACCGCAGCCTCGAGCACAGACTTAGACGATCACTATGTGCAAGTGTCTCTTAACCAATACTCTAAGGGAAGGAATGATTCTTGTGAAGTGTAAATAGATGGAAGGACAGTCGGAGGCTTTGCCATGGTATGAGCTGAAAAGTTATCACAGAAAGATTTACTCAAAGAAGAAAACACAAGTTAATACTTCAGTTTACTGCCTATAAATCACCAAAAGTATAAGTAATTGACCGTTTTAATATTTTCTCCCCCTGCAGGGATGAATGAAGACTATCCGATACTTGCAGCTGTGAAGAAAACATCATCACTTCATGTCCAGAGTGACTTCAAATGTCATATTGTGTGTGAGGTGATTCTTTGAAAGTATGGCTGGGGACTCTTTAAGCTTCTCTGAGACAACTTTGAAACTTGTGTCTTGAAGTGAGCACCGCAGTAAAAGAGAATTTAGCCTCCACTGCAGCAGCAAGTTCATTCCTGGACCTTTGCCCAAACCTAACATAACTTCCTTGCAACCTGGTACCATATTATACCACTAGCTTCTTACCGTCAAAGCAATGTGTCAGATGACTAATGATCACGTGTTTAATTACGCTAAGATGTTTGTGTGGTTCTCGTAAGAAACAAAAGTCATTTTTTGGGCTTTCAAACAGCCCACTGACTGACACTCAGACAAAAGTCAGAAGCAGAATAACAAAAGTGAAAATGAATGAGCTGTCGAGTCTAGTCAGGATTCACTGATGGCGAATTAGAACAAATGTAAATAGATTTAAAATTATAATATTTGTTCAAAATTCAATGAAAAGCTTTCTAAAACCGGACCAACAAAGAAAAATCGAGAGGTCAAATAGGATGCATAAATAATGCAAGACCATGTGTGCGTGTGTCGCTGTATACCCAGTGTTTCTCCCAGCGTCACAGTTCCTCTGTACAATATGAGGAAAGTCCAAAACACTGCAACCATGTAGAAGATGACATCACGCAGAAACGGACGAGAAGCTACAGCAAAAGGCTTGACCAGCGCCACGCTGCCAGCAACTACTGTAGTAACAAATATCCCGGCTCCTGGAAAGGCAAACAGGCTGTCACATCTCAAGGCGTTTTAAAATGTATTTACATATCGGTGTGAGTGTGCGCAAGTCTGTGCCTACCAAATAAGGCTCCGACAGCCAACCCCGCTGTGTGCGGGTGGGAAAATGCTGCAATGGCACTGAAGATGTCAGGAGCTCCATTACCAAGAGCCAGAAATGTCACACCCTGATCACAGGCAGCAGTCAAGGAAAATATTCTTCTCAGAAACTATAATATAAACAGTAGTGTGCAAAAGTTTTGAGCCTCCCCTTATTTCTTTATTTTTTGGCTTCCAAGGAGCCAGACTTTCTCGTAATCTGGTTTTGAGCAATAGCTCTCCAGACTTTTTATTTGAAGTATTTCTTTGAACATTTGCTGCTTTTACACTCATTTTCAGTCCAGTTCTTGTACTGATACTTTTCAGTGGAGTGAGTGTTTTTTGTGATATTGATAGAAAAAAAAAATGGTTTTCCACTGTGTGTAAAAGTATTCATGGTGTCAAAATTATTAGAGCAGTGTAGAATTGCACAAACTCAGTTATTTCTCATCTTCTAGCCTGTATTTCCATACATTTCAATAAATAGCTGCACACTTCCAAAGAAGTGAAAAAGAAACAAAAAAGGTAGATCAATAATTTTACCCAGTATTGTATATTCTAATATTTAACAGTCTAAGAGGTCAAACAGAAACTTCAGACTGCAGCCCATGGGTAGTGTTCAGGCGATGGAGAGAAAGGATACGGCCACATTGTGGGTGAGGCGCAGACTGGAGGAGATGGCAGACAGGTTGGGACAGAAGCTGGAGAGGGGGGGAAAAATAAATACAATTCAATAATCTTGTTGAGAAAACAATAATTTAATACCTCAATTTACAAAAAAGCTATGTCTCAGTAGATACTTTTCATTGAACACACAACAGCTTCTTTGCAGTAGTGTGTAAAGTGAAGTGGGTAGGTTTAAAAAAAACAAAAACAGAAGCAAAAGTTCTTTCTTTGAGGAAATCTCACAATCTTACAACAAAAGTGAAACAGTAGTGAAAACTCTCCACTCATGTGACTTTTCTTTGCATGGCCATTTTGCTGAAACCATGGATATGTGTGTGTGTGTGTGTGTGTGTGTGTGTGTGTGTGTGTGTGTGTGTGTGTGTGTTGAATAACACCAGCGACACTTACAACTTAGAGGCAGTAAGTCCCAGAATAATGAACAAAAAGAAGAGCCATATAATCTGTGGAGAAGCAGAAAAAAAGACAGCAGTTGTTGGTTTGTGAGGTAAAAACTATTGTTTAAACAAAAGAAAAGAAAAGAAAAGAAAAAAAAGTGTGAATGCCTTTACAGTTACAAATATGACACTGACTACATTGGTCATATTGTCCCTGACCACAGATTTCTCTTTTAGGTTTCATTTGCAGATTCTCACTTACACTGTTTTTAACCAAACACTTCAGTTAATCCCATTTAAGACTTTGGGTATCTTGCAAACAGGGGAACTGGAAAATATCCACCATTATGAAAACACATTTAGCTAAAACAAAAAGGGGATTGTTTTCCTAGTTCTGTTGAAGCAAAGTTTACTTCCTCATGTGAGTTTTATGTTGATTCACAAACAGTAACCAAGCCCAAAAACCGAAGCACCTAACACCTCTCACCCACATTAAAAAAAAAAACAAAAAAAACAACAAGGTAAAAAGGTGACCAATATGCTATAAGGATAATGCCACCTGGTCTTTCTCCCAGCTTTTTCCTAATTGTTATAGAAATAATATAGAAATAACTCAGAGTCTTACACAGAGAAAGATGGTGAGTGGTGTGAGGTTGGGAGGCAGCAGACAGAAGGCCACTTCAAGGTAATTGATGAAGCCATCTTCCATTGAACAGTCTGGTGTTTTCTTCACGAATGCACAGCGGTCTGCAACACTGTAGTTCATCACCAAGTCGCACTGCACACACACACGCACACACAGTTATCTAAATGGCTCAACATTTTCATGCAATCATTTGTGGCTTAAACAGTGGAACAACAACATGTGCATCTCTTTCGTAATGACTGATGAAGGTGAGTGTACCATACATTTATTTTTGTGTTTAAGATAAGATAAAACTTTATTAATCCCTCGAATAAGAATACAAGTGAAGAGGCACTACAGCTTAGTTGTTCCCCCCTCCTTTGTCCTCCTGTTTCCCCTCCAGAGAGGAGTTAAACAGTCTGATGGCGTGTGGGACAAAGGAGTTTTTAAGTCTGTTGGTTCTTGTCTTTGGGAGAAGCAACCTGTCACTGAATAGACTCCTCTGGTTGTTTGTGGCCGTGTGCAGAGGATGCCCAGCATTGTCCATAATGTCCAGCAATTTTTTTAGTGTCCTTTTCTCTGCCACTGTCACCAGAGTGTCCAGCTTCATGCCGACCACAGAGCTAGCCTTCCTGATCAGTTTTTCCAGCCTGGATGAGTCCTTCTTTGCTGTGCTGCTCCCCCAGCACACCACAGCATAGAAAAGTACTCCAACAACCACTGACTGGTAAAACATCCTCAGGAGCTTCCTGCAGATGTTAAAAGACCTCAGCCTCCTGAGGAAATAAAGTCGGCTTTGGGCTTTTTTATACAGGTGCTCTGTGATGCATGACCAGTCCAGTTTGTTGTCCACCCACAGCTCGAGGTACTTGTACTTGTTGACCACCTCCACCTCCTCTCCCTCTATCTGAACCGGCTTTATATATTATATACTTTTTATATATATTTAGGCTTTATATATTTGAATATGAATGAAAACACACTACAAATCCATCTGAATATAAGTAATAATAATAATAATGGATTGCATTTATTTGCCTTTTCTAGGCACCCAAAGCGCTTTACAATTCCACTGTGGTGAAGGCAAGCTACAGTTGTAGCCACAGCTGCCCTGGGGCAGACTGACAGAAGCGAGGCTGCCATATCGCGCCATCGGCCCCTCTGGCCAACACCAGTAGGCGGTAGGGTCAAGGGTCTTGCCCAAGGACACAACGACCAGGACAGAGAGAGCAGGGGGATCGAAGCGGCAACCTTCCAGTTACAGATGAGCTTCCCAATCCCCTGAGCCACAGCTGAAACATAGGCGCTACATTTTGATATAACAACAACATCATCATCATCATCATCATCATCTAACAGCACTGAGCTGCATGCAATCATGATATAAGGTGATAAATAACAAATCACCAGAAAGCTCTTTAATTTTGGATCACTGCTTACAATGGGCCTGCATACCAAGAGACCACATTAACAAATTTGTCTTATCACACACACACACACACACACACACACCTCTAACAGAGGTGTAACTTTGATGCAATCCAATTCTACTCATCACCTTTACAGAGATAAATTGTGATAAACTGATATTGTCCAGATAATTATTTGCACATTTCGTTAAAATTCAGTCTAGTACAACGCCAACCACTACAACCTTAGCAATAAACAGACACCTGAATTCGCCTTTACTGGAAAACGTAAAAACACAAGACTTGCCATACAAGTTTCCTTAAGGCAACATATATGGCATACCTTTTCAGCGTAACTGCTTGTGACGAGTGAAACTGCTAAACTGTAACAAATAAAATGACGAAGGGGGTCAAGAATTGAGTGAAATAATATAGTTTTTAAAAAGCAAACAGAGGATGAGGCTCACTCAATTCAGATCCCGACTTAACCATTTCCGCTTGTGACAGGTGATGGCTCTGGGTATTTCGTATTTTCACAAAAACAGTGGACCGATGGGAGTCGTGAGTATGGGATGCTTTACCTGAGCTAAACCTGTCTTGATGAGGAGTGGTAAACTGCAGTGTGTATTATGCTTGGCATGAAGGCTCGATTTACTTGATTTAAATCAGACACCTACATTCCCTAATCAGAATGAGATGTCAGATCAAATTTTGTGTATGTTTTTCATCCACTGCAAAACAAGCAAAAGCACACCACCCACCCATGCAGAGGTCCTTCTGTATACTACACACATTCAGTGCTCTTTTCAGCTTTGCACTGAGGGTCTATAGTTTACTGACGGATGTGAACCAAGCCGATCAAACTTGACTTACGCCCTTAGCTTTCGCTAATCATGTGACAGGTGAAAAAAAAACTAACCAAAAAAAAAAACCCTTGCTGACCTGAACCAGAAGACAAGCAGCTGACGAACACCTGATAATAAAATACAGCACTCACAGATAACACGTTCATTTCCAAGCAAAAGCAAAGAAAAACATTTCACTGACCTCATCGTTGTTGTTGTTTTCAGCCACCACCGGTGAGGACCAACGTCCAGCCATTCCAACCCGGACACCAGACTCGTTTCGTAAAAGCTCTGAGCCCGAGGTGAGCTGCCAGCCATACGGCAGCACCACGAAAAGTGGCAAGAAAATACCGCAAAACATGATTCACTTTATCCCGGAGCCGGTTCCATTCTGCTGGGAAGCTAACAGGACATCCGTGGGCTGGTTTACTCTTTTAATTCCCGGGCGGTTAGCCTAAAAATTAAGTCGAAGACCTCAAAAACATGTCCAGGTTGTCGTATTTGTTACTGGTCTCAAATAACTTGTTTTCAAGCGTTCACACAGTCTAAGCTCAGATTCAATCCCGTTGAACATTTTGTACACCTTACTCTAAAACTCCTCCCACCGCTTTCCCAATCAGACATGTGCCACGTTCACGGACTCCTCGTAAACCCAGAAGAAGCAAAGGAACGAGTGCTGGAATGCAGACAGCAAAAGGTAAACGGCAAATACGAGGCTGTTAAAATACGTTAATATGTGTATTTAAAAGCTTAGTTTATTAGAGGTATATACTCCAGAGAACCAGCCTATTCATTTATTGCCTCTATAATGGACATTTGTTTATGGTCTATATTTTTTGACTCATTTGAGCTACCCTACAAAGTCCTGACGTACTAAACATCTCGTGTATTTCATGACGTATCTCATGGATGGCCTCTTTTAGCTCCAAAGAGGCAGGAAATCACAAAAAAAACCGATCGGTTTTCTGCCCCGTCTTATTGTTTCAGGTAGCCTTGCAGTGTTCGAATGTCTGATATAACTTCCTGTTTGCAAAAATCATATTGAACATCTAAATTTGCAAAAAAAAAAAAAAAAAAAATGTACAGAAAACAATTGCAACAATAAGTTTTTTGAGTAAAAAGTATTTATCGCCATTAGAAAAAAAAACATTTCGCACCTACTCCCACCTCGATATATATCAACATATTTTAAAAAGAGGTGTTGGATATTGTTTGGGTGTTTATTTTATGTTTTTGCTGTGTATCACATGGGAGCAATGTTCATTTTTGAAAATAAAAAACACAGTGACTCAGTAAACTCAGTTAAAGTCGCTACAGTTTAATGAATATCAAAAAATTGCGTTAAAACTGCCAAGTTTTTACTGTTTTAAAGTTTATACATCAATATGTATGTGCAGGTTTTCCAGCAGTACAGTAAAGCAGTGTGTATGAACCTGGTCAGTCAGGCCCTGTTTTGCTTATGACCTATGTGAAGTTAATCTCTGGGCTGCTGATCATTTGCCTTTATTTAAAAAACTACATTTAACTGTGGAAATTCACATTTCAATTTACTGTCCAGTATTTACTCTGATACTGAAGACACAACCCATTCTCCATTTTATTTACATGCTTATTCAAGACCGAATTTCATTTTTAATGAAACATGATTTCAATCATCCACAAAAACACAAACAACAATATAGCAGACAATAAATCTGTTTGTCACTAAGACAGACCACAGGGCTCAGCAGTGACTCAGTGATTCTTCAGCCCTGTATCGACTGGTCAAAGACTAAAGAAGCATCAAGTGAAGTGTTGAAATCATAGTGACCTCTTCTCTGGTTCCTTGCCACGGGACACAAGTCCTGTTCGCACCACCTGGAAAATAAAAAAAAGTGATAAAAAATAATGATAAATAGTAACAAAATTCTAGTGCATTTTTAAAAAATATTTTAGACAACTGCAAATTTACATTTTTCTTTTTTTTTTTTACCTGAGAGCTGCATAGGTGTCAGATGGAGAAGCTCCTTTCCAACATGCATGATCAATAAGAAGGGCTCCTGATAACAGAGTTGGGAACGATAACAAGGTGCATAGAGGTAAATGTGTTTATTGTTTGAATGTTTGGCCACGATAACAGTACAGCTGACTGATTACATTACTGACTTAGAGGTTTGTTAGACTGAAAGATGTCAGCTTAAGCTTATGTTTTCAAAATGCTGATTTAGTTAATAACTTAATTACAAACTCAAAAAGCTGAAAAAAAAAGCAGAAAAATTTTAGTGAATATTTGACTTATGCTTAAAATTATTTATAATTATTTTTATGTTGATCAGCTAACCTGTAAATTAACTCATAGTTGCAGCTCTGGTGTGTGTGTGTGTGTGTGTGTGTGTGTGGTATACACCTGTGTAGATGCGAGCCAGGCTGTATGCCAGGTCTCTTGCTGCTAGCTCCAGGTAGCTGGGTGCTCTGGTTGCTGCTACCTGAACAAACTCTTCCAGCTCGCAAAGAGCTCCGCCCACTGCTTTCACAGCTGGGGCCAATAAGGAAACGCTGGAGGCGCCCGCCAGCAGAGACTATAACACAAAGAAAACAAGCGCACTTCACATTTTTGTTCTGCTCAGTCACAAAGAAGATTTTTTTCATTAAACTTGCTTTGACCTTGGTATGGCTGAAGTAGGCATGAAGAACCATCCCTGAGCTACGAGCCACACACCGCAGCACATCCAGAGACAAAACATTTGTGGTACCTTCCCATATGCTCAAAACCTGGAAGAGGAAGAGCTAAGTTAGTCTTTCACTCTTTTTGTAAATCTCAAGCTATCACACCTCTAGTATCAAACTCACCTGTGCATCACGGAGTATTCCAGGCAAGCCGGTATCCTCGATGTATCCCTGGCCACCAAAGCTTTCCAAACCCTCCGACACCACAGCCACAGCCTGAGACAAACACAACACTGAAACAATTAAACAATCAAAACAGGCAAATAACAGCTAACGCTAGCATTCACACAAACTGTTCACCTGCTTCCCAGTGTACAGTTTGACGACCGGAGTGAGCAGCCGGAGAAGGTGAGCATCGTGCTCGGTTGCCACTCCACTTTCTTCTCGGCCCAACAGACGACACACATCCATCACCAGAAGAAAGGCCCCTCGAGACTCTACCTGTAGTGTGACAAGCATGTGTCCTGAAGCATGACAGGAAACACTGTGTGGAGTTTGTTCACCCCCTCCCAGCTTACCTCCATTCTAGCAAGAGTCTGCATGTGCAGTGGGTGGTCTTTAAGAAGCTTTCCAAAGGCAGTGCGCCGAGTGGCATAGTCACGAGCTAACTGGAGCACCCTGTGAAGACACACAGTTACACAAATGTTTAACCAGCTTACTCATGCTGTGCTTTAAGAAATCAGCACAGATTCAAGTGTGGTAGTATGAGCGGTGTCCTGCCTTCTCATAGCGGCTGCTGCAGAGACGCTGTTGTGGATCCTGGTTATGGTCAGCATATTAGCTATGGAGGACACACCTCTCCCCTCCTCTGAGAGCTGTTGTGGAAAACAAGTTGTCAAAGATTTGGACACATTATAGAAAAAAAAAAATTACAAGGAACATGGCTTGTCTTGTTTCTCTAACAGTGAAGGTTGGTGGAGTGGACCATAAACTGCCTGAAAATGTCCATACCTTTAAAAAAAAAAATGTTGGATGATTTCCCTCACAGTGGTTAATTACACTTTTGCCATATAACCATGTGTTATATAGCAAAAGTGTAATTAATGCTCACACTGTGACAAATTTCCGTAAAAATTCTCCCCCAGCAGGGTAATGCAGGATTTGTGGTATCACACTCGTGTCCCCCATGCTTAAGTGTTCTGTGTATGCACCCTACACAGCTGTGCTTGTGTTACAGTCCAAAAAGGCCAAGATTATGAGCTTGACACAGATAGCGCTATGAGTGAGTCCAATTCTGAGCTTTTAAAAAGTGGGCCTGAACAGGAAAGGGAGCAAACATTATCGAAAAGTCAACCAAAAGAAAACAGCAGGAGAACCACAGTCATTGTTTGCAGTGGACACTTGTCCTTATTTTTAACACTCAGTTTCACTTCAGCTTTCTTTATGTTGTAACTTTGGTCTTCCCCGCAGCTAGCTGAAGGACCAACAACAGCAAGAACAGACCAGCTGTTCCACATATTGGTCACAATATGCCTCCTGCTGACAGTAAACAACTGCAACATGTAAGTGACTGAACACAAAGCTCTGTGTAGGACAGACACGCAACCATGCTTGTTCCTTAATGCCCCCCACCACACTGCAAACGCTAGTCAGAAACCTACACGAGAAGCACAACAAAGAATCCGAGGGATTGACACCACCTCAAAAATCCCCACAACCCAATCTAAATTGGTATCCACGGGTTGCACAGGAGCAAGCCTGATCCAAAGAGGCTTACATGAATCGAAGAATTTACAACATCCTGGTGGCTGGAGAAGAGCCAGAGACAAGTCAATGCTACTTTAGAGGCAAAGTAGTAAAAGGAAAAAATTAATCTGTTCTTACCAACAACGAATGCAGATCTCTACTTCTTGTCTTGGTTTGCTGTTTTTTCTGAGCTTGTTTTGCTTTAAGTGATTCCTCATATTAATTTAGCTGCAGCCATTCACAGCTCATTATCTCATGCTGACTGAATGCTACCTGCCCGAGTGCTGCCGCTGGAGCTGCAAGCAGCTGGAACTCTCATGAGTTGCACATCTCAACAAGTTTCTGAGGATTCAGTGGGTTAAGTCAGAAGTGCTACAAAAGTTGATTTGTGTTTTTACAAAGCACAGTGTGTACTTTTTTGTTACTGAGGAGTGGCAAATAAAATCACTGTGAATTTTTCCACCTAGCACACAAATGCAGGAATGGTTCTGCTTATCATTGCTGCACATAACTTGTTTTTGTGTGTGTGTGTTTAAGCAATTGCTCATATCTGCACAGATAGGAGACAAAGCCTATAGTTTGTCAATAAATTGTTATATCCAATGACCCTGCATGTGTAACTGACCCTGTGCGCTGGCAGGCCGTCCAGCAGCAGCTCAGCAGTCGGCATTTGGCGTGTCCCCAGCTTGTCCTTCAGTCGCTGAACCTCAATACCCCTCAATCGACCATCCTCATCTCGACTCACCTCCGCATAGAAGAGAGACAAACCTTTGCTACCCTGTGGGACAGAGAACAGCAGTCAATTATATCACTCTGCAAGTTATTGACAATGCTTTGTGACTGATGTCAGCAGTACTGGTATGGTTGCTCCCATTTTGTCCTGCACTCTGGCCAGCGTAAGAGTCATGTCTGCGTCCGTAGCAGACGTGAACCACTTGAAGCCGTGGAGCTTGTAGGAACCATCTGTTTGTGGAACAGCCACCGTCTCAGTGCCGCTGGCTGAGGACAATGAAAACAACTCATGAAGCATTACAACAGTTACTCTTGTTCTGCATGACAAAGCGGAAAAAAAAAGTATGCCAACAAAGAATCTCCTCCACAGATATCTCATCCCTTGAAAAGCACAATTACAACACTGTTGTACTGCAGCTCTTAATTTACAGATTGAATCTGGGACTGATAAATGCAGAAAACAGTGTGTCACTACTTACCCACATCAGAGCCTCCCTGTCTCTCTGTCATCCACTGTCCGGATGTCCAGAAGTGTTCTGGATGGCGGGTGGTCAAACGACTGTAGGCGTCTTCTACTGGCCACGGAACACCTAAGGACTTCTCATACACAAATCCAAACAATCATTCACTGTGCTTACAAGGAAAAACAGAACTGGGTCAAGCAAGTCAAAAATATGTGTACATTCACTACTATACAGCCATTACAGCAAAATATAGAGTTTTATTCAGTTGCTCATCAATCTAATATACAGTTCCTTCAAGTACATGCTGCTGTTTTAAACAAAAGCTGGCATATTTTACATTTTTTTTATTAATATTATCAACGTACACTGTGCAAACTGATTGGAAGGCAAATTCTCCTTAACACAAACAGGAAAATAAACAGCAAAAACATAATCTCCCTATAAAAGAAATAAATAACACAATAAAAGATAATACAAATATACAATATAAAAGGAAATAGGGTGCAAAATGCATATAGTGCAAACTGTTCCAGATATGGCTATGATTATGTGGTTCCTCAGCCAGTTAAAACAATTTTACTGGGGTGACTTGATGGACTGATTAAATGCTTGTATAACTTTTGAGATGAAACTGTCTCTGAGCCTTTAGTCTCAGCATGAAATTGTCTGTAGCGTTTGACGGATGGGAGGACGATGAATTTATATTCTTAAAATGCCAATGTTTTAAACTACATTGGCTACAATATTCTTCACTTAATTCAGTTTTAAATGATTGGAGGTAAATCCCATTACTAGTTCTGTTGTTCTAATCAGTTTGGCTTACAGGACACTGTATTAGTCATGTTATTCACTTCTTTAAACACACCTGGATAACTTTTGCAGCTCCGTCGGTCATAGCAAGAGGACAGGTGTAGAGGCCAGATGAGGGAGAGAAAAGGTACAGCTTGCTCATCTGGTACACACGACTAGGAAACACATACATACACTTTTTGGAAGATGACAAAAACACGTTACTGAAGTGAAATAAGACACATGAGCTAAACTGAAAAAAGAAAGTGCAACGGCCTTCTAACCTCCACTCGCCAAATGACCTCTCATAGCCAATGGCAACGAGTCCTTCCTGCGCTGACAGGTCTTTCATGCGTTTCCAAGCATGGGAGGTCACAATGTGGTCCACTCGGCGACCCCAGGGATCAAAGTGCACCAACCGTGGAGGATTGACCTCACACTCTCTACCCCAGCTATCCACCTCCTTTGCCACGTGTTCTCCAAATGCACACAAGTCTGAGAGAATCGCCTGTAGACAAATTTATACACATACTATTCACACACACACACACACACACATATACATATATAAATTTTGTACTAATGTATGGTGACCTTGAGGGTCTTTAAAGGTGCTTATTATTACACACAATATATCGCAGACCTTATGAAACAGATCTCAGCCTGTTTACCTGATAGGACAGCTCCTTGCTGGCTTTTTAATAGTAACAAAGACCAAAGTCAAACTCTTATTGCTTTTTATAAAATGAATCCGTGCTGGTGCAACAAAACTTAAGGAAAAATATGCATTACATACTGTGCATATACCCAACACTTCTTTCAAAAAGAAAACAAGTTATGAGCACATTAAAAAACAACAACAACAAAAAACACATTATAATATAGTAATATACACCTAATATGGACATTGTTATTTAATGGGCCTGTTGCTCTTGCTCTAAAACTGGTAGTATGACACCCTTTCTTGGGAAAAACATGTAATCCCTGCTCACCTCCTGGGGTATGTGTCTCTTCAGATATCCTCTGAGCAAGGCATCTTCTACAAATGGGTTCTTCAGCACTGGGTTTCCCTGAAAGAAAGGCCCTATCCTGGCTCGGGTGAATGGCAAGTAGCCTGCTGCCTCCCACAGCTGTTCTTCATTGAATCTTCTTCTGCCTGGCTCAGCTACAGAAGCTGATCTGACGTGGATCAGTGGTCGAGGTGAAGGAATGACACACCACAACCTGCAGGAGCCTCCGGCTACACGTCGGCTCAGGAGGGCTGAGGACACTGACATGGCCCAATACCTTCAGTCTGAGGTCTGACTAGGGAGTCAACACAATGCCATTAGAGCAGGGACAGGTGATATTTAGATAAAGGCAGGAATGCTTCAGTTTTTTTAAATGGGGTGGCACGGGGCTGGTGAGTGGCGTCCAAGAACTAGTTGGGATCAGGGAAAAAAAAGTGAGTTATAATAATTTTAATTTGCACAGACCTCCTTCTCCATAGACATCTATCTGGAAATACAGTAATAACAAAATGCAAGCCACATTGAAGCACAATAAGTAAGGTAACAAGCTAATAAAAATGAATCTGGATAAAACTGTTAATGGGTGTCATTTTTAGATATAAATAAGGGGGTCTCACACATCCTTTGTTTAGAGTTTGTAAAGTAAGCGATAGTAGTGGACCAAACCAATGTGAAGTACAAGAGGGGAAGTCCATCTTTCAAATTAAATCATTATTTTCCATTAATATGTAAACCAGTAGCATTCACGGGATGTAATAACATTTAAGATCAAATAGTTGCTTTGAAGCAATAAACTAATGGCAAGGACAAGTTGTATTGAAGCATTAAAGAGGACAACGGCACCCTCTGGGCAATGCCACCCCAGTGCCCTTTAGCACCACCCCTGGTCCTCCCGGGGGCAGAACAGGGAGGTGCATTCAGCTGAAAGCAATTTCTGTATATTTGGTTTTTATTTATTACTCAGAAAACAGGCGCATTTTTGCTGATTTACTGATTCCGGATAGGATTACCTTCTTTGTTTCTCCATTGCTGATACTTATTTCTTTATGTAAATTTATCTAGCTGGCTTGCAGACCATGGAGAAGACTGACAACCAAAGAAATGGGTCAAAGTTCATCTGGTTGCGTCGTTGCCTTTGTGCAGATATTATCTTACCGCTTGTATTCGAGGGTTTCCTTTATATTATTTAAATATATTTAAATATTAAACAGAGGCATATACTTGCTATCCTCTTCTTGAAACCCTTTATCATAACGCGTACTCTTCACACTCCAACCCGACAACAACACAGCAGTTAGCAATGACGTTTAACAAAGTTGTGAGCGCTTTATTCACGGGCAAGCTTACACAGACAACGCTGAATTAGTTTTAAATGAAACTTAAAAGCATCCCAAATATCAAAGATATAGCTGCTAGCAGTCATCTTACCAAACGTTTTCCCAGCTGCGTTCACGTTCACGGCGGCAACTTAAGTTTCGCCTTCAAAATAAAAGTCTCTCCTCGTTTAAAGGTTCAAGTAGCACCTCCTGCTGATGCAGCAGCGACAAAAACAGCACGCAAACACACAGGTGACAAACACTTCTATCAAGGATCTATAGTGTATACAAAAGATAAAATATCAGGTATGATATAATGTTTATATTAATAAATATAAAACATCCATTTTAGTTATGTTTTTTGTAACTGCGTTGACGAGATGACTCAAAATAAACAAAAAAAAGTGTTTACGCTCATTGTTAATTTTTTTTTTAAAGCCAATGAACCTGTTATAGTTCATGAACGCTAGCTTCTGCACCTCCTAGCAGATGGCAGGAAAGGAAAGATTTTAGTAGGAAGTGTTCTTATGAATCATCTGAGCCTTCAGTAAAAGCCGACGGTAGAAACTGGTGGATACCTGGACTCTGTTGTGTGTACTATTAGCTAAGCAGCTTCCACAACATACTAAGAGATTGTGCATCCAGTCAGGTTACCTTCCACTGTGAAGCTGGACAGACTTGTAAGAATCCCTGTAAGAATGTTCTGCCGTTTAAACCTTGTGTTTCATGTCTAATTTATATAAAATAGATCCAAGAGTAGAAAAAACGGATTGAAAATGGATTGTTTGTAAAGACAAAGATAATCCACAGAACACAGGGCTCTAAGCACCACCAACAAAGCTAAATTCAACAATATTTACTGTCATGGTGACAGAAATCCCCTCCTGTAACACTATAATTTACTTAAGCCCAAATGTAAAATTTCCCAGAACGAATACTTTATTATACACCACATTCTGACCAACATAATGTGTTGCTGAACCAGTTTTATTGTTCCAAGTAAAGGTTTGTCAAAAATACAGTATCCTTTGTTCCAACGAGAACATAAAGACTGAAAGCATGCACCGTTTAATAAAACATTTCCATGATGGGTTAAAAATCTGTTCAAAAAGAAGGACAGAGGCACTGAATAATTATTAAACAATTCAGCAGTTAACCATTTTTTTTCTTCCCAAAATGAACACAGAACAGTCAAAGGTTAAATGAAGAAGGAATTTAAAGGAATAATAAATGTACTGATATAACCCAGTATGTAGCTCCTGTTTATGGATGGGGAATATCTCCCAAACATAAAAGATGAACCCGGTTTTCTGTCCAGGTTGGAGAACACTGATGTGTTTTTAGTGTGCAAAAATAAAAAATAACTGTTTAACTACAGGCTGCAATACAGAACAGAGACGAGTTAAGCCCAAGTCTTTAGTGTGAAAATGTCACCTGACAATGGACCAAAATGAAGAAATGTAGTTTGTCACAACAACAGTTGACTATATAAAAGAGCATACGCCGCAATAAACATACAAATTATTTAACAGCTCAACCAGGATAGCATGTTTTAAACATAGATTAACAGATGTAAGAGGGTAATAAAAAGGGACAAAATAAAACCACAGGCCCAGAGGCAATCGACAGTGAGAACCTAAAAATACAAACCGGTTACAAACTGATTCAACACATGGAGGGATTAATGAAAACAAACCCCAAATATTCACACATGAGAGTGGGTCCATGGAGACTTGAAATGATGACCAGTTTGTTAATGTTCACATCTTTCATTTGATTTTGGTTTTCTTTAATCACCCTTTGTGAGGAGGTCTTCTATGTAAGCATCAAGTTCATCATCTGTGTTTATGTCAATATCCTGTGGGAGGAAAAAAGGCACGATAATCACTCACTTTCTGCAAAGGGGGGGGGGTATCAACAATGTGCACATGATGAGGAGCACAGATTAAAAAGTGTTACCTCTTGTACTTTCTGCAGAAGGGCCACAATGTTTGTTCTGAGTTTCTGTAATTTCTCGTCTGCCTCCTTTAGTTTGAGCTCAGTGTTGTTGTTTTTCTCCTCCACAGCTTTGGCCCTGGCATCAGCTCTGCTCTGGTATGAATTACACAATGACTGCAGGCCCGATTCATACTGCTGGAAATACTCTTTCTATATGCAGGAGGAAAAAAAAACAAAAACAAATTAGTGGGAGAATTCAACAGAATTGGCAAGAAAACAGCAGTTAACATCTTCACTTATAATTTCAATGTTAATTTATGCACTATTGCCATTGTTAAATAACTATCTAGTTATTTAACAAGTTTTTTTTCCATCTAGTTTCCTCTCACACTAAAAGATCAAACTATTATCCATCTAGTTTCTGGCACTTATCCAGCAAACTAAGCAGAGATGACCAGCCTTAACTCCTTGGCCAACTCCTCCAGCTGGTCTTGTGAAACACCGAGGCATTCCCAAGCTGCAGCGGAACCCTACACACTGCAGCGGAAGATCATTTTCACTACAATCTAATTTTTCCATCAGACTTGTGGACACTGATGAGGTGTGAAAAAGTCTGGCTCAAGTGTCAAAGACGGTGATAGGTAAGTAGACTGAGCAGACATTTTGGGTTCCCAAAGATGGTCAATTCATTTACAGTGACCTCCATCAATTTGAAACTTTGTGGGAACAGATCAACCAGTAAATTCAGTTCTACTTTCACTCTTTCTTCATCACGCAAGACTGATACAACAAGCACATGATCCCAGCTGCCATAGGGCGAGAGGCATGGTGAATACAGAAACAGACAACATTCACATTCATATTTCTTTTTGCTGTGCTATTTAAGCTTCTTTTTCTTGCATCTTTCTGCTTAAATTTAGCATTCTGCTTTTGCTTATCCGTCACAAGATAGAAGAAGCTTTTATTATCTCACCAAAGGAAAGGCAACCAGCTCCTCGGCTGTCATGCTATTAACATCGTCCTTTGGGATCCGAAAAGCAGGAGGAAAGAAGTAACGCAGCATTGTTCTAGAAACATCAAGAGCACAGTAAACACACAGCAGTTATGAGAGTTACAAGACTTCAATAAAGAATGATAACAACATTGTAACCATTGTAACCAGCTCACCTCAACATGGTGACCAGGCTGTCAGTCACCTCTCGGCTGGTTCCTGGCTGAGTAGTGTCTGGCTCCATGGGTGCCGGACCCTTCTCGGTCTCCTGCTGGGTGTCAGGTGTCTGAGAGATTGGAGATGGTGGTCGCATCAGCCGGACTTCATCGCTACCCTTAAATACCCTTTACAGAGAGATACATACATGTATAAGATTTGAATCACCTGCCATGTCATCAAAACATGTTCAGAAAGCAACATTCACACAGACTGCATCTTACCATCGATCTTTAGGGGTGGACCGAGGTACGTAGTCAAATTTAACTTTCCAGCGAACACTTTGTTTATTCGCCTCAACAGCGATGACTTTGCCCGTATACCACTCCTTATTGACACGTACTTCGACCAGCAGACCCTTATCTGGAGAAGAAAATACTCATTTTCCAGTTCTGTATTTGATTCACATCAGTAGAGAGTGGACCATCATCTCACCTTTCTGAGCATTTTTAGTGTCGTTTTCTGGTTCCTGTTGTAGAGCTTTATCAGGTGCCTGTAAAAATACAAACAAAATATGACCACAACAGTTTGAGAAATCACTGAAAAGGCAGTCGGGTTAGATAAAGTCTTCAACAACTTAGAGGTTGAAATGAATGGCATGCTTGGTTATAAAGAAACTGTTAAATATTAATAAAATGATTGGTTTTGTTTTCAAAGATCTGTTAATCTATCACTACACTATATATGTATATGAGCTGAAAAAGTAAGTGTTGATTGTTAGAAGTTGTGAGAGCAGCAGGCAGCCCAGCTTGATTCGACAGTAGAAGAGAGAGGGACCCAATAAAGCTACCTTTTCTTTAGCCCCGTGTGTAGAAACAGATTTAGGGGCAGAGGATGGTGTTGTTGGTGCCTGCCGTGTAGGGGCAGACACTCCTTTCTTCTCAAGTTGAGAGTGTGTTTTAACCTGCAAGGTCAATAGCAAAGGGGTTCTGATCGGAGGTTCAGCAACCTGATGGACCACCCAGGTATGTCCATGTTCCCTTAGTGTCTTAAGCAGGAGTCTAAGATACTTTAATTGCAGCTACTTTGTGTTCAGACACCATAAAGTAAGCGAGCAGTATGAGTAAAGCTTTGCTCCAATAAGCAGCTAATTAATTAAAAACTGACAGACTTTACCTGAATTAATGCAGATATCATAATAATGTTGAGCATACAATCACTTCCTAGTCCATTCATTACCTTATCCACATCTTGAAATTTCTTTCTCATAAAGCAAAAGCGGGAAAATGCGAGCAAAAGCAAAAGTCCTTTGAGCAAGCTGCACGCTGAACACGCAGGATTAAGGTTTGTGCAGAATTACTATTGCTCTCATTTCACACCCCAGGTTAATCATCTTGTTTTGATGTGCAGTTGTTTTTCAGAGCTGTAATACATTATCAGCAGAGTTACAAATCTGCACTACAGTTTTTGCCTCTGTTCTTTACCTCATCCAACTTTCCACGTTTGGGAGGTGGGGCCTTCTCTACGACTTTGCCACGGTTAGTGGCAGCTGCAGCCATCTTGGATTTTTTTGTCTGTGGTTCTTCTTCACTCTCCTCGCTGCCGCCTCCTTCTTCTTCTTCTTCCTCCTCCTCCTCCTCCTCCTCTTCTTCTTCTTCTTCCTCACTCTCCTCCTGCTCTATTATTCTCTTGCGCTGTCCAGCAGCTGCTGGTTTGGCAGGTGAAGCTTTGGCAGATGCCTATATGAGGAGACAGCTTTCAGTATTTTACACTGCTTTATGGCAGGATTTGTACATGAAGCCATATGAAATACTTTTACAACAAAACCTTTTCTTAAATCAAACGTATAACGTACCCGTGAGCTGCGGCTGGGTGCAGGTGTTTTGGCAGTAGCTTTGGGAACGGGTTTTGCTGCAGATGGAGGAGGTTTTGCTGCAGCTCTGGACCTGGATGGCTCAACCTTTGGTGGAGTTGGTGGTATGGCTGATGTTCGGGTGGGCCGCTGAGAAGCACTACGTCCTGGTGGGGCACTTGGGGCATTTTTGAGGTGAGCTGGGAGTGGTGGGGAGCGTGGGCGTGCAACAGACCTTTCAGAAGACCTGGTTGCCTGAATTGTTAACATGAAAGGACACAAAACTAGTATTTGAGTATGATAATGAATACATTTGAACAAAGAGGAAAAAAAAAAAAGGAAAAAAAGGATCACCATCAACAGCAGTGTTTGTCTTTAGTCTGACCCTTTTACAGCGCAATTAAATTGTTTAAGACTGAACATACAAAACTCCTTTTTTACATTTTCAGTTCATATTTACATAGAAAAGGAAACATACAGTTCATCCAGTGAGTATTCCCAGCATTCCACTTGTTCTACATTTTGTCATGTTACAGTCTTATTCCAAAATTGATTGGAGTTTACCAAAAGACATCCGAAGGACTCTCAGACGATGAGAAACAAAATTCAAAAATAAATCTGTACCAAGGATTGAACTCTTTGGTCTGAATGCCAAGTGTCATGTCAGGAGGAAACCAGGAACTGCTGTATGGGTGGCCAGTACCATCCCTACAGTGAATCGTGGTGATGGCAGCATCATGCTGTGTGGATATTTTTTGGCAGGAGAAAATCGGAGATGAGTCAGAGTCTTGGGAATGCAGTGACATAAACGAAATCCTTGAGAATAACCTGCTTCAGAGAGCTCTGGACCTCGGACTGGGGCGAAGGTTCATATTCCAACAGAACAACGGCTCTAAACACACAACTAAGCTAACAAAGCAGAGGCTCCAGGACCACTCTGTGAATGTCCTTGAGTGGCCCAACCAGAGCTCAGATTTAAACTATATTGAACATCTCTGAAAGGATCTGAAAATACCTGTGTACTGATGCTCCCCATCCAACCTGATGGAGCTTGAGAGGTTATACAAAGAAAAATGGAAAAAAAACTCTTATGGCTGTAATTACTGCCAAAGGTGCTTCAACAAGACAATAACCAAAGTCTGTAAATATTTACTTTTTTCACGTTGTATTTATGGGTTATTGTGAGTAGAATTTTGAGGTAAAAAAAATAATTAAATCCATTTTGGAATAAGTCTATAACACGACAAAATGTGGAATACGTGAGGTGCTATGAATACTTTCTGGATATAATGTACCTGTGATGGTAAAACAATAAAACAAATAAATAAATAGAAAGAGAGAGAATAGAATAGAATACAATAGAATAGAAGTTTCTTTTTATCATTTTCTAATGATTAAGTTTTTTCTTTAATAGCAAATCTCATTCAACTACTTTGGTAGTTTTCCTGTTTTTTCTCATACGTGCAGTGATATTAAAATTAGAAATACATATACGATATGCTGAGAGTTAACTAGTAGAAAAAGACAAGAAGACAGTACAGGGAGTTTTTTGTTTGTTTTTACCTGAGAGGAACTCTCTGTTGGTTTCATGCTAACCTCCAATGGGAGCTTTCTTACATCTGCCGCAGATTTGATGGTGCTGGTTTTCTGGCAGGGAACAAACAGAATATACATATACTGTGGTGATAGACACAAAACAGAGAGATTTAAAAAACAAACCAAACACAGACACAGAAACACAGACAGCAAGAGTTGGACAGGATACCTGCAAGGCCTCCAGCTTCTCCTGCTGCTGTTTGATTTTCTCTGCTATCTCTTTTTGTTTGTCTTCAGCTGTTGGCTTATCTTTCTTCAAAACACCAGATGGGAGATTCTGTTTCTGTTCAGGAGCGTCACATCTGAAAACAATTTCCAAACAATATATAACAATATGTGAACAATTTATATAGAACATACAAAATATATTACCACACTAGTAGGTACTTTCTCATGGCATAAGCACTTCAGCTAATACATTATTCAAAGTTCTTTTGTTGTTGTTTTTTTGTTTATTGCTGCAGAATCTCCAACTTCTGGTTGGATTTGAACTCCTCTTAAGCACTATCAGTGCATAGGGTTTTTCTTATCACTAGAAAAACAGAGAGGAAAAAAAAAAGTGGTACGCTAAATATACCCTGACATTTTGGTCACATTCGTGATTACACAACAACCTCATCTGTAGGCACAAGAGGCACCTGTGGCAAAGTTCAATGAAGATTTGCTATATTTACACTTATAACTGAAGTGTCATTTATAACATCGGCTATTTGGAGGATACTATCAGACACCAGTACCTTCAACTATGGCACAGTTGATGAGCTGACATGAACGATATGATGATATGAACAGTGTTACAAACAAACTATTTAACAACCCCCCCCCAAAAAAAGCTGTGTGCTTGTAGGGTAACACATAAAATCCCTCTGAACATTTTGTGTTTAAAATATTTTTCGGACTCACCTATTTTTCACTGGATGAATTTGTGGCATTTTTTTTTTCGAACCAAGCTCGATTTTTCTAATCCGAATGAATAGATCTCACCAATCAGATCACTGCATTTGGTATCAAGCGCACTCATAGCTGAAATTGCGCACTGGTACTGAATCTACAATGATATATAATTAATAATTACAATAATAATTTCACCTCAGAGAGCAAGATACTGCTCTGGGGGTCAATCAGCTCTCTGAATTTATTTCTTTACCTCCTCAGATGTGGTCTGCTAACATAAGGTCAAATTGCCCCACTGACATCCTTTTACACATGTATGAAAGCCACAATATAGCTTCCACTCCCAGATCAAACCATTATATTCTTCCTGCTGCTGCTTTGTCACGAGAACTGAATGAACCCAGAATCTCTATTTAGGAACATCAGGACCAGCTCATCATTGCTTCATAACTACTTAATTTTTTTTCCTTTCTTTCTCCAAATTCCTTTTTTAGGGCAAATTTTTCCACAAAAATGCAACACATTCAGTGTGTATATACGTTCGGATCCGTAAAATTAGGAATTTGTGTCGCTTTTTCGCAACGCATTTAGTGTGTAACGGACTTTAGTTGTATTTGCCAAGTATCATCAATTTCTTATTCTTTCTTTTATTTTTCAATACCAAACTGTCATAAAACACATAGGTACATATAGAGGTAATAATCTTTTCCTTTTTCTTTTTTATAACATACAAAAAACAAAAAAACAAAACATAAATGGGATGAGTACCTGAATACCCCCCACTCCCTCCCAATAATGTAAAAATGAGTATGTTACAGAGAAAATGAATTGACCCATACAAAAAATGCAAAACCCATACAATAAATAAATAAGTAAATAAATAAATAGGAAAAAAATAATAATAAAAAAATAAAAATTCAACAATAACATAGTGGTACGTATCCTTATAGTTTAATATTAACATCAACATCTGCTAGCCTCAAAAAACAAGGTCTTAACATTAATCAATATTGATATAAATCTTAACCAATATTAACAATAGTAACAATATTAATATTAATGATTACTTGCTCCTCGGTCGAAACAAACTAATAATGCTGGAATATCTTTAAATAAAGTATTCTTATAAGGTAGAACAGCCACTGCTGGGAATAGCAGAAAAATTTGTACACTGTCATATGGTGGACTACAGAGAGATTTCTCGTGCTGGTAACTTTTCCAAGTATTTAAGTAATGGTTTCCAGTGAGTAAAAAATCTATCCGATGAGCCTCTGATGGAGAATTTTATCTTCTCCAGTTTTAAGAGTCCTAAGAAATCCTGTAGCCAGACTTTAATTAATGGTGGCTGAGATGATTTCCACAACAACAAAATTCTTTTTCTAGCGATGAGAGAAGCAAAGGCAATAAGGTTATTTTGAATAGCTGTAGTATGAAGGTTATTTGGTGGTTTGCCAAATATAGCGATATGTGGAGTCGGAGTCAATTTCATACCCAATATATCCGAAATTATTTTGAAGAATTGATGCCGAAATTCAGACAAACTAGGGCACGCCCAGAACATATGAGTAAGATTGCAAGGTATCTGTGAGCATCTGTTACATTTAGCATCAAATTTATCTGGGTATAATTTTGAGAGTTTTTCTTTACTGTAGTGTAATCTGTGGAAAACTTTAAATTGTATTAATGAAAGACGAATTAGTGGCCCAAGTATCATCAATTTCTGTTAAGACCATGGCCCTCTCCTAAGTGGAGAACAAGATGATCTTTATCACATCCACTCAGTGGTTTAATGTCAGCTTTATTTATTTTAGTTGCTAAGATCATATCATCACTGTGCTGCTGTAAATATTTCTGCTGCTTCTGAATAAAGTAACAATTCAGTTGTATAATTTCATTACAACTCTGTTCTAAATTATACTAAAAACAGTTTTTTAGCAATCAAAAATACCCAATAAGTTTAATTAGAAACTTGATAACCGTTTTGCTTAGTGAGATAAGATAAGAAAATGAAGTTATCTGAAAAAGCTCATTGTGTCAGTACCTGTCCTGAGTGCTGTCAGGGTTCATGAGACACACCCAACTGTCTGGGTAGCGTTTGTCCACTGCATCCATCTGGAAAGGCAGCGTTCTCCACTTTAAACATTTATCTTAAAAAAAAAGAAGAAGGAATAGCATAATCAGCGAGTGAGTTTTCTGCAGGAAGCTGAGATACTGCATGTCCTCTAAATGTGTGTGCTCAATTTACCACACTGAATAGTAAGTGGTATCTCCATGGCACGGCGTCTCTTGTATCTCAACTCTGATGATGGAGGTGCAGACCAGCTGGCAGACAGATATCCAAACTCATCCCAGAACTTCACTATGCCTTTCTGTGCTGCATGACAAACACAGATGCAGATGTGAGATCAGTTGATACAGTTGCAAGTCATTTGCTATAATTAAAATAAGTTGAACCAAAGCTGTATTTTTATTTAGGGAAGGAACCCTTAATACAGCTAAAATGAAACTTATACTTCACCTCTGACTCAAACATTTCTCGATCCAATATCACAGGTAATATCACCTTAAAGCTCCAGCAGCTCGTAGATCAATAATGGTGATTACAACTGTATCTGAATTGTCTAACACTCTAGCAGGATAATGTATTAATCATGGAACATGCTTAAAACTCCCAGGAGTATGGGGGGTATTTTTACTTGTAATTTGAGGTGCAGCAATAAACAGAAATCCAGCAACTTCAGGGAAGCTTACCAATGTTTGTGTCCTTCCAGTACTGAGCCAGATGCTCCCCCATGGATTTTAGTAAATGTCGATACTCTTTAGCATCCGCAAAATCTTGTTTGTTGTGAGTAGGCTCTAGAACTAAATATGGGACATCCACTACTCCAACTACACCACCACATGCCCTAAGACACATGAACCAAATAGTTTAAAATTACAACTTAATCACTTGCTCATTTCCTGCCATTTTTCACTTTTAGTGCCTTTTACTTACATGCCTCCCTCCAGTTGAGGACCAGTCTTTTCATACATCTTAATGAGACGAGAGCAGTTGTACACAAACATCCCATCCAGGTCCCTCTGTTCAATGTTCACTCCAAATATAAAATTCAGCTCCTTGGGCTCCTTTAATGCTCTGAAGAATAAGGAAGAAACGTAGATTGGTAAGAAATACATTTACATAAAATTTAGATGCCAAATAATTTGGTCGGCAAACAAAATTAATGTACAAATCTTATTTTGAGGCATTTTTTAATATACATTTCCAGCCAAACAAAGGAACAGAATTTTAACAGCCTACAATCTATAAAGTTTGGCATTTTTGTTAATCATACTTTTGTTTGGCTTCAAGAATCCTTTTTTTCATGTCAGCATCCCTTCGCAGCATCATGGCTGCATCTTGAACTTTTCTCAAAATTGCCTGATGGAGTAAAAGGAGGGAGACAAAGAAGAAATTTAATGTCATCGTTTTTTGGTTGTGAATCAACCACTGAATCATGTCAAAGTACACCTTTTCTTAAATTTCCCTGTTTCTTTAATAATTTGACATATGTAAAACACTTTGATGTGTTTGTCATTAACTGTTGCTATACAACTAAACTTGCTTTGCCCAAAACCCGTTTTACTTAAACACTACACATCTGCACTTGACAATTAACCAAAGGTTTTCCTTAGCTTACCCGTGAGTCTTTTGATAGGTCCTCTCCTAATCTGGCCTCCAAAGCCATGCGTTTACTCTCTGCCTCTCTGGCCTTCTCCTCCGCTGAAATATACACCACATATTATTCTCACATGAACTAAAGCTAAAGCAAACTTTAATTAGCAGGATTAATAACCCACTATCTCACCAATCTTTGCAAGATGATCAGCTTTCTTCACTTCTTGCTCAGCACGGGTCTTGAACCGAGTTGATGAGTATTTATAACACCTTTAAATAAAACAGAAAGTCCAATCAAAGTGTGAACACTGGAATAAACAAGTTACAGAGAGTCCATATGTGCGTTACTGTATTACCTTGGTTTATAAAGACAGCACGAAAGTCTCTTAGTCCTGACTTTATGACCCTGGATAAAAATCCTCATGCGTGGGTCAATGTACAAAACAGCAGCGTATGCCCTGAACGATCTTCTCTCTGGCTTCCTGTGAACAAGAAGTGGTACATTAGACATGCTGTCATCAAACTATTTTTACTTTGTGGTTTTCTGCCTCCTCCAACTAGTCAACTTGCACGGCTCTACCTTTAAACAACGATAAATGATCAATATTAAGCTGAATCACTATTAGCTTGCCAATAAAGATACCCAACTCAACTTAATATTTTATATTAATATTATAAATTCATATGCTAATGCCATAGAGATCCCTTGCTATCCCCTGTGGATAAACAACACCCCCCAGCACAATCAGCAATTATTTGTGAAGTAGTCATTACAAACATTTTGATTTTGAAATTTGATCACCATTAAGTTTGAGTTCCAGCTGGACATTTGATGAAATTTTAAACTGGTTTCTGATACTGAAGTAAAAACCACCAAAATCGTATCTGTGAGCCACAATAATAATGACATCATAACTAACAGTAACAACTGTACTTACACTCCTTCAGCAGGTGTCCCAGCCATCAGTATGTCCTGGTGGTCTGTCTCTACATCCAGCTCTGGTTCTCCATTGTCCATCAGCTTCAAATTATAGATTATCACTAGCGTTCCTATAGATAATATAAAAAGTACCAAAAGTAAGTAACAACATGTCAATTTGTCAGCTCTTCACATAGTGATGCACATTTAAATGCTTACCGCTGTTGCCTTCTATTTTGTTGAACTGCTCCATCAGCTGCTTTTCATTTTTAAAAGGTGAGTATTTGAAGATCAGTTCGGTCTCTATGGC
Organism: Perissodus microlepis; assembly: GCF_051167445.1. Lineage (NCBI taxonomy): Eukaryota > Metazoa > Chordata > Actinopteri > Cichliformes > Cichlidae > Perissodus > Perissodus microlepis. Next base: position 18,167,756 of record NC_140472.1, read on the forward strand.
GTACTTTTCTGGATCAGACGTCAGCGGCTCCTTGGTCTTCATATCCCAGGAAGGAAGAGGCACTATCACCTGTACAGGGAGGGGGATGAAAACCCTAAGTAACCCAGAGCAGTTAGCTTTCTACATGTTTTGGAATCTGACAAATGTGACCTTAAATCAGTTTGCTGGAGAGCCACATGGTTTACATTCCACAACATGCTGGGTAAATAAATCCCCAAATGACAAACTACACACATATTATGACATATTACACCATGCCCTTATTTGTTTAACAAAAACTAAGGCAAAATGCAGAAGCACTGTCTACTCCGATTTTAGAGCCAACTTTCAGCATTTCAATCAGGCTGAGATATGAACTTTGACTGGACCCTTCCAACACTTTGATTTGTTTCCTTTTTTTGTCATCTGATTGTAGATTTGCTGCCATGCTTGGGATCAATATCGTGTTAAACGACCCAGTTTCAACCAAGCTTTATTTTTTGGAAAGATGATCCTAGAATACTTTGGTATACAGAGGTCACCTCAATGAGTCCAAGATGCTCAGGTTCTGTTGCTAGAAGACAAGCCCAAATCATCACCCCTCCACCACTGTGCTACGCAGTTATGAGATCTTTGTGCTCATATGCTGCATTTGGTTTTCATTTGGTGCTGTGTATTATGGTCCAACATCTCCACTTTACTCTTGTCTATCCCAATGACATCGTTTCGTAAGACTCGTGGTTTCAGATGTAAATGTGCAAATCTAATCTGAGCCGCAATGTTTATTTGTTTTGTTTTGTTTTAAGAGAAAGGAAGCTTTGTCCTGGTATCTCTTTCAAACGGGTCATACTTATTTTGTCTTCGTCTAATTGTCTGGTCATGAACTTTAACATACTCAGAATCTGAGATGTAGCTCTTGGTTTGTTTGTTTTTTGCAATTTCTGAGGATTTCATAGTCTGACCTTGGTTGCAGTGTAGTTAGTTTCTCACACACTGCTTCTGCATTTTTGTTTATTTATTTATTTATTTTTAAACAGTTTAATATAACATATGTTCAATGTCATATCATATAAGTGCCTTGAGGCGACTTTTGTTGTGATTTGGCGCTGTATAAATAAAATAAAATTGAATATCAGATGAACATGTTTTGCCCATCTGAGGTTTTATTTAGCTAATTTTACGACCGATAGATTTTTTTTATTATGTCCTGATGCACAAAACTTTACAAATGAAAGTGTATCCTTTCTTTTTCACATAAATGTAGATCACTTTTTTACATCCAAATCAATTATATACAAAAATGTATCACTGAGCCACAATTAGTAATCATTTCATCCGTTGTTCCAATCTTCCATTAGGCCAGTGGTTCCCAAACTTTTTTTGCTAGGCCCCCCTTTGTTTTACAAGAAAAATGCCACCCCCGCACACAAACACATCCTCCAACCACACACACCCATATTTTGCACCATTGCGGTTTATTTCACACCTCAAACATTTAGTAAACAATTAAGCAAATACAAGTAAACTGCAATAAATTACAGGTAGCAATAAAATAAACTACTAACTCTTTTATGCTACGTCCACACCTACACGGGTATTTTTGAAAACGCAGCTGTTTCGTTCACACGTAAACGGCGTTTCGAATCACCGAAAACTGAGATTTTTTAAAAATCCTTTTTTGCATTTACGTGTGGACGAGGAATACAGAGTTCATCACGCAACGTCAAAGGTATGTGCCTTTTTTCACATCACGCTGTGCGCCACGTTATTGTTTACATGAGATGAATTGCAGAATGGCAGATAGAGACAAAATACTGTTAATCTGACTATCTTCAGTTTTTAAACGCTTACATACACACGCAGTTACTGTCCCTCCATTTAGAAAGGCAGAGGCGTCACGGTGTGATTATTTTAAGTGTAGTTTTTTTCCTGTGTAATAATATTCAACATTGCTATCAATACATTTTTCAAAAAATGCCTCTCTGTGCAAAATGGGTTCAAAAACATAAACAACTGTGGGATACTGTTTGTCCGTGATTTGAACCGGGGGACAAATCGTGGCAGGATCAGCCTGATATTATTTGTATCCCACTGTAACTTTACTGTATAAAGAGCTAACATCTCCAAAATGTCAGGAGTAGTTAGTCATTATGAGAAGTGTTTGTGAACTAAAAATCAAGAATGTGGGATGTTGTTTGTCCGTGATTTGAACAGCCCAGCGCGTGCTCCCTACGAAGGGAAAACCAATTCTGCAGGGGAGACCTACCTTGGCACTTGTGCAGGTGAAACCAAAGGGAAGATATGCTTCACCATATTTTCTAGTCTTTGGCTTGGAAGGAAGTTGGTTTGGAAACATATTCAGCTATGCTTCATCTCCTGCTTTGCGTTTGTGTGGGCGCCCCATGCTAGCAGTGTCCAAGCGTTTTGGGTTTTTTTTTCCCCTTTTCATACCGCGCCCCCCCCTGCAATGGCTCTGCGCCCCCCCTAGGCATTAGGTCTTGATTTATGCTATAAGATATAAGATTGTTGATATGACTGTGATAACCTTTGGTGTTTTAAATTTATTTAGAAGTTATCTAAATTTTAATATTACACAATTTTCATTTTGCAGTGCTGTCAGTTTTTGTTCCATTCTTTGTATTTGTCCAGGGATTTATAGCATTATTCAAGTAGGCTGCTGTAAAATTTCAACATGTTTCTGAACTGAGCAGAGAGCATGGAGTACTGTTCACACAGACTGAAAGCACACACACAAGCATGAACACACAGGTGTGAATATCTAGACACATATTCAAAGTACACTTTGAAATGAATGTGTGGTGAGTGGCTAAAGCATATCTAACAAAACTCGTCTCTAAGCGTTTCATGACTGCCACTAACCTCATCCAGACCCTCCTCTTCATGGAAAGTCCTCGACAGGAAGAGGCAAGTCAGCGTGTCGTTCTTTTTTGTGAACAAGATAAAGTCTTTTCCGATGCGCATAGAGCCCCTGTGGAAACACACAAACTTCGTAAATATGGACATGCTGGTGTACCAACTTCGTGATCAATACCAGACAGGAACTGGAAAAACAACTCACGATTTCAGTCCGTTTCCATACTGGCCAATCTGAGTGGACTCAGGAGACCGTTTGTTTGACTTTCCAAACTGAATCACATGGGTTGTCTCACCTAAGAAAAAAGCAGTTTAAGGACACAAATTATACACGGTATGTAACCATGGGCCTACAAAAACAACAATAACCTTGCTTTAAATTTGCTCTTTGATCATTTAGTCACACTTACTTGGGTCCATCCCAGTACCATCATCCAGAAAACAAAGCATGTAGCCACCCCTCAGCTCTGTTTTTTTTTCTGTCACACAAGCAGGAAGTCAAAAGACAGATATGAAAAACAATGACTCACTGGATAAGTTTCAGTATACGAAATTGGATATTTTACTCTGAGGTCTACCTGTGTAGATGTCTATACGTGTGGCATTAGCATCTCTGTGAAAGAAATAAAACATATGAGATTTTCTAGATAAAAGATATCAGGTTAATGCAAGTTTTCCCATACTCGATAATTTATTTAAAAATTGTGCTGTGAATCATAACAGGTACCTTGAATTGTCCACAAGTTCTGCCAAGGCTCCAAATAAGAACTCATGTGTTGTCCTAAGAGTTAGACCAAATATTCCATTAATAGAGTAAAAACTGACAAGGGAAGCTCATTAGAGAACAAGGACACATGGGAGATGCTTGGTGACAGCATCTGAACTCCACAGATAGCCAACATACGATTATTATTCTGTTATAAAAACTGTTATTTCTCAAGTCTGCTGACACGTGTCAGCATAAAATGAAGAACTATCAGTTAAGCATGCATTTCCTGGTTAACTGTAAAACTATCTGCTCAGCTTCAAGGACTGACTATCCACAGTTCACCTGACAGCTAACCACTTAAAATGAATTATCATTATAACAAAAAGAACAACAAAAGGGTGCTGCGACCTACTTTGAATATAAGCCACATATACGTTGAACATTACATACCACAGGAGCATATACCAAACTTTTTTTTCTGAGTCATTACTGATCAAACTGAGTGATAAATGTCTGCAAGCAGCCAATATCACATGATTTTTTTTGACAAATAACTGAAGCAAGCACATTTAGCTTCATTGCAAAATTTGTGACGTGTCTATACTCTGTTCTGAGCCTACACTGTCAATTCCACATATTATACACAAAGGCACTATCAAGTTCAGAAAATAAAAATAGCTGATTATATCTAACAAATTTGTTATAACGTTGATGTGGCAAACTGGCAAACAATTTTTCCCCCTTGTGACAATAAAGAAAATGCATAACAACAAAGAGCAAAAACAAAAAGAGTAAAAGAATGGTAGCAGCATCAGCTATTAAAATAAACACCAGCATAGGTTTTGAATTGTGAATGCATACAGACTGAATGGAAAGTATTACTCGTGGAAGGTAAAGTTGTTTGAAATATAAAATGACATGTAGCAAAATGAGGGAAACGTGCTCTACTCGTCTTTCTGGACTATATCTTATTTTCTATTCAACAACATTGCTGGGCATCTTGCAAAAATAAGTAGGTGAGGTGAAGTGGTGCAGTGTATTGTGTGTAGGTGGTTGCTAAAGTTCTATCTTTAAGGCTAACTAGCTGTAACTGTGTATCGTGAAGTTCTTACGGGCAAATTAATTCCCAAAAAGTTGGTACTTACGAATTTGTGTGCAGGTATTCAAAGGTGAGCTGAGCCCTGCTCAGGTTGCTGTAGCTAGAGTAGGCCATGGTCACTCACGATTGTTAACTAGGTACTTCCTGGTGACCTCCACGTCTTCTTGCTGACTGACCAAGCTCTAGTTCAGAGCTTTCATTCTAAAAAAGGAAAGAAGAGATCAAAAATACTGTTGATTTGCCTGCGTGTATCTTCAATCAATTCACTGACATAACGGAAATGACATGACATTAGCTAATGTATATACCTTAGAAAAAGTCAGAGGAGACACTCCTGCGTAATTACAAGTCACCCCGCAGGTGAAGGTACCAGCAAGTAACACGTGGGAGGCCTGCTGAGGAACAACAAAATGTTATGATTAGGCGAAAAGAGCGTCTTTAGGCACGGCTTGAGTAACGAAGACATTAACGTGCATTCGTTCGAGAAGAAGTCAGACCCTTGCCTCGCTGGGTTACTGTAAAATATGACTAAGTCATGTTTGGTTAAGAACATGACATCAACAGTTCAGACGTTTTGCTGCAACTGTTATTAACGGCATGCTAACATTAGCAGCTAGCCGACATTAGCGCAGGAATGTTTATGAGGAAACGGTAGCTAGCTAGCTTTACTGTGGGAAGATGAAGCTAACGTTAGCCGTATCAATTCCTTTCTGCCAGACATTTTCAGATGACCTCGACTTTGCACGCTAATATAGTTAGTCCAAATACTTCTTAACGTTACGTTTTGTTTTCCTTGACATAAAGCAATCCCCGAGGCCGCGAAGAATCCAACTACCATCAACGTCGATGGTTGGTTCTCTAGTTTCCCCTGATCTGAGCTAATCCCGCCTCTATTTTTCGATAATCACCCAATAGCTGTGGACAATAGGAAGGCACCGCGTTATGATTCTAAACCATGATTGGAGGACATCTCGTTACGTAACAAAAGAACTTACCGGTGCACCAGTCTGCTGGCGCCTAGAGAGACCTTCAGAAGTTCATTGCGTTAAGCTCATAATCTATACTTTTGGGGCCATAAAATCAAAAGTATGCTCACAGTTAAAATAAAAACAAAAACACACTGACAATTCACCTTAACCCTAATTTTTATTTTATTTTAGCTACAGCAGTTGAAATGCTGATGAAACATTATTATGATTATTTGATAATAATTCTTCTACAGACATGTACAATATTGAATTACTATCCATCCATCCATCCATCCATTCGCTTCCGCTTATCCTTTTCAGGGTCGCGGGGGGTACTGGAGCCTATCCCAGCTGTCATAGGGCGAGAGGCGGGGTACACCCTGGACAGGTCGCCAGTCTGTCACAGGGCTCCAGTCTGTCACAATTGAATTACTAATTTTACAAAATCCTTATACGTCCTTTCTTTCAGACACTTAAGGAAACATTGAATGAAATTAAAGAAAAAAATAATTTCCTCTTCGATTTCTGTTTCAAGAGGCCTTATATCAGAGAGAAATATGGCACTCACATAAACCTAAAATTAAACCTTGGTGGTGGTAAATCCAAAACCTTCAGGTGGATAGAAAGATATTTAAATGATGCTTAAAAATAATTGCACAAGCAAAATGTATTTGAAGTTTTAAATGTCACTAAAAACTGATGTCACTCACCTTCACATTCCCCTTAGCTTGGCTTTAGCCTTTATTGACATTACAGTTACAGTACAATACAGTGCTTACTGTAATACCTGTGTTTGACACTGACAAATGAATCACATTAGTCAACAAAACAGCCCAAGTAAAGCTATTCCTTCTACAGCAAAGAAACATGTTTGAAACAGCATGACTGCAGTCATTTGTTGCTGAGAAGCGTAAAATCCTGTAGAAAAACAGTTCATAGCACTGCTAATTTCTACACACACACTCTTTACAGTGCCCAATGATCTGTTAATACTTTGTTATTAAACAAATATAAGGCAAATATAATAGCAATTTTAACCCACATTTCATCCATTTTCTTCAGTCTTGAACAATGTCTTCATCACCGCCTTATCATAACATTTTTGTCTTTTATTTTGAAAAGCACATCATAAATAATAAATTATAACTCATTTTCTACCATGGCCATGTTTCTCAAAATGATTTTACATATTGCACATTCGTAATGTAGCAAAACTTGTGAGAGACAGATAAATGGGTTCAAACTGTTCCAAGAGAGGTTGCTGTACCCTGACTTTAGTCCCAAATATGAATTTAGGAGAGCTTTCTCCAAAGCAGCATTATACAAATATTTTCACAGTTAGTAGTACTCCAACAACAAACCAGCTTCTTCTGTAGGCTGTAGTTAGGCGTAGCCCTCTCTTTCCAACCATCAACTGATTTAATCGCTCAGCTGTCTATTAAGGGTTCCTGTAAATAAAGTAAAGTAGCAAAGTTAGGTTAAATAATCTGTATGGATTTCTCAGTAAAAAGGTTCTAAAAACCGAACAATCACGACTTACACTTTGTTGGTTCAGTCCATTCCATTGGTTGCGGCGTTTTAGTGCATGTGGTTGACAAGCAGCTATACAGAGCATCAAACAAACTCCAAGGAGACACACACTGAATTCCAACAGATGTTGCACTGCCACACTCTGTTCCTCCTTTAGAAGTAGGAAATAAATGAGGGTACAAAACAAATCTCTGAATTGTGGCTAAATCAGCTATGCTGTTCAAGTGCAACACACCGTACCTGTGTTAACATGACTGTAAGAGTGGTATCATCCTTGAAGTTCAGACTGTAGCAGGTTGGTGATGCTGTAGGCAGCTGGTTACTTGCCTCCACAAAGAGGGATGAAATATTTTTCTCTGACTCAGGGCACTCTGGAGGACGACTTTATTAAAGTACATAACATTTATGAGTTTTCTGACTTTTTAGGTCACTGAGGAAAAGTCGTAGTTACACTGTAATTAAGTTAAGAAACATGTTCTTTACAGAACATGATAAACTTACACACTTGTTGGCAGGAGGTCACTTGGGGCACTTATAGTGAGGCAGGTGTAGCTACCATTGTCAGATAGAAACTCTAGTGTCAAATTAACATTTTCATTGCCTGGGGAGTAAAAAATTACAATCAGAATGTAAGGTGATAAAAACTTTCACATAATATCACACCCATAGCGCTCCATGGCAAAACTAACCTCCAATAAGCAGCTGACTGGCTCTCAAGGTTGTATGTAGACTGAGATCTCTCAGCGAGACACTCGGAGAGCTGGAAGTCACAAGAGCAAGAGGAACCTTGAGATGTAAATGGGTGACAGAAGAAGGACTCTTTGCTGAGTTAACTGGGGTCTTTCTGTCCTCTTCCTGCTTGATAAGAGGTGATTGGACTGAGGAATTAAGCTCATTTGCTTTCACACATAGGTGGAATGTTGATAAGGAGGACAACACACGGTTCCAGTCCTATGAGAATAGTAAAGTGCACAAATTACACACAGATACAATCAGGGCACAGAATGTGTGGGTATATTCAGTCACAGCCTGTACAGCATCATATTTCCTATGCACACCAGCACCAATTATCTATTTAGAGAAGGCATGGAGGAAAATTAGCTCAGTTTACTAAGGAAACCTACTATACTCATTCCCAGCTCCATATTGTTATCTTTGGACTGATCTAAAAAGTTTCCTTGCATGAGTCACTGCTCTAAAAAAAAAAAAAAAAAAAATTCATATTTGTCTGACATCAGGCCTTGATTCATTCTCAATCTGAACCCAGTCATTTTAACTCCCCTATCTTTAAGGTACATTTCTTCTGATTAATCTGATTAATTGCTCCTCTGTATAGAATATTTGAGCCTCAAAAAGAACCAAGAGTAGAAAAAAAATTGATACAGAGAGCTTAGAGCAGTCTGCAACCTAGGTTTTGACACAGGTTGATTGCACGTAAATATTTGAAACTTCAGCCATGTTTATTGTGCATCCACTACTTTAATATATAGATAACAGAAAAGAGCAAAAACCCAAAATTGCTATAGTTTAAATCACTCCTCACCTTTGTTATGTCAGGGTTAGGCAGAGTGTGAGTGTTGCTGTAAAAACTAAGGCAGATGAATGAAATAGCCAGAGTTAGCAAACACAGGAAAAATGTAGTCCCTGGAGGATTCTGTGACACATAATCTCTAAGATTAGTCAGCGGCTGCCAGAAACCCATCATCAGGCTCCACAAACAGCAGAGATGTGGCGAGCTGTAAACAGAAGAGAAAATTTTCACATAACTTAATGTACCTTTTCATTATTATTAGGCAAGTTCAATACATCTGTTCTTCATAGAGGAAGACAATTTCAGTAGGAAACAAATGGAAGAGAGCCTGGAGAAGTAGAAGTATGCAAAGGAATGAAAGTCAGTAGAAGAAGAGAGAGTATGTGTGTGAATGAGAAGTAGACAGGTGGAGTGAAAGTGAAGCTGCAAGGAGCAGGGGTAGTGAAGGTGGACCTGTGTAAATAGATGGGGTCAACCATTCTAAGCAACAAACATTGCATAAGAGAGGTGAAGAAGAGAGCACATAGAGACGGCAGGATGGAGACAAGTTTTAGGGGTGATTTGTAACAGTAGGATAGCAGCAAGAGCAGAAAGAGAAGGTTTACAAGATGCTAATGAGAAATGCTATAACTGTGGTTTGGAGACAGTGCCACTAACAAAAAGTCAGAATTGTAGGGGGCAGAGTTACTGAGAGTGACCACAGGGACAATTCATGGATTCATATATACATGCAGGGGCAGGGGTGTGACAGAGGAGGATGCTCGGGTCAGAGTAATATGAGGCAGATTGGAAGTCATAAAAGGAGAAAGAAGTCTGTTCAAACCCACTCCAAAATGCTTTTAGCAGAGGTGGGTGCCTATGTCCCACATTTTAGCCAGTGTTGCCCTCTTGGCTGTTTGACCTTTACTCTCCAGAATAATCTCTGTTCAGACTTTGGCACTGGGAGACCAGAAAGTTTATCTCCACTCACCTAACATCTAAATGTAATCTTCCTTGTTGGGAACAGAAAGCCAATCTTCGTCCAACATACAGGCACCCTGTAGTGCAGTGCTACAGATAGTGTACATAAATAGATATAATCATAAATATATACACAACAACTTTGGCATGAACACACATGCTCTGTATTGCACATACATGGAGACATCGCGTATGAAGCAGTTAAACTTTTCTAATGAAAAATCTTTGCATGGATCACCTAGTTATGTTCATGGTGAGCATTAAGCTGTAGAAAATCTGTAACTTTTATTGTGGAAATACTATATAGCTACTGCTTAACAAAACAGGATATTCGGCATGTCTTTTCTCGAGCGGACCTCGTTTTCAACATAACCACATTTAGTTCGAGCAAAGCTGAAAGCACGTACTCTCTGTCACGTGACTGTAGACAGTTAAACGCTTACTTATAAAAAAAAAAGAAGACATCTATGTAGTAATTACATTAAATCAATACTCTACGCAACAGGAGACGTACAACTAGTCTAACAACCAGCTCTACTGGCAAAGATTACCGCTCTTATGACGCTAACTAGCTAGCTTTCTGAAATATAACGTCATACCTCGAGCTCGTATGCTTGTTCACGTCTCCGCGCTTGGTAAAATACACCGGAATAGTTTCTTAAAGACAAGTAAACAAAAGTTCGACATTTAAGAAGGAAGTTCAGCAGTTAAATAGTGACACGACACCGCTGTCACTTTACGACAATACACTGCTATGACGACAACAAGGACCAGATCACATGACTTTAAATGGGTTGAATTGTTTTTTTAAACGGGGGAAAAGCAAGGACACAGCAACAGCAGATATCATTATTGTTATCTTTATTCTTATTTTGAGCATTGGAAGGCAGGATAACACTGGCACTAAATGTTTATTAATGTGCATGTGGTGTTATTTACATATTCACATTTAGCTTAGCGAGTTTGCCACTTCTCAGAGTTCGGGTTATCGAAATAAAGTGTTTACAGGAAGCATAGTTATAAGAAACTTTTTTGAGGGCGGGGGGGCAGAGAAAGATACAATTAATTTATTCTGATTGTTAATAGGGTTTTGAATGTTTCAAGTAAAAACATTTTTAAGGCATCTGCGTAATTCACCCAAACAGGTGTTTTCTTTTATTTACACAGCAAGATTAACATGGATAGTCTAGAGTTTGCGGACATCTTTGTCACTATTCCGCTGGCATTTTTTCATAATTTTATTTGATGAGTTAGAGATCAAATAAAGCTAAGTTACTGAAACAATAAGAAAGTGCCTGGCTTTTAAATAATATAACACTCACTCACTCACTCTCACACACGCATTTGGAGCAGCCTTCGTCGCGTTGCTATGACGTAATCGGCCTGTGACTGTGTATGTGTAGGAGTGGCATTGCATTACTACAGCACAGTGCTGTGCACAAAAGCAGACCGACCAGGCAGGAGAATCATTTCTTCTTCGCATTTCTGAGAACGCGCATCAGGATGGCCTCCGTATTACTGCCACGCAGGAAGAACCTCTCCACGCAACAGGCTTTGGCCTTGCTTCAGGAAATGGACGAAGCAGACTCTGATGGAGGAGAGGTTTCATTTGTCCAGCAGGCCACTGATACCTCCTCAGAAGAATCTGAAAAGGAGACGGAACAAGAACCCGACATGCCTCCAAGGAAGAGGCCCCGTGGTACTGGGAAGCCCAGCCGGAGCCACACGGCAAAAGACGGCACTGTGTGGGTAGAGGAGGACATTGGAATGCCCAGTGCAGTAGCAAATCGCTCGTGCTTCACTGCGCAAGCTGGACCCACAGAGTCTGCTAAGGTTTGTCATTGCCATATTACATATGATATTTATATAAACCCATTTAGAGTGAGGTACTCTATTTGTTTATCTTCCGACAGCGTAAGATTACAAGTGTGCTCCAAAGCTTCCTTTGCCTGTTAGACGTGGGAATGCTGCAGACCATCAAGAAGTGTACTGTCCATCAAGCCCGCAGAACAGAGCCAGACTGGAATTTGTCAGTTCATGAACTGATGGCATTCATTTCAATCCTGTTTGTAAGAGCAATCATGTGTCCCGTTGGTGCCATTGTGGATTGCTGGTCAGAAAGATTTCTGGTGCCAGTAATCAAAGAGACAATGCCCCGAGATAGATTCATTTCAATTATGCAACACCTTCGATTTGATGACAAGGACACGCGGGCAGAACGGGTGAAAACAGACAAATTTGCGGTGATCTCCGACATCTGGACACACTTCAACGAGAACTGTGCTAAGAGTTTCACTCCAGGAGAACACATGACCATAGATGAACAGCTGTTCCCTACCAAGGTTCGTTGTCCATTCACACAGTATATTGCAACCAAGCCAGACAAATTTGGGATCAAGTTCTGGATAGCCACGGACTTGGACACCAAATATGTCTGCAGTGCATCTCCTGACTTGGGAAAAGACCCCAGTCGTCAGAAGGGAGAGAGGCTGGCAGAGAACGTGGTCATGAAACTGATGGAGCCGTTTTTGGATGATGGGAGAAATGTCACAATGGACAATTTCTTTACTTCACTGTCACTGTCGCACGGACTGCTGCAGCGCAAAACAACGTTACTGGGTACAGTGAATAAAGTCCGGCGTGAACTTCCTCAACTTGCGCGGATGTATTCCGTAAGAGCAGCAACACACAGGTGGCCAGTAGCGGTTTTCTACAATATGCTGGACCTGGCGGCGGTGAATTCCTACATTTTGTACAAGGCATGTACAGGGTGGACAGGCAAAAGAAGATTGTTTCTGAGTCTTCTAGCTCAGGAACTTCGTTGCCGATTCATGCAGCACAAGGAAATATTAGCACAGAGGCAGGCTGCTGCGGCTGCCGTGCCAGGGACTCTAAAGACAACGCAGTGCCAGGTGCAAGAGAGCTGCAACAGGAATCGCAGCAGGTTTACCTGTGCAACATGTCAGAAATTCACCTGTGCCAAATGCAGGGATGATGGACACTGGATCTGCAAACGCTGTAAATTTTGAAACACTTTGAAATAAAACAGACTTGTGTACCCATATATTGTGAATGTGTCTTTTGTATCGATATGGCAGGAATTTCTGAAGGTTGTAACACAGAGGTTTGGCCTGCCTTGGGTCTGAGTAAACAAATGCCAATGTTGCACAAACACACACACACACACACGCAGCAAATCTGCATTTATTAGTCCCACAAGTGGAAAATCTGCATTGTCATTGCAGAAAAGTGGACAGTGCAAGACAAAAGCAGCAAAAATAAAAACTGTACAAAGAGTACAGTATAGAAAGTGCACTATACAAACAATCTGGAAACATAAATATGGACACGTGTATTGAAAAATATTGGTGTGTGTGTGTATACCTAGACTTTATGCATATTATGTAAGGTGTGGCTGTATAAATATATGTACAACTCTGTGTATATATGTTTATGGACAGGCATGCAATGTAGTGACAAGGATTGACAAGAACTAATATTGCATATGAGAAATATTGCACATACAAACTACCATGGTATATTGTAGGCTGCAGGTAAGGAATGAAAGTAGCTTTGCAGGTAAGGAAAGACCTGAATCTCTCCTGGTTGGGGGAGGGTGTGTTTGCACGACAAAAGCAGGAGAACAATGTAGCTGAAGGCCTGTGAAAATCTCAGCGGGGTGCTAGGAGGTGTTAGGTTCAGGGGAATTTACGCAAATTTGCGCAGGGCTAGTAAATCTAGTAGTAGGGACTTGCACCAGGAAAAAAAAGGCTCAGTAATTCTAGTGTTAATTGAGACAGCTTTAGTTCACCTGTGGCTCTTTTTGCCCATCTGTGCTGCATCTTCCTAATTACCTCATGTGTGTATTAACCTAACATTTTAGAGTCTCAAAGTGTTAATATATCCAGAATATTCAGTGGTAGCAATACCAAATTTGTTTCAGCAGAAAGTCTGAGGCAGCTTCTGCCAAATGTTGAATCAAATTCATTCTGCTGGAGTTGTATTGTGTCACGGTCTGTGGGAGCAGACTGTGTGAAGTGTGAATTTGGAGTTCTGTTTGCATGGTCTCTTATATATGAACACAACTTTACACCCCATACGTATTGCACTAATATGCCATGTTGTTTGATTTGATACCTATGGGTATTATAATGCTATTTAAAGAAGTTCAACCTTGTATATCACCTGTTTCTCTCCCCAATCCTGTGGATTAACACATAGGAAGAGTCTGTCTACAAACCATAGTAAAGGTAATAAGAATCTTTGTGCTTTGTTCCAGAGAGAATCTCTGTTTGTTCCCTACGTGATTTCTTATTGGAAGTCCTTTGTCAGTGACATTACTTGGAAAAGAGTATGGACAATTCCTAATAAGCATCTTGTACCCAATAAAGTAAAAGAAGTTTCATTCAAAATACTTCATAAATATTATCCTGCTAATCATTATATGACAAAGTTCAAAAGGGACATAAATCTGAACTGTGGATTTTGTGGAAGCCAACCTGAGACTGTGCAGCACCTCTTCTGGATCTGTTCACATGCTAGAACGTCTTGGAAAGACTTCAGTAAATTCATTACTGGACAGCTCTACAAGGACTTTACTCTGAAATTGGAAAATGTTGTATTTTGTTTCTTTTGAAGGCAAAAAAGATGTATACTTTATAATAAAGTTGTTAGTTACCTTAGCTAAATTTTATTTCCACAAATGCAAATACAGTAGCCAAAAGCCTAATTTTAAACACTACTATAATGATACTCTGTCTTACATGAAATTGATTAGTGGATCACTTAATAAAAAGGCTATAAAAACAATTATTATTTGTACTAATTACAAATTATTTGAATGTATGTAATTGTTTATATTACACCCCCTGGCATATGTTAATTATATTCTAATTTGTATATATTCTCTGTATACTGTTGCTTAATAAAGCTCTGGGGGGAAAAAAGAAGCGTGAATCGTGGACCCAAACGCAGACACAAAGGGATGCAGAACTTGACTTGAATGTTAAACAGAAGACGAGCCTTTATTATGGCTGATTGCAAGAAAACACAATCAAGGCAACATGGGCTGTGGTGAAAACTAAAATAGAACCAAAACTGGAAACACTAGGAAAGACTATGAACATGACTTTGCACTGGGACATGAGAGGAACTATGACACTAAAAAACATGAACCAGAAACGTGAACATGCCCCAAACAAAAATCATGAAAACCTTCACGTGAAGTGTGGTAACACCGACAATCTGACGAAGACTGAAAGGAAACACAAAGACTAAATACACACAGGAGGTGATCAGGGAAGTGAAAACGTGAGGAAACAGCCAACTAGATGAACATTGATGCCACAGGGAAGTCTAAACTAAGCACATAGAATATGGAAACAAGACTTTCAAAATAAAAAGGAAACATGACAGGACGCAGACATGACACAACTTGACAACATGAACCACACAGACATGAAACAAGACAGGTTAGACACACTAACCAACAAGGGAGACTTAACAGAGGTGATGACACAAAGGAATCTAAATAAACAAAAGACTATAACTAGATGGACTTAACCATAAACAATGAATAATAATATACAAGGAAACTCAGATCCAAACTAATAACAGCCACAACAAGAACTTAACATACCTTCAATATACCTAAGAAAAGAAAGAGGAATAAACTCGAAGTGCTGGGTCAGAGAACCAGCTACTGACATAGTGGTAACTCATTGAAGTGTTATTGGGTATTCATAATTAGCCACTTTGTGGATACAGTGAGTGAAAGCATTGGGTGAACTGTTGTATGTCCTGAAGCTTCTTCTCTTGAAGCAACTGCTGATTTTGGAGCAGTGTTTCATTCAGAGTTGTTTGGAGCATTTTGTATTTTTCCTCCATGTCTTCAAGTTTGCATACCATTTCTTCCTCTTTTGTGTCCTGCTGTTCTTTCTCGTGAACAAACTCTTTATTTCTCTGCAGTGTTTTATCGAGCCTTATTTGCAGCACACTGCCTTTTCCCTCCATGTCTTTAAGCTTCGAGTCCATTTCTTTCCGTTTTGTGTCGTGCTGCTTGTTCTCTTGAAGAAACTGTTGATTTTTGTGCAGTGTTTTATTGTGCTTCATCTGCAGCGCTCTGTATTTTTCCTCCATGCCTTGGAGTTTGCACTGCATGTCTCTCGGCTCGATGTCCTGCTGTTCTTTCTCTTGGAGGGTCTCTTTATTTTTTCCAGAGCTTCATCAAGCTTTACTTTGAGCTCCTGATTCTCTTTGACCATTTTTTCCTGTTTTATTTCACACACACACACACACACACACACACACACACACACACACACGCGCCTTTTAAAAAGAAGTGATCGCTCTGTTGTTTATTTAAAAAGTTATTTACAAAAAATCTAAACTTCAGAAAATACTGAATAACTCAAAAATGATTTATCCCAGGATTAAAACATTTGCAACAACTGTTACAGAAAATGTTCATCAGCATAAATGTAAGTAATAATACTTGGTGATTTCTCCACAGAAAGGTGCATATTTATTGGGTTTATTATAATGATTTTTACATATTTTGCATGAGAAAGAGAAATGCAAAAAAAAATAAATCTAATTTTCTGTCTTCTTATTCAAATAGAGGTACATTATTAATCTCTGTACCACTTAAAGATTTCTGTGAGAAGCAGTGATGACTGTTTTTCTGCCATTTCCCTTTGTCAAACATCATAGAGCTGGAACTACTGATGCCAGTTAAGGAGTCCAGGTGACTTTTATAGGCTTGAAACGCCATACATCAGGCTGACCCATGTGTAGCAGGTCTTTGTAGGGGGAAGCGCTCCACTGGAAGGGTGGCACTTGGTCCCAGGTTGGACCACTCACTGCCACCATGCCGTACTCTCGAAACATCTCGTAGGAGGTCAGCTGCAAAGAATCACACACAATGGCTCAAACTCAGTGAACATCTCTTTTAAACTAATTTTTACTTACGGCAAACCAAAAAAAATCTTCAGGGTGCATGATAGGTAAAAGGGTTAGGGCAAAGGGAGATGTGAAAATGAAAACCTTCATGTCTGTTCCTCCGTGTGGTCTCTGCTTTAAGGCACCAAATGGATATGTTCCATTAGCTGGGTTCAGGTCTGACCGCGCTGAGATCGCATTCTCTCCGTTCTCAGGTGGATCACAGCCGTCACACTTTGAGAGGGGATCTTCCTTAAAGTTATTATACCTGAGGAGGAACAGTGTATCTCATAAATTAAGATACCTCTTTCCCCCTAACTTTCAAAAACTACAACATCTATTAGAGATTGTTTGTTCTGGGAATACAAATCTCCAAACATGTGCAACACACAGACTGTACCTCATCAGGCGGACCATCGAGTCCACATCTGTAACATCTGTCTGGTTTCTCCGGAAAATCTGAGCCCGAGGATTCTGGTCCAGAGAGAACCACGGGCCAAACTTCTCAACCAACTCATTGCAGCCACTCTTATTAAATATTTCCACATAGTACCTTCAGAAAGAATTTGGAAGTATGGACAAAAGAAAAGACATGCATAATCTAAAGTACAGATTAACATTTACCTTAATGTTTGCACACCAAATACTTACGGTATGTTGTAACTAGCCCAGTATCCTTTCTTCAGCAGTTCCTGAGTCTTATCAGCGTAAATGGTGAGTCCTCTGCAGCATTGGAAAAAATAAAATGCTTGTTTTAAGGTCAGATCTGATAGGGTTACATATTGTCAATAGAAACATTGAATAAATGATCTATTTTGATCCAAGTTCGGGTGCTGTGACTTACGGAATCTGCTCCAACACGACAAAGAGCCCTTCTGTGATGTCAGTCTTCCCTGGAGTGAAGAGGTTGTAGTTGACAATCATCCACTGGTTGTTGTAACTGCAAAGCAAAGTTAAAAGTGGCCTTCTTTTCACTAATACGCACAACACGGACAAAACAAAATGTTACATAATCTGGTCTTCAGTGAGGATTATCGACACAAGCTAAAAAGCAGAACAGTCTGGAGCCTTGTCAGCAGATCAAACAGTTTCTTTTTGATGATTAAAACTAACTCACGTTCCACTGTTGTACTTCGTGAAGATTTCTGCCCAGTCCTTGCCAGTAGCAGCGAGTCGATTTGCAACAATGTTCCTCAGCCACTCCATGACTGTTCCAGTGGGCTGAACATATTTCCAGAGAGCAGGGTTGCTGTTGCCAATGGTGGTTTCCAAAGTAACCTACAGACAGAAAAAGAAAGAAAAAAAATAAAAGCAGTAAGATAATCTCAGCTTTCCCTTTTTAAAAAAAATCATATTCTGTTATATAATGTCAAGTATAAAGAGATCTTACCAAGCTGCTGCTTAGGATGTAAAAGTCATCCCCAGAGAAGATGGATCCAGGGTAGGATGAGAACGCCTGAGTTCTTCCAGGAAGAACATAGTTGTCTGAAAAACATGAGAGCACGTGCTGAAGTCACACTATCAACTAGTCCCTAAAATAATTACATCAAAAATGGTGCTAGGGTACTTTTGGGGTTTTAAACGTGCATTAAAGAATTAAAAAGTCAAGCATTTAAGGACATATCTAATTGTTTTGCCATTATATAAAAAAATTGGGACCATTGTTTTTGTATTGTAAATCTGAAAAGTAGAGTGAGCGGGTATCTAGAAACAGCAACAGCTAAACTGGAAAAATCAATGTCCAAATCATCTAACCTTTGCCTCTCTAACTTTGTTGTCACTCAACCTGATCTGTCCCTCTGATGTGCTCATTTCTAATCTCGTCTCTCCTGATCAATCTCAATGTATCTTATCATCAATCAGGAGGCACACTTGCGTCAATTAATTACCTAGAGGAGAAACTTTAAAGGCAAAAATGTATTTCTTCATTATGCGCAGCATGGCCTGGTAGGTGTTCCAGGTGTCATGTGACACCAGCAGTTCCTTATTGTTAGGCAGAAGCTTAATCAGTGCAGAGCAGGAGCCAGAGCCAATGGGTCGGGTTTGACTGGATTTATTCAGAGCCGATTCCAGGTCCTCAAGGTCTCCGCCCATTTGGAAAAGTCTGTTTGGGCAACAGCAAGTGAAAGTTTAAAATCTCAGCAAAAGAGGGTAAAACATGTTTGAATGATACAGAAAAGGAGATAACTACTTACAGGAAGCCAAATGGGTTGAGAGAGAATGACCCTATTGGCAAAGACAGCTGATCATTGTAGCTGTCCTCCAAACCTTTGAGCTGCAGCAATGTCAGACGCACCTGATGAAGAAACAGATAGCACAAAGTCTGATTTCTGGCCTTTAAAAAAAGCTTGTCATGTAAGGGATTTTTTTTTCAGTCCTGCTCATTGTACCTGGTACCAGTAGGGTGAGTTTGGATTATTCTCTATTTGGTCCTGAATCCACTGCATGTTGGTTATGATGAAAGACTTAAGGCGCTCGCAGTAGGCAGATTCATACATCAAGGGTTCGCAGTAACCCATTAGAGTGTTCATCCAGTGTTTATAGATCAGCTAAAAAACACCAGCATACCTAGTCATTAGAATAATTAAACCAAAAATATTTTAACGTCTGACCAAATGAGGGTTAGACTGACCGGAGACGTTACTGCAGCCTCAACTGCACCTGCAGCGTAAGCCTGGATGCTGTCGTTGTACCGACTGCTGGTAGTCACCTCCAAGAAAGACCAGCTGAAAGAGAGAGCATAAAAATGTAAAACGATCTCCAGAAAAAAAAAAAAAATAGATTTATGAAGTTTACAGCACTGTGCAAAAACCTTGAGCCACCCCCCATTTGTTTACATTTTGCTAGGAAAATAGGTGGTGCAGTGCTCTACTGAATTATGTGCAAGCAAGGTTATGCATACAAGTCAAAAGCAAAGTCTGTGTAAATCTAATCAGACTGAAAGTCAAGTTTTGGTATGACCATCTTAATTTGCCAGCACAGTCTGAACTTTCTTAAACTAACTTTTGTGTAATTTCTTTAAGTAGGTTCAGGAATACTTCTCCAGGCTTAATACTATTAATACTTCAATACTGATTGTTTTTCTATCCAGGTATGACTTTATGGCATTGGCAGTGTGTTTGGGATCATTGTCAAGCTGAAAAATGAAGCTGCTGTCAATCACATGCTTTCCAGATACTATTATACGGTGGATTAAAATGTGAATGCACTGTTCTACATACAGAGCTATTTTGTTATATTTTGTAACTTTGTAAGAGATTGCATTTATATGTATTATTACTTATTGCTATTATCATTATTATTCATGTTATTGTTATTTAATCTATTATATTATTTCATTTCGTTGATTACTGTTCTTACTGTCTTGGAGCAACTGTGACCACTCTGGGATTAATAAAATATTCTGATTCCGATTGATCAATTTTAACAAGATCTCCAGCACCACTGGCTAAAACGCAGCTAAAAAAAACAAAAAAAACGACAGGGCGTCCACCATGTTTTACAGAAGGCTATAGATACTGGTTCTACCTCTCTCCTGACCTCCTGCATACATGGTGCTATTTGAACCAGAAGTTTCAAAATTCAATTTATCACTCCATCAGACCTGTTGTCACTGATCTTCAGTCCACTTCTTGTGTAATCTGGGATACCTCAGTGGCTCACCCTTTTCTTTACAGAGAAGACAGATTTCTTTATGGCCTGCCAGTTTCCTCACTTTTCATAGTTTCCACGGGCCACACACTATGGAAGCTGTATTATCTTTTCTATTTTTTTTTTTGCAACTAAAGAAATGGGTGCAAATGATGTGTTCTTGTAACAGGCTGCTAGTAACAAAGTGCCTAAAGATACAAAATATTATCTCCCCTCCCAAACAGAACAAACAAACAAACAACCGAACAAACAAAAACCCAGCCAATGTCCAAAGAAAAACTTTTAAAGACCTCCAGAAGGTTTCTCAGTGTGTCATGTGTTCCACTTCTGCTAATTTGGGTTCCTCAAAACAAAACCACAAGGATTAAATGTTGCTCAACGAGTCAACATTTACGAAAAAACAAGGAAAACAATTTAGACCATTGACACTGCCGAACACCATTCTGTTACAGCTTCATAGGGGATGATTGTTTACGTTCTTTATGAACTCAAATATTTTAATATGTATAATTTCTCAATTTTTCTTAAATTCTTGAACTAGCCTGAGAGAATCTGGATCGGTTTGGCTGTAAAACTAGTAAAACACTGTGTGTGGAACTGCAAATTATACACTAAACCAGTGGTGGGGAACTCCAGGCCTCAAGTGCCGTGTCCTGCAGGTTTTAGACGTGTCCTTTAGCCAACACCGATGATTTAAATGGCTAAATGACCTACTCAACATGTCTTGAGGTTCTCCAGAGGCCTGGTAATGAACTAATCATTTGATTCAGGCGTGCTGACCCAAGGTGATATCTAAAACATGCAGGACACAGGACCTTGAGTTCTTCACCCTTGCATTAAACGATTAACCGAATAATTGAAACAATAACAGGAGTCAACGCTGCAACACGCTTTTCCTTACTTTCTGTAAGAAACTGCAGCACTGACCCAGCTTGACCATTCACCAACGACCTATTTCAAGCACAAACCGCACAGACAAACCGAGCCTTTAGAGGCAAATATTTTACATTTTAGACCAAGAACAGTCTCTAAACACTCACCCTGACTTTTCAATATCATCAGTGAAATTCGCCCAAGCCACAAAATCCTCCTGATATCCCTCTATGACAGATAGCTGTCCGGTTTGCTTGTCGATCACAGCCGTTCGTATTTCTGCTCGAACGGCCGCAAACAAACAAAACAAAAGCAAAAACATCTTTAAAAGATCTAAAACCTCTGTAAAACTTCTAACACGGTCAGCTCCGTTCCACCTGCACGCCATGTTTACATGAACAAATCATGTGACTTCGATGGGCCAAGTCACCTGACTACCGCCGGGACTTTCAAAATAAAAGACACCGCCCGACATCCCGCATCATAAGTTCAGTCACTGTCACAAACGAGACATGAGACAAAAAAAGTAACATGTACGCAGCTTTTATACATATATAAAAACCAGTCGTCAGATACATCAGATCTCTTGGACATTTCATTCTGTACAAAATACTAGTTAATCCAGAGAAAACTGGACCGGCTTTTAAATTAATGAAAAACTTCTGCAGATATTCGGGTCCATGCTTTATTCAGTCCATTTTACACAGAGCGTTGGGGTCAGGATTTGTGCGGAGGCTGCAGACGTCAGTCTTCCACACCACCTTCAGTTTCCATTGTCTCCAAAATTCCTTCCATAACCTCTGCTTTTCGCTGCTTTTTGGCAGTGACTGAGGAGGAATAAAACAAAAACAAAAAAATGAATAAACGGCAAACCTACTTTTTATTTAATTGTGTCCTGTTAACAAGGATTTGGTGGATTTACCATGAAAATGTTCAGCTGTTTTTCGCCTCAATGCCTCCACAGTTTCCTCTGCGTCAGCCCACTCCAGCACAAGACGTCTCCCGTACAGATGGGTGCTGTGGCATAGCGCGGCAAACGCTTTCTACATAGAACCAGAGGAACACAACTGCTAATCAGTGTGACAGCCAAAATCCCTCTAAAATAAATATTGCCACACTTTACTAATTTGAGTCACTTGAGCTAAGACTGATGCTTAAAAATGTTGGCTGGATCTCCTTTTTAACAATATGCTACAAGATCAGTTTTAAGGCCAATAATTGGTAATGAAAACCAGAAATGAGTTAAATACATGCTTATCCCTGAATGTTGGTGAAAATGGTTGAAAGCACGGTGGGTGCTAATATTCAGATGGCTGCTCTTCTCAAAACACTCTTTCGATTACTTCTTTTGATTAAATTTGTTCAAACTGTGGTCATAAAATTAGATTTTTGAAATTGAAATGATATTATCTCTCTTGGATATGTCAGCTTCCGTCTTGAAATTGTTTCTAAACTTCCTATTAGCAGAAAATCTGTGAGACAAAAATCTATTTTAATATTTTTAAAGCACATTAAAATATCCCACCTTGAGTATTTAAAAAAAAGTCCTTTATATGCTGTTGAAAGTACTGTAAGTCACAGACCTTGGATCATTTCCTCTATTGTTGCCCTTCAATGTTAAATAATAAAATACATTTGGCGATGGAGACACCCACAGACCGACAGACATGTAGCCAAATGATGAGACCTACAAATCTACATGCTATAATATTCTGAGTAGCTGATGAAATGTATATTTTCTTCGTTTCATGAATCACACACAAACCTTAGCATCTTGTTTGGTGAGGAAATCAACAAAGCCAAAACCTCGATGACTTCCTGAACCAGCCGCTTTCTTTGGAAGACGGACAGTCTTTAGCTCCCCAAATGTACTGAGAAGATGAAATACAAGGAGGAAATGTGAGTATTAATTTAGCTCTTCCAACAGCGTAAATAATAATAAAAAAACGATAGCTGTGTACGTGTTACCAGAAAAGCTCCCTGATTTCCCTGACAGATGCTTGGAAAGGAACATTGCGCACAAGGATCTTGGATCCCGTCTGCTTCTTGTCAGCTTGTTTCTTCTTCCGTGTCACCACAGCTGTCCTGCACATGAGAAAAAAATGAATGAGTGGTGACAAGACGAGCGCTGTCTTCATGCTACCACAAATTCTAACCATAAACATGTCAGCTGAAATGTTTAGGAGCATATTCTTGTAAGTAAATAGACATAAGCGGGGAAAAAGAAAACCTTTCTGATTCACATCTGACCTTGTGGCTCTCTCTGAAACCTTCAGCTCTAACTGGTGATCATCCACCTTACAGTGCTGAAGGAGGGTTTAAGGAGAGAGGAGACATTAGCCAAAAACCTGCTTGTGGAGAAAAGCTGCGAGAGTGTTGCTGAGGAGGTGGGGATGGTACCTGTAGCTGCCTCAGGGCCTTCTGAGCTGCTTCTGCCGTCTGATACTGGACAAAACCGTAACCCATTGACAACAGTTTGCCTAGAAGACAGAACAATAAGCACGAGAACAGTGATTACGCAGAGAAAAGCAGAAGATGTTTAGCACAATATTAACAGTGTGCTTGTCTGTGATTAAACTTCAGATGGTTCTGAAGTCTCGTCCTCCCAGATCTGGACCAGGGCATCACTGAGCTCCTGGAAAGTCTAAGGTGCAACCTGTCATCTTCAGATGGACTGAAAAGTGTCCCAGAGATTTTCTATTGGATTTCATTCAGGCAAGCATGGGGGCCATCAATGATATCAATTCCTTCATTCTCCAGGAACTGCCTGCATACTATTGCCACATGAGGTTGGTCATTATCGTGCACCAGGAGGAACCCAGGACCCCCTGCACCGGTGTAGGGTCTGACAGCAGGTCCAAGCATTTCATAATGTTACCTATGGCAGTGATCTGTGCCTCCCTCCATGGATCTGCCTCACCAGACCATCACTGACCCATCAACAAAGTGGTTACGCTGAACAATCTTACAGCAGCATAACTTACCACTGAGTCTACAAAAATACTTTTCTTAACCAAAACATAATTTGTGGTTGAATAGTGAGCACTCCATTTGTATTATCAGTTAGTAAGCACATGCCGGCACTTGTTCTGAAAGGAAATATTTGAAACCCTTCTCAGTACCTGTTTTATCTTTTTTCTTGGATATCGTGCAGGATTTGACTTTGCCACATTTGGAGAATGTCTGAAATGAACAAATAAAAACCATGACCATCAGCCAGTGATTAAAAAGTTAATAATAATAGTATTTATTAATGTACCTACCTCCAATAGTTTCTCCTCTGTCGTGTTGAAATTAAGATTCTTAATGAAAAGCGTAGAACCTGGAAGAGCTTCCTCCTCTTCCTCTTCATCATCATCATCATCTTCTTCTTCTTCTTCCTCATTTTCTTTCTTCTTCTCCTCTTTCTCGGCTGCCTTCTTCTCTAATACTTAGTTAAACAGAGCAATGGTGGATTCTGATTATACATATCATACCCTTCAAGTCTGGAAAATACTGCTCTCTCTTAAAGAGACTGCCTGGCTGTGTTTTGAGAGAGTTTACCTGGTTCTGGTTTGGCCACAAACACCCCGACAGGCGCCCACTCCAAATACAGCGGGACATGATGGAACTGGATTAGGAATGAATTTGATCCAATAATAAGTCTTCAGTATCCAGCAGTCAAAACATACTATATGCAGGTGAAACGTTGCACACACCTTACTGTAAGCCATTCTTGTGAAGGCTCGTTTCGCTTCAGTCGGCTCCAGAAACTCAACGATTGCAGTGAGTCCTGAAGGTGGCAGCAGCACGCGGCCCAAAGAACCATAAGGTGAGAAGAGCTCCTCAAGCTCTGACGCCTGCACTCCAGCTGGAAGGTTCTTCACCAGGATCACTGTGTTACTCCTTGCTGCTGCTGCCTGTAGACGAAGGGACGCAAGCCGTGGACTTTTCATTCAAATTTTCATTCACGCATTTGGATCAAGAGCACTGAGAAGTACATCAAGCATACCTGACTGAAGGAATCCAGGCTGACACTGTTATCCAGCAGAAACTGCCGCGTCTCCTGGACAATTTGTGTTTCCCCCAAAGCCATCCTCACTGCAACACTTCCCTTTGACTCCTGCAGGGGAGAGCAAGGACCGTAGATACATGCAATAAATAAATAAAGAGGAAATGAAAAACACAAGTCTGTAAAAAGAGGATTTTTTTTTTTTTTTTTTAGATTGAGATGATGTTATTACTGTGCCATTAGCCTAAAGCATTTGAAAATGTGGTTACCAAACTATAAAAGTCATAATAAACAAAGTTGGTTTCAGCGAGAAACTGACCTGAGCAGTGGGCTATTGCTGCGGTATAGACTGTGTGGGACAAATCCATAATCCCAAAAAGAACATCCTATTATCACCAACACTAGGTCAGTATGCTATACATTACACAGAGCAGGTTGTTGGGACTTTTTCAAATCCTTATGAAATCTCTATGGAATAATAAACTAATCATAAACAAATCAGTTAACCAGGTATATGTCAGAGAGCTGGAATTACTTCTGTTTTTCACGTATTTGGTATCCAGTCAAACATTTTTCAAAGTTTTAGTCAATTAACAGATATTTATAAATAACCATACAGTCAATTCTGGAGGTAAAAAGTGGTCTGTCTAAATGGTTTGGATGTACTCTTACCTACCCTACAGGTAGTTCAATCTAACAGCTACTAAAAAAAAAAAGTGAGACCCTTTGCTCAACCGAGTGGTCTTGTCTGTGTCTTGTCTGTGAAATCTACTGCCAGCTAGCTTTTCCTGCAGGGGTGGGGTTACAAGGGTCTTTAATTCTCCATGTACATTGAACTTCTGCAGGACTCAAAGTTTGATGGAATAATATTCAAGAGGTTAACCTTTTCTCTAAGAGAAAATATTTCAAATCTCTGTAAAACTGTTTATCTTAGGTTCAGCAACTGAATTTCAAGACTCTGGCTTCTGTTCCTTTAAAGAAAGTTGGATTTCCTGACTCTTGTTACCTCCTTATAGAGAATGGATAACAATGATGACACAGCTGGCTGCCTGTGAGACTAATAAAAATTCATGAACACGTTCTTAAATGGGACCCGTTTATTAGGTGGCCGTCTGCAGTTTAAATAACTTTGTGGTTACCAAGTAAATGTAATATAAGGTTGAAAGAGGCATTTAATAATTAGTCGTGCTGAACTCCCTTTTCCCTTATATATTATTATTATTTCTTCTCTTGTATTATATTTTTATAATTTGTTAAAAATTGTAATAAATTGTTCAAGTAAAAAAAAAAAAAAGGAGGAGGAAAAGAGGCAGACAGGAGCGTAAATGCAGGTGAACTAGATGTAAAGTCACTCACGTGGTCCAGGACTTGGCTTTTGGTGGTGTTGTATTTTTCAGCAATAGCATCTGCCACTGCACTTGTACCCAGAAACAAGGTGTTCCAGTTGTGTGAACTAGAAAGAAACCGAAAATTCAAGTGTAAGCTTAAAAAAATATCAGCATGAAAAACAGACGGTCACTTTGATCCCGATTACCTGGAACTTAAAGCTTTAGTTTTAGCATCTTTTTGCCGTTTGTAAGATGAGGAGCCAGGACCGCCAGCATCAGAGTCACTCTTTTCTTTCTTCACAGTGGAGGGAAGCAGGTGAAGCATTCTGCCCTAGAGGTGTAAGAAAGTTTTCAAACAGCTGAATTTAACGAACTGCACTTTAAATCCAGCCATGAGGTGTAGAGTGATGAAGAAGTTCTGACATAAACACCTGAAAAATGTGTCCGTCCAACTGAGCGAGCGCTGTCACGGCGTTCTCTGGTATCATGTAGGTTACAAAGGCAAACCCTTTAGGTCTCTTGGTTAGCGTGTCAATTGGGAACAGCACATCAGATAAAGGACCTGCAGAGATTTTATAACCATGAAACACTTGGGACAAGAGCGCATTTCTTTCTACAGACGTGTAATCTCACCGTGTTTGCTAAACAGATCTTTGATGTCCTCCTCTGTGCAGGTGTAAGGAAGGTTTCTGATGAAGAGTCGGCCTGACTCTGAAACATCTTCCTCCTCCTCGTCCTCCTTGAGCTTCCTGCTAAAGTTTCTGTCAGTTTCTTTCTCTTTTCCGTCTCTTTTGTTCTTTCCCGCTAAAGCATCCACGCGAAACACTTCAATGTAACGCCCTCCTGAAAACACAAGGACAAAGTCTAGGCTTCATAAGCTAGCAGAGAATGAGAAATACATCTATAAATGTCTTTGTGCCGTTGTTTCCCCAACTGAATGGTGGCTTCAAATGTTTTCGCTCATATTTTGTGCAGAGTTTTTACACCCTGTAACATCTCATTCATAGTAACACAGCCAAATACTATGAACAGAAATAAGTCCTAATAATTTCACCTATATAATCCTTGTTTTTCTTCAAGGCCTTTTCCACCTCTTCCTCAGAGTGCAAGTCCACGTATACGTAACCTAAAAAACAACAGCACACTGTTAAGATGCATCTGCCTGTATACAGTTCATACAGACCTGTAGTGCTGTGAAAAAGTAATTGCCCTCATCCTGAATTATTGTTTTTGCATATTTGTCACACTCGAGATCATCAAAATATGTAAAATTTTGCAGAAAGATAAGCAAATACACAAAAGTGGGAAAAGGTTATTCAAACCTACCTGAATGTCCCCCAAACCTAATAACCGTTTGTGCCACCATTGGCAGCAAGAACTGCAATCAGGCATTTGTGATATCTGACACGAGTCTTTCATATCACTCAAACTCAGTCACACTTTTTTTTGAGCCATTTAGAGGTAGACCAGTGTGTTTTGGATCATTGTCCTGCTGCATAATCCAAGTCCACTGGAGCTTCAGGGCATGAACTGTTGGCCAGATGTTCTCCTTTAGGATTTTCTGGTAGAGTGGAGAATTCATGGCTCTGTCAACTACAGCAGGTTGTCCTGAAGCAGCAAAGACGCTCTAGACCATCACACTACCACCACCGTGTTTGATCATTGGTATGATGTTCTCTTTATAGAATGCTGTGTTAGTTTTATGTTAGATGTAACGAGACTCAAACCTTCCACAAAGTTCAGCTTTTGTGTCGTCACAGAATATGTTCCCAAAGGTCTTGGGGATCATCAAGAAATATTTTGGCAGATTTCAGACGAGCCTTTGTGTTCTTTTTGGTCAGCAGTGGTTTTCTCCTTGGACTCTACTATGTATGCCATTTTCTTAGTGTTGAATCATGAACTTTGACCTTAACTGAGACAAGTCAGGCCTGCAGTTCTGTAGCTGTTGTTCTAGGCTCTTTTGTGACCTCCTGGATGACTAATCAGTGTGCTCTTGGAAGTCATTTAGGAAGGCCGGCCACTCCCAGGAAGTTTCTCACTGTTGCATGTTTTCTCCATTTGAGGATAATGGCTCTCACTGGGGTTCACTGGAGTCCCACAGTATTAGAAATGGCTTGGTAACTTGCAGACTGATCGATGTCCGTGTTTTTTTAATCTCTTTCTTTAGATTCAGTAATCAGGTCTGTGTGTGACTGCTATCAGCTTTTTAAAAAAGGTGAATAATTCATGGTTCAAAAGGGGAGAATAACAATTTCACTTAGGACCAGGAAGGTTTGTACGGGCTCTTTCCCTTAAAAAAAACAAATAATTATTTAAAAACTGCATTTTGTATTTATTTGGATTCTCTTTAGCTAATATTAAAATGAATTTGATGATTCGAAACATGCAAATGTGACAAATATACAAAAAAAAAAAAAAGAAATCATGACATGGGCAATTATATTTTCTCAAGCCACTGAATACAGCGTATGTGGGTGACTGCTGCAAAATGAGAAACTTTAAATACTTTTACTATCACACCTGTTCTATTTCCGCTTTCGTTCTTCCCAATCCGGACTGCTGCAGGCTTCAGTGGAGTCATAAATTCTCTAATTTGTTTCTAGTGGTGTTACAGGAAAAAATGTTAGCGTCACAGATTCAGAGTGATATAGTGAAGATTTCAGTGCCGACACTGAGAAGTTTCTTGTTCGCTCACCTCTTTAACATTGAACGGGACTCCTCTCAGCTTCACTGTGAACTCTGTTGTTGCCTCCGTCTGTAGTAAATACACAGGGGTTGGCGTGAATCGCTACAAACTAGTAACAATGACTGAATGTAAAAATTTAAAACAGCTTCTGACAGAAGAGTCACCTCCTGCTTGGCAGGTTTCTTCACTTTGCTCTGGTCCTTTTCCTCAGAGGTCACTGAAGACTTGACCTTTGAGATGTTTTCCCTGTCTCCACTCTCGTAGTCACTGTCTGTGTGCTGTAAAGGACCATCATCATCCTCTTCTTCCTCCTCCTCCTCCGTGTCTGCTGTTTGTGCCACCTTTGACCGCAGGTAGTCCATATCTGATAAGCCAGACTTCAGTGCTTCTTTAGTGGCATCTGGAATCAACAGCATAGCAAACAATTAACAATAATTCACTGAACCTGGATGAATATTTTCTAATATAGTTTAATCTGATTTTCTGTGATTGTGTGTGTGTGTGTGTACAATATTTCTCTGATATAAATTTCAGTATTTGATGTTGATGTAACCCCAAAATTAAAACACAACCACTACCAACCTTCATCCTCACTCTCATCATTTTCTTCTTCCTCATCCTCTTTGTCTTCTTCTGACTGGTCTGAGTCAAAGTTGAGGTAATCATCTGAAGCAGGTTTCTTCTTGCTTTGAGTCGTCTTCTTCTTGTCGGGATCGGGTGCTTCCTGTGCAGTGTCGTTTGCCCAGGTCGGAGCTTGGCTTCGATTCTGATGCACTGACAGAAACTCCTTGAATTCTGCTTCCTCTTCCAGCTGAAATGAGATATAAGCCGATGTCCAAATATTAAGTGTTACATCATACAAAAACTGATGAGGTAGGCAAAAAAAAAAAAAAAAAAAATTGTACTCTCACAGGCCACTTCATTGGGTACACCTGTTCAACTGCTAATTTACCCACATATCTAATCAGCAAATCAGTGAGGCACTGGTCAGTGTACTGGTAATCCTAACCATAACCTGCTGAACGTCAGACTGAGCATCTTAATAAAGAGGAACGGTGATTTAAGTGATTTTGAACATGACATGGCTGTTGGTGCCAGATGAGCAGGTCTGAGCATTTTTCCCAAAGCTTGCACCCATCTCCCGACCAACATCTCAATTTAAGAGCAGATAGATTTTAAAGTTTATAATTTACTTACATCTCCCAGAAGACTGCTGGATTCCTTTTTCTGCTTCTTCTTCTAAAATTCAAACACACACACACACACACACACACACTATTGTATTAAAAACACAAATTCTATGAAATCCTACTTATATTAATCTCTGGTAAGGCAGCAAAAAAATGATGATATACAGAGGGAAGAATGAATTATAAAGATATATGGTAAGTTTTATATACAAGTACGACCTCTGTAATTACAGAGCATTAGTTTAGAAATACTGTTATTTCCCGTCCACAGGTGTTTCCTACCTTTTTGCCATCAGTGTCGGCGGGAGCAGAGGGTTTGCCCTGCCCTGAGCTCTGAGTGTGTTTACTCCAGGCTCTTGCCTTACTGGGGTCTCCAAACGCCTTACACATCTCCACCTAGAATAAAGGACAGGTAAACCATCAAGCATGCGCGTGTTCCCTCTCGAGGCACAGACTGTGTGCGGCTGAGGCCATACCGTCACTCTGGATGTGTCCACGAAGCTCTTATTGAAATGCTTCAGGGCCTTGTTTGCATCCTCCTCGGATTTAAAACCCACAAAGCCGAACTTACGGAACTTGCCGTCTTTGGTAAATTTCAGAGAGCAGTCTGTCAAAGTGCCAAAGGCAGCAAACATCGACCTGAACCTGTCCTCCTTCATCTGCACAGAGAACAGTGAAATTTAGCTGGGCTCAAATTAAAGGCTGCTCTCGCTTTGTGTTTACATGCGAGCGGGCTGTTTACTTACCCCATTAGGGAGGTTTTTAACGATGAGTCTCGACATCACGGCAGAAGGTGTAATTCCACTGTTAACGCGTAAAACGGCTTTATATAACTTGTCAACAAAAACAGCGTGGACAAGAACCTCTAGCTCGCCATCTTGAGTGGGAGGGGCTTCTTCTTCTTCGGCCGATAGTAACCGTATCAGTGAATAAACGCCACCCTGTGGTCGGGAATGGTTACTGCGTATATAATCAAACAATATTTAACTGGGTGTTCTAATAATCATATCAAAAACACATAAAAAAAAACTGATGTTATATATGATATGAAAACATGTAACTATAACAGATGTTCAGGTATTATTAAAATATGACAAGTTAACATCTGGAAAACGAATAAATTGTGACTGAAAGGTGTAGCGCGACCAATGACTGTAGAAAACAGTCATTGGTCGCTGGCTTTGAAGTGTACACTGCAGGTCTTCATGTGTTTTCTGTTGTTGTTGCTTTTGCAAAACCTTAAGGCTTAAGGCTTGATGTCCTGCTGTTCTTTCTCTTGGAGGATCTCTTTATTTTTTTCCAGAGCTTCATCAAGCCTTACTTGCAAGTCTTCATTGTGTTTCTTGATGTTATGAAGCTTGCAAACCATTTCTTTATGTTTGTATGTTGCTCTTTCTTACATTGTACTGTGAGTTGCAGTCATGCATACTGCAGCCCAACTGTGGTGTTCCTGCAGCTAGAAAAACTACCTTAAGCTCCAAACACAGTCTATTAACTGTATTTGAAGCTGGCTTAAAGGCGGCAGGGTGGAGAATGTGTGGAGAACAGAAAGAAGGGAGGTTCAACGAGGGCCTGCAGCTTACACATGCCTTGCAGGTTAATCTGGCTGTGTATGGTCTTTGCTTCCTGCTGAGATGACGGCTTGCTGTTTAAAATCAGTAGCTTATTGTTTAAAACAAAAGAAAAAAAAACTTGGCTGCCTACATTTTTCTGCTAAGCGAAGCGTATCATCTAAATCAGGAGTTAGTTGGATTGCTAAGCAGCTGGAGCTGGTTGGATCTTTGGGGCTGAATTGTCATGCTCTTCGCACACATTATATTTCCTTCAACTTCAAGAAACTCAGTGGTTTTTTCAGGTGGTTTTTTTTGCATTATAAGCTTTGATTATATTTTACTTTTACACTTCTAATGAAGATGTTATGACAGCTGGAACAAAGAAAAAGGAAAAGGAGCTGTTGTTCTTGGTTCTGGGTTTAAGGTATCTGTAGGAATGAGAATCAGCACTAACATGAGTACTCAGTGACATAACTGTGGTTAAAAAGCAAGCCATTGCCATTTCCCTGTACATCTGACAACATTTGAATTTAATTATCCTTCTCCTCAATGATACAGAATTATACCACTTTAAGCAGTGTCATTGGTTTATGTGGTTGGTACCATTACTAAGCAACCATGTAACTTGCTGTAACTAACAACCATGTAACTAACTAATCAATGACGGCGTCTCTTCTTATACATATTTCTTTTTTTTATATATTCAATATATTTTCTCTCTGAGTAATACTATAAACAAATATTAATACTTCTAATACTTTTTCACTCTTTTTCACTCTAATACTTTTTTTATTCATGTGATGCATGACAAACTGTAGAGTGAACTCTTTGTTCTCCTGATCAAATGTCATGCTGAAAGATTGGAAACTGAAATATAAAGCAGCTGAAATTCCAAGAAAAGTTCACAAATGATGAAACTTTTTTATTTAAACTGGTCTTTATTGAAAATTCTCAGAGGAGCACCTTTTATTTTTTATTTTAATCTTTATTTAACCAGGTTATTCCCATTGAAATTAAAGGTCTCTTTTACAAGGGAGACCTGGCCTTAAAAGTTACACAAACCAGCCTTTATTATACCAACATATTATATTCAAACATTACTTCTTCAGTATTAGTTGGGCTAAAGAGACACAATCACTACTGCCTAGAAGATCTAAAAAGGAACTATAGTTTACAGCACAATTCATTATTAAGCAACATACACCCACCAGAAACTTTTAGGTACACTTTGATTCCACTGGGCAGGACCACCTTTAGCAGATGGATACACTGTGGTCATGAAAGGAAGGAAATGGTCAGCAACAGCTGTCAGGTAGGCTGTGGGGTTTAAACAATGTGTGCCAAGAAAATATCCCCACATCGCCAACAGCCTTAATATAACCCTTAAAATTCTAATCCTACCGTCTGAATATTGCCACAGAAACTCAGACTCTTCAGACCAGAGAACATCTTTCCATTCTTCTGTTGTCCAATTTTGGTGAGCCATATGAATTTGTGGCATCAGGTACCCGTTGTCAGCTGACAGTAGTGGTACCTGGTGTGGTTTTCTGGGTGTAATGGTTCAACATGTCATCCTTTTCTGTGCCTTGTTGTAACGACTGGTTATTTAAGTTACTGTTTCCTTCCTATCGGCTCAAAGCAGTCTGCCCCTTCTCTTTTGACCTCTGGCATCAGAAGTTTTTTCAGACCATTCTCTGTGAAGAGATGGTTGTTTGAGACAATCCCAGTAGATCAGCAGTTTGTAAAATATTCTGACCAGCTTGTCTAGCACCAATTTTTTGCCACTTTCAAAGTCACTTAAATGTTCATTCTGATGCTCAGATTGAACTTCAGCAGGTCATCTTGATCATGTCTGCATGTTTAAATGAGTTGCTGTTACATGATTGGCTGATTAGAGGTAGTGGGTGTACCTAACAAAGTGGCTGGTGAGAATGTTAACCTGAGACCCTGCATCATCATATTTGCGTATTTCATGTTGCTGTTCTGCACCTTATTCTTCATTCTGCTGAGCTGTGTTTTATACGTTGTTAAGCCGTGTTGACTTTATTGTATTGTGCTGTAAAATGACCTGATTATCCCAATATTAGGACTTGATATATAAAAAAAAGTATGTAACAGCTTTGTAATAAAGTAACAACTCCCTGCTCAAAAAGAAAACTTAGTTTATGTCCAACTAATCAAAAATGACAAGGCAAAATTACAAATTGCATCCCAAACATGAACCTGGGTCTCAGGAGGTTATCTCATGTGTTCGCTATAAATATTTCAGATTTGTGTGATAAATATTGTGTGACATAAAGAATCACTGATTAAATAACCCTGTTTAACGAGGCACATTTCATATTGAAGTTGACAACAGTATTGTCCCTGCTCCGTCCGAACAGCCGATCTGCCTCTTTTTGGAAGACTGGAACTCGTTCTGGATTTCCAGAAAAGTTTTGTTCTTGGTTTCAGGGACAACAAGGAAGATATATATTATCACCAAGCAGCAGATAACCAAGAACACCAGGAAACAGTACTGCTTCAGTCCGAGCTGTAAAAAATAAAACAAGTGAGTGGAACATATCCAAGTACAACATCGAGGTTTAAATGTTCATTTTAAATGCAAGAAATGGTGATAAAATATTCCAAAATGATCATAGATGCTCAACCATTTTAAACACCTACCACAATGAAGGGGAAGACCAGGCCAATGAAGAAGAAACTGGACCAGTTCACTGACCCTGCAAGCATGTACGCTGCAGGGCGCGAGTTTTGCGTGAACAGCTCAGTTGTTAAGATGTTAGTCACGCCACCTTCATGGGGGAAGACACAGAAGAAATCCCTGTTACAGCTGATGTGCAGACGCAGCTGATGATGCACATGCTTCGGTGAAAGAAAGAACATTTTTACCTGGTCCTAAGCCAAAACTTAAGATGAAAGCAAAAACACAGACCATGCTGAGGTATGGAACAACTGGGCTCGCCTCCTGAGAACAAGGAAGTTGTGCAAAAGAAACGTTACAACACACGTTCAGGTCTGTTGGACCTGTTTTCAGTATTTACCAAAAGAAAAAATACGTAATTTTTATTGTTTCTTCAGACTTTTTGCCTTTGGCTCATTTTCTGCAAAGAATGCATACAATAAAACTTCATAGAGCAACCCTGCACATTTATATTAAGCATGTGTGTTCAGGTGTGTTTTTAGTGTGTATGCATTTGTGCTCTTGCTTTTCCTGCACAAGGTTCCAACATTGTCATATTTTAACACCTACACCTGTCTGCTCCCACATTCCTGCACATTTTAACCTCTGGGTTGTGGGAACCACAATGTAGTTTTTCACGCTCCATCCCAGGCTGCATATCGAGGGTGGGGCACAACAAATACAAATAGCTTGACCTGTGTGGCTGCTTATTGATCATGAACTCATTCTCTGCTTAGCACTTTTAGA
Organism: Perissodus microlepis; assembly: GCF_051167445.1. NCBI lineage: Eukaryota > Metazoa > Chordata > Actinopteri > Cichliformes > Cichlidae > Perissodus > Perissodus microlepis. The sequence continues at coordinate 18,203,047 of NC_140472.1, forward strand.
TGAGTCAGTTTTGGAAGATGATGCAGAGAAACAGTTGAGTTTTGTCTTTATCAGATGTGATGGTGCAGACAGGAAGGAACGATGGGACAGACTCAAACTCTGCAGTGACAACTCTAGCCTTTAGCACACAGGTCACTCGCTGAACCAGTCTGACAGTAAGCATGAGGCTGACCTTTAGTCATCTCCAAAATAAGCTTACCAGCGGCCAACACAGGGAGAAATATGGATGCCAAAAATGGTTAAATTGCATAGTTTTCTTGTCCAAGGACTGAAACACCTCCATATGTGATGCAACCAGGGTAACGAAAGCATGAACACCACACAGGGCTTAAACCCTTAAATATCTCTTTTTAAAAAGATTTCTTGGCTTGACAATAATTACCTGAAAAGTTAGGGTCAGCGTGAATAAAACGCAGCAGATAGCCATCAGTGTGTATCCTCCCATGATGAGTACTTTCCTTCCCAGACAGTCAATGAGCATACCCTGTGAGACACACAGCATGTCACAAGACCAGAAAGACTCCAGGCAAACATCTCTTTTGAGGATTACTCTGATCCATTTCATGTTCTATTTCCAGCCATCTTACACAAACGTCTTGAAATTCTTTTCTATTTTTCTTCCTGATGGTTTATTTTTTATAATCTGACCGCCTCTGACAGTTCATTGCTTGGAAGCAATATTTGAAAGGTCTCATCTTGTGATTTTAAGATTGCTGTAAGTGTCATAGAGCATCATTATTTCTCTGTTTGCTGAAACAAAAATAAAAACTTGAAACTAAAGTTCAAGTATTTTCCAGTTAAGATAGATTATAAATACAAGTATGCACAACTAAAGCCATTTCACACATAAACTCTGGACAGTGTCAGGAGCTGGACTTGGTCACATGAGACACATGACACCCGGGAGAAGATAGTTCACTTCATATGTGCTGTCTCACCTGGCAAAACTCAGCTTGCTTCAGGAGATCCTGCCTCCTCGGTAGAGTAAGCCGAAGTTATTGCACTGCAAAGCTGAGGTCTATTGTGACTTATTTTTTAACAAATGATAGTCCTGAGTGGGCTTGCATGAAATCTTATAGCCTAAAACTCCTTTATATTCATAATCTGACTCAGTAAAAATAATTGTAAAAGTATATTAATATTCGAACCATTACACACATTGTTTTGGGTTTACCAGTTGGATTCTTTGTCACATATTAGTCCAGTAATGGGTAAGCAGTCCTTCACCCCAGGAAAAGCAAATGTTACTTTTAAAGGCTTTGGGCTAAAAAAGTGTAAGATCTGTATCTTCTAACCTCTGACGTCATCATGCATTATGAATAAGTGAGGCATAAATTTAGTCTAAAAAGAAAACTTGTCTGTAAACAAGAAGAAGTTTTAGAAGAGTAAATTTCACTTCACAGACCACCACAAGCACCCCAAGCAATAGCAATGACAAAGAAATTCCTAGAAAAAAATGTCACATTAGATTTTTATGATATTTGTATATCCTGAGTTAAACTGGAAGCAGAGATCTCATAAAAAGGACTATAAATCAGCTTATGCTTTGAGTCATACTTATAAGGTGAATACACTCAGATTAACGCACAATAACTGTGTAGAGCAGGGATGATGCATACAGCTCACTTTGATCTTAAATGGGTCAGAGCAGTAAAACTACACAATAAATGTGTAAAATTACAGAAAAAGCTCTGGTGGTTCATGTCATGTAATTAAAACATATCTGGTTTTCATTTTTGTGAACTCACTGTAAAAAAAAATACAACAAAGCGGGCATTTCTATAGTAGGTAGTGAAAAAACAGGAACTTTCCTGTTATTTAATTGTTTATCTATTGGGCCAATTCTGGCCCCCGGGCCTTATGTTTGGCACCCTCAGTGTAAAGGGACTGGAATTTTTTTTGAATTCAGAGTTAGGTAAAAAATGATCCCAAAATACATTCATCTACACTTAAATCTATTGAGTTTATTGGGTTTTTAGAACATATCTGAATAACTGAAACACCTCCATATGTGATGCAACCAGGGTAACGAAAGCATGAACACCACACAGGGCTTAAACCCTTAAATATCTCTTTTTAAAAAGATTTCTTGGCTTGACAATAATTACCTGAAAAGTTAGGGTCAGCGTGAATAAAACGCAGCAGATAACATATCTGTGTAAATATAAAAAAAACTAGTGAAGGTCTACAATAAAGAGATGTCTTTATGAATGGAAATACAGAATACGAGGCGCAAACCACTGGTTACACTCAAGAACAAGAAGAAGATTCGACATGTACAGTACTGAAATAGATTCTTTGGGTAGATGAAACACAGAAGCCCAACTGATTGGAAAAGAAAAGCATGGCGAAGGAGAAATCTGCTCGTGATCTGAAGCATGAAAGACTATCTGTCAGACATGGTGGAGGCCTAATGCATAGGCATGCATGGCTGAACAGCATTATAATGTTTACTGATTATGTGACTGCTGATAGAAGTAGCACGATGACATCAGAAGTTTGCACAGCTATAATTTCTGTTAAAATGGATAATGATCCAAAGCATACTGCAAAGAGTTTGTCTGAGGCAAATAAATGGGATATCCTTCAATGACCAAGCCAGTCACCTGATTTCAATCCACCAGAGCATAATTTTTTAGTTCTTAAATAAAAAACTGAATGCAGGAAGACCCACAAACTAGCAGCGACTGAAGATAGATGCAGTAAAAGCCAGGGGAACATCTCAAGGGAGGAGATCTGGTGATGTCTGTGGGTTCTAAACTTCAAGCAGTTGCAGTGGATTTTCATCCAAATACTAAAAACAATACTTGAAAATACATGACGAGAAACTCATACTTACACATGTTAAAGCGGTGATGCATTCACAGGCACCAGTGCCGACAGTGGCGTATGGTATCTTATCACTGGGAATACCAGACTGTTTGAACACGTAACCTGCGTAGAAGTAAATCTAAAGGGAGTGTAGAAAACAAATAAAGAAGCAAACACAAAACCATAACTTTCAGTTCTTTGGAAACTCCTTTTTCATCTTTGTGTAAACTTTTTAAAGTGGTCGTACGTACAGCATTGATGCCGTTCAGCTGTTGTGCAGCGTTGAGCACCATGATGGTGAGAACCTGCCAGCGTAAAGAGCGATCAGCAAAGAGCTCCCAGGGTTTCTTGGCCTGTAAACCTGATAAGTTATTCCTCTCCTTCTCAATATCCTCTTGTTCACCGTCACAATCAGCTATACCGTGCAGCTGCTTCAGGGCTGCAGACACATAAGACACACAGGACTTCAAGTTATTGCGCTTCCTTCATATCTGACTAATCTGCGGTGGCTGTTTGGGGGGGTGGGGGTGTCCTGTCAGAAGGCTTCCACCGTCAGAAATTCATCACATGCTTGAAATGAAAAGATAAATGTCTCTGCCTCTGGTTATTTCTGCCAAAGGGTAGTCTTTATACATTTTTTTATTTACGCTGTCACATGCACTAAGTCGTCTTTCCTGGAAGAACACAATTCCCAGCGATCTGAAATGGAAGGAACGGTGCAGCTGTTTTACCTTTCTTACAACCCTCTTCATCCCCTTTGTCGATGAGCAGATAGCGTGGGCTCTCAGGGAACCAGGGCAGGATCAGGAGCTGCAGAAAAGCTGGGATACAGGTGGTGGAGAGCAGGATGGGCCAGTACTCCTCTTTCCCCAGGAGCTCTCTGTATAATTGTACAAGGACTTCAGCTTGATATTTTCTTTGAAGGGATGTAGCATTGGAACTGTGTGAAAAGTCATTCTTCTTAATGTGTTTATTAATCACCTGAGGCCAATCACTTGTCCGGTAAAGATCCCCCCAGTAATGAAAATTGAGGTTCCCATTCCCATAGCACCACGCAGTGAAGTCGGAGCTATTTCTCCCAAATATAGAGGTTGAACACAAATGGCAATGCCTATAAAAAATATTTAAAAGACATTTCAGAAGGTTTTCATGCAGCATCATTATTAGCCATTATTAACTGGACATCTAATTCATGTATCTGTGTTTCTCCAAGATTTAGAAACGAAACATTTAAGTGTTCCTGATGTACTCACCTGCATTTAATCCAGAGATGAAACGTCCGATGATGAGTAATTCAAATAACCCTGTAGGATAACTCAGACCCATCAGCAAAGCAGCCAGGAGTGCAAATGTGTTATTGGTCAGCAGTGTCCCTTTTCTGGAAAGAAAAAATGAATCTCATTATTTATAAAAGAGAAGACAATTTTTCATTAAAAATTAAAAAAAACATGTCCATACCTTCCGACCCTCACAGACAACGTTCCACCAATCATTGCCCCTATAAGTCCTCCTAAAGTGAATATGGACACGATAGTGGACCAGAGGAGGGTGAGACCGTCATCTGATATTTGAGTTTGGTAACGCTTGCTCCAGGTTTGGTTGATGAAATCTTGCACATACTGGAGAGAAAAGAAGAAAATTGAACACAAACACTGTTTTTTATCAACACGAGTGCAAAGCAATGTCTAAATACTGCCACTACTCTTATTATCAGTCTACTTTTTTGTCACTGATTAACATCACTGTACTTGGCGATCATTAGACCGCCTGTGCTTGTTAGAACAAATTATGTGTTATGTGTTTGTGTGTGCGTGTTCTCTAATATCAGAATAACAAACACAGTGACTGTAGTCCACGTGTTACTAAGTTTGCCCTCAGACCGTGTTTTGATCATTTAGATCGATAGTTATGGAAAAAGTCCAGTGAGAGACAGCAGAATTATTACCGCTGTGGGTGCATTGATGACAGATATATTATATCCATACTGAAAGGTCCCCCCAATGCCAGCAGCACACACAGCCAGCAGAAGTGATTTGTTTGGAAGCTGCAAACAGAAAAACAGACCCACAAACAAAAGTGTTTCAGTATCATCTTGGACAGAAAGCTGCGTCCCACCATGCTGCCAAACGTACTTTTGTTTTTCAAAACCCTTAATCCATTACAATCCACTTACCTTTGGCCGCCTTCTATCTTTGGTTGCTTTAGCTAGAAGAGGCTGATATTCATTCTTGTATTCTTTTGGCATTTTTGATATTTTGCTTAAAGTCCTGGATTGTTTGAGGGAGAGCAGAATATCAGAGTATCCTTCTCGCAGGAGCTTGCATCCAACAGGAAACTTAAAGCGGATGGGGGGGATGAGTTTATGCCGGGGATAATACAATTGATCTGTTGTCAGAAAGTGCCCTTAGGGTGTGGTGAATTGGCTAAATGATTCCATGTTTATTCAAAGTTCATGGCGCACTAACTGAATCCAAACACAGAATGCGGTGTAGTTTAATTACTTTCACATAAAAGAAGAAAAGTATTTCAGGATCCACACATAGGGGAGTTACATAGCATTATGATTTTGGTCTACTGAAAACATGTTTCACAAAGAGTAGCACAATGTGCACCTATTTTAATATATTTTGGTTTCTTTTCTTTTTTCTGTTTTTAAAGACTTGCATAGCTCACAGGTTTGATGCCATAGAAGTGTGATGCATGCCTACAGGCAGTATGCAGTACCACATTCACATTTTAAAAGGCTGAGAAAAAAAAATCCATGGTTATGCCATAACATATGTCCTAGGCTATACGCTCAGCAGTAAAGATGCTATGTGCGGACTCCCCCTATAGTTCAAGTATAGAAAAGCAGTTGGTGAAGTTTTTTGAATAACTGCAGCCGCTGGATGGATTAACTGTGGAGAGCAATCTGGGCCGGCCATGGTGCAAAGTTTTTGTGGCTGCTGTCTTTTCCATCATAAGGACTCCAGTCTCCGTCAGAGGAGGGATGCAATTCATTAGCAGTTTAATAAAGCTGATAATAAATATTCATAATTTAAGACATTCTGTATACAATAATCCGAACTGCAGTTATAATACATATCAATACCAAGTACTTTAAACGGATTATTGTCAATCTGGCAACCCAAAACCACGCGCTTTTAGAATTTAAATATTTATTTAGGATGTATTTTAGGATTTAAAATATAAATGACATTTATTTAGGATTAAAATTATTAAACTACGGATTACAGCTCGCATCCTCCACAGACACTAGCTACGTTTTATTTCATGTGAATTTAACGTTTTTCTTCATGACTTTGGCTCGTGACTGGCTCTCTTTAGTCATTTGAGGAATGACGTCTGAACCCAGGAATTATTTAAAAAAAAAAACCAAAACGAACAAAAACATGAAAAACAAAAAGAAACAAAAAACCCTGCAAATATTCTAAAAAATAATTTCTTTTCTTTCTTTCTTTTTTCTTTTCTTTTTTTCTAACAGCCCTCATTGGTTCCAAACCCATGTATGACTCACCTCTTTCTTTGATTCCGCACGTCCCTCATCCGCGTTCATTTTGAAAGCTGCCGTAAAATTACGCTCGCAGAAACCATTTACAAAGACTAAATTTTGCACTTGAATCCAAGTTCTGACAAAGTAGCAGCCTACTGTAAGGTGCAGCACATGACCTCGGCTCAGCGTAGAGGGCTGATTAAGAGGTTGAGGCACATTCCTGCTGCATGGTGAAGCTTGCTCTCGGGTAAAAGAGGGCTTGTTAACCCAAATATTAAAATAATATTCACTTTGTGTTACACACTTCACACTTACAGCGTGTTTCAGCTGTCATGTGACTCTTTTTTTTTAGTTTGGTTCATGTATTGTGGTCACGAGAAAAAAAAAACTAGTACAATAAGTACTCACTACAGGGGCGATTCTAGGATCAGAGCTTTGGGGGTGCTGAGCACCCAGAGAGCTGCCCAGCCAAGCAAGATAAACTTTACACGTCACGATGAGACTTCTTCCCTGTCTCTGTCAGTCCCTGCATCCTTAAATGTCTCCAGTTGTCCCGAGTTCTCTATGACTGTCTCCTTGGTGCATTTAAACCCCTGTTCCTCCCTGTCCTCATCGTCTGTTGTCTTCATCTCTGTTATCGGTCATCAAAATTTTACCATCTCTGTGCTAGTCTGCAAATTTCTTTATTAAATCATAAGATTCCTAAATTCATCGAGTCTCTCTGTGCCTGGGTCCTCATCACAAAACATGACATCACTGTTTTGTACATTTTCACACAATTTAATCCCCACATTTGTGAAAGAAAACCAGAACACTTTTTTGAAAAGTCTGGAACAAAACCATCAAATCTGATAAAGTTTATTTAAATGCTGCGAAAGAATTATGGATTGGAGTAATAAAAAAAAAAATACATATCCTAACCTTAATTACTGGGGGGGACAATGAATGATGCCAATAGTGAGTAAAAAGTAAACAGTATAATACAGATACATAAAAAAAACACTCCCAAAACAGAATAAATTATTACAAAATATTATTAAAAAACTATAAAAATGGAGGCAACTTTGCCTGTGGTAGAATGTATACAATGTATGAAAAAAATCTTTACTGCAGATACAAATTTTACTAATTTGTAATTTGTGTTGTAAGATTTATGATTTTCATGCTTTCATAGTGGTACTTGGGAGAGCTTGACCTTTTTCTCAGGTGGTACACACTGTAAAAAGTTTGAGAAACACTGATAAGTGTATGTGTACTTTTGGAAAACATTTAAAGCTGCTGTACAGAATCTTTGAAACAAGCTTAAAACATTTTTAGAATATAAACAGAGCATCTGCTTCTCTTTACAGCTCCTCACTCCACCAGGGCTGTTTGGCACTTTCTGATAGCGTGCAAATGTGATGTACGTACTGCGGCAGTCATACAGACAACTGGACAGTCCAAATGTTGGCCTACCTATTACTGGCTGAGGTTTTAGTAGAGTTGTGGCTGAACCACATATCATTAATTTTAATCTTCAATCAATGATAATGTTATGTTGGAATGTTGTTAAAGAGGGTCAAAAATGTTTCAACCCAGTTTGTTTTGCAGATTCTGTATAGCAGCTTTAATATAGGGAGAACACAACTTCCAGATTGTGTGAGTAAAATCAGGTTTTTTCTCTTTGTCAGTTTAACAGTTTCTGTTGTGCCTGTCACTGTTCCCTGTCTGTTTTCTTACCTGGTTCTTCCTGACCTTGTACTTTCTCCTCACATTCTCCTCTTTCCTCTCTCCCTCTTTGGACTGACAATCATACACAAATAGATTCAATTAGATGAAAAATTACATTAATATGAAAAAAATACTATTAAGATCGCTAACAAAAAGTCCTCTCTCAGTGTACTTTCAACCAAAAGGCAAATAACCAAACCACATGAACATCCAGTAAAAGATATAAACATTGAAACACTGATCCAACATTATTCTTGATTGATGGATCATTTGATTTTACACTTTTACCTGAATGTGGCTCCTTTTTTTTTTTTTTTTGAAAAAATTTCCTTATATCCATTATGAACCTGGCTGTCTCTCTGTACACAAACACACACACACACACACACACACACACACACACACACACACACACACACACACCGGGAGTTATAAGGTTAATGGGCATTCAGTCAGCTAGTTAGTATCTATTTCAAACAGGACAGTGGTAACAACAGCAGGCTACGGACAATTTTAAGTTTTAGATTTTAAATAGGCTGTATAAATTTCAATGGGAGCAACAGGACGGTCAAATGTCGCTGATTTTACTACAGAGCAGGACGGATTGTAGGGTAGCAAACATCGACGGAAAAGTTTTCAACACTGCAGGTTACCTGGTGTAATGTTTTTCAGCTAAAAGGAAACATGGCCTGACGCCTACCTAACTATATAAAGAGTAACTGAAGGTTAAATGCAGCTAATATGTCCTGTTTTAAGCCAGGCACTTCCACCTCCGCTCCGCTGCGTCTCAGCCACCATCGCTCTGGCAGCAACGGCGCTACAGCAATTATTGTCAAAAAAAAGTAAGAAATCTTTGGGGATGCTTTAATTCATTTTGGGGGTGCTGAAGCACCCCCCAAAATGGGCTAAAGTCGCCCCCGACTTACTATATTCAAAAGATGATAACACAAATTTATTGTTCAGGTAGAAGATGTCATCTGCTAATTTGTAGTTCCATAAAATTGGAACACACTGTTCTATTTTCCATGGATGACTGCCTCCTTGGTAAATACATATTTGGGTTTGAATTACTTTGGATAAAAGTGATAAAACAAATAATTTCTAAAACTTTGACACTGATTTTATTTCCAAGGTCGCTGCGCTTTTAAATTTGTAAATCATTCAGAGTTCTGTAGCTTACCAGAAAAAAACAAAAAAACTAAAAACGTTTTAATCCCGTGAGAACTTCTGAGACTCTTAAAATGGAAATCTCAAATAGAGTTAACAGTGGATATTTTTTTCAAAATGTACAGCTCAGCTTTAGTTTCAGTCTGTAGTGATGATTTGTTGATCAACGTTAAAACAGAGACAGAAAAAACAGGAATACTCTCGTGGGACACAGCTTAAAGCTTACTCAAATAAAACCCACTGAAGTTACTTGTAGTACAAAACAAATAAAAAAAGTTTGACCTTTGATAAATGTGGTCATTATACTGATGACGCTGTTTCCACAAAGTTTTTACAATTTTGTTGTACATGTACAATGACAATAAAGGGCGATTCTATTCTATCTATTCAATGGACATTCTATTGCACTCTATACTACAGATGCAGCAGAGCACATTCTCCCTCAGGTTGAGGGAGCTTGCTGAAGTATCCTACTGAACCCCAAACTGTCCCCTCATTGGAGTGTGAATGTGTGCAAGGCATGGAATAAAGTGGTGTATGAATGTGAGCACTCTATCTGAGTGCTCAGTTAGGGTAGAAAAGTGTGATATAAGTACCAGTCCATTAAAAATTACATTTTTAATGGACTGGTACTTATATCACAAGCTGGTAACATGACTGGATATAAAAAGGTCATCCTTTGGAGCTCAGGTCCTTCGGGAACCTTTCACCAATCTTTCACGGCTAATACAAAGAAACAGAAAAACATTTGCACTCATAAACTTACAGACAATTCACTACTTGACCTAACATGTCTTTGGACTGGTGTAGGACACTGGAGAACCCGGAGAGAACCAATGCAGGCACAAGGAGAACACTGTGAAAACTTTACCAACAGCAAAGATGATGGTAAAAGTATAACTTCTAAGAATGTTTTAAAACATGAATTCGAGACAAAGTCAGCAAAGGGTGCAGTTTTTATTACATATGACTGGCGAGTCCACACGTGCAGCTTTAATTTAGATAATGGCTCAAAAATACCACTTCAAATAAGAGGATTAAATTTCACATTTCTACATTATTACTGTAAATAACATCAGTTTAATCCAATAAGGTGGTTGATACATCATAAGCTCTTGAAGACTTCTTTAGACCGCAGATGGCAAACAATTTAAACCTAATGCATTGAATCGTATTGGACACATCACTGAAACATCACTGGGAATCGTCAGGCCAAGAAAGTCTTTAGTGAGGCTTTCTAACAGAGACGAAGCATAAACAGCCATATAGTGCATCAGAGGGTTTCTCATATGCATCTGTGCAGCAGAGGCCATCAGCCTCTGTGTCTTTGAAGATGAAAACAGACAAAAGGAAAACAGTCATTTAGGGGCATTGGTCATTATCCTCTTCAATTATTGTTAAGGGAAAATTGTACTTAGTAGTCAGTATAAGCTTTTAATGATATAAGTTTACATGCGATAGAATACTGCATGATGACCTTTTCCCTGCTTAGAACTGATTGTCCTTTATAAAACGTGTTCTGATATTTCTATCTGAATCTTCCCACACACTGTCAAAAGTGGAGACAATATCTTCTTCTCTCTCGTAAAAGGGAATACTGCATGAATTTTTAAAGCCATCATTTCATAATTTCAGTACACCATCTGAGTGTATGGAGAGGTACTGATATCTCTGGTCATGCCTGGGACCTTTCCACTTCTTGGAAATAGTCTTTGGGCCTCTGCCATCCTCAAACAGATGCTGTATGTTTGGCAATTAGTTTGTTATCCACAGGTATGACTCTGGATAGAAACTTGCTTTTATAATCCATATTTTTCTGCTTTGACATTTAGTTAGAAAGTCTAACAGCTCACATTGAGGTTGATTTTCCAGCTTTATTTCTGGTACCTGATGATCAGCCACTGCTTTGTTTCAATTCTTCCTCTGCTGGCGAAATACAAGACCAGTTCAGTATCGTAAATGGGTCAGAAATTTAAGATTAAAGTATTTTTTTAAACCTCATGGTTTGTTACATCAGCTTTGCTTCTCTTTAATGAGTTTCTCCTCACATACAAAGTCTTGAATAACCAGACCCTGTCACACCATTATCATTTTATCCTATTAGACTACAGGCTTACTTGTGGTTCCTAGAGTTTCACAAAATAGAACTGGAGGGAAACCCCTAACCTCATCACTTGACTTAAACTTTTTGATAAAGATAGGGGTGAATCAGGTGACCCTCAACCATTCCTTAGTTATGCTGCTATAAGGTCAGACTGTTACTACCTTTTATACACTGAACATGTCTTATTCACTTTTCATTCCCCAGGTGTTCATACACTACTGCATGCCATTGAATTGTGTCTTTTATCCCCCATAACAATGGAGGAGCCACAGTGTCTGCTGGCCGGGGGTGGGCTAACGACTTGAATCTGTTTTTTAACAGATTTGACAATGGCCCACTTATCACCTCTGCCACCCCCCAGGTTCCATTAACCCCCCTCCAGTTGCCGCCCCCCCCCCCCTCCGGGTGCAATGCCATTGTCACCTGAGCTCTCCTCTCACCACGACCCTGCTTCACCCCTATCCACACATCTATCCATAACAACTTTCAAAGGAAGAGTACCCAGCCACTGGTACAGATATGTGGACGACACCTGGGTCAAAATCAAGACACAAGAAGTGGAATCCTTCACTGCGCACATTAACGCTGTGGATAAAAACATCAAGTTCACCAGGGAAGACACAAAGGACAACTGTTTGCCTTTCCTGGACTGCGCTGTGCACATTGAAGAGAACGGCAAACTCAACATCGAAGTTTACCGGAAGCCCACACACACGGACCAGTACCTCCTCTTTGACTCCCATCACCCTTTGGAACACAAACTTGGAGTAATTAGGACCCTACACTACCGGGCAGAACATGTTCCCTCTAAGCCTGAAGGAAAAAAGAAGGAACACACACATGTAAAGGAAGCACTCAAAACGTGCGGCTATCCTAAATGGGCGTTCTTAAAGTCAGCAAAGAGGCACAGAAAAGAAGACCAGACACCAACGAGGGAGGATAAGAAGGACAGACGCAACAACATTGTCATCCCCTATGTAGCCGGTGTATCAGAAAAACTTAGGAGAGTTTTCTCCAAGCATGACATCCCGGTGCATTTCAGACCCAGCAACACGCTCAGACAAAAACTGGTTCACCCGAAAGACAAAACGCCAAAACACAGACTTAACAATGTGGTGTATGCTGTACAGTGCAGCGAGGAATGCCCAGACCTCTACATTGGAGAGACCAAACAGCCACTTCACAAGCGCATGGCACAACACAGAAGAGCCACCTCCACAGGACAAGACTCAGCAGTCCATCTGCATCTTAAGGATAAAGGACACTCTTTCGAGGATGCCAATGTTCACATTTTGGACAGAGAGGACAGATGGTTTGAAAGAGGAGTGAAAGAAGCCATCTATGTCCACTGTGAGCGACCATCTTTGAACAGAGGCGGGGGTTTACGACACCAACTCTCTGCCATCTATAATCCAGTTTTGAGATCCCTTCCCAGACGCCTTAACGCCCACTCACATCCTGGGCCATCTGACCTCAGGAATTCGCATGATAAGGTGGGGCCAGGTTTCACAATGAACACACCCGAAACTCTGGCTGATTGGGACCCACACCCAGTTTCACACCTTGGCTCAGGCGATTAGAAGATCATCAGGGGGTCCTTTTGTCCCTCTGTGGGGGGATACTCCCACTAGGTTTATATCTGGGACTCTCCACCATTTGACCTTAGAACTGAAGAAGCTTCTCGGATGAGAGGTGAAACGTCTTCAAGTAAACTTAAAGAAGTCCAGACGCTTTTCTTTGCAAGCTCCTTTGACTATCCATAACAAAGCGAGCCCCACCCCCCACTCCAGCCCAGCCTCACATCTACTTCACAGCTGATCAGGTGAGAAATCAGCTCAAGAGGACGAAGGCAAGGAAGGCAGCAGGTCTGGATGGAATCTGCTCCAGACGGCTCAGGGACTGTGCAGACCAGCTCTGTCAGGTGGCCCTGTACATCTTCAACCTGAGCCTGAGCCTGGAGAGGGTTCCTGAACTGTGGAAGACTTCCTGTGTGGTTCCGGTGCCAAAAATCGCACACCCCATGGAGCCCAACCACTTCAGGCCTGTTGCCTTGACTTCTCATCTGATGAAGACCATGGAAAGGCTCATCCTGCACCACCTTCAGCCACTAGTGGGCTCAGTGTTGGACCCCCTGCAGTTCGCCTACCGTTCTGGAATTGGGGTGGATGACGCTGTCATCTACCTGGTACACCGATCCCTCTCTCACTTAGAGCAGGCGGGGAGCACTGTGAGGATCATGTTTTTTGACTTCTCCAGTGCTTTCAACACCATCCAACCCGCACTACTGAGAGGGAAGCTGGAGGGAGCCGGAGTAGGCAAACAGCTGACTGCATGGACCATCGACTACCTTACCAACAGACCACAGTATGTGAGGCTCCATGACTGTGTGTCCGAGGTGGTAATCTGCAGCACGGGGGCACCACAGGGCACGGTTCTCTCACCTTTCCTGTTCAGCCTTTACACTTCAGACTTCTGTTATAATTCGGACGATTGCCATATACAGAAGTTCTCAGATGATACAGTCGTCATTGGATGCGTATCAGACGGGAATGATCAGGAATACAGGGGGGTCATCAGTGACTTTGTTGGCTGGTGTGAGACCAACGTACTCCAAATCAACGCCGGCAAGACAAAGGAGATGATCATAGACTTCAGGAGGAAGTCACCCCCTACAACACCGGTGAACATCCAAGGGAAAGACATTGAGATAGTGGACTCTTATAAGTACCTGGGTATTCACCTCAACAATAAACTGGACTGGACTACAAATACAGACGTCCTGTATAAGAAGGGCCAGAGTCGACTCCACCTGCAGAGGAGACTGAGGTCCTTCGGAGTCTGCAGGACTCTGTTAAGGACATTCTATGACACTGTGGTAGCATCTGCCCTTTTCTATGCAGTGGCCTGCTGGGGGAGTGGATGCACGGACAGGGACAGGAGCAGGATTGACAAACTGGTGCGGAGGTCTAGCTCCGTGCTGGGATGTCCCCTGGAGTCTGTGGAGGTGGTTGGTGAGGGGAGGATGTTAGTAAAGCTGACATCCATCATGAACAACCCACATCACCCACTGCATGAGTATATGAGTGGGCTGAGCAGCTCCTTTAGTCAGAGACTGAAACACCCTCGCTGCAGGAAGGAGCGCTTTCGCAGATCATTCATCCCAACAGCAGTTAGACTCTATAACTCCTCAATCACGATGTCATAAGTCACTGGACACTGTGAACATCCACGGTCACCACTTCATGCATAATGGACCTTCCATGACCTTCCAAGCTATATAGTTTGTCTTCCATATTTCCAACTATATCCATAATCACATACTGTGTATGCTACCATTGTATATAGTGTATTATCTTACTTTTTTTCATTGATTGTACTTATTTGTATTTTTGTATTTCCTTCATATATCTGTACCTGAGCTGAGGTGACGCAAAAATTTCCCCGTTGTGGGATCAATAAAGTCTTATCTTATCTTATCTTATCTTATAATCTGTGTTTTGTCCTGTCTCCCCGTACCCTCTTTGTCTTTTCTCTTTACCCTCACTCTGAGTTGGTTGCAGCAGAAACTGAACTGGTTCTGCAGGAGTTTTCTTCCTGCTGAAAGTGTGTTTTTTCTTTCTCATTCTGGCCAAGTGCTTCCTCATCAGGGGTTATCTGATTGTTGCTGTTTCCTCTCTAACCTTACATTTAAAGCACCTTGAGGCAATTATTGTTGTAATTTGGAGTTACACGAATAAAACAGATTTGAACTTTAATAGTTTTAATAATAGTTTTGTCAGTTATATTTTAGCCCATTTATAATAATTGACTTCTTAACGCCCACTTGTAGTACCACTCGGCGCCCACCAGGGGTCCGTGGCCCACATTTTGGGAGCAGTTCGGGAGGGGCGAGAGCTAATTGTAGACATTCAACATGGCAGCAATTTTGTCATATTTCTATGGACAAAGGTCAGTAATACACACTAATCATTAAATAATATTTAAAAGCCACGCAGGGCATACTAACACCTGTGTGTTCAGATGTCATGATGACGTCTGGCCGCAGGGGGAGCGCTTCTTCCGGACATAACGGTGTTTGTGCAACCCTGAAACCCTTCCCCGTGTGGTGTAGGAAAGGGCAGAGAAGCGGGTTCCCCTGGCGTCGTTAACCATGTCGGGTAGAAAGCCCCGGTCTGTGGCAAACCCTCTGGAGTCTGCGATCACCACACCGAGTGAGAGGATACTGAGGGAGTGCCACAATCTGTATGTGGACAGCGAAAACGGTAAACAGTCGATAATCTGGATTAAGTTAGGACCGCAAAGTAGAAACCAGCCCGCCCTGGCTGTGATATTATGGTAACCGAGCTGTGCCACTGCTGAAGCCCCCGACTGAAGTTTATGTGGACTTAAAGGTGTAATGCTGCTTGTTTAGTGTGTGTGTGTGTGTGTGTGTGTGTGTGTGTGTGTGTGTGTGTGTGAGAGAGCCTGCAGCAGCTGCTAGTGTGTCAAACACGTGACGTTGAACATCTCAGAGCCTCGCAGCCTCGCATGGCAGTGCCCCATCTGACTGTATGCATTGATGCAAAATCACATACACATAGATACATAGAAACTTCATTGATCCCAGAAAGAGGAATTATTGTATTACAGAAGCAGGATCAAGAATAAAAATAGTGTAGTCTACAATAAATAAACAACATACCTCTCGGATGAGAGGTGAAACGTCTTCAAGCAACTTAAAGAAGTCCAGACGCTTTTCTTTGCAAGCTCCTTTGACTACGATGACCTGGATGACTGAGAACCTTCACAGACAACATAATTAAAGTGCCGCAGTCGCATAGTGACGGCCTTATGCTGTAAGATATTACAGTAAAAAAAAAAAAAAATCAACAATTTAATAAGGGAGCCTCCTGTAGTGTGCTTTTTATTAATGGGAGATTATTATACCCTTCTGGGGTGCATGAAAAGCAGAGAGAATATCAGCTTGTTTTCTAGAAGGTAAACATTTGGAAAGGTGTGGTGTCACGAATAATCCTGTAACTCATTTTAGTTACCTTGATCACCATGTGTCCTTTTTAAAAAAAAAAACAACCCAAAAAACTTATTATAGTGTAATAGTTAAATAAAAACACAGGCTTGTATAATTTGTTATATGTCAACCTTTGCCCTCTCTTCCCCTTCCTTAAGAATAACTTAGAAAAATGACCTAAACAAATGAGAGATGCCTCTAGACCTTTGTATTGTATGTCAAAATCAAGTAGATATATTGGAATTACATTTCTAAGAGAAATTTTTGCTCCAAAGAGGAAAAAACCTTAGAATTTATGTTCATTCTTGGGAGGCTGATTCATAAGACAAACATACACATTGTGACCGCATAGGGTTAGGGTTCAGGTAACTTAGACTTCAGAGGTTTAACATAGTAGAATTGTACTTTAAGCATAACTGTCTTGGAGGTCATGACAGGCAACAGGCATCAGTTTATTTTGCTTTTACTGTGATAATTGTCACTACTGAGAAGAGTTGTGAGGGAGGACAAGTGGTAGTCATTTCATCTGCCACTTTGTAAAATTTTCCTCTACCTACTCTTTAACCATGTACGATTAACTATGCATCTGTGCAGGCTTACTATTTACTCACAACTACATTATTTTATTTTACAACCAGAGCATCACAGTACAAAGGTACCACTTTAGTCACTGCATGTCATGATTGTGTTGTGTGTGTTTTTCAGGCTTGGTAAAAATTGCCAGCAGCCTGGGAGTCCGTCTTCTGCCTCCCAGAAAGAAGATCATCGTGATGATAATGGGTAACCACTCTGCAGGAAAGAGCTCCTTCATTAACTGGTATTACTGATACTTCTTATTGTTGTTGTGATCTAATAACGCTGCCTGACCATCACATGCTCTGCTCTATGTTTCAAAGAGAGACTGGTGTCGAGAACATCCTGTTCACACATGACTTTTTGAAAGCGCTTTGTGGTTTGAATGCAGCCCAGTTTTGCCCCAGGAAGTGTGGATTTACAAAAGAAAATGGGGAAAAAAACAGGTGTAATTTGTTATTTTGTATGTCAGTTAAATCTTTTGTCACCATCAAAGTTTTGTCCTTTTTTGAATAAATGCTGTGTAGGAAATATGTATGCTGTAAGATTAGTGACCTTTAGGCTACTCCCTTATTCGCGTCACCACATTGGGTGGATCTGCATATTTGAAATGCAGATCGAGGCATACAATGACACTGTAGTACTGTCCCACATCCGTGCTAAAAGAAAGAGCATCAAATCACCATTAATAAATACCATATGTACTGAATCAAATATAAACAATATGTGCAGACATAAGAAGGAGGGTCTTTTCTGACACAAGCCTTCCTGGGATTTGTGTCTCCTCCTGTCCTTGAACTGGGGACCTTTCACAATCTGGGAAAAACTTCCTCTTCCTCCTCCTTCTTCTTCTTAAGCTTCTTATTTTCCTCTTCTCCCCATTTTCTTCCTTCTCCTCCTCCTGACCCCTCAGGGGTTGCCAAAGCAGATTATCTCCCTTCCCGACCCTATCCCTAGCATCCCCCTCTGTCACTCCAGCCTTCACCACAACCATGTACATCTTCTGTGGTCTTCCTTGTTTCCTTTACAGACAGTTTAGAATAATTAGTAACCCAACATGCATGTCTGTGGTCTGTGGGTGGAAGCCCCAGTACGCAAAGAGAACCCACCCAAGCCCCAGCTGGCCAATAGATTCAAACTCGGGACTTTTTATGTTGTGAAACGGCAGAGCTAACCACTGCACCACTGCGCTGCCCCTGATTCTAACTGATCTGACATATTTTAGAGAGAGGGGGCTTTCTGCTGACAAATTGGTTAAGGTGACATTTTTTTTCTATTGCAATATTTGTTAATTTGTTAAATCTTTCAAGATTCTTTTATACTCATCTTCACTAATGTTGAAGATGCTCTTAAGGTCATCACTTTGATTATTACTGCTTAGAGATTGCAAACTGGTTCGAGGAGTGTTTTTCTACCTGACATTTGTTCTCTAGTCTCTTGATGTCCAAATTCCCACTGATCACACAATTACATCCTTTTAAACAAGCCACAAGCTATATTATTACAGATGGATGGGTTGGTGGGTAGGTAGGTAAATTATTCTAAATCAACATGTTAAAAAATGAAAGAATGAAATTAGTTTCTTGTGGATAAATCAAATTTACCAAGCAAAAATTCGAACAGTGCATTGTTTGAGCTTCTTAAAATGTTAGGATTTGTTTATTTTCCCTTTGATTGTAAACAGAATCATTTTGCAGCATTTTCTCACATGTAGCTTTCCACAAGAATTGAGGCGTTGTTGCTTTAGCTCTTTCTCACTTTTGATGGCGTTATTATCTTTCTAGGTATGTTGAAGAGCACATACAGAAAACAGGGGTGGCCATCGAAACGCAGGGGTTTACCTTCATCACAAGTGGACGCAAAAGAGAATCTCTGACGGTAAGATCAGCGCGGACACGGCCGGCATGTGCAGCTGTGCCACGAAAAGATTTCCCAGCCAGAGCTTAAAAGGGAAAATTGTGACAGTTAACTCTTTTACTTCAGTGCAATCCTTTTAATTTTGTTCTCAGTATTTGTTAAGAAGCTTGTTTTTATATTTAGCTATCACCTTTTAGTTTTGTACTCAAGGAGATGTTGCGATTTTTTTAACTTCAGTAACATGAACTGAAGCTGCAGTCAGTCATAAAGGCTGATGAAGCAGGGTGTTTGATGTTGGCATTTATGTAAGGCACTCCCTCAGCCAGTGGTGATTTCTCATTCTATATGCTGCTCCACTGAGGGGCTTTGTTGTGTATACACACACACACACACACACACACACACACACACACACACACACACACACACACACAGAAACAAACACACGCACACACAGAAACATCTTTGCAGCATGAGAACAGGCTTGGGAGACACCTGCCTCTCGGTCGTCTCTGATATCCCTTCCCTCTGCCTCTCTGTTCATATCCTGATGTGGTGAAGGGTAGGAGTATGAATAATACATTTGGAGTGTAGGACTGCAGAGTAGAAGGATTATCTCCAATGTGCAGGAAGAGCTAAGGCGTGCACGCTGAGCCGCAGCACACCAGCTCGTGTAAAGCACCAAGATGAGAGAGGACTCTGTTGTAGAGGGGCGGGAAAGACTGCAGGAAAAAAAAAATGCAGGTTTGTCTCATCGGGTTGTTTCTAACACTGTCCTGTTAACTCTTTCGCAGGGGAATGCAACGCTGCATCTCTATCCTCACTTTCGGCCGCTCCTGGAGTTCAAAGGTAAGATTTTACTTCTTCAACTCTTTACTATACTACATTTTCATGCTCTCTCAGTGAATGTGCAGATAGTTCCTTCTGTGAAACATTAGATTTGATATATATTCCACGTGCGGGTATACAGTAAAAACTTGGGGCTTTGCATCTCTATGCCTTTGATCGTGATATTTCTATGCTCATTGATGAAAATCATCACCAATCAGTCTCTACAATTAGCAAATTATTGGAATCGAGAGTTAAAACTGCAGGAGATGAATGTAATCACAAACTGCAGAAAGGTAGCTGTACCTTTGAGGTTTAAGATAAGGCTCTGCTGGTGGCTAATGAATATTTACCTCTGGATGCTGCTGATCAAAGTCGGTTTTAAAGACACGTTGTGATCTGTAACATGCTTGGTTACTCGTGGGCTGTTATTAATCCTTATCACAGGCTTCTGTGATTTAAGGTTGGGTTTAGGTCCTTCACCTTGATGACTCAATAGTGAGTCATAAACTTGATGATAAATCGGTCCAGACTCCTGTTTTCTTCTTCTCACACACGTGCGGCGCTCTGATATTGTTTTAAGACAGTTTTGCTCAGATCTGTGCATCAGCAGCGCTCTGGATACGCCACCGGACGGCCGCTGTGAACGTGGTGATCGTCTGGGTGTTGCCTGCTGGCTGAGTGGGGGTGTGCAGCGGAGGGTGGGGGAGTGTGTTTGAGTGTTGACAGGCAGTGTGTAGAGAGTGAGGGTTCACTGGGTGCGGACCAGAGCGAACACTGTATGGCGTATGAGTCACACGCCCCATCGGCAGCAGTGCAGTTTAGTCAGAAGGAGCTGCTGAGAAATGTCACAGCTATTAGAGACGGCACAGCCCAGACTCCAGCAGCAACAGCTTCGCTCCGCAGGCCCGAGCCTCGCAACAATCTGCTGCTGGAATACAAGCAGGATTTTTTTTTTCAATTCATTTCAACTTTATCGTCATCGTCGCCGCCGCCTGTGGAAACCAGCTGTATGAGACATTTGTTTACCTGTCACAGCAGCCGAGGATGACTCATCAGAAAAGCTCCATATATCCATACATGTGGGAGCAGCTGCTGGCTGCACAGTTTGGTCTCCTTTGGGATGTGCTTCTTAATTTGGCTTCATACTTAGATCTTTATGTGTCTGTCTTATCAACCTGTTGTCATGGGTTTAGCCTGTATGCTTTGTGGGAACTGACTGCTTTTGCTGCACATTAAAAAATAATCATATCCACTGGTTAATCAAGGTCTTTGGCTTCTCAGATTCCTGTAGAAGTATTACACCATGTCTGCTTTCACCTGTTCAGCTCAACAATTTCTTTTTTAGTCTTGGTCGATGCAGCGTTATTGCAGCCTTTGCCCTTTTCCTTGTGCACATGATCTCCTGCACGGTCTTCTCAGTTACAGTCAGTTCAAGAACTTAGTGCACATTGGCGAGTATAACTCATTTTCAGCTGGCAGAACTTTTTTCCTTTCCCGCACGGATCGATGTAGCTGTCCCCGTTTGTGCCTGTTTATTTAGGATTATATGGAATAGCTGAAGTGCAGTCTAGCGGCGCTCTAAATTAAAGCTACTTTATGAAATCCGCACACACCTAAACACAAACATACATATTTTTAATGTTTCTTTTGCACAGCAGGGATATCTCGGTACTCAGAGACTTTTCTTAGGCGTGTGATAAGAGGCAGATCTATTGATATTGTGGCCATGCTGATGTGGGAGAAACATGAGGGAATGCTAATGTGCCAGAGGAGCAGTGGCTCTGCTCACTGCAGCACAAGGATGCGATTTGTGCTGGCTGTTGACACCTGCCTCTTTGCATGAAACGGCCTCAGTGTCATTCCAGGCCTCCCTGGTGTGTGTGTGTGTGTGTGGGTCGGCGTGGGAGGGGTTACTTTGTCACTAGTAGGGATGCATCTCAATAGTGATCCTGTTCTATTTAAGGGGAGGGGGGTGTTCTTATGTGTGATGGTTGTGGTGGATTATCGTAACCTCTCAGTGCGTTGCCTCACAGTCGTTCTTCACTGGCTAGCTTTATGTCCCACGCCCCACACTAAAGCTGCCAGTTGAAGAGCTGTTGTGTGTAACCATGACAACAAAGCTCTCCACAGAGGGCAGTGAGGAAACAGAGGCCTCGTTAATATTTTCATGATTAGAAAAACAGAAATAAAGTTTCATGTGCGAGGGTGCGGCTGCTGCATCATCGTCACAGGAGGTGAACGTATCTTTTCACACGTGCACAGCTGTGTCTGTGAAGAATACGATCGGTTTGGAGTTAAATTATAGCTGCCATCCTGAAAATGCAAAGCTCTTAGCATAAAAGTTGCCTTGAGATCTTGTTGCTGATCTCCCTCAGGCTTCCAAGTATTGACCGCACTGCGGCTTCCAGTAGCACACAATATTATAGCCATTAGAGGCGACATTTTCCTGCATGGACTGAACTCGTTACCTTAGTTACTGTGTCTTTATCTTTTTGCACATGCACGCCATCTCTATTTTCCAGGTGTTACTGACTACCTATCTGCTGAGATCTCCACCTCCAAGCAGAAGAAATTCAGCCTGGTGACTTTCGTGGACACTCCGGGTTTGGTGGACGGGGACATGATCTACCCTTTTGATGTGAATAGCGCCATCACTTGGTTGGGTGTGTCCTTTAGCTTAAACTTGTCTCTTCAGTGGTGATCTGTCTTCTTCTTCTCCTCCTTTGTGTCTACTGTACAGCTGATGTACAGCTGCAGGAATGTAATAAATGCTTTTTTTCTCTGAGCAGGAGAACAGGCAGACCTGATATTTGTGTTCTTTGACCCGATGGGCCAAGCGCTTTGCAAACGCACGCTCAACATCGTGGAGAAGCTGAGCCAAAAATGCGCAGACAAGCTGTTGTTCTACCTCAGCAAGGCAGATGAAGCCGGGAAGGAGACAGACAGACAGGTCAGTTTACCTGATTTGTATAATTTATTTTGGTTTCAAAGAAAGTTGAACCTGTGAGATGAACTTTTTTTTTTCTCATCAGAGAGTGATGATGCAGATAGTCCAAGAACTGTGCCGCCGTCCAGGTCTTAACAAATGTGGCTTTGAGATGCCAACAATATACATCCCGAACCCACAGAAGGTAAAATGATCTGTGTTGGTTACTTTAAACTGCTGTGTTTGTATAAAAATTAGTTCTGGTTGTGCAAATATTATAAACCACGGCAGTGCAGTTATCGCTGCACCATCTTATGATCTACAACCACGAAGCGTGCGTGGTAGATTTGTGCATCCCTCAAGACCCCCGCTTCATTTCTGCTGAGCGAGTGCAGCTTCACTTTCTGCCAAGTCCACAAGGCTGTCAGTCAGAATGCCCTCAGGATTTGTCATGGAACTTTCCAGACCATCCTTTATTGAGATGTGCAGAGTGTTTTTCATGTTCAGTCCAAATCTGACGTGTTTACGAGCTGTTTGTCTCATGTAGCCGAGCAGGTGTGTGAACCAGATCGATGGCGTTTGTCAGACCATCGAGAAGACCATTAACCAGGCTGTTCAGAAGACACTGAATCAGCTGGAGAAAGATTCTGACCTTATTTGTTCCACTATCAGCAGCAGACTAGAGCAGGACAGGTATGACCTCTTGCAGCCTTGATAAAACATATTATGTGTACACTGAGCAGATAAGCATCACCAGATACTATCGGTTGTGGAAAATGTATGATAACACATTATTGTTATGGTTGTGTACACAGGGCTGATGTGGCTTGCAACAAAAGCATCCGTCTTCATTCATTCCTGTGCGGTGCTTTGGGTGTTTTCCTGCCTTTACTCTTCATCCTCAGTTTTATTGTGAGCACCTTATCCAAAGAGCAGCTGGAGGAGCTGTTGGGTGAAGGTGCAACTCGAACCATCACTATCTTCACAGTAAGTGCTCTGAATGAATATCAGTTTCATAATATTTCATTAATTACTTCATTAGTGACTTAACATAGTGTCCTGATTTCTCTGACTGTCTATTACTGTGTGTCTGAAAGGGAATAGTGATGTATTTATGGGACTGGATACCTGAAGATGGGCAAGTAGTCTTTGTCATCATTTTTGGGGCTTTTTGCTACCTCCTGCTTTTCCTGACAAAGTATTTTGCAGGGTAAGTGTGGCAAAATGCAATTTAACTCGTAGAGATTAATTGAACAGATCGATTTTGTTCATATTGACATGACAGCATCACACAGTTGCTGCAGATTCGTCAGCTGCACGTTAATGATGCAAATCTCCCGTTCCGCCACATCCCAAACAGATAGTGATCTGATCAGTAGTGATCATTTTCACACTCTGAATTGCAGCGTCAGTTTTTGGTTCTTAGCCAACAAGAATGGTACCTGGTGTGGTCTTCTGCTCCTGTAATGTTAAAAGCAGATGGGTTAGAGAGCATTTAGAGATGCTCTTTTGCTCACCTTGGTTGTAATGACTGGTCATTTGAGTCACTGTTACCTTCCTTTCTGGTCATTCTCGTCTGATTTATGGCATCAACGAGGCGTATTCACCCACTGGATATTTCCCCCTTTTCTGACCATTCTCTGTAAACCTTAGATATGGTTTTGTGGGAAAATCCCAGTAGATTAGCAGTTTGAAATATTCAGACCAGCCTGACTGGCACCAACCACAGTTCATGTGTCCGTTCAATGTCACCCGATCAAGCAGTAAACTAAACAGGGACTGGTTCATTCAAATTTTCAATTTCTTTGTAGTTTTCTGCAAACGGTTTTTCTATTTTTCTGTCCTTTTGAATGCTCTTGATGGTTGAATAAGATCATTATAAGATCGCAAGGGCCTTATGTCGTATCAAGACATTAAAATGACTCCTTTAACCCTTTAAAGAACCAGGCATGAGAACCGGCCTGTATGATACGCTCAAACATATAAATCACATTTCTTCCCCCTTCTGATGCTTGGTTTGAACTTTTTCATTTTAATATCAACTTGACCTTGTCTACATGCCTAAATGCATTAAGTTCCTGCTATTTAATTGGCTGGTTAGTTTTGTGTAATGAGCAGTTGAACAGGTGTAGACTGTACATGCAATTACAAACACGAGTATTTTAATGCTGTCATGTTCTTCATTCTCAGCCGGAGGAATAAGACTCTGACGAAGAAGGAGAAGAGGACGATGGCAGAGTACAATGATTACATCCAAGATATCGTCAAGACTAAGAAGGTTAGATGTACATTTTGTGTCCGTATGCTCTCTTAACTAAGTTGTTTTTTCATTTGGATTGTGCAAATCTAAAGGCCACAGTAATTAAGTATTTTATTGATTTGTTATTGGTATAAAGGAAATTACTGCCAACTCTGCTGTTTCCCTTCATTTTATGGAGCTTTTTAGTGTTGATCAGGGTTTTTTTTTTAAGTGAGCTGACTGCTAACTAAAAACAAGAATGCTTCATAAGGTAGTAAACTTTATGTCAGTGTTGTGTTTTTAGCTAGTTTAGCTTCCCTCGCTCGGCCCAAAAAGAAAAGAAAATCAGTTCATGCGTGTTGTCAATTTATCAAACATCAGGATTGTGAATCTCACACAGGTAACTTTTCTCCACAGAGTAAATTGTATGAATGGTACCTCCAGCAGTGTGCAGCAGAATATGACCTCTGACCCTGGGTAAGCTGAAGACACTTTACACCGGTACCTGTAAGCTCGCAGGTGTAAGCTCTAAATCAACCGAGATCACTGCCAGCAATTATCATCTCAGCAGCTGATTTGAAAAGTGCCTTTATTACTAATTATTGGAGAAGCTATGATTGTAGTCGTTTAATGAAAGTCAGACTGTGACTGGATTTTTTTTTTTATAGTCTATGGGTAATTATTGCGAGAAAAATATGAAATGTTTACAAATTACAAATTTTGAACATGGGGCTGCCTTTACCAGCAAACACATTTTCATGGTGTCCTCTATAAAGGTAGTTCTCATTGTTGTCATGTGATCAGTCTTTATATCGCACTGCACTGTCCTGAGCGCAGTGTTACCAGAATGTGTTTTAAGCAATAGCTACAATAACCAATGCTGTGATTAAAGCCTGGGCATTATAGTTGGACATCTGATAAAAACATGTTTATTGCGTTGAATCCTTCTCTTGCCTCCAAAGAGCCAATCACTTATTTTTATATATAAATCGTTGTCGTGTAATCATTGTTAGATGTTCCACAGACTTTCAGTACAGCACAATACGGTGGCCTAGAGGTGCCACACACAGCAGCAAAAAGAAACATTTGACGGGAAAGTTGGTGACAACATTTCTTGTTCGTGACCGGATAAAATTCAAGTTCCTGGGAACAGGTTGAAGTCAGTTTTTCTATTTCTGTACTACTCTCAGCAGTTTTCTTGGGCAATTTGATGTGATTATATTTACCTACAAATACTTAGCGTTAGATGCACTAAAATAAGGTGCTAATAATTAAAATTCATTATACAGTAAATAGTTTTTAAGTAGTATTTAAGTAATTTTAAATACTTAAGTCTGACTTGACTCTATCATTATACGAGCATGTTTGCCCTACTCCCTGTAGAAACACAATATTCCCATTGTTCAAACCAACAGAGGATATTGTATATTTTGGCCTTGTGTCACCATTGTAATGATTTACATGATCCAGTCAAAAGGCTGGATTGGCCCTTTGTTCCTGCCTTACGTTCCTGTCCGCTCTCTACTCTTCTATCAAATAGAGGCTATATAAAAATGCCACCTAGAAATCCTTGCTGAGGATCTGCTTTAGCTGTGAATGGTCCCATGGTGGGGATTGTAGCTCTCAGCATAACACAGCCTCATCTCTTTGACCATATTTCTTTTAAGTGGGCCTCAGGGCTTTCAAGTAAGGTACTTATATAAGAGTAGCATAGAAGCTGGAAATCCCTCCCGACTGTAGCCGGCGAGCTTGATTCCGTCCAGTCACAATAAAAAATGTTGCCCCAACGCTTCTGAGAAAAGTGCGTTTTATTTTTTTTGTAATGTTTTTTGTTTGAAGTTTCATTTAGTTTTTGTTGTAGTTTTTGTTGTGTTTTGCACCTCAGGGACACCATAGTACAGTGCGCTGTCAGGTACCTCTTACTTGTGTTAATAAGCACTGAACCCTGCCGGTCCGTTATTGATAGATGTAACTAGTGACACCATATACTGCCTTCACCACACTGTTTGTAGATGTATTTATCAGTGTTGACAGATGTCAACATGTGAGGTGCATTTTCCTAGAGATGCACTGATCCAATGCTCTACATTACCATTAGAGCTGCTTTTGAGGTTTTCTTTTTTTTAATTGCAGTGACTGATATAAATAAACCTCATACAATAGCGAGCAGGTTAATCGATCACATGAAGATGGTTATCAGCCGATAAGTTAACTCACAATTTTTCTACATGGCTACGAATGTGTTTACATGAACTGCATCTGATCAATCTGTAACAGCAGATCTGTCCGTTTTATAGGCTGATTTTACAATGGGAGGTAAAACTATAATATTAGAACAATATGAAGCAGTCAAACACACACAACACTGGCTGAAAGCAGAGTGTGTGTACGTAATAGAAAGATTATATTATTAAAAGGCACTTTGTGAAGAATTTTGGTCAGTAAGACTGGAAAAGCACCACTACATTAATAAAGCCTAGCCGATTGAAAGCCAGAAAGGAAAGTTGGTATAAATGCTGACTGTGTAAGTCAACAGACATACTAGCATTACAGCTCTATCACAAATAAACAGCCACAGTAAATTGTGGATGAGATGTGAGGCAATTGTTGCCTTACTCTTTCAGCTGCAGAAAAAATATGAAAAACAGGTCAAATATAGATCTAACTTAGCTGCAAATGAGGTCCACATGTACAAATATGTGCCCTGTTTTAGCATCCTATATGAAGGAGTCTATATCTATATTCCTTATTGATGCTAATGACAGAAAAACTTCAGACTTAAGTGTCTGTGAACAGAGGTCTGAGAGCTCTTCCAGGAATGGTGATACTATTTTTGGGATCTGCTCCAGAGCAGATTAGCTGTCTGGCATAAGTTTCTATGGTTATATATCCCAGAAAGATGTGAACTGCCTTTGTAATCCAGAAAACCCAGGCCTAAACTTGAAGTTACCTGGCTAAGATGAAATCTTGCTTCATAATACATGATGCACTGAAAGAGTTGGTGGCAAAAGCACTGAGTTGACATTTCAGAATTTTTATCAGAATAGAGAAGTTGGATCGGTGCATCCTTACTTTTATCCAAGCCTCCAGGCTATATGCAATATAGTTGTGGACACTCCCAGTTTGTTTGTTTTTTAATGTTAGATGGCTCACAATTCAGATTTTTTATATATATAGTTGTGAAACTTCATTTATAAATTCTGTGAAATGTTTGTGCTACTGCATGAAATCTAGACTCAAGTGATTTCATCTATATTTTTAATAACCATGAATCAAAGAATGAAATCTGTCAAGAAAAACATGCAAAAACTACGCTCTGTCACCTCTTTGGAAATCATTAAACATTTTTTTAAACCTGTTACACTTTTTTTTTTCCAGTTAATACAGTCAAGAACAGACATGCAAATAACAAGTAGAATAACATGAAAAATAAAATGTAACATAAAGCAGTTATTGTTGGAAGACTTTTATTTCAAAGTTTAGTTATAAAAATGCCATTCCAGACATCTCTGCAGGGAGAACAATGCCTTTTTAATCGCTTTGTTGACGTGTGTGTCAGAGCTCAAGTGTTTCGGGATCTGCGGCACTCCAGGATGCAATCAAATATCTGCTTTCTATCATGAAGCGCATTGCAAGCTCTGAACCACTGAAACTGCAGTAACTGTGAGGAAATATTTAAGCAACAAATTCAATTTTTCTGCTTGCAGAGGGACCGGCAAACCCAGGCCACAATCCTCAGTTCCCTGAGTTAGTAACAAACGTCTCTACGAGGGTGACGGCTATCCAAAATAACCTTAAGCTACTATTGCTCACTATTCATTTTCGAAGGGTTATACCTACTTGTTAGAAAATACACGACTCTACAGTGCAAGCACTAGTATGTGATCAAAGAATAAGAATTCCATTTGTGCACTCTACTAGCAAGGCAACCATAACAGAGAGGTAAGCTGTGAGTCTAACCATTATAATAAATCACAAATTAACGCTGCGAGTGAGAGTTGGTAAGTAGGTTAAAAGCTGCATTCAGGCTTGTGCTGAAGTGGTAACACAGTTTGTTTTTGTTGCAGATTTAAGCTTTGCTCATGTGTCCACATTAAATTTTTTTTACTAGTTTGGGGCTTAATTTAACTCCTGTTATAGCAAGTTATACCATGCAGATCTACGGCCTGTATGCAAGCATACGACCACGTCTGTCATTCACTGGGAAATGTATGCTCTTATTTTGTTACAGTGCATTCAGGATTATAACTATTTACAATATTATCTGTACAAAAAAAACTCATTGCCCTTCCCTGGCTTCTTATAAACAAAGTGTACAGGTAGATACATCTTGCAGCAGCACAGAGGCTGACACCGGTATTGCTTCGTTGTGAAACAAGACAACATCGATAATAAAAGACCTGCCGACACAGTCGCTCAGTGTTTTCAGGTCGTGCGTGGCTCCTTTTGTTATTTTAAAGTGTCTCTTAGGAGAAAAAGCAAGTTTGAGTGATGTCCTCAGGTAAGCATGTCCCAAACAGACAGTCATATCAGCAGGTTTGTGTGTGTTGTGAATAGACTGTGATAGCTGCTCAGTGTCTCAGCACCATGAGTGTCCATATGGAGGTGTCCAAAGGGACTGGGAACTTCAGATGGGAAGTCATTGAGAGCCTTTGTCAATCAACCAAGAAATGTCTCCAGTCCTGAAACACACACACACACACACACACACACACACACACACACACACACACACACACACACACACACACACACACACACACACACACACATAAAATCCCATTACATACAAACAAAAACATGCCAACAAAATCACACGTTAGATCCCTGTGAGTGGCTGTTAATGCGTTAAGCAGAAAGGAGAAAAAGCAGATATTTTTCCATACTTGCCAAGTCGTGTTAACATCCTTCAGGTTTTTTGCAAGCATTATTAGAAACAGAAGACACAACAACAGTATGGTCACAAAAACAAGGAAAAAGTGGACACAAAGGATTCCAGCAACATCATTACGGTACGGTTCTGCTGCATTTAACAGATCCAGCAGTTCCTAATAATAGTCAAGAAACTGATTTGTAAACCCTCTCACAGAGGCTCCTTAACCACTGTGTGTAATTTCAGATTATTAATTGTGATTAAAGCTTTGTGTTACCATCACAGTTTTTAATCCTATAGCTGCACAGTCATGAAAAAAACGTTTTCACAGGACTTTCTGCAATCCTGTGAAACTCCAAGCACACCCCATGATTCAGTAGTTTGTTGAACCACCTTTAGCAGCAGCAACCTGAAGTAATCATTGTCTGTGTGACTATCTGATTTTTTCATCACCCCTCCAAAACTGTGCAAATAGTTGTTATGATGTGTTTGTGCTTATGTGCATTGTTTGGTTTTCACCAAACATGCTGCTATGCTGTATAACCAAACATCCCCACTTTAATGTGCTGCCCTGTTCTTTATTGAGAGAAGTTGGGTTTTTCTAGCAGCCCTTTTAAACAAATTATAGTTGTTTGGTCTTTTTCTAGTTTTACTTAATATTATATTACTGTTAATGTTTACTCATAACAAAAATAGAGAGCATCACAAGCAATTAATTCTTTTTAGAATTTATATACAGTTAAAGGCATAATAGTAGTATAATATTATATATATAATATTATATAATATTATTGGTGGTTAAAGTGAAACATTAAACTTGGAGTTTACTTGGAAATTACAACTGCTTAAACTATTTAAATACTTCATAACTATGCTGGTTCTTTCTTAAAATGCAAATGTACTCAGTGTATTTGCTATACAGTCAATGAATAGTTTGTTAGGTACACCTGTTCAACTGCTTGTTACACAAATGCCTAAACAGCCAATCACATCTCAATAACATAACGTATTTAGGCATGGAGACAAGATAACCTGTTTAAGTTCAAACTCTGCATCTGAACGAGGAATTAAGGTGATTTTGAGTGACTTTAAACGTGGCATGGCTGTTGGTACCAGGTGGGCTGGTGTATTCCAGAAACTGCTGATCTGCTGGGATTTTCCCAAACAACCATCTCTAGAGTTTGCACAAAAAACATCCAGAGGACAGAGGAAAATGACCAGACTGCTTCGAGCTGACAGAGAGGGAATAGTGACTCAAATAACCCCTAACATAAACCTTAGACACCAAAATTATTATTGTAACCACGACCAGATTCTGGTCCGGAAGGACACTTACTCTACATCTCGCTTCTTAATCGTCTTTCCGGATCCTAGGACCTCTGCCACTCGGGATACAATGGGATCATAGTTCATGCTGGCGACAGAAACCACCTCCTCACTCCTATAGATGGACCAGAGGAGGAAACAATGAGAAGGTACCTTCACAATAAAAGATAAATATTAGTTCACAATAGTTAAAAAACAACAACACACAAACGAACTAAGATATCAGAAAGATTCTAGAAATCTTACCTTGTATAAAATGCTACAAAGCGCAGTTCATCCAGATCTCCTTGTATAATGACATCATCAAATCCGTCACCATAACCTCCACAAATAGAAAAAAATAATCCGACTCAGGCCTAATTCTTGGTCACGGGCTTCATTTTTGTTCAGCTAGATGGCAGTGTAGTACCAACACTTCAGGGCACACTCATTTCCTCTCAGTCTCTGATCTTTTTTTCACAGTCAGTCTTCCTCTTAACACAAACTTTCAGGCTAAAGCAAACACTAAAGATGGTTGGAAGGCCCGCCTACCTGCATAGCGTATGGTCTTCCCAAACATGGCTGACCAGAAGTAAGGCACGGTTTTGACCTCAGTGGCTCTGCCCATCATGCTAAGAGCTGCTACCTTTCCTGTTGGTGCCAGTGGAAACCAAAAACATTGACATAGTTGAGTTATAAAAGCCTTAGTTATGGAATATGAATGCAGTCAAGAACATGCTACAACAAACTCACCGTGTACATGAGCCATTTGCCAGTGAGGGACGTTCACCTTCTTGTTGTTGCGCGGTGGGAAAGGAAACATCACCACATCTCCTCCAGCAAAGACCCCATCAACATTTGTCTGCATATTCTGGAAGAAAGATGTAAGAATTTAACGAAATGGGAGTCAAAGAGTTTAAGTGAGGCTCCAGACTCTGCACAGCACCTTGTTTACAGTAATGAAGCCCTTGGAGTCTAAGTGGATGCCGCTCTGTTTCAGGAACCCTGTTGCAGGAACGCTTCCTGCAGGAAAGCAGAGCAAGAGTGCAAAAACACACTTTTAATGTCACCAAAGTAATTTTTAGATAATTAATGACAGACAATAAGGACATATTCTGTATTATTTTTCATATCACCTGCTCCAATGACACACACATCTGCCCGCAGGACTTTTCCACTCTTCAGTACAACCTCTTTCAACTGTAACAGGGAAAAAACAGCTTGCAGTTATGTGCTAGTGTATCTATTGATACACTAACAACTCTCACGCAAAATGAATGTTAATATAAAAACTGGTCTTTTTATTCAGTTAGTTTTTTTTACTGAGAAATGGGATTATACATGTAAAGTCACGGCGTCTCTCAAAGTTATTTAGATCATTTCCCCCAAGAGATGGATGCAATCTTCAATATCCTAAGCTCAGTGGACACAATGTCTATCTCCTTATCTGAGATTTGCCACGTTATCAAACAAGAGACAATAGTGCGTCCGAGCATTGTGCTGTTTCTCTCACTTTCTGAATACCTGTCCATGATGGCCAACCATCTCTGACACCTCGTTCAGCATGTAGAATTTCACCCTGTTTGCCTCAAACAGCTGCGAAGACAAAACAGTTCTAGTGAATACTCGAAAACAGAGAGAGAAAAAATTCACCGCTGAATTTTCATGTGTCTGCATGATCAATCGCCGCTAATGAGAAGATTTACACTCCCATTTGTGGCGCAGTATTGACCTGCGAAACATGATTTGCATTTTAACTAATAGTTTCCTCTCAGGGAGAATGCTGATGATAGAATTGTGAAAGTGCTTCATGTTCTGAAAAGCTTGATTTCCCAGGAGGGCGTCTCTACCTTCATTATGGCTTTCCCTACTTTCTCCCCGAGAGCTTTTTTAAAAGGGACTGACTCGATCCCGATGACAGAGACTGAGTGGGCCTTGTCAGTCAGAGCTGCAGCCACCTCCATACCTGCCATCATAATGAATAAACAGCACTTAACACACACACTAGTTAATGCAGGATGACACAAAACAGTAATACATTAAGAGTTAACACCTTTGGAAATGAGTGGACAATTTTTTTATATGCAAAGCTGTACTGTGAAAAAAACATGAGCAATGAATAGTAGTTAATATATAAAGAAATATATAATGTCTGAATTAATTAATATATAAATAAAACAATAAATGAAAGAATATAATATAATGTTTTAAAACTGTACAGTGTATCAATATATTAGTTTTATCTATTAAATAAAAGATAGAATTTTGAATATCTGATACTTTTCTGAGAAAATAATTTATTTTTTTTTGCGAATTTAAATGTTATGAAAACAATATGTTTATGAATGTGTCTTTGTCTCACCCACAAATGACGTTCCCACAATCACTGCGTTCTTGTTGTTGGCTAGCCTCGCTATGCTGTTAGCATCCTCGGGCGTCCTGAGGTGAAACACATTCCTGACATCTTTGCCCTTGTAGTTCATTGGTTTTGGTCTTTCAAGCAGGAA
Organism: Perissodus microlepis; assembly: GCF_051167445.1. NCBI lineage: Eukaryota > Metazoa > Chordata > Actinopteri > Cichliformes > Cichlidae > Perissodus > Perissodus microlepis. The sequence goes on from NC_140472.1 coordinate 18,236,451, forward strand.
CAGGAGCACAATCGGGTGTCAGTTTACTCATTTACATTCTCAGCTCTTTGGCATCACGAGAAAAGAATATTTTTGCTTACTTGCTTCCTGTAGCAATAAAGAGTTTCCTGTACTCCATCCTCAGGCCATCTTCAAATATCACAGATTGTGTTTTCACATCTATTGCCACCACCTAAAAAAACACAAAACAAAAACAATGAAGGTGTAAATTGAAGCTTTTCTTCAGTTTCTTTTTTTAAAAACAGTCCTAACAAAAAAAAAGATATATACATATCATTAAACATTAATTAATGATTAATTAAACATGTAAATATTAATCACCTCTTTCTCTTTGAGAAGTTCAATGTCATGATCTTGCAAGAAGTCCATGGAGCGCAGTCTCAGCTGCTCTGCCGTGCTCTCTAAGGACTGAGGGGTAGCAAGTTAGCACTGAGCAAAGGAAACAGTTGGAACAAAGTCTAGAAATGTCATTTAACCCTTTCATTCCCATGCTATTGCTTGAAACTGCAAAGTCACAATTAATCATATTCAACCTGTTGTAAAAACACAACAGATCCTGCAGTCATTCTAGTCACAGACGTAATAGGCAGTCTCTTTTGTGACTTGGTAGCCTTTAAAGTGTGTTCTTACACCAGATATGACTCAAAATCTTAGTCATATTTGGAATTATGAATTATTTATATATATTTTTTATGTACAAGCCATTTTCCTTTGCTTTGTTGGTTGTTCTGAATTGTGTAGCTTTTCCTCAAAGGACTGTTTTAGCAGCGCTGACCACAGCAGCACCTCTGCGGTCTGTTATGTAACTTTGGTGGCTAAGTGAGGTCTATCTCATTGTATGTGTTCAGGGTCTGTGTACAAACCTTACTCAGTTTAGGCCTGTCATATGGAGGATGTTTGTCCATAGTGCACATGACAATGCGATCCGTGAAGCCCTCTTGCCTCAGTGTTTCTGCACACACCAAACCGGCTGGACCTGCCAGTAAGTTAACCAAAACAGATGCACATAACATTGCAAGGAAGAAACTCAAAGAAAGATGGAGTTATTTAGGGTCAGCTGTGAGACATAAAACAATAAAGAGGATACACACACACACACTAACCTGAGCCAATAATGAGAACATGGCTGAATCCTGTGTTGGAGTTAATGACTGCTGAACATCGGGCCATGGGCTTTGACCTTTTCTGTGACTGAAGAGCCTGAAAATCATTAAAGAAAGATCCTAGGTCAATCAGGTGGTCAGCTGACTTTCCTGCATGAACTCTTCATCTTCTTCTTCGTGTTACCTGCTTGTTTGCCCGAATGATCACCTTGTCCTTTTCAACTCTGACCTGCAAACAGGATTATGTGATGTGTACACTTTTTGATGATCATTAAAAAGATGATTAGGCAGGAAATGTGTTAAGAGCTAGCACCAGTGTGGAAGGTCACCTGAAAGATGGGCAGGCTGTCCAGTCCAGGGAAGTCCTCAATGTCTCCTGTTGCAATGTTGAAACATGCACCGTGCCAGGGACAGCGCACATGTCCTTTGGACAGCACACCTGAAATAACAGCATATGGCCCATCCATACATTTTGTTTAGCAGTCTAAGCAGCGACACCCAGACATCTCTCTCCCCAGCCATCTTCTCCAGCTCATCCAGGGGGGACATCAAGGCATTCCCAAGCAAGAAAAGAGACGTAATCTCCCAGAGATCATTTCCCAGAGATTGTGGCCATTACTGAGCCAATATTAACCAGTAAATTGGTTTCAGTAAACCAGTAAACTTTGCTTTCATACTAAGCTCCGTCTTTACTACAACAGACTAGTACAGCATATGTATTATTGCAGATCCCATGCCAATCCATCTGTCAGTCTTCTGCACCAACCCCGAGATACTAAAACGTCTCCCCTTGGGCAGCAACTCATCTCTGACCTGGAGTGAGCACTCTACCCTATTCCAGTTAAGGACAATGGTAATGTTTCTCATCCACTTCACACTCAACTGTCACTGCCTGATGAGGACAGAAGAATCACAATATCTGCAAGGACCAGAGATTTCATCCTGAGGCCACTAAATCAGCAACCCTCCATCACTAGTCTGCACCTAGAAAATCCATAAAAGTCATGAACAGAATCACTGACAAAGAACAGTCCTGGTCTTTGAGTCCAGCTTTTACTGGTAACAGGTTTACTACTGGCAATGTGAACCAAGCTCTTGCTGTGGTTATACAGGGACTGAATGGCCCTTAGTTACTCCCTACTCTCAAAGCATTGCCCACAGGAAAAAACACATAGACTGGTTGAGCAAACAATCACGAAATCTATCATCATAGAGTGTCCTGTGGTTCTTTATACTTACTGACAGTCTCATGCTCAAACATTGTGTTTGTTATGGACAAACTGTGGTTAGCACATAAGTTTAGTAACACAGCTCCACTCAGGTTCAGATCTGTCAGGCTACCCCTCCCAGTCATACCCCTCCTGGTCACACTGTCGTTGCCAATATGAGTATTAAAGTCCTCCAGCAGAACACTTTTAAGCACCATGCCAAGTAACTCCAAGAAAAATCAGTACACTTGATTGTCATTCAGCACAAACGATGGTCAGGACCTATTCCCCCACCTGAGGGTGCAGGGAAACAGCCTTCTCATCCGCTGTGGAACACTATGTGCAGACATCGAACTCGGGGGGTACAAATTTACGGGTAAATTAAAAATATATATATAATATATAAAATATATATCTCACCTTTAACCAGAGGTGCTCCATAGTGTGGACACTTGTGGCCCATGGCTGTGAACTCCCCATGTTCTTTAATCAACAGAGCCCTGCCGCTTCCCAAATCAACCTCTCGCATTCTGTCAAGCACACAAAATAAAATGATAGTCAGATCCAGAGTAACTGGACAATGACACACTTTCTGTAATTTTGCCTCTGTGCACCACTGCAGTGGATTTCACCTCAAACATGTGATTGATGATGTGATTGATGTGTAAACTTTACTTTGAAATGATTTTACAACCTCAATTCCAAAAACATTGGGACACTGTATAAAATGTAAACATAGAAATAAAGCACAATAATTTGCAATTCACATAAATTGATATTTTATGAGATTTTATTCACAGTAAAATATAGAAGTTGTGATGGGGGAAACAAAAGGCTGGAAAAGTAAGGGGTACTTAATAGATACAGCTGGAGGAACATTTTGTAGGTAACTAGGTTAACTGGTAACAGGTCAGTAACATGATTGAGTGTAAAAAGATCATCTTTTAGAGACAGAGTGACATCTCTTTGGACTTCATATAGTCAGTCCTGGTGAACTATCACCAAATACAAGTTCTTGGAATCAAGTCCAGATCGTTCATCTGCTCAGTTTTTCATTAAATTACGTGGGAACTGGCCTCACCTAGTTATTAAACTGCTTGTCACTCAAGTGTCCAACCTATTTTTGAGCTTCTGAAAATGAGACACTATGTATAATAAATGTATTTAATTCCTAAACAGTTAATACAGTACTTCTGTTAAAGTTCGAGTTAAAGCAGAAAGTCTGCACTTCAGCCACATTTTGATTAACTGATTTAAAGCTCATTGTTTCATGTACAAAACTACAACAACTGTATCACTATCCCAGTGTGTATGGCTATAACTACATGTGTTTGGTCATGGATGCTTCTATCAAACAATTTCTGCACTTTAAACAGGAGGCACTGTATCTGTGCTACAACTATGCAGGTCACCTAAAAACACTAAAATCAAAGAATTAATTAATTCTGGGTGACCTCCAAACGTCCTCACAATTTAGTTCTTAACTACCATTAACGCTGGGAAATGAAATTTTGCCTTATCTTAATGGAAAAGGAAACACAATCCTGATCTCACAATTTAAGACAGCCTTACTTAATTCAATACTTCCCAAGCTTTACTTTCCTTCAGTATTTTATTTTATTAAAATGTGCATCAACAGGTGAGTGAATAAAAAAAAGCTGCATGATCACGTTCTTACTGTCCATTTTCCAGATCTTTAACGTGGCACACAGAGGCCTCCACATAGTCCCGGGGTTTGTGGTAGAGAGGGAGCAGGGTGGAGTCATCGTCAGAGCCGTGAGCCAGGGCCCCGTTAGGTCTGCATTCAGCAAAGGGGCTCGCTTTGCCATTAGGCGACAACCCGTCCACCTCTTTTTCTTTATCCAGGAGAGAGAGTTCCACTTTTACTTCAACTGCACAGCAGAGACATGGCCCAATCAGAAAATGTGCAAAAATGCACAGCTGAATAAATGCAGTTGATGCAGAATTATGATGTGAAGGTTTAAAATGAAAATGATTTCAGGGGATATTGATGCTAACGATCACCAGTGGACTATCTTTATTATTCCATAAACCTGTTCTGTGTTATTTCATTTCTATCCTTCTCTAGAGTTTTATAGCAGCAATTTGCCTTACAGCCTAGAGAGATGTCTACAACCTTAGGACAAATTGACTCCGACATCCACAAAGCTCAAACAAATGAAAGCAGGAAGCATGTGCAACCCTGTCTTCTTTTTTTCTCTTCCTTCTAGTGCATACCTGTTATTCAGTTGTGTCTTTGGTGATGTGGTATAAAAATCAAAAAAAATACGATTTAACCAGGTTGAAGAGGCTTTTTAAATGATGCTCGTTAAATAATGCGATATTCATGGGAGTGGTGGAGATTTAAGTGCAGCTTCAGCTCTCCCAAGATGACAGCAAAAAATACAGACTGCAGCAGCACGGAGCACATTAATCTATGTATTTTGGAGCCACTCCGTTTTCTCTGATGCGCTGCTGTTTGCTTTGTATTTGCGAACATTAAGAAGCAGTTGTGTAACTCCTTTTTCACTGCAGCAGGCTTTATCTGTTCGGCTGGAAAAATGTGCTGATCATCCGGTTCTTACTCAGTAATCTGGCTGGAATTTTCTCCTGCTGAGCAAGTCTTAATTAAAATCAATGGAAAATCATAGTAGTGAGTGCATTTGCAGGAGAAAAGAAAGAGAAAGCTTTCCACAGCTGAAGAGAATCTCCAGAAGCAGCTGTAATATCTGAGGCTAAATAAGACGTCGTCACACTGATGCTTCATTTGATCAGACTAAGTAGTTATCAGGGTTATAACATACATAAATATATTTGATCTAATTCTTGTAAGTTGCCCAGCACAGACTTAGTAGCAAGCATGGCATAGATAATTATGTAAAATGTTCATATTTTATATTTATTTTTTGTATTTCTTCACATTTTTAGGCAAATAAAGATGGTACAGCAGTTTGTCTTTAAAGGCCTCCCTCCATCATAGACTTTCTAATGGTGCAAATTTACTCCCACTTTTTACTCACTTCTATATAAGTGGGAATAAATTATCCTCTACAGTATTTACTGTATATTTAGAGTGGGAGTCATCCTTATTTATAAATCATAGTATAAAGTATCCGAATAAGCTACTTTATAGGTTTCATGTTAATAATGTTCTATTCCATCTCATGCTTTAACACGTCTGCCTGGGTAGAAGATGCTCTAAATCTCATTGTACATGTGTATAGTGACAATAATAATCTTTTCTATTCTTCTCATTCTATTAGAACTTGAAAGTGACTTCAGCCTTTGACCTGAGACGTTTTTCCAGTGTAGATAGTAAATCTTTGTTGTGCATTGAGTGTGCATTAGTAGCTGGAGGTTACACTGTTATCAGCACTTATTACTGTTCAGCTGCCTGACAGTCATCATTTACATACAACTAGAGTCTCTGAACAGATGATGAAATCTTATTCAGTGCACCTGAATGTGAAGTCGAGTATGTTATTAGAGTACCTCTTAGCAATGCCAACACTGAGGTGATGCATAAACAGATCTCACACTGTACATATGTCAGTTTTAGATATTTGTGTCTCAGTATGTAGTCCTTAATAACCAAAGACAGTAGGGAGAGCATTTAAATTCCTCCCACACACACACACACACACACACACACAAAATAAACTGCAAACAGAGGAGGCTGAGGGGAAGTGTATAACAGGATTTGGAAGCAACAGCTCTGAAAATGACAAACAAAGACACCAAACGGTCCCGATTTACATTGAAAAGCTTCATAATTTTAACCTTGTATAGAATAAAACTTAAAATAGTGTGCTTTTTGTATAATTATTGTGTTATATTTTCTTCACTATCCTTACAACTACTACAAGGACTGCAGTATTTCTTTAAAAAACATTCTGCATTCATAATGCCATCAGTTTTGACAAGATTCCCAACATCACTGAGTGATACAGCCCCAAACCACAACAGAGATTTCATCATGTTTTACAGATGGCTGTAGACACTCACTATTGCACCTCTCTCCTGCCCTGACGTACATATTAACAATTTGAATGAAAAATTTGGCTTCTTGACAGCCACCCTTCAATTGAGAGCATTGCTGATGAGGCTTTGGTGAACAACTGAAGGGTTAAATGCATCACTCAGGTCGTGCCCCAAGTCTTGTTCGATTTTTTCCTATTTCTTAAGGACGTTACTTTCACATACTATTCATGTGCTGCAGATAGTTTATAGGAAGGCTTCTTCTTTTGTCTGGCACTTGTCCAATTTCTTCACATTTTTTAAGGACACACTGCGCACCATGCTGTGATATGGCATGTTTTTTTTTTTTTACTAAAAGCTTTTTGGGAATCACCTTGTTAGTGCAAAAATGCAATTTTATATCCATCAGTCTTTGTTACCTTTGGCATTTTTCATATATTCAGCTAAAGAAATTGGAACAAATTTTGTGTTTTTGGACGGTAGTGACAAAGTGCTTATTTAAAATAGTTTTTTTTTCTAATGAACACTGGTTTATCATTGAGTTAGGTCCCTTGTTGAACAGTGTTAAAAGGTACAAGGACTGGAGTGAAATGAGAGAAAAAGCAGCCAATAAATCCAATACATTTTTGAAAGACCTTCAGAAAACCCGGAGAACCATTTCTTAAGACCACTTTAAAAGAATTAAAAGCCTGGCTCCTTGGAAGCAAAATATAATGAAATGAGGGGTGACTCAAGACTTATAAAGATGTATATAAAGACAAAAAATTATCCAAAAAAGTAAAGGACATCATACAGCAGTTGTGGATTTTACTAATTTACTAATGCTTGAATTGGGCAAACATGCTGTTTACCTGGTTTGGGTTTGGAGAAGCATCCTCCCATGGTGGGCCCAGGATTGAGGGACACCCAGGGAGAGGGAGGGAGAGGGGGAGAGGAGAGGAGGGGAGGTACAGTCAGATCGTGGAGCTGGGCTGCTTGTTTTGGAGGTAACGGTAATGCAGAGCTGGAGGTCTGAGAACCTGCAGGTCCAAGCTGGCCATCGCACACGTCAGCTCCTCCACATAATCTGAATGCACAGAGCGAGTGAAATTGTAAACAACACACACACACCGTCACACTGTGATGACTTGCTGTTAAAACTACAAGCATTAAAAAAAGTACTTGTGTTGTTTTTATCATTACCAAACTGATATTTGTCTTTATGTCTGTGTTACTAATGTGCAGCTGATGTCGCTCTGAAATGTGTGAAGGACGCATGAGTCAGACCCTGAGGAGAGCTAACCCAGCCACTGTTTATCTTTGTCTATGTAACATGTTAGTGCTTGTAAAAAGGAAGCAATTGTGTTAATTAGGAACATGTCCACACACACTGTTGCCTTTGTTCATGCATATTGCATGGGAAACTGTTAAATATTAACAGCACTCCGACACCTATTAGCTTTCTCGTCACACTGCACTTTAAAGGGTTGCAGGGGCCCCTTGAGTTTTAAAATCCCCCTTGTTTTGTTTCCACATTGCCCTCACACATTTCTGCCAGCTCTGGTATTTCACCCACACATACTGTAGCTAGTTACTCACTGGCTGCTATGAATCTCAGCATACACAGGATGGCAGGTGTATCACTCAACGTGGTGCAATCCATCACCAAATTATCCTATTGAGGTTCAACCAAAAGGACTGCTTGATATTCTGAGCACATCTTAATGTCCTTGAACTTTAGAAAAAAAAAACTTTGCAGTACTGAATGGAGCGCTGCTTAGAGAAAGTTCCTGAAGACAAATGAGAAATGGAAAGATCTCCTCTAATTGGACAGAAATCTGCAGCTAACAGTGTGTTGGTGTTGCATATGTACACTGTATTTATTTGCTCTGGATGAAAGTACATTTACTCAAGTACTTATGATACTTAGGATGGTCCTTAGGTTCTGAGGTTTGGATTCTTAGTTAATGCAATTAAGGGCTCTGTTTGAGTTTTATTGTTTTTCTAGTGATGAGATTGAGATTCAGTTTTGTAATCCTTGGTTTTGAGATTTTCACTTTTTTTTTTAGGATTTTTAGTTCCCTCTGCTTCCCCTGTCTTGTATCTGTGTTTGATATTTCATTGTTGTGTTATTTTCTATTTTCCTTTTAAGGTTAACCTTAGTTTAATGGTCTGTTTTTCCCTTAGCCCCGCCCTAACTGTATTCAACTGTGCTGATTATGTTCAGTTGTGGCTCATCCCCACCAATCTCCTGTTGCCTCTCAGCCCTCTCTGTGTGTATGTGTAGACTCGCCTTCCCATTAATTAAAGCATCTGTTTATGTTCCTCTCTATTGCAGCTCAGTTTGTTCCCATATATTTTGGATTATTTCCCAGCTCTGTTTATTTTGGACATATCAACTGCGATAAAGTCTCTCTTTTATTTTCCTCCTTCTGGTCTCGCATGCTGGATTCAGGCTCTGTTTATACCACCAAACTTGACAACTTAAGTATATTTTTGAGTAGTGCTGCACACAAAAATATTCATTTTATGCTCTGCTTTTCTTCATTTCCAGAAAAAGTTTAAATTAAAATATTTAAAATAAATAAATAAATGGATGTCAAGTGCTCTGTCCAAAATTTACTCATTTCAGGTGGGAGGCGCAGTAGTACAGTGGTTAACGCTGTCACCTCATAGAAAGAAGTTACTGGGTTTGAACCTCCTGGGCCCCTCTCTGTATGGTTTCCCTGGCCCTGTGAGTGCTCCAGATTGTCCCCAAAACATACGTGTTGAGTTGACTGGTGACTCTAAACTGGCTAGAGATGTTGATGTAATGTGAGGTGTAATATCCAGAGTGTATCTTTCCTTTTGTCGTGTCAGCTCAGATAACCAGGCTGGATAAGCTGATGGATGATTTGACCTTTCAGACCTGCAATCTCTTACAAAGGGCAATTTGTAAAGACCTTTTGCCAGTGTCTTAGCTCTTAGTCTAAAGTTGCTTTCATAAGGTGCTATAGACTGAGCATGAAGTTGAATCTGATAATAGAAATATCTTAGCAGGTTAATTGTACATTAAGCAGTTTTTAACCTGCCAGCTCTGTTTCTTTCCATGTAACAACAGCACAGGTATTGTCCAGTGAAATCACAGCATATTTCACTCCTGCTTGCTGTATGCTCTAACTAGACAACACTCTTCCCTAAACCTTCTGAAGTGTTGCCAGTAGTGAGAACGCATGTGAAGTGTATCATCTCCTGCTGTGTGCCACATATGAAAAGGACAGCTGCAGATTCTACAAACATTATTTGGAGTTCAAACACTTTATGAGTTGTAAGTGTTTCAACAAGAGACAGAATCCCCAATAAACTTTTTAAATGGTTTGCTAATCCAAAAAGGTAAAACTATCCCAATACTTCACCAAAAGGCAAAGATGGCCTTTTTGTGAAATATTGGCTAGATCTCACTTCATTAATCATCTCAGGACTCTTCAAATGTATGTCATGGCCCTTTAAGTAAACCCTATATTGGAAATGGCTACTAAAATACACTTGTGCACATTTTTTTTGCTAATCATTAAGTAGGGTCTATTTTTCCGTTGTTGTTTTAGGACTTTTACTTAAATAAGGATAATATTTTAATCGTTGTTTCTTTGAGATGTCACTGAACAAGTTGTTACTTGACTTGTTAAGCCAAAATTCTAATGAAAATCTAGTGATCTCGCTTGGCTCTGGCCTCTTTTTAATCTGTATTTTTGCGCTGTTCCTTCAAATATCTATGCCAAGCACATTTCCTTGCATTTAGTTAACATCCATGCCAGCACTGCCAAGTGCTTTCTGTGTAAGCCACTAACTAGAGAAAGCAAAAAAAGAAAAAAAATCAAGTCCCTTTCTGAAGGCTGAAGATATGTAGGAAAACTTGCCCCTTGCATGTTGTCCCTTAAATAATTCGTCACCACTGAAACTTTGATGAACAACAAATTGGATCACAAATAGCTACCATACTGGAGCTCCAGTAAACCCAAGATATTTTGTGCAAAACTAAAGTAGGTTAAGCAGATTTGGTCCTCACAACATATGACGCAGATCCCTCACTCTTTCTCACTATTGGGCCTGTCCCCAAGCAGTGCTAATAATCCTGCCTGCAAACAAGCTGTCAGTTTCACTCACTTCCCTACAAATGCAAAACCTGTTACTGGAATGTCAGAGGTGAGAATTAGCAAAATGCCAACTCCTGGTTGGTGGAAAAGAGGCTGATCTATAACGTGAACGTGAGTGAAACAAATGCCAGCCCTTTGATGGACACACCCACTGAAATTACCACGCAAACTGTGATAGCATGTGTAACGTTAGCAGAAGAGGAACATGCTGCGATCTCCATATGTACTAAGAGAAGATCAGCTTTTCATTGGCTCATTCACTTCATAACACCTCGACTATTTTAAAACACCTGCTTTGGCAGGTATCCTGACAGGTTAGCCTGTAGTTAGAGTTCTCTGATCCTTGGCTGATAAAAGGCCTCATGCTGCTTAATATTTGACCACGCTTCTTTCTTTCCCTCACAGTCAGCTCTTCTGGTTTGTGAAATGCAAGATAAGCCTGAGGAGTCATCCTGCAATTGCGTAAACCTGCTGCTGAGCTGACAGGCTCTTACTGACCATTTATTTTATTTACTAGCAATTTAATGAAGTCTTCAGTGCCCCTGACAAATGAAAGCATTTTAATCCTTGATCTTTTTTTGTTGGTGTCTTTTTGCTGTTCATGTGTTAATTGTTTGCAGTGAAAGGAGACAGGAGGGACAGGGAAGGGCAGCAAGTGTCCCAAGCCATGTCTGAAGTTAAAGGTGTTCCCTGAAATGCCGCCAAGCTTCTGATTGACTTCTGTTTACTCCAGTGCCTACGTGTCACAGACTATGAAAGAAAAAAGTGTGGATTACAGTTACCACAATCCCCATTAGGAGGCTCCAGTGTGTGTGTGTGTGTGTGTGTGTGTGTTGAATTTCATTCAGATTATTCAGATCGGTGTTTGTGTATAGTCTTGCTTTTGTTTCCTTTGATTTGAAGAAATAAATTCAGCTCCATGTGACGCCAACAGAAACAGGAATATAATGTGTGATAAATAAACTATACATTTACCTGATTACAGAGTCAGATACAGTCCTAATTAAGCTTTTAAGGGGAATTCAAAAAACATTACTGCTTCACATGATACAGCAGCTGCCACGTGGTTCAAGAAAACAAAGACCAAATAAGCATTCAGCATTATTTACTGTCCAACAGCACAGAGTTCATGAAGTAGACAAGTTCCTGTGGCTTTATGTTGACTCAGATGCCAATATGTTTTGTATGTATTTATCTGTAAAGCTTAAGTTGGTTAACAATGGCACTACATGGCTCTATCAGGTAATTTTGCTGCTACTTTGAGCGATAACCTCTCCATGATGTCATGGAAAACTGGAACTGAGTTCTTCAGAGGGGTGTACACCCCTACAGGGCAGCTGTACTTCCTTGGAGCAGTTCTGAGAGTGACCAGTTTCTCAGCACACACACGCAGACGCATACAAAGATACACATGGCTGCTGTCAAATTATGATTGGAGATGTGCTGTGATATATTTGATCTGTTTTCATTTTTGTAAAAGTTACTGGTGTATATGGACTGAAAAACATTATCTGATATGCGTGAAGCTGGAGAGATCAGAATTTCTCCAAGATTTTCATCTATTCCACTCATGAATGTGTTTTTATTAACAATGATGAGCCCCCAGAGCAAGCAACTTCCTTATAGAAGTACTGTATGTGACCACAGTGCACCAATGCAGGTAAAAACCCTCTTGAAGAAATAAGTGGGATCTCTCTCTCTCTCTCGCACACACACACACACACACACACACACACACACACACACACACACACACACACACACACACACACACACACGCAGCATCACATAAACACATAGAAAGTAATTACCTCTAACTCTGAGTCCCTGGTGTAAAATGAATGTGAAGGGTCTTACCCGCGTGCATGGAGCAGGTGCACTGAGATCCTGTCAAAGTCCCTGGTGCTCAGCCGTCCCTGCGGAGCACGGCAGCATATTAGCACGGGTCTCCTCGCAGTCTTCTCCCTCTCCGGATTGGCTCTCTCCACTAGAGTATTCCCAGTCTGCGTGTCCCTCCGTACCCTCCTCCGCACTCCTCTTCTTCCTCTTGATGCAGCAGAGGCTCCAGTGAGTGAGTGAGTGTGTGGGTGAGTGTACGTGTGTGTGCGCTCTGCCCCTCTCAGAGTCCCCCTCAGCAGCAGCAGGAGCAGCAGGAGCAGCACACTGAGCCGACCGGTCGTGGGAGTTGCTCTCTTTTGCAGTCCGAGCCTGAAAACGCAGCACGGAGGACCTTTGCCAGTTTCTCAGCTGTATGCGGTATTGATGGAGTTGCTGAGGGGATGCTAACACAGCATGAATTCTCACCGTTCCCTGCTCTCCTCCACCCAACCCTCCTCTCTCTTTCCTAAAAACACACACACGCTTGCTCTCTCTCTCTCTCTCTCTCTCTCTCTCTCTCTGTGTGTGTGTGAGTGCGCGCGCGCCAGGCTTGCTTTTCTGTTCAGACCCTTTCAGCCTCGCCTTCAAATGTCAAAGACCTGACTTGCCAGCTAAACCTGATCAAAGACTTAACCACCCTCCCCAAAGCACTGCCCCAATGACTGCCCACCTATTACACTGGCTGCTCCCTGTAAATGCTGCTTCCATGAGCATCATCTGCTGTTAAAACTTACCAGTGTTTGGATTTATTGTAGTTACACTGACCACCAGGGAGCATAAAATAAACACCGAAGGCGCACTTACTGTGTGTGTGTGTGTGTGTGTGCGCGCGCGCGTGAATGCTACACTTCTATCAGTGTGTGCAGCAGAGGAAGAAAGCCTAAAAGTGCAGTTGTTGCAGTAAATCCTGGGTTCAGTGAGGGGGTAGGGTGGAGCAGGATTACAAAGGTATAGCCTACTAAGTCTTATAGAAATGAGCTCTTGAGTTATTTCCATTCCTTATGCTCCCACTGTGGGAGAGACGGGTCAAGGTCATTCACCTGATAACCACACATTCATTTCCATGGAAATGATGATGACAGCAGTGACACGGGTGATGATCAGCATGCAGCTCCAAAACCTTTATGGTGTTTTCAGAATGCTAATGCTTTCACTTTAAAAAACACAAAACAAAACAGAACATATTATAAAAGAATAGAGATCAAATTAGATCATTTCCACTCTCCACATGGACTAATTTGATGTTTGACAGCTGACAGGTGCACACGCACTGCTCTTGTTTGATGGAAAAAGCATATTTGAGTGAAAGCCAGGGTGGGGCGTGTGGATATGCACGACAAGATGAACTATCAGATTCGCCCAGTGTGCAGGGAAGGCCATCTGACATCACTGACACATCACTCAGTTTAATTGAATTGCCAGGGGTCACAGAGAGCTGCAGTATCTAAAAAGCCAGATCAAGAGAGCAGGGAGAAGTGAATGAATCATTCATGGCTTATAAAACAAATGCTCTGCCAAAATATTAATGCCAGCAGTTATCAGGGGTAGATTTAACATTTTAATTAGATTTTAACCAATCAGTAAGTAAATGCTAATAACGTACATCGCCCAGCCAAAGAAACATCAGAGCCCTTTTTTGGTGAAATAAAACAAAACAGTTTACATCAGTTCTGACAAAAACAGTGAGCAACAGAGAGGCTCTAAAAGGAGCTGATGGCACCAAGCCCCCTCCCCACGAAATGAAATTCAACACAGAGGAGCTGCAGCTCAAGAATGCAACCCCTGCTCATTTATTCACTCCTGCACGGCAGTGAGCACTCAGACTCTGCTCACAACTAATGTGGGACATTTTCATTACCGACCCGAGTGCTGTTTACTTATTGTTCATCGTGGAGCGCCCTTTAGTGTGCTGATTTTAGGTTTCTTTAAGTTTCTTCATCTTTCAGTTCAGCTAATAAATCGGTTTTATGGTGATAGTAGGTTCCTTTCTGGTGTTTTGAAACTTTATGACATACTTTTGTGTGCTTATTGCACACATCACTCAACATTATAACTAATGCACGAGTAATTCAACCAAAAAGTTATTTTGACTAGCTATTACCATACCATTAAGTGAGGTTCCAATGGTGTGTATGTTCTACTAAATAAATTGTCCTCCAATGCTTTAACAAGAATAAAAACTACAGCAGTCATCTACTGTCTCGCATTGTTTTAATAAAATGTGTCGCACACAGTTGCTTCAGATTTTTTTTCTTCTAAACAGAGATCACAGAAAAAAAGTTTTATTTCCAGTTTGAAATCCAGTAAAAAAAAAACAAAAGGGCCCCAAAAACACTTCTGTGCTTCTCGGTAGAACTACTGTAATCTTTCACAGGCTGTCATGCTTTCATATAACGTACATGAACACACAGATATTACACATATGGGAATATGCAAGTTATAAAACCTCCGTCTTTAGGTAGTGCTGTGTCTTTTGCTTCACCTGTGGGCTGTTTGGTACACTCGATGTCTGCCGGTCGTAGTCGCCCATGCACACAGCTACAAAGAACAAAGTCCCTCCAATGACCAGTGCCAGTCCTCCGAACCATCCGGAGAACATCGCCTCCCCATACTCCCATCGTGGCATCACATCAGGAAAACCCTCGTCCCAGAAGTCCACCACAGTTGTATAGGCCACAACAGACACAGGAGCCAGAGTAGCGAGCCCAGACACCCAGGACAGCACCCCACTAAAGATGAGGAGCCTTCTCTTCACACCAGGCGGCTCCATACACATCTCAACCCCCTCCAGACCCGGGAAAGCAGCCAGTACAGCTGAAGCACCAGTACCAATAGACACTGACATGAGCACCCTGGAGATCTGTAGGTCCAGCGGCAGTCCCATGATGGAATCGTAGGCCTTACACTGAATTCCCACTTCCTCGGTGTAGAGGCAGGTGTGCCACAGCCCAGAGAACCAGTTCTCCACTTCATTGAGATCAGAGTTCATTGTTTTCCAATGTGGAAGGAAGGTGGTGATCAGAGATGTCACCAAGCCTCCAACCGTCACAAAGAGCGCGGTCCTTTGCATCATTTTAGCTGTTAGAAAAACCATCTTCTGCCTTTGTGCAGTGAAGTCTGTGCTGTGATTCTGTGTCCAAATCTAAGTAAAGTTAGGTAAGCCATCCAAGTGGCTCTGTAGCTCGTCCCACCTGCTGGACAGACCTGGACGGCCCACTTCTTATTTCTTTAAGAAAATGCACCTGATAAGTAGGAGATAATCTCGTACCACTGCATAACAACGGCCATACTGTTTGGTTTCAGTGTTCAATGTCATCCCAGCGAACAACGAACTCTGTATTTAAATGAAACCAGATATGAGCAGAGGGATTCTGGGCCGTGTGTTTGCACAAGTCAACTTGAATGAAACATGAGCAACCTGTGCATGAGGGGTGCATAAAAAAGAAAGACATAAAAGTTACTGTTTCACGTGACTGTGAACTTCAGTACAACTTTAAACGTTTCAGCAAAATTAGGTGAGGTATGGTCTTTCGTTTTTGATTATATATTATTTGTTTAAGATATTTATTTTGATTTGCAAAATTTCTCAAGTATCTCTACTATGAATAGCACTTTGTGCTCACTGCAGCAATACAAAAGTCCAAAAGAGTCCAGCACTTTGGGAATTCCTTTGTGGGTTGTTACAGATCCTGCAGTACAACTGCCAGCTTGTAGAAAACCAATATAATGCATCTGCATTTAGGACAAACATTTTGTCTTAGTCCCATGAACAAAATTTACTATAAACGTTCAGAAAATACTTTTCTTTTAGTTTTATTGATCTCATACTGGGATTGTTAAGGGTGACCTCAGTACATATATAAGAACCTATAACACATCTCAAATTAATAATTAAAATTAAACCACTTAATTTAATTTAGATCACGTGAGTAAACCAAAATCGCTGCAGTGCAAAACCTTGCAGATTCAAAAAGAATTCATCCGCTCAAACCAGGGAGTGTTGTCTGAACTTATGCATAGATCTGTGGAAACAGAGACCCCTGACGGACATGCTAATTTAATGAAAGGTCAAGGTCTGACCTTCAGCTTTTTCACACTGTGTTTAAGTTGCACTGGCTTTAGTTTGCAACAGTAGTCTGAATTCTAGATTAGCACCAGTAAGGCCAACAAAAGTGTCTTTGAATATTTTACTTTAAACATCAGCTGTTTAAAATTAAAAATTATACTGCTGGACTGGATGAGGACTGCTGCCCCACTTTAACCCCAAACACTAAAAACAGCAAAACAACCTGCCGGCTGATCCAGTCTAGTATGGTCCCTGCATAAAGCCAGTGAGGAAGGCCAATGCTGTAGTTTTAGGCAAAGATGACATAATGGAGTTATCGGCTCTTTGCACAGATGGCTGTAGGATTTAAAAGCAGTTTAAAAGTTAGGTTTGGGCTCAAGAATAAAGTCATCTGCTAGAGTCTCTAACAGATGACTTTATTTTTGTGTAGTGTTATCACGAATCTAGAGCCCAGAAGATTCATGATAACACAACGTGACAATAGCTTCTAAAGAGAGGTTAAATCAATCAATTCTGTGGTTTCAGAAAAACTTCAGTTTTTTGACACATTCCTTTGTGTTTATTGATTAACTGACAAAATGGTTGCGCACAAACTTCAATCACGTTGGTATACTGGTGAATCAGAGCACAGACACAGAACACATGACTCATTCTGTAAGAGATTTATTAAGGCTTCAAGTGCATGATAACAGAATAATATCACTAAATACTAAGTTCAGTATTGTAGGATACACAGATTTTGTTAATGGTAAGAATTATCACAAAGACATGTGCCAGCAACAGTACTTAACACAGAGATATATTATAATTATTTTTCATATGATTTGGATTCTTTACTTTACCACAAAAGACATATGTAAATAATACAAACTTAAATGAATAGATTTAGATAAATAACCCATTTGACTTTAATAGATGTGATGTTTTATTGAGATGATACATCTGATGAAATTGAATCCATTTCTATTGTCACAATTATGAAATGTTACAGTAACCTGTATATTTATCAAAAAAAATGCCAAAGCAACAGTGAGCAGAATAATTTCTTTGCAAAAAAGGTCTGTCTGTACAAAATAAATAAAAGCAGAGTTATACATGAAAAGATAATTTTACACTATTTAACAATTCTAGGTACAATCTGGTTCCTTCACTGATTTCATTCCTCGCTGAGATGCAGAGGGACAAACAACAACAACAACAACAACAGCAACAACTCGATACAGTGTGGATAAAAGGCATCAGTTGAATGGGGTATGACACATGCAAGGAATGATTAGGTGGAGCAGGGATGTATGGCTTCTGCAAGAGTAGAAAAGAGCCGTCCTAAATATCGGAGCACATCTCGGCACACTGTTTGTCTGATATGTGTGTGGCTAGCGACTCAATGATGTCCAACAACAGCAGCTGGCTGAGAGACCTCAGGTTGGGGAGCTTGGATACCTTTGGGAGGGGAGGAGAACAAAAAAAATGAAAAAACAGAACAGCAAATTAAGATAAGACAATGAGTCAAAAATGGGGAATAAGCAGCACTTGATTGCTCATGCACAACAAAATGAAGATAAAAGATAAAAAGAAGATAAAAGCTTAACAGAAATACAGCAGAGCTAACACTCCAGTGAAGTAAAGTGAAAACTGAGTGCTTCTTTGTTCCTTTGGATAACAAACAATAATCAGAGCGACACCTCATCGCAATGTGATGAGGTGCTTGTACAGCCGGCCAGCCTGTAAACAGTCTCCTCTTCACGCAGAAGATGGAGGGTGATCCACTAAGAGGCCAAAGGTGTCAGTCTCCCGCAAAGAAGAGGGGACTAGAGGGTTAGCTCAGCTGCAGTGAGTGGGCAGCAAACCCCCAGGGCTTCGGATACAAGCCCACCCACCTTGATGAACTGGTGGACAATAATGTGGAGACAGTGCTTCTTCATGTCCAGAGCCTGGGTCTTATCAGCTGCCTCAAGAATCTGAGGGAGGATAGCGAGAGAGAAGTGAGTGAAGAAATGATTTATTTTGTACAAAAGTGAGAGACTGCATTGTCCAATTAGGTCACTGCTCCCCCTGGGCGAAAGCACAATACCTGCAAGACATTCTCCACAGTGACGTTCATCTCGAGATTCTGCTTGCAGTAAGCCTGCAGCCTGTTGTTAGAAAACCCATAGTAATATGGTGCAGCAAACAGATAGCTGTTAATCCAGGGTCAAGGATGTAAACCAAGTTTACTGCAATGAAACTCATGTTAACCAAAAAGTAAGGCCGGGTGCTTCGACAACCCATTTGGCTTAATTTTCGAAAAAGCTTCAGTGTGATTTAGAAACTCACTATATGAAACTGCAAATTTAACACCTCCATAACAGAAACATTTTAGGCCTTATTTTGTTTCTGGCATTGACACATTTATGAATTATTTCATTGTGTCCCTGAACTTATCTACTTATAAACCATTTATAAACATTAACCAACACTAATTGTTAACTTAAACATCACCATTTTCTAACTTACAGATAAAAAGTTCACACCTTTTTTATGTTAAATATTGAGTTCTTTTGTGACAAGCCAGCAGTTTTACTGTTAGTGATACAAACTGTACTCGATATAAATGTCTCTGTAGGAATATGTTGTTTTTTTTAAGGATCTGAACAGAAGAAAAGTATTGAGGTCTGTTTTTAGACAGAAATTAATTAATTATTATTATTTCACAGGCTATCTTTGCCTTAATTAAGTTACTCATTTCATTTTTATTTATATTTGCAGAAATGTTAAAGTTAAAAAAAAAAAAACTCAAAAAACTCTACAATTGAAAAGGATACAGGGAATCCTCTGGAGGCATGTTCACGTCACCATAGTAGATATAACGCAGCATCGACTCAAAGGCCTGCTTACTCGGGACCATCTCACCAATGGATATATTTACTTGACCGTCCACGGGCATGAAGGAGCGGAACATTGCCTCAAAGTAACTGAGGAGTAACAGTATCAAAAGGATAAGTCACACCATTAAGCTGAAATGGACCATGACCAACTGTGATACAACATCAAGCCATTACAGAAAGCAATCAAATCTACTCTAGAGTAGATCTAGTAGTAGTAGTAGTAGTAGACCTCGAGTCAACTATCGGCACAGGAGCATAAAATCCACATTAAATCAAATTCAGCTTAAGTAAGGTACCAAAAATACAAAACAAAAACAAAACAACCCATCCATAAAATCTACGCTGATCTACCTGGACCGAGCTGCTAGTATGGCTTTGTGTGCAGGCCGTGGGTGACCATCTAACAGCAGAATAATGTCACAAAACTCAAAGCCGCTTCCCTCCAGGTAGGCCTTCATGTCCTGCACCAGGGAGGTCCCGATGTCCACAGGCTGGTCAGAGTACACCCTAGGAGGAGGCTGCTGCTTTCGTCGCACAATCTCCACTATCAGGGGAGTGGAGAGATGCTCGAACTCTTTCGTCATGATAACCTGGTTAAAGTGTGACTCCTTAACCACAAAATTAAGGCAATGTTCCTGAAGAAAGACAAAAGATGTTGGTATTAGTGTCATAATAACTAGTACTGTCAAAATTAAAGCGTTAACGCAGATCAAGCCGTCATCACGACTAACACGATAAAAAAATTTTTAACGCATCTGGAGCACAGAATGACTCAAAATCCCTGAAATGTTTCTGTCAACGCATTTCGGGCAGTTTGTCCAAGTAGAGTTACCTTCGCACATGCGCAAATGGGCAGTAGATCTGGTTGTGACGGGCAGCTGAACCAATCAACTCAATTTGGAAGATATATAAGTTTTAAACAATCAGAAACAACTTCTTTTTTTGAGTTTTAATGAACAAAATGTTAGCAGGACAGCATCCGTAAACTCTTGTTTGTTTATTTTCCAGACTAAAGTCATATTCATTTAACTTGGCCTCACTCCATCTTTTTACCATGGTCGTCCATGTTCCAGCCCAACAGTTTGAAAATCAGTGAAATTAAGAAACTTTAACCACTAGAGGTCAGTATAAGACGCTTTTCAGCTGTTAACATTTAATCTGGACGTACCTTGAGCTGGTCGAGCTGCAGTTTGTTGGCATTTTCACAGACACTGAGAACATTCTGCAGGTCGACTGATGCTTCAATGTACTGCACACAGAGCTGCTCCAGCCGGGAAAGCTTAAAGCTAAGGGCCAGTTTGTACACATCCATAATCAGGAGAACATCCTGCACATGACCTGTGTAGACAGATACACACAAGAATAAACATTTTCCCTCTCTTTTGCAGCAAGACTGGTAACAACCAAACGTGAGAAGCATGAACAGAGTGGTACCTCTGCGAGGGTACTGGATCTTGTCTGTGTAGAGAAACTGCATTAAGACTTCAAAAGGCTGAGCCTCCGCTTCTCTGATGGATACCTCCAGCAGCGGCTGTGTGCCCGATGGCCTGTTGCCTGCTGGCATATCCTTTGGGCCTCCAGCTGCTCCTTCATCCTCACTGCTCTCCTGTTTTGTCTTCTGTAAGACAGTAAAGTATGCAATTATCATTCTGGCTCAGTGAATACACCAGTGACCCATTACTCGTACAAATGCTTATATTATATATCTTGATGCCTCAGACCTACAAGCTTAGATAAATATGTTCATTAAAGCATTAAATGCGCAATATTTATGCTGCCACACCTTTTCTGTAGTGAAAGCCTCACTGACTTTTCATAAAACTGAAATTTAGAGAATGTAGCTCATCATCCAGCTCACAGTCCATTACATTTCACGGGTTACTGCCCATAAAATGGTAACTGGGACCTTGACTTTGCGCACAATTTGGGTGAAGACCCAATTAGGTCAACCTTTAAATTTGATTCAGTTCTGACGAATACTGTAGGACTAGATATTCTTGTGAACTGTGGACCGACGACAGACGCCTCGCCATGGCGGATGAGCTGAAAATGAACTAAAATGATTACATTTGCAGCTTCACTTTGCGCATTAAGTCTGAACTGAGTTAATTTTCTATAAATATGAGTGTCTGAAAAAATACGAGCAATAACTCCTTGATTTTCCCCTTCAACACTATTGTTGGACAAATACCAAACACTAGCCTTTTATTACAGATAATTACCAAATCATTACTTTCTTTATGACAATATCGCCATTCTAACCTATTTCAGTGGAGATGGAAACCAACCAATCATGATGTGATCACGACTAATTGTTTCCCCTCCTGCGGTGTTCATTGTTTTAAAAATTTTTTTTAAAAAGGTGTTTCATTTCATGATGCTGCACAGCTTGAAGAATGCAGGTTGGAGGATGTGGATTCAATTCTAAACCTTTCAGCTTTTTGTGCAGTTTTGAGCCATTTAATATTTGAATTGTGACACAGGTGCTTGAAGTTGTGTCACCATTTCACCGTGTTTCTGATTTCCAAGATGTGGGATAGGTTACAGAGTTACATAATCAGCCTGATTTTTCATATTTATAAATATCTTCTGAGATCACTGACAGTCTTGTATGTGTCAGAGGAGATGCACTTGGTGCATTGTCCTAACCTGTCGCTGCCTATCTCGAGCCTGCAGGATTTTCTTCCGCAACCACTGACATCTTGCAGTCACTATGGCGATATGCCCCAAGACTCTCTCTTCACTCTGCAAACAAGACAACAATGAGTCAAACAAGTGGAAAAAAACAACAACAAAAAAAAAAACCAAACAAGTTTGGCAGATCATGTGCGAGTCACCATGAATTTCAAGAATTGCCTTTGGGTTTGTGAGCCTTTGTGTAGCTTGCCATCACCAGTGTGTGAATGTGTGTGTGAATGGGTGGATGACTGGATGTGTAAAGCGCTTTGGGGTCATTAGGGACTAGTAAAGCGCTATAGAAATACAGGCCATTTACCATTTTTATTACAAGAAGACAGTTGAGAAAGCTGGGGAAGAGGGCAGGGGGAAGCCATGCAGAAAAGGTGCCTGGGACAGATTTGAACCTAGGCCCATGCAACAACCTCAGAGCATACTGGTAACCTACTCAACCCATGTAGTTAAACCGGCACCCCACCTTGAAATTTTAATCAGCAGTTTAGAGGCTTGGCTTCCAGTTTTACAGCAATGAAAACTCACCTCGCCCAGAATAAACTCCACATCACAGAACTGACGGTTCTCCCACAGTTTGCCATAATCCTCATGGAGGGTACACTTTGGGTAGCATGAAAACTACAAAAGTGAAAGTTTTAGCAATCAATCTTAAGGCAGGACAGACTTTTTTAACTATGGTGTAGGGCTGCCACGATTAGTCGACTAGTCACGATTACGTCGACTATCAAAATCGTCGACGACTGATTTAATAGTCGATGCGTCGTTTGAAGCTTTGTAAGATCCCAAAAGACGCAGGAATAAGTAGTAGGATTTAAGAGTGTAATAACGGACTGAAACAGAAGATGGCAGCACTGCATGTACAAGGATGCCAGCTGCCGTTAAACCCCGAAGAAGAAGAAGCTGTATCCCAGAATTCATAGTGTGGCCCTGCTCAGTTTCCAACAATGGCAGCAGCTAGTTAGGTTTAATATTACTCTTATTATTCTTTCTGGGTCACAAAATAAACGTTTAAGATATTCTCAGGCGAGAATGTAGCTGTGTAAACCTCAAATATCTGCTCAGTTTATCAAGACATATTTTCAAAAGCGCTCCGACGTTTTCGGAGACTTCTGTTACCCACCAGCTCGATAGCTAACTGGGGTTCAAGGCTCACTAGAGCCGTGAGAACACCGGACTCCCGGCAAATTGTTTTCAAACCCACCTCCGTCTTTCGCTACTCAGGTTAAACATGATATATGAGTCACTTAGATAACTTAAAAATGTAATTGTTTGGCTTTTTTTTAGTATTTTATTTGTTCTTGAGTAAATCGGTTAGGCTGAGATTAAAGTTATAGTTTTTACACAGCTGATTATCAGAAGTGTGAGATGCTCGAGAATATACTCCGGTGTCCCGTTATATTTTAGATAGCAAGGAGCAGACGGCTGAGTTTATTAAACTTCACTGAAACAATCTGCAAATTTCATTAAAATTTAATAAATTTTAATCTTGTCTTTATTTTTAGTTAGCACATACCTTAAACACTTAAAGCTGTAAGCTAATGATAGTTATATTAAGAGCAGATGCTGCTGGTGCAATAAGCTGTACGTTTTATGTCCAATGGATGCGTGATCTGATTAGTCGACTAATCGCAAAAATAATCGGCGACTAGTCGACTATCAAAATAATCGTTTGTGGCAGCCCTACTATGGTGGTATATCTCACCAATGAGGTGATTTGACACCAACCTGGAATCTGTACATCTCCCCACTGCGGACATTGTTGTCCACAGTCCCGCCAAAGATGTACATGGCATCCAGAATCACAGCAGCAGCATGGAAGAGCCTCCCACTGGGCATCTGAGAAAAAACAAAAACAAAAAAAGATAGAGTTTAATTACATATCTGTAAAATTCACCTACATGTGTTTTATATTCCTATCTGGGGTGACACAAAAGGAACACCATACCACTATGATTTACAATAATATAAATTGTCTTGCACAAATTTCAGCAACAAAATGCAGACTGTCTACAGCAACGAAGAATGTAAAGTAAGTAAACTCAAAATGGCTCATCACTCAACAGCCTTTCCAAACATATTGTGTTTGCATTACATAAAGAAATAGTACAATAGATAGGAATGGAGCGTACAGGAACAAAGTGTTCTCGTTTAATAATTTACTGTCCTAATAAATAATATTTGTGATATCATTCATCCACCTCCATATCTACTAACATAGTTCTTTGTGTCAACAAATGAATGATATCACAACCACAATGAAAATTTTCCAAATTTTTTCATACCTCACTGTCATGGCTGGGTTGGATCACCTCCCAGGTCTGAGAGTCAACATCATAGCAGTGCAGCTCATTGGGCAGGGTGTTGTCAGCAGCACCTCCAAATACATACAGGTGCCGGTCAAAGGCAACCATAGTGTGTCCATAGCGCCTCTGCGGAGGTGGAGGGGAGCCCCGCAGCAAATGTTCGGTTGGTATACGTGTCCACCTGAGAACATGGGAGTTATGAGTGTCGGGTAATGCTGGTAAATACAGTATAAGTAGCTGAATGATATAAAAAAGGGTGCTGCTTACATGTGGCCTTGGAACTCAAACTGAAAGAGGTTGTTAGTAATTTTGGCTCCACTCTGTCCAGAAAACACAAACATCTTGTCCCTGCATACGGCAACAGGGAAGTTGCAGCAAGATGGGGGAATTTCACCACTCTGATCGATCTGATGGACACAAAGACAGAAAGACAGACGTGAACAATGACCAAGAGTTTCTGAGTCTTTAACTTTAAATGTTGTTCTCTTTTGTTGTGAAAATGAATGAAACATGCCTCTTCCCAGCACGCGTGCTCTCGGTCCTGCAGACTGATGGTCCACATGTCGTTCAACCTATACGTGGGCGAAATAGTCACCAAGGTTATGCACAAAAACAAATACATCTGCAGAAAATGAAATAAGAAATTCATACATACCTGGCATTTCCATCATAACCGGCAAATATCCAGAGTTTATCACTGTAGACTGTGGCCCCATGTGCAGATCTGGCCACTGGCAAGCTGGAACAGAGATGCAGGATTTTTAGGACTAGTTTCACAGACAACACTTAAGTATAGTCCCAGACTAAATTTTTATTTGCCTCTGTACCTCAAAGGGCCTTGCAAAGACTTAAAACAGTTGTAGATTTTGCTTGTCCTGGATTAAACTAAGCAGACTGCAAGACTGAGATTAGAGATACTATGGGATTAATTTGAATCTTAAATTAATTTTTGAAGGAGGTGGGCTTAACTTTTATCAGCAATTTTGCAAAGAATAGAGGATTTTGGAGTTGGGGGGGCTTTCATGCTAGGACATAGTAGAAGGCAACTGTGCACAGTGTGAGGTCCTCCAAAGTTTTAGTTTAGCCAGTAAACATAAAGGCACATGCGAAACCAGCCCACAGTTTTTCCAACATATTTTATCCTCCAGACAACCTAAAGCACAGGTGTTGAACCCCAGGCCTCAAGGGTTGGTGTCCTGGAAGTTTTAGATGTGTCCTTGATCCAACACAGCTGATTTAAATAGCTAAATGACCTCCTCAACATGTCTTGAAGTTTTCCAGAGGCCTGGTAATGAACTAATCATTTGATTCAGATGTGTTGACCCAGGGTGAGATCTAAAACCTGCAGGACACCGGCCCTCGAGGCCTGGAGTTCGACACCCCTGACCCTAAAGTATTAAGGGTGGGAACCACGGAGGCAAGATACAATAATATCATGGCACACAATAACAATGACAATGTTTGGTCATTATTAAAAAGAAACGAGTTAATACATTACCTTCCCTCCACTTTCCATTCAGTCCACTGTCCTGTAGCAAACTTGTACTCAAAAAGGTCATTTTTATTTTTCAGGTTTGAATTTGAGTAAATGTCTCCAGTGTAGCCCCCTAGAAAATATCAAAGTTGAACATTACAGAAATGCCACCAGAGTTTAAAATGGATAAAATAAAGGATTTTTATAGATAATGAAGGATTTACCAAATACAAACATGCTGCTGCCATAGACCACAGCTGAGTGGTGGTATCTGGGGGCAGGTGGCGTTCCAGTGGTGAAAGCTCTGTGAATTATAGACATGTGTCAACTTTTATTTTATTATACGGTTAAGATTGTATATGTTTTATATATAGTCTGTCTGATTTGGTGTCTTGTATTGTAATACTTTCAAAAAGTGTCCACTGTGGAAATAAACTGATCTTTATGATTACTTTTTAGTGCTCCTTGTTCTGATACTCACTGCATGCACACTATGATGGTCTTAAAATGTAAATGGTAAAATGGTAAATGGCCTGTATGTGTATAGCACTTTACTTAGTCCCTATGGACCCCAAAGCGCTTTACACTACATTCAGTCATCAGTCATAAATGTGTGTTAATCTGGGTTATTCCGTGGATTGTGATATGTATTGCAACGAAGTAAAATCAAATCAACTGTGGCTGTGAGGCTATAGCCTTACCGACACCAGGAACAGTCCTTCACATCAAAGCGAAGCAGATCATTCAGCATGTTTTTGCTGTTGGGTGACACAGAATTCTCACATACATATAATAACACATATATCTGAAAAATGTCTGCAGAAGTCTTGTAGCCCTTACCCATTATCTCCCCCGAACACATATATTGCATCTCTGTAAGCCACCACAGTGTGCTTGCTGCGCCTGCGTGAAGCCGCATGAAGTTCAGTAAGACCACAGGTATTCAGTTTGAGTGAAGATGCTGCTGCTGCTGCTCATCTGTCCACACCTTACCTTGCACCAACAAACTCATCGCACGGAGGGAGTCTTCTCCAGCGATGAACAGTCTCAAATGGGCCGAAATTAAGTGTCAAATATTCCACGCTGTCAGAGCAGCTGTGGTCGAAATCAACACTCGGAGCCACTTTAGTTGACTTACAGGACATGTTTTTGCTAACTCCCCGGCTCAATCAGATGTCAGGGCCACTCATCTGCAGGGACGTGAACGGTTAACGACGCTGTTAATGCCCCAGCATAAGTGCTAATACTTCTGTCACTACATGTAAATCTGGAGTGACATTGGTACTACTCTTACCCAAGTCTTCTTTGTTAAAGATTAAGGCTGTTGTCCTCCAGAGAACTGTTAGCTACAAAAAAGCTCAGCTAAACCTGGCTAGCTAGCTAGCTAGCCTCTAGCTAGTGCTACGCCCCAAAACTAGCAACATGAAGAAGAAAACGACAAGTTAACGAACAACGCTAACGTTGCGCTAAAACATCTGGCCAACCGGTTCGATACCTACGATGTCATGATATTACACGGACAAAAAACAACAGCAAGAAATCAAAAGCAGTGGTAAATCCACGCCCCCCACAACCCTGTATGCTGCGGGTACTTCACTTCCTGTAATGTTAAAAAGGCGGAGTCAAAGTGCTTTCAGTCCTGTAATCTTGAGTAGTATGTGCACATTTGAAGTTGACATGAAACACTATAGGTATTAACGTTAATTTACACTTTGGAGTCCTACTCTAAAAACCTGTCATAGATTTAGCACCGTCTTCAAAGCTGGAATTTGTTAAAGAGTCTTTGAAACTAAAAATTTAAAGCACGTTAAGCAAAGAAAGAAAATAAGGAAACTAAAAAAGCAGCAGTCACTCATTGCTGCCCCTGGTAGCAGCAATGAGTTTTATGTTAAAAACAAGGATATAGTGTCCACTTTCACTCTTTATCTCTGAAGCAGTAAGTGGTTCTCTGTTGTTAGCTAGCTGCACTGAAACAGGGGTTAGATAACTTTATAAATGAGGGTTTTGTGGAGGATGGCCTGTTTGAGTCAGGTGCCCCAGTGGCTCACCAAACTGACAAGCAGGAGTCAGACAAAATCCCCTCTGTGTTTGATTTTTCCTTGTCTGTTCGGTTGGACACACCGAGCAGAGAAATCAACAGGCAAAGCAGAAGTCTACAAGATGTGATCAGTAGTATTATATGCATTAAAATTATCTCTTTTCCCAAGCATATCATGTTTGAATTTACAACATACAGGGTTACCACATGCGCATCACACCACAAACTTAACAGACTACAATGTAACCGGAAACTGCTTTTAATCTGTGCTGTAACCTTCCACATAACCTGATTTGCGAGTCCCGAGAAATATAACTGTAGGTCAGGGCAACACAGTGACTTGAAAGGTGTGGAAAGTTGGGGTGTAGGGTTAGAAAAAAGCCTCAGTTGAGTGCAATCTGTAGTCTACTAAGTTACATAATGTAACTTTAAGCATACTTTATTCTCCCGCCAATATGTCGGTCAGCATGTGTGTTTCTATTTGGACAGGGAGAGAGGTTTTCACCCTCCGCAGATGCACTCCTGCTTTTATGTCAATTAATCAAGTGGGTTTGATTAGCTTCACTGCTGCTAATAAACCTCTCAATTCCAATAAAGTCAGAAATGAAAGGTGTAATCTTTTAATTATCAATAATGGCACAGTGTAATATGTCAAATGTCGTTGTTCATTTCAGGTTTTATTTGTCAAATTTTAATTCCTGTCAAGGGTTACATATTTTTTTTCCATTACAGTACATCCTGATATGTAAAACCGTAGACTTAACAGTGTTTGTAAGTCTATAACTGTCTTAACACAAATGTTAAGGACATCTCCAAGCAATGAAAAAGTATTGTGATCATGCAGTTTTTGTTAAAAGCATAACCATCCTCATTGAACTTTTCATGTTTTATTTTTTATTTTACAACAGCAAATCGCATTGGATTTAATTACAATTTTCTAACACTGATCTTCAAAATAAATGCTTTATTAGGTCCGTTTGGAACCACTACAATTTTGAGGCATTATCTGCACCAAATGCTCATTTTAACAGGAAACTTGTGAAATGTTATTCACCCATCCATAGGCTGATACAATATGGCCATTTATCTTAACCCACCATTTTTAGGAACAGTTATTTATCATTTATTTTCAGAGATGTTGAGACGTCGTGTACATTCATTCAGAATAATCCCAGGGCATTCAACAAAATTAAATAGTTGTTTTAAATAAACAATATTACATTTCATTTTATTCTGAGACTTAGCTTATCATATATTGCTAGTAACAATGGATTATTGTATGGAGGACAAAATCAGGAAATTGCACATTAGTTAAAATCAAATCATTAATAATACAAAACACTAAGAATAAGCAATACTGAATGGAAAGAAATACTGACTAAATATTATAGGTGAATTTACAAAACTAAAGAGTTAAACAAATGATGAAGAGCATTAACAAAACATAAATTAATGAAATGAAATTGCATTTCTTATGAGTGGTTCTGATAATAAGGCCGTGTAGACATGCGAGTGGTGTTTGACACTCTTGGTCATTGTACATTTAGGTAGGACCTTACTTGACAGACATATGTTTTAAGTTATTTTCCTGCTCTCTACACAAGTCACATCACATTGTCACTTTACCTCCCAAAACAACTGGCAAGAGCAACATATTATTGTTGATTATCACTGAGATATAAGCAGCAAACAAAAACGGAACAGTAAAGTTCTCACATGAAGAAAATGCAACATTTATCCTATAAAATTAAGGTATTTTTACTGCTAATTACATCATTTTTAATGGCTCTTTCATTTATTGATTCTTCTGTTGTTATTTATTAAACATATTACATGACAGACATGGAGAAGCACGTTTATAGTTGATAACATTAATGATGATTTGATTTAGAATTTGTAGTGATAGGACTCTCATATACATATATACATATATATATACATATATATACATAGCTGGACTGGCCATCGGGCATACCGGGCATTTGCCCGGTGGGCCGCTGGCGATTTTTTGTTTTTATGGGCCGATCGATTTTTTTTTTTTTGGAAGGGTATAAATAATGAAAGGTGTTGGATTGGCCAATTGGTCATGATCGACTCTGGGCTGGACCAATTACAACCGAGGAGGTCGGATGCACCCTCCCCCTTGTTTAGCAATCTTATAGACGAACTAAAGAAAATGGAGAACAAAAAAAGGAAAGGAGGTGCAGAAAAAATTAGGGCCAAAAAGAAACAAGCCCTTCAGGCAGACGCTGCCAAATGTGTAAAAATAACTGAATTGTTTGGCGGTAGCTATGGCATAGCTTCCACAGATTTAGCAACATCAGCAAGTGGTGGAGGCCAGCAGGTGGATAAGGGAAAGGGGAGGCAAGAGGAGGAGAGACCCGAGGCGGCCGCCGGTCATAGTGGCAGAGGAACTGAACTTCAGGTAAGAAGTTATGACCTGCTGTCTATCTGTGTCAGATATAAACCAAGTTTAGTTGTAGTTTGTTTTCGTTGTGCTGACTTTTTACAGTCGCTTAGAATAACTGGTACTGCGTACTAGCTAGCATGACGGGGTTTATATACTGCTGGGCGGGTGCTATGAAGTTACTGATAGTAAATTTAATTTTATGCTTAAGGTTAGTTTCTCAAACTCCTCAAAATCTTAACAAATTGTGCCAATCCTTACATGTTGCACCAGGCTGATTTATCATCAAAAGTGGAGAAGTCTGTGACAGAGGAGACAGAAGAGCAGCAGAGAGAGATGGAGATGGAGAGATGACTTTATGTCATCCATGAGGGATGCATTTGACATATGTTTCACATATTATAGCCCAACAAGTTACTTATAGCAATTTAAATACGAGCAATCAGTTTTTGGCAAATACCGGAAATCAGTTTTTGGCAGACAATCACCTTTTGGCACAACACTGGCTATTGCAGTTAATAATACAACAGCTTCTTTCCATAAACAGGTCCTTCTTTATTGGAAAATGTTATTTAAACATAATTTCACTCCACATAATAGCCCAATTTGGAACAATAGATATATACTGATGAACAGAAAATCTATTTTTATTCAAGATTGGTTATCAAAAGGTGTTTGGGCAATTGCCCATTTTGTAGATGAGGAAGGACATGTTCTAGGACATCAAGATTTTTGCCAAAAGTTTAATATCCAATGTTCTAAAAGTAAATTTAATCGGGTTATAAAATCCATTCCATTGTCACTTAAAAACATAGTTGTAAATGATATAATATATTCTGACATCTCCCCCAAGTTAAGGCAATTATATATAGATGGTATTCGATTTTGTGATGTTAAATGCAATAATAAGTTTCTTAGATCTTCATTAAGGAGTCTTTATTCTCCAAATTTACTTAGACGTAATTACATATTAAAAGATTTCCAAAGGGAAGAAATTGAAAAAAGAAATTGTAAATAAGAACTGATTATATCACCTTCTCTATCCCTCCTAAAGGGAAAGAAGTCCAATTTAAAATCTTGAATAAAATTTACCCGACAAATAGACTCCTTAGTGATAGATTCAAAATAGAAACGGGTAATTGTGTATTTTGTGAAACAGAAGAGGAGGATTTGGACCATCTATTCTTTTTGTGCAATTTTATACAAATATTTTGGTTGGATTTTCATACCTGGCTTTATTCCAGTGGGATTCAAATTACCCCATTTACCTTAAATATGATAATGTTTGGAGTGTTTTTGAAAGAAAAAAAAGCTAATTATGGTGTTAATGTGTTATTAATCTTGTGCAAGAAAGTTATACATAAATGTCGTTTTTTTAAGACTAAACCAACACTAGCTTACTGGAAAAACGACTTAAACATTTTGGTTAAATCTTTGACCTTAGTTAAAAAGAAAAAGGCTGCTTTTTTTGTTTCC
Source organism: Perissodus microlepis (assembly GCF_051167445.1). Classification (NCBI taxonomy): domain Eukaryota; kingdom Metazoa; phylum Chordata; class Actinopteri; order Cichliformes; family Cichlidae; genus Perissodus; species Perissodus microlepis. The sequence continues at coordinate 18,268,049 of NC_140472.1, forward strand.
TTTTTGGAAGATTTTGATTTAGTGAGTTAATAATCTGTTAAATTATGTGACCCCGTCTTTATATTTTCTTTTCACTATGTATGAAAGTTGCTAATATGTAAGGAATGTTTATTCTCTGAATTTGTAATATATGGTGCATTTTGTTTGTATGTTAATATTACTAATAAAACAAAAAACAAAAAACAACAGCTTCTTGCCATTTTTTGTGTTTCTTTTTATCGCTGTGTAACTGAGTTCAATTGAAAGCCTGCATGCCCTAGTACCTCTTGCCACAAGTTCCCAGAATCCTTTGCGGTTTTACCCCTGAATGACGTCACATTTTTGGTGGGCCGGTCTCTAGTCAAAACGCCCGGGCCGATTTTTTGTCCCAGTCCAGCCCTGTATATATACATATATATATATATATATATATATATAAAGAGAGAGCGAGAGAGAGAGATACTCACATACTTTTTAACATCATGACTGATTTTGTCCTCCACAGATAGTAAAGTAGTTGCATATTTTCACATATATTTCAGTCCTTAGTGGGGAATCAGTCACCTAGGAGTGAAATGTTTTGACTTTTTCAGATGAACATCAAAGACTTCATTTACTTCAAACCAACTGATATTCCTGCCATGTTTTCAAAATGCTCAGAAGTTTCTCAGGGATGTAAATAAATATTTCTTATCAATCCATCAAAGTGCTTTAGAACGTCATTGTGAACTTCATAGTTACGTCAAGTGCTCCATTAGAACAAGCTGACATCTGAGAGTAAGAACAATTAAACGGACTCATAGTGGAGAATACTAAGCCTCGGCTGCATGTAGTAAACTGATTCACTATTTGTAGAGCATAACTTTTTTTTTCTCAAGCTCTCATGATGTACATCACAGTGCACAATCATGTGCAATTCAAACAGGCAAAGAGACAGGAAATATGATACGTCATTAACCTCCCATTCTGTCAGCCATGCAGTACTTCTTAATACAGTGTTTCAGATTTAAATTGGCCCCTGGTGCTCACACACTCAGTTACCAGTTAATTATATCTCGGACATGGCCCCACAACTTGGTAATCCAAAGGTTCACCCCAAGCTCTGTTAAGTACTGAATCTCAGGCATTAACATCTTGCGACACAGCTTCCGATGTGCTTTGTCTATATTCTTTTTTAAATTATAGCCCATGATAGACTTCTCTCCGATTGGCTGCCAGGGCTGCATGTCTGTCTCTTGAATGCTGCCAGCTTCTACAGCATGGCCACCCTCAATGCAGATAGATGTCATCTCTTTGTTCCTCTTCTTGAGCTCTGCCACATCCGCAGCCATACGCTTCCGCCCGTACGCATCTACTTTCTTCCAGAAAGTTTGATTAAAATGCTGGTATAGCTTCCAATCAATAGCATTCCACTCAAGGGCCCTAGCTCTCAGCTCAGGAGTAAATTTAGACACAGTGGATCCCTTACGGATATTGAGCTTAAAGAAGAGCAAATCATCCATCTCCCAGCAGAGAGCATCCTTTAGCAGGATGAGTGATTCCTCAAAGTGTTCCACTAACATGACCAGCTGAAAACGGTCACTGATGAATTTGATTCCTTCTTCCACTCGCAGATCATTCATATCCAGAGAGTTGTCCAGTCCAAAGTCAAAAAACAGCAGATTCTTGAGGTAGTAAGAGTTGAAACTCTCTGGATCAAAGTACTTGTCGGGATCACGTAGGAACTCAGTCAGCTTGTCGTCACCTGGTATCTTCCAAGTAAAAGGCACCAGGCGGCCAAAGTAGTGGAAGGAGGATTCAAAAAGCTCTGCAGGGTCTCGCAGAATGGTGATGTAGGATGTGTCCACAGGCAGCAACTTGGACACTTCAGGTGCATTGAAGCGCATGTGATTACAGATAATATTGAAACACATTCCCGGTCTGTAGTCTTTAACCTGGGAGCGCTGGAAAAGAGATGGGTAGAAGAAGTCATTTCTGCTGTCAGGAAAAGCAAATTTGAGCTGGTGTTTCTCTCCAAATCGGAAAAGGATGTTAAGGAAGGTGCTGCTGGCTGTTTTGTGGGTCTTCATGAACATGATATCAACTTTAGGAGCACAGGTGTAGGCAGTGTCTGAATTGTTGATGGTTGGTTTGGGGTGGGACTGTGTTGGACGGTGGGCGCAGGAATAAGGCACCGGAACCCTACATAGATGAAAAGGAGAACAAACTATAAAGACATATGGGGTTTTGTGGAAATTATCTCTAAATATGATGTGACACAAAATAAACAAAAGCATCAACCCATCGCACTTGAGAAACTAGAAAGAAAATATTTGTTTTTAAAAACAACTTCAGTTTTGCATTTTTTAAATACTTAAATAATTGAATGTGAAATATATTCCTTGCAGACAAATGCAAATTTTACATGAGGGTTTCTACAGAACACATCCACACCATCTTACTCAGGCAGACTGAAGTGGACCTGTGGCGTGGAGAGGCAGTAAACAAGGATCATGCAGCTTGTCAGGAATGTACCCAGGACCAGGCTTTTGCACATGGACCTCCATTGGATTCTTTGCTTGCCAGTCATGGTCCAGCAGAAGAACAGCTCACCTGAAACGCAGAACAAATCTCTTCTTCATCCTCATAATATGAGGTCTGTAAGATGAAATGGGGCCTGATTATTCAAAATCTTGTAGGATCATTCGATTCTGGATTTGACAAGGAGCCAATCAAGAGAAACCAGTAAAGGAGAAATATGCTCTCTCTTTCTAAACCCGGTCAATACTCCTGCTGCAGCATTTTGGATCAACTGAAGGCTTTTCAGGGAGTTTTTAAGACACCCTGATAACAATTAATTACAATTAAAATTGCAATTAAAATTATGACAGTAGTCTATAGTAATAATCAACTTGTTTCTCATCACCACTCTGAGACAGGATATTTTTAATTTGAGAGATATTGTGCAAATGGGAGAAAGCGTCTACATATTTGTTTAATATGCACATTGAGCTACATATTCTGTTCAAAAACAACTCCAAGATTCCTCACAGCGTTACTGGAGACCAAGGTAATGCCATCCAGAGTAAGCATCTAGTTAGACAACATCTAACCATCTATATAAGATTTTTTGCGCATTGTACAATACAGCATCATGGATAGATAAAGTTGGGTTTCATCTGCATAGCAGTGAAAATGTATGCTATGTCTTCTATTGATACTGCCTAAGGGAAGCATGCATAAACAGAAGTGGAACTAACACAAAACCCTGTGGAACTCCATAATTAGCCTTAGTGTGTAAGAGGACTCTAAATTTACATCAAAAAAGTGGAGTCTGTTAGCTAGATATGATTCAAACCACTGCAGCGCAGGGCCTTTAATGCCTATGGCATGCTCTAATCACTGTAAAAAAATTTTTTTGGTCAACAGTAATGACAACATGCTCTGATTGCTGTAATAAAATATTATGATCAGCAGTATCTAATGTTGCTCTGAGATCCAGCATGATAAGTCCACTATCAGAGGCCATAAGAAGATCATTTGGAACTTTCACTAATGCTGTTTCAGTACTGTGATGAGCTCAAGGTTCAAGGTTCAAGGTTCTTTATTTGTCACATGCATAGTCACATGCTGGAGTTGGAGTTGGAGCTGGAGTTAATCCAGAAAGATCAACTGGAGAAAAAGACTCTAGATAAATATCAATGTAATGTTTTTAAAATGGTCATGAGTATTTTTTTCCTCTAATGGATAAATTTTTAGGCTGCTCAATAGCAGGGTGGTTAGCCCTGTTGCCTCACGGTGAGAAGGTCCTGGGTTCCACCATCTTCTGCCAGAGTCTTTCTGTGTAGAGTTTGCATGTTCTCCCCGTGTCTGTGTGAGTTACCTCAGGGTACTTTCCCATAGATTTGAATGTGAATGCAAATGGTTGTCTGTCTCTTTGTGTTCACCCTGCAACAAACACCTCTCATCCTACGGTAGCTGGGACAGGCTCCAGCACCCCTGTGACCCTGAATTTGCCAAGTGAAAGAATGGATGGATGGATTTTATTTGTAAAGAAATTCATGAAGTAGTTAAGATTAAAAGAATGCTTGACTCAACAGAGCTCTGACTTTTTGTCAGCCTGGCCACAATGATGAAGAGAAACCTAGAGTTCTTATTTTCTTCTATCAGTGAAGACGAGTAAGATGTTCTAGCTTTGTGGAGGGCTTTTGAGCAACAAACTACTTTCCAGGCTAAATCATGATCTTCTAAATTAGCGAGACAACATTTCCTCTCCAGCTTACAAGTTATCTGTTTTAAGGTGTGCATTTGAGAGTTACACGAGGGAGTCAAGTATTTCTAATTTGAGATTCTCTTTTCAGAGGTTCTACAGTATCCAGATTCAAATGCATTGAAGATGTAAAATTATTAACAAGATAATCAATTCTGTGGGATTAAAGTTCAGGTACCTGCTCTGCACTCTGCTGGCACAAGGCACTGAAGAAGATAAAACTGGGGGAATTATATCTTTAAATTTAGTTACAGCACCTTCAAAAAGACATGTACTGTAATGAAATGTATTCCCCAATTCTGTGTGATCCTTTATTGTAAATTTAAATGTTGGAAAATATCCGACAATAGAGGGTTTTGGGGAAATATTGTTAAATGTTCAGTTTCTGTAGAATAAGTTAGAAGAAGATCTAGAGTGTGGTTAAAGTGGCGGATGGGTTCTTTTACATTTTGAGAGAAGGTAGTCAGAGGTTAAGTTTAAAAATGCCATCCAGAGGCTTTCGTTTTCAGTATCTACATGCATGTTAAAATCACTCACAATAAATATTTTATTTGAGCACTAAATCAGATAAAAAGTCTGAGTAATCAGATGGAAACTCTGAGTAAGGCTCAGGTGGATGATAGATAACAACAAATAAAAAGTTAGTATACACTTAGTATAACTCAGGGTGTTGATTCATTTAAACTAACATAATCATCCTGCTGTAACCAGGTTTCTGTAGGGCATGGTGAATCAGTTTGTTGACAAATGATTAATGCATGTACTAACAGGGACTTAGAAGAGAGAGACCTAACGTTTATTAACTCACATCTCACTGTTTTACTCTTTGTTACAGTTGTATGTGATATATTGTTCCTCCTTTGTGATTTTTTTTTATGTTTAAATAGTTTTTTGCTGATTTACCACTTGTTTTTTTTTTGGGGGGGGGGGGGTTGGTGGTCTGGGAGCAGACACAGTCTCTAAGGGGATGGGGTTTTGGGGGTATAGCAGGAAGAAAGAAGCTGCAGAGAGAAATGTAAGCCTGCAACTTTGCTTCCTGGTCTCAACTCTGGATAGTCATGTTTTGGGGAGTTTAATCAATTTGGCCAGATTCATAAAAATGAGAGCTGGTTTATCCAAAGTGGGATGTGTGTCATCTGTCTTAACAAGACCAGGTTTGCCCTAGAAAGTTTCCCAGTTATCTGTAAAACATACATAATTATTTTTGACACCACTCAGACAGTAGGCAAATTAAGAAAAACATGCAGCTAAACACGTCACTACTGGTGCGATTGGGGACCAGAGAAAACTACAGAGTTCGATATTCTTTTGGCAAAGTTACACACTGATTTAATATTAATTTTAGTGACCTTCGATTGACTTAGCCAAGTGTCTTTACTGTTGATGTGAATTATAATTTTACAAATTTCTGTTTAGCCAGGAGTTTTAGGGTTCCCTCAATGTTGCCTGCTCTGGACCCTGTAAGACAAATATCTATGGTTGCTGGTTTCTCTAGCTTCACGTCTCAAAACAGAATCACCAAGCAGAGTTTGTTCCTCAGCGGGTGTGTCGCTGACACAGCATAACAAGAACACTTGAAATGATTGATTTAGATAGTTTCTTGGTTATTTAATTGTAATTTGATTACAGGGATTATAATCTTTGTTTGGTTGTGTGTGCAGAAGTGCACACAAAAGCAAAGTGGAAAAAATAAATGCACCACAAAGGCAGGTGAAAGTAGCTTTAACGCTGGTTTTGGTACATGTATTGCTCAATGGGAACACTCTGACAGAGGGCAGGAACAACAGCTATTTTGGTAAAAAAAAAATTAAAAATTAAAAATTAAAGAAGCTCACTAATAGCAGGTTTACAAACCAGTAATTTTACATGGACAGCAGTGCTATAGTGTGGCCTATAATTTAAGGTGCTAAATAGTATGAACCCACAGGGAAAGGTTACACTTACATAGTTAACCTTGGCTGTCTAGTTTATTTAGACAGAGTTTCACTGAGATTAAGATCTCTTTTTCAACAGAGACCGTCGAAGAGCAGGCAGGTACAGATCAATAAGTACAATCTTTCAAAATGCTCCAATGAAGTCAGTGAATGTAGTTTCACAATTTGTTCCAGCTTGTTCAAATACATAAGCAGCAAAGTATTTCCACCTTTTCCAAGTTGAGTGTGAATAAGCGGTAACATACTACATACTGTATATAATTCATTATATAAAAGTGTATTTAATGAATATTTTAAACAGAAAGAATTTGAACTGTATGAGGAATGACAAAACAACATATTTGTTTCTTAGCTTCCTGTAAAATAAATAATGCATCAACACGGAAAGTGATATTGCATTCCCTCCTGCAGACTGTGGTAAGGCGAGCCATCTGCTCACTCAGCTACATAAGTAACGAGTTGAAACTCACCACCTGGAATTTGTGACATTATCTGAACCAGTGTGAACCCAATGCATATACATTCTTTTAATTAAAAATTAACCACAGCTTAGCAAAACATAGTATTCTTTGGTGTCAACTTGTCAACCACTAGTGGAATAAGATCACTTAGAGAGAAAATTACCAAATTAAACTACCCCTTTCCACCCCCAATCCTCAAAAGGTTTTGTACAGTTTTGTAGTTTAGTCAAATGGTTCCTAATCTGGGGTGGGGCCTCTGCAAAGTGTCTCAAGCAGTGTTGGGTGTAACGCGTTACTGTAATTAAATTACTTTTCCACTGAAAAAGTAGAGTAACTGATTACTGTTCATTTTTAGGTATTTTAATTACAGTTACTTACAATGTACTTGCGTTACATTGTAAAATAATTAAACTCGCTGAATATCATTATTTAATTTCAATAATTTATCTTCTAAAGGTAAAAGTAAACATCGCTGTAGTGCAGGTTCACGTCATTTCGCGCCAGTTTGCTGCATAGTCGTATTCTAAAGCGGAAGATGTCGGCTGGAGCTTGTGGCTCTTTTATGAAATGCACATATTCCCGTCTCTTCACTTTTCTGAAACAAGCAGACAAGAATATTACAGTAATATGTAAAAACTATCGGCTGCTGTTAATAGCACGAGTAATTTACTGAAGCGCCTGACACGAGAGTATAGACGAACACTTCTGAGTGATCCTTGTTCATCATCCATGGATAACACCGCGGCAACTCCTGCTAAGCAGGCAAAACTTGATTTTACTTCAGCAGCACAGAAAGCGTCTGAAGGTGAGCTTAAAAAATAATTACAGGCTACATTGTGGAAGAGATGCTACCGTTGCGTACTGTAGAGTCTCCGTCTTTTAAAAAAATATTTATTATTTAAAGAGTTTAATTTCTATTGTTTGTCCACTCAAGGTTTATAGGGATTTTAAGAAGTATTTAAATTACTTATTGAGTAATTAAGTTACTGTTTTCAGACACAGTAATTAGATAAGTATTTTAAATACAATATTGATTAAGTAATTAATTACTTTTTTAAAGTAACTTACCTAACACTGGTCTCAAGATATGTGAGTGAGCACAAAATTAATAAAGAGTGTGAGTGTGTGTGTGTGTGGGGGGGGGGGGGGGGGACTTTTCAGACTTATAGTGAAAGAGAGCAGGAGAAGAATTAGAAATATAGAAGTACAAGGACTTACAAGAAGTACATGTACTTTTGGTAACAGTTGTATATATGAATTATACAGAGCTGACCTTACGGACAGAAGCATTCCAGAATGTTTGGAGCTCTCCAACTGGAGAGATTCTCGAATGTTTCAGAGTTGTAGGAGTGTTATGGCCTGGCCTGTAAATGTTCCAGTCAGTGACACAGGCAGGCATTTTGCCAGCATAGGACAGCTCTGTGTTGTGACAGAACTAAATTGCCTGTTATGTGCTGCTGCTGCTTCATAGACATGTCATCACTGTGCAACTCTGTTTCAGTTGCTGTTTACATTCTTGGATTACTGGTTCCTCTACCATCACGGCGTCAATTAAACACCATCCCACACAATAATTTCGTGTCTTCATGAAGTAACAGCATACACAAAAGTTGCTAAAAATTATATTTTCATGCATAATGTAGAAAGATAAACCTATTACAGTGACCATTCTAATAACAGCTTTAAATTAGGTTACCATTAGAAAATGATCATCTGCCTCCCCTCCTTTTCTGATCAAAGCATAACTCCTTAAATATTTTTTCTTTTAGTCATTATTGTAAGTCACACATGGCAGTGTGCGTTTGTCTGTGCTGAACTGAATCTGACAGTGTTTTTGCTCCTTTAGAGAATCCTGACTGAAGTACGTCATTGCTTTTTGGTATCCACTATGTCAAGTATTCATCTCTTTTTTGGACTGAGGCCAGCTTTCGAATGAGGTTTAGAGCAGATCTAGTAAAAAGTCCATGAAGAGAAAAGTAACTGTGTTTGAAATTGGGAATAGATTGTTCGCCTGCAAAGGTGCAGTCAAAACATTTCCCACAATAATATCAAAACACCAGCCTGGATAAATAAAAACTCAGTTGTGAGGGTAATGTTTAGATTTTCACTAAAGCTTGATTTATCAAAAATGCATGCCTGGGTAGGATCAACATTAGCATTACTTCACTTACTTTCCTGAATGTTTCCTCATCTATCATGGCTCTTAAGCTTTGTATAGCTGGACTACAAAGTTTGTTTCTTTCTCTCCCCCATTTATATGAGAAGGAATTGAAAAGACAGAACACAACATTGTTTTAAGAGTAAACATTAAGGGTAACAATGACTAGATTTAGTTGAATCGCTGCATTTCGTGCAAAAACACTGGAGAAAAGGTGTTGGGAAAGTACAACATGCTTAGAATTGAGATTTACTAAAAGATTATTGTGAAAAGAGCAGAGAAGAAATTCTTACCCTTATGCGCAAGTCCAAAGACAAACTAGTGGTAATGGTAATTTATTGACAGAATCATTTAGTCCGCCCAGTTCCCAAAAAATGAATACAAGTTCATCTCCCTCTAACGGCTGTTCTTGTATCTTGATTGTGACAAAAACATGCCGCTATTGACCCAGCACGGTCCTGCTGTCCTATCACATGTCCTGTGCAGCGCAGCTCATTCATCTGATTGCTGTTCCTCTTCTCTTCTTTCTCCCCCTGCCTCTGTATGCACACCTGATGCTTTCAGGCAGCCAGCTGCCTCCCCCCTCAACTTTTGATTCCAAAACTGATCACGCTGAACAAAGCACTGCAGGGAAGCTCATCAAGCCACCTGTGACGTCAGTAATTGTGTCAAGGGACAAGCACTTGCTAGGAAGCATAAAAGAGGAGGGGTGAGAGGGAGGGAGGTTGAACTGGTGAGGGAGGAGTGAGACTGTACAGTGCCTATTCAGTGTCTACATACAAAAGACCATTGAGTGTAGACACTGGAGTCTGAGCTGCAAGCTGATAGGAGGGGTAGAAAACAGCATAAGAGAAACAAGTGTAGAAATCCAGAGCACAAAGACCGAGTGTACTAGTTGATCAAGGCTGCCGAGTATGTGTTGTTAAATTTTACACCACAGATCAGATATTTATTTCACAACAAACCTGCACATAAGTTTCTCCAGCTTGTATTTACAAAGGATTGATCTTTTAAATCTCCCTTATCTTTATCTGCAATTCATTAACTAAAGGCAATCGATATTTTAACTCTACATACAAGTTATACCACACGGTACCTTCTGATGTGAAACTGCCATCCCAGGCAACCATTTTAGCAGAAAGTGAACATTACTGGAGCGACAAGTCTATCTGGCTTTGTGTACAGATGTTGCAATACGCTGTCAAGATACCGGCCAAAAAAACCAAAACAAAACAAAAAAAACAAACCACACTACACATGAACTCCATCTTCCTCTAAACTGATTTCTCGGTCCTTGGAAGGCAGACTTGATCTGTGCTGGTCAACCCACATTCATCAAGCTCAGGCACAACACCGTTTTTGTTCAGCGGGGAGTGGTTCTGCCTGTAGGCAAACAGAGTGCCAGGCTGAGACTTGAACTGGGTGGGCTTGTGAGGAATGTAGATTTGGGTCCTAGGCGAGGGATGAGAGGCTGCAGCGAGTGTCAAACTGTGTGAGGAAACCAAGGAGCGGAGGGGTATGATGGGTGTAGCCTTTGCCCTCTGAGATGGTGCTTTGGTCTTGTGATTCTTCGTCATTACCACCCACTACTTAAGTGTTAACCAATCAGCAAAGAGGTTCAACCGACAGCAGCAGCGTGACCTGAGCCTCTGCAGATGTGAAATCTTAAGCCTTGCGTTCCAGATTATATTCCCACCTTTTGCCATCTTGTCTGATCCATGCACAGCTTTGAAAAGAGACAGCTGCCCTAAAGCTACAGCCTCAAGGATAAATAATCATTTTTCAATATGGCGCCAAGACTAAGAGAATCATTTCTTCTTAGAGATGCAATATCACAAGTAACAGGTTTAATTCAGTCCGTTTAACTGTAAAATGTTTCGGTTACAGATTTTAAAATAAACAGGAAGTTGTATTGTACAATACAGAAATGTGGAGCACAGATCAAATAAACAGTTACTTTTACAATAATAATCACACAACTAGCATTTGTGACAACCTGCGCTGTTTGAAGTTCTGCAGAGGTCATTAGAGTGCATGTAGCACGCAGAGCTCTACTACACTTTCAGGTTTTATGGTATGCAAACCTGCAATGCACTGAGCCTCAAAGTTAAAAACAAAGTCAGTCTGAAGAAGGCACCAGTTATTTTCGGGCCTTTTTCTTTTTTGCTTTTTCTGCATCATCGTGAGCCTTCCTCTTGGCAGCAAGCTTGTTAGCCTGTAAAAAGAGAAGGAGCCCAGTTAATGGAAGATACTCAACACCAGTTACGCAACCATTTTTAAGCTCAGTGAACTCAGCGGGGGTCAACGCTGGGCTGCGCCGTTCTCTCCGCAGCGGCTACATAATACTGGTAAACACTGTGGCCTGAGATAAAATGCTCAGTATCAACACTAAAATATTCAGTGTTAAAGCTTTTAGGTTGAACAAATATTCTTAGCGAAGCGGCAATGTACGCACCTCACGGACTTTTCTTTTCTTTCCAAACATGATTTTGTCATAGAGGTACTTTTCCTTTTTCTTCATCATCATGATGGCCAGACGCTTCTCCTCTGCTTTCTCCTCCTGCTCCAAGCGTGCCTTATTTTCTACCTTCAGCTTTCCAGGTGTCACTTTGACATGTAGAGACTAAAAGGGAACGAGACGAGTCAATAAAGACTCCAAAAGATGACTAAAAAATAAAATCAGTGACAAAGAAAACAGGATCTGACATATCACCTTGCCCTGGGATCTTTGTTCTTCCATTTTCTTAAGGTTTTTCTCTTCTGCTACTTCCTCTTCATCATCCTCTTCATCACCATTGTCATCCTCTTCTTGTTCTTCTTCCTCTTCCTGTTCTCCTTCCTCCTCCTCTTCTTCCTCATCCTCCTCTTGTTCATTGCCTATAAAAGGAAGAAAAAGGAATTATTTAAAATTAGTGCTGCTGACATTTCAATCCTGTGTGCCTATATTAAATATTCACGCTGTGAATATTCATCTTTTATTTTCGTTACTGTGTGATGCCAAAGTGGCTTTTTAGGACTCTGATCAGATAAACTGTAACCTCCACAAGCTGTCTCGCTTACAGTTCTTTTAGTAAATCACAACATTTCGATCCAGCCACCAGGAAAAATTTAATCATCCAATTAAGGAATGCTGGCAGTAATTAATCACATAATCAGACCATCAGAACAGTTTTGTGTTAAAGTCTCCAAAACAACCCAAAAAAGGAAGCAAATTATTAAACTTTTTAAATCAATCACAAATATCAATTACATCCATTCAGATTAAGAGAGGCCGTGAATGTCTATTTAACTCTCCACATGACATTTTAAAAATTCTTTTATCCGTTTTCAGGTTGTTACATGGCCTCGCTCCAAACCACCTCTCTGAGTTGCTGCACTTGCACTCCCCTTTCCTAGTCGCTCAGATCAGCTGACCAACTCCTTGTATATGCCGAGGACACAGTGCAGGCTCACAGGGGACAGGACTTTGGTGTAGTAGCTCCCAAATTGTGGAATTTGCTGCCATTTCACATTAAACAGGCCTCTTTAAAAAAAAAAAAGTTTTATTCAAGTGTGTTTTTCTTCCTACGTACAACCCTTTGCTCAGTGGTTGTTCTTTATAAATAAAGTTGGCTTAACTACTCGATTATGTACAATACTCATAATTTTATGATGTAACAAAATAATGACAAGAGACCATGGTTAGAGGTTATGGTTATCTTATAATTTTCCCTCCTATGCATCTGTTGTTCATTCAGATCTGAAAGTATTTTTTGTTTGTCGTTTTTAAAACTAGGACTCTGATCAGAGGGAAAAAGTCAGTGTGTATGCAGGTCACGCCCACAATTCACTGAGATATAACTGAACCACACCTGGTTTTTCTCCTCGCTGTAAGGCCATCATCTTCAGTTTCTCTGGAGGCACATAGTCACCTTCCTTCTCCTCCACAAACGGAGACAGGTGAGGGGGTAGAGTCACCCCAAGGAAATAATCCTCCACAGGCAAGAGAATTTTGGCATTGACACAGTCGTATAGCCACTGGGGTTGGATGTAGTATCTAAAACAAGCAAAGGTTTCGAAAATCATCTGTTATGATGGCAAATAAGTGCATATTTTCATGCGTCTACTATGTAATAATGAGAATACAATCTTGCTCTTTGGTGAGGATTTTTTCTGCTGCAGGATCAAGGGGTGGGGGGATGGGATGGGAAATATTCCAGTGAAAGGAGTCATTGTAAAAGTGGGTAATGTACATGAATGACACACTTCCTGTCTCTAGGATTACGAATTCTATGACAAAATCAAATACCTCTATAAGAAAAAAAACCCCCTTCCCATACATGATGAAAAGCACAGCATTTCTCTACCTGTTGATATACTGTTTGCCAACACTGGGCCTGTCAATAATTTGATGGGTGATGGTCTCATCTGTCACATCGTATGTGCTACCAATGCACACAGACTTGTCCCAAGATACCTGACCTCCAAAACACCTGAAAGGCAACAGAAATACACAAAAGTGAAAAAGTCAGCTTCAGGCTTCCGTGGACGTTTCTTTGCTTCACTGTAGCATCTCTCGCTCACCTGATGACGAATGCCAGAGACTCTCTGGGAACTTCTCTGTTGAGGTAAAACTTGAGTCCCTCAAAAAGCTTCTTCTGAGCTTCTTGCTGTTTCAGTTCCTTTTCCCTAGCCTCCATCTTCTCCATGTCCTCCTGTAGCGAAGAAATAAAGGGAAAACATCTTCAGGGAATTTCTATTTACAATTAAATCAGAAAAGTTTAAAGTCATTGCTTTAAAAACAAGCCAACAACTAAAAGATGATTTTTTATTTTTTTATTTTTTTTAAACAACTTCCAACTTGTTGATGTATTATGGTGTCTGATCCATGACAGAGGAATTGTGCAGCTAGATTTATTGGGATTACAACCCTAAAAGAATTCCAAAAGGCAAATGTAAAAAAATCTATGTAAAAAGTACAACTCACAACTCGACAATTAATACATTTACTTATCTCTGAATTTAAGTTGCTCAGATTTAACTAAAGAATCACAGTCAGGTTCAACAAACTGTCTGAACCGGTGTTAAATTGGTCAGCAATGGTGATTAGTAGACTCTTTGTTATCTCAGCTGGAGCTGATGCACTTATACATAAAACAGTTGTTGGTGGCATCTGATGACCAATCCCAGACCTGTCTGGAGACTGAAATTTAACATATGAAAAGCAATTTAAAACCAATAAAAACATGTGACATTTAATTAAATAATCAAGGGTAAAAGCAGAAACTGTTGTGTTGTGACAATTTATATCACACTGACTATGCATGCTTTGAAGTCTAATAGAAACGACTACTCAGATGTTGGATAACCAGCTTTAAAGTACCTTATAAATAAAGTTGGCTTGGCTACTCTATCATATGTATAATACTCAAAGAATACAAAATGTAACCGAGTGTAAGTGCAGGCTTCATCACATAATTTCCTTAGGGATTATTAAAGTATTCTGATTTTCTTGCATCTTTTTCCACCAGCTTAGCTTGTGGTGTTTGTTGCTTGCAGTATTACCAAGCTACTGCTATGCCTCTGCTGACTGGCTATCTTAAGACAGCAAAAACATTAACATCTCCATAACCAGCTCCTTCAGAGCCTAGACATGGCTTTGCTTGCCTCAAGATGTGGCACACAGCACCACTGCCTATTCATATGGGTGGCAGCACTAATTGCATGCATATGGAGTGGATGACCTGGCTTGCCATGTGCCAGTAACAAATGGAGTTCAATGGTCCACAACTAACAGACAAAGTCCTAGTGGTGAGATGCACTGTATTATCCTAAAATCACCAATCAGATGCCACTGATAAGCAGTAAGCTACGACAGCTTGCCCTTGGGTCTATTTAGACTCATGGATGGCAGAAGATGATTTTAAAGGAATGCAGTTTATGTTGCATCCCCGTGGACCCCCCAGCTCTGAAATGCAACCATGGAAGTTTGCAGCCAGTTTGCTCACTAATTCCAGGTTAGGAGAATTGAATTGGCTTTTTCACCCACAAAAGACCTTGAACATACTACACCTATATCTTGAAGGGTAGATGGGTAGACACATTGTGACCTTACTCCTGACAACCCAGGAATAAAGTCTATGGGACCCTGAAACACCTTCAAATATTAACCTAGCCAGCGGGCAAGCCCCAGTGAGATGCTCCACTCTGGAAGCAAAGGAACTAGAGCATCTTGTAGACGGAGCTGGTCTTTGTGAACAACAGTGCAACCTGTACTTCATCAATAGGAAGTACAGGTTCCTTTATTCTGGTCAGCCTGAACACTAACCACATAACAGCAAGGATTACCACAGCCTCACTGACTCCGACTAGAGAGTAATACCATCACTGCTCGTGCACCAACTTTCTAACTATAGACTACAGCTACAGTATCATAAATGAACCAACAAACATCTTTGAAATTTCATGCAGCCAGCAGAAAACCACTCATCAAGGGATTACAGTTCCTTCCTCTGAGATTATATGTCTGTGATTGAGACTCATCAGGGAAAAACCAGAGGGTTTAGACTGTCTCTAAAAAAACCCAAAAAAACCCAAAAACCACCAAGCCCCAAAGGACCAGGGGGTGTAACTTTCCAGGAAAAGTGACAGGTTAGTAGGCCGCTTTAATAATGTGCAGATCTTATCTGTTACGTTCTCAGAACACACAGAAATAGACCGGATAAGATTCCAAAGCTCAGGTAAAATTAATACACCAGGAAGTTACACCTCATGTCTAAGTAATAATTAAGTCCTGAAGTTCCCTGCTTTGTAGTAAAGCTAATGTCTCAGAAGCACTAACATTTTTCAACCTAACTGCACAGCAGAAGAGAAATAGACAAACAAAAAAGTTAAATAAAAATATGTGCTCATCAGGCATGTAAAAAGTTTGAAAAGAAGACATATCTATAAGATCAGCCACAGTTTCCACAGTTGATCTGTTAATGCCTTAACCCCTTAAGACCGGTCGGAGCGGGCACGCTCCGTTTTGCGCAGCCATTTTTAAATTCCTGTAGAACTGGAATCACATAAGCTAGCACAATCATTTTTTTGCATATGAAACCGGAGGAGTTGTACTTGCATCTTATGCATTCAGCTTGTCCTATGACACGGGTTCCTTCCACATATAGCTTTGAAAATAAATTGAATAAAAAGCATTTGTAGCAACAACAACATAATATTCCAGAAACACGTTTTGCTGATCCGATCAGCTGTTCATAACACTTCCTACGTTGGAATAGACGTCAGCATGTCCGCCATTACCTGCCCGAATCCGGAAGTGATGTCATTTTCGCGGAAAATGTAGTTTTTTTTTTTACCTTCAGGGCCTTATTTTTAAAAGTCATGTTTGACTTTTCCGTATCGTTTCTGCGATGCTTCGAACAAAAATTACACTGCTGGAAATAGTTTATTTTGATGCACATGCTGTTTTTTTGGGGGGTAAATTTGCATTATATTTATTTTCGTTTTTCCAGCAGTATATAAAAATTGGTGTATCTTAAAAAAAAAACAAAAAAAAAACACAACTATGAAGACACTCAAAATAAATTTCCTGTGGTTGGAAACTATTTTGTGCAACTTTTGTGTATTTAGTTTTGAGGGATAAACTTCTTAAATTTCTCTAACTAGAAATATATGTTAAAAAAAAAAACCCAAAATAATTTTCATTTTGTAGTTTATTGCACGTTTTTGCAATTTATGTAGTTACTATGCACTTAATGCATATATATTATATAAATTTGGGCTATAACGGTTGTATTGACATATAGCAACTTGAAACAATCCCAAAAATGGCTCTACAGCATGTAAAAATATAAAGATAAGCTCTGGCAAACTTGGCTCTATGGTAGGTCTTAAAGGGTTAATAAAGCACTTTAGTCTGAAAGCTGTAATGTTGAAAGATCATTCAGGTGAGTTGACTTGAAAACTTTAGAATAACAGATTGTATTTTTATAATTTTTTATTCATAAAATTCTCCTGATTAAGTGCCCATGCTTGAGCAAAAAAGTTTTTCCCCCTCTGTAATTGAAAAATTGTTACACAACTGATTGTTTCAGTGGATGAAAATACTGTTTTATTAAACTGAGAACGTATTACTAAGACTTAAACTTTTTAATAAAAATTAAGAAACCCAACAAACAAAAAAAAGAAGCAAAAAAGCAGAACTGTCCTTTTTGGCAAAAAACCCAAAAACACACACACACAAAACAGAAAATTTAAATAAATAAATTAAAGCAGAGTTTGAACTACCTACTACTACTACTACTACTACCTATAATTATAAAAAAGTAGAATGAATTGACAAAAACAATTGTTAACTTCAAACCAGTCAGTGACAAGCTTCCCAGTATGAGAAACATATCGTCAGTAGCAACCAAACAAAGCTGTAAATCCCTTGTATCACACCTTCAAAAGATCAAATGATGTAACCATTAATGTTTAACCTTAGAGACCAATTAGAGCAAAAAGAAAGAATGAAAGTATTTTCTAAGATAAGATAAGACTTTAATGATCAGACGGGGGGGAATTTGTGCGTTATTACAGCTCATGTACAGATAACAGAAGAATACAAAAATATAAATCCAAGAATACCAAGAATATAAAGCCAAGAAATACTAAATTAATAAGATGATACACTATATACAACGGTAGCTGAGGTTCTATGTACACTCATACACAGTATGTGTTATGGATAGAGGGTTGTGGAAATATGCAAGTAATAAATTCAACTATTCTACTACTACTATCCCTATGTACGTAACATATCTATAAGTACCTGTAAGTATAGGCATGTACATGCACACACACTCAGAAAAAAAAAACTTAGGAGAGTTTTCTCCAAGCATGACATCCCGGTGCATTTCAGACCCAGCAACACGCTCAGACAAAAACTGGTTCACCCGAAAGACAAAACGCCAAAACACAGACTTAACAATGTGGTGTATGCTGTACAGTGCAGCGAGGAATGCCCAGACCTCTACATTGGAGAGACCAAACAGCCACTTCACAAGCGCATGGCACAACACAGAAGAGCCACCTCCACAGGACAAGACTCAGCAGTCCATCTGCATCTTAAGGATAAAGGACACTCTTTCGAGGATGCCAATGTTCACATTTTGGACAGAGAGGACAGATGGTTTGAAAGAGGAGTGAAAGAAGCCATCTATGTCCACTGTGAGCGACCATCTTTGAACAGAGGCGGGGGTTTACGACACCAACTCTCTGCCATCTATAATCCAGTTTTGAGATCCCTTCCCAGACACCTTAACGCCCACTCACATCCTGGGCCATCTGACCTCAGGAATTCGCATGATAAGGTGGGGCCAGGTTTCACAATGAACACACCCGAAACTCTGGCTGATTGGGACCCACACCCAGTTTCACACCTTGGCTCAGGCGATTAGAGGATCATCAGGGGGTCCTTTTGTCCCTCTGTGGGGGGATACTCCCACTAGGTTTATATCTGGGACTCTCCACCATTTGACCTTAGAACTGAAGAAGCTTCTCGGATGAGAGGTGAAACGTCTTCAAGTAACTTAAAGAAGTCCAGACGCTTTTCTTTGCAAGCTCCTTTGACTACGATGACCTGGATGACTGAGAACCTTCACAGACAAGTGGAAGCAGACAAAACCAACGAGCACGCATGCTACAAACTTTACCCGAGCCATTTACCATGACACCAGAGTATCGCACACACGTCCATAGATTTATAAGAGGCATTATGCATGAAGTGGTGATCTGTGTGTTTTGATTATATTTCTCAATAACAAATAGTTATGCCTTGCCTGAGTAAATCAAAAGATACATGTGATGTGTCGTGTTTTGCAAGTTAGCTTTCTTACCCCTTCACTGGGAAACTGGTCCAGTTGAGCCTCCTCCTCATCTGCAGAAGAAACCACGCGTGCCAGACTGGCACTCAGAGCTGACAGTTTCTGCAAAATCAAAAACAAGGTAAGCACAAGTGTTAGCATTTACACCTCAATGTGTGCGTACTTAATAGATTTAGTTAGTTTGGTCAACAGTTTAATTTAAGCATGAGGCTTGTTTCTTTAAAAACATGAGTTCACACAATTTCTCTATTAGCATACTGAATGCTTTTAGGTAGACTACATGTTGAGCTCTAATTAAAGTGTCTGAAATGATATAGGGCAAGACCTCATGTTAAGTGTACTGTATGTGTAAGTTAAATTAATACACTTACGAGTCACTTTATTACAGACACCTGTTCACCTGTTATCCAAGATGGCGCGGCCACGTCCAGACGCCTTCCTGACCGCTCCGCTCCGACTATCCACTTTTGTTTTTTACTTATTTTTTGCTCTGGTTTACATCCCAAAATCCTCTAGTCTTATAGTATACGACAGCGGATCACTTGTAAACATCGGTGACAAGGTTGCACATCTAATCTTGGACACTTTTAAATCCGACCCTTCCTGGCCGCCAGAGATTCTACGCGGCGCGGAGAACAACAAAGGACGGGCCGCTCATCCAAGGCGCAGAACAAAGAAGCGCCGGGGGAACCGCGCTGGCATTAGGAACAGACTGAGACAGCAGGCGCATCGCGCACCACTGCCCAGTATCCTACTGGCCAACGTACAATCCATGGAGAACAAGCTCGATGACCTAAGAGCAAGGGTCACCTTCCAACGTGACATGAGGGACTGCAACATTCTGTGCTTCACGGAGACATGGCTGACCCCCACCGTGCCGGACCGTGCCGTAACTCCGTCGGATTCATTCTTTGTGCTCCGCGTGGACAGAACGGCAGAGTCGAACAAAACCAAAGGTGGAGGAGTGTGTTTCATGGTAAACAGAAAGTGGTGTGATGCCAGGAGCATTTCTACTCTCTCCAGCGGCTGCTCGCCACATCTGGAGTTCCTGAGCATTAAGTGCCGCCCTTTCTATCTGCCCCGTGAATTCACCTCGGTCATCGCCACGGTGGTCTACATCCCACCCCAAGCGGACACAGGTATGGCTTTGTCCGAATTACATGATGTGCTGAGCTCGCTTCAAAACAAGGACCCGGGCGCAGCCCTCATTGTAGCAGGAGACTTTAATAAAGCGAACCTCAGACAAGTCATGCCAAACTTTTACCAGCATGTCTCGTGTCCAACGAGAGGGGATCGAATTTTGGATCACTGCTACACGCCATACAAGCAGGGCTACAAAGCTGTCTCACACCCGGCTTTTGGAAAGTCTGACCACAACGCCATCTTCCTCATTCCCCAGTATAAACAAAACATACGGAGGGAAGACGTAACCACGAGGGAGGTAAAACGGTGGACTGCCCAATCAGAAGCTACGCTACAGGACGCACTCAACGACGTCGACTGGGACATGTTCAGAGCATGCGCAGTCGACATCAACGAGTTTACGGAAGTAGCAGTATGCTTCGTCAATATGCTAGCGGAGGAGATTATCCCCACTGCGAGGGTCACCACATTCCCAAACCAGAAACCGTGGATGGACAGATCGATCCGCACTGCAGTAAACGCCAGGACCGCCTCCTACAACGCGGGTCTCGCCACTGGCGATATGAGCGCCTACAAAGCGGCCTCATACGGCGTGCGGCGCGCGGTGAGAGATGCCAAACGCCGGTACCGGGAGCGTGTGGAGTCCCGCTTCCACCAGGGCGACACACGGAGTATGTGGCACGGACTACGCACCATTACGGACTACAAAGCCAGGGACACTGCGCCGATCAACGCCGACTCTGCATTCACCAACGAGCTGAATCAGTTCTACGCCCGTTTCGAGGTTAGCCAGGCGGCTAATGCTATCTACCGCCTGAATACCGAGGACAGTGACATCATCAGCGAGAGACCGGTGACCAGCATCGCGGAGCATGACGTCCGAGCGGCATTGAGGAGAGTGAACACAAGGAAAGCGGCGGGGCCAGACGGCATCACCGGCCGTCTGCTGCGCTGCTGTGCTGACCAGCTAGCAGGTGTGTTCACTTACATCTTCAACGAGTCCCTGGCGAAGTCTGTGGTCCCCACATGCTTCAAAAGATCCACCATTATCCCTGTGCCCAAGAACAGCAAACCCTCATCCCTGAACGATTACCGGCCAGTTGCACTGACCTCGGTAGTAATGAAGGTGTTTGAGAGGCTGCTGAAGAACATCATCTCCTCCTCCATCCCAGACACCACAGATCCGCTGCAGTTCGCCTACCGATCCAACAGATCCACAGAGGATGCCATCGCCCACGTCCTGCACACCACCCTCAGCCACGTGGACAAGAAACAGGGTAACTATGTGCGAATGCTGTTTGTTGATTACAGTTCAGCGTTTAACACAATAGTGCCCTGCAGACTGTTCACAAAGCTCAGGGATCTGGGACTTAACAGCCGTCTATGTGCATGGGTGTTGGACTTCCTCACTGGCAGAACTCAGGTGGTGAGGGTGGGTAGATGCGTCTCTAACAGCATCACCATCAACACAGGAGCACCTCAGGGATGTGTCCTCTCGCCACTGCTCTACTCCCTCTACACTTCAGACTGTGTGGCCACCCATGGCTCCAACACCATTGTGAAGTTTGCTGACGACACAGTGGTGTTGGGTGCCATCTCCAACAACGATGAGGCGGCCTACATGGATGAAGTGAAGAATCTGGCATCATAGTGCCAGGACAACCACCTCCAGCTGAACGTCGGCAAGACCAAGGAGCTGGTGGTGGACTTCAGAAGGGGTCAGCACAGAGACTACAAGCCCATTATCATCAATGGAGCTCCAGTGGAGAGGGTGCAGTCCTTCAAATATCTTGGTGTCCACATCTCCTCAGACCTGACATGGGCTGCCCACATTCAGGTCCAGACCAAAAAGGCTAGGCAGCACCTGTATCACCTACGACAACTGAGGAAGTTCAGGGTCTCTCCAAAGATCCTCAGGATTTTCTATACAGGCGCTGTGGAGAGCATCCTCACACAGAACATGACATCGTGGTTTGGGAACAGCTGTGTGAAGGACCAAAAAGCTCTCCAGAGAGTGATCCGTACAGCAGAACGCTGCTGCAGGATTGCTCCCCCCCCCGCTTCAGGACACCTACACCAGGAGATGCCGGACTAGAGCAGCGCAGATACTGAAGGACCCGTCCCATCCTGGCAACAAACTGTTCCAACTTCTGCAATCTGGTAGAAGGTTCCGCATCATCCGGGCAAGGACAGAGAGACTCAAGAGGAGCTTCTATCCCCAAGCCACCCGGGCCCTAAACACACACACACCCGCCCTCTCACATCATCTATAATTGACTGAGACAGGACTCTCTTCCAGACACTCTAAACCAAGGCACAATGTACATTTCAAATTCCTTTAATTTTAAATATGTTTATATTGTCTATTCTGTAAAATAGTCAGATGTCTATTCATATTAATGTACAGAATTCACCTGCTTGCTGCTACTACTGCACATTCACCCAATGTATGTATGTATGTATATATATAAATAATGTTCTTCCTCTACCCCCCCCCCCCCCCCCCCCCATTTTTGCACATGTCGAGGAGCGTGTCAGGCTACATTTCACTGTGTGTTATACTTGTATAACTATGCATGTGACAAATAAAGAGCCTTGAACCTTGAACTGTTTATTTATGCAAATACCTAATCTGCCAATCACATGGCAGCAACCTTTCTTTCTGGCCAGGCTGGTGATGGCAAGGCAACAGAAACTTGAATAACCACTTATTACAACCATGGCAGAAGAGCATCACATCAATTTTGTGTAAACAACATGAAAGCATGGCTCCATGCTTCTTTGTATCAATAGCTCAGTGGCGAAATAATGTGGGCCCCTTACCTGGTCATCATTTAAACCCCACAAGGTAGGATATCCAATCTTTAAGTGATGCCGCATGAACCCTGCTTCTGGGTACTCTGCGTTTATTAAGGCTGTTGGGTTTTTAACATGTTTTACTGCTTTGTATTTTATTCTATTTCATTTGAACAAGCCCCTAAAAAAGTCAGTGATCACTGTCCGCCTGTCTCGGTTTTTATTACCACTAGTCATTTTAATGCCCAGTTTTTATAACCTTACAATGTAACTACAGCCCAGCCCATGCAGCAATATATTAATGACTAACCTCGCATTGTGGATGGATTATCTCAGTTGTTCTCCTGACTGAAGTTTGGTCCGTTTACAGCAGGGGTCCCCAATCCCAGTCAACGAGGACCGGTGTCCCTGAAGGACATGTGTCCTTGATCCAACACAGCTGATTTAAATGGATAAATTACCTTCTCAACATGTCTTGAAGTTCTCCAGAAGCCTGGTAAAGAACTAATCATGTGATTCAGGTGTGTTGACCCAGGGTGAGATCTAAAACCTGCAGGGACACCGGCCCTCACGGACTGGGATTGGGGACCCCTGGTTTACAGCATCCTGCCGTGCGGTTACATTTGTCCCTAACCATCAGGAACCCTCACGTTAGCTTGTAGTGAGTGGGAAAATGTTAGCATTCATCCTCCAGCTTCACTGTGTTTATATTATGCTAACCATAGCTGTGTAGCTGGCCACCACATAGTACATCATTATATACCAGCTAGCTAGGACTGGGCAATATGGCCCCAAATTCATATCTCGATATTTTTTTAGCTGGATGGCGATATACGATATATATCTCAATAATTTTTTTTAAAGTCATAAAGTAAGAAAAGAGAGTTCTTAGTCAAAGCTGTGTCCCAGATGTCACACAGGCACTTTTGTTAACATACAGCATATATGTACATTAAAAAAATTACTCAAAAATAAATAAATACATTATTAAATAATAATGCTTGATAAATAAAAGAAAACAATGTTGTTGTTGTGCATAACAAAGCTCACAATTGTGCAGTCAAAATGTAAACTAAAAGATGCTGAGCATAATAACAAAGAGACAGATTTCGCAGCTGCTCTGTTCCGAAGTTCTACTGCGTGACTGACAGCCTGGAGTTTGAAATCCGCTTCGTGCCATTTATGGTCCTTATACACACAATACGGTAATAGACTATGTGCACGTTAGCATATGCTACTTCCGGTGCGGAAACTCCTGTTGGGAGCTTTGTTTCCGGTGTCCTATTCGCGCCTTGTTTACGATCCAAAACAAGTTAAGCAAATGAATGAATCAAGCGGCGATTTACATTTCTATAGATGTCTTGGGCATTTACCCAATAAACCCCACAACCTACCCGAGTATTGCTGCTGACCATGCCCATCCCTTTATGACCAGTGTAACACTCTTCTGATGGTTGCTTCCACCAGGATATCACACCATGAAACAAAGCTCAGATCATCTAAAACTGTTTTCAACCTGAGCATGACCATGAGTTCACTGCACTTAAATAGCTTATAGAAGTCAGCAGATCTCAATCCAATAGAGCTCCACTGGGATGTGGTGGATCGGGAGATTTGCACCAGGGCTGAGCAGCAGACAAATGCACTAAAATCTCTGAGGAATGTTTCCCCCACCTTGTTGAATCTATGGCACAAAAAATTCAGGCAACTCTGAAGCAAAAAGGAGGTCCAACCCAGGCGTAACGCAGTGGTTCTCAAACTGTTCACAACAAGTACCACCTCATAAAATATATGGCTCTTGAAGTACCACCCCTATGACCGACATTAAAGTACAATAGTATAGGCCTACTTAACACCATATACAGTTTACACGAAACAATTTTATTTCTTATATGAATGTTATTTATTTTAACTGTCAGAAACAGAATGTGACAAGTGATGATAATAACAACAACAACTGTACTGCATTAAAACATTCACAGCAGGTAGGATATCCAATCTTTAAGTGATGCCGCATGAACCCTGCTTCTGGGTACTCTGCGTTTATTAAGGCTGTTGGGTTTTTAACATGTTTTACTGCTTTGTATTTTATTCTATTTCATTTGAACAAGCCCCTAAAAAAGTCAGTGATCACTGTCCGCCTGTCTCGGTTTTTATTACCACTAGTCATTTTAATGCCCAGTTTTTATAACCTTACAATGTAACTACAGCCCAGCCCATGCAGCAATATATTAATGACTAACCTCGCATTGTGGATGGATTATCTCAGTTGTTCTCCTGACTGAAGTTTGGTCCGTTTACAGCAGGGGTCCCCAATCCCAGTCAACGAGGACCGGTGTCCCCGAAGGACATGTGTCCTTGATCCAACACAGCTGATTTAAATGGATAAATTACCTTCTCAACATGTCTTGAAGTTCTCCAGAAGCCTGGTAAAGAACTAATCATGTGATTCAGGTGTGTTGACCCAGGGTGAGATCTAAAACCTGCAGGGACACCGGCCCTCACGGACTGGGATTGGGGACCCCTGGTTTACAGCATCCTGCCGTGCGGTTACATTTGTCCCCAACCATCAGGAACCCTCACGTTAGCTTGTAGCGAGTGGGAAAATGTTAGCATTCATCCTCCAGCTTCACTGTGTTTATATTATGCTAACCATAGCTGTGTAGCTGGCCACCACATAGTACATCATTATATACCAGCTAGCTAGGACTGGGCAATATGGCCCCAAATTCATATCTCGATATTTTTTTAGCTGGATGGCGATATACGATATATATCTCAATAATTTTTTTTAAAGTCATAAAGTAAGAAAAGAGAGTTCTTAGTCAAAGCTGTGTCCCAGATGTCACACAGGCACTTTTGTTAACATACAGCATATATGTACATTAAAAAAATTACTCAAAAATAAATAAATACATTATTAAATAATAATGCTTGATAAATAAAAGAAAACAATGTTGTTGTTGTGCATAACAAAGCTCACAATTGTGCAGTCAAAATGTAAACTAAAAGATGCTGAGCATAATAACAAAGAGACAGATTTCGCAGCTGCTCTGTTCCGAAGTTCTACTGCGTGACTGACAGCCTGGAGTTTGAAATCCGCTTCGTGCCATTTATGGTCCTTATACACACAATACGGTAATAGACTATGTGCACGTTAGCATATGCTACTTCCGGTGCGGAAACTCCTGTTGGGAGCTTTGTTTCCGGTGTCCTATTCGCACCTTGTTTACGATCCAAAACAAGTTAAGCAAATGAATGAATCAAGCGGCGATTTACATTTCTATAGATGTCTTGGGCATTTACCCAATATATCTGTAAATGATGTTCATCGACTTATCGATATTTTTTCCCCCCGCGCCTCAGAGCAAAAGAGCAAAGGGATTCCCAATGTTATATTTCTCAGCTGTCCCTCGTTTATCGCAGGTGTTATGTTCTAAAAATAACCAGCGATAGGTGAAAAAAAGTAGCCAATTTTATTTTTTGACAGTGCAAAACGTTTCGTGGACATCGTGGACATACAGCACTGCACTTCAGAGTCACACTGCTAGTGATCGATGCAGCGATTCTGTACTGTACAGGAGAGACGTCACGGAGGAGATCGTCTGCAGCGATCAGGACGCAGGACACAATGTGATGTAAAAAAAATAAGCATGCAAACTTGCACTAAAAAAAAAAAAAAAAAAATCTGTGAAACAGCGAGGTGAAAGGTGAACCGCGTTATAGCGACTATACTTGACTAGCTGATATCGACATAACAGGGGAAACATCTGGTTTGACTATTCTTCACCTGTAGTTTGAATGCTGAACATTTGCCTGTTTAAATCATAAGACCAGTCACTATACAGAGATGTGTTTCTGAATGTGGACGATGTGTCTTCTGCATGCAGTAATGCAGTTCTGCTTGTGTTGAGTGATGTAAACAACTGATCGATCTAAACTCTTTAAACGTCAAAATTGATCATTAGATTTTTTTTTATGACACAACAGTGGTGAGAATTCCCACCTTCTGCTCTTTGTAACTTAACGCGATCTTTCCGTTTTCGAGTTTTGGACATGATTTTGGAGTATATCTTCGCAGTAGCGATTGACTGCAAAGTAAAGCTACCGGAAATTTACAACCCTACATTCGGTCTCAAACCAGGAAGTTAGCATTTTCTCGTGCACAGGGTCTATACTACGTTGAAGCACAGTACGTATTACTCCGCGAGGCTCCAGACTACAGTAGCCGTAATGCTCCGACAATCCATCAAGCGGTGCAGCTCCGTAGCTCTACCAAAGTCGTACTAAAACATTTTTTGACAGATTGCTGAGCGCTGTGTACCACATAAAATCAGTTTGCGGTCATCAAGCACAGAATTCAAACACAAGGCGCGCTGTCAACTTTTGAGAAAATGAAAGGATTTTAGGCGTTAGCGTGATTAGCTCGTTAGCACGGTTAGCTCGCTAACACGTTGACGCCGTCCAGCCCCACGCGCGGGGCGATGCGCGGTAACTCATTAACGGAGATTTGCCGTGTCCATCTTGTTGTTGCCTGCAGGTGAAGCGATGGGGGAGGGGGAGTTGTGTTCAGTGAAGGAGAGAAGCGAGGCCGAGTAACGTTGCGTAGAGACAAAAGTGGACGCAAGAGAGGCAAACCTGCGGCTCCACAAGTATAATTATAACGTAACATAGACTATATCGATATAAAGGATATTGTCACATCTTATATCTCGTATAAAAATATATCGATATTTAAAAAAAAAACTCAATATAGCGCCCAGTCCTACAGCTAGCCCAACTTCAGCAACCCTACAAAGCCACTGCTGTTTAGTTTTCTGTCTTTGTTTATGTCAGAAGTGATAGCAGAGCTGTACGTTTTAATTTAATCCCTCAATCAGAACATGGTATCATGGCGTGTTGGGAGTGACTAGTTATCTCCAATCATGCCTTGGGAACATGTATTGCTGTTTAAGCGAGGAAACTTGTGTTATTTACATCTGTTATTGTTGCGTGACTCTTAACTGTTCCTGTTAATGCTACAGTGTAGATGCATTGGCTGACTGAGTGGGTGAGTTCATGTAGGGGGTTATTGAACCTCTGAAGCACTGTGTAGTACAGCGAACTATTCAATAAAGAGCTCCCCCTGAGCTCCCAATGACAACCCCACTGGATATAACCTAGCAAGGAATATGGATCATATTCAGCAGAGTACAAGTCTAAACTTTATAAATGCACATTAGCACATATCCCAGTTTTATGTCTCAGTAAAGCTGAGGGAAAATAAAGACGACTCCTGCTTGAATAACAGAATGCATTGTCTTTACAGATTGGTGAAGCCAGGAAAACAACGTACCCTGTGCTTTAAAAGCTTGTTTTGGAGGTCACCTGGGACATGTTTTTTCCCAAAAAGCCTCAACAACGCTTTTGCTATCCTTCCTGGAGAAGTTGTGTGACCGAGTTCTCTCTGCCACTGAAGTGGTGATATAGTTTTAACAAAACTCCAACGCTGCTTTATGCTGGATGGTTTAAGTGAATTTATTCTGTCACTCTGGATAACCAACAAGCCTCCTTTCAATGTAATGAGCACCACGAACAAAAGACATCAGAGGTCTTTTACACTGTTTAAAACAAAGTGACTCACCTCTAAGTAACTTTCTGAATTCATGGCATAGTCATCCTCACTCTCTTCCTTAGGCTCTGACTCTCCATTACTGTCCAGCTGCAAAATGAGAGGCAATATTAACTGAGGGCAGGTCTGGTTACATATGATCAATTTATCATAAATCCTTTTTTATATTACAGTCCACGATACCTTTGGTGGGTAGACCAAGTTGAGAGAACTGTAGAGCCTGAAACTGACAAAGCCCAGCAGAGTGGTGTACAACTCTGTGAATGTTGCCATTACTCTGTAATCAACATCAACGGGGTGCTGAAAGGGAAACAAATATTAGTTTGACCAAGTTTCAGTGATACATTTATAAGTGTGAGTTCAATCAGAGTCACTTCCAACATAATTTTTAGTATATTCTAATTTTAAAACAGACAAGCTGCTCACAAGTTAAAGCCATCAGCAAAGTCAGTTTTCTTGTTCATAAGTGCCACACATTTTCTGATTCTTAATGAGCAGGCAAGACATTAAGGACAATTTTTTATTTACAATGTTGGCCTGGAAACCTACATTATAACCCAACAGTAATAAAGTGACTGCTTATTATTAGCACTGTCCCTGTTGACTGCAATTTGCCAAACTGCACTTACATCATGGGAGAACTGATATGGCACCACCCATGTAATGAGCTGTCCCATCACCTCAGCCTGATAATATATTCCCTTGATGGAGAGGAAAACCTATCAAAACAGACAAACGTTTAGCACATTACAGAACACAGGTCAACCAACTCTCACAGAGTCAGATCAATAACAGGCTGGTGAACTTGCACCTTTCGGAGAGAACGTGATGCGATCACATAGTTCATCCACTCCACAGTGAGGCGTCTGCACAGCTGGATTGTCTGCACATGACATTTTCCTGTTCGAGCAAAAGTGGAGAAGAGGAAGCACATGCAGAGGGCATCGTCGATATCACGGAGGGCATCAATGAAGGTTGGATACCTGCCAAACAAAGAAGCACAAGCAATATTTATGAGGTTTTGTTTTGACAAAAACATCTTACCTTTGAAATAAAAAAAACAAGATAACTTGCATATTAAAAGCTGTAAAAAAAAAAATACTGACAGACTCCTAAAGACTCTGTTCTACTGTTACCCTACAATTTTAATTTAATTCATATAGTGGCAGAGAAAAAAAAGAAGAAAAAGAGATCAACTATGCCCTCTTATGTTCAGTGTGAAGAATAACCACCCCACCTTTCTCTGATGATGTGATCCAATTTATAGGTCGGCTTGTTCTCTCTCAGTCTTTCCACTGCAGACCACTCTGTTTTTCCATAAGCCTTCTTAAGCTTACGCACAAATATCTACAAAACAAAAATAAATGTTGAAAATAACACAGGTACCAAAAAGATTGTCAACCAAATTTAAATCAAACGATAAACCAAAGACATGATGAGGAAAAACTGATTCAAGCAAAGTGATTTAAATATCCTTTTTATAGAGGTAAAGCACACTAAGGTACTGGTTTCTTATGTAATATACCTTATACTCTCTGAACTTTCCAACAATTGGCTCATGGAGCAGAAAGCGGATGTCTTTGAGCAGGTAGAAGGTCCTTGGGGCTGTAGAGCCCTTGTTCACCTTCTTCTTGTGTTTTGGCTCATGAGGATATATGCCTTTGAGAATGCAAAGTCGCCTGAAAATCAGAGAAGAGAAATTATTTGTCTGCAACAAGGCTCCTTTCTGAGAAAGGCTGGAAATCGAGATTTGGAACAAACTTGGAGAAAAGTAAGTTGCTGTGATGGTGTTTATAAATATATATATATATATATATATATTTATAAAATCTTATTAGGGGGAAAAAATAATAATAATAGTTGACCGGTCCATTTTTGAAAATTTAAATATTGTTACATTTGAATTGCTGGTTTTACAAAAAACAAACCCCCAAAAAAGTAATATTGGCATGGAGAGCAACACTTTCAGAACCATGGATTTATTTTGAAATTACCAACCACTGCTAAATATTCTGATCACATTTACTGAAAATTTAAGACACCTCAGAATTTTTTGTTAAATTAATTTATGCACATTATATGTCAGATGTGATTTATGGATATAGTGTTGATCATAGAGAATATAACTAGGTGCAGATTCATTACTAACTACTAACATAACTTTGTCTCACTAACTTTGGCGTCAATACATTCTTTCTTGTTGATGGTAATGTTTTTACTGATGTGCTAATTAAATTTTGCTTCACTTTCGAGGCTGCATTAATACTTTTTGCATTTCACTAACTAGGAGCAGAGGCAGTGAAAGAGGATGAGTTTTAATGCTGGGGTCAACCATCCAAAGCAACAGTGCACAAGAGAAGTGAAGAAGAGAGTTCAGGGAGGGTGGAAAAGATGGAAATGAGAGTCAGGGGTGATTTGTGGCAGAAGGATAGCAGCAAGAATGACAGCTAAGTATTGCAAGATGGTAGTGAGACGTGCTGTGAAGTATAATTTGGATGGGAGGCCAAGCTGGTAGAGCTGTAGATGCTGAGACTTTCAAATTTACAGTAGGAATGTAAGAATTGAGTACATCAAAGGGACAGCTAAGATTGAGAAGAGACAAAGTTAGAAATAGAAACAAGGCTGGGATGGTCTGGACATGTGTAGAGGAGGAACAGTGGATAATTACTGGACAAAGGATGTTGATGAAGGAGCTGCTTGGCAGGTGGAAAAGAGGAAGACCACAGAGAAGATTCATGGATGTAGTGAAGGACATGCAGAGCGTTGATGTGAAAGGAGGATGCTAGGGACTGGACTACTGTTGTGACCTCAAAAGCCAGGAGCCGAAAAGAAATGCACTTTTGTTTGACCCTGCACAATTGTCTACCTTGTTCAATACAAACGCACGAGTTTCACAGCATTCCCCCCCCCCCCCCCCCCCCAAAAAAAACAAAAAAAACTCACTCACTGAGTTTTAAAGACTTTGCGCCATAAATGGGCCCTCGCACCTTTTCTCACCCAGAAAGCGTTAGCGTTACTATACAATAACGAGAAACTAATACAGTGCCGGCGGGGTATGACTAAATCGTGATTTAAAAAACACACACACACACACACACACACACACGTGTACAATTGCTAACTGCAACGTTACCTGAAATCTGGGAGGCTGAGCTGCAACTTCTTTCGAGCTCTGTTTCTTGTGATGTAGTTGGTGGCAGAGCCGCTCTCAAACTGAAAAACATAGGAAGATGCTCATATTCAACTCAAACGGTATGTGTTAACAAGGCACATAAGCTCATCCGCGTCCAGAAGAATCTACTGTTTGAGAAAAACAAACTTCAGCTAGCTGTTAGCTAACGGGATAGTCAGATTTTTGGTAATAAAACGCCCGACATTACGCGAACACCCACACCAACCTTTTTCTTTTGAAGACCTCCCATTTAGAGACCGTTTCTAACCCTCCACGGAGTTTTATCCAAATGTAGTTGTGTACAAATTACACAATTCGCAAGGGTACACAACAACGACCGACACAACACGCAGGAGATGCACGTGTGGCTTGACATGCGCGAAAGAGAGGCCCAAGCAGTAGGACCCAGGGGTGGGCCGTTTATTTGCCTGTTTACAAAGGAAAGCCGAAGCAGTGTTTGCACGTGAAACATTCGTACATATAAAACTTATACTCATCTTTGGGATTTTGTTGTCCACAACAAACAGCATATAGCCAACATGATGAAAAGCACCTTCTTTATTAAATCCGCAGTCATCTAAAGATAAAATGTCGTGCCAGGAGTAAAGGTTTACATACACTCATCAATGGTGTGCTTTTAATGATTTCTTTGAACTGTTGTTTTTCCTGAGTGGAATGATTGTACAGCACACATCGTTAATGACTTTAAAAACCAAAAGCTGGGTACAGAAGTTTGATTTTCTTTTGCATTTTCTCTAATCCAAACAGTAGATTATACAAAATTGTACATACTGGTTTAAATAAATACATACAGCCCCACTTATAATTGGTTCAATGTCACTTAGCAAGTTACACCTCAGCCTCACACTTGATAGAGTTCAGTTATCTTGGTTTGTTTCCCAGCACAGACCTGACTTATAAGGGTCAGTATTGGACTTTTCCATTACTCTGAGAATTGGTCAATAGAATAAGCGCTTTTTAAAAAAAAATCCTTTTTATGCTGGAAAGAGAAACTACCACTTGTAGCCAATCATTATCACTAAAAATAAGTTCATAGGTCATCATAGAACTGTCAGCGTCATTTATTAAAAGATTTAACCGAGTGTACGTATATGTTTAAGCCTGTATGTATAATTTTGAACCTGTGTGGATTAGAGAAAATCCAAAATAAATTCAAACTTGTGCACCCAGTTCTTGTTTCATCTTTAAAAGCTCAAAAATTATGGCGTTATTTTTGTGCCACTATTCTGAGCGCACGTAAAATAAAAATTGCAGGTGCAAAGGTTGCATTTTGAGAAGAAATTTATTTTGAGCGAAGAAAAGCTAAATTTGAGTGAACAAAATTCATTGCTGCGTGCAAAAAACGTATTTCAGTGTTTGCTATTATCCATACACACACAATAGCAGCCCCTCTTGCTCAGTTTTTGCGCTCTCAACATTTCTGCCCATTCGCGTTCAACTCTTTCTGTACACCGTTATATTTGTGCCACAAAACCAACCAATCACAGACTTGGATGCAAAAAAAATCAGATTGGCTGTTTTGGTCTCCAATCAGCTCGAAATGACGAAACGCAATATCCCAGAATGCATTTCGTCCAAAACTCAAACGAGCTACCTTTATAGCTTTATTGAAAAAACATATAGCTATATATATATATATATATATATATATATATATATATATACGGCAAATTGGTCCTGGGTGAGGGACCAGACAAAGAGCGATTCAGAAGACCCTTATGAAGAGAACATCGAGGGAACAGTTTACCCTGCCCGGCATAGGGTTACCGGGGTCCCGCCCTGGAGCCAGGCCCGGGGAGGGTGCCCGAGGGCGAGTGTCTGGTGGCCGGGCCTTAGTCCATGGGGCCCAGCCGGGCACAGCCCGAAGAGGAGACATGGGCCCATCCTCCCGCAGGCCCACCACCTGCAGGAGACTCTGTTGTCCTGCTGGGAGACTTCAATGCTCACGTGGGTAACGACAGCGAGACCTGGAGGGGCGTGATTGGGAGGAACGGCCTCCCTGATCTGAACCCGAGCGGTGTTTTGTTATTGGACTTCTGTGCAAATCACAGTTTGGTCATAACAAACACCTTGTTCGAACATAAGAGTGTCCATAAGTGCACGTGGCACCAGGATGCTCTAGGCCGCAGGTCGATGATCAATTTTGTAATCGTATCACCAGACCTGCGACCATATGCTCTGGACACTAGGGGCTGAGCTGTCAACTGATCACCACCTGGTGGTGAGTTGGATCAGGTGGCGGGGGAGGACGCTGGACAGACCCGGTGCACCTAAATGTGTAGTTAGGGTGTGCTGGGAACGTCTAGCAGAGGCCCCAGTCTGCGAGATCTTCAACGCACACCTCCGGCAGAGCTTCAACAGCATTCCGAGGGAGACTGGGGACATTGAGTCCGAATGGCCCATGTTCAGCGTCTCCATTGCCGAAGCTGCTGCATTGAGCTGCGGCCGCAAGGTGGTTGGTGCCTGGACACCAGAGGTGAAGGGAGCCACCAGGCTGAAGAAGGAGTCCTATCGGGCTTGGTTAGCCTGTGGGACTCCGGAGGCAGCCAACAGGTATCGACAAGCCAAGCGGAATGCGGCTCGGGCAGTGGCTGAAGCAAAAACTCGGGTGTGGGAGGAGTTAGGAGAGGCCATGGAAAAAGACTTTCGGACTGCCTTGAAGAGATTCTGGCAAACCGTCAGGCGTCTCAGGAGGGGAAAGCGGTGCTCTACCTGCACTGTGTATAGTGCTGGCGGAGCGCTGCTGACGTCGACTGAGAAAATTGTCAGGCGGTGGAAGGAATACTTCGAGGACCTCCTTAATCCCACTGACACGTCTTCCGAGGAGGAAGCAGAGTCTGGGGATGAGGGGAATGACCCGCCAATTTCCGGGGGCGAGGTCACTGAGGCAGTTAAACAACTCCTTGGTGGCAGAGCCCCTGGGGTGGATGAGGTCCGCCCCGAGTTCCTGAAGGCTCTGGACGTTGTAGGGCTGTCCTGGTTGACACGCCTCTACAATGTTGCGTGGAGATCAGGGGCAGTACCCCTGGACTGGCAGACCGGGGTGGTGGTCCCCATCTTTAAGAAGGGAGACCGGAGGGTGTGTTCCAACTACAGGGGGATCACACTCCTCAGCCTCCCTGGGAAAGTCTATGCCAGGGTGCTGGAAAGGAGAGTTCATCCGCTAGTCGAACCTTGGATACAGGAGGAACAATGCGGTTTTCATCCTGGTCGTGGAACACTGGACCAGCTCTTTATCCTCTCAAGGATACTTGAGGGTGCATGGGAGTTTGCCCAACCAGTCTACATGTGTTTTGTGGACTTGGAGAAGGCATTCGACCGTGTCCCTCTGGGTGTCCTGTGGGACGTGTTGCGGGAGTATGGGGTGTCTGGGCCATTGCTACGGGCCATTCGATCCCTATACAACCGTTGCAAGAGCTTGGTTCGCATTGCCGGCAATAAGTCGGACTCGTTCCCGGTGGATGATGGGCTCCGCCAGGGGTGCCCTTTGTCACCGGTTCTGTTCATAATTTTTATGGACAGGATTTCTAGGCGCAGCCAAGTGGCGGAGGGCTTTCACTTTGGTGGCCTCAGAATCTCATCTCTGCTTTTTGCGGATGATGTGGTTCTGTTGGCTTCATCGGGTGAGGGCCTCCAGCTCGCACTGGAACGGTTCGCAGCCGAGTGTGAAGCAGTGGGAATGAGGATCAGCACCTCCAAATCTGAGGCCATGGTTCTCCGCCGGAAAAGGGTGGAGTGCCCACTCCGGGTCGGGGATGAGTTCCTGCCCCAAGTGGAGGAGTTCAAGTATCTCGGGGTCTTGTTCACGAGTGATGGGAGAAGGGAGCCGGAGATCGACAGACAGATTGAGGCTGCGGCTGC
Source organism: Perissodus microlepis (assembly GCF_051167445.1). Classification (NCBI taxonomy): domain Eukaryota; kingdom Metazoa; phylum Chordata; class Actinopteri; order Cichliformes; family Cichlidae; genus Perissodus; species Perissodus microlepis. The sequence goes on from NC_140472.1 coordinate 18,303,282, forward strand.
TGTAATGCAGATGCTGCACCGGTCCGTCGTGGTGAAGAGGGAGCTGAGTGTCGATCTACGTCCCTAGGGTAGGGACGTAGTGACCGAAAGAACGAGATCAAGCGGCAGAAATGAGCTTCCTCCGAAGGGTGGCTGGCCTCTCCCTTAGAGTTCGGCCATCCGGGAGGGGCTCAGCGTAGAGCTGCTGCTCCACATCAAAAGGAGCCAGCTGAGGTGGTTCGGGCATTTGACAAGGATGCCTCCTGGGCGCCTCGTGGGTGAGGTGTTCCGGGCATGTCCCACCGGGAGGAGGCCCCGGGGCAGACCCAGGACACGCTGGGAGAGATTATATCTCTCGGCTGGCCTGGGAACGCCTTGGTGTTCCCCCGGATAAGCTGGAGGAGGTGGCTGGGGAGAGGGAGGTCTGGGCCTCTCTGCTTAGGCTGCTGCCCCCGCGACCCGGCCTCGGATAAAGCGGATGAAGATGGATGTATATATATATATATATATATATATATATATATATGTATATATATATATATATGTATATATATACATATATATATATTTTTTAAATTCCCCACTCGCCCTGTAGGCAGTCTTTATCCTTCAAGCTTGGCTCCCCTACCAGAGGCCTGGGAGCTTAAGGGTCCTGTCCAGTATCTTTGGTGTTCCCAGAACTTCACTCTTCTGGACAGAGATCATGTCATTCCTGGGATCTGCTCAAGCCACTCGCCCAGTTTGGGAGTCACTGTCCTGAGTGTTCTGATTACCACTGGGACCACTGTTGCCTTCACCCTCCACATCTTCTCGAGCTCTTCTCTCAGCCCATGGTATTTCTTGAGCTTCTTCTTTCTGATGATGCTATCCTAGCTACATCTATCACTATGGCCGTCTTCCTCTTTTTGTTCACCACTACTTTCAGACCATAAATGACACAGATATATCTGTATATACCAGCTTCCTGGTTATGGCATTCCATGCATGCGCTACCTGCTACCATCTTGCACCCTGGTGTTATGTGTTGGATTGTCTCAGGGACATCTTTGCACAGCTTGCACTTGGGGTCTTGGCTGGTGTGGTACACCATGGCCTCTATGGATCTTGTACTTGCAGCTTGTTCCTGCGCTGCCATGATTTGTGCCTCTGTGCTGTCTTTCAGTACAGCTTTATCCAGCCATTGGTTGGATTTCTTGATAACAGACACTTCTTCTATCTGCCGGTGGTACATACTGTACGGGGGCCTGTCCTTCCATGACGGTTCCCCTTCTTGCTCTTCTTCTTTCTCATGTTTCTGATGCCTGAAGTATTTGCTAAGCACATGGTCATTTGTTGGCATCTTCCTGATGTACAGGGTTGGCTGTAGTTCAGAAGCTAGAGTACCTACTAATTGGATTCTTGGTTGTTTGATCCGTGGCTGCTCCAGACTGCATACCAAATATTCTTGTGCAAGATATTAACACCTTGTTGCTCTCCAATGCATCCATCCAAGTGTGAATGTTAGATAGAAAACACTTAAGCATAGAAAAAGGGCTTGTATGAATGGGTGTGCATGGGTCAATGAGGGATGCTGTATAAAGCACTCCGAATGCTCTGATTGAGTAGTAAAAGTACAGTTCTAGGCATTCCAGGATCCACGTGTGAGTCATTGAGTCAGAGGCTTTCTTGAGGCTTTCTAGCTTCTTTAGTCAGTATCTGTGTATCATGTCAAGGGCTGGTGCTGTCCAAATCTTCATGCTTAAGACCCTTTCTCGGATGTCTACTACTAGCCACTGAGCATTATTGCTATAGGTTGCATCCATCCCCCACATGGTCTTCCAGTATTGCTAGGTCTCCAGCATTGGTGGGGCTGTTGTTCTCATATTGTTTCCCTGCCACTAAGAGTACCTTGGATGGTTTATTCTCCTGGCTTCAGTCTTTCTGGTATACCTTTCCCAGCAGCTACCCAAGGCTGCGAGTCTTTGCTTGGCAGTTTCTAAGACCTCAGGTATGGACAGGTTATTGTACTTCTTTGGCATCCCTTTTTTCATCACACCTTTCTGCAGGTTTGACAGTTGACCATAAACATCCAGACCAACACACAGGGGTCAAAGCCAGTCATTTCAATTTAAAATCGACAATTTAAAAACAGTTTATGTGCAAAGTAAGCCATTATGTAAAAAAAAAGAAAGAAAAAAAAAAACCTAATAACAGTGAAAGTTAATGAAAGTTAAAAGAGTCTTGTACAGGGAGAAGCTGATCCAGGCATAAAGCTGATTTATCAGAATAGAGTGGCATAAAAAAAAATGAAGCCTGCCTTCAACCACATCAGGACCCCACCCCCTACTCTCTCGTTCACTCACTGGTGCCAGGGATGCTTGAGAGAAATGCAGGCTGGAGCGGAGAAAAAGACACAATGACAGATATTTAAAGCTAAATATACAGATTCAATCGTAAGACTTCACAAGAACATCTGAGGATATGACGGAAACGTGCCATAAAATCATCATGGGGCTACATAACTTCCTGAAGGAGTATATTCATGGCTTTTGGGACTATGAGACCCCCAAGGTGATGGTGGTTAAGAACAGAACTCTTGGCGTGATTTACAGGGGTGTTCAGTTTCTTGTGATCACTTATTTCATATGGTAAGCTTCATGTTTGTACTTTTGCATGTCTAATGACCAGGTGTGTGGACAATATATGAAATTCAAAGGTTTATTTTGTCTTTTCTACATTTTTTCTGTTAGATCTGTTGGTCTAAATGTGTTTTCTTTTAAATTTAATTACAGTAAAATTAAAAGCATTTTTTTAATGAATAATATTCATGCAGATAAAATAAATACACTACGGCTTTAAATTTGAACTCATGTAGTGCAGTTTTGTGGGGAGGAAATGCATCCAATTTGCAATTAACAGCATAAAATTCAACAATCCAACTGAGTGTGGCTCATCCCCTCTCTATATTATCAGAGATTTAAATGCTATCCAAGGAGAAAAGATGTAAAGTGTTTCAGATTTGAAATAAACTAAATGCCCTGAATTAAAGTACATCATCACCTTTTCTTGGCTTCAGCAAAGAGGGCTGAGCAGATCCAGTGTAACATGACACCTCCAATAAAAACTGACATCATGGTAGAAAATGTGATATTACCGCTGTCTCTTCTATCATCCTGAAGGTATGTCTTTATAAGTGAGAAAGCATACCAAGAGAGCGAAACCCGTCCAGAGAGCTCTGTTTATACTCTCATGAAAGGCTCAGCAATTCATGGAGATGAGATCCTGGACACTGTGGAGTATGCCCAACCCTCAGAGGTGATTTCTTCATTAAACTTGTGCAGCATAGCTCATGCTTGAGTTAACCACTTTAAGTCTTTTTTTCCCCTTTTTGTTTAGGGTGGCGATGTGATTAGCACAATACTGAGACGAGAATTCACGTTCAATCAGAGACAAGGCACCTGTGCTGAGGTGAGAGGTCAACTAAAATCTACTGAGTAACAAAGACACCTTTTCCCTCCCATCACTGACATGTTTCTCTATTCACTTTAGCATTTTAATGTTGCCGATGCCAACTGCACCACCGATTCTGACTGCGTTGAAGGGGAAGTCAACTTCAGTGGCCACGGTAATGTTTTCACTTCTCATCTAATTTTTCTTCATGCCTTTTTTGGTTTGTATTTGCCACCCTTTGTTTCAAACACTTTCCTACAGGCAGAAGGACGGGCAGATGTGTTCAGTACTACAACCACACCTTTAAAACCTGTGAGATACAAAGCTGGTGTCCGATTGAGGAATACGCTGTAGTACGGTAAGATGGGTGCTACAGAATCATCAGCATCATGTCAGGTATATATGCATTGCTCTAAAAATCCATACAAGTTCTAAACAGACTCAAACTGAGCCTAAATATCCAAAAACATGGGAAACTAACATGAAATAAAATACGAATTGGTGCAGCGATTTATTAAAACATATGCAAACATACATAGAAATGAAGGCAAAAACAAAATGGTACAGTCCTAACAAGCTTGAAAGTCAATATTTACTGAACACACTCAGCCAAGCTTTCTTGTAATTTCTTTAAGTAGTCTTCAGGAATTGAGAGGCCGGTGAAGAATATGTAGGATGAGTTGTGTGGTAGGAGTGACAGATGTTTTTAAAGTGGAGGTGGGATTACATCAGGGATTGGCTCTGAGCCCTGTCTTGTTTGCAGTGGTGGACAGGCCGACAGATAGGGCCAGGCACGAGTCTCTGTGGACTGTAATGTTCACAGAAGGCATTGTGATCTGCGCTCAGAGTAGGCAGCAGGTGGAAAAGAGCCTGAAGAGGTGGAGGTATGCTCTGGAGAAAAAAGATATTAAAGTCAGTGGAAGCAAACAGAATGCGTGTGTAAATGAGGGAAACAGATGTTACAGTGAAGCTGCAAGGAGGAGAGGTAGTGAAGTAAGATGAGTTTAAAAACCTGTTTAAAAACATTTAAATCCACAGTGCACAAGAGAGGCGAAGAGGAGAGTGCAGGCAGGGTGGAGGGTGTCAGAGGTGATTTGTGACTATGATAGCAGCAAGAGTGAAAAGTAAAATTTACAAGAGATTTGGCTTGATGCATGATTTTGACAAAAAGACAGGTGGCAAAGCAGAAAATGTTAAGATTTTCACTGAAATTGACCAGGATGTGCAAGATTAGAAACGAGTACATACAGCATACAGCAGTTTTGAAATAGGGAAGTTGAGATGGGGCCAGATAGTCTGCTGTGGTGATCTCTAAAGGGAGTAGATTTCTGTTTGGTTATGCTTTTACTGCAGTGGCAGTCTTAAGCTTGAAATCTTTATATTATGCTACAGAAATGGGAAATACTGGAGCTTCCACCCCCAAAAGATATCTCTTGTGTAATAACTAGTAAAATTAGTAAAGCATTAAATATTAAGTCATCATTAAATACAGCTTGGAAAAAAAAAAACTAGTCATCAAGACACATCCACATGAGTAAAACACAATAAAGTTCACATATTTTGGGTTTTTTGAAAGAACCAAGAACCTTCTCTATGTGAGAAAACAGATCGACTGTGCTTCCTTGGAGACAAGATATTATCAGTTTCTTGGTCACTACTTTGACCAAATGATGACCAAACCAGTCAAACAAATTGTGTAACCTGAACCAGATGCAAGAACCACTTCAAGGTCACTTTAAGGAAATGTTAAATATTTGCTGTCTTCAACAGAGAACCACCATTAGAGGAGGCCATCAATTTCACAGTGTTCATCAGGAACTCTATCCACTTCCCCAAATTTAAAGTGCTGAGGTAGGGTCACATAGAAGTTAATACTTCTGGACATTTAAGCTGCAGATACTGATGTTCTTGTCTTTGGCAGGGGAAATATTAAGGATGCCCGAAACAAGCGAGACATTAAGAGATACCTGAATAAGTGTCACTATGATGAGGAGCGTGACCCCTACTGTCCCATCTTCCGCTTGGGATACATCGCAGCACAAGCGAGGGAGAATTTTAGTGAGCTCTGCAACACCGTGAGTATGATGCCTGCACTGCATAGTGTTCACAAGATTTCATTTGTGGAGAGTGTTTCTCATTTAAAAATGTGTGGATCAACATCAACCCCCGGCCAGCAATCTAAAATTAGAACAAATCTTAGAATTACAATAGAAATTAGAATAAATTTATGTCTCTATAAATAAAATTCATATAGACATAAAATAGACATATAAAACTTAGACAGAAAGGCCATTCTTGCGATTTGTCCCAAATCAGCTATTGTAACACTTCAGTAAATATGAAACTTATTTTACAGTTTTGCAGATTCTTATGTGGTAATATCATTATGGTTTGTGCCGTCTCTATCCAAATTTCTCATTAGTTAATTCTAATCTGATTGGTGTCTTGGTGTTTGAATTTTCCCAAGATTACTTTTAGGATTTGCCCAGAAAGTACTCAGGCACGTATTTCATTTGTGTTACTGATAAAGTTTGAATACTTTATATTCTTCTCCTGGGATATTGCTGTTTACATGATGTCTTAAGAATGGCACCCACGAGGGTTAAAAATGACTACTGTCATGCTGTCTGAGTTCAGGGAGGAGTGATCGGTGTTTTCATCAACTGGAAGTGTAACTTGGATCTGGATCCCTCACACTGTAAACCCACATACTCGTTCCGTCGCCTTGACCTCCGAAAGGATCTGCCCGACGCTGGTTATTATTACAGGTTAGCACCCGCGTCCAACGCTGACTTTTATACTTTATTTTTAAAACAGTCTTTAAAACGCTCTTGTGCTATGCTCACCTGTTTTTTTTTTCTTGTTGTAATAATTTATGTGTAATTCTACAGGTTTGCCAAATATTACAGTAAGAATGGGGAAGAAACTCGGACACTAATCAAGGCCTATGGTATCCGTCTAGACATCATAGTTCATGGACATGTGAGTAGATTCTACTTTAGACCTGCTTATTGTTGTATCTATCAAAATATATTTTTTTATGTTGTTTTTTTTGTTTATTAGGAATTAACTCTTTAGTATTACAAACATTTTCAATTTTCTACGATTTTTTCCCCCAATATTTCAATTCAATTTGTGCCAAATCACAACAACAGTCACCTCAACATGCTGTAAGCTAAAGACTCTACAATAATACAGGGAACACCGCAACAATCAGAGGACCCCCTATAAACAAGTGCTTCAGTCTACTGACAGTGGGAACAAAGAAAAAATCTATCTATCTATCTATCTATCTATCTAGATGTACAACTCCATAACAACTGTGTGTCATTTTTGTGCAGGCTGGTAAATTTAGTCCTATTCCAACCATCATCAGCACAGTGACTGCTATGACTTCTGTTGGGATTGTGAGTATTGACTAATTTGTTTTTATCCTGAGACATTAAAGCGGCACCGTTCAATTAGTGTAATTGTTATTCTGCTTCATCTCCCCTTTTTGTAGTGCACAATAATCTGCGACTGGATCATGCTGACATTTATCGACAAGAATGAAGTCTACAGTGAGAGAAAGTTTGATGAAGTGAGCAAAAAAAAAAAAAAGCGTTATTCATTCAACACAACTCAGTTTCATTTGTTTTTGTGAATCTGCTTCTATATCCAGTAGAAGACTTTTATAAATAGAATGAAATCGTCCATCCAGAGAAGAAATCTAGTTTGTTTCCAGGTCTTGTGGAGAATGCTGTCAATTATTAGCTCATCAGCCTGAAGGACTGATGAGCTGATTTCATGGGGAGGCGTCTGTTATCTATCTTTTCACAATTCACAAGAATCGCTGCTCCTACAGTATTGTTCAAGATTTAATCAAGCATAGACTTAATGGTCAGCTAATGGGTCTTCACTTAAACTGTGGTCAAAGTCAGGGCTACATTTGTCATTTTATGGACAATAACCATGAGACTCTAACACACGTTGTGAAGCTCACTGGCTTCATTACTTTGCTCCAGGCACAAATCATACAACTGTATAGCTGTGTTTTGGTGACCGTTTTCTTATTTTTAGGGACTATTTTGTGAGATATGTTTGTCTAATACTATCTTCTGCCTTTCACAGGTGATCAAGGAGCCCACAAATCCCATACCCACAGAGCTCAGCTACATCAACAGCTTCGGCTCAAACCATTCTGACCTGTCAGATGGCGTACCGCTGTGACCAAAGTCCTCGCTGGCCAAGTGCATGGACTCCCCACCACCAACTGTGGCAAACAGCAACTGCATCTCAGGTGTCAGTGACAGCTCACTTTGACACTGTGCTGATGTTAGTGGGGATAAAAACTGGGAAAAGAAAGAGATCCCTGTGGAAATCTTTGCATAAGACAGTTAGTTCTCTTTAACTTGACACGACCTCAGAATATATTAACAGCATATAGAGAATGTGTTTATTTTGAAAACAGCAAACCATTTTAGTACACTGTCATGAGAAAAAGACTGGCAGCACTTTATAACAACGCCACACTAGGAAACATTAGTAAGTGCTTAATTCATCATTTGTATGTCATTATTTCTCCTTAGCATGCCGTTTATAAATACAGATGTTTATCCATCATGTACAGCTATCACTGCTACCACATCACTGCTAGTAATAATCATATTCATAATATATATCAGTATTTATAAAGGCCATACTAAGGAGGAGTAATGCTATATAAATGATGAATTTGGGCACTTGCTAATACCTTAATAATGTTTGATAGTATGGCATTATTCTAAAGTGCTACCAAAAAATAAAAACCATACAGCATATGTCGATGTATTGTAGACATTCAATCCAACAATAAATAACCTTTAACTTGGTTCAAACATAAGGACTGGTGGGACTTTTTAAAAAGGAAAAACAAAATCATGAAATTGTGACAAAGATAAAACTGAAGCATCTGATTCATTTCCTTCTTTCAGTCTGATGTGCTCAGCACACAGGAGGAAACTACCAGGAGAAACACAAGGAGGGCTATGAACAGTAATCGAATAATGCAGACATTTCCCATAAAATGGTTCCTGTAACAAGATTGTGGGGAAGTGTGAATCCATCTGGTTGCCAAGGAGCAATACAGATGTCAGTGGTTTAAAAAAAACAAAAAACCCACAAAAATTTAAGCCTCAAGTCGAATGATCAAATGATCTGCTATGAAGGTTGGCAGAAAGTCACTTCATTTTAGAAACTGTAGACTCACACCATATAAAAAAAATTGTGAAGATTCACAGCATACAGCTTAAATAGTTTTTTGTAATTTGTCTGACAAACCATACTAACTAAATGTAACATTTGCTGAGATCCTGATGCAAATAAGTCATTTAAGAGCACAAAATTGCTCTCATCATTTCATTTTATCAACATACACGCAGAGCATGTCTATGAGAACCTCAAAGAAGTGAATCTGATTGTACAGCAGTTAAGTCTGAAATGTGATTACTTGTCTGGGAGACGCCCACCAGGAGGTAACGGGAGTCATCTGTGAAACAATGAACTTAAAGTGAAGGGGATGTGTGGATTAAGGCAATTCTAAAGCAGACATACATAACGTTCACTACCAGATACACATTTCCCATATGGGATAACGACAAAAAAAACAATTTCCAACCAGCCAGAAATTCAACTTTTTCAGTCTGCAAGGTTCAAATTTGCTCAATAAAAAAAAGGACGTTAGATTTGTCAAAGTCTTCTTCACTGTCGCCAAACCAAAGAAACAATGAAAGATTACGCAGCATGCAATGAGGCAGCATTAGTCAAGTTTCACAGCAGAAGAAATTAGAGTGGATGCAGGTCATGTAATTGAAGCTGTGCGCAATTTACAGCAGACACATTAGCAGCCGAGGGAGGGAGGAGAAAACTGAGACAGCGTAACGACAGAGTAGATGTAATTTAGGAAAAATACAGAACTGCAGCAATCACAAGCAGACCAAGACACATGAAAAACACATTTATTATCAGTGAAAATCTTCATACACATGCATAACTAATACAATCTAAACATATTTACAGGGGAATCATCTTGGTTACACAATCACACAGCAAGAAGCAGAGACCGATGCTGCTGAAGTTTGCCAAAACTCAAAAATGAATTTCAGCACTGTTTCCTGATTTGGATGGAGCGAAGGAAGTGTCAGTGAAGTTCATATTCAGTGAACACCCTGGTTGATCTGAGGGCTCATAACGAGCAGCCAGCCTATGGTCTCCTCCAGGAAGCTCATGTTGTAGTGGGATGCTATGTTCCTAAACACCGTGATCTGCTCAGAGAAGCTCTGTAAACAGACCAAAAACAGCAGTGTCAATAATATGCGTTCAACGCTGAACAGAATGATGCCGTGTGCTTCAAAGTACGAACCTTGGCTGGGAAGGTGAGGTCAAAGTCTCCAGCACATTTGCAGTAGAGGGGCATGTTGGTTTCCTTCACTCCCTTACATTTGCTACACACCTGAAATTGAACAAAACCTGTGAGGCACCTTCTGGAAAATGGGCTGTCAAAAAGCATGCAAGTTAGATTTTACTGCCAGGAAAACTTTGCTTTTTTAAGAAAAACAAACAAACAAACAAACAAACAACCAGAAGTAGTGAGTGCATTTTTCTTAGAATTTCACTGCTTAAATTTTGCCAGGTGTTTTGATATACTGAGCATTATTTTACCCACCAGATCCTGCAGCGTGTAGCTCATCAGTTTCTTCTGCAGAGCTTCTACCAGAGCCATCTCAATAGACTCGGTGTCATACTGCGCCTGACAGTTGGAGCAGAACCACTGAGGCAAAACCGAACCATCCTGAGGAAAAGATAACAAGTAGAGCAGGGCGATATGACCAAAAATATTTATCACAATATACATTTGAAAATTTGCGATAATGATATAACTGACGATATAATTGACACTAGACAAAATACTTTACAACTCCACAACTTTATTAATGCAAATAAAAAACAACGCATCAATGTATTTTCACTTAAACAAGCAGCTGTTTTTTTATGTGCATTAAAGTTATATAAAAATGTAACAGTGCAAATTCCTTGCTGACAGTTTATCCTAAAGGCATTTCCAGTGGAAATTGGCCGACATGTCCTCAGCATAACCATGTATAATATCCACAAAACCTAAAAAGAGGTTATACACACACAGTACGGTAATATTATGTTGAAGCACAGTACGTATCACTCCGCGAGGCTCCTGCCTACGGTAGCCGTAATGCTCCGACAATCCATCAAGCGGTGCGGGTTCGTAGCTTAGCAAAGTCGTACTGAAACATTTGACAGATTTCCGAGCGCCGTGTACGACATAAAATCGTTTCGAGGTCAGTAAACACAACCAGAATTCATACGTAAGGCACACGGGATTATAAGGGGCTCTGTCGATTTTCAGAAAAATTAAAGGATTGATTTTAAGTGTGCCGTATTTTCCAAACAACACGGTAATAACGACGGCCCGCTAGCATGCTCTACCAAAAATAGTGCTTTGTTGTGTATCTGACGGACGAAAGCTAAACCAGTGCCACACCACTGAAGTTGCAGCATTTTTACAAACCAGTTCTGGTTCATCTGTTTCATTTAACGATCCACTTTAGCTCTTCTCATTCTGCGTCGCCACCATGTGCGAATGTAAACATAGGCACTGCGCATGCGCGTTTTACCCATATTATATCGCGATATTTCATTTTCCTATCGTTGCCCAAAATTACACCGGTTTTACCGTGAACGGTATGATATAGCCCAGCCCTAATAACAAGTTTATCTCATTTAGATTTCTGACTTTCACAGTTTTGAAATGTGATTATCAGGAGTTATTGTACTCTTACCTGTGCCACTGACGGGTCCTTGCAGAGGTCAAGGTCCCGACAGAAATTGCAGTGGTGACAGATAACCTCTGGCAGGATGTAGGAGTTACACGGGTCACGGAACTGGGCTTCCTCTGAAAACTCTCCAACATCCACAAGACGTAGGAGGTCTCTCTTCAGCTTGTTCACCTGATTTACAATGTTGGCGTCTAGTGAAAGAACCTAAACAAGGGAAGGATGGGGGAAATATAAAGAACCGCGGCAGGAAAAAAAAGGAGCAGATTTCTTTCTTTTTTTTTTTTTTTTTACCTGGCAGACATATTTGATAAACTCCAGTGCTGGGTTGTTGAGTGGAAGGTGTGACCCAGGCAGGATGGGGAACATCTCTGAGGTGTGGGTAACACTCCTGGTACCAGTGACCTTCTTCTGGATTTTCTGAGTGATGGTGAAAATGTTCTGTGTCAGCTCGCTGGACACGTACTCCTGGGAGAAGGAGATCATTCCTGTGGAAGAGAATTTTTAAAGCCGTGAACATTAAACACTCGGCTGAGCGTAATCTGCAGTTCCAGAGAAATACAACAGAAGTCTTTAGTACATACAACAGCTTCCTGATCAGCTTCTTACCAGGAAGTGCACTCAGATCCCCAATTGCCTGCTGGGAAGCCTGGCTGTTGCCACGTCTCTTTACTGGTGTTGCTCCTGGGCCGTTACGTCTCAGCTCCTCTTTCATACTGTGATAGACCGCTGCAATGTACGCTGGCAAGGTAAAGGTGTTTTGAGAGTTAGTAACTTAGAAAGCAAAGAAAAAAAATGTTGGGAGATTTTCCTTCTTTTACCTGAGACGATCATGAGGAAGTACTTCTGACAGGAGGCGGTTTGAGGAAGATACTGCATGATATTCCAGTTACTCTCAATCAAATCCTCTACTTCATCTGTCTCTCCATCTCCGTCCTCCTCCTCAGCATTTTCTTCATCTTCATCCTCACTGCCATCCTCATCCCCCTCCTCTTGTCTGGTTTTCTTCTGTTGGGCTCCTTCCTACAAAAAACAAAAACAACACAACAACATTGGAGATGAATTCAGTTCAGGGCCTAATCGCAAAAAGAGTCGCCTCAAGGTGCTTTAGTTTGTAAGATAAAGACCCCCAAACCCCCAGCAATCAGACATCCCTCTATGAGCAAGCACTTGGCAACAGTGGGAAGAAAAAGCTCGCTTTTAACAGGAAGAAACCTCCAGCATCTGGCAGTACCTCTCCATACATGACGCTGGAGGGCAGTTTGCCCTTCACGCCACCATAGTTGGCAGGGTCCATCCACAGCAGGAACTCCCAGCACCGCGAGAAGGAGATGGACAAAGAGTGGAAAATTTCTTTGGAATGGATGCTAGAAGAGAAACGGTTAGAAATGTGAGATGTTGTGGTTACATGTAAAAGACTGGAAACAGGAAATTAGACTTTCAAAAGTTGTAAACAATAAAAGTCAAACATTTAAAAGGTATTGGTGCTTATTTTAGTCACATACTTTCAGAAAACCAGGAAAAAACCCACAAAAATATTTCAAGAACCAAAATCCCAGAAGGTATGTATCTCTGAGTAGCAATATTGATTTTATATTCATATTTTGTCATAAAGTCAATATTTAAATATCACATCCATTATTTTAATGGGCAGTTCTCCCATTTTGGGTTTAATTTACAGAAATCACTTCAGCTGATGGAAACCACAACAATCCCTGCTGTCTCGCTCTTCTAATGGATTATTTTTGTTTTTCTGATTTTAGTGTTCTGGCTCTTGCTTTGCATCATGCATCATTTTACTAATATACTATTTTTTAATATGTCAAAATAGCCAACAGCTGTGAACACATGCATTCATTTTGACATCTGATTGGATCTGATTTTCTCCAGTAGTTTACTAAAGGAGACGTGCAAAATCACTTTAGTTTGTGATCCAATCAGAGGGGAATGAATTTTATTGATAAATGATGTTAAACAGCCTACAAAATGGAACCGATCAATTTTATTATCAGTTTTCTATCAGCTAAAAATCAAACAAACTTAGCAGCAGATTAAGATCAAATGTAACATAATTACATTTTCTGCATCATCAAGAAAATACATTCGATTTCCAGTGATGTGATGCACTAATGTTACAGCTGGAGTTTATTCTGCGAGGTTGCAAATAAAGACATAATTCTTACCGGTTGCCATCAAATGTTCTAATTAAGTGTATTGACACTTGGACTATTTTCACTTACATCTTGTCTATACAGTTAAAGTACTGTTTTAACTTTAGAATATTTAATTGAAATTTAACATGGCACTTTTAGGGCCTCAATTGTATATATTGTTTTATAAACAAAATTTGTGTATTGTAACAAAATCATTTCTCACTGGGATTAATTAAGTATTCTGATTTCGAAAATAAAAACATGTGAAAACTAAAACTCTGGTCATCCCAGATCAGACTGGAGAATTTAAAAAACACTGACCTGTTGGTGATATACTCAACATAGCCAATGGCATCATCAATCCTGCGTTTTTTAGTACACAGAATGATCCTGTTAAAGTTTCCGTACACCACAGTCGAGCCGAGACGTTTGAACTCTGCAACCAACCTAAGGCCAGAATGAGAGAATGAGGTCTGGATAAATGGAAACTGAATATCATCATACTGATGTAGAGTTTACGTCGTCAAATTTTCTAATAAAGTTTTACGTTTAAAATGTAAAAAACAAAAACACAAACAACACCAACAGCAACAACCTAAAAATACCAGGCTTTCTCTTAGTGGTGAAGTCCTACTGATGTAGAGTTTACCATTATTTCAAAAGAAAGCTTTCAGATTTCATTTTTGAAGTATAAAGGATTTGGCACTCACTGCAGAAACACTTTCTTCATCATGTTATGCAGGGTGCGGTGCAGGGCGGGGTCATACAGCAGCGAGCTGGGGGAGCGCAGCCAGCGGTAGAAATGCATCACCTGGTTGTCTGCATACACATTGTGGTACTGTGTGATCTCCCTGACCCATCCCACCACCATGCTCTTTAAGATCCTGCTCAGAGAACCCAGAAAAATTAATCAATGAAAATTGTGGTTTGAGCAAAACACAAAACACAAATCTTGCGCTCAAACAGAAGTTTACACACCTGAAGGTGTTGGAGCAGAGAGCTGTCTCATCGTAGCTAGCCAGAGCGCTTGCTCCCTGGTTTCCTGACATCATGTCCTCCAAAGATGCCTGCTGGATCACATCAAAACTGACGCCCAGGCTGGCTCCGCCCTCCATGTCGTTGACATGCTGAGACTGGAGGATGGTGTTCACCGCCAGGCTCTGCAGGTCCAACTCCACACATGCTGCACGAAAGATGATGATTAAGACAGACTTCAAAAATCCCTCTAGTGATTTCCTTTTTTTTTTTTTTTTTTTTTTTGTACCTGTTGAATAACATCCCTGAGCATTGATCTCCACAGAGCCTCTGTCATCATTTTCCATCACCAGACGGCTGTCATCAGCCTCTTTCCCTCCCAGGTCAGGCCTGGATGTGGGTGAAAGCCATAGCAGGTGGTTGTGCTTCCGTAGATGTCTTGCCAAAAACAAGTCTGAGCCAAAGATGGACACATCCTGTGGCAAGTTCCCCACAGGTAAGTGGTAATATCTGAAAGTAAAAGAACAATTCAAAAGTGCTTGAAAATGTTTTAAAACAATTTCTGCTGCCTGGATAAATCTTTTATTAGAGGCTACAACCACAAAGTTAGCATGTAAGACGTTCATAGTGTCCTCTTACTAAAGAAAATGGTTTAAATAAAAATAAAATGGCTTCCTTTCCGTCTGGAACAACCTTATGTGTGAAGGGAAACTCAGCAGAAACATGCAGATCATACCTGGCCATGTCAAAAGCCTGTGACAGACAGCTGTCCAGGTTGAGGTAGTGGCGGATCATGCGCCGGGCACCGAGCCGTTGCCAGTCCAACACATTATAGCTGATCTCATCAACCACATGAACCGGAACGACCGGGAACTCCTCGAGCACCGGCATCCCGGCCGTCAATCGACGCAACTCCCAGTTTGACTGCACTGCGATGAGGGTGGGCCCACGGCGCTCCTCCTGTCAACAGCAACAAACAAAGCAGGCATTTACAAATTTAGTCGCATGAAACTTAAAGATTAAAAAGTAATAAAAATGTTAAATATAACCAGATTATTTTACCTTGTAGTTCAGGAGTATTCGTTGGAGTGCACGTGAGATCGCCTTCATGTCATTTTCAGCCCGCACCTCAAAGGTGTGTTTCTCCGGAGGCAGAAGCTCCTCCGTCGTTTTCTCCAGGAGGGCCGTGCGTTCAGCTGTGTAGAGGTTACTCAAGTTGGGCATCTGGTTGCTTCGAACCTAAAAAACGCAAGCCAACAACTGAGCTTTATTCTCAATGCAATTAAATGTCATGATGGTACTGAGAGGAAAACAGACTTCTTCTCTGGTACTAAAACAAAGAGGAAACTCAAAGAAAGCTCATTATTCTTACCGTGTCCAGGACGAAGATGCTAGCTTTGCGCTGAGAGGGGATGAAGAGGCCAAACAGAGCCTTGTGGCCTTGGCTGTGATGATACAAATACATGTGGCGGACACTCCCTGAGAAGCAAACATAGTAATTGCAGTGAAACGGTTTTCTTTTTCACTAAAGGGAAAAGTAATAATTTAGGTCAACCTAAATATTCAAAAAAGGTAAATATTAAATTGTGACATTTATGACCATCAAAAGTCTGCTGTCAAAACTTTTAAATCTAAAGTGTCTGAATGACTCTTACCAGGTTCCAGGTAGCTAAACTGGGCCAGCGACCTCATCTCCAGATGCTCCAGATCAAACGTGTCGGCCTCCCTTCCGGCCATATCTCTCACAACATGTTTGTTGACCATGCACACACATCCTAGCTGCACCAAAGCTCGAAACAGCAAAGGAACCTGAAACAAACGACTCGCTGTGTTCTGTTTCCAGTACTATACAGTTATAACACGGACACTATGCAGTGTAAAAAATTACACTGACCTGTGTTTCATAGACTCCTTCGATGTCAGGTGCAGAGAGGTCTGCGTTGATCTCATTGATGTGCTCTTGGTACATGTCCTCTGGCACAGAGTACTCATAGAGGTAGTAAACCATGTTGGAGCGAGGCAGCATGCGGTTCACCTGTAATCACACAGCTCTGATAGTTATTTTGGGTAACTTCTTCTATAGTCACAGTGATGTCATTGCATTATTTTATGTATTTTTTTGTAGCGTGCCTTTTTGTACGTCGCTCCCTCCTCCTGTTTGGAGACTTTTTGATTGACGTAGAAGACACGTGGGATGTTGAGCTTCATGCAGTGGAGGTCATTTCCAATCACAGCCCAAAGCTTATACAGACCAGGGTGACTAGTTTCTGCAATCTGAGAAAAAAAAAAGAAGTAAAAATAGAGAAGATCAATATCTTTATATTATTAAATTATTTGTGGATGATAACAGGATCGCTCTGCACTACCTGGACAATTTGCCACGGCATATCGAGGATGCTGCGAGCTGTTCTGCGGAGGAAGCTCCCCAGGCCTGTGATGGGACCACCTCTGATCACTCCTCCGCCCACTGGTTGAGCCTCCCCATCCAGCAGCCTCCTCCTCTTTTTCCTCTCCTTTCTCTGCTTCAGCTGTAGCTCCCACTTTTTCTTATGGTAGCGCAGCCAAACTTGACGTTCCTCCTGCACACAGAAAAAGTTGTTTGAACCTTTTAACATTCACCACTGGAACGTCTTGGATTTCAAATGCACTACAAGTGCATTTGGAATTGCATGAAAATGTCTCAAGCTTAATATACTGAAACCTCTGCTTTCCTACCCGTGTTTTTCCCATGGGAGGGGGCGGTCCCAGGATCTCTCGCCAGGACTGCGTAAGCTCTAAATCCTGAGACTCCACCTGGCTGTCGTCTCCCTGTGACGCCCGCTTCCGCTTAGTGCTGATAAGGATAGCTGGCTGCAGGGGTTTGGGTGGCATCCCAAAATCCTCTATGTCAGCAGCAGGGCCTGCTTCAAGAGGCTGATGGGCAATCTGAGAGCGAGGAAGACATTTAGAGTGCAACAATAAGGCTTAGTGGTTGACACTTTACTGTGAGGTTAACCTTACCTGTCTCTTGCCTTCGCTGGTAAACAGCTCACTAATTTTCTTCTGCTTGTATATGTCATTTTTCTCCAGGAGTTTCTTGTGTAGCCAGTCAGGATGCCTCACTCTGGGAACAGGATTCTTCACCTTATGGAAATAAAAAGTGGAAGGTGCCATTATTATTTTCTTAATCAATTAAATTAATTATTTAGTTTTAAGTTTTCTCTTTATTTATTTATTTTTTAAACATTTTACCTGTTGCAGAGCAGCAGGAATGGTGATGATTTTCTGGATTGCACTACCCAACCTCTCTATGTAATAGCTCCAATCAAGGATCTGGGAAAAAAAAGAAGAAGAAAGAACCAAAAAAACCATATGACATGAAAGTACTTGAACATTTTTGTTTTTGTTATTCGCGTTTAATTTTACCCTTAAAACTCACAGAGCGGATGTCCATGTCATGCAAGCTGGGCATCTTCAACCACTTGCGAAGGAAATGTTTCTTGACGCTTGGCTCGGCCTGAAAGATGGCTAGAGGAATGGCCCTGATGCACAGAAGCAAAAATGAGCCGATGGCTTTAACTTCTGATCATATTAGAGATCGCTAGTTTCCTAAGGATATTCAAAAATGGGAAAGCGAGCTCAAGAAAAGTCTTTGGTGCTGTGTAACACCAGGAAACCTATCGAATCAGTAGCCTAGTTTTTAAATACGGTATTGCTGCAATAGTCTGATGTGACAGATTTTGAAGTTTGAAGTCTCAATATTAGCATTGTGGACGTTATCATCTTTTCATTTTTGTTTTGGTTTTTTTAAACCAGACCTGACAACCGAGGCACCGCACACTCACACAGTAGCAACTTACCAATTATAGTGTAGCTACAGCCTAAAGGTTTCCCTGCTTTACCATCTAACATATTCAGTACAATACGATAAGTTTACTTTCGCGGCAACTGTCGAACCTTTCTGTGACAGGGGAACCCTCAGGTTTTCGGGAGATGACATAGCGACAGCTCAGACCGGCATCTTTCACCATTTGATCCCCCAGGAACTCTGCCAGCCTCTTAGCTGTGCTGATGGACGTGGACTTCTGCTCACCGTAATCTTCGAGCTTTCTAGACATTGACCGATTCTCTGAAATCAGGTCAAAAAGCTCTGCATCTGGCATGTTGGCAGCCTGCATCACACATGAAATGATCCAGTGAGTTTTTTTGTTATGCATTTTCTATTAAAAATTATTCTTATGCAATAAACGACTGCTGAACAATACAATTCAGAAACATGACAAAAACACCTTGTTACAGGAGACCCTAGTTTATCAGAACCTGATCAGAGATATGCACCTTGCTGTAAAGTACATCCAGCCAGTAGTCGGCCACTTTGGCCACTGAAGCGTAGACCTCCTCTAGAGTAGTTCCTTTGAGGAAAGCCTCGAACACAGACGACTGAAAAATCTTGATGAGCTGGAGCTCTCCTCTTCTCTTCACTTCAAAACCCTTCAGCTCGGCTAAAGAACCATCCTCATTAAACACAGCGTACCTAAAAAGAAAGGCGACTCCCTTTGTTAATTACACCCTGTAAGAAGGCCACAAATCATTTCACAAAATTATCACCTCACCTCTTTTTCAGCTTCTTGCCCTCCTCTTTGGAGGCTGGCAGGATCATTGCCAGATACGGTCCGTCCACCTCAAAGAAGATGCTGTTCTCTGCCCTGATGTTGTAAGTGACGGACACGGGGTCGACCAGCTCGTGGTACTGATCGTTGGTAAATCTCTCTTTTACCATGATGTTCAACATGGCACCCGGGTAGGAGATAGTCACCTTGGGCTTCTTCTCGTTACTGGTCTTCACCACAAAGTTCTCCGGGAAGGTATTGGGGAGGACACACCAGATACCATCAGTGTCCAACTCAAGAGGCCTCCTGTGTCACAGAGAAGGAGATTTATTGCAGCATTTTTATAGTTGAATAAACTGACCCGCAGCATAAAATATATACTGTAAAGTGCGTGAGCTCAATTAAAGCCAACATGCTGGCAGGAATTATGCAACTCACCCTATTTGCTCAATGAGCTCTCTGGCCTGAGTAATAATATTGGCTCCAGTGAAACACACAATGCCGGCCATCTCCATAGAGTACCATCGGGCCCTGATGGAAACATATTAAAAAAAAAACACAGAGAGCATCAAGTCAACAGCACTCAGTACTAACTGCAGCGAAAAGCTCAGGTAACAGCGCAAGTGGATCTGTGATGATTGATGAAAGCCGCGGCCGGCTCCTACCCCTTCCTCATGACGTAGCCGTAGAAAGAGTTGAGAATGCACTTGTGAGCGAGCTGAAGGGATTCGTACAGGATCTCCATGTTTTTGCAGCGCTTCACCTCAGCGGCGTCTCCACTGTCCTGAGCTGACGAAAGTTTCTTCTTCCACACCTAAAGCAAAGGTAGCACCGAAAAGAAAACCTTTACCGCACGTAACTATAAAAAAATACATAAATGAGACAGATCAGGTATAATTTGATCAAATAGCTAAAATACCTTGTGAAGTCCTTTGAATTCATAACGGCGATCTCTGAAAGCTCTTACAGTATCCACATAGAAGGAGTTCTCCCTCTGACAGATGGTGGTAACTCGCTCCTCCAGCTTGGTGACGTGTGTCTTTTTATAGGCCTTCTTACAATAGTCTGATTTAAAAAAAATAAAATAAAGACAGGACTAACTTTAGCCCTGATAACCCACTATTTTCATTACTTATAGTCAAAGTCTACTATAAGGAGCCAAAAAGAAAAGAGGAACCTGCAAGACGTTTCTTCTCATGCTTGGCCTGCTCCTCCCTGGTGAGCGTGTGGAAAGCCCGAGGTGGACCGTTGGGGAACAGTGGCGGGAACTTCTCAGACTCAAGTTGCTGCTGGATGCGGTGAAACTCACTGCGGCTGGCGGGCACTGCAGAGAGAGACAGCGAGAGACAAAGGTTTCGTTTTTTCCCCTAAATCGCTTAAAAGCAGAGTACAAATACTCAAAGATAACTTACTGATTTCGCCTCTCCATTGCCAGGTCATCCTCCTCTGACACGTGGCACCAGGCTTGTTGAAGTCACAGGCAGCGCACGTGGCCTCATCAACTATAGCAGATGGCTACAAAATTAGAAGATAAAGACTAAATTGAATGCTTTTTTAGATGTGATTGTGAGCATTTTTTGATTAATAAAGTTAATAACCTGAAGGCGGTTGGTGAGAATAATATTGGGGTACATCGCCCCAACGTCCAGATGGTAGATGAGGGGACATTCAATCCTGTTTGGAACCTCCTTGAGGGACGTCAGCTTTTTCTTAATTTCGTCACAAACCTGAGAAAATACTGGCGTTAATTCTGAATTTCAAGTTCAGAAAAAAAGTTGAGTAACTTATTAAAAGAGACAGACAGAGGCAACTCCCCTCCTCCACAAACCTCATTAAAGTTAGTGACTTGCTCCAGAGGGATTTTCTCCTCTTCCTCGATGGCATGACGCATCGTTCTCTCAACTCTTTGCAGCAGGAAGTCAAATGCAGCCGGGTTCTGTTGCAACATCAAAAATGAGAGCGACGTTTAAAAAACAAAACAAACAAAAACAAACAAGTGCCGATGAAGAATGAGCTCTGAGAAGTAAGCAGACTGTACCATTTTGAAACGGCAGGGGATGTCACTCCGAAACACTCC